>NC_140997.1:220801544-222001544 GCF_052327205.1 Somniosus microcephalus | reverse complement strand
CTTCATAATGCGAATAGATCCATTGCGGGCCTTTGCAAAGAAGTCCTTCAATTCCCTGGTAGCTAGGAGAATCAGAAACATGTTGATTAAACAAAACCCCACAAACTTCTCTTCCCAGCAAAACTTGACAACCAATTTAAGCTTTGCGGAGACTATTTTGCTGCGTCAGTCCGTGCTGTGGAAACTGTGAAGTGCACAGCAAAGCACTGATGTTCTGTAAGACTCCAGTATTAAATACGGTGCGTGCATGTGATCAGGAGAACCTGATACCACCGTGGGTGAACATAATCCCCAAATTTAGCTGGGAATGGCAAGGCCAACGCTTACAGGAAGAGCTCAAGTGATCGTTTATGATATATATATATATATATATATTTTATTATCTAGTTGTACAGCCTGCAGCTCACTCAGGCGCATGTTTTTCCTTTAGTTTAATTAATAGAGACACAACAAACACACTTCTTGCTTTGTACCAACAGTGTCAACTTACATTTATATCGCACCTTCAACGGAGAAAAATATTCCCAAGGCGCTTTGCAGGAGGGTAATGAGACAAAAATTGACACCGAGCCAAAGAGGGAGATTCGGAAGTGTGACTCAAAGCTTGGTCAAGGAGGTGGGTTTCAAGGTAGGTGGCGAGACGGAGAGGTTTAGGAAGGGAATTCCAGAGCTTAGAGCCTAGGTGGCTGAAGGCACAGCTGCCAATGGTTGGGCAAAGGGATTTCGGGATGCACAAGAGGACAGAGTTAGAGAAACGCAGAGTTCTCAGGAGGGGTGTAGGGCTGGAGACGGTTACAGAGAGACGAGGCCGAGAAGTGATTTGAAGACGAGGATGAGAATTTCAAATTTGGGGCTTTGGAGGTCTGTGAGCCAATGTAGGTCCGCGAGCACAGGGCTGATAGGCGAGTGGGATTTGGTGCGGGATAGGATACAGGCAGCAGAGTTTTGGATGAGCTGAAGTTTATGGAGGTTGGAGGATGGGATGCTGGCACAGTGTATCAGAGAGTTAAATTGCTGTAAGAGCCATAAAAGCTTAAGAAAATACTTTAAAATAGTGGTTAAATGGCATAATACAGTTAATTTACCTGAACGACTTATTGTATTAAGAAACCCCCTATGTTCTTGCTCCAGTAGTATAGTCCGAGACACCCCCTTCATTCTTGCCACAATGGAACAGTCCCTAAGCCACACATGGGTGCAGCCATTTTACAGTTTAAACTGCACGTGGTTGAAGGAGGCAGAAGCTGAGAGGTTTGGAGCAGTACAGTTTTTGACCGTGTTCGTTTATACGTGTTTGCTTTGTAATTCCGTTTGTTAAGTGTTATAGTAAACAGTTTAAAAGACAAAGCTACGTTTGGGAACGTTTTATTTCGACACGCGTCTACTCGTTGTTAAAAACCCCACAGCTCAGTGGCTGCCTGTTTGGAAACTAAGAAGCGCCACTACATTAGTCAAAAACTTGCTCCCTAAGAAGGGACGGAATCGTCGGCGAACGTATACCCGAATGGTCATGGAGCCAGACGACAATATAAGAAAGCGAAGGTACAGTGACTGCTACTTGCTTTGTTCATTTTATTGAGAAGCTAAATAAGAGCTGCGGGTAAAATGGCCGAGGCCTTACGGAGCCAGGAGCTTCCATCAGCCAGAAAGATTGCTGGCCAAAAGAGGGAAATAAAGCTCACCCCAAAGGCAATGGAAGAGAAGTTACATAGAAGCATAGGCGCAGGGAAGGCTAAATTAGCTCAGATAACTGGAAAAATGAAGATAATTGATCGTCTCATGGAAGATAATGCTAATATTAAGAAAGCTGAAGACATAATGTATTACGATTTCTCCAAGCTGCATGAAGAATTTAATGTACTCAATGAAGATGTATTAGCACTTCTGTCTGAAGAAGAGGGAAACGCTGATCAGCACAACTGGTTTGATCTTAAATCAACCAGCATTAAGGACTATATCAAGGCCACGGAACAGTGGATGTTAAAGATTCGTCAAGATGCTGATACAGCAGAGAAAGATAAAGTTGACGATGAAGTCGGACCAGACGATAGCATTTCAGAGACTTCCGCCAGACCGAGCAAAAATCGAAAAGAAGGTAGCTCTGTTTCTGGACGCAGGTCAGTCGCTTCTACCACAAGCTCGTCGCGACGTATGAGAGCGGAGGCTGAACGGGCGGCGTTGATGGCGCACGCAGCATCTTTAGCGGAGAAGCAAGCTCTTGAACGGGAAGAGGCCCAACTGCAGGTCCAAGAGGCCCAACTGCAGGCCCAACGGGCCCAGGTGCAGGCAAAGAAAGAACAGCTGGAGATAAAAACAGCTATCGAGGTCTCAGACGCCAGGTTGAGTGCGTACGAAGATTATGAAGGCTCACGGGACGGCGGGAGCCACTGCCAGTCAACGTTGTCACATAGAGTTGGATCCAGGGCACCTTCAAGAGTTACAACAGAGCCCGAAGGCAATCCCCTGGCATTACAGCGTGGAAGAGTGGCCTCTCCACTAACAGGAGCACGTGATGCTACCCCAGACGTCAGACGGTCTAGACTAGACCCTGCTGATGACCACCAGAGGCCTGAAGACACAGGGAGAAGCCTATACCGAGTGATGCAACGTCAGAACGAAATTACAGAGATGCTTGTAAAACAACAGAATCTGTTTCGACTCCCTCAAAGAGACATACCAGTGTTCCAAGGCGACCCACTCAAGTATAAGCCCTTCATCAGATCCTTTGAACAAGCCATTGACTCCAAAACAGAGAGCAGCAGTGATAAGTTGTACTACCTGGGACAGTACACCAGTGGTAAACCACAAGACCTGGTCAGAAGCTGTGAACACATGAGACCGGACCGGGGATACATAGAAGCCAGGAAGTTGCTGCAGGAGCACTATGGTAACGAGCTGAAGATAGCCACTGCATATATCGAAAAGGCTACCAAGTGGCCACAGATCAGATCGGAGGACGGAGAGGCATTGAACGCATATGTTCTTTTCCTCATAGGATGTCGCAACACCATGGAGGATGTTGAATTCATGGAAGAGATGGACAATCCTATGACTATGAGAATCATCATCATCTCTAAGCTTCCTTACAGGATGAGAGAACAATGGAGAAGAACAGCCTTTGAGATAATGGAGAGACGGAAAAGTAGAGCCAGGTTTGCAGACTTAGTGAACTTCATAGACAAACAGGCTAAAATTGCTAGGGACCCATTGTTTGGAAACATCCAATGTGTCAGCCCGACCACCGATGGAAGAGTGAAAGCCAAGCCTGTTGAATCAAAGACTCTCAGGAAAGGTGGTTCCAGGGGAAGCAGCTTTGCAACTATCGTCACCCAGGCCGAGGAAGAAAGGCCCCAGAACTCATCTCCCAAAAAGAGCAGCACAGTGACGTCTGCTAATGCCTTTCAGAAGCCATGCTTATTCTGCCAGAAGAATCATACATTGGATTTCTGCAGCGACATCAAAGCACAGCCACATAAGGACAGAATCGAATTCCTGAAGTGCAACGGCCTATGCTTTGGATGTCTCTCTCAGGGGCACCTGAGTAGAAACTGTAAGCAAAGAGCAACATGCAGAGAGTGCACTCGGAAACATCCCAGTCTGCTGCATATCCATAAAGAAGAACAAGTCTCTAAGAAGAGTGAAGAAAACAATACCGACGAGAAGGTTGTCTCAAGTGCTCTGGTGTCGCTAGAACCAGAGACTTGTGGACTCACTGGGGGCGGTGACAGTGACTGTATTCTTGCCATCGTACCAGTAAAGATCAAGTCTAAGAGGAGCGAGAAGCTTGTGGAGACTTACGCCTTCATGGATCCAGGTAGCTCAGCAACGTTCTGCACAGAATCACTCATGCGACAGCTGAACGTTAGAGGCAGAAGAACAGAAATCCTATTACGCACCATGGGTCATGAGAAGTCAATGCAAAGTTATATCCTGTCAGACCTAGAAGTGTGTGGACTTGAAGAGAAGGACTTCATAGACCTGCCTAATGTTTTCACACAGAGGGAGATTCCTGTTAGAATAGGGAACCTAGCCCTGCAGAAGGACGTGGATAGATGGCCTTACCTAGAAAAGGTGCGTCTCCCATACATTGAAGCAGAAATTGGCCTATTAATTGGAACCAATGCCTACAAAACTATGGAGCCATGGCAGGTGATAAACAGCAAGGATGACGGACCCTACGCCGTCAGGACAGCCCGTGGATGGGTAGTCAATGGACCGGTAAGGAGAGATGATGGCCACAAGTCGAACAAGGAGGAACGACAAAACGTCACAGTTAATCGCGTCTCTATCGCAAGCATTGAAGAGCTGTTGATACAGCAGTTCAACGCAGACTTCTCAGAACGCAGCTGTGAGGAAAAGACAGAGATGTCACAAGAAGACCATCAGTTCATGGGTTTGATGACAAGGTCTACACAGTTCATTGATGGCCACTATCACATTGGTTTGCCACTGAGAAGACAGACCGCGAAGATGCCGAACAATCGCTGCATAGCAGAGCAACGCGCCATCAGTCTAAAGAGAAAGCTGAACAAGAACCCCGACTTTCACGAAGACTACAAAGACTTCATGAGAAACATCATAGCGAAAGGCTATGCTGTAAAGGTGCCCGAGGAACAGTTGAACAGAGACGATGGAAGGGTCTGGTACATTCCTCATCACGGGGTGTATCACCCAAAGAAGAAAAAGATCCGTGTAGTGTTTGACTGCGCCGCCTCATTCAGAGGAACTTCACTGAATGACCAGCTGCTTCAAGGTCCTGATCTTACTAATACCCTCATTGGCGTCTTGACTAGGTTTAGACAAGAGCTCGTTGCCATGATGGCAGACATAGAATCAATGTTCTACCAAGTTAGAATCCCTGATGAAGATGCTGATCTTCTGCGCTTCCTTTGGTGGCCAGATGGCGACGTTAGTCAAGCGATGGTGGAATGTAGAATGGCCGTACACTTGTTCGGAGCCACATCATCTCCCAGCTGTGCAAGCTACGCTCTCAGAAAAACTGCAGAAGATGGCAAAGGCAAAGCACCATCAGAGGCTGTGGAGACAATCCTCAGAAACTTTTATGTCGACGACTGTCTGAAGTCCGTGTCAACAGAAGACGATGCCATCGCACTGTCAAGAGACCTTAGAACTCTGTGTTCGAATGGAGGATTCCATCTGACTAAGTGGATAAGCAACAGCAGAGCAGTTCTAGCTTCTATCCCAGAAAAGGAAAGAGCCACTGAAATCAAAGATCTGGACCTGAGCCACGATGTCCTTCCTATCGAGAGAGCTCTTGGTGTACAATGGTGCATCGAGTCAGACACGTTCAACTTCAGGATAATGGCGAACGAAAGACCATCCACAAGACGAGGGATTCTCTCCGTGGTCAGTTCCATCTACGACCCTCTTGGATTCCTGGCACCACTCATTCTGCCGGTGAAGCTGATGCTACGAGAGCTGTGTAGAGACAAGAGAGGATGGGATGAAGATATCCCAGAAGGTCAAGCTCAGAGATGGCACAGATGGTTGACAGATTTGCAACAACTTTCTAGCTTCAACGTCAGTAGATGCATCAAGCCCGCGAGTTTTGGAGTTACAAAGACGGCTCAACTACATCATTTCTCGGATGCCAGTGAGGACGGCTATGGCACGGCTACTTACCTCTTGCTGACAAATCAACAGGGCCAGAAACATTGTGCCTTCCTCATGGGGAAATCCAGGGTGGCTCCGCTGAAGCAGGTCACCATCCCGAGACTGGAATTGACGGCAGCGGTTGTTGCAGTTAAAGTTGACCAGGTGATGCGGAGTTACAGCTCCCATTAGAAGAATCTGTCTTCTGGACGGATAGCACGACGGTGCTGAAGTATATAGAGAATGAGAAGATACGCTTCAAGACCTTCGTAGCAAACAGAATCTCATCCATTAGAGAAGCTACACAACCATCTCAATGGAGGTACGTAAACACCTCATTAAACCCAGCAGATCAAGCCTCACGAGGATTGAAGGCTGAAAACTTCATGAGGAGTGAAACTTGGATACAAGGCCCAAGTTATCTGCTGGAAACAGAGAGATCATGGCCAGAAAGACCAGATATGCCAAGTCAGATTGCTGAAGACGACGTCGAAGTCAAGAGATCAGTCACAGTAAATCTCATAAATACGAAAGAGAACTTTGACACAGTGAACAAGCTTGTTAACCATTTCTCAGGATGGCACCAGTTGAGGAAAGCAGTTGCATGGTTTCTAAGGTTGAAAGAGTTGCTGCTACACCTGAGCGGTAAGAGAAAAGAGTACCGAGCCACTATCAGTCAGTCTGAAAGTAACCCTGATAAGCAGAGAATGCTTCTACAGCAGTATACGCATCATCACAAGACCACATTGGGCAAGAATTCATTGACCGTGGAGGATTTGGCCAAGGCTGAGAAGGAGATAGTTCGCTTCAGTCAAAGACAAAGATACCCAGAAGAAATCGAAGCTCTACAGCGAAATACTCCAATCAAGAAAGGTAGTCATATCTACAAGCTGGACCCTACACTGCAAGATGGAGTACTGAGGGTGGGAGGGAGACTAAACAAATCTGCTATGCCAGAGGAGGCCAAGCATCCTGCTATCCTTTCTAAGGACCTCCGGGTTGCTACCCTCATTCTTCAGCATATACACCAGAGTATTGGACACAGTGGGAGGAATCGCGTGCTTGTGAAGCTAAGACAAAGATACTGGATTCCGGGAGCTAATTCCGTAATAAGAAAAATACTCTCTGAATGCATTGTTTGCAGACGGTTACACGCTAGAGCTGGGGAGCAGAAAATGGCAGACCTGCCTGAAGACCGTTTGTTACCAGACAAGCCCCCATTTACAAACGTAGGGGTGGACTATTTCGGGCCTTTCGAGGTAAAGCGAGGACGGAGCCTTGTCAAGAGATATGGTGTGCTTTTCACTTGTTTGACCATCAGAGCTGTTCATATTGAGGTGGCACACACGCTCGACACTGATTCCTGTATTAACGCCTTGCGGCGCTTTGTCTGTAGAAGAGGACAGGTGTCCATTATGCGTTCTGATAATGGCACTAATTTCGTCGGAGCGGAGAGAGAACTACGGGAAGCTATTGAAGGTTGGAATCAGCTTAAAATACAGGAAGCCATGATGCAAACAGGAACTAAGTGGATCTTCAATTCTCCGGCTGCATCCCACCACGGAGGTGTCTGGGAAAGACAGATACGCACCGTAAGAAAACTACTCAGTTCTGTACTGAAGCAGCAAGCGCTTGACGACGAGGGACTCCAAACCGTTCTGTGCGAGGTCGAAGCCATCATTAATGACCGACCGATAACTAAGACATCAGATGATCCCAATGACCTCGAAGCCCTGACTCCGAACCACCTGTTGTTGTTGAAAACACAGCCAGCCATGCCCCCGGGAGTCTTCAAAAAGGAAGATCTGTATGCCCGTCGGAAGTGGAGGCAAGTTCAGTATATGTCAGACCTTTTCTGGACCAGATGGACAAGAGAATACTTACCTCTGCTACAGGAGCGTCAAAAATGGTCCAAAATAAAGAGGAACTTCATTGTCGGAGACATTGTTTTAATTGTGGATGATTCAGCCCCTAGAAATTCTTGGTTGATGGGAAAAATAATTAAGACCATGCCAGACTCCAGAGGCGTCGTTCGTCGCGTTTGTTTGCAAACCAAGACCAGTACCCTGGAAAGACCGATCACAAAGCTCTGCCTGCTACAAGAAGCAGCGTGAAAGGTTCCCGAACGAAAAAAGTGGACACTTATATTGTAAATATGTTGAACTCATTAGTTTATGACTCTTAATGTTTGAGTAATTGATATGCTTCATGTGCCTAGTCAATTAGGGGCCGGAATGTAAGAGCCATAAAAGCTTAAGAAAATACTTTAAAATAGTGGTTAAATGGCATAATACAGTTAATTTACCTGACCGACTTATTGTATTAAGAAACCCCCTATGTTCTTGCTCCAGTAGTATAGTCCGAGACACCCCCTTCATTCTTGCCACAATGGAACAGTCCCTAAGCCACACATGGGTGCAGCCATTTTACAGTTTAAACTGCACGTGGTTGAAGGAGGCAGAAGCTGAGGTTTGGAGCAGTACAGTTTTTGACCGTGTTCGTTTATACGTGTTTGCTTTGTAATTCCGTTTGTTAAGTGTTATAGTAAACAGTTTAAAAGAATAAGCTACATTTGGGAACGTTTTATTTCGACACGCGTCTACTCGTTGTTAAAAACCCCACAGCTCAGTGGCTGCCTGTTTGGAAACTAAGAAGCGCCACTACAATTGCCATTGGGAAACGGGAATGTTATCATGCAACATTGATTGGCAATTTGTTTTTCCTCTTCCACAGAAGGCAGTTGAGGCCAATTCATTAAATATATTCAAGAAGGAGTTAGATATATTTCTTAAGGCTAAAGAGATCAAGGGATATGGGGAGAAGGCAGGGACAGGGTACTGAGTTTTTGGATGATCAGCCATGATCTCATTGAATGGCGGAGTAGGCTCGAGGGGCCGAATGGCCTACTCCTGCTCCTATCTTCTATGTTTCTATGTTTCCCAAGCTGTCAAGGTTGTCTTGAAAGAGCAATTGCCACTGATTGAAATGTGGCTTTGGAATAAGTGATAGAAATAAGCATTTATCTCCGTCTAAAATGGGCAAAAAAACCCAGAAGAAACACAAGTAGACTGAGGTCCATTTAAAGCAACATAACCTTTAGCCATAATTAAATATTTAAGATTTAAATAAAAATTATTTTACTCTGACAGATTTTTAAATGAATAAAAGACAACAATATCCAAGGATTTTAAACTGTTTGCTATTTTTTTGTTGAATATATATCTGAGTGTCAAAGTTGTTCACTTAAAAGTGCATTAGAAAAAGAAACAGAATCACTGTTGCGTACAAATACCACAAGTTCTAGATTGGCATTGAACTTTAATCAGGAACAAGGATGAGCTAGGTTGCCAGTCTGAGGAAGTCCCAGTCGACTAGTTGATGATGTCAACAGTTACTCCCAGCAAAGTGGACATCAGAAATGGTGGGTCTCCACAGAAAGGGAAATGAAGATTAAAATTAGAAATTTCTTCTATCAGAACTTTACACTCCTGTTTTCCTTCCCTGCCTGTGAAAGGTACTTGGGCCTAGAAATTCAGGTGGTTTGCGTCAACAGTTAGTGCCATGAAATGGCGAAAAAACGCAGCCGACGCTCTTCCGCCAGCTGGTGGCGGGTACCGTGGGGGCTGTAGTGTATGTACCTTTAAGAGAGAACTACTTTTACAGCTCCTGTATACTGTAGTACCGGCAGTGACCACACCTGTATATAAGCCTTGAGCAGGCATCTGTACTGTCAGTCTTTAGACTACCCTCCTCCAGTAAACACCTGTTGATTGTTAATTTACAGCCTCCGTCTAGTTATTGGAAAACACCATACTTTAAGATTCACGGATTCAACAGTGGCGACGAGTTCGATTCGAATCTACCTGCAACTCTGCATTTCCTTTCAAGGATTTGCTCCAGGAGGACGGTGGAAGAAAGTCGAGGCCAGAAGCATGGGCGTCGACCACGAGCAACCGCCCAGTCATCCGGCAGAGAGTGAACATCGCAGGGGAGGCTGTTGAGAGCTGGGCTTGGTTCTCCAGCCACGACGATCCAGCAACAGACTGGCAACAGGTACAGCGCAGACCCTTCCCGGACAGCGGCGGCTGGAGCCGACCGACGGCACAGAAAAGGCCGAGCAGCGTCGACGGGGTAAGAGAGAGGGTAAAGCGCACAAGGCGCAGCCGGGGGTTGAAGACCGAGCGGCGTCGACGGAAAACAAAAAGAGAGAGAGGGTAAAGCACAGCCGGGGATCAGGACCGAGCGGCGGCAACGAGAGAGGCGCACAGGAGAACGTGCAGAGCGCAGCCAGGGCTCAAGAGCTGAGCAGCGTCCGCGGGGAAAGGAAGGAAGCGCGGGAGACGCCATTTGAGCCACGGAGAAGAAGGGAGAGCGCGGGAGATGTCATTTTAGAAGCCGCAGTGGAGAAGAAGGGCGAGCGCGGGAAGAAAGGAAAGCGCGGGAGACGCCATTTTGAGCCAGCGGAGAAGGGAGAGCGCGGGAGACGCCATTTTAGACAGTTTAACCACACCCAGGGATGCCGAAGAGTGGCAGTGTCACTGCGTTCAACAATGAAGTCGAAGATTGGGCGACATATGTGGAACGCATTGAGGTGTACTGCAAGGCGAATGAAGTGCCAGATGCTAGGAAAGCACTGGTTTTGTTGAATTCCATGGGTGCAAAAACTTATGGGTTACTGCAAAACCTAATAACCCCAGAGAAGCCAGTGGATAAGGATTTCGAAAGCATAGTGGAAATCCTACAGGACCACTTAAACCCCACACCGCTGCTGATAGCAGAAAGATTTAAGTTCCACAAAAGGAATCAGCATAAAGACGAAAGTAATGCTGAGTATTTAATGGAACTGCGCAAGCTATCGAAACACTGCCAGTTTGGAATGGGACTAGCAGATACATTAAGGGACAAGTTTGTGTGTGGGCTTCAAAGTGAAGGAACCCAGAAACGGCTTCTATCAGAAAAGGATCTTACGCTGGACAAGGCTTTCAGCATGGCAGTATCACACGAAGCAGCCGCACGGGGCACTGCAGAGATACAACGGAGACCGCAAGAATATGGCACCAATGAAATGTCATATGGAGCAGGGAAGTGTTATCGCTGCAGCAGAACAACACACGACCAGAAGGATTGTTGGTTCAAGGACCAAGTGTGCAGACAGTGTGGAAAAGCAGGACACATAGCAAGAGTCTGCAGGTCAGGGAAGAAAACCAGCAGCAAGAAATCGCCACAGGAGAAGTACAAAAAGGTACATAAGGTGATGGACAGTAGTTCAGACGAACAGAAAAGTGATACAGACTCCGGAAGCAAGGAGCTGGGTTGTCTGAAACTACATAAGGTAATCAAAATGGAGGATCACCAGACTATCTGGGTCACGCTCAAGATAGACGGAGTCCAAGTGAAAATGGAATTGGACACAGGATCAGCCCCAACAGTCATAAACCGAAGGGACTACAAGCGGCTATTCTCACATATACCCTTGAAAGCTACAGAGATTGTCTTGAAGATGTACACGGGGCAAAAAGTCTACCCCAAAGGAAAAATAAGGGTGAACGTGATATACAAATGCCAGGAAATACCCAAAATGGACCTATATGTATTGCCAGATGGAGGACCACCACTACTAGGACGTGAATGGATCCGGAAGATACAATTAGATTGGCATTCCATACAGGCACTGAAGGTTGAGGCCAAAAAGGATGACGACGTCACACCTGGACGACTGTCAAAAATGCTAACTGACGCACAAGAAGTGTTCCAGGAGGGACTCGGAACACTAAAAGGCATAACAGCGACGATTAAAATAGAGGAAAATGCAAGCCCAAAGTTTTTTTTTTTAAGGCCAGACCGGTGCCTTATGCGATCCGACCAGCTGTCGAAGCAGAGCTGGAAGGTTTGGAACGTTCAGGAGTACTGTCCAAAGTGGACTGGAGCGAGTGGGCTACACCCATCGTTCCTGTAATGAAGAGGTTGTTGAGTAATACGCCTGGGGAACCAAAGAAGGTCCGCATCTGTGGGGATTTTAAGGTGACAGTGAACCCAATCCTTCACACAGTACAATATCTGCTTCCACGGATTGAGGATATTTTCGCCTCGCTATCTGGAGGTAAACGCTTCACTAAGATTGATCTGGCCCAGGCGTACCTGCAAATGGAGGTAGAAGAAGCCTCAAAACAATACCTCACGATCAACACTCATAAAGGTCTCTACCAATACAACCGGCTGGTGTTCGGGGTAGCATCGGCTCCGGCTATTTGGCAAAGGGCAATGGATCAAGTCCTGCCAGGGACCCAGTGTTATTTGGACGACATCCTGGTCACGGGCGAAAATGACAGTGATCACCTCGCCAACCTGGAGAAAGTGCTCGCCAGATTAAAGGAATATGGGCTACGAGCTAATCGCCACAAGTGCAAGTTTTTCCAGAAGTAGATCTCGTATTGTGGCCACGTTATTGATGAAGAGGGGTTACATAAGTCCCCTGAAAAGATTGAGGCAGTAGTCAAGGCTCCAGCACCGGAAAATGTGTCACAACTGAGGTAATTCCTCGGGCTGGTGAACTACTACCATAAGTTCTTACCAAATTTGTCTACAGTATTACACCCACTGAACACCCTACTGCAAACGGGGGTACCATGGAAGTGGAATGACGAATGTAAACGAGCTTTCCAGAAGTGCAAAGAATTGATCACATCAAAAGAGGTGTTGGCCCATTTCAACCCAGCACTACCAATTCGGTTGGCGTGTGATGCATCACCCTATGGTATTGGAGCGGTGCTGTCGCACAAATTCCCAGACGGGTTGGAGAGGCCAGTAGCCTTTGCGTCTCGGTCACTAACCTCAGCCGAGCGCAACTACGCCCAGATTGACAGGGAGGCCCTCAGCCTAGTATGGGGAGTAAAAAAATTCAACCACTATCTGCATGGGCAGAAGTTCACCTTGCTGACTGACCACCAACCACTTGTCTCCATCTTTAATCCAAAGAAGGGCGTTCCGGTGATGACTGCACAACGGCTACAAAGATGGTCCCTTTTTCTAGGGGCGAACCAATATGAAATAGAGTATAAGGGCACGAAACAGCATGGAAACGCTGATGGGCTATCACGCCTGCCACTGCCTACTATGGAGGAAGCACCAGCAGTGGACCCTATCGAAATATTTTATTCGTCGATAATTGAACGCTTGCCAGTAACTAACGCGGATATAGAGGAGACCCGAAATGATCCGACACTGTCTCGGGTATATGATTTGACGGTGAAGGGATGGCCAACACATGGCGACTCACTGTTGCCAGCATTCTCATCCAGAAGAGAACAGCTGTCGGTATGCCAGGGGACAGTGATGTGTGGATCCCGAGTGGTAATTCCACCCAAGTTAAGGGAGAGAGTGCTCAATGAGCTTCACGAAGGCCATCTGGGAGGGGTGAAAATGAAAAGCCTTGCTAGGGCTTATGTGTGGTGGCCGGGGATCGATCAACAAATCGAGGACCTAACAAAGAGCTGCTCAGGATGCCAGAAGGTCCAAAATGCACTACCACATGCCCCTCTACACCCATGGGAGTGGCCCTCCTCTCCATGGCAACGGGTGCATATTGATTTTGCTGGTCCATTCATGGACTCAATGTTCTTAATAGCAGTGGCTGCGCACTCGAAATGGCCTGAGGTGATCAAAATGTCCTCCACCACTAGAGAAAACGATTGCAGTCCTACGGACCATATTTGCCAGGAACGGCTTGCCAGAGCAGATTTGCTCTGTTAACGGACCACAGTTTGTGTCTGAAGAGTTTCGGAAATTTATGAGAAGGAATGGGGTAAGGCATTACACATCCGCCCCGTATCATCCAGCCACAAATGGATTGGCTGAGAGGTTCGTACAAACCTTTAAAAAGGCAATAAGGGCCATGTGCGATGATGACATTCCACTACAGCATAAGGTGGACAATTTCCTGTTAGCCTACAGAAATGCGACACATGCAGTTACCAACCAGACCCCGGCCATGATGTTCTTTAACCGAAGGTTGAGATCTCGTCTGGATTTGCTTAGGCCAAATGTGCGAAGAAATGTTGAGGATAAGCAATTCCAGCACATCAATGAGAAGCCGACAAGGAGCTTCAATGTAGGACAACCAGTCTTGGCCCGCGACTACCGAACAGAGAAATGGCAACCCGGAACGATATGCACACGGCAGGGGCCACTAATGTACACAGTGGATGTCGGGGAGAACATTGTGAGACGCCGCGTCGACCAGATCCTAGCGTCACAGGAACGAGTCAACCCCATGTCTCGCGTACCTGGGGATGAACCCGACATACCGGTAGCATCTACCCCAGAAACAGTAGCAGCAGAAACTGATGAATTAACCGACGAAAGGGGGCCAGAATTACCTCTGCACCAAGAACAAGACACTCAGGAAAGGCGCTATCCAGAAAGGATCAGGAAGCCGCCCCAAAGACTGAATCTATAAATGGACTATTTCAGTTAAATGTGCATGTTAAAGTGTTAACTGTTATTTGAATGTTATGGGTACTGTTAATCTAAAAGGGGAGGAATTGTAGTGTATGTACCTTTAAGAGAGAACTACTTTTACAACTCCTGTATACTGTAGTACCGGCAGTGACCACACCTGTATATAAGCCTTGAGCAGGCATCTGTACTGTCAGTCTTTAGACTACCCTCCTCCAGTAAACACCTGTTGATTGTTAATTTACAGCCTCCGTCTAGTTATTGGAAAACACCATACTTTAAGATTCACGGATTCAACAGTGGCCGCCATTATTGGCAGGTTGTCTGCGTTGCCATTGCCCACTATTGGCGAGAGCATTTTAATGTGGTGGAGTGTGATGTCAATCGGCGTGCAATGCCGAGTTGGCGCCAGTTCATCCATTTTGGAGTTCTCCGCTCACATTGCCACCCATGCTAATTCACGCCAGTATTTGCTGCTGCTAAAAGGTCTTTTAGCAGCGTTAACGGCCATGAGGAGTCCGACAGGACTTATGAGGATGGACGCCTGAACTTCAAACACCTCTTTTGCCAAGGTTCTTCTTTTAAACTTTCATTTTTTACCCATCAGTGGTGGGGGTTGGGGGCTGGGTTGCATTTTCTGGCAGCTTTCCAGGAGGCCTATAGTGTTTGTGGGTCAGTAAATCAATGGGTGAACCCCATTGCAATGATTGAAGATGATCCCTGATAAGATCTCTTATCCGTATACATGTCATAAAGAAACAAAAAAAATCGACAAACATCGGGTGGCAGCTAATATTTTTGGAGTACATATGGCAACTGCTTGGGTCGCTCCTTTCGTTCTCCTACACTGCAAACGGGAGACAGAAGCGACCTTTGGCCTCCTTCTGAGATTAGCGCTGCAAAGAGCACGTTGCACTAGGAAATCACCACCACGCTGATGTTAATGAGCAGGCAGTACCAAAACGCCAGCACTGCCTGCGCTCTCTCGGCCGGTGGCCGTTATCCTCGGCCGCCAATGTTACTGACAGGTTTCCAGCGTTCCTCAATTTCTCGGCCTTGGACTCTGCTTGGACTCATTCTGCGATGACACAGTAGAGATTGGATACTCGGCACTTCGAGAGACAGTAAGGCTGCATCCCACCATTCTATGCGGTTCCAATACAAAAACTTCCCACGTACAGAATCGGTTTTGTTTATTAGGTGCAAAATACCTCAAGTAAAAAGATCAACTTTTTTTTTTGGACGACAGCGTATGTATCTTATTTAGATTTACTTCTTCACCTATATGCTGCCAGTCAGTGACACCATCTGAAGACACCGGTCAGTTTCCACATGTACGCTAATAACCCCCAGCTTTACCTCTTCACCATGTGTCTCAGCCTTCTTCTGCCTCTATGTTGTCAGACTCCAGTCCTGGATGAGCCATAACTTTATCCATTAAGCATTTCGGAAAATTGAAGCTATCTACTTTGGCCCCCGTCAGAAATTCCGTACCCCTGCCACCGATTACACCCATTCCCGGACATTTTTCAAGTTTAAATCAGGCGGTCTACAACCTTGGCATCATATTGAACCTCAAGTTGAGCTGAGCTTTCAAACTCATATCCTCACCATCACTACCTACTTCGACCACCGTAAAATTGCCTGATCTTAACCCTGGCTCAGCCCACATTCTGCTGAAACCCTCATCCAAGCCTTTGTCACCTCCAGACTCGAATATTCCAATGCTCTACTGACTGTTACTCTCTCTCTACCTAGTTGTTCCCCCTCATATACCGCTCATCTCTGCTCCCCAAGTCCAAGGGAAGCAGATTTGAACGTCTATAGCGACAACTGGTTTAACCATCCATTGCCAGATCTGGCTGAACCACATAAAGCACTATCGCGTCCTGCTCTCCATTGCGAAAACTGCTCACTATACAAAAATCATCCTGGAATGCAAAGATAACCCCTGGCTTCTCTTCACCACAAACGGTCTTCTTAAACCACCCTCCCCCGTGCGTCCTCCACCCTCAAGTCCAATAACAAGTGTGAGGAGCTTATGGATTTTTTGTTACAAAGATCGAGACCATCCGTTCAGCTGCCTCTGCCGCTTCACTCCCTTCCCCCTCCCCAACCCGCTGGGCCAAACTTCCACTAATGTTCCCCGCTGCCCTAGCACTGAACTTGCATCTTTCTCTAGATTCTATCCCATCTATTACCTTGCTCTCTCCGAGCTCATCTTGTTCACGAGACCCACCTCCTGCTCCCTCAACTCTATTTCCACCAAACTGTTGACCACCTAATTTCCCTTCCTGGCCCCCATGTTAGCTGACGTTGTTAATGGTTCCTTCTCCTCAGATACTGTTCCCCTCCCCTTCAAATCTTCCATCTTCACCCCCTTCTCAAAAAATCCATCCTTGACCTCTCAGTCCTTGCAAACTACCACCCCATCTCCAACCTCCCAAATCTGTGTGCTGTCGCCTCCCAAATCTGTGCCCATCTTCCCCACAATTCAATGTCTGAATTCCCCCCAATCAGGTTTCCGTCCCCGCCACAGTACTGAAACGCCTCGAATCAAAGTCACAAATAACATTCTATGTGACTGTGACCATGGTAAACGTCCCCTCCTCATCCTTCTCGATCTATTTGCAGCCTTCGACACAGTTGACCACACCATCCTCCTCCAACGCCTCTCCTCCGTCATCCAGCTGGGTGGAAGTGCTCTTGTATGGTTCCATTCTTATCTATGGATTCGTAGCCATAGAATCACCTGCAACGGCTTCTCTTCTCACTCCGGCACCGTTACCTCTGGAGTCCCCAAAGAATCTATCCTTGGCCCCATTCTATTTCTCATCTAGATTCTACCCCTTGGCGATATCATCGAAAACACATCAGGTTCCACAGGTACGCTGACGACACTCAACTCTATCTCACCACCACCTCTCTTGACCACTCCACTGTCTCTGATTTGTCACACTGCTTGTCTAACATCCAATATAGACAGGGCTTGATGGCCAGTGCAGACACGATGGGCTGAAGGGCCTCTTGCTGTGCTGTATAACTCTATGACTCAATATTGGATGAGGAGAAATTTCCTCCAACTAAATATCGGGAAGACTGAAGCCATTGTCTTTGGTCCCCACCACAAACTCCTTTCCCTGGTCACCGTTTCCATTCCTGGCAACTGTCTGAAGCTGAGCCAGACCGTTCACAACCTTAGTATTGCGTTTGACCCAGAGATGAGCTTCCAACCACATATCTGTTCCATCACCAAGACTGCCTACTTCCACCTCCGTAAATCGCCCGACTCCGACCCTGCCTCAGCTCTCATCCATGCCTGTGTTAGCTCTAGACTTGACTATTCGAACGCTCACCTGGCCATCCTCCCATCTTCCACCCTCCACAACTTGAGCTCAACCAAAACTCTGCTGCCCGTATCTTAACTCTCACCGTCTCATTCACCCAGCACTCCTATACTTGCTGACGTACACTGACTCCCAGTCAGACAATGCCTCAATTTAAAAACCCTCATCCTTGTTTTCAAATCGCTTCATTGCCTCGCCTCTCCCCATCTCTGTAACCTCCTCCAGCTCTACAAGCCTTCGAGATCTCTACGCTTCTCCAATTTTGACCTCTTGTGCATTAGCGATTTTAAACGCTCCACCATTGGCAGCCATGGTTTCAGCTGCCTTGGCCCGAAGCTCTGGAATTCCCTCCCTAAACCTCTCTACCTTTCTCTCCTCCTTTAAGACGCTCCTTAAAACCTACCTGTTTGACCAAGCTTTTGATCATCTGTCCTCTGATATCTCGTTCTGTGGCTTGGCATCAAATTTATTTATTTATTTATTTTTAAAAATTGATAATGCTCTTGTTAAGCGCCTTGGGACGTTTTGCTACGTTAAAGGCGCTATATAAATGCAATTTGTTGTTGGTCTCCCACCTTTTTACTGGTGATGTAAGTGTCAGCTGTGGATCAGTGGTAGCACTCTCGCCTCTAAGATCAGAAAGCTGTGCGTTCAAATCCAACTCCAGAGACTTGAGCCCATAATCGAGGCTGACACTCCAGTGCAGTACTGAGTGAGTGCTGCACTGTCGGAGGTGCCGACTTTCGGATAAGACGTTAAAACCCAGGCCCTGTCTGCCCTCTCAGATGGGCGTAAAAGATCCCGTGGCACTATTTCGAAGCAGAGCAGAGGATTCTCCCCGGTGTCCTGGCCAATATTTATCCCTCAACGAGCACCAATAACAGATTATCTGTTCATTGTCACATTGCTGTTTGTAGGTCCTTGTGCACATACTGGAACAAAAGCTTTCCATCACTGGGGCTTTCCTCACCTCATGTCTGGATCTGTTGTAGACTAATTGATAGAAACTGATTTCTATGATTACTCAACAACTTCATGCTGTATCATGCAACTATCAGGATGGCAGAAGGTGAACTAGATGGACCGTGGTATTTTTTCACCCAGCAATTCCTATATTAAATCGCGTGTGACTCAATCTGATCCTGCGCTTTCCCCTACATGCAGTAAGTTTTTTGCATTTTGTCCGATCTACTATATCCCTTACACAGCAGAAGATGTACATTGGGTTTCACGGCTGGATTTATTTGTGATTAGTTCAGTTACGTAGAATATACAGCACAGAAACAGGCCATTCGGCCCAACTAGTCCGTGCTGGTGTTAAAGCGAGGCCCCGTCTGCTCTCTCAGGTGGACGTAAACGATCCCGTGGCACTATTTCAAAGTAGAGCAGGGGAGTTCTCCCCGGTGTCCTGGGGCCAATATTTATCCCTCAACCAACATAACAAAAACAGATTATCTGGTCATTATCACATTGCTGTTTGTGGGAGCTTGCTGTGTGCAAATTGGTTGCCGCGTTTCCCACATTACACCAGTGACTCCACTTCAAAAAGTACTTCATTTGCTGTAAAGCGCTTTGAGATGTCTGGTTGTCGTGAAAGGCGCTATATAAATGCAAGTCTGTCTTTTTTTATACTCGACACGAGTTTTCTCCCATTCCATCTACCTTATCTCAGCCTTTTAAGCATATCTTTCTATTCCCTTTTCTCTCATGTACTCGTCTAGTTTCCTTTTGAAAGCATCTAAGCTATTTGCCTCAACCACTTCCTGTGATAGCGAGTTCCACATTCTAAAGAAATAAATTTCTCCTTATTTCCCTATTGGATCTACTAGTAACTATCTTGTATTTATGGCCCCTAGTTTTGGATTCTCCCACAAATGGAAACTTTCTCTCCACGTCTACCCCGTCCAACCCATTCATAATTTTAAAACTATCAGATCATCTCTAAGTCTTCCATTTTCTAAAGAAAAAAGCCCCAACCTGTTCAATCTTTCCCAATAGCTGTAATCTCTCAGTTCTGGTACTATCCTTGTAAATCTTTTTTGCACTTTCTTCAGTGCTTCTATGTCCTTTTTATAATATGGAGACCAGAACTGTGCACAGTATTCCATGTGCAACCTGACCAGGGTCCTATACAAGTTTTACTTAATTTCACTACTTTTGAATTCTATACCTAGAAATAAATCCCAGTATTTCTTAGCATTTTTAATTGCTTTGCTGACCTGCGGGGCTGCTTTTAATTATTTGTTTACCTGTATCCCTAGAACCTTTGCTCTTCTACCATTTTCTAAGGTGTAGGTGATGTTTCTATTTTTCCTGCCTAAGTGTATCACCTCACATTTATCCATGTTAAAGTTCATTTAACTGCCCAGTCTGCAAGTTTTCGAATGTCTTCTTGTATTATTTTGCAATCTTCCTCAGTGTTAGCTATACCCACCAGGTTGGTGGTATCTGTAAATTTGGATATTGAGATACTTGTTCCCAAGTCCAAATCATTAATGTAAATTATGAACAACAGTGATTCCAGCACTGATCCTTGTGGAACACCGCTTTCTACCTCCCTCCAATCTGAATAACTACCCTATACCCTTACTCTTTGCTTTCGACTTTTTACCCAATTTGCTATCCATTCAGCTATTTGTCCCCAGATTCCACATGCCCTAACCTTTGTCATGAGCCTACCATGTAGTACCTTATCAAAAGCCTTTTGAAAATCCAAGTATATGACAACTACTGCATTACCCCCGTCTACTCTTTCCATTACCTCTTGAAAGAATTTGATCAGGATGGTTAAGCATGACGTAGCCTTTCATAGAAACATAGAAGATAGGAGCAGAAGATTCGGCCCCTCGAGCCTGCTCCGCCATTCAATGAGATCATGGCTGATCATCCAAATTCAGTACCCTGTCCCTGCCTTCTCCCCATATCCCTTGATCCCTTTAGCCTTAAGAAATATATCCAACTCCTTCTTAAATATATTTAATGAACTGGCCTCCACCGCCCTCTGTGGCAGAGACTTCCACAGGTTCACCACTCTCTGGGTGAAGAAATTCCTCCTCATCTCAGTCCTAAATGGCTTCCCCCTTATCCTTAGTCTATGACCCCTGGTTCTGGACTCCCTGGCCATCGGGAACATCCTTCCTGCATCTAGTCTGTCCAGGCCTGACAGAATTTTATAGGTTTCGATGAGATCCCCTCTCAATCTTCTAAACGCCAGTGAGTATAAGCCCAATCGACACAATCGCTCCTCATACGTCATCCCAGGTATCAGCCTGGTGAATCTTCGCTGCACTCCTTCCATGGCAAGAACATCCTTCCTCAGATAAGGCGACCAAAACTGCACACAATACTCAAGGTGCGGTCTCACCAAGGCCCTGTCCAACTGCAGCAAGACATCCTTGTTCCTGTACTCGAACCCTCTTGCTACGAAGGCCAACATACCATTTGCCTTCTTAACCACCTGCTGCACCTGCATGCTTACCTTCAGCGACTGGTGCACAAGAACACCCAGGTCTCTTTGCACTTCCCCTTCTCCCAATCTATTGCCATTCAAATAATAATCTGCCTTCCTGTCTTTGCCACCAAAGTGGATAACCTCACATTTATCCACATTATAGTGCATTTGCCATGTTTCTGCCCAATCACCCAACCTGTCCAAATTGTACTGGAGTTTCACAACATCCTCCTCACAGCATACCCTCCCACCCAGCTTTGTCGTCTGCAAATTTGGAGATGTTACATCCAGAATACATGCTGACTATTTTTTATTACATTTTCTGTCTCTAGCTGCTCTTCTATCGCTTCTTTTGGTATAGATTCCAGTATCTTTCCTATCACGTTAAGCTGACTAGTCTATAGTTCCCAGGTTTTGTTCTATCTCCATTTTCATATATAGGTACAACATTAGCTGTCTGCCAGTCCTCTGGCACTATCCCCTCCTTGAGTATGTGTGGGTGCATACCATCCAGACCTAGGGTTTTATACGCTTTTAGTTTTGCTAGTTTGTCAATTATTTTCTCCCTTTCTATCCTAACTGTAGTAATATTCTTTTTAAGCTCATCCCCCAGTTGATGAAAACGGGTTGATTTCATAACTCGATTCCACACTGAAATCTATGGCCACAATGAACTACTACCATTTACGAGAGGCGTGAGTAGCTGACCTTAACTGTAAATGACCTCCTGTTATTTGCAGTGCACCATTGCCTTTCAGTTCTCTGAAAACAGAGACATTTTGCTTGGTCAAAAGTAGGGTTGCAAAGGGGTGGAAAGTTTCCGGTAAATTTCCGGAAATTTTCCACGGGAAGTTTAGCTTGGGAATTTTGCCCAAAAAAGCACATGCTAGCATAATATTGTTTTTTTTGTATTTCTTTCTTTTTTTTCCCCCCCACAGGTCCTCTCTTAAAATTACTAACAGAGATGGAATCTTAATTATTAAGGAATTTCTTAATCAATATATGTTTATCTTCTTACTTGGCTTGTTTTAATAATTACAAGTTTTGTGTGTGACTGTGAACAAATGTGTCCTGATTGGTTGGATGAGTGGATGAGCGATTAGCTCCCTCTATTTGTAATATTTGCATATCGAATTGTGATTGGCCTGCAGGCATCTGTAGAGTCATAGAGTCATAGAGTAATACAGCACGGATAGAGGCCCTTCGGCCCATCGTGTCCGCGCCGGCCATCAAGCCCTGTCTAATCTAATCCCATATTCCAGCATTTGGCCCGTAGCCTTGTATGCTATGGCATTTCAAGTGCACATCCAAATGCTTCTTAAATGTTGTGAGGGTTTCTGCCTCCACAACCCTTTCAGGCAGTGAGTTCCAGACTCCAACCACCCTCTGGGTGAAAAAGTTCTTTCTCAAATCCCCTCTAAACCTCCCGCCCTTTACCTTGAATCTATGCCCCCTAGTTATCGACCCCTCTACTAAGGGAAAAAGCTCCTCAGCATCCATCCTATCTATGCCCCTCATAATTTTGTACACCTCAATCATGTCCCCCCTCAGCCTCCTCAGCTCCAAGGAAAACAAACCCAACCTGCCCAGTCTCTCTTCATAGCTGAAGCGCTCCAGCCCTGGTAACATCCTGGTGAACCTCCTCTGCACCCTCTCTAACGCGATCACATCCTTCCTGTAGTGTGGCGACCAGAACTGCACACAATATTCCAGCTGTGGCCTAACCAGTGTTTTATACAGCTCCATCATAACCTCCTTGCTCTTATATTCAATGCCTCGGCTAATGAAGGCAAGTATCCCATATGCCTTTTTTACCACCTTATCCACCTGTTCCGCCGCCTTCAGGGATCTGTGTACTTGCACACCCAGATCCCTCTGACCCTCCGTCTTGCCTAGGGTCTTTCCATTCATTGTGTATTCCTTTGCCTTGTTAGTCCCCCCAAAGTGCATCACCTCGCACTTTTCCGGGTTAAATTCCATTTGCCACTGTTCCGCCCATCTGACCAACCCATCTATATCGTCCTGCAGACTGAGGCTACCCTCCTCGCTATTTACCACCCTACCAATTTTTGTATCATCCGCGAACTTACTGATCATACCCTTTACATTCATATCCAAGTCATTAATGTAGACCACAAACAGCAAGGGACCCAGCACCGATCCCTGTGGTACCCCACTGGCCACAGGCTTCCAGTCACAAAAACAACCTTCGACCATCACCCTCTGCCTTCTGCCACTAAGCCAGTTTTGTATCCAATGTGCCAAGGCACCCTGGATTCCATGGGCTCTTACCTTCTTGACCAGTCTCCTGTGCGGGACTTTATCGAAGGCCTTACTGAAATCCATGTATACCACATCCACTCATGGCCCCTCCTTGATCTCCTAATTTCTTTTTTAAGTATCCCCCTGCACTTTTTGTACTCCTCTAGGGCTTCCTCCGTCTTTAGCCTTTTGTATCTACCAAAAGCCCTCCTTTTTTTCCTAATCCATTCCCGTATATCCCCTGACATCCAAGGTTCCCTGTGGTTTTTGGAACCACCCTTGACCTTTACGGGAACATGTTGCCATTGTATGATCTCAATCTCCCTTCTGAAAGCCTCCCATTGCTCCGATGCGGATTTTCCTACAAGTAGCTGATCCCAGTCCATTTTGGCCAGATCCTGCCTTATCCTATTAAAATCGGCCTTCCCCCAATTTAGAACCTTTATTTCCGGCCCATCCCTGTCCTTTTCCATGGCCACCTTAAATCTTACCATATTATGGTCACTATCACCAAAGTGCTCACCTACTAGCACTTTTTCCACTTGGCCGGCCACATTCCCTAGAATTAGGTCCAGTACCGCCCCCTCTCTTGTAGGACTTTCTACATGCTGGCTCAAAAAGCTCTCCTGGATGCACTTTAAGAATTCTACACCCTCTGAGCCTTTCACACTCTGACTATCCCAGTTAATATTGGGGAAGTTGAAATCCCCCATTATTATTACCCTATTATTTGCACATTTCTCTGAGATTTGCCTACATATCTGTTCCTCTATCTCCCCCTGACTGTTTGGAGGCCTATAGTACACTCCCAGCAAAGTGCTTGCCCCCTTTTTGTTTTTAAGCTCCACCCATATGGCCTCATTGGAGGACCCTGCTAATATATCATCCCTCCTTACTGCAGTAATTGACTCCTTAATTAATATTGCGACACCCCCTCCTCTTATACCTCCCCCTCTGTCTCGCCTGAAGATTCTGTACCCCGGAATATTGAGCTGCCAGTCTTGCCCTTCCCTCAACCATGTCTCCGTGATAGCAACAATATCATACTCCCATGTGTTTATCAACACCTTCAGTTCATCCACCTTATTCGCAAGACTCCTTGCATTAAAATAGATGCCATCCAGCCTTGCCCTTATATATTTGCCCTGTCTACCAAGCTGACTTGTTTTTTTCTCTATAATTGGCAGCACATCCCCCCCTATTTCAGTCTGTAAGACTGCTATAGTTTTTTTTAAGATCCAGGTTAGGGGTCCTGAGGGAAGTCATTTTGTTTTCTGCTGATGTTGTGATGATGCAGTAAGTAAATCAGACTTTATACCAAATAAACCAGTTACTTGTTGAACTCTGTTGTCCTTCAATTTAAAATATACAAAATAATACACTATTGGTGATGTAGCGTCGTGTGTGTACAGGTCATGTTTCCATCACATGGAGCATCAGCAAAAATGTACTCACCCTGTTGCAATCGTGCTGATCGACCGCAGTTCGACACAGAGATGAATGCCCTTTATTTCTCTGCATAGAACAATGCCACGTTTACCGTCGGATGTGTGGAAGCATTTTACCCCAGGCATTAAAGATGGAAAGACTGTGTACATGTGCAAACACTGTAGAAAGCCATATGTAAAGAATGCCACAAAGATGCAGCAGCATTTATCCAAATGCAACAACTTCACTCAAAGCTCACAGCAGTCAGCCCAGAGTTCCTCTGCTTCCATTCAAGAAGATGATGGTTCTCATTCAGCATCAGGCTCCTTATCATCAGCAACTCCTGGCCCACTTGGAAGGTTCTTTGATACAATGGATAACCATAGCCAGAAGAATACAGACGAGTGCCTTGCTCGAGCTGTATATGCAACAGGCTCACCTCTCATGCTCACAGCCAATGTGTACTGGAAGAGATTTTTCAATGTTATTCGCCCTGCATACTGTCCTCCCACCAGACATGCTTTGTCTACTTATTTGCTGGAGGCTGAGTATAACAGAGTCCAAGGAAAGCTCAAAGAAACGATAGCGATGGCAGACTGTGTTGCAGTTATCTCAGATGGGTGGTCAAATGCACGAGGGGAGGGCATCATAAACTACATCGTCTCCACTCCTCTCCCAGTGTTCTTCAAGAGCACAGACACGAAGGACAACAGACACACAGGCACATACATTGCTGATGAGCTGAAAGCAGTCATCAACGATCTTGGATCACAAAAGGTCTTTGCAGTAGTTACTGACAATGCTGTGAATATGAAGGCTGCTTGGGCTCAAGTGGAGGAGGCCTACCCTCATATTACGTCTATTGGGTGCGCAGCTCATGGGCTTAACCTGCTCCTCAAGGACATCATGGGTTTGAGAACCATGGAAGCACTGTACAAGAGAGCCAAGCAAGTTGTTAAGTATGTCAGGGGAAAACAGGTAGTTGCAGCAACCTACAACTCCAAGCAAATGACAAAGAACAAGAACACCACACTGAAGCTGCCCAACAACACTAGATGGGGTGGTGTTGTCATAATGTACAACAGCCTTCTGGAGGGTAAGGAGTCGCTGCAAGAAATGGCAATATCCCAGTCTGGGGATATGGAAACCACCATCAAGAAAATACTGCTGGATGATGTGTTTTGGGAGAGAGTGGTTAGCAGCCTTAAACTACTCTCACCAGTAGCATCTGCAATTGCTCAGATTGAAGGAGATGACGCTGTCTTGTCAGATGTTCAGGCTTTTTACTGATTTAAAAGAACAAATCAGCATTGCCCTACCCACATCCCTGCTGCTCAAAGCAGAGGAGAAGGCAATTGTTCAATTCATACAGACGCGTCAAGAATTTTGTGTCAAGCCGATTCATGCTGCAGCATACATGCTGGACCCAAAGCATGTTGGGAGACCAATACTTTCCGGAGAACAGATCAACAGCGCTTACAGTGTGATTTCTACCCTCTCACACCATCTCAATCTGGATGTGGGCAAAGTTCTGGGAAGTCTGGCAAAGTTCTCTACCAAGCAAGGTCTTTGGAATGGGGATGGGATATGGGAATCATGCAAGCATATCAGTGCACATACCTGGTGGAAGGGACTTTGTGCATCTGAGGCCCTGTCACCTATTGCATCGGTGATACTCCAAATCCCACCTTCATCAGCGGCCTCTGAACGAAACTGGTCACTTTTTGGGAATACGCATACAAAAGGTGCGCAACAGGCTGACTAACAAGAGAGTGGAGAAACTGGTGGCTATCCGGGCGAACCTACAACTTATTGAGCCAGATACAGAAGTGTCCACCACACAGCTAGACACTGACACAAAGGAGGAAATGGACACGTCAGAGCCAGAGAATCAGGAGGAGCAATGAGGAGTAGAAGACTCATAGGGACAAAATAAGGACAAATTACAGGCTAAATAAGCTGACGCTCTTTTTATTTTATTTTAGATGGGTCTTTTTTGTGGGGGTTCAATAAAGTTCAAAATTATAACCTAAATAAAGTTTTGAAAGCCTGTTTTTATTTGTATGGAACAGTATGTCTATTTTGACGACAAAGATAATATAAGGGTCAGAGACAAAAACCATCAGTGTGCAAAAAAACTCAAAATTCCCATAAATTCCCAAAATTCCCATGGAAAGTTTCCTCTTTTAAAAATTCCCAGAATTTTGCAACCCTAGTCAAAAGACAGCTCAGTCGGAGCGAGTTATGTATTCCTTTCATTTATCTTACACTAAGTTCTTTCATGTATGGCCTCCCTTTTTGAATTATTACACAAGGTAAGGGTATGCTGTACTCGTGCTTCCAGGCTGGACTCCTGGGGTTCTGGAAAGATCTTCATTTCTCCCCCGCCCCTTCACTGCAATTTGGGGGTGGGGGGGGGGGGGGGGGCGGTGTTGCTCGAACTGCACCTGTCCCTTCCCATCCCCCTATCATTTTCCATCTGGGCTGGGGGGAGGGATACCCCAACTGCAGCTATTCCTTCCCCTCCATTCCCGCCCCCCAACATTGTTTGCCCACTTTCATTTGATTTTTATCCGGCCACAGGCATGCCCAGCTGTCTGCCCCAAATACTCATTTCCCTTGCTAGACCAAGACCTTTCCTAAAGCTTCCATGAGGTGCTGTCCTGGTCGTAACCATCCCTATATATTTTTTTCCAGCTTAGTCCTCATCAATATTCTCACCATAATATCTCGTGTTCTGATGAAGGGTCCCAGACCTGAAACATTAACTCTGTTTCTCTCTCCACGGATGCTGCCTGGCCTGCTGAGTATTTCCAGCATTTTCTGTTGTTATTTCAGATTTCCAGCATCCACAGTATTTTGCTATTATAATAATATCTCGTGTCTTGGCTTATAAGATCATACAATGTTACTGTTTGGTTTAATATTGCCTCAGGTGTTAAAATACTTTTCTATATGGGCTTTCTACTGTCAAGGCTTGTGTGTGTAAAAATTTCAGCAAATGCATGATATCAAAATAGTTGACGTTGTCTAGCACATGGAGAATGGTGCATCATGGAGAAGTGAGGTGCAGACACAATCTTTCAAATGCACTGAGCTCCCCACTCATTGCTGCAGTGAGGTGCAGAACATAAGCCCCACTCTCCACAATGGAAGTCACCTCCAGCCCCCCACCCCCACCCTCTGGTACATCTCTTACCAGCTGACACAGAAACCTTTGGTGCGGTCTTGAAGAGGTTTGGTTGCAGTCAGTGAGTGATCTGGCAAGGGTATAAAAGGATATGGAGCCAAGGCAGGCGGATGGAGTTAAGATACAGATCAGCCATGATCTCACTGAATGGAGGAACAGGTTTGAGTGGCTGAATGGCCTGCTCCTGTTGCTATGTTCCTATGGAACAGACGGATTTCGTGCCTGCAACAAAATTATATGATGCAACGACATTTACAAGGTTTATTTAATATTTTATGCACAAAATTATAGCCAAATAAGCTTTCAATTATTCTGCTGTACCCAATTCTGTGTAGATTTTTGTTTTATTTCTGCAATATGTAAAAGATTGTGCTATTTCAGTTATTCCTTGGGCAAATAACGATAGCTTTGATTTTTTTCTGGATATTAATGTCTGGTTAGCTTGTTGCATTAATTCTTTAAACAGCTGTGCTAATATTTTGTGTGCTTTGAACCATGGGACACAACTGGACTGATCTAAATTGAACAATAAAGGGATGCCACAGTATTGGCCCCTAAATTCTGGGGCTGTAAGGATTCTGGACAGACATAATACAGATCAGTTCACGGGTACACAAGCTGGCCAGGGAATGGAAGACACATAGCAGCCTCCTTCGCTGTAAACATTTTTCAGATGCCTCCAATGCCTCTTCTTTAATCGGATTTAGCTACTAGCAAGTCTGAGATATGTAGAGCAACACACTCATACAATAGGCATCCGATTAGCTCATTTATCCCTAACACTGTCACAATTTCTGTGTTTGTATTCATGAACTCTGCAGGGTGTTGATGTATCATCACTTAATATAGAACACAGAACACAGCAGATTATGATAACCCTGAATCTAGGTCAGTGGACATTTGGGGTCCGTGTTAACGGCAGTCACATTATTATCACACCTAATTTGTTAGTGGAATTTCCAAGAGCAAAATTCAGATTTTGACAATTTCACCAGTCTGGAGTTCAAATTTGACCCCTTGCGAGAAGGGGAAGCAGTCTGGGCCAGTTTTAACAGCAATACGTAGTTTCAAATGCAACACGCAGCTCTCGCTGCTACTCCAATCTGCCTCAGACAAATGTGGACTGGTCCGTGAACGTTTATTGCAAGCAAAATGACATATTAAAAAACAAATGTCTAACAGCAATCTCTATTAGTAATACAGTACATTCCAAGGCTACTTCACGCCACTCAAATGTAGTCAACTCCAGATACGAATGATACATGCTGTATATCCATTTCATACAATTACAATGTACCAAGACATTCATATATACTCTTCAATAAAATAGAATTAATCATCAAAGCACAAGATGTTCCCATTTTTCTGACTGAGCACATCATATACATTCAGTTCACTCCAAAATTTCACCAATAGGTAACAGTGCATAAGAAATAGGAGCAGGAGTAGGCCAATCGGCCCCTCGAGCCTGCTCTGCCATTCAATAAGATCATGGCTGATCTGATCCTAACCACCAATCCACTATCACAGAACCATCTCCTGAATCTAACAGAATTAGACACACGAAACAGGAGCAGGATCAGGCTACACGGCCCCTGGGCCCGCTCCGCTACCCACAGGGCCATGACCGATCCGAACCTAGACTCATGTCCAAATTCCTGCCCGCTCCCCGTAACCCTTAATTCCCTTTACTTCTAGGAAACTGTCTATTTCTGTTTTAAATTTATGTAATGATGAAGCTTCTACAGCTTTTTGGGGCAGCATATTCCATGGACCTACCGCCCTCTGAGTGAAGTAGTTCCTCCTCATCTCAGTTTTGAAAGACCAGCCCCTTATTCTAAGACTATGCCCCCTAGTTCTAGTTTCACCCATCATCGGGAACATCTTCCCCGCATCCACCCGATCCAACCCCTTCACAATCTTATATGTTTCAATAAGATCGCCTCTCATTCTTCTGAACTCCAATTAGTAGAGTCCCAATCTACTCAACCTCTCCTCATATGTCCATCCCCTCATCCCTGGGATTAACCGAGTGAACCTTCTTTGTACTGACTTGAGAGCAAGTATGTCCTTTCTTAAGTATGGACACCAAAACTGTACGCAGTATTCCAGGTGCGGTCTCACCAATACCTTGTACAACTGAAGCAATACCTCCCTATTTTTATATTCTATCCCCCTAGCAATGAAAGCCAACATTCCATTGGCCTCCTTAATCACTTGCTGCACCTGCATACTAACCTTTTGAGTTTCGTGCACCAGGACCCCCAGATCCCTTTGTACTTCAGTACTTTCCAGTTTCTTGCCATTAAGATAATAACTTGCTCTACGATTTTTCCTGCCAAAGTGCATAACCTCACACTTTCCAGTATTGTATTCCATCTGCCAAATCTCTGCCCACTTACTTAGCCTGTCAATGTCCCCTTGCAGGTTTTTTATGTCCTCCTCACTCACTACTTTCCCTCCCATCTTAGTATCATCTGCAAACTTTGATATGTTACACTCGGTCCCCTCCTCCAAATCGTTAATATAGATTGTAAAGAGTTGGGGACCCAGCACTGACCCCTGCAGAACACCACTAGTTACTGATTGCCAGTCTGAAAATGAACCATTTAACCCAACTCTCTGCCTTCTGTTAGATAGCCAAACCTCTATCCATGCCAGAATATTACCCCCAATCCCGTGATTTTTTATCTTAAGCAATAATCTTTTGTGTGGCACCTTGTCAAATGCCTTTTGGAAGTCTAAATACACTACGTCAACTGGTTCCCCTTTATCCACCCTATGCGTTACTTCCTCAAAGAACTCCAGCAAATTTGTCAAACATGACTTCCCCTTCATAAAACCATGCTGACTTTGTCCTATTAAATTATGATTATCCAAATGTCCTGTTACTGTCTCCTTAATAATGGACTCCAAAATTTTACCTACCACAGATGTTAGGCTAACCGGTCTATAGTTTCCAGCCTTCTGTCTACTGCCCTTTTTAAATAAGGGTGTTACATTATGAGATGTTTCATCACTGCTGTGGAATACCTGTAGTATTGCTCAGGGTTTTCTACTTATTTAGTATTTAGATTGAACTGCTGAATGATCAGTGAGCTGTGTGGTACATTGCAAGGCTTTGAAAATGACTTCTGCAGCCAAGAGCCTGCAATAATCACTAAACAGTTTATTGCAGAGAAATAAGCAAGAAAAGCTGAAGGTAATTTTTTCTGTCAATTGTTCCAAATAGGGTTGGCCTGTTCTCACAAGCCAAGCTTCTAAAATAAACGATGTTAACAGCTTCAATGCACAGAGCACTGTCTGAGCTTTCACGTCACTCAGTTTGAATTTCTGAGTTAACATTTTCTTTACACCTCTTAATTACACCTTCCTCCAGGCTACATTCTTCTACCTGGCCTCAGATCTGGTTGATAATCAGAGGACACTGATGTAAGATAATTGGCAAAAGAACCAGGGGGCAGATGATGAGAATACGCAGCGAGCTGTTGTGATCGGGAACGCGCTGCCTGAAAGGGGGGTGGAAGCAGATTCAACAGTGACTTTCAAAGGGGAATTGGATAAATACCTGAAAGGAAAAATTTACAGGGCTATGGGGAAAGAGCAGGGGGCAGTGGGACTAATTGGATTGCTCTTTCAAAGAGCCGGTACAGGCACGATGGGCTGAATGGCCTCCTTCTGTGCTGTGTCATTTTATGATTCTATACGACACTGCACGATTGTATCAATTTCATTGTTTCTTTAACTGTCAGGGTCTCATGGATACTTTCATCACCACCTATCTAAAAAGATCAAAACCTTGTGAGGAAGTGCATTATCTGCCAGTGAGTAAAAGATATTGCATTCAAGTGTATGGAAAAGATGACTGGCACTGTGCTACTAGTTAAGACACAATGGGCTAAAAATTGCGTAAAACCCCCTTTGGGGTGCTAACTTCGCCGGGGTGTCCCCCGCGACGGAAATTGATAGCTACTGGAAGCACCCGCATCCCTCTTGGGGCGCTGCGAGGGAATATCGCGGCGCTGTGTGCCACGGTATTGCAGGCCTTCCTCCCCTTCTTAAAGGGGAGGAGCCTTGCTAAGCACGACCCGGAGCCCAGCTGGGCCCCCGGGGATCGGGAGTGCTGGCAAAAGAGCCCAGCACTCAAGAGAAGTGCTGGGCTCTTGGAGCGCAGCCGGCACTCCGCGGTGGTGGTGGGGTCGGTTCAGGAGGCCGGGGACAGGAGCGCAGGCAGGTGGCCAGCAACAAAAATGCCCGCCCCGCCTCTTGCTTTTAAATAGCGTCTCCCTGGCCACAGGTAGGCCCCCCTGACCCTGTCGGACATAGCATCTGGCGGCAAGTCAGGGGGCGCTCCCGAAGATTGTGGCCGGGGTGCTGCGCACGGCGATGACATTGCCGGCGGCGCAGGGCCGCGGGACGCTACCGGTTACCACCGCCGCTAACGGGAGGTGCAAAGCAACCGAATGTTTCCCCCATTGGCAATGAGATTGTGAACATCAGTCTGGGGAGTTCAACAACTGGCTGAAGAGAATTTGGATCTTAGTGCAGCTAATCTTCAGTTTTATTTATACCAGTCAATACTCTGGTGTTGCACAGAGGGAGTCAAGATCCAGTGTAGTGTTCCTGTAAAGCGGGGTTAAAGGGTGGGGAATAATTAGAGCAAGGTGCCTAATCGTAATTAAGTTCACATTTTAAATCTGTCTTTATTTTTATGCAATACCTGATAATACCCATCTATAATATACTAAAAATCTTGTGTGTGTGCAACGCCACTGTTTTTCCCACTGGTGGGAAGGTGTAATTACAGTGAGACAAGTTTACATCGGCTGTTCCATAATAAATAGGGATTTATAATGGAAAAAGCTGACAGGAAATATATTGTAGATATGTAGAAAGTAAAAGCCGGTCAACTGCGAAGGACTCAAATTACGTGGTAAACCAAGACTAAAGTTTGAGCAGTTTACTGTACCAAAATTCCAACACTGTTAGTCATATCTCACTCTCAATTATCTTTTATTTTTAGGATAATTTTCCATTTGCTTGGTTCCATGAGTGAGTTTCCTGTTTGAGTTAGTTTCTACTGTTACACCAGCCAATTATTTTTGATACCACTATTACTGCTTAGTTTTGCTCCCAGTCATTGAGAAAATATTTCAAGAAAATAAATGGAATACTTGATCATATTCAGAATTCTATATAAAACATATTATATAACAAAGTAATGATTTACACAATCAATACTGATAATATAAATAAATCCAGAGCGTTTAAAAGATGCCTATTAAGTTTTCTCTCGTTAGGCTCCTCCGCCCTCCCACATGCCCCTGACTAAAGAGGGCCAGCCTGTTCCTGGACATCTACCAACGCTGCTCTTATAATTGGCCACTGGGAGATGTGCAAGAGTGGTAACTTTCTCTCCCTTCCTTTGAAAACCTAGACTTTTCCTTGTCTCCAATAGCAGTGTCAAGGTTAGATCGAGTAGAATAGGTCGCTACGCTCTAGAGTTTAGAAGAATCACAGGTGATCTCATTGAAACACAAGACTATGAGGGGGATTGACAGGGTAGATGCCGAGAGGCTGTTTCCCCTGGCTGGAGAGTCTAGAACTAGGCATAGTCTCAGGATAAGGGCTTGGCCATTTAAAACTGAGATGAGCAGGAATTTCTTCACTCAGAGAGGGTTGTGAATCTTTGCAATTCTCTGCCCCAGAGGGCTGTGAATGCTCAGTCGTTGAGTATATTCAAGACTGAAATAGGTTTTTGGACTCTAGGGGAATCAAGGGATATGGGGATCGGGCGGGAAAGTGGAGCTGAGGTCGAAGATCAGCCATGATCTTATGGAATGGCGGAGCAGGCTCGAGGGGCCGTGTGGCCTACTCCTGCTCCTAATTCAGGAAGGTCAGGAATCCGCCTGTGGGAGGCTGTGAGCTCAACTCTTCATCCTATCATTGTGCTCTCCTCAGGACATTCAATATTAAAACTGTTAACAAAAGTAATTTTGAAAATATATGAGCACCTTTAGCAACAAAATAAAGTGTCCCCTCTTCTGGAAGAAGTATTCATTCATCCCGTCAGTAATCACAACACTTGTTCTACAACTGCCATCACTGCGTGCTGATAAGACATTGTTCTTTGAGCTCTAGCAATCTACAAGTTAAACACTACCACTCCTCGTCTCAAAGGTGAGCTGTGCCGATTTAATTTACATAGGGGAGTGGAAAAAAACGTCTCAAAGGAACAGGACAGCGATTCTGCCAAGCAAATGAGCCAACAGCACAAACTTATTTCTAGCTTTTACTAAGCGCTCCTTTACAGCTGTGTGCTTTCGAATCGGTAAGAGAATCATAGCAAAAATGTAGCCCCACTGATATATAAATTGCTATCTAAGTATAAGAACATAAGTAGGAGCAGGAGTAGGCCATATGGCCCCTTGGGCCTGCTCCGCCATTCAATAGAATCATGGCTGATCCGAACCTAGACTCAGGTCCACTTCCCTGCCTGCTCCCCGTAACCCCTAATTCTCTTATCAGCTAGGAAACTGTCCATCTCCAAAAGTATATGCAAAATAACTTGGCTATTGTTCCATACTGTACCTTCAGGTAAAACAGCTGTATCATGTGTCACAATCTGTTTAATGCAATTGCACCATGCCATAAAAATAAAATACAAAATAAACTTTCAGCTTAAACCATTCAGCATGCATTGTGCATGATAAACTGTACAGCAGCCAAGGTATTTGCATACATTACAACAGTGGCTACACTTCAAAAGTACTTCATTGGATGTGAAGCACTCTGGGGTGTCCGGAGGATATGAAGGGCACCATATAAATGTAAATTCTTTCCTTCTTGGGTAGATAGAAAACTGGGGCAGACAAGAACATGGCAGCTGCAGGAGGAGAAATGGTGTGTTGATTCCCTGGTGCCAGGGTGAAGGATGTAACAGAGCGGGTGGAAAACCCTTTGGAAAGGGAGGGAAGAGCAGCCAGAAATCGTGGCCCATGTAGAAACCAATGACGTAGGAAAGAGTGGTACTGAGTTTTTGAGGAAGCAGAACGAGGAGTTCGGGACAAGGCTGAAGAGCAAGACCTCAAGGGTGGTCTTGTGCTCCTGTGCCACACGCTGGGCAGGTTAGGCAAGGATGGATTCCATCCATTAACGTGTGGCTTGAGAGATGGTGCAGGAGGGAAAGTTTCAGATTTCTTGGACATTTGGACCAGTTCTGGGAGAGAAGGAATCTGTTCAGGAAAAGGACAGACTTCACCTGAATCAGATGGGCACCGAAGTGCTTGCAGAAAGAGCATACTCTCTATATAATGTTAAAGCTCATTAGTATTTTTGTTAAACTGTGGCGATGTGTACTTTATGTAAAGTGTTAATATTGTACTATTTCCATTATTTTAATCTGTTCCTCACTGTTGTCCCTTCTGGCAAGAGGCTCATGGATTTCTTCATCTCCAAATCGGAGACAAGCGGCTCTACATTCCAAGTCTCCCCACCCCCCATTAGCCTATTTCTTCTATGTACTCTCATCCCGTGTAAATAGATTTGGCTAGTAGTCTTAGCCTCAACGGATATTGTCATGTTTTCTGAACTTTTGGAAAGGTTTTAGCTTAAAGGCGCAAATAACACATTCATTTCTTGGCCAGTTAAACATATTACAGCCATATATATTTATTTTTAATAGACTCCAAGCACGTTGCATGGGCCTGTGGGTAGTTTGCTGCCTTTCTACACTCACTGCATCTTCTGGCCACTCCTTCCTGAACAGTTATCCTCGTCACTGTCAAATATAAAAGGTAAAGCAAGCTCACAAGATATTTATCAATGAGGAAGGCTATTTTTCCTACCTAGAAAGATCCTAACAGTCCCCAACTGCACCACCCAATTGTATCTTAAACGATGCCAGGGTTTTTGCCTCCACTACTCTACCTGGAAGTTTATTCCACATGTTGATTACTCTATGTGTGAAGAAGAATTTCATGACATCAGTCCCAAAATTACTTTTTACTAGTTTGAACCTGTGTCACCTTTTGCAGTTTAATTTGTAGTATTTCAGGTTAACATTTTCTATACCCTTAAGGATCTTGTATACCTCTAGAAGATCACATCCTTTACAGTTGAAGTGTCTCCAGTGTTTCCTCATAACTTAGATCCCGAATACTGGGGAGCAGCCTCATGGCTCTTCTCTGCACTGCCTCCCGTGCTTGAATGTCTCTCTTGTTTTCTGGCAACCAGAACTGGACACGGTATTCAAGGGAAGCCCCGACTAGAGCACTGCGAAGTTCGATTACTACCTCCTCGGACTTGTATTCCACTGTTTTGGCTATGCCGATTGCTGCTCTGCATTGGTTGGACGTGTTTAGTGTCGAGTCTACCAAGACTCCTAGGTCTCTTTTCAACTTAATTCTTAGCTATTTCAACACCATTCACTATGCTGAATAGAAATTACATGCTCTCGGAGTCCTTATGTTTCATTAAGCATCTCAAGCATCCCCTTCAGTCAACCAAATGCATTTTTTAAACAACCGTTTCTGCACTGTTGAAATACATCGATCTGAAACTCCAATGATCATTAACAGGGAGCAGTTCCAGAAACCATGCACACGACACGTATGTAGTAACTCCCAACAGAAGAACGAGTCTTCCAGTAGTACCTAGGTCAACACCTGGAGACTGGAAAAAGGTATTCGCATTCATAGCAGAACTTGTGAAAAATAAAGTAACATGGCATATTTTGCCAGGCCAATGTATATATACACACACATGAATGACTGATGGTCCAGAGCCACCTGTATAATCACTGAATGCAAACCCTCTGACTACAATAATCAGTATCAATAGATCATCCATTTTCCAAAACAACCCTTCATTTCTCGAGACCAATGGATGTGATGTTTATTACTAATTGGAGTTCCATTAAATCCATCGTTGGTACAGGCACATTTAAGAACATAAGGATTAGGAACAGGAGTAGGCCACACGGCACCTTGAGCCCACTTTACCATTCAGCAAGATCATGGTTGATCTTGGACCTCAACTCCACTTTCCCACCCGATCCCCATATCCCTTGATTCCCCTAGAGTCCAAAAACTTTTCAGCCTTGAATATACTCAACGACTGAGCATCCACAGCCCTCTGGGGCAGAGAATTGCAAAGATTCACAACCCTCGGAGTGAAGAAATTCCTCCTCATCGCAGTCTTAAATGGCCAACCCCTTATCCTGAGACTATGCCCCCTAGTTCTAGACTCTCCAGCCAGGGGAAACAACCTCTCAGCATCTACCCTGTCAATCCCCCTCAGAATCTTTTATGTTTCAATGAGATCACCTCTCATTCTTCTAAACTCCAGAGACAATAGGCCTAATCTGCTCAACCTCTCCTTATAGGATGACCCTTTCATCCCAGGAATCAATCTAGTGAAGCTTTAATACACCGCGTCTAAGGCAAGTATGTCCTTCCTCAGGTAAGGAGACCAAAACTGGACAGTTATCCTCAAAACAGACACCAATCCTTTGAAGCTGTTCACTGATCGATAAATTTAGACTGTGGTACGGCTACAATCACAACAGATGTCATGCACAACTCAATCCATGGATGTTCAATGGTGTGGTACGCACACGTTCCCACTTTCCATAATGTGGCCACCGTCTGTACCTCAACTGAAATTATGAGACAAAACTTGCAATTTAACTGTGTACAGGAAACTCTCTTAACCGGCACCTAAATATCCGGAAATCTCTCTTAACCGGCAAAATTCAGGAGTAGGTTCAGGTAAGTTTTACTATATGTTAGTGGCCGTGTAACCGGGGCTCCTGGATCTGTGGCCGTGTAACCGGGGTTCCTGCACCTGTGGCCGTGCAACAGGGACTCCTGGATCTGTGGCCGTGTAACCGGGACTCCTGGATCTGTGGCCGTGTAACCGGGGCTCCTGGATCTGTGGCCGTGTAACCGGGGTTCCTGCACCTGTGGCCGTGCAACAGGGACTCCTGGATCTGTGGCCGTGTAACCGGGGTTCCTGCACCTGTGGCTGTGCAACAGGGACTCCTGGATCTGTGGCCGTGTAACCGGGGTTCCTGCACCTGTGGCCGTGCAACAGGGACTCCTGGATCTGTGGCCGTGTAACCGGGGTTCCTGCACCTGTGGCTGTGCAACAGGGACTCCTGGATCTGTGGCCATGTAACCGGGGTTCCTGCACCTGTGGCCGTGTAACCGGGGTTCCTGCACCTGTGGCTGTGCAACAGGGACTCCTGGATCTGTGGCCGTGTAACCGGGACTCCTGGATCTGTGGCCGTGTAACCGGGGTTCCTGCACCTGTGGCCATGCAACAGGGGCTCCTGCACCTGTGGCCGTGTAACCGGGACTCCTGGATCTGTGGCCGTGTAACCGGGGTTCCTGCACCTGTGGCCGTGTAACCGGGGTTCCTGCACCTGTGGCCGTGTAACCGGGACTCCTGGATCTGTGGCCGTGTAACCGGGGTTCCTGCACCTGTGGCCATGCAACAGGGGCTCCTGCACCTGTGGCCATGCAACAGGGGCTCCTGCACCTGTGGCCATGCAACAGGGGCTCCTGCACCTGTGGCCGTGTACGGGGCTCTCGTACCTTGGTAAGTATACCTCTCTGTAATCTGGACTTTTGATCAACCGGCACCACACCGGTGCCGGATAAAAAACAAAGAGTTTCCTGTACTTTGTCGACAAGGAAACCAAGTGCCCCCAGAAGCTTCTCAGGCAAAGGGTGTAAACATGTTGCCAATGCTGATTGCAAAATGATATACGTGCTTCAGTCTTTTTAAGTACTGATCTTCAAGATGACAGCAGTAATACACATTCTAAAAACAAATGAGCAAGCTTTTACTGCACTCGCAGTCTGAACTGCAAGCACAACTTTTGCATATTTAACAAACTAATTTTACAATTTTATGGCTCCAAGTATGTTGTCAAGAGCTAGAGTAAGCAAATATTATGAACAAATGAAATTAAAAATCGCTTGACTGAACAATTAAAATGATTAGCTCCAGTCAAGTAAATTTTATTTTACGGTTCCGTTGAGAAGTCGTGATATTTAATCAAGATTTTTCACCTATAACTTCATAGTAAGTTTGACATTTCTTTGTGTATACCACCTTGCTGCACAACTTGGAAGAGGGAGAACAATTGGGGGGGGGGGGGGGAATACAATAAACAAAATTTGACATGGACACGTAGCTCCACGTTACCGGTGAGGTATTAATATTGAGTTACTGCTTTTGAACATAAAGCAATCACGAGAGCTAGCTGCTCTTAATACAAGTTAATAATTAAAGCGGAGGGCAGTCAGCGGACCGTGTTGGTTCTCCTGCCTGCAGCACATTTTGGGTATGAAATCATCACTATGGCACCCATATGTTCAACATACCTATTGATAGCGAGTGCCAAAAAACCAAGGTTGGTGTTAATAGAAAGTAACATACAATACCCTCTCTAGACAGTAGTGCACTACTTAGTAAAACAAAAATACTGCAACCCCTGATAAAACAAATTTCTTTAGGTCCCTAATGAAAGGACCGTAATCTTTTTCACTGGGGTACAAAGGTTATAAAACCGTGCTGTAAAAATGGTTAACATATTGCATGATTAATTCCTCCTCTCTGATGTTTTGCTTCAGAGCAGGTCTGGTAAATGGTAATGCTGCATTTGGTGTTTGAAAGGAACTGAACTCAGAAATCACAGAAACCCCACAGTGCAGATAGAGGCCATTTCGGCCCATCGAGCCTGCACCGACACATATCCCACCCGATCCCCGTAACCCCTACACCAACACATATCCCACCCTATCCCCGTAACCCCACGTATTTAATCCCCCTAACACTAAGGGTCAATTTATCATAGCCAATCAACCTAACCCGCACATCTTTGGACTGTGGGAGGAAACCGGAGCACCCGGAGGAAACCCACGCAAACACGGGGAGAATGTGCAAACTCCACACAGACAGTCACCCGAGGCCAGATTCGAACCCGGGTCCCTGGCGCTGTGAGGCAACAGTGCTAACCACTATGCCACCGTTCTTGCCAGATTCACTTTTGAATCCAACATCCTTCTACCTGCTGGTTTTGGAAACGATCTAGTTTAGTCTTGCGACCAGTGGGTGGACCTCCCCTCTCTGCTTCTGCTATCCCAGTACACGGTACTTTTTTTTCCTCCACTCGCCTTCACTGCTGTAATAGGACCAGCTGAAGAAAAGTGAGTTTTTAAATCACCACACAGGACAGCACTGCACAGGAGTGACGGCCACATGGACAGCCATGGCTCAGTGGGCAGTACTCTTGCCTCGGTCAGAAGGTTGTGGCTTCAAGTCCCACTCCAGAGACTTGAGCACAAAAATCTAGGCTGACGCTCCAGTGCGATGCCCGAGGGAGTGCCGCACTGTCGGAGGTGCCGTCTTTCGGATGAGATGTTAAACCGAGGCCCCATCTGACCTCTCAGGTGGACGTAAAAGATCCCATGGCACTATTTTTCGAAGAATAACAGGGGAGTTATCCCCGGGGTCCCGGTCGATATTTATCCCTCAATCAGCATCAAAAACACAGATTATCTGGTCATTATCACATTGTTGTTTGTGGGAGCTTGCTGTGTGCAAAATTGGCTGCCGCGTTTCCCACATTACAACAGTGACTACACTTCAAAAGCGCTGTGGGATGTCCCGCGGTCGTGAAAGACGATGTATAAATGCAGGTCTTTTTGTCTTTATCTCTCAAACTCTATGTTGGCTTGGATCTCAGACTGAGGGTCTTCACATTTGGTCAATTGGACTGTGAGTAACCCTGAATAACAAAGGTTTCACCAGAACTAGCACTCAAAACAAACACAAAAGCAAAATACTGCGGATGTTGCTGGAAATCTGAAATTAAAACTGAAAATGCTGGAAATACTCAACAGGTCAGACAGTATCTGTGGAGAGAGAAACAGCGTTAACGTTTCAAGAGAATGAGGGGATCTCATTGAAACTTATAAAATTCTGACAGGGCTGGACAGACTAGATGCAGGAAGGATGTTCCCGATGGCGGGGGAGTCCAGAACCAGGGGTCACAGTCTAAGGATAAGGGGTAAGCCATTTAGGACAGAGATGAGGAGGAATTTCTTCACCCAGAGAGTGGTGAACCTGTGGAATTCTCTACCACAGAAGGCAGTAGAGGCCAATTCATTAAATATATTCAAGAAGGAGTTGGATATATTTCTTAAGGCTAAAGGGATCAAGGGGTATGGGGAGAAAGCAGGGACAGGGTACTGAATTTGGATGATCAGCCATGATCGCATTGGAATGGCGGCGCAGGCTCGAGGGGCAGAATGGCCTACTCCTGCGCCTATCTTCTATGTTTCTAGGTTGATGACCTTTTGCCAGAACTGGGGCGAAAGGTCATCGACCTGAAACGTTAACTGTTTCTCGCTCCACAGACACTGCCTGACCTGTTGAGTATTTCCAGCATTTTCTATTTTTTATGCAAAACCAACACCTTTTTCTCACTGAAAATTCAGCACAAGTTCCACCTCAAAGCTGATCTGCCCTAAATTCTGATCAAGACCCATTCTACTCAGATATATCTTTCTCCCTCTATTCATTTTTATAGCACTAGACTCCGATTGAAAGCAAGCTTTACTTCACTGAATGAGCCGAGACGACGGTGCTTTTTTTTTTAACCTGACTTTGTGTCATGTGCGTGACTGTCAACTGTTTTGATGAACCAGTATTTATTTTTAAACATGATTGCACAACCCAGGATAATCTACTTAAAAGGGAAAAAAATTAAAACCGACAGAGCAATTTGCCATATAAAGTTAAAGAACAGTAAAAAAAAACAGTCCCTGCCAAAATTCTGTTGGGGAAAACCCTACGTCTTACTAAAAGATCAATTGCTACCCTTCCACAAATGTACATCCAATCTAATCGTTACTAATGCACTTCAGGGCAAGTTGACAACTTCACTAAATCCAACTGCACCAATGCATTAATCATGCACGATGCCCATCTAATTCATTATTAAGAACAGCATGTAGCCCAATCTTTTGCTGAAAGTTTCTCTCAACAGAAAACGACAAAAAGCCGACGGCGGTTGTTGCCCCTCACTGTGCTGATGATGGCCGATGACAAGCACTGCATGGGGGGGGGGGGGGGGGGGGTGTAAAGCGAATTCTCTCAACTAATTAATATCTTAGCCGAGGGACCACTTGTGCTGGGGACAGGTAACACAATGCTCGGTCAGGAATGTTTATTCAAAGTCCATCTTTGTGAGGGCTGCCGAGTGCCATCCGCCTGATGTCCTCCTGCTTCCACAGTCTGTCACACTCTTCATGGTGGAATCAGAGTACAAAACAAATGGGTAATGTGAGCTTGGGATATACACGCGAAGGGATTAATTTCAATCCTTGCATAATATGTCTGCAGACCACACGACTACATTCACACTGTTATTGACAAAACAGTCATACTTTAGCAATGTAACACACACCCAGTGGCGCGAATACGGTGAGATCATTCTTTCCATTGTCATATGATGGCCATTTATTACTGAAGATGTCTTAAGGTTTGGAGGACACCTCGACAAGATGCCAAGTGATGTTTTCAATGCAGCTGTGAATAGTGTGAACTCCAAGAACGTGATACCATCAAGCACTCAAGGGCCAAAACTGCAAAGCATGACCTGCTAAGACACTAGTACTTGTCATCAGATACTCTCTCACCTCATCTGCTTTCATCCTCATTTGTTCTGAGGCTGTGCTAAGCAGTCGGCAGAATGTGGACTGCTGCGTGTAACTTTTTATTTAAAAAAAGGGAAAGAGTTTTTATACTCTTTCCCCTTTTCTTCACAGCGTCAGCTGTGGCTCAGTAGGTAGCACCCTCGCCTGAGTCAAAAGGTTGTGGGTTCAAGTCCCACTCCAGAGACTTGATCACAAAAATCTAGGCTGACGCTCCAGTACTGAGGGAGTGCTGCACTGTCGGAGGTGCCGTCTTTCGGATGAGACATTAAACCGAGGCCCCGTCTGCTCTCTCAAGTGGACGTAAAAGAGCCCATGGCATTATTTTGAAGAGGAGCAGGGGGAGTTCACCCCGGTGTCCTGGCCAATATTTATCCCTCAATCAACATCACTGAAACAGATTATCTGGTGATTAACACATTGCTGTTTGCTGTGCACAAATAGGCTGCCGCGTTTGCTACATTACATCAGTGACTACACTTCAAAAAGTCCCAAAGTGCTTTACAGCCAATGAAGTAATTTTTGAAGTTTAATCACTGTTGTAATGTAGGAAAATGCATAATTTTACCACAAATTACATAACTTTAAAAGATTGGCTTTTAATCTACATTCAGTTATCTGGAGCAAGTACATGCTGTCGATGTGTAGGCCTGTAGTGGGGTAAACAAGAGAGATCCCCAGCTGCCATGGGTTATAAAAAGCAATGTGTTTATATTAAACAGTGCAAATTACAGCAGGGACCATCTGATTTGATGAAATGGTTTGCAACTTCATAAAACAAGCTCAACTCGCCTGGGGAATACTGTGCATCAACAGCACGTGATGACATTGCAGGCTGCCCTAAAGTCAAACCTTGCTGTCATTACACAGAATGCACAGCATATAAACAGGCCACTCGGCCCAACAAGTCCATGCTGGAGTTTATGCGCCACACAAGCCTCCTCCCACCCCTCTTCATTTAACCCTAGCAGCATTATCTTCTATTCCTTTCTCCATCATGTGTTTATCTAGCTTCCCCTTAAACCTAGGCTATTTGCCTCAACTACTCCTTGTGATGCACAATAGGTCATAAAAGACCAATTTTTTTTGAGAATAACCAAAGATTCAAGTAAATAAGCTGAGTCCCAGGTCTAACAGACAGCACCTTCAGAACACACACAGCTATTCTAATTAATATTTGTTGCATAGAATTACAGAGGTGGCATCTTAATACTAAAAACAATATTACCGTAACACCTGAATCCTTAATCTACAGAACGTACGAGTTTTGCTTTGGCTTTAGATGATTATTTTTACAATCTCCTCCATTTTCAGGCTGCACGCTCTACCCGGTGCCATGGACCATTCCCCAGCCTACGTCGATGTTGTTCTACGACCAGCTGCTCACAACGGTGTGCCTGTGGTGTGTGGCTCGCCCCGCCATTGTCCCCTCTTGTGGCCTCTGCTCACGAGGCACCACAGACGTGGAATTCGCTGTATTCTGAAGGAGCTCTGTGTTGTTCCAAACCTTAATATTTATAAGCTCATCCCCCACGCTGCCATTCTAACAAAGGGGTGGGGGGGGGGGTGTAAGAGAGGCGGAAACCCATCTCTTTTTGCTTTAGAGGCTGATGGATCTGTTGGACATTTCCAGTTTTTTTCTCTTCACTGGTGTCAGCCGTGGCTCAGTGGGCAGCACTCTCGCTTGAGTCAGAAGGAGCATTTAAAATAAAAAAAGAGGGATTTATTAAATAAACTAATCAAACTCAGGATAAAACCACTGGTCTGGATGGATTGCATCCACGCATTTTAAAAGACTCTAGGGAAGAGATAGCAGAAGCATTGCTACACATATTTAATAATTCATTAGAAAAAGGTGTAGTGCCAGAGGACAGGTGGATAGCTAACATAATACCGATATTTAAAAAAGGGGGATAGAACATGTCCAGGGAATTATAGACCAGTCAGCTTAACATCGGTGGTAGGAAAAATAATGGAAACCCTACTAAAGGAGAGAATAGAAGAACATCTAGAAACGCAAAGTATAATAATGAATAGTCAGCATGGATTTTAAAAGGGAAAGTCTTGCTGGACCAACCTTATTGAATTTTTTGAAGAGGTAACAGAGAGAGTAGACAAGGGTAATGCAGTAGATGTAATTTATCTAGATTTTCAAAAGGCCTTCGATAAGGTACCCCATAATAGACTAATGAACAAGGTCAGAGAATGCAGAGTCAGGGGACAAGTAGCCGAATGGATTGCTGGCTGGTTTCAGGACAGAAAGCAGAGAGTAGGAGTAAAGGGTAGCTATTCACAGTGGCAGAAGGTGGGTAGCGGTGTTCCACAAGGATCAGTGCTGGGACCACTGCTGTTCACAATTTACATTAACGATTTAGACTTTGGAATCAAAAACACTATTTCTAAATTTGTGGATGACACCAAATTGGGGGGATAGTCAATACTGAGGAGGACTGCAACAAATTACAGGAGGACATTAATAAACTTGCAGAATGGGCATATAATTGGCAAATGAAATTCAACACAGATAAATGTGAGGTATTACATTTTGGTAGGAAGAATAGGGAGGTCACATTACTTGGAGGGTGCGAGTCTAGGTGGGGTAGAGGAACAAAGGGATCTCGGAGAAAAATTACACAAATCACTAAAAGTTGCGACACAGGTTAGCAAGGCCATTAAAAAAAGCAAACCAAGCACTAGGGTTTATTTCTAGAGGTAGAGAATTGAAAAGTAGGGAAGTTATGCTAAACCTGTATCGAACCTTGGTTAGACCACACCTGGAGTACTGCGTACAGTTCTGGTCGCTATATTATAAAAAGGATAGAGGCACTGGAGAGGGTGCAGAGACAATTTACAAGGATGATACCAGATATGCCTATCAGGAAAGGATGAACAGGCTGGGTCTCTTTTCTCTTGAAAAATGAAGGCTGAGGGGTGACCTAATAGAGGTCTTTAAAATTATGAAAGGTTTTGATAGAGTGGATACAGAGAGAATGTTTCCACTTGTGGGGAAGAGCAAAATTAGAGGCCATCAATATAAGATAGTCACCAAGAAATCCAATAGGGAATTCAGATGAAACTTCTTTACCTAGAGAGTGGTGAGAATGTGGAACTCGCTACCACAGGGAGTGGTTGAAGCGAATAGTATAGATACATTTAAGGTGAGGCTAGACAAGCATATGAGGGAGAAGGGAATAGAGGGTTCTGCTGATAGAGTTAGGTGAGGAAAGACAGGAGGAGGCTCGAGTGGAGCATGGACTGGTTGAGCCGAATGGCCTGTTTCTGTGCCGTATATCCTGTGTAATCCTATGGAAGGTTGTGGGTTCAAGTCCCACTCCAGCGACTTGAGCACAAAAATCTAGCCCGACACTCCCAGTGCAGTACTGAGGGAGTGCTGCACTGTCAGAGGTGCCGTTTTTCGGATGAGACGTTAAACCGAGGCCACGTCTGCTCTCTCAGGTGGATGCAAAAGATGCCATGGCACTATTTCAGGGTTTTTTTTTTTAATTAAAAAGATAATTGCTGCAGCTTTTGGTGTGATATTGAATTAAATTTTCCCAGTAAACTATGATCTAGGAAATTAAATTTCCACCAAAATGGTGACAGTGAACAAACAGCAAACACACACAGCTTAACAAGGCCATAAAAAAAGCAAACCAAGCACTGGGGTTTATTTCTAGAGGGAAAGAATTGAAAAGTAGGGTTAGGGTTAGATGCAATTAAGGGGCAGTTAGATACGCAAATGAGGGAGAAGGGAATAGAGGGTTCTGCTGATAAAGAGTTAGATGAGGAAAGACCGGAGAAGGCTCGAGTGGAGCGCAAACGCCAGCATGGACTGGTTGGGACAAATGGCCTACATAGAAACATAGAAGATAGGAGCAGGAGTAGGCCATTCGGCCCCTCGAGCCTGCTCCGCCATTCAATGCGATCATGGCTGATCATCCAAAAACCGCCTGTTCCGGTGCTGTATATCCTATGTAATCCCTAGGTAAGAATGCTGTGACGCTAGGGAAACTTTTGGTGTGATAACTGAATTAAATTTTCCCAACAAACTAGGATTTTGGGGGTTTATTTTCCACCAACATGGTGACAGTGAACACACAAAGGATGATCTGGCCCTGGGCAAGCATCACAGACACTGTGCTGCACATTTTCCCCTTTCTTTTGGCATTTAAATCCCTGACAAGGTATAAATGCAACCTGCAAGGTTTAAAGCCCTTATGTCCCATGTCCCCCCCAGCATCATCAGATCTGCCCAGCGAACCTGCACTGATTGTGATGGACACGGCAGCCAGCCAATCAGCAAGCGCCCCGCGGGCCGGAAGCCGCGATTGGCCAATCGGCGCGCGTTGGGGGCGGGACTTGAGGGCGTTCGGCGCCGGGTTTCCCCAGCAACAGAGAGAGAAAAACCGGTCACACTTCAAATAAGCCGGCGAGGCCGCGCCTCTGGTTTTTGATTATATTTATATATATAAAAAGTAATCGCTGAAATTTAACATTCAACCGCCCGTCATTGTTTATCTTACCGGGTATCCCTGTCTGGTGCGACATTGTTGAGGCGCTGCTGTGGACGTTGGCTGCACGGAGAAAGACGCCGAGAGGAACGAAGACGCCCCCTCCTAGCCGCCGGCTGCTCACTGCCGCTGGAGGCGGAGCCACACGGCGGCTCGCTCAGGTTCAGGCAGCGGGGCGACAGCGCCCTCCGCGCTCAGCTCCCCACACTGCAGCTCATCCTCCACCGACAGCGCGCTCAGCTCCCCACACTGCAGCTCATCCTCCACAGGCAGCACGCTCAGCTACTCGCACTGCAGCTCATCCTTCAAATACAGCGCGCTCAGCTACTCACACTGCAGCTCATCATCCACAGACAGCGCCCTCAGCGCTCAGCTACCCACACTGCAGCTCATCCTCCCTCCATAGACAGCGCCCTCCGCGCTCAGTTCCCCACACTGCAGCTCATCCTCCACAGACAGCGCCCTCTGCGCTCAGCTCCCCACACTGCAGCTCATCCTCCAGACACAGCGCCCTCCGCGCTCAACTACCCACACTGCAGCTCATCCTCCACAGATAGCGCCCTCAGCGCTCAGCTACTCACACTGCAGCTCATCCTCCCTCCATAGACAGCGCCCTCCGCGCGCAGCTACCCACACTGCAGCTCATCCTCCAGACACAGCGCCCTCCGCGCTCAGCTACCCACACTGCAGCTCATCCTCCAGACACAGCGCCCTCCGCGCTCAGCTACTCACACTGCAGCTCATCATCCACAGACAGCGCCCTCAGCTACCCACACTGCAGCTCATCCTCCCTCCATAGACAGCGCCCTCCGCGCTCAGCTACCCACACTGCTGCTCATCCTCCCTCCATAGACAGCGCCCTCCGCGCTCAGCTACCCAAACTGCAGCTCATCCTCCATACACAGCGCCCTCCGCGCTCAGCTACTCACACGGCAGCTCATCCTCCACAGACAGCGCCCTCAGCACTCAGCTACCCACACTGCAGCTCATCCTCCACAGACAGCGCCCTCCGCGCTCAGCTACCCACACTGCAGCAGAACGATAGCGTCCCACCCCTCGGACCACCTCCCAACACAGCTACATCCCGCGCTCAGGTAGCCACACTGCAGCTCATCCTCCAGAGATAGCGACATCCAGCGGTAAGGTAGCGACACTGCAGCTCCTCCTCCGGCCCGCCCCTCGGACCAGATCGAAATACAGCGCCGTCCAGCGGCCAGCTGCAGTTGTAGCCGCCTGCTTTTTCCCACTCCCGCTGCCAGAAAGTAAAAGACTCGCAGTTATATAGCGCCTCTCAGGACGTCCCAAAGCCATAATCTTCCAATCCTCCTTAGATACGGGGGTGGTGCCAGAGGACTGGGGAACTGCAAATTTTACACCTTGTTCAAAAAAGTGCAAAGATAAACCCAGTCAGGGCAGTCAGTTTAATCTCGATAGTCGGGAAGCTTTTGGAAATGATAATCAGGGACAAAATTAACAGTCACTTGGACAAGTGTGGATTAATGAAGAAAAGCCAGCACGGATTTGTTAGACAAATCGTATTTAAGCAACTTGATTGTGTTTTTTGATGAGGTAACAGAGAGGGTTGATGAGGGTAATGCAGTTGACGTGGTGTACATGGACTTCCAAAAGCCGTTTGATGACAGTGCCACATAATAGGCTTACCAGCAAAGTTGAAGCCCATGGAATAAAAGGGACAGTGGCAGCATGGATAGGAAATTGGCTAAGTGACAGGAAACAGAGAGTAGTGGTGAACGGTTGTTTTTTGGACTGGAGGAAGGTATACAGTGGTGTTTCCCAGGGGTCAGTACTAGGACCACTGCTTTTCTTGATATATATTAATGACATGGACGTGGGTATACAGGCACAATTTCAAAATTTGCAGATGACAAAAAACTTGGAAGTATAGTGAACAGTGAGGAGGATAGTGATAGACCTCAAGAAGACATAGACAGGTTCGTGGAATGGGCAGAAACATCGCAGATGAAATTTAACGCAGAAAAGTGTGAAGTGATACATTTTGGTAGGAAGAATGAGGAGAGGCAATATAAACTAAAGGGTACAATCCTAAAGGGGGTGCATGAACAGAGAGACCTGGGGGTGTATGTGCACAAATTGTTGAAGGTGGCAGGGCAGGTTGAGAAAGCAGTAAAAAAGCATACGGGATCCTGGGCTTCATAAATAGCGGCATAGAGTACAAAAGCAAGGAAGTTATGATGAACATTTATAAACCACTGGTTCGGCCTCAACTGGAGTATTGTGTCCAATTCTGGGCACCGTACTTTAGGAAGGATGTGAAGGTCTTAGAGAGGGTGGAGAAAAGATTTATGAGAATGATTCCAGGGATGAGGGACTTCAGTTACATGGATAGACTGGAGAAGCAGGGATTGTTCTCCTTAGAGCAGAGAAGGTTGAGAGGAGATTTGATAGAAATGTTCAAAATCATGAGGGGCCTGGACAGAGTAGATAGAGAGAAACTGTTCCCATTGGTGGAAGGGCCGAGAACCAGAGGACACAGATTTAAGGTGATTGGCAGAAGAACCAAAGGCGACATGAGGAAAAACTTTTTTACACAGCGAGTGGTTCGGATCTGGAATGCTCTGCCTGAGAGGGCGGTGGAGGCAGATTCAATCGTGGCTTTCAAAAGGGAGTTGGATAAGTACCTGCAGGAGAAAAATTTGCAGGGCTATGGGGAAAGGGCGGGGGAGTGGGACTAGCTGAAGTGCTCTTACAGAGAGCCGGCACGGGCTCGACGGGCCGAATGGCCTCCTTCTGTGCTGTAATCATTCTATGATTCTAAGCGCATTACAAGCAAAGAAGTACCTTTTTGAAGTATAGTCACTGTTGTAATGTGGGAAACGCAGCAGCCAATTTGCACACAGCAAGATCCCACAAACAGCAATGTGATAATGACCAGGTAACCTGTTTTTAGTGATGTTGTTTGAGGGATAAATATTGGCCTAGGACACCAGGGATAACTCCACTGCTCTTCTTCAAAATAGTGGCCATGGGATCTTACATGCCCACCTGAGAGGTTTAATGTCTCATCCTGAAGACAGCATCTCCGACAGTGCAGCACTCCCGCAGCACTGCACTGCAAGTGTCAGCCTAGATTTTTGTGCTCAAATCTCTGGAGTGGGATTTGAACCCACAACCTTCTAACTCAGCAGCTACAACTCTTCCCCATGCCCTAGCAGCCATATACACACTGTGTTCTGCAATTTTCAACACCCATCTGTTCCCCACTCCACCTCCACCCAGAATTGGACACAATACTCCAGTTGATGATGAACATAGAGCTTCCACCTGGCTTGATAGTTAACGCTGCTAAGATGGTCCAATGGCCGTCACAGAGACGATGGGCTGAATAGCCTCCTTCTGTGCCGTAAACCTCTACGATTCTTCTATAATTAAACGGAGTAGAACCACAATGGAACCAAGGTACATTAAACAAGGCAAGCTCTGCACCAAGGTTTCACCCACCACCCAAACTTACCCTCTCCCACCACAGTCCTTGCCATCTTCAACCCCACCCCTCCGCACCACCTCTCCCTCCATATTGACCTCCCCCAACCACACACAGGATATGCACAAAGGCTACTGGTCACGCAGGCTCCATCTGTCAGCCGTGGCTCAGTGGCTAGCACTCTCGCCTCTGAGTCAGCAGGTTGTGGGTTCAAGTCCCACTCCAGAGACTTGAGCACTAAAGTTTGGCTGACACTCCAGTGGAGTGCTGCATTGTCAGAGGTGCCGTCTTTCAGATGAGACGTTAAATTGAGGCCCCGTCTGCTCTCTCAGGTGGATGTAAAAGATCCCTTGGCACTATTTCGAAGAAGAGCAGGGGAGTTATCCCCAATGTCCTGGCCAATATTTATCCCTCAATAAACATTATCTGGTCATTATCACATTGTGGTTTGTGGGAGCTTGCTGTGTGCAAATTGGCTGCTGCATCTCCTACATTACAACAGTGACTGCACTCCAAAAAGTACTTCATTGGGTGTAAAGCGCTTTGGGACATCCTGAGGTCGTGAAAGGCGCTATAGAAATGCAAGTCTTTCTTTCTTTATCTGGTGGTCAGAAACTAGTGCAAGGTCTGTGTGGAGGCTGGGGAGTGGTCTAGTATCAGTATCTTTTCCTAATGCAAGCTGTCAGCAAACAACGACTTAAAAAAATGTAAGAACAGAAACATCACTTTGCTCCACAGCTTCAGGCTTTTGCTCCAACAAAAATCAGTGTGCCATCCCCAGGGTGAGGTGAGAGCATTGTAAATAATAATGAGCATTTTGAATTCATTGCATTGGGGGACCGCGAGCTAATGGAGACCGGTAAGGAGTGATGGGGAGGTGGGACACAGTGCGGGTTGGAAGTTTTTTGACGATTTGGAGTTTATGTTGGGAGGGGGGTTGGGGTGGAAGCACAGGAGCCGATTGAGAGGACTGCTAGAGAAATCGAGCCCGGAGGCGGTGAAGGTGTGGATGAAGGTTTCAGTGGTGGAGGCGAGGACGGTGTCAGGCTCAGTTGTGATGCTGTCCATGCTGGAATAGAAACATAGAAGAAACATAGAAGATAGGAGCAGGAGTAGGCCATTCGGCCCCTCAAGCCTGCTCCGCCATTCAATGAGATCATGGCTGATCATCCAAACTCAGTACCCTGTCCCTGCCTTCTCCCCATATCCCTTGATCCCTTTAGCCTTAAGAAATATATCCACTCCTTCTTGAATATATTTAATGAATTGGCCTCAACTGCCCTGTGTGGCAGAGAATTCCACAGGTTCACCACTCTCTGGGTGAAGAAATTCCTCCTCATCTCTGTCCTAAATGGCTTACCCCTTATCCTTAGACTGTGACCCCTGGTTCTGGACTCCCCCGCCATCGGGAACATCCTTCCTGCATCTAGTCTGTCTAGTCCTGTTAGAATTTTATAAGTTTCAATGCGATCCCCTCTCATTCTTCTAAACTCTAGCGAGTATAAGCCCAATCGACCCAATCTCTCCTCATACGTCATTCCTGCCATAGCTTGCTGATACTCAGTTTCAGCTCAGGCCAATTGGATGAGGTACCAGCAGGCTGCAGGCACCTTGGGGTGCAGACTTTAGCAGGAGAAAAGGAGAGGCCCGGGAATTCTTTTTTTAAAATTAACAAAATCTTTCATGCCAGCGGCATTCCCCTGGGAAAGAGGCTTTCTACCAGGGGATTTTTTTATTTTTTATTCCCTAAGCCCTTTAAAAAAAAATTCCAGTACTTCTGGTATGCATTACACTACATAAAAGAGAGAGGATTTTTAAAATAAGCATAAAGGTAAACATTTTAACACCATTTTCCTGCAACAGGAACTTTTGGTGACAGGGAACATGTCAGAGAAAGCCATATATCCAAATTTGCCGATGACACAAAGATAGGCGGCATTGTGGGCAGTGTAGATGGAAGCATAAAATTACAAAGGGATATCAATGGATTAAGTGAATGGGCAAAACTGTGGCAAATGGATTTCAATGTAAGCAAATGTGAGGTCATCTACTTTGGACCTAAAAAGGATAGAACAGGGTACTTTCTAAATGGCGAAAAGCTAAAAACGGTGGAGGTCCAAAGAGACTTGGGGGTCCAGGTACACAGATCATTAAAATGTCATGAACAGGTACAGAAAATAATCAAAAAGGCTAATGGGATGCTGGCCTTTATATCTAGAGGACTAGAATACAAGAGGGTAGAAGTTATGCTGCAGCTATACAAAACCTTGGTTAGACCGCACCTGGAGTACTGAGCGCAGTCTGGGCACCACACCTTAGGAAGGATATATTCGGAAGCGTACGTTTACCAGAATGATACCCGGACTTCAAGGGTTAAGTTACGAGGAGAGATTACATAAATTATTCCCTAGAATTTAGAAGGTTAAGCAGTGATTTGATCGAAGTTTTCAAGATATTAAAGGGAACAGATAGGGTAGATAGAGAGAAACTATTTCTGCTGGTTGGGGATTCGAGGACTAGGGGGCATAGTCTAAAAATTAGAGCCAGACCTTTCAGGAGTCAAATTAGGAAACACTTCTACACACAAAGGGTGGTAGAAGTTTGGAACTCTCTTCCGCAAACGGCAGTAGAGGCTAGATCAATTGTTAATTTTAAATCGGAGATTTATAGCTTTTTGTTAACCAAAGGTATTAAGGGATATGAGCCAAAGGCGGGTAAATGGAATTAGGTCGCAGATCAGCCATGATCTCATTGAATGGCGGAACAGGCTCGAGGGGTTGAATGGCCCACTCCTGTTCCTGTGTTCCTATAGCTGTACAGCAAATGTCTATTTGAAACCCACAAATACACAAACAGACCCTTTGGTACAGAGACCCCCTAATACACAGTAAGAAATACTTGCATTTATATAGAGCCTTTCACGACCATCAGACGTCCCAAAGCGTTTTACAACCAATGAAGTACCTTTTGAAGTGTAGTCACTGTTGTAATGTAGGAAACGCGGCAGCCAACTTGCGCACAGCAAGCTCCCACAAACAGCAATGTGATAATGACCAGATAATCTGTTTTTGTTATGTTGATTGAGGGATAAATATTGGTCAGGACATCGAGGATAACTCCCCCGCTCTTCTCCAGACACTGAAAAAGTGCCGCGGGATCTTTTACGTCCACTTGAGAGAGCAGACGGGGCCTCGGTTTAATGTCTCATCTGAAAGACAGCACCTCCGACAGTGCAGCGCTCCCTCAGCACTGCACTGCAGCATCAGCCTAGATTTTTGTGCTGCAAGTCTCTGGAGTGGGACTTTGAATCCGCAGCCTTCTGACTTAGAGCTGAGGGCGATACCCACTGAGCCACAGCTGACACAGACCCTTTAGCACAGAGAACCCCTCATACAGAGAATCCAGCTTTTAACATGTTTAGAGGTGAATAATTCTGAGTACAGATTTCACATCATGATGATCAACTTGAGACTCATATATCTAAGTAGCTGAAGAATATAAGCTTGTTATTGTCAATATTACTGCTCCTCTTGCTAGTACTTCTAAATTAATGTCACCTTCAGGCGATTGCAGGATCACTACAGTCTATTCCAGATAGTCAGCTGAGGGCAGAGTCTAACGGTACAATGGTTGACTTACCAAAACTTTTCAAAGAGTCTATTAAGAAGTAGAAAACAAGTCTCCATTCTATTCTTGGTGTCTCCATCCCAGCTACTCACCAGCCATTCTCGAACACAGGGACCATTGTCGAACACAGTTGTGGGGGGGGTGGGGGGGTCAGGGGAAATTACTTCTTTGTTTCCCCTCTCCGTGTTATATTGAGTACTGTGTCCAGTCTTGATCGCAGAGACACGAGGGAGACATAGAAGCCCTTGAGGTGATGCGGAGAAGAGTCATGCGATTGATCCATAATGGGTTGGTTGTAAAAAGAATGGAGAAACTTGGGCTTTTCAACCTCAAAAGCAGGTGACGGGAGAGATGACTTTATACGAATATATGAAAATAACAGAGAGGAAAAGACCCATTGGTCCATCTAGCCTGTCCCATATAGATGTGATGCGCTCGGCATCACCACACAGGCACTCCCTGCCTACCAGGAGCCATGGAATGTTGTAGATGTATATAAGATATTAAACGAGATAGAAAACTAAATACAGAACTCTACTTCATAAGAAAATAAGGATTAGGAAAAGGAGTAGGCCATACAGCCTCTCGAGCCTGTTCCACCATTCAGTAAGATCATGGCTGACCTTCAACCTCAACTCCACTTTCCCGCCCGATCTCCATATCCCTTGAATCCCCTAGAGTCCAAAAATCTATCGCTCTCAGCCTTGAATATACTCATCAATTCAGCATCCCCAGTCCTCTGGGGTAGAGAATTCCAAAGATTCACAACCCTCGGAGTGAGGAAATTCCTCCTCATCTCAGCCTTAAATGACTGACCTCTTATCCTGAGACTATGACCCCTAGTCCTAGACTTTCCAGCCAGGGGAAACAACCTCTCAGCATCTACCCTGTCAATCCCCTTCAGAATCTTACATGTTTCAATGAGATCACCTCTCATTCTTCTAAACTCCAGAGGGTATATTAGACCACGATGGTCAGGCAAGGCGACAGAGTTTCAAATTGGTGAAAGGTAAATTTCGGACTGACGTCAGGATGTTCGTTTTCACACAAAGAGCAATCAACACTTGGAACAGACCGCCACAAAACCCTGGAATCATTTGAGAAACAGCTGGATGCTGTAATAGGAGGTGTGCAGGTTTGTTTTTTTGGACGGATGAGCAAAGATGAGTTGAGTGACCTCTTTATCTGTATTTATCTTGTGACGATCTCATTGATTTACTGATACTTCTGCATCCTGTGTTCTGACACAGTGTGAAATGAAGATTAACACCACCTTCTCATGTTGCTGTTTTGCGAGCACACTTTGTGCATGCAAAACTCTCATTTCAATTTCAGATATTTATATATCGTTTCTCATCCTTTTCATTATTATACCATGCTTCCCCCCCGACCCCCCCCCCCCCAACTAACTCTATTTCCTGCTGGTAGGCACAAGACCAAAATATCTGCTGCCATGGTTGGCTTTGCTGGTTGTTTAGACCTGGGGTTGAGTGTTACCCTCCCTGTTCTGTACTATTGAAGCTACGTGTAATGCTGATCCTTTAATATGTGGCGGCTGGGATTCAGTACTCCGCTATCTCTCATCTCCCAGTGTCTCTCCCCTCTCATTATAGGTAGCAAAAGCAGAAATCTAGGAACAGTTTTTCCCTCCCCCACCCCCTCCCCCCACTATGGTTTGGGACAGTGTGGGGGTGTAACATAGAAACAGGAGGAGGCCATTCAGCCCCTCGAGCCTGTTCCGCCATTCAATTAGATCATGGCTGATCTGTAGCTCAATTCCATTTACCCGCCTTGGTTCCAGATCCCTTAATACCTTTACCTCGCATACACCTGACAATCTTAGTTTTGAAAATTTCAGTTGACCTAGCCTCAACAGCTTTTGGGGGAAGGGAGTTCCAGATTTTCCGCCTCTCTACCTCTCCTTACTCCTTTAAGATGCTCCTTAATACTTACCTCTTTTGCTCAACTGCCCTAGTATCTCCTTATGTGGCTCGGTGTCAAATTTTCTTTGATAACGCTCCTGTGAAGCATCCTTGGGATGTTTTACTACATTAAAGGCGCTATATAAATGCAACTTCTTGTTGTTGTACCCATTGTGGAAGAAAGAAAGACTTGCATTTATAAAGCGCCTTTCACGACCTCAAGACGTCCCAAAGCGCTTTACAGCCAATGAAGTACTTTTCCAAGTGTAGCCACTGTTGTAATGTAGGAAACACGGCAGCCAATTTGTGCACAGCAAGCTCCCACAAACAGCAATGTGATAATGACCAGAAAATCTGTTTATGTGATGTTGATTGAAGAATAAATATTGGCCCAGGACACTGGAGATAACTACCCTGTTCTTCTTCAAAATAGCGCCATGGGATCTTTTATGCCCACCCGAGAGAGCAGATGGGGCCTTGATTTAACGTCTCATCTGAAAGACGGCACCTCCGACAGTGCAGCACTCCCTCGGCACTGCTCTGGGAGTGTCAGCCTAGATATTGTGCTCAAGTCTCTGGAGCTGGGAAATCCAACCAAATGGAGAACAAAACGACAACAATGTCATCAGGAGCATTAATAGAAAGACAATTATGCAGACCCTGTGATGGCTGAGTGGGTAAATGAAACTAGAAATTGGAAATGCCCAGACCTGTTGCATGGAGTTAGATGAGTTGTTGGAGCATCAGCTAGGTGGCGGCAGAGGTGCTATAATTGGTCTCACAGACCCTGAGCTAGTCACGGTGAAAAAACTCAGTCAGGGCTCGGCTGTGATCCCATCACGGTTGAATGGCCCGCTGACATCCACTGTCTAGCTTCACATAGGAAGAATGGCCACTTTAGTGAGTTACTGAAAAGCTGTAGGATCCCACCCTAGCAAGAGTCAGTGCTTCCAGGGAAGGGGAGGGGGGAGGGTTAAAGAAAAATAATTGAGGAGGGAAATAATCTAAAAAAGCCACGTGCGATATTTGTTGTGATAATGCTACATACAAGTGGTGTGATAATGCTTGTGTGACCGTGTTTTCCAACACTAATCACCTCATTATTTCCTATCCTTAAGAAACAATGAGATCAAGCTTTGTGTATTACTACCGAAGGACAGTATTGCTCCTTGAAAGGAGAAAAAGCATTTCTTGACGTGGTTGATTCCAAAACAATAGCATATCGAGACAAATCTGATCAGATCACTAATCTCATTTAAATCAGCAATTTCATCCTGTCCAGACAATGTGATGTAATCTGATTTTGATTATATTTAATTTCACTAGATAAGTGCCTAGTCTGGAAAAAAAACCAAAGGCTTTAAATTACTTGGTGTCACTGAAAGGTTTAACAGCCCAGATCAACAATAAATATGACAAAGAAAGTAATTCATCAATTAGAAATAACAGGATGGCCTCATAATAAGGCTCATCTTCAAGAAAGGAGACCTGAATTAACAGGTACTCCTCTTCGTGACTGTACTGAACCAGTGATAAAACTATGGTTAAACAAACAACCACATTCAGGGAGGTCCAAATGAACCTTCTGTGCTGTAATTTCGAAGGAACTTGCAAAGAGGCACATTTGACACCAGGGGGCAACCAAACTACATTGGGAATGGACAGCCCGCCTGAACGTTTAAAAGCTTTCTAAGATGCAGGGATAGAACCAGACGCCACACAGAGAGAGACTGAAATAACAGGTAGTTTAATTGAATGCCAATTTTAAATTAATTGGTGCAACCCGCAGCACACAAAGCAACAGGAATGGGATTTGCTAATGGAGCGACACACAGATTAAGTTTAGTGACACTTCTATTTTCTATGGAAGTATAGTGAACAGTGAGGAGGAGAGTGATAGACTTCAGGAAGACATAGACAGGCTGGTGAAATGGGCGGCCACGTGGCAGATGAAATTTAACGCAGAAAAGTGCAAAGTGATACATTTTGGTAGAAAGAATGAGGAGAGGACATATAAACTAAATGGTACAATCCTAAAGGGGGTGAAGAAACAGAGAGACCTGGGGGTATGTGTGCACAAATTGTTGAAGGTGGCAGGGCAGGTTGAGAAAGCAGTTAAAAAGGCTTACGGGATCCTGGGCTTCATAAATAGAGGCAGAGAGTACAAAAGTGTGGAAATTATGATGAACCTGTATAAAACACTGGTTCGGCCTCAACTGAAGTATTGTGTCCAATTCTGGGCACCACACTTTAGGAAGGATGTGAAGGCCTTAGAAAGGGTGCAGAAAAGATTTACAAGAATGGTTCCAGGAATGAGGGACTTCAGTTACGTGGATAGACTGGAGAAGCTGGGGTTCTCCCTGGAGCAGAGAAGATTGAGAGGAGATTTCATAGAGGTGTTCAAAATCATGAGGGGTCTGGGCAGAGTAGATAGAGAGAAACTGTTCCCATTGGTGGAACGGTCAAGAACCAGAGGACACAGATTTAAGGGGATTGGCAGAAGAACCAAAGGCGATGTAAGAAAAAAACGTTTTTACGCAGCGAGTGTTTAAGATCTGGAATGCACTGCCTGAGAGGGTGGTGGAGGCAGATTCAATCTTATCTTTCAAAAGGGAGTTGGATAAGTAGCTGAAGGAAAAAATATTGCAGGGCTACAGGGAAAGGGCGGGGGAGTGGGACTAGCTGACAGGGGCTCGACGGGCCGAATGGCCTTGTTCCGTGCTGTAACCATTCTATGATTCTATGAAATGAACAGCCTGGTTTATTTGTTGCGGCCGGACCTGGGGATAAGTAATTCACGTTGCTGCATTGTAAAAATGCAGATTCTCTTCAATGGTGCTGGGTTTAACCAGGATACATTTGGAGATTGGGTGAATTAACTTTGGGGATACAGGTTTTAAGGTGCTGGCGTCTCTCGGGGTCAGTTCACATTGTTCAACAACTTTTACCCTGACCGGGGTGGGGTTTTTTAATTCGCTGCTTTTAAACTATCATTTCGTCTGCTAATGAGAAAATCATTCAACACCGCTGAATTTGGCTCGCTGGACAATTCCTGAGGGTCTCTTTCCTTTGTTTGTAAAAGCGTGAGATCTTAGAACGAGGTGACGAAAAGCACCGATTCCCCCACTCCCCGCTCTCTCTCTCTCTCGAGGTACTCTGCTGATAATAAAGTCTTGAACGTCCCACAAACAAGCCTCAGGTTTGTGGGCGTGTCTCTCGGCAAGACTTGGGCTGAAAATGTGTCACAGAGAAAAAGATACAAGTTGTAACATCTCACCTCCGCACGCGTCTCTCTACCTGTGCCCACGCGACCGAGTCCTGAACAGGATTCCGGGGAAATCTCCCCCAGCAGACAGCGGCTAGTCCATGTCTGCAAACCCCCGCCTGGGTGAGAATCAACAGGCTGCCCGCCCGAGTTAGCAGAAAGGGTGTCCGCCAGGAATAAACGTAAACCCTTCCAAGAGCTCTCGGGTCAAATTGGAAACTTTTACTTTACATTTTTTTGGGGGGGGGAAAGCCTGAACTGAAATGATTTTCACTGTAAGGGAAATAAATAAGCCCGCTTCAGAGACTTCAGCACAAAAATCGAGGCTGACGCTCCCAGTGCAGTGCTGAGGGAGTGCCGCACTGTCGGAGGTGCCGTCTTTCGGATGAGACGTTAAACCGAGGCCCCGCCTACCCTCTCAGGTAAAAGATCCCACGGCACTATTTCAAAGAAGAGCAGGGGGAGTTATCCCCCGTGTCCTGGGGTCGATAGTTATCCTTCAACCACCATCACTAAAACAGATTACCAGGTCATTATCACATTGGTGTTTGTGGGAGCTTGCTGTGCGCATATTGGCTGCCGCGTTTCCTACATTACCACCCTCTAATCCTACTTCACATTTGAACTTGGCTTCCCATGTGCAATGTCATGGGAGACAGACTAGTACATTTTATATACACAGACATTTACACAGACATAGAGGTGCACATACATAAAAAATCTTTCCTGTGCGTGCAATTCCTGTAAATGACACAATTACTTCTCCTGACACTTTCCTGTTACGCCTACCTCTCTACCTCTCTTTCCTCCTTTAAGACGCTTCGTCAAACCTGTCTCTTTGCCCAAGCTTTTGGTCATCTGTCTCAATTTCTCCTTATACAAAAGCAAAATACTGCGGATGCTGGAAATCTGAAATAAAATCAGAAAAATCTGGAAATACTCAGCAGCACAGGCGGCATCTGTTGAGAGAGAAACAGAGCTAACGTTTCAGGTCGATGAACTTTCGTCAGAACTCAACATTCCCACAGACACTGCCCCCTTCCCACAGACACTGCCCCTTCCCACAGACACTGCCCCCTTCCCACAGACACTGCCCCCTTCCCACAGACACTGCCCCTTCCCACAGACACTGCCCCTTCCCACAGACACTGCCCCCTTCCCACAGACACTGCCCCCTTCCCACAGACACTGCCCCTTCCCACAGACACTGCCCCTTCCCACAGACACTGCCCCTTCCCACAGACACTGCACCCTTCCCACAGACACTGCCCCTTCCCACAGACACTGCCCCCTTCCCACAGACACTGCCCCTTCCCACAGACACTGCCCCCTTCCCACAGACACTGCCCCCTTCCCACAGACACTGCCCCTTCCCACAGACACTGCCCCTTCCCACAGACACTGCCCCCTTCCCACAGACACTGCCCCTTCCCACAGACACTGCCCCTTCCCACAGACACTGCCCCCTTCCCACAGACACAGTCCCTTCCCACAGACACTGCCCTTTTCCCACAGACACTGCCCCCTTCCCACAGACACGGCCCCTTCCCACAGACACTGCCCCCTTCCCACAGACACTGCCCCTTCCCACAGACACTGCCCCCTTCCCACAGACACTGCCCCTTCCCACAGACACTGCCCTTTTCCCACAGACACTGCCCCCTTCCCACAGACACTGCCCCTTCCCACAGACACTGCCCCCTTCCCACAGACACTGCCCCCTTCCCACAGACACGGCCCCTTCCCACAGACACTGCCCCTTCCCACAGACACTGCCCCTTCCCACAGACACTGCCCCCTTCCCACAGACACTGCCCTTTTCCCACAGACACTGCCCCTTCCCACAGACACTGCCCCCTTCCCACAGACACGGCCCCTTCCCACAGACACTGCCCCTTCCCACAGACACTGCCCCCTTCCCACAGACACTGCCCCCTTCCCACAGACACTGCCCTTTTCCCACAGACACTGCCCCCTTCCCACAGACACGGCCCCTTCCCACAGACACTGCCCCCTTCCCACAGACACTGCCCCTTCCCACAGACACTGCCCCTTCCCACAGACACTGCCCTTTTCCCACAGACACTGCCCCCTTCCCACAGACACGGCCCCTTCCCACAGACACTGCCCCCTTCCCACAGACACGGCCCCTTCCCACAGACACTGCCCCTTCCCACAGACACTGCCCCTTCCCACAGACACTGCCCCTTCCCACAGACACTGCCCCTTCCCACAGACACTGCCCTTTTCCCACAGACACTGCCCCCTTCCCACAGACACGGCCCCTTCCCACAGACACTGCCCCCTTCCCAGACACTGCCCCTTCCCACAGACACTGCCCCCTTCCCACAGACATGGCCCCTTCCCACAGACACTGCCCCTTCCCACAGACACTGCCCCTTCCCACAGACACTGCCCCTTCCCACAGACACTGCCCCCTTCCCACAGACATGGCCCCTTCCCACAGACACTGCCCTTTTCCCACAGACACTGCCCCCTTCCCACAGACACTGCCCCCTTCCCACAGACACTGCCCCTTCCCACAGACACTGCCCCTTCCCACAGACACTGCCCTTTTCCCACAGACACTGCCCTTTTCCCACAGACACTGCCCCCTTCCCACAGACACTGCCCCCTTCCCACAGACACTGCCCCTTCCCACAGACACTGCCCCTTCCCACAGACACTGCCCCTTCCCACAGACACTGCCCCCTTCCCACAGACATTGCCCCTTCCCAGACACTGCCCCTTCCCACAGACACTGCCCCCTTCCCACAGACATTGCCCCTTCCCAGACACTGCCCCTTCCCACAGACACTGCCCCCTTCCCACAGACATTGCCCCTTCCCACAGACACTGCCCTTTTCCCACAGACACTGCCCCCTTCCCACAGACACGGCCCCTTCCCACAGACACTGCCCCTTCCCAGACACTGCCCTTTTCCCACAGACACTGCCCCCTTCCCACAGACACGGCCCCTTCCCACAGACACTGCCCCTTCCCACAGACACTGCCCCTTCCCACAGACACTGCCCCCTTCCCACAGACACTGCCCCTTCCCACAGACACTGCCCCCTTCCCACAGACACTGCCCCTTCCCACAGACACTGCCCTTTTCCCACAGACACTGCCCCCTTCCCACAGACACGGCCCCTTCCCACAGACACTGCCCCCTTCCCACAGACATGGCCCCTTCCCACAGACACGGCCCCTTCCCACAGACACTGCCCCTTCCCACAGACACTGCCCTTTTCCCACAGACACTGCCCCCTTCCCACAGACACGACCCCTTCCCACAGACACTGCCCCCTTCCCACAGACACTGCCCCTTCCCACAGACACTGCCCCTTCCCACAGACACTGCCCCCTTCCCACAGACACTGCCCCCTTCCCACAGACACTGCCCCTTCCCACAGACACTGCCCCTTCCCAGACACTGCCCTTTTCCCACAGACACTGCCCCCTTCCCACAGACACTGCCCCTTCCCACAGACACTGCCCCCTTCCCACAGACACTGCCCCTTCCCACAGACACTGCCCCTTCCCAGACACTGCCCTTTTCCCACAGACACTGCCCCCTTCCCACAGACACTGCCCCTTCCCACAGACACTGCCCCCTTCCCACAGACACTGCCCCTTCCCACAGACACTGCCCCTTCCCACAGACACTGCCCCCTTCCCACAGACACTGCCCCCTTCCCACAGACACTGCCCCTTCCCACAGACACTGCCCCTTCCCAGACACTGCCCCTTCCCAGACACTGCCCCTTCCCACAGACACTGCCCCCTTCCCACAGACACTGCCCTTTTCCCACAGACACTGCCCCCTTCCCACAGACATGGCCCCTTCCCACAGACACTGCCCCCTTCCCACAGACACGGCCCCTTCCCACAGACACTGCCCCCTTCCCACAGACACTGCCCCTTCCCACAGACACTGCCCCTTCCCACAAACACTGCCCCTTCCCACAGACACTGCCCCTTCCCATAGACACTGTACCCTGCCTTCTCTCTTCACAGAAGCACCCTCTTCCTTTATTGTGAGGTCACGAATTCTCATGTGCAGCCTGCCGCACAGAGTTCACGCCCGGAGCAAAGCAGCAGCATCGGGCAGGAGCTGCAGGTGAGACTGGCACTGAGGGGATCATCAAGTAGATTAACGTCAGTGAGTTCTTGGCCAAATCCCTTGGATCATACTTGCCTTAGAGGCGGTGCAACGAAGGTTCACTAGATTGATTCCGGGGATGAGAGGGTTGTCCTATGAGGAGAGATTGAGTAGATTGGGCCGATACTCTCTGGAGTTTAGAAGAATGAGAGGTGATCTCATTGAAACATAAGATTCTGAGGGGGATTGACAGGGTAGATGCTGAGAGATGTCTCCCTCTGGTTGTGGAGTCTAGAACTAGGGCGCATAGTCTCAGAATAAGGGGTTGGCCATTTAAGACTGAGATGAGGAGGAATTTCTTCACTCAGAGAGTTGTGAATCTTTGGAATTCTCTGCCCCAAAGGGCTGTGGATACTCAGTCATTAAGTATATTCAAGGCGGAGATCGATAGATTTTTGGATTCTATGGGAATCAAGGGATATGGAGATTGGGCGGAAAAGTGGAGTTGAGGTCGAAGATCAGCCATGATTTTACTGAATGGCGGAGCAGGCTCGAAGGGCCGAATGGCCGACTCCTGCTCCTAATTCTTATGTTCTTATCAGCTGTTGTATCACGAGGTCACCAATTTACTGCCCAATAGAATAAACATGTCCAGATTTGTCCCCTGTGCTGTAGCACCAAGTGGAAACTGCGTTCCTCAACAAGAACTATGCTAAGCGCATCTCACTAAGATACAAGTGGAATCTCAGCTTCCTGCAGTAAAGTCAAACTAGCCTTCAAACTTGTAATGGGTAACAGATACCCAGTATTAAAGTTAACATTCCAACGTGAAACCTGCCCATTGATTAAAATCAACCTTGGAGATTAAAATGGATATATTGTATTAAAATTAATGTTGTAAATTTAGAATGGATATTCTGTATTAAATTGGATGGATTACTTTGCTAAAGGAGGCATGGCGTTGGAATGTTGGAACACATGATCAATTGTACTGTCCCAGCCCCCGTCCCCCCTTCCTTATCTATAACTCCATTGCACCCCATGCATTTCCTCAACTACAACAAGGATTACACAACATTTTTGAAAGAAGGTTTAGTTCCCAGAACAAAGTGTGTGACACCAACACAGTCCCGGGTCAGTCCTGGGATTTCCAAGTACTGAGGGGCCAGTGAGTGACAAGGAGCGGGGACTTCACCCGGAATCTGTGTAACCACCCCCAACCCCACCCCACCACCAGACTCAGGAGACATATTAAATCACAGTGGGAACGAATTGCCAGAAATCGAGGGCTCCCGCAATCACTCTGCTCCGTGCAGGATTTCTCATTGCAGATCTGTCCTGTAATATATATACACAGAGTAACAAATGTAGAGAGACACAAGCTCTATAAATAGAAAGTTGCAGCAGATTGTTGCAAACTTTCTATAAAGTTCAAACGTGCTTAACTCCGATTTTTTTAAAAAAAATCACAAAACAGCGCTTATTAAATAAAAATACACGTGCAGGGAGATTTGCTGGTCCCTGGGGTGACACTTGGCGGAGTGCCAATTTTTCCACGTTGTAAATCTCTGTAATATATTCTGGTATAAGGTTACAGAGCAAGGGGATTGGCTTCGTGTCTCCCTCCGAGGGACGGACCTGTGCCCTGACTGGCTGCTTTTTAAATAGGGGTGGGAGATGACTCCCAAAAGAGGAGATATATACATATGTGTCGGCGAGTGTGTCTAAAATTTAAAATAAAAAGCGAGAGGAGGATAAAAAAAAAAGTGGGGGTGGGGGGGAAAGATTTAAAAGGAGGGAAGAAGCAGCAATTTCCAATGTAGGATTGAGACTGTTCACAGGACAGAAGCTGGCAGGGAGGCTACAGAGAGCTCGGTGATGCAGGACGCTAAACTTGATGATTTTATTTGTCATCTTCGGAAAGAAATGGTGAGTTAAAGATAAATGGGAAACTTTCATGGGCGATTTCGTGTGTACTGTACATTTCCCCCTGAAACCCGTTCAGGGAGGTGCGGGGAGCCGTTTTAAATGTTTTTTTGAAAGTAGATGAAAAGGTTCAGACTTACAGAACGGGGCGAGTAGAACTAAAAATCTGGAGCCTGTGATTATTTTTTAAATGATATATACGACAGAATTTCTCATGATATTTCATGCAATATAAGACATGTTAATACCTTTATTAAAAGTCCACCGGGCCCAGCAAACCATTGCCTCCCCCCCAATTTGTTAAATGATATTTATATAAATAAATTGTTTTATGATTTAAGGTTATGGGGTTGCCCGCTTGAGTTTCTAACTGGGTCCGTGGTCCCGGGCTGTAAAGCGAGCCCCGGACAGATGAGAGAAGGGCCGGGGGTTATTGGAAGTACAGGGGAGGGGGGAGACAGATGCTGGGGGTAGAGACAGATGTTGGGGAGACAGAGACAGATGTTGGGGGTAGAGACAGATGTTGGGGAGACAGAGACATATGTTGGGGGGTAGAGACAGATGTTGGGGAGACAGAGACATATGTTGGGGGGTAGAGACAGATGTTGGGGAGACAGAGACAGATGTTGGGGGTAGAGACAGATGTTGGGGAGATAGAGACAGATGTTGGGGCAGAGACAGATGCTGGGGAGACAGAGACAGATGTTGGGGAGACAGAGACAGATATTGGGGAGACAGAGACAGATGCTGGGGAGACAGAGACAGATGCTGGGGCAGAGGCAGATGTTGGGGGGCAGAGACAGATGTTGGAAGACAGAGACAGATGCTGGGGAGACAGAGACAGATGTTGGGCAGAGACAGATGTTGGGGGGCAGAGACAGATGCTGGGGGGACAGAGACTGATGTTGTGGGCTATTACAGCATCCAGCTGCTCCATCGAACCCGTGTGAGACTCCCCTTCTCCATTCAGAGAAGGGGGTAAGGGTTTTAATGGGATGCACGCACATCAGCACTGCCTGATGTGAATTTGAAAAGAGATGGTGGAGAGAGAATGCAGAGCGCCCCTTTGTTAAATTTAGCACAAAGCGGCAGGCCAGGTGAGAACAAAATGTCCAGGTGTTCACCAGCACGGTTTAACGTGTCACTACCTGCCCGCAGAGTTTACACTGCTGCAATGGAATGTTTCAGGGAAAGGGAGTCTGTCCCTTTGCTTACTCATACCCAACTCACCAGAAACAATGAGGGTGATGTTTACTCAGGAGTGAGCCCAGTCCCCGGGAGGAAAGGCGCATTGATTTTTCCTCACCAGAATTTCCTTTTCCTCCCAATTCCAGACCCTCACGGGGGAATAGACTATTAGCAGCATTATTAACACTAGCACCACAGTGCTGGCTGGAGAAAGAAAACCAGACTAAAGGGTTTTTTTTCGGGGTGGGGGGGAGGGGGAGGTGATTATTATAATTGTTCCAATTGTTGTAAAATCATTTCCCTTTCCCCCAGCTTGAGATATTGGGCAGGGTCAGTGTGGAGCATGTTTGAGCTGGTCATGTGGAAGGATTTGATGGAGCGAACGGCTCCCGTTGAAGCTTCGTGTTCTGGGATCATTAAACTGAGCACAGATCAGGGTTGGGAAGCTGGGATCTTCCTGCTCGACACGGCTCAGTCCTGCATCGCACGGGGCACTTACCACATAGCTCACCAGAGGGAGCCTAATCGTCCTGCAGTCAAATTCCCTTCACTCTACCACACTGCAAATGACACAGAAGTAACTTGCACCTTGATGTCGTGATACTCTGGAGGAAGTCAATTCTGTTTTTATTTTGGAAAAATTGAATGTATCTTTATTATAAGAGCATGTACATACCCAGAGTAGGTCTTAGGTTGCTTACTAGATGTGTAAATCAGTGTCTTTTTTTATTCATTCACATGATGGCCGGCATTTATTGTCCATCCTTAATTGCCCTTGCAAGGGTGGTGGTGAGCTGCCTTCTTGAAGGTAACTGAGTGACTTGCTAGGCCATTTCAGAGGGCAGTTAAGAATCAACCACATATAGGCCAGACCAGGGAAGAACAGCAGATTTCTTTCCCTAAAGGACATTAGTGAACCAGATGGGTTTTTAATGACAATCTGGTAGTTTAATGGACACCATTACTGATAAATTCCTTTTATTTTGAATTTAAATTCCCCAGCTGCTGTGGTGGGATTTGAACTTCTATCTCATGGATCATTAGGTGCAGGTCTGCTGGATTACTAGTCCAGTAACATGACTACTGTGCTACCTTACCCGCTATTGTTAGGCAGGATTGAGGCCTCATGGATATGTTGAACAGTACCAGCTCATACAGCCTCTTCTCAATCTCATCTCAAAATATTTATTGTGAGAATCTGAACTTAATGGGAAGAGATGAAAAACCTTCCGAGTAAGTCTCATAGGAAATGTGTATTAAAGTTAATTTAATGTGCTGTAGCTTTCACTACATGCCTTCCTAAGATATAGAGCTGAGGTAATGGGTACAGTACCATATGCTCACAGATAACCTATTAAACACTGCTGGATACACACAAAAGGAATCAAGCAGACTGCAGCACATAACGAGGTCTGGAGTTAAATACATCTTCACGACATTGGTGATTAGACAGTAATGGTAATTATTGTAGGTTTTAGTGGATTAGAAGGCATGTGTGCAAAGCTGGGCTATCAACAGACCCTGGTGTACAGAGCCGAAGATAAATAGGAACAGGAGTAGGCCATTCAGCCCCCTCGAGCCAATTCCGCCATTCAATGAGATCATGGCTGATCTGTATCTTAACTCCATTACCTGCCTTGACTCCATATCCTTTTATACCATTGTCTAGCAAAAGTCTAACAAGATTTAAAATTATTAATTGGGCGAGCATCTACTGCTTTTTGTGGGAGAGAGTTTCACACTTCTACCACCCTTCTTGTGATATTATTTCAGATTTCCAGCATCCGCAGTATTTTGCTATTTGTGAAGATGGGGATATACATAGCACATCAAGACAGGTACATGCACATGCACAGATAGGTATAGACATACATACTGACATTAACCCACATGGGAAAGGTGCACACAAGTATGTACATACACCTACATGTGCATGTATGTGCATACGATGTACAGAGATATACATTCACACATGCACATGAAGAGGGATACACAACCATTGACACATACACATATACACGAAGACAAACATGCACATACGCAGGCACACACCGACACCCACACACAGTGAACTATGAGTTTAGGAATGATTTTTCAGCAAAATTCTGACCGGACTGGACAGACTAGATGCAGGAAGGATGTTCCCGATGGTCGGGGAGTCCAGAACCAGGGGTCACAGTATAAGGATAAGGGGTAAGCCATTTAGGACAGAAATGAGGAGGAATTTCTTCACCCAGAGAGTGGTGAACCTGTGGAACTCTCTACCACAGAAGGCAGTAGAGGCCAATTCATTAAATATATTCAAGAAGGAGTTGGATATATTTCGTAAGGCTAAAGGGATCAAGGCATATGGGGAGAAGGCAGGGACAGGGTACTGAGTTTGGATGATCAGCCATGATCACATTGAATGGCGGAGCAGGCTCGAGGGGCCGAATGGCCTACTCCTGCTCCTATCTTCTATGTTTCTATGTTTAAATCAGAGCCCTTCCCTCGGAGATTTTGCACTGTAACAGTTAATATTAAACTAGGATAGAAAAATAATTGCTGATAAGGAGTACTTTAGTTTGAATTGCTTATCGTTTTCTTGTGTTTTTGATTTGCCCAGATAAATATGAAGGAGGCGGGGGCTTGTCTTCGAGATCAAATGCAGTGTATGATGCAGGCGCTGCAGGACCTGAAGCAGATTCACAACATCAGCACCCTGAGCCTAAAGGAGGAGGGGGCACCCCTGCCCCCCGCCAAAGGGAGGAACTCCCACAGTTTTACCTCGGACGTCTCCGAATCAGACACATACGACTCCGCTTGTTGCCTGGCATCTCCGAGAAGCGAGGAGGAAGGCAGCCCGTCAGTATTTGCGTCACCCACCAGCGAGAGAAGCTTGGAGTTCGACTCGGGTTATTCAGAGGCATCTGGGCCCACGTTGACCAAGGCGGCACATGTAGGAAGCTCGCCATGTTTGAGAGAAAATAGACTTCCCACTGCTGGGATTTTGCGGAATAAAATTAGCTTGGGACCAAACAAAAAAATCAGACCGAAATCTACTTCCGATGTTTATTCGGAACAGTGCTCTTGGAAGATTTTCGATTGTGCAGATCCCAATGACTGGACCGTGAATCTGCTCTCCCAGAGCAGGAATAGGCAGCCTCTTGTACTAGGAGACAACTGTTTTGCAGATCTGGTGGAAAACTGGATGGACCTACCAGAGGAGATTGACGAGATGACAGAACCAAGGGCCAAGGATCACACCGGCAGATGGTTGGGGAAGCCTCACGAATTCATCCTGAATATCTCAGGAAACGTCAGGCGTAAACTGGCCAACATCTCTAGGTCTGACAGGTCAAAGAGTACAGACCCAAAGCACCAAAGCAGCAGAGACAACAGCCACACATATATGCTATCAAAGAGACTCTCTTGTCCGACAAATTTGGGTAATTACATGCCAAAGCTCTCTTATCTGAATCGTTCTCACTCTAACCTACCCCAGACGCACGAAGCATCAACAGACTTTGATAAATTCATTGCTTTGATGAAAAGCAGAAGTAGGAAACCAATTATTTGCAAGGACACAATTAGTTATGTATAGAATAAACAAAATGAACATTGACTCTTGCGCTTCCAATATGATGCGTACATTAATCTCATTTTTGTATCACTTTTTGATATAAGCCAAAATGTATATAGCCATTTAGTTTGTGTACATACATTTTATATTTTATACAGTGTCGTAAAATAAACACAAAGGATTCTTTAATGGTTTTGTCCGACAACTCTTTGTTTATTTGGGTATCAAGTTCCAGCACAGATAAATCACCACGATATATAATGTTGTGCAATCCATTTCATGGCACTCTACAGATATTTATCTTCATTACTATTTTCTGACCCTCCCTTTACACTTCAATTTGATTCAAAGCAGGACCACAGCCAACCTCAACCAGAATTGGCTCTCACTTTGTAAACAATTGGTATCTGTTACTAAAACACAACTGTTTCAGTTAACTGTAGGTTCTCGCTGCCTTGGTGTCCATTATTTGCTTTTATCATTTTTACAAAGGGAAAAAAGATTAGAAAGTGCTTTTACTGTACCTTCCCGTGTACGAAGATTACCATCATTGGACAGGCAGTGAGATGTGGTGCAGGAGTTACTGTTTCCAAACTGGGGTCTTTCTACATCAGGAAGGAAATGTGAGGGCAGAGTTTCGAAAAGGGTGGAAACCACCTATAGCCTTAACCTATGTCAGAGCAATTATGTTAGTAACTATATTGCTTCTTGTTAATGCAGCAGTGTAAGGGTTAAGTCCATCGGGTAACATACCGAAATGCAGACACTGTTCAAAATCCAAAGCCCTCCACATCTTAAATGTTATTTCCAAAAAAAACTACGCAGCCCTCGCAAGGTGTCCCCCTCGGAAAATGTGATGACTTGAACATGTAGAACAAGGCGACCAAAAATGAAAGGGTTATTCGCAGCATAGTGGCTGCAGCGTGTGCTCCCGATCACTGACCGCTGCTGTAATCGTCGGAGGCAGGCGCTGAGCCTCCTAATGCAATCCCATAGGAAGAATGAGCAGGGAAAATCACAAAGGGTTCCTCACCCAAAGCTAGACTCTCGTCACCCAAAAGAATGCTACTGGCAGAGGCCGAGGACTACGTGAATGGCATTAAGAGAAGCTTATGAGCAATTTCAATCAGTTCTCCCAAACAAAGAATGCACGTGGCATGGAGAAAAGCAAGAGTGGGGGAAAAAGAGGAGGAAATGTAATAAAATATAACTTGCAACTGAAACGGTTTACTTTCCTGAATTGTGAAAATTAACCTGTAAAGATTATATTGTCGATTTACTTTCTAATATTCCTTACAACACAGGGAGTTTTTACAACTTCAGTTACACCGTTTATCTACTATGAGGCCTTCCCATTGACACGTACTTCACAGTAAGGCTGCCCTGTTTCTGTTGGTCTAGTTATTTCCCTTTGATACATGTTGTTCGATCGCTGTGCAATTTCCGGGGGTTGCAGGTTATTCTTTTATTCGTCACACTTAAAATTGCCCTCACCATTCGGCGTGGATAGAAACATAGAAGATAGGAACAGGAGTAGGCCATTCGGCCCCTCGGGCCTGTTCCGCCATTTAATGAGATCATGGCTGATCATCCAAATTCAGTACCCTGTCCCTGCTTTCTCCCCATATCCCTTGATCCCTTTAGCCTTAAGAAATATATCCAACTCTTTCTTGAATATATTTAATGAATTGGCCTCAACTGCCTTGTGTGGTAGAGAATTCCACAGGTTCACCACTCTCCAGCAGGTAAGCTACAGAATCCCTTCTCCGACAGCAACTTCAAGGTCCGAACCTGCTCGGAATGTGCTGGAATATTTTGGTGGCATTTTCCTCCAGCTGATGAGGTTTTCTTTCTGTTAATTGCTTTTCATTCATTGTTCTGTCAAGATGAATAATGTGGTTATTATTTAAGGTTTAAAGGATTTGGCTAGTAAAATGCTGGTTTGGCATTTTTAGTCAGCAGCATTGCATTTACCCTTTGCATTCAAAGTGTTTTCATTTACAGTGAAATTTGTGCTCACTGAGGTGAAGGATATCTGTGCTGAAGAATGGATCATTTTCCATTATTGGCATCCGCTGTGAAGCGTTCTTAAGTATGGGCGAGGTCCAGGTGAAGTTCGTCTTCTACCTCTTAATCCTAAGCTTGGAAGAGCATCTCGTGTGTTACTACAAGGTGACATTTCCATTTCCCCACACTAATATGGGGGCTAGATAGGCAATGGGTGGAAATGTAATTGCTCTGAGGGAGACTGACAACTTAGTGCCAATTATTACTGAATGAGGGGGGCAGTTTTGTGTAATGGACTCACGGCCACTACAGAACTGAGTTTGCGACTGTCCCAATTCATGCCACATAAGATCTTTGCATCCAACAGAAAGAAAGACACAGAGGATATATTCATTCCCCTCAGTCTGAGTTGGATTCAAATGCAGATCCTGGGATGAAAGGACAGTGCAGCCTGGATTTTCTGATGGGGCTTATTTTAAAACAGGTTGCTGCCAGTGTTAAAGGCAATCTGAAATCTAGGCTTATGACTGTACTTTGGTATCACTTTTTAATGACAATGACAGCAACAACTTAAAATTAGTTTGAGCTGCTTCAATGGACCACTATCTTCATACAATATTTTGGGAGAAAAAAAACATTAAAAAAAAAATCCAAGCTTTTTAATAGATGTATAACATTGATAGACCAACAATGCAGAGATTCTTTGGGCTTTCAGAAACTAATGCAAGTGTGTGGGGTGGAGGGTTGGAGGATTGGCGGGGGGTCTCACTACCACATGGTTTCACCGGATCCGGTAGCAAATAGTTGGAACATCAAAATCTTCTTCTTCATCCTCCTCAGGTTTACAGCTTATCTCGAACGTGAGGGCCTTCACATGTTCCTCGATGTCCTTCTTACAGAGAATCGCCACAATTGCTGACAATCTGAAGAGAAAAGCAGCAAAATATTAATAGGTATTAATGGGAAGTCTGAAAATAAGTACTAAATATACACAACTGTATCTGACACCAAATAACAGAAAATGCTGGAAATACTCAGCAGGCCAAGCAGCATCCGTGGAGAGTATTTTGCTATTGTATATCTGACACCACCAACTATTGACTATTTTCTTGTTCCTTATTACCGAACAGTCGGGCATATTTCACCCTTTAAAAAGCAATATATTATCTTTTTGTGCTCGTCACTGGACAAGCCAGTTAGCGGGTACATTTCTTTCCACTGTGTCCCATCAATGTGCCTTTAGAAGGGCACTTTCCTCGTCAGAATCACACAGCCTTTCTGAGATAGACTTCCCAAACTCATTTCACTTGGAACCCCTATTACCAGCTCAGAGAAAAGGATTTCAGCCGGTCAGTCCAAGTTGCAGATGAACCTATGTTCCAGAGGTGAAAGGATCAAAGGCTTATAGGCTTATACAACCATATCTGGAATGTTGGCGTATACAGTTTAATGTAACAAAGTGTGAGGTAATACATTTTTGGCCATAATAGCAGATTGGAAAAACAAGTGGGATTGGCTGAAGTGCTCTTGCAGAGAGCCGGCATGGGCTCGATGGGCCGAATGGCCTCATTCTGTGCTGTAACCATTCTATGATTTTAAGCGAGGAAGCTAAAAGCTATCTCGCAGATTCAAAAAGGATATATATATATTTCTGCTCGGTGTATAGTATTCTGTTCAGTTTTGGGCATCCACCTTTGGAAGCATATTCTAGTCTTGGAGGGAGTCTAGCAACGATTCACCAGGATGATACCTGGGATGAAAGGACCTAGCTGTGAGGAGAGACTGGGTTAACTTGGGTCATATTCCCTGGAGTTGAGGAAGTTAACGGTGATCTGACTGAGGTGTTTAAAATAGTGAAGGAAATTGGCAGGGAAGATAGGGAGTGACTCTTCCCTCTAATAGGGAATCCGGAACAAGGGCGCATCCTCTTAAAATGTGCACTAGGCTGCAAATGCAAATGAATGTGGAACAAAAGGACATAAATACAGAATTAATTGAGGTGTTTGAAAGGGACATGGAAAGTAGGCGAGAAATTGGAAATGGCTATCTGATTGGTAGAGCAGGCTCAATGGGCTGATTGGTTAATGATCATTTGCAGATATTAGGGAAAGTTCTTTGTCGATTTGGGGATTCTAGGAGCAATTCACGAGCACAAAGTCAATATAGGATCCTAATACCTTTGTAATTTACCTGTGTTCAGTCATATGGGGAATGATGTGGGGAAGAGCAAAACCAGAGGCCATCAATATAAGATAGTCACCGAGAAATCCAATAGGGAATTCAGAAGAAACTTCTTTACCCAGAGAGTGGTGAGAATGTGGAACTCGCTACCACAGGGAGTGGTTGAGGCGAATAGTATAGATGCATTTAAGGGGCATTTAGATAAGCATTTGAGGGAGAAGGGAACAGGGTTATGCTGATCGAGTTAGATGAGGAAAGACGGGAGGAGGCTTGAGTGGAGCATAAACGCCGGCCTGGACTGGTTGGGCCGAATGGCCTGTTTCTGTGCCGTATATCCTATGTAATTCTATGTAATTATTCTTTGTATTGAATAAACACAATAACTTGCATTTATATAACACATTTAACGTAGATAAACATCCCATAGCGGGGTAATCAAAAAAATGAACACTGAGCCAAAGAAGGAGATAATAGGAGGGGCGTCCAAAGGCTTCATCAAAGAGGTGGGTCTCAGAAGGAGGAGAGGGTGGAGAGAGCAGAGTATCAAAATTCATTATTTTATGACTTGCTGCTTTACCAAATTATTTGACAGCTACTACAAAATAAACCAATTATTGTTCAACTACATTGAAAATGAAAAATGCAATGCTGAATTTTCAATGGCCCAATTAAAATTAGTTTACTTGACCAACTAAAAGAAGAAATTTGAGCAGCTGCTGTTTCATAGGTGTTGCCTCACAGTCAGGAAGTCTACCTATTGTTTGACCAATGTACATATACCCTTTTTCTTTTGCAAATACTTCCATAACCCTTTTCTCAAATCTCTCCATGAATAAGAGCATCCTATATTCTTATTAAAGGCAAATAATTCTAAAACCCAATATAATGAATGGGTAGTTTCCTCCATTTAAAGATTGAGAAGACCAAAACCATCATCTTCAGCCCCCACCACAAAACTCTGCTCCCCCCACCACAAAACTCTGCTCCCTCACAACCGATTCCATCCCTCTCCCTGGCCATTGTCTTAGGCGGAGCCAGACTGCTCGCCACCTCGGCATCCTATTTGACCGAGCTGAGTTTCCAACCCCGTATCCTCCCCATCACAAAGATCCCCAACTTGCACCCACATAAACACCCGTCTCCGTCCCTGCCTCAGCTTATCTGCTGTTGAAACTCTGATCCCTGTTCTTGTTATCTCTTGAATTGACTATTCCTATGCTTTCCTGACCGGCCACCCATCTTCCACCCTCCGTAAACGTGAGACCATCCAAAGGTCTGCTGCACGCATCCTAATCCACACCATCCTGATCACACATTACCCATGTGCTCACTGACCTACAATGGCTTCTGGTCTACCAATGCCTTGATTTTAAAATTCTCATCCTTGTGTTCAAATCCCTCCATGACTCGCCTCACCCTATCTCTGTAACCTCCTCCAGCCCCACAACCAATGTTCCCGTTTGTCCAAAGCGGCCATGCTCAATGGAAAAACCGCGCATGCGCGGAAGTTTGAATGGCCCTTTTTAAAAATTCGTTTATAAGATGTGGGCGTCGCTGGCAAGGTTAGCTTTTATTGCCCATCCCTGATTGGCCTTGAGAAGGTGGTGGTGAGCCACCTTCTTGAACCCCTGCAGTCCGTGTGGTGAAGGTGCTCCCACAGTGCTGTTAGGGAGGGAGTTCCAGGATTTTGACCCAGCGACCATGAAGGAACGGCGATATATTTCCAAGTCAATATGGTGTGTGACTTGGAGGGGAACTTGGAGGTGGTGGTGTTCCCATGCGCCTGCTGCCCTTGTTCTTCAAGGTGGAAGAGGCCACGGGTTTGGGAAGTGCTGCCGAAGAAGCCTTGGTGAGTTGCTGCAGTGCATCTTGTAGATGGTGCACACTGCAGCCACGGTACGCCGGTGGTGGAGGGAGTGAATGTTTAAGGTGGTGGATGGGGTGCCAATCAAGCGGGCTGCTTTGTCCTGGATGGTGTCGAGCTTCTTGAGTGTTGTTGGAGCTGCGCTCATCCAGGCAAGTGGAGAGTATTCCATCACACTCCTGACTTGTGCCTTGTAGATGGTGGAAAGGCTTTGGGGAGTCAGGAGGTGAGACACTTGTCGCAGAATACCCAGCCTCTGACCTGCTCCTGTTGCCGCAGTGTTTAAGAGCAGGTTAGAGGCTAGGTATTCCTTAAAGGGGCTGCACGCCCAAACAAAAATTAGAGGGAACATTGCCTACAACCCAACAGGAACTCTGTGTTCCTCCAACTCTGACCTCTTGTACATTCCCACTCTCTTCCCCCCACCATTGGCGGCTGTGCATTCAGTTGTCTAGGTCATTAGCTCCGGAGTTCCCTCCCTAAGCCTCTCCGCTGCTCTCTCCTCTTTTAAGACGCTCCTTTAAACCTACCTCTTCGACCAAGCTTTTAGTTAATCGTCCTAATATCTTCTTTTTGGCTCAGTGTCAATTCTTGTCTGATTACACTCCTGCAAAGCACCTTGGGTACATTAAAGGTGCTATATAAATGCAAGTTGTTGCTGTTAGAAACTGTAATCTAATCAAAGGGTTTAGAAGGGTTATACATAGATTAATGAGTACCTGGGAATGAGGTTACAGCTTTAATCAAAGGGTTTGGGCAGCTTATATCAGGAAAAGTAGACAGCTGGGAGTGGTTGAACGATTCAGATGATTTTACAAACTACGGGAACTACCTTTGAGTGCATTAACCATCATCTGAACCCATAGATTAGAGTTCATTCAAGGGTTATGTCCAAATATACATTAGCTTCATGGGCCTGGTTTTACGTCGATACACATTCATACTTGAGCCGTCTGCGCACTGCATTGATAGAACAGCGATCAAACAGAATCCAGACTAATTGTGATGTATTACTGCTAGTTTGACAAATACTGGAAAAATTCCGTGGCCAATCTGATGTCTGTACTTCCTATCTACAAAACCTTACTTCATGTTATACTTTTGTGTCAATTTATAAATTCCTAAGTCCACATTTATTATGGAAGCAGCCTATGTAAACTTGTCATTCTGTAATTGTAACCACCCGCTCGCTAATGGTTGCAATCTAGCACCTCATTTTTGTGTCTTCCACCTCCTCAGCCTGCACCGCAGAAGTATTTCTATGCTTCCCAGACCCCTTGCTATTTAATTGATAAATAATAATATAAAATCAAAGCATTAGGCAAAAAATAAGGGCACAGAATGTATGGGGGAGAAATTCAGTTGGCTGCGCCACCCGTTAGCACCTAAAGAGGGCGCTAAGTGGGTCGCGAGCCAACTGGCGCCCGGGCGTGACACTGCCCACGCCTCCTGCTAAATTCCGCGGGACGCTAGTAGTGGCACTAGCCGTTATTGCTGCGCTGCTACCGATGACGTCATCGGTGTGCGCAGCACCACGCTGACGCCCCGGCCGCGACCCCTGATTTACCGCCGGATGCTATGTGCGACCGGTTCAGGGGGGCCTACCTGCGGCCGGGGAGGTGCAAATTAAAGGCGAGGTGCGGGGCGGCCATTTTTGTTGTTGGCCGCCTGCCAGCAGCTGCCTGTGCTCCCGTTCCCGGCCTCCTGAACCGCCCCCCCCGCCGGCGAAGTGCCGGCTGCGCTCCAAGAGCCCGGCACTTCTCCTCGGTGCCGGGCTCTTTTGCCTGCACTCGCGATCCTCGGGGACCCAGCTGGGCCCCAGATCGCGCTGCACAAGGCCCCTCCCCTTTAAGAAGGGGAGGAAGGCCTGCAATACCGCAGCGCGACGTGCCGCAGCGTGTGGTGCTGCGGCACGTTGCGCCACGATATTCAGTCGCAGCGCCCCAAGAGGGATGCGGGGCGCCTCCAGTAGCGCCGCGCTTCCCTTTGGGGCGCTACCACTCAATTTCCGGCGGGCGGCCACAAATGCTTCCGGGGCGCAACTTTTAGCGCCCTGGCGAGGCTGGCGCCCCAAATGGGGCTATAGTCAATTTCTCCCCCTATGACTTTAAAATGAGGACTGCATTGCTTCTGCAAGCCCTGGTCCAATTATCCCCCATTCTCTAACCTCACTTCACCTGAAGACTACATTTGGCCTTGACTCTCTTGGGGGGGTTAATTTTGACTTTGTGCGACAGTGCAAAATGGGCAGTGGCGACTGGGCAGCCCGTTTTACATTGCTTCCGATTTTTATTTCCATCGAAGCCCATTTGCTATCACCCGCTTTCCACTATCGCACAATGTCAAAATCTACCCCATCCGAGTGCAGTGCCCTGGCTGATTGACTGCTTAGTAAGGAAAATTGAGTGAGTGTCACTTCTGAGCTAGCAAATTGGCAAGTGTTCCAGTAAACATACTGACCACCACTCAACCAGTGGACATAATGGTTTTTCCATGGATGCATCATGGTAATATTGAAGGGAAGAATTTATTTTCCATTTTGTGGTTACCAGCCTTCAGAGATCAGCAGCAGGTTGGTGATACCAAACTGCTCATCTCAAGAACCTTGGACAATTCCATTGTTACTCAACATGGAGAGGTCAGAGAAAGATTTCACTGTATGGTAAGGCCTTTTAAAGGATTTCATATCCATTTTAGCGTGAAAAGTTTTCAAAGTCAGTTTTCCTGACCTCTGCTCCCGAGAAATGCCTATTCCTTGGGTGCAAAGGTCAGACAGAAGAGGCGGAGTCCCGTTACTCAGCCATCTTGATGTTGCCCTGGGATTTCAGGGGCTTGCGTCAAGAGGTGGAGCAGGGACTGTCAGATTGGGAGGTCTGAGTGGGGCCTGGCACTAAGGTGAAGAGGACACAAATGGTAGATCAGATCCCGCTTTTTCCAGTGACGCACCAGATCTTTTGGCCTTCTGCCTCCTGATCTCCAAGGCCCCTGGCCAGCTGCACTCCTATTTCTGCCCCATTTCCCATGCAGGGGGTGGGCCTGGAGTACAAGTAACCCACCAAATTTGGGCACAGCTCAGACTGGACAGGTACAGCACACATTCGATAGGCTGTGCCTGCCCAGCACCTGGGGAAGAGACATGTACACATATATATATATTATAATATTTTTATTAGTTCATGAGATGTGGGCATCGCTGGCAAGGCCGGCATTTATTGCCCATCCCTAGTTGCCCTTGAGAAGGTGGTGGTGAGCCGCCTTCTTGAACTGCTGCAGTCCGTGTGGTGAAGGTACTCCCACAGTGCTGTTAGGGAGGGAGTTCCAGGATTTTGACCCAGCGACGATGAAGGAACGGCAATATGCTTCCAAGTCAGGATGGTGTGTGACTTGGAGGGGAACTTGGAGGTGATGTGATGTATATCTATATGTGTGTGTATATGTATGTGTGTGTATATGTATGTTTATATGAATATGTGTATATATATATGTAAAGGTAGATATACATGTGGTAAACCACTGTTAACCCTGTACATGTCTGTGTGGTAAACCACTGTTAACTCTGTACAAGTCCAGGCATGTCTCCGCCCCTGGCTCCACCCCTAAGCCCGGGTATAAAGGTGACTCACCACCCTTCCCCCGGGAGCTCTTAGGATGGATCCACTAGCAGAGGCATGCTCCAGTTCTTAGTCAATAAAAGCCTACTTCGTATAAGTTCAACTCGTAGTCTTTGGTGTTGTTGATAGTGCATCAATACATACACACATAGACACTTGTATCAAATTCCTCTCTGTTACTTTAATGGAGGTGTTAAACCATTTATTTTAAGCAGGTTACTATCTCCTTTAAAATAGCATGGACAGAAATTTGATCTAAGCTTGTTAAGCGTTTGTACAACAGCAGCCCTACAGTAATTTCTGGCCTATAGGACACTAGCTGTTGTCCACTCTGTGCCCCTGATCTCTGGCAATTCAGCCCTCTAAGTCCAGGCAGCTCATTCCTATTTGTGTTTAGATTTTATTTGTTGCTGCCTGATCGGTGAATAAAATCCTAAATCAGAACACCAAAGATCTGTATCAGCACCTGATTGAAATTTTTAGATGTGGCGCTCTGAGGCTCTACAATATGGAGACAACAGCTTGGGAGAACCATTATTGGGTACTGTACACAGAAAGTGAAAACAAACATGTTTTGCTTGAGCTAGGCTGGGAAATGTCTTACTCAGCAGACACACAATGTAGCAGAGTCCTGCTACGGTCTGGTGTATGTGATGCTATCAAGAGATCCTGTGCTTTTTTTTTTAAAGCTATAGGAAATGTCCTGGAGCGGTATCAGAGAGGAAATAGCCGCAGGCGGATGTTTACTCCACCCGTCAGGCCAGCAGCTAAAGTTTTACATCCTTCAGCTGCCGGCTCCAGCCTTGGGAACCACACACACACACGAACAGAAATGTAAGCTATTTCCAACAATTGCTACAACCGAAAGAAAAAGCCCAGGCAGTGGAGCCGTGTAAACACAAGACTCCATAATGTACCTGCCGAGGTTGGGTTACCACCGCTTCAGCGAGCCCACTCGCTCGCTCACTTCCTGGTTTAAGGAAGTCCTCACTCCGGGAGGGAGGGAAACACTGAAGATTTGTGTCTGCTCCGCACTCATGGGCAATGGGGAGGGGGAGGGAGCAAAAAGGTATTAGTCAGAAATTCTCCCTCGACCTTAAGTCTTTCTTCGCTTATCCTTTCTTGTTTCCTATCGTCACCCGAGCAACTAAAACTTACAAAGGTTAATAAAGTTCAGGAAAATAGAGGTTTAAATGGTCACTGGGTTTCGGCTCGGTACAGAGTTAATTTGTATTTTTATACTAGTGTTTCAATGGAGCTGCTTTATAAATATAATATTGCTTAATGTTTATTGTGTTCAATTTTAATTGAATTGTCTTCATCTTCTTAACCGAGGTTCAGTAACTGAACTTCAATTAAACTTCACACAGCAATGAAATGGAGGCAATTATTCATTTCTTTGTTCCGATAATCCAATTATTATTATATATATGTATCATTCAAGTCCCTCTGTAAGAAACAATACGATCATTTACTTTTTCTGAATTCCTTTTTACTTTAACTATAATGTAGTCCTCGTTAACAGAGAAATTTCAGGGCAAAGGCATCATTAAAAGATTATTAATTTAATTGGCAAACGTTCCGCTCTAACCAGATAGTTTCCACTGGTCAATTACTCTGGGATTGATTTTCAGTGTGCCGCGAGGCGGGCTTTTAGGCGTGCGGGGGGCTAAAATCCCGAATTCGGGGGTCCCGACACCATCCCGCCCAAAACCCGCCTCCATGTTAGTTTCAAAGGAGGCGGGTACCCGCCCCGCACTGGGACCCGCCGACCCGAGGCGGGAAGGCATTAGTGCCACTTAACTGCCTGTTAACAGGTAGTTAACAGGCAATTTTTAGCCTAATCCCTATTTTGAAGGTTGTCGTGTGGGATTCCCGACGGCTCCAAACCACGCCAAGTTAGAGTCGTCGGGCCGTCGGGTTGAAGGACTTGGAGGGGTCGAGATGTCGGTGTTCAGGTGAGTGATGGGTGCATGAGTGCAAAGGTAAGTGTGTTTGGCGTGTCTAAAGTGTGTAAAGATGTTTAAATTACCTGTACTTACCTTTACAGCCTTCCTTCCTCTAGGCTTCGGGAGTCCATCATTCAGCCGGCACAGAAAGCAGAATGGCTGCGAACTGTCAAAAGAGACAGCCTGCAGCTTTCAGTGCCGGTGGGATTTCTAACTGAGTCTGCGTAGAAGGACTCAGGTTAGAAGTAAGACTGTCAGTGTTTGACAGCTTCAAGCAGCTGTGAAACGCTGATACTTCATCTGTCAATAGCTTTTGACAGATGAAATATCAATCTGTGACGTCACCTGTTGCCGGGTGGCCCTTAATTGGCCTGCTGAGCCCACTGGGCGGGCTCAACAAGGTCAATCAAGTGAAAATCGCGTGAATTGGCCGCATCTCGATGGAGGCGGGACTACAACCCGAAAGTTGTAGTCCCGCCTCCTTCCCGACTTCTGAATGAAAATCCAGCCCTTTGAGTTTCTAGAGCGAGTGGCCTTTAAAAACAAGCACCCCTCTCGAATCTAGCTGCTTTATTTTGTGTGTGAAAGGTGGCTACAACAACGGGGGCAGTAATTTTTTTTAATGTATTCATTTACGGGATGTGGGCGTCGCTGGCAAGGCCAGCATTTATTGCCCATTCCTAATTGCCCTCGAGAAGGTGGTGGTGAGCCGCCATCATGAACCGCTGCAGTCCGTGTGGTGAAGGTACTCCCACAGTGCTGTTAGGGAGGGAGTTCCAGGATTTTGACCCAGCGATGATGAAGGAACGGCCGATATATTTCCGAGATGGTTTGTGACTTGGAGGTGAACATGGAGGTGGTGGTGTCCCCATGCGCCTGCTGCCCTTGTCCTTCTAGGTGGTGGAGGTCCTGGGCTTGGGAGGTACTACTGAAGAAGCCTTGGCGAGTTGCTACAGTGCATCTTGTAGATTGTACGCACTGCTGTCATGTTTCACTGGTGGTGGAGGGAATGAATGTTTAAGGTAGTGGATGGGGTGCCGATCCTGGACGGTGTCAAGCTTCTTGAGTGTTGTTGGAGCTGCACTCATCCAGGCAAGTGTAGGCGGTGGAAAGACTCTGGGCAATCGGGAGGTGAGCCATTTGTCGCAGAATACCCAGCCTCTGACCTGCACTTGGAGCCAGAGTTTTTATGTGGCTGGTCCAGTTAAGTTTCTGGTCAATGGTGACCCCCGGGATGTTGATGGTGGGGGAATTCGATGATGGTAATGCCATTGAATGTCAAGGGGCAGTGGTTAGACCTTCTCTTGTTGGAGATGATCATTGCCTGGCACTTGTGTGGTGTGAATGTAACTTGCCACTTACTTGCCCAAGCCTGGATGTTATCCAGGTCTTGCTGCTTTAAGAGAGTAGCTGCAAGGAGTTTAATGCGTAAACACTGATGGGACGAGGGGCCTTGCGATCAGCCTTTCCCAATGTAGTCACTTAGCCTTTTAGAAGCAGCTGGGGAACGCTGCAGGAGGGGCCCAAGCCCAGGTGCAGGAAAGTTCAGTTTAGTGCTGTTGAGGGTAGAGATCTCAGCGGGGTCGGTGCTGGATACACTGGGGTTTGGAGGGTCGGCGGTGATCACGGGGGGTCGGGGAGTGATCGGGGGCAGAGATGGGGGGGTCGGTGATTGCGTGGGGGGACGGTGATTGCGGGGGAGGGGTCAGTGATCACGGGGGGGGTGGGGTCGGTGATCATGCAGGGGGGGTCAGTGATCACAAGGGGGGTCGGTGATCATGGGGACAGTGATTGCGGGGGGTGGAGGGTGGGGTTCGGTGATCAGGGGTGGGGGTTCCGATGGTGGAGGGGGGCCCCGATCACGTGCAGTGTGAAACAGGTTTGCTTGGGGGGCCAGGGGGATGCAGTCCTGCTCCTCCAGGTCCAGAAGCAGTGCTGGAAAAGCACTTACCTCTACCATGCAGCAGTCCTCGCCTCCCTTTAGCTGCCGGGTTTCCCGAGGCCTGGGAAACCTGGCCGGCTAGCGTTAGAGCTGGAAGAGAGATAAAATTTGCGGCATGCAGCCTCATTAAAATATTTAAATGAGCATTCCGCCTCCTGGGAGCGGGTTGGTCGCCCGCCCCCGTTAAAACCGGAAGTTGGCAGGTTCGAGTCGGGTTTGAGATTTTTAAAATGTAGACACTTAAACATTCACTCCCTCCACCACCATGGCTGCAGTGTGTACCATCTACAAGATGCACTGCAGCAACTCGCCAAGGCTTCTTCGGCAGCACCTCCCAAACCCGTGACCTCTTCCACCTAGAAGGCCAAGGGCAACAGGCGCATGGGAACACCACCACCTCCAAGTTCCCCTCCAAGTCACACACCATCCTGACTTGGCAGTATATCGCTGATCCTTCATCGTCGCTGGGTCAAAATCCCGGAACTCCCTCCCTAACAGCACTGTGGGAGTACCTTCAGCACACGGACTGCAGCGGTTCAAGAAAGCGGCTCACCACCACCTTCGAGGACAATTAGGGATGGGCAATAAATGCTGGCCTCACCAGCGACGGCCACATCCCATAAACAAATTTAAAAAAAAATCCCACCCCGACCTAAACCCACCCGTTTTTGGGGGTTAAAATTACCCCTGTACTGTCGGTCTTGCATTGCCAGAAAACGTAAACCAACACAAATGTAGCAGCAACATTAAACCCATAGGGGGTAATTTTGCCTTTGTGCGATAGTGTAAAATGGGAAATAGCAAACCGGTTGCCCGTTTTACTTTTCTCCTGACTTTTATTTCCATTTAAGTCAATAGAAATACAAATCGGAAGAGGTGTAAAACGGGCTGCCGATCTGTTATTGCAAAGAGTCAAAATTGCCCCCATAGTGTCTACAATCATAGCAGAGTGGGCCTCGATTGGAAGGAATGTTACAGACCTCTGTGCTAATCGCTCCTTCTGTTTCTTCTGACTCATGTGCAAAGCGTACACCGTGCAGGGCCCATAAACGACCAAAGTAACTTCCAGGTTATGTGCAGTCTGCAAAAAAAACAACATGCAGGCTGATGAAACTGTCCTTCAGACGGGCGGACAAGAAGAAAGAAACACTGGCAGAGTCTGCTCACCCGCACCATGTTTCTGAGTTCAGTGATAACGATGATGATGATGAAGGCAAAGATCCCAAATGTAGTTAATTACAATTCAACTTTCTGGGAAGAGGAGTTGCCTGATTATGCAATTTCCTTGTACTATACTTTATTTATATACAGGAAACTTTCTGTTATCCGGCACGGACGGGACCGACGTGGTGCCGGTTCATCAACAATTCCGGATAACCGAACACTATAGTAAAAGATACGGAGCTCAGAGCTCCGTATAAAGCAACAAACCCTGTTGCTTGCTTCAGAACAATGGGCACAAGTTGCAAGCGTCTCTGTAGCTTAGCAACAGCTGCAGCTACACCCTTGCACAGCAACAAACGGAGTAAAAAAAGTAATAAAAGTTACCTGAACCTACTCCGGAATTTTGCCGGTTAACCGAATTTCTGGTTATTTAGGGGCCGGTTAATCAAAAGTTTCCTGTATATATTTTTTTTAAAAAGCTTCAAAAGAGAAAAGGGCAATTCTTTTCAAAGCCGCACACCTGGTTCAAGAAAAGATGTGTATTTTTACAGCACTTTTTAATATTGCGCTTCAATCAGTTGTGGTAACTCACTAAAGTAAAACGATGAGAAATCTTTGATGTGGAAATCAGAGCCAAAACCACCCCCCAAAAGAATCACATTAAGGGCTTTAAGATTTTTTTTATTGTTCTTGACTGCAGGGCTTCTTTTCTTTGATAAAACAGAGGCACTAATAACATATCGTCGTCATTCAAAGCCTCCTTCATGCATTAGTGGGCAAACTCTGCCAATTACAAAGGGTCGCGCACGCCCCACTTCAGATGCAGATGCTCAGCTGCATGTTTACACTTGAAATGTCAATGGAACAGAAGTTTGGCTGCTGTTCTGACAGCAATCTGCCGACATTCATCCACTTTATCAGAATTCGCACCTCACGGCAATTGCAGGACCGCTCCCGCCAGGCCCCTCCCCCTTGGGGGTACCAACAAGTACGCTCTTTGCCAGTAACCATTATTCATTTTTTACAAGTAAAACATTACTAAAGTTACTTGAAAAATTCAACTAGCATAATGTGTCAGTCGTGGCTCAGTGGGTAGCACACTCGCTTCTGGAGTCAGAAGGCTGTGGGTTTAAGTCCCACTCCAGGGACTTGAGCATAAAAAAAAAATCTAGGCTGACACTCGCAGTGCAGTGCTGAGGGAGTGCTGCACTGTCGAGAGGTGCCGTCTTTCATATGCGACATTAAACCGAGGCCCCGTCTGCTCTCTCAGCTGGATGCAAAAGATCCCATGGGCACTATTTCGAAGAAGAGCAGGGGAGTTCTCCCCGGTGTCCTGGCCAATATTTTTCCCTCAATCAACATCACTAAAAAAAACAGATTATCTGGTCATTATCACATTGCTGTTTGTGGGAGCTTGCTGCGTTTCCTACATTACAACAGTGACTACACTTCAAAAGTACTTCATTGACTGTAAAGCGCCTTGGGACATCCTGAGGTCATGAAAGGTGCTACAAAATTCAAGTTCTCTCTCTCTGTATGTAAAGGAACAGGAGCAGGCCATTCTGTCATTCAATGAGATCATGGCTGATCTGTCTCCTAACTCCATCCGCCCGCCCTTGGCTCCATATCCCTGAATACCCTGGGCTAGCAAAAATCTATCGCTCTCAGATTTAAAATTTCATGGGGGGTTTTCCCACTCATGCACCGTACTGGTGGAAGAGCCACAGAAACCCTGGGAAAATAGTGGACGAGCAGCGGAACTGGCCTGGAACGTGCTGCCTGAAAGGACGATGGAAACAGGGCCAATATTTATCCCTGAGCCAACAAGTAAAACAGATTATCTGGTCATTAACACATTGCTGTTTGTGGGAGCTTGCTGTGCGCAAATTGGCTGCCGCGTTTCCCACATTACAACAGTGGACTACACTTCAAAAAGTACTTCATTGGCTGTAAAGTGCTTTTGGATGTCTGGTGGTTGTGAAAGACGCTAAACAAATGCAAGTCTTTCGTTCATTCTTTCGTTAATTAACAATGATAGTAGCTGAAGCCCTGCACTAGTCGCGACCCTTTGGCATGCTAAGGAATAATTTTCTTCAGTCCATAAGGGCGAGGGGGATTCGGGACCAAGCTGCGAAGTGCATTCATGGCAAACCGCTGCGGGGAGGGAGGGTTCCAGCAGCCCCTGCCGTCAGGCCACTGAGCACCCCAGAGTGAGTGAGGGCAGCCTCACGGTGGGCACTGCTTTGCCAAAGCCTCTCGCGTGAGACACACGAGCATGAAGCGGTTGGTAACAAGCACGCCCGGTAGACGGACAGGGGGTTTGGATATCTGGAACTTGAAGATCGCCGCCACCTTCCAAGGTACCCTGTGCGAGTCCTTGCATCCCCGTCGTCTACTTCAGAGACAAGGGGGTTAAAAGAACCACTGGAAGGTGTTACTGGGAGTCTGTGTACTCGTGTGTCTTGTGCCTACCACCACTGAGTTATACAGAGGCAAGCTGCTGCTGATCCACAGCAACAACAACAACTTGCATTTATATAGCGTCTTTACCATTAAACATTCCAAAGCACTTAAGTGAATGCAATACCACCATCCTCCTGACTCTAATAGAAAGAAAGACTTGCATTTATATAGCGCCTTTCACGACCACCGGACGTCTCAAAGCGCTTTACAGCCAATGAAGTATTTTTGGAGTGTAGTCACTGTTGTGATGTAGGAAACGCGGCAGCCAATTTGCGTACAGCAAGCTCCCACAAAACAGCAATATGATAATGACCAGATCATCTGTTTTTGTTATGTTGGTTGAAGGATAAACATTGGCCAGGACACCGGGGATAACTCCCCTGCTCTTCTTCGAAATAGTGCCGTGGGATCTTTTACGTCCCTCTGAGAGAGCAGATAGGGGCCTCGGCTTAACGTCTCGTCTGAGAGATGGCACCTCCGGCAGTGCAGCGCTCCCTCAGTACTGCCCTGGAGTGTCAGCCTAGATTTTTGTGCTCAAGTCTCAGGAGTGGGACTTGAACTCACAACCGTCTGACTCAGAGGCGAGGGTGCTACCCACTGAGCCATGGCTGTCATATTGGAACGGGTTAAATGGCTGTATCTGGCCGAATTTGCTTTTCCTAACATGAGGCTGGGTAGACTGCTTTTGCTGGATTGCCATTGGGCAGAAAATTTCATATAATCTGATTGGTGAATAAAAAAATGGAGACAATTAGAGAGGAGGAAACACACCAAGGCTTCAAGAGGCAGGAGTTTTGTTGCCTCATATACTCCAGCCTTGTGCTAACATGGAGCTTAAAGCTTCTTCCCCAGCGTTAATCAATAAGGTAGAGCAGAATTGACAGAATCTACAGTCATGGTGCAGTTGCCGGTCAAAACAGTCACAGAAATATTGGCCCGCAATTTCCGATTGGAGGCTTCCCGCGTGCGGAAGCCTCCTATCGGAAAAAAATCTACGGACTTACCTGAGGGCTCCCGAGGTCCGGACACTTCCGATCCTGGGCCTCTCCAAAGTCGAAATGCGCAGGGCCCCCGTATCCCAGGGGCGCATTGCCGTTCGCAAGCGTCCCTGGGATCACGTGGGCCAGGCCAGCCAATAGGAGAAGGGAATCTCCCTTCATACTTTTGACAGATAGACCTGTCAAATATATGAATGGAGATCACCCCAAAAACACACTAAAACATTAAATAAATTTTTTTTTAAATCACGTTTTAAAAATGAGTTAAAATTACATTAAATTAAATATTTTAAACAAAAATTTAATTTTTTGAAAAAGATAATTTAAGTTTTTTACGGGGCTAAAAATAAACTTACCTTTTTTAAAAGTATTTTTAAATTATAAATGAGTGAAATTTTTTAAAAAACTTTTTTCAACTCTTATGCTGGTAAAAGCAGGCCTTACACATGCTTTTACCAGGCGTAAGATTTCTAAGGGTTTTCAGCGGGCGGAGGTTCGCAGAAAGCGGAACTATCTGCCCACAGAGGCCCTTCTCCAGGGCAGACGTCCGATCTGTCAAGAGCATTCTTGACAGATCGGAAATGCCGGTTTTCAGCGCATGCACTTCGCACGCCTGAAACCGGCATTTCCGATGTCCCTACGGGTGTGTACACAGCTCGCACACACCCGCGGGGGTCGGAAAATACGGGCCATTATTGTAAGGCTATTTCTTTCTATTTGTCAACTTGCACAGCCCTGTTGTGAAGTAAAATGTGGCTGTGACAGTCACTGATTGGTTTGGACTTTATATTGGTACAAACAGCGGCCAAACTTTGGGGGGGGGGGGGGGGGGTGGGGTGGAAATGAGAAAGATGTTTTAAAAAATAATCACTACTCTTGGCTCAGTGAGAGTACCATATTATCAGAGAGACGAGAAAGGCAGTGATCCGTTGTAGGGAATGAGCTGGTGCTGGAGTTCACTGATATATTTCGGGCGAGGGCCAGCGAACAACAGCTGCTGTGAAAGAACCAGTGAATAGTGTGAGAAATTCCACTTTATTTCAAATATAGTGGAAAAGTGAAGGAGTTGGGCTGTGCTTGTGCAATACTCATTTTTATTATGTTACAGGTTGGTTAACATTCAGCCTTATCTTCCTCAGTTTCAAATATTGTTACAGTGCAAGAAACACTTGTTTATCGCTGTTTCTGCAAAAAATAAATACGTTTCTTAGAATGAAGAGGTTAGATCTCAATCTCACCACTGGCACAGCTGGAGGTTTGCCAAGGCAACAGACTAATGCAGACACACGCGAGCTACGTGCTAGCTCAGCTCTGAGGAGGCCGTGCTACAGACAGCACTAATCTGTGTCTACCTGTGTTCATCTCACTTGACAAGTATCATTCCCCTCGGTAACAAATGCTCCTCTTGAACCTAAACTGAGCCGTCTGTCCATCAGGCATCAGCTGAGTTCCACTTGCACATCTATCCCAGGTTTATGAGGCTCGGCAATAAGGCCTCTTGACAGTTTATTTATTTTTCAATCTTCATGCTATTAACACTTTATTTCTGTTGTGTCATAACAATGCTGCCTTGGTGTACATGGTAGGTCCTGTTACTTTAACCCCCTGAGCACTGAACAGGTTCTGTGGTTTGTGGCAAAGCTATTTGCTTGACTGGAACGTTCTGACGCTGTGCGCTCACTAGGGATGGTGTCAGTAATAATCTCCCCGATAAAATAGAGACAAATGTTGCAACCAAACCATTCACTCTCAGGCAAACAGTTCAACTGTGCCACTTTCATTAATCCCTTCAAGCAATGTCTGCTCCTACATGTGAAGTGGGAGTTGGGAAATTGCAGATTTTAAAATTCTCATCCTTCTTTCCAAGTCCCTCCATGGCCTTGCCCCATCTCATCTCTGTAGTCTCCTCCAGTCCTATAATCCCCCATGACCTCTGCCCTCTGCCTATACTGGCCTTTTGAACAGCCCCGATTTTAATCGCTCCACCACTGGCGGTCGTGCCTTCAGCTGCCAAGGCCCTAAGCTCTGGAATTCCCTCCCTAAACCTCTCCGCCTATCTCTCCTCCTTTAAGATGCTCCTTAAAACCTACCTCTTTGACCAAGCTTTTGATTATCTGCCCTAACATCTTATATGGCTTGGTGTAAATTTAAATTTTATTTTGATAACACTCCTGTGAAGCACCTTGGGACGTTCTATTACATTAAAGGTGCTATATAAATATAAGTTGTTGTTGTACGTAGAATTAACAGCACAGAAACAGGCCATTCAGCCCAAATGGTCCATGCCGGCGTCTATGCTCCACTTGAGCCTCCTCCCGTCTTTCCTCATCTAAATCTATCAGCGTAACCCTCTGTTCCCTTCTCCCTCATATGCTTATCCAGCCTCCCCTTAAATGCATCTATACTATTCGCTTCAACCACTCCCTGTCGTAGCGAGTTCCACATTCTCACCATTCTCCCGGTAAAGAAGTTTCTTCTGAATTCCCTATTGGATTTATTGGTGACTATCTTATATTGATGGCCTCTAGTTATGCTCTTCCCCACCAGCAGGAACATTCTCTCTGTATCCACTCTATCAAAACCTTTCATAATTTTAAAGACCTCTATTAGGTCACCCCTCAGCCTTCTTTTTTCCAAGAGAAAAGAGACCCAGCCTGTTCATCCTTTCCTGATATGCATACCCTGGCATTTCTGATATCATCCTTGTAAATCTTCTCTGCACCCTCTCCAGTGCCTCTATATCCTCATGTATTTATCCAGCTTCCCCTAAAATGCATCTATCCCACTCGCCCCAACCACCCCATGCGGTAGCGAGTTCCACATTCTCACCACTCACCAGACTTGTAAAAAGTTACCTTAAAATAATCCAGGAATTCTTCCAGTGTCATCTCTTCACCATTTGCTTTAATGCCTTGTACATTAATGCGATCCCATATTGTCCATTCTGTGTCGTGGTACTGCAACATTGAAAAGACAAAGTTACTCACAGGGTCACCGAGGGGGGCTGTTTAAGGAGCTTCACGTTTGCGTGCATAATTATGTGTGTTGGGACAGGGAGCGAGATGGTACCTAGCTTGTGCTTTTCTCCCTGTTTATTTGTGTTTGTTTGTACATGTATACTGGAGACAGGTACCCTGCAGGTAATTTAGCCCGAGGGAAAGGCTGAAAGTTAATTGTTTATTTCTGAATTAAAATCTAGTTGTTTTTATATAAAGAAGGAAAAAATATTGTCCCTGTATTCCCCCCACCCCCCACAACAAGGGGCAGCATTTGACCTCCATCCATTGAAAATGTTAAGCCTTGTTGAATGAGCTGTAACTGAGTTTTTAATGGTGTATTAAGTCATAATTACTGCTGAAAAACCTCCCTAGCTCTGAAAAACTAATTTTACATGTGTGGAGTGTCATTCCCTCAGAATAACATTTAAAAATGCCACGTTTTTTAAAATAATGAAAATGAGTTTTTTTTTATGTTTTAAAGTTTGTTTATGATATTTGATGTCCCAATCTTTATTTCACTTTCTGCAAAATTATTAAAAAGTGAATTATAATCCATGCTTTTTACTTCAGACGGTGTGCCTAATTATTTACATTTCAGGGCTGATATATTTGTTTACAAATTTGGTTACTTCCAAACGACTCAATTATCACAAACACAACTCACCAGAAGACAAGCATCACCGGAAGGCTATGCTTTTAAAATGTATTCTTTTATACTGTGCCACCAAACTGTTATCAGAACACAGATCTGTAACAACCTGGGTTGAAACAATGGCCCGGATTTTGTGGTCAGCGGTCAAGGGACGGTGCTCGCCGCTGACCTTGATAAAAGCTGCCCACAAAGATATGGTGGACTCTAGAGTGTTGATTTCTTCTATTCCGACGTGAATTTGAATCTAGCACTATCTACAGGGGGTCCGTGGCATCCAGCAACAGTGAAGTCATCAAGCAGGCTGATCAGCCAATCAGACTGAAGAATTCTCACGGACCGCAAACCAGGAAGTAAAAAGCACAGATTATAATTCACTTTTTAATCATTTTGCAGAAAGCGAAATAAAGATTGGGACATCAAGGTAGAAGATGAAATGTCATAAACAAACTTTAAAACATAAAAAATACTCATTTTCATTATTTTTAAAAACGTGGCATTTTGAAATGTTATTCTAAGGGAATGACACTCCACACTTGTAAAATTAGTTTTTCAGAGCCAGAGAGGTTTTTCAGCAGTAATTATGACTTAATACGCCATTAAAAACTCAGTTACAGCTCATTCAACAAGGCTTAACATTTTCAATGGTTTTTACAGTGAGAATAGTGCGTAAAAAGTTGAAGTTCATGTCAAATCACTGATTCTGTGTTGATTGCATCTGTGAAGACTGCAACAGCGCACCCTGTGGAGGAGCGGGGTATCACTGACAGATTTCCGTGTTTACCTGCGCAATGTGCGGACGTCAGAAGTTGCTGTCGGTTTCAGTGGAGTAATGACGGCGAGGCGAGCGCTGACAGTTTCGCCATCACTACAGCCGCAAATTCCGGGCCATCAAGTGCCATCACTTGAAGAATGGTCTCCTGTGTGAAAGTGATTTCACTATTGCCTGCTTTATATTATTGCACATAATCAACCTATAATCACATGACATCACTGCAGGTGTTCCTCAGGGCCGTGTCCTAGGCCTAACCATCTTCAGCTGTTTCATCAATGACCTTCCCTCCATCATAAGGTCAGAAGTGGGGATGTTCGCTGATGATTGCACACTGTTCAGCACCATTCGAGACTCGTCAGATACTGACGCAGTCCGTGTCCATATGCAGCAAGACCTGGACAACATTCAGACTTGGGCTGACAAGTGGCAAGTAACATTCGCACCACACAAGTGCCAGGCAATGACCATCTCCAACAAGTGAGACTCTAACCATCTCCCCTTGACATTCAATGGCATTACCATCGCTGAATCCCCCACTATCAACATCCTGGGGGTTACCATTGATCAGAAACTGAACTGGACCAGCCATATAAATACTGTGGCTACAAGAGCAGGTCAGAGACTAGGGATTCTGTGGCGAGTGTCTCACCTCCTGACTCCCCAAAGCCTTTCCACCATCTACAAGGCACAAGTCAGGAGTGTGATGGAATACTCTCCACTTGCCTGGATGAGTGCAGCTCCAACAACACTCAAGAAGCTCGACACCATTCAGGATAAAGCAGCCCGCTTGATTGGCACTCCATCCACCACCTTCAACATTCACTCCCTCCACCACCGGCGCACTGTGGCTGCAGTGTGTACCATCTACAAGATGCACTGCAGCAACTCGCCAAAGCTCCTTCAACAGCACCTTCCAAACCAGCGACCTCTACCACTTAGAAAGACAAGGGCAGCAGACGCATGGGAACATCACCACCTACAAGTTCCCCTCCAAGCCACACACCATCCTGACTTGGACCTGTATCGCCGTTCCTTCACTGTCGCTGGGCCAAAATCCTGGAACTCCTTTCCTAACAGCATTGTGGATGTACCTACACCATATGGACTGCAGCAGTTCAAGAAGGCGGCTCACCACCATCTTCTCAAGGGCAATTAGGGATGGGCACTAAATGCAGGCCTAGCCAGCGACGCCCACATCCCATCAATGAATTAAAAAAAAAACAATATAGGTCAATTGGATTTGTGCTTTACAGGGAGCGATCAGACCAACAACATCTTGCATTTATATCGTGCCTTTAGTTTAGAAAAAAGTCCCAAGTTGCTTCACAGAGGCGTAAGGAAAACATAGAAACATAGAAGATAGGAGCAGGAGAAGGCCATTCGGCCCCTCGAGCCTGCTCCGCCATTCAATGAGATCATGGCTGATCATCCAAACTCAGTACCCTGTCCCTGCCTTCTCCCCATATCCCTTGATTCCTTTAGCCTTAAGAAATATATCTAACTCCTTCTTGAATATATTTAATGAATTGGCCTCAACTGCCTTCTGTGGTAGAGAATTCCACAGGTTCACCACTCTCTGGGTGAAGAAATTCCTCCTCATCTCTGTCCTAAATGGCTTACCCCTTATCTTTAGACTGTGACCCCTGGTTCTGGACTCCCCCGCCATCGGGAACATCCTTCCTGCATCGAGTCTGTCTAGTCCTGTTAGAATTTTATAAGTTTCAATGAGATCCCCTCTCATTCTTCTAAACTCTAGCGAATATAAGCCTAATCGACCCAATCTCTCCTCATACATCATTCCTGCCATCCCAGGAATCAGTCTGGTGAATCCTCGCTGCACTCCTTCCATGGCAAGAACATCCTTCCTCAGATAAGTGATGCTGAGCTGACTCTACCTATGTGGCACAGTGTTCTGAGATACTTGGGACACCACATGTTACACAAAATAGTCCTAGGTTCCCAGTGCCAGCCACAATACAAAGTGCTGTGGCTCAGTCCTGGATGGAGGCCAAATGCTGCCCCTTGTTGTGGGGGGTGGGGGTGGTGGGGGGAATACGGGGACAATATTTTTTCCTTCTTTATATAAAAAACAACTTGCAGAAGTTAGGACAAAGAAGGCAAAGCTCGTAGTTAACGCTTTAGGTGTATATCTTGACTTGGAAAGTTTGAGATTGAGTCTGGGCCCAATCACCAGGGATGGGGGACTTCAGTTATGAGGAGAGGGTGGAAAAGTTGGGACTGTTCGCCTTGGAACAGAGAAGGTTAAGAGGTGACCTAATAGAGGTTTTCAAGATGATGAGGGGTTTTGATAGAGTAGATAGGGTAAAAATATTTCCTCTGGGTCAATAACTAAAGGTCATAGATTCAAAATCATTGTAAAAAGATCTAGAGGGGAGGTGAGGAGAAAGCTTTTCACTCGGAGAGTTGTCGGGATCTGGAACGCTTGACCTGAACAGGTGGTGGAAGCTGCTTCCATCAATAATTTTAAAACAGAGTTGGACAGGAACTTGAGGATGAGGAACTCGCAGGGTTATGAACTAAATTGGGGGTTGTGGGATTGAGCACGACTGCTCTTTCAAAGAGCCGGCACAGGCATGACGGGCCGAATGGCCTCCTTCTGTGCTGTAAGTGTCTATGATTCTATGAATCAATCAGAAATATCCACTGCTGTGTGCACGATGTCTAAAACATTAAGTCCATCCCCTTTAGGAAAAAATATCAATAAGCAAATTTGCAGTAGTAGCTGCCCAAGAATGGTAGAGACTGGGGAGTGGGCTGCTTATCTCTTCAGCCACAGGAAGTGTGGGGTCCGACCAAGTCTGTATGCGGCGCAGAAAAGAAATACAGGCTTTGAAATTAACCTGCTTCAAATAATTGGGTTAATGCCGCCATTAAGATAGTTCAGGTGAGCAGGGTAAATGTTTGCACGTTAATATTCGTACAGCCGGATTTCAAGGCAGTGACCAAAAAAAACTCTGCAGAAAACTAGCAGTGGCAAAGTTCCGAGGTGAAAATGATTCCACTCTAGCTTTGAAGCTCAACGCCCGTCGGGGACGTCCAGCCTCCCCATTCTTTGTCCCATCTCCCCTCATTCCCAGCTGCCTTCAAAAAAGAACTTCCATGTAACAAAAAAAAAGTGATTGTCATTCTCAAAATATGAAACACACACATATACACACACACTCATATACACACACCCACATATACACGCACCCTCATATACACACACACACATATACACACACCCTCATATACACACACACACATATACACACACACACATATACACACACCCTCATATACACACATATACACACACCCGCATATACACACACCCACATATACACACACCCTCATATACACACACCCTCATATACACACACACACATATACACACACACACATATACACACACCCTCATATACACACACCCTCATATACACACACCCACATATACACACACACATACACACACCCTCATATACACACCCTCACATACACACACACACATATACACACACCCGCATATACACACACACACATATACACACACCCACATATACACACACCCACATATACACACACCCGCATAGACACACACCCGCATATACACACACCCGCATATACACACACCCACATATACACACACCCACATATACACACACCCACATAGACACACACCCACATATACACCCACCCACATATACACCCACCCACATATACACAAACCCACATATACACACACCCTCATATACACACACCCATATACACACACCCACATATACACACACCCTCATATACACACACACACATATACACACACACATATACACACACCCTCATATACACACACCCATATATACACACACATATACACACACACACATATACACATACACACACCCACATATACACACACCCACATATACACACACCCTCATATACACACACCCATATACACACACCCATATACACACACCCATATACACACACACACACACACCCGCATATACACACACCCGCATATACACACACCCACATATACACACACCCACATATACACACACACACATATACACACACACACATATACACACACACACATATATACACACCCACATATATACACACACACCCACATATACACACACATATACACACACCCGCATATGCACACACACATATACACACACACATATACACACACCCACATATACACACACCCGCATATACACACACCCACATATACACACACCCACATATACACACACACACACATATACACACACACACACATATACACACACACACACACATATACACACACCCGCATATACACACACCCGCATATACACACACCCGCATATACACACACCTGCATATACACACACCCGCATATACACACACCCACATATACACACACACACATATACACACACACACCCACATATACACACACATATACACACACCCACATATACACACACACACATATACACACACCCACATATACACACACCCACATATACACACACCCACATATACACACACCCACATATACACACACCCGCATATACACACACCCGCATATACACACACCCACATATACGCCCACCCACATATACACACACCCACACATATATACAGACGCATATACAAACACCCACATATATACACACGCACATATACACACACCCACATATATACACACACATATATACACACACACACACATATACACACACACACATATATACACACACACACATATATACACACGCACATATACAAACACCCACATATACACACACACGCATATACACACACCCACATATACACACACCCACATATATACACACACGCATATACACACACGCATATACACACACACGCATATACACACCCACATATACACACACACACATATATACACACACGCATATACACACACATGCATATACACACACCCACATATACACCCACCCACATATATACACACACACATATACACACACACACATATACACACACCCACATATATACCCACCCACATATATACCCACCCACATATATACACACCCACATATACACACACACACATATACACACACACACATATATACACACAACACACATATACACACACCCACATATACACACACCCGCATATACACACACACATATACACACACACATATACACACCCGCATATACACACACCCGCATATACACACACCCACATATATACACACACACATATACACACACCCACACATATATACACACGCACATATACAAACACCCACATATATACACACACCCATATACACCCACCCACATATACACACCCCCACATGTACACACACACACACATATACACCCACCCACATATACACCCACCCACATATACACACACCCACATATACACACACCCACACATATATACAGACGCATATACAAACACCCACATATATACACCCACACACATATATACACACACACATATACACACACCCACATATATACACACACACATATATACACACACACACATATATACACACACATATATATACACACGCATATATACACACGCACATATACAAACACCCACATATACACACACACATATACACACACCCACATATACACACACCCACATATACACCCACCCACATATATACACACCCACATATACACACACACACATATACACACACACACATATACACACACACACATATATACACACAACACACATATACACACACCCACATATACACACACCCACATATACACACACCCGCATATACACACACACATATACACACACCCGCATATACACACACCCGCATATACACACACCCACATATATACACACACACATATACACACACCCACACATATATACACACGCACATATACAAACACCCACATATACACACACACACATATACACCCACCCACATATACACACCCACATGTACACACACACACATATACACCCACCCATATACACACACCCACATATACACACACCCACATATACACACACCCACATATATACACACACACACATATACACACACCCACATATATACACACACCCATATACACCCACCCACATATACACCCCCCCACATGTACACACACACACACATATACACCCACCCACATATACACCCACCCACATATACACACACCCACATATACACACACCCACACATATATACAGACGCATATACAAACACCCACATATATACACCCACACACATATATACACACACACATATACACACACCCACATATATACACACACACATATATACACACACACACATATACACACACACACATATATACACACACATATATATACACACGCATATATACACACGCACATATACAAACACCCACATATACACACACACATATACACACACCCACATATACACACACCCACATATACACCCACCCACATATATACACACCCACATATACACACACACACATATACACACACACACATATACACACACACACATATATACACACAACACACATATACACACACCCACATATACACACACCCACATATACACACACCCGCATATACACACACACATATACACACACCCGCATATACACACACCCGCATATACACACACCCACATATATACACACACACATATACACACACCCACACATATATACACACGCACATATACAAACACCCACATATACACACACACATATACACCCACCCACATATACACACCCACATGTACACACACACACATATACACCCACCCACATATACACACACCCACATATACACACACCCACATATACACACACCCACATATATACACACACCCACATATACACACACCCACATATATATACACACACACATATACACACACCCACATATATACACCCACCCACATATACACACACCCACATATATACACACACCCACATATACACCCACCCACATATACACCCACCCACATATACACCCACCCACATATACACCCACCCACATATACACACACACACACAATGTACACACACACATATACACACACCCACATATATACACACACCCACATATATATACACACACACACATATACACACACCCATATACACCCACCCATATATACACACACACACATATACACACACCCACATGTACACACACCCACATATACACACGCACATATACACACATATACACACGCACATATACACACACACACGCATATACACCCACCCACATATACACACACACATATACACACGCACATATACACACACACCCACATATACACACATGCACATATACACACACGCATATACACACGCACATATACACACACGCACATATATATATATGACTATGATTATACGAGAGCGTAAATCCTCACTCTTTTGTTTGCAGTAGTGAGCAATAATAACCCGAATCTTCAGTTTTGGACACTGCTACAAGCTCTGGGGTCAGTAGTTTACCATTGCAGCCTTCAACTGAAAACAGTGTTTAGAGACAAATAAGGAGACTGATTGATGCATTTTGCTGGATATAAGTAGAGCAGCTATTTATTCATTTATCTTCTATAGGCCTGTTATCGTGCAAATGGCTTTCCCTAAATTCCCTTTATTCAAACCATATATACATAGTCTTGGGCAATGGGTGTCTCTCGTTCTCCCTCTCCCTGTACATTAACTCGCTATCTGTACAGTTATCCCTTCCTCCCCCACTCTTTCTGCAGGATGAAAAAAAATCATTATTCAGATATATAAATCTCCTGGCTCCTATTAATGTCTCAACCCCTTGTTATTTCATCTGTCTCTCTGCCGCATTTTCTCTGCATGTCTGGCTAGGTTCATGCGTCTTTTCCAAAGATGGGGGGTGTTGTTTGCCCACAGCTGCTCCCTCTCTCTCTCCAACCCGTTTCCTGTCTCCATCAATCCGCACCTGAAGTGGGGGAGGAAAAGGGGAGCTGAGAGCGGAAACGCTGCCACAGACTGATGTGAACCAATAGCCCGGGCCAGCCAGAACATTTAACACACCATCAAGAATACTGCAGGCCAGGAACAAGCCAAATGCTAATGAGGAACAGATCTCAAAAGCAGCCTCTCTCTCTCTGCTCAAAGGTGAATCCTGCTCCATTTCACAATTTGCAAATTAACAGCCCAAAAAAGGGCAATCAGTACAGCATTCAACTTCTTATGAAAGCTTTGGCTCTTTATATAAAAAAAAAGAAGTCGGAACATGATCTTTCGGTACTGAACGCAGGCTGGGTCTGTATAGGATCAAATTAATTTTACCATGTTTGGGGGGGGGGGGGGGGTCCTGATAATTGAAAAATTGAGCCTTCTTAAAGATGGAAAGAGTAAACTAAAATAGAGATGGGACTACTTGGAAAGAGGTAGTTCTTCAAAGCAGGGAGATCGTAAAAGAAAGATTTAACTCTTTAACAGGAAGATTGACTTTATTCACCTAGATATTTGGTTAGAAAATACTTTTTCTGCTGACACTCAGAGGTTGGATATGATGGAGTCAAGTATGGATAAATCCTGTGGGGGGGAGATTGCAATGTGCACCCATGACACTTGTCGTTTGGAATTCTGTCCAATTATTGTTCAAACCCGATTGGTATTCTACAACTGTTTTAATTAAAAGGTGAGCCCAGAACATCTGGATTTCAGCCCCGTGAGGATTGGGAATCAGGATCTGATCTTAATGCGAGCCTGCAGTGCCAGAGGTTACAGTCCAGTTCTTACGGAGGCTCCCCTCCTCCCCCGCTCCCCTCCCCTCCCCTCCAATCAATCACAGCTGCAGTTTTAACAGCGCTCACATTTAACCCCTGTTAATGAGGCTTAATCTGTGATTGCTGCGCACATTCCTAAGCACCACCGGCTCAGTCATTGCCCGATCTCTCAAATGAGTGGAGGTTATAGTATCAATGCTGTTCAGAGTCGTGCCTGAACTTGTGCGGGCCTACACCCGGCACCAGCTGCACACTCACTAACCTCGGTTCAAGTGAGGCACCAGCAAGAGTGGACGAATCTTTTTCTGGGATCAGGGTGGGTACCTTTGCATGAGGTGGCATTAAAACTTGTCTCACAGTGGTGACGGACAGGAAATTCATCATAATACGAAGTGATGATTAAAATAATACTTCAGGAAACAAGCAATAAATCAGATCCGGGCGTGGAGTTTCCTGAGGAAATTTGGGTCTCCCTCGCAAGGCTGGGGCTCAGATAATGGGAGCAGGGATCCCTTAAAACCTTTATTACGCAAAAAAAACCCGATCAGCTTATTATTGCTCGTGCAACAGAGGAACTGACAGACTTCAGAAAATAATTCTTGCGAAATTCTATTAATATAATATTGTATGAGTTTACGCATAGTTAACAAGAGGCTACATTGTGCCCAGATCATACAATGGACTCGGGTACAATACATAAATACACACAGTCGAGCGCAGATTTTATTTCATTTCATTGGACTTTCCGACAATTGAAAATAACTTTCAGTTTCAAACCAAAGTTTATTCATAAAGTGCTTGACCTCAAGGAACAAGCCTGGGGAAACGAGTCCTTGAATTTGCATTGGGACATCCCTACCCTGCTCAAGCTTGCAAATGGACAACCAAGGTCAAACATCAACTCCCTTTTAAGTACTTCTGTTAGAGTGAAAGATTATTGCACACACACGTGCTCAAGCTTGCAGAAGTGCAACTCGACGTGTTTAATGACTTTGACTATTGCAGAGTTTAGCAATGCCATGTCTCCAGTCGGAGTACAAAAACTGAGAGCTATATTCCAAATAACCTGTTTCAGTGGCCACAGGGGATGAGAGCAATTACACCAGTGAGCAAATTTAATTTCTTATCCCTTTATCGTGTGCTTACTCATCTAACCCTAGTGCACAATGTTCCACTGCAGTAGATCGACATCTCCTGCCAATTACCAGCCAATAGTTTATACAATTTCCTGCCTATGACTAAAACAAATAAATACATGGCTTTTTCTAAAAAAGAAAATCAAGGGTTTAATCTCCACACCATCATTTCACAGTACAGTTGCGCCAAATTAGGTTCTAATTAATGTGAGGAGCACAGCCCCAGTCCTGCTGTGGTGCCCCTGGACATCCTGAGGTGACCTCCAGGGGTTAGAGAGTCCCAACATACTTCCCTCACACAACCCAGCAGCAAGCCAGTTAATGAAGGCAAATTTAAAAAAAAGAGAAGTGACTTATTTGAGGTTCGCCAAGAATGCGGACATGGTGCCTATAGTGGTTTGTGTAATGAAAGAGTCTCTTTCAGCTCTTGGATGTGGACAAAGATCCCGACACACAATCGAGATGTTCATGCAAAAAGGGGAGGAAGGACGGGTTAATGTACTGGGCACAAATGCAGGGCTTTGCACAAGACTTTTATTATATTTTCCCTTTAACTTTCATCCGAACAGTCATCCTGTTCTGCAGTCAGATGCTCTAGGGCTCTTTAGCACAGCCAGCCCGTGACCTTCCGAGTGACACTCTAATGAGCTCTCTCTTCTGGCCGCCGTACAAGTACCGATAAATCGACAAGCAATGACTCCTTCAAAAAAAAAAGTAGCAAAAAAACGGCCATAGAAAGCCAGGCCTCTGCCAAAGAAATGAGTAAGACATTTCAGCATCAATGGGCGTTTTGTCTGAGAATGCGGCGATTACTGTGCAATCCTCAACAGGATAAAGCTCGACCCTCCAGAAAAGCAAGGAGTGTGCCCTGTGGTTTGCGTTTTAACTGTAGACGTTTGTGTCATCAACAGAGCACATCTTCCCAAGTGCAGCAAATTGATTTTTTTTTGGTTGTTGGCTGAATGGATTACACCGTGCAGAAATGCTCAAGTCACACAGCAAGTCTTCGCCACAGAGACGGCACCCAGGTGTACTTGTTCCCCTCCCAGTCAGTTCCAATCAGTCCAATAGATGCTCAGTCACTGGAAACACAGGCAGGGTATTGAACAGGCAGCAAAGGCGACACCAGTAAGAGTTATATCGGAACATAAATACCAACCGAAATGAAATATATTTCTTCTAAAATAGTGCACTCCTCATTAGTGCTATAGGAACATTGTTGCCGCCAAGTCATTTAGATACCTTATGGACTACACGTAACGCTTTCTGGTTCAAAGTTTTCCTTACGACATGAGAAGAATTATTTCCCTTTTTCCAAATTTATACAATGTGCTGTCGCGTATGAAGTTAAAATGAGTTCCTTAGAAAAAGTGTGACTCAGTGATAACTTCTTCTCTTCTTAGGCAGTCCCTCGGAACCGAGGATGACTTGCTTCCACATTGAAAATGAGTTCTCAGGTGACTGAGGAGTCCAATGCGGGACCTACAGTCTCTGTCACAGGTGGGGCAGACGGTGGTTGAAGGGGCGGGTGGGTGGGGTGCTTGGGTTGACGTGCACTCCTTGCGCTTGGCTTCCGCTTGCTTCTGGCGAAGAGACTCGAGGTGTTCGGCGCCTTCCCGGATGCTTCTCCTCCACTTTGTGCGGTCTTGGGCCAGGGATTCCCAGGTGTCGGTGGGGATGTTGCACTTTTTCAAGGAGGCTTTGAGGGTGTCTTTGAAGCGTTTCCTCTGCCCACCTGGGGCTCTCTTGCCGTGTCGGAGCTCCGAGTAGAGCGCTTGTTTTGGGAGTCTCGTATCGGGCATGCGGACGATGTGACCCGTCCATTGGAGCTGATCGAGTGTGGTCAAAGCTTCGATGCTGGGGATGTTGGCCTGCGCGAGAACACTGATGTTGGTGCACCTATCCTGCCAATGGATTTGCAGGATCTTGTGGAGGCAGCGTTGGTGGTACCTCTCCAGTGCTTTGAGGTGCCTGCTGTACATGGTCCATGTCTCTGAGGCATACAGCAGGGTGGGTATCACTGCTGCTCTGTAGACCATGAGCTTAGTGCCGGGTTTGAAGTCCTGGTCTTCAAACACTCTCTTCCTCAGGCGACTGAAGGCTGCACTGGCACACTGAAGGCGGTGTTGGACTTGGTCATCGCACTACTGGCGCGAATTCATGAACTCATTTCTCTTATCTGGAAGGAGGAGAGCATGCCAGGGGATCTCAGAGATGCCGTAATTGTGACCATCTTCAAGAAAGGTGACAAGTCCGATTGCGGTAATTACAGAGGAGTTTCCCTGCTGTCTGCCGCAGGGAAAGTCATCGCAAGAATCCTCCTCAATCGCCTTCTCCCAGTGGCCGAAGAGCTCCTCCCAAAGTCGCAATGCGGATTCCGCCCACTAAGGGGCACAATGGGCATGATCTTCACCGCACGTCAATTACAAGAGAAATGCAGGGAACAGCACCAACCGCTGTACATGGCCTTCTTTGATCTCACAAAGGCCTTCGACACTGTCAACCGTGAGGGATTATGGAGTGTCCTCCTCAAATTCGGCTGCCCTCAAAAGTTTGTCACCATCCTCCGCCTGCTTCACGACAACATGCAAGCCGTGATCCTAACCAACGGTCCCACCACAGACCCAATTCACATATGGACCGGGGTCAAGCAAGGCTGTGTCATCGCACCAAGGCTCTTCTCGATCTTCCTTGCTGCAATGCTCCATCTCACCCTCAATGAGCTCCCCGCTGGAGTGGAGCTAATTTACAGAACAAACAGGAAACTGTTCAACCTCCGTCACCTCCAGTCCAGATCCAAGGTCGTCCCATCCTCTGTCGTCGAATTACAGTATGCAAACGACGCTTGCGCCTGCGCTCACTCGGAGGCCGAACTCCAAACCATCGTCATTGAATTGGAATAAACAACATCACTATGCGTACCTGATAATTTTGATAAGGAGCTGGGTACAATCAGACTGGGTACAATCAACTCTATCATGGCTCTATTCAATGCATTTAGAGGCAGATTTCCCGCTTCATCACTCAGGCGTTAAGAGCTTGGGGGGTGGGGTGGATTGCAGAAGCACTTACTACAAATTTGGGAAGAGGCCACTAGCGGTTTTCCGTCCACTAGAATGAATGGATGGATGAGAAGTTGGAGCCCAAATTTGCAGTAAGTGCTTCTGCCCTCACTAAACTCTTAAATCTGGGGGCTGAAGAGGAAAATCTGCCCCTGAATTTCCTGAGGAAAGTCTCTGTCAAGTTTTACCCACACCCCAGATAAATCAAGTGAAACTCAGTATCTACCTAACCTTCCATCCTCTATTATACATCCTTGACTAGTTGTCATCCATGCTAAGATACTTCTGTGGTCTCAGCCTCTCAGGAACCATGTTCCACATAAAGTTCCATCATCACTTTCTGTACTTAGCTTTGGAAAACCTCAATTATGTTCCTAGCAAGGTATTTATCCATTTATTTTCTTATAAAGAGTTGACTGGAACAGCAGTAAAGGACCAAAAGTCCACGGCCCTTCTGGTAGACTCCCACCATAAGTCTAGTGGGAGTGCAGTGGATCAGGCACAAATTAGGCCAAGACCCGGATATGTTAAGAGAGAAAGAAAGACTTGCATTTATATAGTGCCTTTTATGAACACCAGACGTCCTAAAGTGCTTTACAGCCAATGAAGTACTTTTGGAGTGTAGTCACTGTTGTAATGTAGGAAACACGGCAGCCAATTTGCGCACAGCAAGCTCCCACAAACAACAATGTGATAATGACCAGATAATCTGTTTTTGTTATGTTGATTTAGGGATAAATATTGGCCAGGGCACCGGGGATAACTCCCCTGCTCTTCTTCGAAATATTGCCACGGGATCGTTTACGTCCACCTGAGCGAGCAGACGGGGCCTCGGTTTAACGTCTCATCCGAAAGACGGCACCTCTGACAGTGCAGCGCTCCCTCAGCACCAGTGCTACCAAATGAGCCACAGCTGGCACTCCGGGGGATGTTTTTGGCATGAGCGTATATATAGAGGTGTGAGCGCCCGTCCGCAATATAAAAATGAGGGCTGCTTCTCCAACGCTGAAAGGTTCAGTGGGGCCAGTTGTTGGCCGTGATCCCAGTGTAATTAATGGGATTGCAAGCTCGTGCATTTTATGGATCGAACTGCTTTTGCTGGGAGTCTATTTCATACATGATATCAGCTTAGCTCATTGGTAACGCTCTTGTCTCCAGGCCAAGACGTTGCAGATTCAAGCCCCACGCTAGGACTTGAGTGCAGAATCTAAGCTGACAATTCAGTGGAGTATTCAATCATCTCAGACTATAACAGACCGAACATAAGAATTAGGAGCAGGAGTGGGCCATACGACCCCTCGAGCCTGCTCCGCCATTCAACAAGATCATGGCTGATCTTCGACCTCAACTCCACTTTCCCGCACGATCTCCATATCCCTTGAATTGGGGCAACAAAATCCATCGATCTCAGCCTTGAATATACTCAACGACTCAGCATTCACAGCCCTTTGAGGTAGAGAATTCCAAAGATTCACCACCCTCTGGGGGCGAAATTGGGTGCCTCGGGGGCGCTAATGGCTTTGCGACCGGGCGTGGTGCTGACATCGACTCCCGCCATATACGGCGGGAGTTTTGTGGCGGCGTTACAGCATTGCGCCCCGATCTCCTTCGCCTGGACGGAGATCGTGACATTATCGACGTGCACGTCGCCCCGGTAGCGCCCCGGATGTTAAGTTGACTTCCGCCCCCTGCAGCAGCGCCGAGCGAAAATACCGACAGCTGCAGGAGGCATGCATTGGTTGGCCGGCCACTTTGGGGGCGATGATTAAAGGCGAGTTTTCCGCGGTTTCCTGCCCGCGATCGATCAGCCCGGCGCTCTGCTTGAGTGCCGGGCTGATCGCGCGGGATCGCGGCTGCCTTGGTGGTCCAGGTGGGTACTTTTTCTATTGAAAGCCTGCAGCGATGGCCCTTCCCTTTAAGGGAGGGAAGGAGCCTTTGAACACGGCAGCGCTGCCCAGCCCAGTGTGCAGCGCTGCTGAAGTCTCCGCCCCGTCTGCGGCCAATCGCGCTCCAAGAAGGAAGTGGAGCTTGATTTAGCGTTCCACTTCCTTCCTGGAGTGCAAAACTGAATTATTTAAAAGTTTAGAAACATTAGCACCTGGCGCTAATTTTCCAAACTTTTAAAATTTAGCGCCCCAAGTGGGGCTCTAATGAATTTCTCCCCCTCTGAGAGGAAAAATTACTCATCTTTTCAGTCTTAAAATGGCCGACCCCTTATCCTGAGACCCTCGAGTTCTAGACTCTCCAGCCAGGGGAAAACAACTTCTCGGCATCTACGATAGCAAAATACTGCGGATGCTGGAAATCCGAAATAACAACAGAAAATGCTGGAAAAGCTCAGCCATTTAGAGCCACTGTCTGTTTCTTTACCTCGTCTCACCTTGAATATCTCTTAATGTCTCTTCTTTCAGCCCCTCCCCCATTTCCCAGCCCCCAGACTGCCTTTTGTTTCATTTCCTGCCTTTCCTCTCAGTTCTGTAGAAGGGTTTCGACCTGAAGCGTTGACTCTATTTCTCGCTCCACGGATGTTGCCTGGCCTGCTGAGTTTTTCCAGCATTTTCTGTTGTTTTCACAGAATCACAGAAACCTCACAGTACAGATAGAGGCCATTTCGGCCCATCGAGCCTGCACCGACACATATCCCACCCGATCCCCGTAACCCCTACACCAACACATATCCCACCCTATCCCCGTAACCCCACGTATTTAATCCCCCTAACACTAAGGGTCAATTTTTTTAATTTTTTTTTTATCATAGCCAATCAACCTAACCCGCACATCTTTGGACTGTGGGAGGAAACCGGAGCACCCGGAGAAAACCCACGCAAACACAGGGAGAATGTGCAAACTCCACACAGACAGTCACCCGAGGCCGGATTCGAACCCGGGTCCCTGGCGCTGTGAGGCAACAGTGCTAACCACTATGCCACCGTGCCGCCTTCTCGGCATCTACCCTGTCAATCCCCTTCAGAATCTTGTATGTTTCAATGAGGTCAACTCTCATTCTTCTAAACTCCAGAGAGTATAGATAGGCCCAATCTGCTCAATCTCACCTCACAGGACAGCCCTCTCAACCCTAGTGAACCTTCTAAGGCATGTACCCTTAATTCCAATCCAACTAGGATACTCACAGGACAGCCCTCTCAACCCTAGTGAACCTTCTAAGGCATGTACCCCTAATTCCAATCCAACTAGGATATATATCCTGCTCCTTTATGAAGGAACCAATCATTTTTACATTTGTGAGGAAATGGGACCTCTAGTCTCATTTACTGTAATTAGTCTCACATGTACATAGTGTCTTAACACATCAAAGCGTCTCAAAAAAATGCTTCACACAATGAGTTACTTTGAAGCTCAGTCACTGTTATATAGGCAAACTTGAGCTTGTTAATTTAAACTTGTGCCAACTAGTTCTATGACCCTCTTCTATATAATTTCTGAGTAGCGTAAACAGTAGGGGGACCCAGAATAGACCCACCTCACCCCACCCCCCCCAGAATTCCACTAATCCCTGACTCACAGCTGGAGATTTCTTACTGTTTATCTTCACCCTCTGCTTTTAACAGCTCAGCCAATTTTAATTACACTTCGCTAATTCACGCTGGTTAATCTTCTTTATTAGACACCAATGAGGGGAGCGAATCAAATGTCTTCTGAAAGTCCAAATATATTACATCCAGTGGATTGTTCCCTGTACTATCCAAGTTACTTCCTCAAAAGATTCCATTATACCTGTGAGGCACAATCTCTAGTTTCTAAACCCATGCCGGCTATTGATTTTATTCTGTAAAATGGGAATTCTCCCTGCACACAGTGCGGTGTAGGTGCAGTCTGAGATGATCTAATCTAAAGGTAGCAGTTGTACTCGGTACTAACCAAGTGCCTAGCACAGTAAGTTACCAGTTTGGCTCATCTCCAGTTTTGTTGATTCTGTCCCAGTGCCTTATTTAATTATTATTTTTTAAAATTTCATATTCAATTTCTCTTCTTGCCCTCTCTTCGGGCTGACCTGCTCCCAAATCCAAAGCCCTTATGTTGAGGGGCGGAGCAGTGAAGTGCCAAGGGTAGAATTAAGGGTCGGGAGGCACAAAGGTCTTAATGGTTGGGGTGAAGATCATAGCAATTCGTTAACAATTATAGCATTGAATCATAGATTAGTGCAGCACAGAAGGAGGCCATTCGGCCCATCGACTCTGCGCCGGCTCTTTCGAAGAGCAATCCAGTTAGTCCCACTCCCCCGCTCTTTCCCCATATCCCTGCAATTTTTTCTCCTTCAAGTATTTATCCAATTCCCTTTTGAAGGCTGTTATTGAATCTGTCTCCACCGCCCTATCAGGCCGTGCATTCCAAATCTTAACCACTCGCTGCATAAAAGTTTTTCCCCATATCGCCTCTGGTTCTTTTGCCAATCACCTTAAATCTCATTATCGACCCTCCTGCCATTGGAAACAGTTTCTCTTTATTTAATCTTATCTAAATACTTCATGATTTTAAACACCTCTATCAAATCTCCTTCTCAATATGAAGCGAAAAAGTCGACTGGAAAACAAATCTATGAAGAAGGATCCATCAGAATGCTATGAACCTGGTAGAAGGGTATGGGCCCCCCCCTGAATTGGAGAAGCTTTCCAATGTAACAGAAATGTTCACTTTCCTGTTGCTTTAAAAAGCACCTTCCAGTTAGCCGCTTAAAAAAAACAATGATCATTTAATTTTGTGTGATTTTTAAAACTGTTCTCCTCTCCTCTCCTGAGGGCACCGGCAGGGTGAAGTTCCAAGGGTACTGGCGTCTCTCTGCTACTTCATTTAAACGTCCATGTTTTAAGTGTGTGCCTCAGCACTGACCATCAGCAAGATGTTTGATCGAAGGGGGCACAGCCACCACATCTAATCCTGTCCTCATCCGAGGTTCAAACGTGCTCACTTTCTAGCGGGTTTCACTGGATAGCAATGAGGAGTGGCAACCAAAGTTCCCCCTAAGCTGGGCGGCCGCGCAGCAATGGGACAGGTCCCGTGCAGAGGTCCCGCGCAGCAATGGGACAGGTCTCGCGCAGAGGTCCCGCGCAGCAATGGGACAGGTCTCGCGCAGCAATGGGACAGGTCCCGTGCAGAGGTCCCGCGCAGCAATGGGACAGGTCTCGCGCAGCAATGGGACAGGTCCCGTGCAGAGGTCCCGCACAGCAATGGGACAGGTCGCGCGCAGCAATGGGACAGGCCTCGCGCAGCAATGGGACAGGCCCCGTGCAGCAATGGGACAGGCCCCGCGCAGAGGTCCCACGCAGCAACGGGACAGTTCCCGCGCAGAGGTCCCACGCAGCAATGGGACAGGTCCCGTGCAGAGGTCCCGCGCAGCAATGGGACAGGTCTCGCGCAGCAATGGGACAGGTCCCGTGCAGAGGTCCCGCACAGCAATGGGACAGGTCTCGCGCAGCAATGGGACAGGCCCCACGCAGCAATGGGACAGGCCCCACGCAGAGGTCCCGCGCAGCAACGGGACAGGTCGCGCGCAGCAATGGGACAGGCCCCGCGCAGCAATGGGACAGGTCCCGCGCAGCAATGGGACAGGCCCCGTGCAGCAATGGGACAGGCCCCGCGCAGAGGTCCCACGCAGCAACGGGACAGTTCCCGCGCAGCAATCGGACAGGTCCCGCACAGCAATGGGACAGGTCCCGCGCAGCAATGGGAGCGGTCCTGCGCAGCAATGGGAGCGGTCCCGCGCAGGCTGCTCACCAGCTCCTCCGCTGTAAATACCGCGCATGCGTGGAAATTTAAACAGACCGCGCCCTAACAGAAGCAGGCCGCGCAGAACCTATGCAGTTTAGAGGGAACAATGGTGACAACCATAAGAAAACATAAGAACATAAGAAATAGGAGCAGGAGTTGGCCATTCGGCCCCTCGAGCCTGCTCCGCCATGCAATAAGACCATGGCTGATCTTGTACCTCATCTCCACTTTCCTGCACTATCCCCATATCCCTTGATTCCCTTAATATCCAAAAGTGTATCGATCTCTGTCATGAATATCCCTCTCTTCTTAGGCAGTCCCTCGGAACCGAGGATGACTTGCTTCCACATTAAAAATGAGTTCGCAGGTGACTGATGAGTCCAATGCGGGACCTACACTCTCTGTCACAGGTGGGGCAGACGGTGGTTGAAGGGGCGGGTGGGTGGGGTGCTTGGGTTGACGTGCGCTCCCTGCGCTTGGCTTCCACTTGCTCCCGGCGAAGAGACTCGAGGTGTTCGGCACCTTCCCGGATGTTTCTCCTCCACTTTGTGCGGTCTTGGGCCAGGGATTCCCAGGTGTCGGTGGGGATGTTACACCTTTTCAAGGAAGCTTTGAGGGTGTCCTTGAAGCGTTTCCTCTGCCCACCTGGGGCTCTCTTGCTGTGTCGGAGCTCCGAGTAGAGCGCTTGTTTTGGGAGTCTCGAATCGGGCATGCGGACAATGTGACCCGTCCATCGGAGCTGATTGAGCGTGGTCAAAGCTTCGATGCTGGGGATGTTGGCCTGAGCAAGAACACTGACGTTGGTGCGCCTATCCTGCCAATGGATATACTCAACGACTGAGCCTCCACAGCCCTCTGGGGTAGAGAATTCCAAAGATTCACCACCCTCTGAGTGAAGATATTTCTCCTCATCTCAGTCCTAAATGGCCAACCCCTTATTCTGAGACTGTGACCCCCTGGTTCTGGACTCCCCAGCCAGGGGAAACATCCTCCCAGCATCTACCCTGTCAAGCCTTGTAAGAATTTTGTATCTTTCAATGAGATCACCTCTCATTCTTCTAAACTCTAGAGAATATAGGCCTAGTCTACTCAATCTCTCCTCATACGACAATCCCCCCATCCCAGGAATCAGTCTGGTGAACCTTCGTTGCACTCCCTCTATGGCAAGTATATCCTTCCTTAGGTAAGGAGACCAAAACTGTACACAATACTCCAGGTGTGGTCTCACCAGGGCCCTATATAATTGCAGTAAGACGTCTTTACTCTTGTACTCAAATCCTCTTGTAATAAAGGCCAACATACCATTTGCTTTCCTAATTGCTTGCTGTACCTGCATGTTAACTTTCAGTGATTCGTGTACAAGGACACCCAGGTCCCTCTGAGCACCAACATTTCCCAATCTCTCACCATTTAAAAAATACTCCGCTTCTCTATTTTTCCTACCGAAGTGGATAACTTCACATTTCTCCACATTATATTCCATTTGCCATGTTCTTGCCCACTCACTTAGCCTGTCTATATCCCCTTGAAGCCTCTTTGCAACTTACATTCCCACCCAGCTTTGTATCATCCCGAGTGGATTACTCCCCGAATTTACTCAGGAGCGCTGAAGCTAATTGTAGCGCTCGCGTTACTGCCCTGGCTGAAATCAGCAGACTCAGCACAGATCTGGGATTGCATCTCGGATCGTCGAGGGTCTGCGGGGGTCAGTACCATGTGGTTTATTTACCCAAAGGGCCATTGTGGAAACGTTCCCCGATTAATTTTAAAACTCTTTTGTTTTTTTTTTCCTGTTTACTTGACTGGTGACCTGATTTGGGAAACTATTTTGGAGGAGTTATTGAGAGCTTCACCAACCTCTATCTACCACAGCACGTTGGAGCATCAATAGACTGCATAAGGCTCTTGTAATGGTTCCATTGTTTAAAAAAAAAACCAGTTTTCCTTCCCCTTTCTCGCCTCCTCCCCTGAAGATGTTGATACCTGCTGGGGTCTGGTTGTACGGGTGAAGGCACCTTGCTTGAGTAGCCATTCTTCAAGTATGACCCGAATGAATGAATGTTTGGCAGACTGTTTGAACGTGCAGGGAATCACAGCAAGCCCAGTCCTGTTTTCGTATAATGTCCACACACATTCAAAGATGTAACAAAACACTCAATGCTGTAAGTGTTTGGTTATCGCTGCCATCTTAATGTAAAATATCAAATGACTAACTATGTCATTTTTGAACAATGTGCTGACACTGCCACTCCCTCGGTGACAGAGAAGGACCCCACATAAGCTGCTCAGCACAGCAAAATTAATAAAATAGGTGCATATTTCAAAAGAACACCGAGGTGTCAGCCTCGGTACAGTTGGTAGTGCACTCGCCTCTGAGACAGAAGGTCGTTGGTTGAAGGTCAGTAGGCCGCCCCACTTCAGAGACTTGGGCACATAATCTTGGGCTGACACTCCAGTGCGGTACTGAGGGAGTGCTGCACTGTCGGAGGTGCTGTCTTCCGGATGAGATGTTAAACCGTCTGCCCTCTCAGGTGGACGTAAAAGATCCCACGGCAATATAGAAAGAGGTAGGCTATTCCCCCAGTGTCCTGGCCAATATTTATCACTCAACCAACATCAATATAACATAATTATTTGGTCATTATCTCATTGTTGTTTGTGGGAGCTTGCTGTGCGCAAATTGGCTGCCGAGTTTTCTTACATTTCAAGACTACACTTCAAGAGTACCTCGTTGGCTGTAAAGCGCTTTGGGACATCCTGAGGTCACGAATGGCGCTATATAAATGCAAGTGCTTTCCTTTTTTCTTATATTGTTTATATAGACTGTTTACTTCTAAGTAAATTATACCTTGAATGGCCCTGAAGTAATTGGCATATGAAGCAATAATCTGTGGTTCTAAAATTGAATGTAGTTTCTACCTGTATATATTTTTGAACTTTGCTACTCAAGTTGGGACCAAAAATAAAATGACCAAATAGAACTAGTTATCGATCAGTAAGGCTACAAGTATATACTTGTCTGTTGAAAGCTGTGCAATGTTAATGATTTGAAAAGCCTTCCTCTGTTTATTGTTTCTCTCCGGGATGAGCAGTACGATGCAGGCTGCTTGGTTGTGGGAGGAACAAAGGCTTTACTTTGACGCTGGAACAAGACCCAACACAAGACAACAAGCTGCTTGCTCCAAGGAATTAAACACAAAGGGTTTCATACATTGGAAATAAAACTAAAATAGCCAGCATAATGTACTGTGACAATCCGACGGTTATCTAGATCATGCGAGATGATCCAATGGGTGAAAAATGTTTTTTTCCAAGTCTGACCGCAAGACTCACATAGCGACCAGAACTATGTGACCATTCAGAAGGCTTGGTACCTCTGAAACTACAGCACTGGTCCCCTATTCAGAGGGTCCCTTTGTTTTCTGGCAACAGAACACAGGACTTCATTCAGAAAGTTCATTATTTTTAGCACCAGAACTGTGTACTTCCATGGAGCGGACCTGGTAGCTTTAATAGCAGAGTACTGAACTCCATTCAGAGGGTCCACTATGTCCAACGATAAATAATTGGGCGATCATACAGAGGGAACAATTAACTGAAGTGTTAAGAGTGACGGACTCCAAAAAGATGGTCCATTACCTCGAGTGATAAAACTGATGAACTCCCGTTTGAAGGGACAGCTTGCTCAAGCATTAAGGTATTGAATTTCTGTTCTGAGGACCCATTATCTCCAGCAATAAAAGATTGGACTCCCATTTAGTGGGCAAATTGCTTCAGGGATAGAATGCTGAACTTTATTTCAGAGGGCCAAGCTGCTTCGTCAGTCAAGTGATGGACTCCCATTCAAACAGCCCATTAACTCTGGAAGTACAGGGTCGGAAACTCATCAGCTTTAGTAATAGGACTCTTGATCCCCATTCAGCAGCAGCAACAACTTGCATTTAGATAACACCTTTAGCACAGAAGATAGCTCAAGGTGCTTTACAGATGGGGACCAGGGAAAAGGATGAAAGCGATAAAGAAACAGATGCTGGCCAGATGATCAAAAGCTTAGTCAGAAAATATGGGTGTGAGAAGGTTTTTAAAGGCGGAGAGAGATGTGGCAAGGGGAAAAAGGTTGAGGGAGGAAATTCTCGAGAGTAATGCTGAGACAGCTGAAGTCTTTGCCACAATTGTGGATCGGCAGGGGAGAGGCAGATGCACAAAAGGCCAGAGAAGAGAAGGCTAGAGAAGGTTGCAGAATTAGAACATGACAAGACGCGTGGAGGGATTTGAAGACAAGGGCAATCATTTTAAATTCAATGCGTTGGGGGACAGAGAGCCATTGCCACTAGTGAGGACATGGGTGACGGGCGAGTGGGACGCAGTGTGGGACAAAATACAGACAGCTAAATTCTAGACCTGTTGAAGTTTACAGAGGGTGAAAGCTGGAAGGCTAGGGAAAAAAGTTTAGATAAGGGTTTTGACGTAAGAAAACTACTAGGCACTTGGTCTGAGTATTAAACAAGGCTTTAATCAACTGTTTTTCAACATGGAGATCCAGTTGTGTCCTTCACTAGTTCCTGTTAAAGAATGTCCTGAGCAAGCTGGGCCCATGCCCGAGTATTTATACTCTCTCTGGACAGCGCCACCAGCAGGCCGCCCAGTATTATTACATAAGTCATTTCCACATGAATGACAAGATTCATGTCAGGCTTCAATAGGGATAAGTGGATATCGAGAAGAAATGCTCGAAATGGAAGTCTGGCCTCCCATTCAGAGGGCCTTTGGATAATGCGCACCCAGCCTTGACTGATACTCAGTCTCAGCAGCCCTCATTGGGTATGCTTTGCTTTTATTCACTACTAGATGTTGAATTGAAAAGACTAACTAAAAGATTAAGGGGTAAAAATTCGGTAGCGCCCCTCTTGGGGCACTGCGAGCCAAAACCGCGGCGCGAAGTGCCTCAGCACCACGCGCTGCAACACTTCGCGCCGCGGTACTGCAGGCCTTTCTCCACTTCTTAAAGGGGAGGGACCTGGCGCAGCGCGTCCCGGCGCCCAGCTGGGCCACCAGGGACTGGGACTGCCGGCAAACGAGCCCGGCACTCAAGAGGAGTGCCTGCCGGGCTCACGGAGAGCAGCCGGCACCCTGCGGAGGGGGGGGGGGGGTGTGGGGGGCCGGGGACAGCAACGGAAGCGGGTGCTGGCGGGTGGCCAGCAACAAAAATGGCCTCCCGGCACCTCCCCTTTAACTAGCACCGCCCCGGCCACAGGTAGACCCCCCTGACCCCGGCGGACATAGCGTCCAGTGGTAAGTCAGGGGGCGCCACCCAATATTACAGCCAGGGCGCTGCGCACAGTGATGATGTCATCAGCGGCAGCACAGCACCGTGCGGTGCTAACGGTTAGCGCCGCCACTAACCTCTCGCTGAATTTCGCAGGAGGCGTTAGTGGCACCGCACCCAGGCGCTAGTTGATTTGCGCCATCTCAGGGCGCTAACGGGAGGCGCAAATCAACCGAATTTAGCCCCCTAAGACTTTTGAGATGACTAAAATTAAAAATTGTATTATTTTGGTGGTTAGATGGCGCATTGTGGTACAGAATGATAAGGAATGAATTTACACCTATGATTTCCCCACGTGGTGAGCATTTGGTCTCAATTGGGATAACTACCAGGAAAAGGAATGGAGGCACTCCTTCACAAAGGTGAAGGTAAAAAAGGACAGAGTCTACCTCTACATCAAACTTAATCCTTAAACTGTAATATAGCTGGTAAAAAAGCAAAGAAAGAAAGACTTGCATTTATATAGTCCGTTTCACGACCTCGGGACATCCTAAAGTGCTTTACAGCCAATGAAATACTTTTAAAGTGGAGTCACTGTTGTAATGTAGGATTGTGGCAGCCAATTTGTGCACAGCAAGCTCCCACAAACAGCAATGTGATAATGACCAGATAGTCTGTTTTTAGGTGTTGGCTGAGGAATAAATGTTGGCCAGGACACCGGGGAGAATTTCCCCTGCTCTTCTTCGAAATAGTGCCATGGGATCTTTTACATCCACCTGAGAGGGCAGACGGGGCCTCGGTTTAATGTCTCATCCGAAAGATTGCACCTCCGAATAGGAGTCCATTTTATTCTGCAAACGCTACAAAGACTGGACATGTAGGAGAATGTCTCAGGGTGGTAACTAAGCATTGTGATGGCGCCGATGAAAATGGCTGCCGTCCTTGCGGGCTCCGTGCGTACCAGGCAGCTAAGTGTCCTTTGCTGCTTGGTGCGTTCGGCTCGTTAAGAAAAAAGCATTTCACTGACTGGATTTCACTTGCTGTATTTGGTTATGTGACAAATAAAATTGAAATTGAACTCCTTTAGTTTCACTGTTATGTTTATACCGCCTGAATTGCTCAATGCATTACCTCATTACAACACACTCCTAGGTATCAATTATGTATAAACTATATTTTTCCATTTTAATTTCAACCCTTCTCACAATACAATTGGAAAACTTTGAGATATCAAAAATATCTGCCTGACTGCTTTCATAATCGGTACTACACGTCGACCCAGACATTATAATTAGCATTACACGCCACAAGACAAGTATCTCCGATCTAATTGCCAACTGGAATATTGTCCCATTCCCTTGTCAACGCATACATCTCCCATACCACAAGTCTATTGCAATGTAGGTGAGAGCTTGAAAGCAGCTACTGATACAGAAATATTACCACCGATTATTTCCTCATCTGTGGGTATGAACAGACGAGTGCAACGTTCTGATGAAGGAGCACAATAGCAAAGTTGCCCGATCTTTCTCGTTCAGACGCTGCTCCGCCTGCTGTGGACTTCTAGCATTTTTCTGATTTTAATCTTATGTACAAAGTCTGTTGGGTGGAACACTGTGAAAATTTACAGAATAATGTCTAATATATCAGGGCTGACCTGATAGAGGTCTTTAAGATAATGGAAGGGTCTGACAGGGTAGACGTAGAGAAGCTGTTTTCACTTGTGGGGAGAATAAAACTAGGGGCCATAAATATAAGTCACTAATAAATCCAGTAAGGAATTCAGGAGAAACTGCTTTGCCCAGAGAGTGGAACTCACTACCACAAGGAGTAGTTGAGGTAAATAGCATAGATACATAGAAACATAGAAGATAGGAGCAGGAGTAGGCCATTCGGCCCCTCGAGCCTGTTCCGCCATTTAATGAGATCACGGCTGATCATCCAAATTCAGTACCCTGTCCCTGCCTTCTCCCCATATCCCTATAGAAACATTTAAGGGGAAGCTAGATAAACACCTGAGGGTGAAAGGAATAGAAGATTATGCTGATAGGGTGAGATGAAGAAGGGTGGGAGGAGGCTCGTGTGGAGCATGGGCCTGTTGGACTGAACGGCCTGTTTCCGTGCTGTACATTATATGTAACTCTATGTAATATTAAAGGTCTTGTGTGGAAAGGAAAATCGTCATGGTGTAAATGGGCAGAGAGAACAGATTAACAAGGGTAACAACAGAAAATGCAGGAAGCAGGCGTGTCAGCATCAAGAGGGAAGACAGGTTAGTGTTTCAGGAATAGACACTTTGTCAGAATTGTTCTGATGAAGGGCCTACAATTACAGGTGATGATGATGGGCCTGCTGTATATTTCCCACAATTTTTATTTCTCATTCATATTTCTAGGATTTTTAGTATTCTCAGTAGTTTAGTGTAGGGCTTGGCTCAGTCAGTAGCACTCTCACCTCTGAGTTAGAAAGTTGCGGGTTCAAGTCCCACTCCAGAGACTCTAGAGCACTTAATCTAGCCTGACAGTCAATACTGAGGGAGTGCTGCACTGTCAGAGGTGCCGTCTCTCAAACGAGATGTTAAACTGAGGCCCTGTCTGCCCTCTCAGGTGGAAGTAAAAGATCCCATGGCCATTTTTTGAAGAAGAGCAGGGGGAGTTCAGAGAAGGTTCACTCGGTTGATTCCAGAGATGAGGGGGTTGACGTATGAGGAAAGGTTGAGTAGGTTGGGACTCTACTCATTGGAGTTCAGAAGAATGAGAGGCGATCTTATCGAAACATATAAGTTTGTGAGGGGGATTGATCGGGTGGATGCGGGGAGGATGTTTCCACTGATGGGTGAGACTAGAACTAGGGGGCATAATCTTAGAATAAGGGGCTGCCCTTTCAAAACTGAGATGAGGAGAAACTTCTTCACTCAGAGGGTAGTAAATCTATGGAATTTGCTACCCCAGAGAGCTGTGGAAGCTGCAACATTAAATAAATTTAAAATGGAGATAGACATTTTCCTAGCAGATAAGAGAATTAGGGGTTATGGGGAGAGGGCAGGGAAGTGGATGTGAGTCTAGATTCAGATCAGCCATGATCCTATTGAATGGTGGAGCAGGCCCGAGGGGCCGTATGGCCTACTCCTGCTCCTATTTCTTATGTTCTTATGAGTTCTCCCCGGTGTCCTGCTCAATATTTATCCCTCACCTAACATCACTAAAACAGATAATCTGGTCATTTATTTCATTGCTGCTTGTGGGACCTTGCTGTGCACAAATTGGCTGCCGCGTTTTCTACTTTACAACGCTTCAAAAGTACTTCATTAACGGTAAAGCGCTTTGGGCGGTCCCGAGATCATGAATGGTGCTGTATAAATGTAAGTTCTTTCTATCCCTACAGAGTACCAGAGATGTACTGTATTAGCTGTACAAGTACACAAACATGACCTGCTTTTGATAGAGATTCAACACCAGAGTAGAAACGCTAGGAAGTTATGCTAAGCCTAGAAGTAAAGGGAATTAAGGGTTACGGGGAGCGGGCAGGAATTTGGACATGAGTCTAGGTTCGGATCGGTCATGGCCCTGTGGGTAGCGGAGCGGGCCCAGGGGCCGTGTAGCCTGATCCTGCTCCTATTTCGTGTGTCTAATTCTGTTAGATTCAGGAGATGGTTCTGTGATAGTGGATTGGCGGTTAGGATCTGATCAGCCATGATCTTATTGAATGGCGGAGCAGGCTCGAGGGGCCGATTGGCCTACTCCTGCTCCTATTTCTTATGTTCTTATAAAACATTAGTTCGGGCCCCAGCTGGAGTATGGAGTCCAATTCTGGGCGCCACACTTTAGGAAGGACGTGAAGGCTTTGGAGAGGGTAGAGAAGAGATTTACTAGAATGGTTCCAGGGATGAGGGAATACAGTTACGTGGATAGACTAGACAAGCTAGGGATGTTCTCCTTGGAGCAGAGAAGGCTAAGAGGAGATTCGATAGAGGGGTTTAAAATCATGAAGGATTTAGATAGAGTAAATAAAGAGAAACTGTTTCCGATGGCTGAAGGGTCGATAACCAGAGGGCACAGATCGAACCAGAGGCGACAGGAGGAAAAACATTTTTAAGCAACAAGTGGTTAGGATTTGGAATGCGCTGCTTGATAGGGCGGTGGAGACAGATTCAATAGTAGCCTTCAAAAGGGAACTGGATAAATACTTGAAGGAGAAAAAAATTGCAGGGATATGGGGAAAGAGCAGGGGAGTGGGACTAACTGGATTGCTCTTCGAAAGAGCCGGCGCAGACTCGATGGGCCGAATGGCCTCCTTCTGTGCTGTACTATTCTATGATTCTATCATGGTTAGCCGTTGTTTAATTGTGCTGGCTTTGGATTTTGTATATATTTTTTGTCAAAACAAGGGCAATTTCGCCATTCTGCAAGAAATTAGAAGACTGGCTGGGGAGTCTAGAAGCAGGGGGCGTAGTTTCAGGCTAAGGGGTCGGCCTTTTAAGACTGAGATGAGGAGGAATTTCTTCACTCAGAGGGTTGTGAATCTGTGGAATTCTCTGCCCCAGAGGGCTGTGGAGGCTGAGTCGTTGAGTAATTCTTATGTTCACTGCGCCCATGATTTCCAACACAACTATTGCTCACTTAGGCTGGGAAGCATGCACTGGAGGGGGGAAACATTTGGGAAGCAAGTTGGCCTGGGGTCCCTTTTCCCAACCATTTGCAGAGCAGCATCGGCAGAAGATTGGCAGCAGAACATAGAAACATAGAAGATAGGATCAGGAGTAGGCCATTCGGCCCCTCGAGCCTGTTCCGCCATTTAATGAGATCATGGCTGATCATCCAAATTCAGTACCCTGTCCCTGCCTTCTCCCCATATCCCTTGATCCCTTTAGCCTTAAGAAATCAGCCTCCCCTCACTGCTGCAAGAGTGAAGTGTTCTGCAGGAAGACCCGAGTGGGGAAAGGAGAAAAAACATGATTCAGTTGGAACGTGCACTGCACAATGTGGTCCTGAGCCATACAGATTGAGAAGGTCCCCAGTTTTGATCTCTAATCTGTGTTGGGTTAACTAATCTCAGCTGAAGCACTGGTAGCAGAGAAGCCATCCAGAGTTCTCACTCCTGGTCTCTATCCAATAGCTCGGCATGGGCGGGGAAAGCATTGGGCTCGGCCATGCGATTCCCTCGCCACCTGCCAATCTTCATTGCATATGCAGGCGCTCCATTTGGGTGAAGTACCAGAAATCAGATGGCTCCCTCGACACTACAGCCAGCAGGAGAGCCTTCAAGAGATGAAGGGAGAAAATGAGGAAGGAAATAAAGGAGTAAGAATTAGGAGCAGGAGTCGGCCACACGGCCCCTTGAGCCTGCTCCGCCATTCAATAAGATCATGGCTGATCTTCGACCTCAACACCGCTTTCCCGCCTGATCCCCATATCCCTTGAATTGGGGCAACAAATAAAGTAAATTCAAAGTCTGGCGCAGGGGGAAGAACAGAGATTGGGTGGAATGGCACATTCGTTATAACAAAACTGCCGTGGCACTCTTTATTTTGTACACTAATGTAGAGTTTTAGCCAAGTAAGGTACAAAAGGGTCTGTCTTTTCGTTGTCACTTTCACAAGAGATGGGGAAATATGGCAGCGAAACTGATGACAGAAATTATAATAACTTGTCTTTGTATTTAACGCTCAAAGAAGCAATTACCTTACTTCTTGTTGTTTTGTTAAACTACTGCAGCTGTGGGGAAAATGTTCAAAGAAGGCGGCAGCATTTTGTACTTTCAGACCTTGCACTGTAACCCTTAAAGCACCAGTCACCGTATTTGTTATGTTAACGATACAGAGTTTCCTGTCATATCAGTAGGGTCAGGGTTAAGAGGCATTCTTTTGACAGGGGGACAAGGACGGCACAGTGGCTTGGAACACTGGTCCTTTCAGTCTAGAACTAAGGCTGGCTTTAGAAGCAGGCGCCTATCCAAAGTCCTGAATCTGTCAAGGCCACATCATTCCCTTGATGATAAATTTGTACTTTATTACTTATGGTATCAGAAGGGGCCCAACACAAACTGGTGTCAGGCTCAGGACCTGATCCCTGCCCCACTGCGGCTGCTAAAAAACACCACTGTTACAATGCAACGCAGCTCCCCATTCCCCCAGGCGCCAATTTCATGCAGATCCGTATACTGCGTGAAAACATTTGCTGTTTGACAACCAGGGCAGATCCACCCTCACGGGTTACAAAACAGTGAACAAGAAGTGGGTGGCCCATACTGCCCTTGCATCTCCAGGAGCTGGCTTCAAATTCAGCCCAGACTGATTGAGAGGAAGGGTCTCCTCCCTTGCCAATCTCAGATGGTTGCAGCGAGGCATTCAGCATACCCATACCTCGGGAGCCTACTGTCAACAAGGGCAGACGTTGACGACGAAGTCCAACACCGCCTTCAGTGTGCCAGTGCAGCCTTCGGTCGCCTGAGGAAGAGAGTGTTTGAAGACCAGGACCTCAAACCCGGCACTAAGCTCATGGTCTACAGAGCAGCAGTGATACCCGCCCTGCTGTATGCCTCAGAGGCATGGACCATGTACAGCAGGCACCTCAAAGCACTGGAGAGGTACCTCCGCAAGATCCTGCAAATCCATTGGCAGGATAGGCGCACCAACGTCAGTGTTCTTGCTCAGGCCAACATCCCCAGCATCGAAGCTTTGACCACGCTCAATCAGCTCCGATGGACGGGTCACATTGTCCGCATGCCCGATACGAGACTCCCAAAACAAGTGCTCTACTTGGAGCTCTGACACGACAAGGGAGCCCCAGGTGGGCAGAGGAAACGCTTCAAGGACACCCTCAAAGCCTCCTTGAAAAAGTGTAACATCCCCACCGACACCTGGGAATCCCTGGCCCAAGACAGCACAAAGTGGAGGAGAAGCATCCGGGAAGGCACCGAACACCTCGAGTCTCTTCGCCGGAGCAAGCGGAAGCCAAGCGCAGGCAGCGCAAGGAGCGCACGTCAACCCAAGCACCCCACCCACCCGCCCCTTCAACCACCGTCTGCCCCACCTGTGACAGGGACTGCAGGTCCCGCATTGGACTCATCAGTAACCTGAGAACTCATTTTTAATGTGGAAGCAAGTCATCCTCGGTTCCGAGGGACTGTCTAAGAAGAAGGAAGGCTAGGGAGGGGAAACTGCATTAACAATTAATGATATTTTTGCATTTGTTCTGTGTACAAATATGGCCATGCACCCAAGCATGTTACTCCTCCAGCCCTCCGAGAGCTCGGCGCTCCTCCAATTCTGGCCTCTCGCCAGATTTGAAGCGCTCCACCATTGGTGGCCGTGCCTTCAGCTACCAGGTCCCTAAGCTCTGAAAGTTCCTCCCTAAACCTCTCCACCTCTCTACCTCTTTTTCCTCATTTAAGATGCTCCTTAAAATCTACCTCTTTGACCAAGCTTTTGATCACCTGCCCTAAAAATGCTCCTGTGAAGCACCTTGGGATGTTTTACTACATTAAAGGCGCTATATAAATGCAAGTTGTTGTTGCCACTGGATGAAGATATGAATTTACAAACAAAATTTCCTCCTCATCTCTTCTGAAGGCACCATCGCATACTGGAATATGATTCCATGGGCACTTGCATCATTATTCACGTTTGCATTGACAGGTTACCATCCGAGCCCAATGCTGTCCCCGCTGACATTCACACCTGCGTACAGCGGGGCGTCACGGGACAGTAATGAGGAGAGGGGTATCCTTGATGGCTTTTTCTCTCCCTCGCCCAGCGATAATGCAGACAGCCGAGATCCCTTTTCTTCTAACAGACCAGTGGTTAAATCTGAAGCCTTCCTGGATTATAAAGGCAGTGCATTTTACCCAACGGACTATCAGGGGAGCAATGCATAGGGCTTTCAACAATGGTTAAACAACACTGCAATAAAACCGCTATGCTGGCGCACTGCACAACAGCAACTTGCATTTATATAGCGCCTTTAATGCGGAAAAACATCAGAAATAAGTTCATGTCAAGCCAAAGGTGGTTGTCTTTGATGGGCAGGTGGAGAGTTCAGTCCTGCCCGTCGCCAGAGAAATGCAGTGAGTGGGGTGATGGTGCGGAGACCTCTGGAGGTGTCGGCTAAAACCCGATGGTTCTTCGCTCCTCTACATTGCCAGTAAACTGTAATTTTTTTAATTACAGCGCTATAATATTTATTCATTCTTGGAATGTGGGCATCGCTGGCAAGGCCAGCATTTAATGCCCATCCCTAGTTGCCCTGAGAAGGTGGTGGGCCTTCTGCTTGAACTGAGGCAGTTTGACACAACTGAGAGCAGTTAAGTGACAGCCCACATTGTGTGGGACAATAGTTGAGTATTTACGGCAATCTGACAGCTTCGTGGTCGCTTTTACTGATACCTTAGCTCATTATTTCTAGATTTTTAAAAAATTGAATTCAGATTCTCAAGACTGCCCCAGTGGGCTTTAGATCATTAGTCCGGGCCTTTGGATTCCCAGTCCAGTAACATAACCATGGCGCTATAAATGTAAACGCTCCTAATTTCTCTTGCCTTAAATTCTCTCAGTGGATTTGCCTCTTGTGTGCATTCAAGGTAAAAGTTTCAACACGCTCACATCTGTGTCCTAATCAGCTCGGCCACTCTCCTTGGCTTGAGCCTCTGATCTGAAAGGAGCAGCGCACATGATTAGGCCCTTTGGCCGAGCCATTTGTTTATTTTGACGAGATCAGCACGGAAGGGATCCGCCAAATGTTTCTTTGTCTGGAGCCTAATTATACACTGACCTTCACACCTCCAAGTAGCACAAAGTCTCCTCTCATTAACACCTCTGAGCAGTGCAGTCTGGCACACCGTCCCCGCTGGATAAGCCAGCCCAGGCCAGGCCTGCGCAGGAGCTCCCATTCATCTGTCAACTTAAATTTGGTGCTTATTTCAGCTGACAACGCACGGTGTTAAAATTGCTGCCACTGTCTCACCAGCTGTTTATGGCAGACGTGTGATGGTCCAGGTCAATGCACCAGCGCAAAATATAAAGTGGCTGCAGAGACGCCACTGTTGCCACCTCTAATTTTAATGATGTAGAAGAGGAAGAAATGCTTTCGGTCGCTGTGTGCACTGGTATCATGAGCATGTTACATCTGAACGTATTTACAAGTATTCCGCACGTAGCAACCAGAGCAGTTCTTGCCGATGCTCTTAAATGGCAATAACAAACCTAATTGAATCTCAGTTTTAAGTCACCGCACAAAATAGCCTAGTGCCAGCGTGGCTCAGTTGGCAGCAGTCTCGCTATTAAGTCAGAAAGTTGTGGGTTGAAGCCCCATTCCAGGGACTTGGGCACAACAATCTAGGCTGACACTCCCATGCAGTGCTGAGGGAGTGCTGCACTGTCGGAGGTGCCATCTTTTGGATGAGACGTTAAACCCGTCTGCTCTCTCAGGTGGACGTAAAAGATCCCACGGCGCTGTTTCGAAGAAGAGCAGGGGAGTTATCCCCGGTGTCCTGGGGCCAATATTTATCCCTCAATCAACATCACTAAAACAGATTATCTGGTCATTATCACATTGCAGTTTGTGGGAGCTTGCTGTGCGCAAATTGGCTGTCGTGGTTTCTACATTACAACAGTGACTGCACTCCAAAAGTACTTCGTTGGCTGTGAAGCGCTTTGGGACATCCTGAGGTCGTGAAAGGCGCTATATAAATGCAAGTCTTTCTTTCTTTGTACCTGTACCTTTGTAGTGTGGTCATTGCAGAGGAAGGCACTGAATGTTGGTATGCTGCAAGAACCTCGGAAGTTAAGCCATGCCCGCTAGCCTCATACACTGCTCAGTGGCTCACATGAGTAAGCCTAGAAGTAGGTCAGACTCTTAAGTGAGGAATGGTTAAAACTAAAACAAAGAGGGAATAAGAAACAGATTATTGCCCAAAAAATCTGCAATCTTTCTGTTGGATGCGGGGTGCTTTTGGAGGGAGTAGGGGGCAGCTTTTGGGGCGGAACTTGGTTATGCCAATTCTCCAACCCAAATGGACAATGCCGCAGTTACCTCAAGCAGTGTGGGTGGGCAGTTACCTCAAGCAGTGTGGGTGGGCATTTCTCGCACCCTCCCCTTCACTGACAGAGGCAGAGCGGAATTAATGAGAGTGGACTGGGAGTAAAAAGAAATGTTGTAGTGGTAGGGGATAGTATCATTAGGGGGATAGATAGGGTTCTCTGCAGTCAAGAGCGGGAGTCCCGAAGGCTGTGTTGCCTGCCTGGTGCCAGGGTTAAGGACATCTCTTCTGGGCTGGAAAGAAACTTGCAGTGGGAGGGGGAGGATCCAGTTGTCGTGGTCCATGTTGGTACAAACGACGTAGATAGGACAAGGAAGACGGTTCTGTTAAAGGAGTATGAGCAGCTAGGGGTCAAATTAAAAAACAGAACCTCAAGGGTAATAATCTCTGGGTTATTACCTGAGCCACGAGCGAATTTGGCTAGGATAAATAAAATTAAAGAGTTAAATGTGTGGCTCAAAGACTGGTGTGGGAGAAATGGGTTTTGCTTCTTGGGACACTGGCACCAGTACTGGGACAGGAGGGAGCTGTTCTGTTGGGACGGACTCCACTTGGCCAGTGCTGGGACTAGAGTCCTGGCGAATCATATAACTAGGGCTGTAGAGAGGGCTTTAAACTAATTAGTGGGGGGGAGGTTTCTAGAGAGCAAATCATAGAAATGACAACAGAGAAGGTCATAGACTTAGGTAGCAGTGGCGGAATTAAAAAACAGAATGTGTCAGGAAGGGACAGAAGGTATGGAGTAAAAAGTAAAGTACTAAAAAGGGAAAAAACAGGAACTAAGTGTTACAAAACATATTTGAAAGTTCTTTATCTGAATGCACGTAGCATTCGTAACAAAATGAATGAGTTAACGGCACAAATAATGACATATGGGTATGATCTTGTGGCCATTACAGAAACATGGCTGCAGGGTGACCATGACTGGGAATTAAACATACCAGGTTATTTAACAGTCAGGAAGGACAGGCAGGAAGGGAGAGGAGGTGGGGTGGCTATGTTAATAAAGGAAGGAATCACTATAATACAGAGAAATGATATTGGGTCAAAGGAGCACGATAGTGAAACAGTTTGGGTGGAGGTAAGGAATAATAAGGGGAAAAAAACACTAGTGGGTGTAGTCTATAGGCCTCCAAACAGTTGCAACTCTGTTGGACGGAGTATTAATCAGGAAATAGTTGAGGCTTGTAATAAGGGAACAGCTATAATTATGGGGGATTTTAATTATCATATTAACTGGACAAATCAAATTGGGCAGAGCAGCCTTGAGGAAGAGTTCATTGAGTGTATTAGGGATGGGTTTCTTGAGCAGTATGTAACTGAACCGACCAGGGGGCAAGCAACCTTAGATTTGGTCCTGTGTAATGAGACAGGATTAATTAAAAATGTCCTAGTAAAGGATCCCCTTGGAATGAGTGACCATAACATGGTTGAGTTCCATATTCAATTAGAGGGTGAGAAGGTTGGATCTCAAACAAGCGTGCTGAGCTTGAATAAAGGAGACTATGAAGGTATGAGAGCGGAATTAATGAGAGTGGACTGGGAAAATAGATTAAAGGGTAAGACGGTACATGACCAGTGGTGTACATTTAAGGAGTTATTTTACAACTTCCCAAAAAAATATATTCCACTGAGGAAAAAAGGGTGTAAAAGAAAAGATAGCCATCCGTGGCTAAGTAAAGTAATTAAGGATAGTATCCGACTAAAAACAAGGGCATATAAGGTAGCCAAATCTAGTGGGAGGATGGAAGATTGGGAAGTCTTTAAAAGACAGCAAAAAATAACAAAAAGATTGATTAAGAAAGGGAAGATAGATTATGAAAGTAAATTAGCAAAAAATATAAAAACAGACAGTAAAAGTTTCTATAGTTATATAAAAAGAAAAAGGGTGGCTAAAGTAAATGTTGGTCCCTTAGAGGATGAGACCGGGAAATTAATGGTGGGAAACATGGAGATGGCAAAAACACTGAACAATTATTTTGTATCAGTCTTTACAGTAGAGGACACTAAGAATATCCCAACACTGGACAAACAGGGGGCTCTAGGGGGGGAGGAACTAAATACAATTAAAATCACTAAGGAAGTGGTACTTGGTAAAATAATGGGACTCAAGGCGGATAAATCCCCTGGACCTGATGGCTTGCATCCCAGGGTCTTGAGGGAAGTAGCGGTAGGGATTGTGGATGCATTGGTAATAATTTTCCAAAACTCACTGGACTCAGCAAAGGTCCCGGCAGATTGGAAAACTGCTAATGTAACGCCATTATTTAAAAAGGGTAGTAGGCAGAAGGCTGGAAACTATAGACCTGTTAGCCTAACATCTGTGGTTGGTAAAATGTTAGAGTCCATTATTAAGGAGACAGTAACGGGACATTTGGATAAACACAATTTAATAGGGCAAACTCAGCATGGTTTCATGAAGGGGAAGTCATGTTTAACAAATTTGCTTGAGTTTTTTGAGGAAGTAACATACAGGGTGGATAAAGGGGAACCAGTGGACGTAGTGTATTTAGACTTCCAAAAGGCATTTGACAAGGTGCCACACAAAAGATTATTGCTCAAGATAAAAAATCACGGGATTGGGGGTAATATTCTGGCATGGGTGGAGGATTGGCTCTCTAACAGAAAGCAGAGAGTTGGGATAAATGGTTCGTTCTCAGATTGGCAACCAGTAACTAGTGGTGTTCCGCAGGGGTCAGTGCTGGGTCCCCAACTCTTTACAATCTATATTAACGATTTGGAGGAGGGGACCGAGTGTAACATATCAAAGTTTGCAGATGATACAAAGATGGGACGGAAAGTAGTGAGTGAGGAGGACATAAAAAACCTGCAAAGGGACATAGACAGGCTAAGTAAGTGGGCAGAGATTTGGCAGATGGAATACAATACTGGAAAGTGTGAAGTTATGCACTTTGGCAGGAAAAATCATAGAGCAAGTTATTATCTTAATGGCAAGAAACTGGAAAGTACTGTAGTACAAAGGGATCTGGGGGTCCTGGTGCACGAAACTCAAAAAGTTAGTATGCAGGTGCAGCAAGTGATCAAGAAGGCCAATGGAATGTTGGCTTTTATTGCTAGGGGGTTGGAATATAAAAACAGGGAGGTATTGCTGCAGTTGTACAAGGTATTGGTGAGACCGCACCTGGAATACTGCATACAGTTTTGGTGTCCATACTTAAGAAAAGACATACTTGCTCTCGAGTCAGTACAAAGAAGGTTCACTCGGTTAATCCCGGGGATGAGGGGGTGGTCATATGAGGAGAGGTTGAGTAGATTGGGACTCTACTCATTGGAGTTCAGAAGAATGAGAGGCGATCTTATTGAAACATATAAGATTGTGAAGGGGCTTGATCGGGTGGATGCGGTGAGGATGTTCCCAATGATGGGTGAAACTAGAACTAGGGGGCATAATCTTAAAATAAGGGGCTGCTCATTCAAAACTGAGATAAGGAGAAACTTCTTCACTCAGAGGGTGGTAGGTTTGTGGAATTTGCTGCCCCAGAAAGCTGTGGAAGCTACATCATTAAATAAATTTAAAACAGAAATAGATAGTTTCCTAGAAGTAAAGGGAATTAAGGGTTACGGGGAGCGGGCAGGAAATTGGACATGAGTCTGGGTTCGGAATGGTCATGGCCCTGTGGGTAGTGGAGCGGGCCCAGGGGCCGTGTAGCCTTGTTCTGCTCCTACTGTGTTCTAATTCTGTTAGATTTCAGGAGATGGTTTTATTCCTGTTCCTGGCTGGGGTGGAGATCGCCTTTACAGAAGGTAAGTACTGTAGAAAATATAGGGACAGAGTGATCTCCTGGAAGAATTTCGATCGCCTAGATGGGTCGGAGAGGAATTTCCCAGATTTTTTTCTCCCAAATTGGCCATTGGGTCTTTATCTGGTTTTTCGCCTCTCCCGGGAGATCACATGGGTTCGGGTGGATGCAGAGTGATAGAAGATTTGAGGTTAGGATCAGATCAGCCATGATCTTATTGAATGGTGGAGCAGGCTCGAGGGGCCGATTGGCCTACTCCTGCTCCTATTTCTTATGTTCTTATGTTCTTATGTCACCCACCGGACTCCTGCCAGTTCCACCCCCATTGCCCTCAGTGTAATGCCAGTGTGCCAGTGCAGCGTTCGGTCGCCTGAGGAAGAGAGTGTTTGAAGACCAGGACCTCAAACCCGGCACTAAGCTCATGGTCTACAGAGCAGCAGTGATACCCGCCCTGTTGTATGCCTCAGAGACATGGACCATATACAGCAGGCACCTCAAAGCACTGGAGGGGTACCACCAACGCTGCCTCCGCAAGATCCTGCAAATCCATTGGCAGGATAGGTGCACCAACATCAGTGTTCTTGCTCAGGCCAACATCCCCAGCATCGGAGCTTTAACCACGCTCGATCAGCTCCGATGGACGGGTCACATTGTCCGCATGCCCGATACGAGACTCCCAAAACAAGCGCTCTACTTGGAGCTCCGGCACGGCAAGAGAGCCCCAGGTGGGCAGAGGAACCGCTTCAAGGACACCCTCAAAGCCTCCTTGAAAAAGTGTAACATCCCCACCGACACCTGGGAATCCCTGGCCCAAGACCGCACAAAGTGGAGGAGAAGCATCCGGGAAGGTGCCGAACACCCCGAGTCTCTTCGCCGGGAGCAAGCGGAAGCCAAGTGCAAGCAGTGCACGTCAACCCAAGCACCCCACCCACCCGCCCCTTCAACCACCGTCTGCCCCACCTGTGACAGAGACTGTAGGTCCCGCATTGGACTCATCAGTCCCCTGCAAACTCATTTTTAATGTGGAAGTAAGTCATCCTCGGTTCCGAGGGACTGCCTAAGAATGGTTGCCTGCATGAAGCAGGCTTCCATTACATGCCAGAACCTTACCCTGGCCGAAATGGGGCCCACAGCAATTTGGAAGGTCGCTTCTTTATTGCTACTGATCAGTTACCCGTCATGGTGTAAACGGGCCTCTTGAGGGTGTCTTCATTCAGTACCACCGGCCATCAGACACAGCAGCATGGCCATTGCTGCTAGAATCTTCTCTCTCTACCCAGCTCTGCCTCAAATGGTGCACTTGTCCGCCAACGTTATGTAAACGCTCCTGACCCCAAGGGGTCAAGGGGCCCAAGGGGCTAACGGAGGTCAAGTCCTGCTTTGCCATGGTTACGAGGGCGAGAGGGATTGCGGGTTCATCTCATTGAAACATATAAAATTCTGACAGGGCTAGACAGACTGGATGCAGGGAGGATGTTTCCCCTGGCTGGTGGGGGTCTAGAACAAGGGGGTCACAGTCTCAGGATACGGGGTAGGACATTTAGGACTGAGATGAGGAGAAATGTCTTCACTCAGAGGGTGGTGAACCTGTGGAATTCTCTACCACAGTCACTGAATATATTTAAGAAGGAGATCGATAGATTTCTAGACACAAAAGGCATCAAGGGGTATGGGGAGAGAGTGGGAATGTGGTATTGAGATAGAGGATCAGCCATGATCATATTGAATGGCGGAGCAGGCTCGAAGGGCCGAATGGCCGACTCCTGCTCCTATTTTTGTATGTTTCTATGTTTTCAGTGCATACAGTTTTTGCATACGAGCCTAAAGTTAGGAATTGAAATGGGTAAAATTGGCAGCTGTAGCAAGACAAATCTGAATTGGTGAAATTTGGTTAAATACGACGCTGTCCAAACCGAGCTGGCAATGGATCCATGTGGATTAGGAAACGGTTTTGGAGCTGGACTGCACATCATCGTGGTGGAAGGATTAAACCTATCACCATATGGTGGACAGAAGCTTGCTCAAAATTTGAACATGTCCCTTGGTTAGCAAAAGAGAGAAAATCAAACTGAATTTAGCTTGATCAATGTCAAATCGAGTCAGGGGGTGGGGGGGTGGTGGTGGTGGGGACGGTGGGGGGGGGGGGGGGCAGCAGGGGGGGAATTATCTTGGGAGTCAAGTTGAAGCCTCGGTCCAACACTTACAAATATGCTAAACCTTCACATCAAATAACAGCTACAAAATTTATAATTCTTCAATTGACAAAGACATAAATATAGTTCAGTCCCGGGTAATTTGCACAGAAATCTTGCGGGAAAAATTGGGTCATGCCCCCTTTGGGGCGCTAACTTCGTCAGAGCGCTACTTTTAGCGCCCCCAAAAAATTAGCGCCCACGTGGCCGAAATTCACCGGTAGCGCCCCAAGAGGGAGGCAGGGCCCGACCACCCTCTTGGGGCGCTGCGAGTGAATATCGCGGCGCTATGTGCGGCAGCACGTGGTAGGTACTGCAGGCCTTCCTCCCCTTATTAAAGGGAGGCCGGGGACGGCAGCGGGGGCAGGTGCTGGCAGGCGGCCAGCAACAAAAATGGCCGCCCAGCACCTTCCCTTTAATTTGCGTTGCCCCGCGGTAAGTCAGGGGGCGCTACCGACGACCGCAGCCGGGGCGCAGCGCCCTGGGGCGCTAACAGTTACTGCTAACCTCTCGCTGTATTTCGCGGGAGGCGTCGGTGGCGCCACACCCGGGCGCTAGTGCTTTGCGCCCTCTTAGAGTGCTAACGGGAGGCGCAAAGCAACCGGAATTTTTAGGCCCTTGCATTTCATTTCTCCTATTTCCCTCTTGTTCTTTCTTTTCTTTCTAAATTTTGCTTCAATTATGAAAACTATCAAGGTGCAACAAAATAACAGAAATCAGGTGGACATGCGTCATCAAGAAGAAAGCTGGCTGCTGGCATGGTTCAACGAAAACTGAATACCCGCCCTTTTTTTTTAAAAGAAACCAAAATTGACAAGATGGGCCTCTAAAAGGTTGTGAACAAATAAGGCTTGCACTGCAATCAAAAGTCGTTAGTCACTGGGAGGGGCCAGGTTCACGGGATGGGCACCAATTTTTTCTTTCTCGTTCATTCCTGTGCCAAGAAGGAGTCTGAAGAAGTGCGGCCCTCCGCTGAGCCTGTCTGCTCGCTGTGAAATTGAGCTTATGTAAAATTCTTCACATTCACGGCTTGAGGTTTGACCCCGAGTTGAGCTTCCGAACCCCTATCGGCGCCATCACTAAGACCGCCTACTTCCACCTCCGGAACATCGCCCGACTCCGCCCCCCCGCCTCAGCTCGTCCGCTGCTGAAAACCCCCCCCTCATCCACGCCTTTGTCAACTCTAAACTTGACTACTCCAATGCTCCCACCCTCCCGTAAACCGAGCTCATCCAAAAACTCCGCCGCCCGTAATCCTAACTCGCCGGGAAAGAGACGACCGAGTCGTTGGAGACCGCAGGGAAGAAGAAAGGCTTCCCTTTTTTGGTTGTTTCTTTTCTAAACGCACTTCCTGTGTGTGGGGGGCGGGGGGGGTCGGAGGAAAGCAGACGTGACTCTGCCTCGTGGGACGGGCGAAAAGCCGCGGCTACGAATGGCTGCAAAAAGAACTGGGTCTCACTGCATCTGCTGTTCTGCCAAAGAGAGCCATGCCGTTTGGGTCTAGAATCGCAAAGATGGAAAACCACAAAGAAAAGGCCTCTGATAAGTGTAACATGCTATTGCAAAGCTTGGTGGATTAGTCACTTAGTGCTGTACTTTGTTTTTCAATGTCAGTTTCAGGGCAGGTAATGACCTAAATATTTAATGTTCCGGAACAACAACAGAAATACAGGCATACGATAGCAAAATACTGCGGATGCTGGAAATCTGAAATAACAACAGAAAATGCTGGATACACTCAGCAGGCCAGGCAGCATCCGTGGAGAGAGAAACAGAGTTAACGTTTCAGAACTGGAAAAAATGTTGCAAATGGGAATGGCAAAAATCATTCCATTAGGCACTTTACAGCCTTCCGGACTCAACATTGAGTTCAACAATTTCAGATAATAGTCCCTGCCCCCATTTTTCATGCTGTATGATTTTTGCCATTCCCATTTGCAACATTTTACCTTTCCTGCCTCTTACAAAAGTACAGGATATTCTTTCAATTCCTTCCTCCCCTCATAAACCGCACCCCCCGCCGCCTCTGCACCTGCTTAATATCTGTTACATCTCCAGCTTTTTCCAGTTCTGATGAAGGGTCCCAGACCTGAAACGTTAACTCTGTTTCTCTCTCCACGGATGCTGCCTGGCCTGCTGAGTATTTCCAGCATTTTTTGTTGTTATAACAAAAATACAGGATAAGGCGCTGTTGGTCTTACTCTAGCTTGTGATACCATATACATAGTTATGTAATTAAATAAATACTTTAATCAGCATCACTAAAACAGATTATCTGGTCATTATCTCACTGCTGTTTGTGGGAGCTTGCTGTGCGCAAAATGGCTGCCGCCTTTTCTACATTACAACAGTGACTACACTTCAAGAAGTACTTCATTGGCTGTAAAGCGCTTTGGGACATCTGGTGGTCGTGAAAGGTGCTATATAAATGCAAGTCTTTTCTTTCTTTGAATCAATCCTGTTCACCCACACCCCATGTGCTCACTGACCTACATTGCCCCGTGTCCTAACTCGCACCAAGTCCTATTCACCCACACCCCATGTGCTCGCTGACCTACACTGGCTCCCGGTCCGGCAACGCTTCGATTTTTAAATTCCCATCCTAGTTTTCAAATCACTCCATGGCCTCGCCGCTCCCTATCTCTGTAACCTCCTCTAGCCCGCCGAGATCTCTGCGCTCCTCCAATTCCGGCCTCTTGCACATCCACGACTTTCATCACTCCACCATTGGCGGTCGTGCCTTCAGCCGCCTGAGCCCTAGGCTCTGGAATTCCCTCCCTAATCCTCTCCGCCCCTCTACCTCTCCTCCTTTAAGGCGCTCCTTAAAACTGACCTCTTTGACCAAGCTTTTGGTCACCTGTCCTAATATCTCCTTATGTGGCTCGGCGTCAAATTTTGTTTGATAATCGCTCCTGTGAAACGCCTTGGAGCATTTGACTATGTTAAAGGCGCTATATAAATGCAAGTTGTTGTTGTTGGTTAATACAAGTTAGAAACCACGGTAACATTAGGCAGTCAGAACGCAGCTCCAAGTAGCTTGGAATAACCTTTTTCTTTGCCGCCAAGAAAAGCAATCGATCAGCTGATTGACTCCAGCAGATTGTGACAAGTGTTTCTGTCAATTTAAAGCAATCATAATATTATTAAAAATGAGAGCGCACGGAATTGAAGGTAACCCTGTAACATGGATCGATAATTGGTTGGGAATTAGGAGACAGAGAGCAGAGCTAAAGGGTTCATTCTCTGATTGACAGGATGCGACAAGTGGTGTTCCCCCAGGGATCTGTACTGGAGCCTCAGCTTCTCACCGTAGATAGTGATAAAGAAAGACTTGCATTTATATAGCGCCTTTCACGACCACCGGCTGCCTCAAAGCGCTTTACAGTCAATGAAGTACTTTTTGAAGTGGAGCCACTGTTGTAATGTGGGAAACGCGGCAGCCAATTTGTGCACAGCAAGGTCCCACAAACGGCAATGTGATAATGACCAAATCATCTGGTGTTTTTTTTGATATGTTGATTGAGGGATAAATATTGGCCCAGGACACCGGGGATAACTCCCCTGCTTTTCTTCGAAACAGTGCCCGTGGGATCTTTTACGTCCACCTGAGAGAACAGACACCCGGGGCCTCGGTTTAACGTCTCATCCGAAAGACGGCACCTCCGACAGTGCAGCGCTGATGACGTGGATGAAGGAATAGAGAGTTGTATTTCCAAGTTTGCAGACAGCACTAAGTTAGGAGGGACAGTAAGTTGTGCAGATGGAAGGGAGAAGTTACAAAGGGACATAGACAGTCTAAATGAGTGGGCAAAACTACGACAGATGGAGTTCAATTTGGGCAAGTGTGAGGTCCAACGTACCCCTTAATTTTTTTTGGGGGGGGGGGGGGGGGAAACGCAGTCTCATTAATGGGCTGCGCAGCCCATTCAAAAATTTTGTGCATGTGCGAAATCTGCCATTTGTAAAGCCGGCCCCAGGCTGCACGGGACCTCCAGACAGCCACGCAGCTTAGCAGGAACTTTGGTGAGTTCATCTAATTGGGATCTGAGATAGACAAATCAGAATATTTTTTTTTCATGGTGAGAGACTGGGATCAGCGGAGGAGCAAAGGGATTTGGGTGTCCGTGCACAGAAATCACTAAAAGCTAGAGCGCAGGTACAAAAAGCAATCAAAAAGGCTAATGGGATGTTGTCCTTTATCTCAAACGTTGTCCTTTATCTCAAGGCGGTTGGAAGTCACAAGTGAGGAAGTGATGCTTCAGTTGTACAGAGCCTTGGTCAGACCCCATCTGGTTTTGGGCACCGTACCTCAGGAAGGGTATATCGGCCTTGGAGGGGGTACAGCTCAGATCCACCAGAATGATACCAGGGCTTAAAGGGTTAAATTATGAGACTAGGTTGCATACCCTGGAGTTTAGAAGTTTGAGAGCTTCTTTAGCAGGGGAATCCACAACAGGCGGGGCATAATCTCAAAACTAGAGCTAGACCATTCAGGAGTGAAGTCAGGAAACACTTTTTCACACAAAGGGCAGTGGAAATCTGGATCGCGCTCCCCAAAGGCTGTGAATACTGGGGTCATTTGAAATTTTCAAGACTGGGATCGATAGATTTTTTTGGTTGGGCAAGGGCATCAAGGGATATGGAACCAAGGCAGCTAAATGGAGTTGACGTAAGAAAACTACTAGGCACTTGGTCTAAGCGTTAAACAAAGCTTTAATCAACTGTTTTACAACATGGAGGTCTAGTTGTGTCCTTCACTAGTTCCTGTTAAGAATGTCCTGCGCAAGCTGGGCCCGTGCCCGAGTATTTATACTCTCCCTGGACAGCGCCACCCGCAGGCCGCTCAGTATTATTTCATAAGTCTTTCTTTCATGAATGACTGATTCATGTCAGAGTTAAGATGTAGATCAAGCCATGATCTGATTGAAAGGGTAATGGAAGCCCTTTGGCAATTTACCTCAGAGCATTCCTTCAACATTCACCATCTGATTCCCCCTTCCTCTCATTGGGAAATTAATTTGCTCCTGCTCACGGCTTTTTCGCGACGAACCGACACGGACCCAACGCAAACTGTGTTCAGCGCAAGTGGCGGCAACACCCCACTTTAAACACATTGCAAAAATAATAAAACAGCATGGAAATGTTTCGACAATAATTAGCGTGGGGACTAATTCCAGAAGAAACAGGACAATGAAGAGTTTCCAGATTTTTAAAAAATAATGTATTTTAAATCAGAAGTACCGCCGTAGCTCTGACAAAGGTTAATGTGGGCGATGGCCGGAAGGCTCTGCGTTGCCTCCTTCAGCGCAAGTGTGAAATATATCCACAGCATAATTCAAGAAAAAAATCATGCAGTGGTAATTTAGTGAGGCCTGAAAGGACTCCCTCCCTATTACAGCATCCTGATGTGATGTGTACCGTGTGTGTAATTGAGATAGATGGCAGTCGTATTACCTCCCCTACATGACAGATTTATCAAGTCCCTCTTATTTTAAGTGAGATTCACTGACTTCCCCGTGTGGCTCACTGCAATAAAGACAGTTCCCCTCACTTTAATGAGTTTCCAATCTGACTCACTGAATAAAACAAACACAGCCCTATTCCTTTCAGTAGGTTTAGAATTCGTGTCACTGTGGTAGATAAACCATGCTTGACTGGCTGAAATTGCTTTGCCATTTGTCTCGCTGTAAGTAACAGACCCCAGTGTCATTTGCTTCAATGGTCATGGAATCTGTGTCTCTCATTCTTAGAAACCTTCACTGGTGCTGATTTCTTTTCCCATTCATTCGTGGGATGTGGGCGTCGCTGGCAAGGCCAGCATTTATTGTCCATCCCTAATTTGTCTTTGAGAAGGTGGTGGTGAGCCGCCTTCTTGAACCGCTGCAGTCCGCATGGTGAAGGTACTCCCACAGTGCTGTTAGGTAGGCAGTTCCAGGAATTTGACCCAGCGATGATGAAGGATCGGCGATATACTTCCAAGCCAGGATAGTGTATGACTTGGAGGGGAACTTGGAGGTGGTGGTGTTCCCATGCGCCTGCTGCCCTTGTCCTTCTAGGCGTTAGAGGTCGTGGGTTTGAGAGGTGCTGTCAAAGAAGCCTTGGCGAGTTACTGCAGTGCATCTTGTAGATGGTACACACTGCAGCCAGTTTGACCGTGGCAAGTGCAAACAAAATTCATAGAATCATACAGCACAGAAGGAGGCCATTCGGCCCATCGTGTCTGTGCTGACTCTTTGAAAGAGCTATCTTTGAAAGGCCACTCCCCTGGTCTTTCCCCATAGCCATGCAAATATTGCCTTTTAAAGTATATATCCAATTCCCCTTTTGAAAATTACTACTAAATCTGCTTCCACCACCCTTTCAGGCATTTTATTCCAGATCATAACAACTCGCTGTATAATTTCTTTTCCCTCATCTCCACTCTGGTTCTTTTGCCAATTACCTTAACTCTGTGTTCTCTGGTAACTGACCCTCCTGTCACCATCAAACCCCCTCAGAATTTTGAACACCTCTATTAAATCTCCCCTTAACCTTCTCTGCTCTAAGAAAAACAATCTCAGCTTCTCCAGTCTCTCCGCATAACTGAAGCCCCTCATCCCTGGCACCATTCTGGTCAATCTCCTCTCCTTCGGTAAAGTGTGATGCCCAGAATTGGACACAATACTCCAGGTGAAGTCTAACCAGCGATTTTTAAAGGTTGAGCAAACCTCCTCGCTTTTGTACTCTATGCATCTATTTATAAAGACAAGGATCTGGTAATTTGCCAAATTAAAACTGATGGGCGGAGCTTCACCACAAAGTGGCACAATATGACATCACTTAGGAACATAGAAGGTAGGAGCAGGAGTAGGCCATTTGGCCCCTCGAGCCTGCTCCGCCATTCAATGAGATCATGGCTGATCATCCAAATTCAGTACCCTGTCCCTGCCTTCTCCCCATATCCCTTGATCCCTTTAGCCTTAAGAAATATATCTAACTCCTTCTTGAATCACGCCCAGAATTTTCCACATGGGGTGTTTCCAATCTCAGAATCCACTGGAAACGGTCCCCAAGCAGAGGTACAAGTGCCCAGCACCCCCACCCCATGGATGAAGGGGGATTGAGCCAATCAGGAACACATCTGCTGCAACTCACGGTGCCCTTCTCTAGATCAGCACTGGCAGAGACCTGGGCGCCAGTCACTTGTTCGTCCTCTTAGATAGAAAATGGTATCTGAGGAAACAATGGAGTCCAAAAGGTATTTGGGGATGGGGGTTGGGGGGGGGGGGGGCAGGGGGGTGGAGGGGGTTGGAGAAAAAATGAACTTGCATTTATATAGCGCCTTTCAGCGCCTTCACAGCCAATGAAGTACTTTTTGAAGTACCGTCACTGTTGTAATGTCGGAGACACGATAGCCTACTTGCGCACAGCAAGCTCCCACAAACAGCCATGAGATAATGACCAGATAATGTTTTAGTGCTGTTGATTGAGGGATAAATATTGGCCAGGACACTGAGGAAAACCCCCCTCTCTGCTTCGAAATAATGCCACGGGATCTTTTACATCCACCTGAGAGAGCAGACGGGGCCTCGGTTTAACATCTCATCTGAAAGACGGCACCTTCGACAGTGCAGCACTCCCTCAGTACAGCACTGAAGTACGGGAGGAGAGAGAGAGAAGATAAGTATGAACAAATCAAAAACATTTGAATTTTGATAAGATCAAAACATGAGATTAAGCTTCAGAAAATTTAGCCTTTGGTAACAATGAAATACCAGCAGCTTTATTATCCTTCACTTACACCATTCTTTACCCAGAGAGCGGTGAAAATGTGGAACTCGCTACCAGAGGGAGTGGTTGAAGCGAATAGTATAGATGCATTTAAGGTGAGGCTATGCAGATAAGATAAGATGTTGAATGGAGTCTGCTCTCTCAGGTGGATGTAAAAGATCCCATGGCACTATTTCAAAGAGCAGGAGAGTTATCCCCGGTGTCCTGGTCGATATTTATCTCTCGATATTTATTTTACGACCTCAGGACGTCCCAAAGTGCTTTACAGCCAATTAAGTACTTTTTTGAAGTGTCGTCACTGTTGTACTGAAGGAAACGCGGCAGACAATCTGCGCACAGCAAGCTCCCACAAACAGAAATTGGATAAGAAGATAAGAAATAGGAGCAGGAGTCGGCCATACGGCCCCTCGAGCCTGCTCCGCCATTCAATAAGATCACGGCTGATCTTCGACCTCAACTCCACTTTCCCACCCGATCCCCATATCCCTTGATTCCCCTAGAGCCCAAAAATCTATCGATCTCAGTCTTGAATATACTCAACGATTCCGGATCCACAGCCCTTTGGGGTAGAGAATTCCAAAAATTCACAACCCTCTGGAGTGAAGAAATTCCTCCTCATCTCAGTCATAAATGGCCAACCCCTTATCTTGAGATTATGGCCCCTGGTTCTAGACTCTCCAGCCAGGGGAACCAGCCTCTGAGCATCTACCCTGTCAATCCCCCTCAGAGTCTTGTGTTTCAATGAGACCAGATCATCTGTTTTAGTGATGTTAGGTTGAGAGATAAATATTGGCTTGGAAACTGGGGAGAAGTCTCCTGCTCTTCTTTGAACCCCGATTTTTTATTGTTAGTGCTGTGGAATCCACCCCTTGTATAAACGGAGGGGCATCAGGAGCTGAGGCTATTGCAGAACTGCTTCTGCTAACTTGGTTGTCGTTTAAAAGCTCACAGCACCTCCTAGGACTTGGTGAGGCATTATCTGTGTTTAGTATCCAGCAAAGAGATTGTGCTGATAACGGGGGTGGGGGTTGGGGGGGGGGGGGGGGAGCCAGTATCTGCTCAGCAGTTTGTCCTGTTCACATTCTGTTATTAGTGACACATTGCCTCAATTCACAGTTTACATAACTAGGTCTACTGCAGATGGCCAAACCCCAGCTCTCAAAGACATCCCCATTCATGTGGAGTAAGCATGAAAGGAGACCGGCCGTAATGGTGGGATAGCCCAGCAGCTAGAAGAAACCTACGCAGTTGGGTGGTAGATGCGAGGGGGGCTTGTGACAGAAACCAAGAACTTACATAAGAAATAGCAGCAGGAGTCGGCTAAACGGCCCCTCGAGCCTGCTCTGCCATTCAATGAGATCATGGCTGATCTTCTACCTCGACTCCACTTTCCCGCCCGATCCCCATATCCCTTGATTCCCTTAGAGTCCAAAAATCTATCGATCTCAACCTTGAATATACTCAACGAATGACCACAGCCCTTTGGAGCAGAGAATTCCAAAGATTCACAACCCTCTGAGTGAAGAAATTCCTCCTCATCTCAGTTCTAAATGGCCGACCCCTTATCCTGAGACTGTGACCCCGTGTTCTAGACTCTCCAGCCAGGGGAAAACAACCTCCCTGCATCTACCCTGTCAAGCCCTCTAAGAGTTTTATACTTGAACTAGCTGGGGGAGCCCGGCTTTGCCAGGGCTGTTTTGGGCCGGGCGGTTTAAATCGAGTCCCAGGCTTTGGGGCCTGTCTGTCTGTCCCTGTGTAAATCTGCTGCCGGGCAACATTTCTACCTTTTAATAGCTTCAAAGATGAAAGTGAAAGTACTTATAAAACGTTTTTAGTAAATGTGATGTTATTTTTAAAAGAGATACTAACTTTTTAGAAGCTGGATTAGCAGATTTTGAGCTGGAAGTAGTGAAGCAATGGCTGCCCGATGCTTGAGTTGAAATGCATTAGTCCCACCCACAGACGCAGTGATTGGCCAACCATCAGGCGACTGAACTGTAGGATTGGTCAATCGTGACGGCACAGGATTGGTCGACCTTGACGTCAGTCAATCAATGCTATTAGCAGATAATGAGTTTAATTTTGAAGGTTTTTTTGCATAACGCGCGAACAATTTTAGTCCGACCGAAAAGTAAATATGCTTATGACGGTTCTGGAATCGTCAGCTTTCTTTCAACGTAATGCACGTGTAGGTACGCTCTATAACTTTCGAGTTTATTCAAGACAGACAGACAGACAGACAGAAGTATCCTTTTATATATATAGATGAGAAGTTCCAGCAGCACATAGAAGCATGGGCTAGAGGCTAGAAGGAGAGGATCTGCCAAAAGATCGGCCAAGGAGAGACCCATTTCAAGATTGGCAGTGGTGAGAAGCGAAGTGAAAATACTCTTAAAATCACGTAACTGATTTCTGATTCCAACTTCACAAGTTACAGTTGAAGGGCAGGAGGGGTCCAAAACCCTCTGTGTTGTGTGATCAAGGGTCTGGCCTCATATGGTTTTTTTTTTAAGCCGCTGTTCATTCACATGGATCATAAATTTACATTTCATTCCACAAGCAATAGTAGGCTTTGAGCCAACCGGTCATCTCTTGTTGATGCTACAGTTTCTGACAATGTCAACATACTAGCTGTTCATGAATTATTCTTAATGGGCTGTGTAATGAATGAGGTTGTATCCATCCCTGTAAACAACGCGGCACTGGTAACGGTGCAATTTCCCCACATCTAAAGCATAGAATGATACAGCACAGAAGGAGGCCATTCGGCCCATCGTGCCTGTGTCGACTCTTTGAAAGAGCTATCCAATTAGTCCCACTCCCCCTGCCCTTTCCCCATAGCCCTGCAAATTTATCCTTTTTAAATATATATCCAATTCCCCTTTAGAAAGTTATGACAGAATCTGCTTCCAGTGCCCTTTCAGGCAGTGCATTCCAGATCACAACAACTCGCTGTGTAAAAAAAAATTCTCTTCATTTCCCCTCTCCCCATGGGCTAACAATCTCCCTTGGAAGGGGTTATAATCGAAGAGCTCGGAGACTCTCTGGCCAGAAGTACAGTTCAAGAAATGGAAGGCCTATTTGGCTACAGTTTATCATCTGCTGACAATTCTATTTTTGTCTACCTGAAAATACAATTAAAAGAATTTGATCCATGTACCATTCTCCTTAAGATGGCTGTCTTGTTCTCTCCTTCTCAGTCACTAAGAGCCTCACATGGCTAGTTCATCTTTTAAATTCTTGGGGTCTGGGTGACACTATCAGGGCAATATTTATTGCCCATCCAGGACAGAGCAGTTCGCTTGATTGGCACCTCATCCACCACCTTAAACGTTCACTCCCTCCACCACCAGTGTACCGTGGCTGCAATGTGTACCATCTACAAGATACACTGCAGCAACTCGCCAAGGCTTCTTCGACAGCACCTCCCAAACCCGCGACCTCTACCACCTAGAAGGACAAGGGCAGCAGGCACATGGGAACACCATCACCTCCAAGTTCCCCTCCAAGTCACACACCATCCTGACTTGGAAGTATATCGCCGATCCTTCATCGTCGCTGGGTCAAAATCCTGGAACTCCCTCCCTAACAGCACTGTGGGAGTACCTTCACCACACGGACTGCAGCGGTTCAAGAAGGTGGCTCACCACCACCTTCTCAAGGGCAATTAGAGATGGGCAATAAATGCTGGCCTTGCCAATGACGCCCACATCCCATGAATGAATAAAAAAAAGTTTCTCTGAGGCAGGTAGTGTGGGGTTGCAGTCACATGTAACCAGACTGGGTCGAGGTGACCGGTCCTCGAAGGGCATTACTGAGCCAGTTGGGCTTATATGACAACCCAATAGCGTCACAGTCAATGGCCCAGAAATTCGGGTCTCCACGGGTGAGTACGCACGGGGTACTCACCCGTAGGCCCAATGGAAGTGCCGGTTTCCTGCATGCCCTGCGCATGCGTGGGAAACCAGCACTTCTGTTCCCCTGAACGAAGGGGTTCAGAGGTCGAACGCGTGCGCGGGAGAGGCTGCGCGTGCGCATTGAACTTCGGTTTTATTTGCAGATTTTCCTGGGAGGGTATGTCTCCAGAAGTTACACATTTAAAAAGCAGGCGTAAGGCCTGCTTTTTACAAGGTAAGTGGTGAATTAATTAAAATTAAAACATTTTTCCCACAGGTTTATTATTTTTAAATACTTTAAAGCAAAGTTTTTAGCCCCGTTAGAAAATAAAATTATTTTTTTCAAAAATTTAAATTGTTTAAAATAGTTATTTCATGTAATTTATAGTTTATTTTAAAAATGTGATTTTTTAAAAATTTATTTGAAGATTTAGTGCTGTTTTGGGGCCGTAGTATTTATTAGTTGTGACAGCTCGTCAAACTTATGAATGGAGCATTCCCTGCTCCGACTGGCTCCCCATGGCCCACGTGATCCCAGGGGACGCTTCGAACTAACTGCGCCCCTGGGATATGCAAGCACTGCGCGCCGGCAGCTGGACCAGGCCCCGGATCGGAATTCCACGGGGACCCACAGCTCAACGGCCAGCGCGCTAGGTAAGTGCAGATCGGGGGCTTATACCCGCGGGAAGCCCCCGACCCGAATTTCTGGGCCATTATATTTGGTGTCAGCCCCCAAATGATCAGATTTATTGAATTCAATGTCACAACTTGCGATGGTGGGATTTGAACTCATGAACTCTCGGTTGATGGCCCAGTACCATAATCACTGGGTGACTGCACCTAATTAGGGACAATGCCTACTTCTGCACCTAACGTTATCCAACTGCCCAGTAGCGGAAAGCACACACAACAAAGCTCCTTCGGCACACTTGACCATTGCTTGGGTCAGCCGCCAAGCAGCTTTTCGTTAGCATCTTGAAAGCAATTCTGGCTGCTGGGCAAGGTTGACTAAATTAGTCTCAGTCAGGAAGTCGCTACCTTGGAGCAGTATCCCAGCAGCCAGTTGAAAAATCCAGACTTCATTGGAGCTCAGACCAAGCAGACTACATCTGGTGTTCCAAAACACCACATTCCATCCCAGCAATTATGTACACTTCCATTGGCTCACGGCCTTGTTTAAAGAAAGATGTGCTACACTGTTGTCCCAAGAGCGGAAATACTTTGATCGATGGAAAAGGTTAGACAGCCAGAGACAGAGAATCATATCTTTATATTAAGTCCAAATATTAAAAGTTCCCATCATCAATTCACCAGATGTGAAACTGCATGACTCTCAGACAGGCTCAAAGGATGGATGGATGGAAGATAATCAAATCTGTTTCTAATATCTGGCCCAATTCAACTCTCCCTCCACTTGAGCCTGGGGGTCATGCGTCACATTTTTGTGGCTAAGTTATCAAATACCGAAAACGTGGGCCTTTACGCAGGCGTATGCCTGCAGGCCCAGGACCGCAAGAGTCTGAAGCTCCGGAGACACCGGGCAAGTAAGTGGTTTTCTTTCGGTTCGGAGGCGGATGTGGGCAGCGAGCCTCCGGCCGCATTTTCCAGGCCCATACTATCCGCAAGAAATCGGAGTCGAACCCCATTAAGGGCAGGCCCCAGAATCCTTACCGCCAAATATACTGGAGCTCCTGCTAACCACTCTCCTGTACGTGGAATTATTAGACAGAAAGGGCACACTTCTGTTTCTCAAAGTAATAGCATAGATTCGTACCTGGGATTGATTACACGTATAGGCAGGCCACTGATTTCCAGCTTTGTCAGCTGTGGCTCTGTGGGTAGCACACTCGCCTCTGAGTCAGGAGGTTGTGGGTTCAAGTCCCACTCCAGGGACTTGAGCACATAAAGCTAGGCTGACACTCCAGTGCAGTACTGAGGGAGTGCTGCACTGTCGGAGGTGCCGTCTTTCAGATGAGACGTTAAACCGAGGCCCCGTCTGCCCTCTCAGGTGGACATAAAAGATCCCATGGCACTATTTCGAAGTTATTACCCGGTGTCCTGGGCCAATAGTTATCCCTCAATCAACATAACAAGAAATCAGATTATCTGGTCATTATCACATTGCTGTTTGTGGGAGCTTCCTGTGTGCAAATTGGCTGCCGCGTTTCCCACATCACAACAGTGACTACACTCCAAAAAAGTACTTCATTGGCTGTAAAGCGCTTTAAGACGTCTGGTGGTCGTGAAAGGCGCTATAGAAATGTAAGTCTTTCTTTCATGTAAAAATGGATGAAATTGCAGAATATGCTACCCAAAGCACTGCCAAAACCCCTGGAATATCCCATGTAATTAAAATGGAATCTGACTTACTCACCAACGATAAACTTGTATGCCCAATTCAAAACTAATAGAATTAAGGAACCCAATCCCCCAAAAATAGGTATAATCTCAGAATCCTAGCCAATAAAAATGTAATTTTACTTTTTCAGGCAATGTCAAACATTGGCCCTAATCATGGCTATAAACTCAGGACAGAAACCCATGACGTAAAGTCAGCTCAGAGCTTTGCAGTTGTGCAATAGAAGGAGGCAGCTCTTATCTGGCAGCGAGATAACGGCCCAGAAATTCGGGTGCCAATTGCGCACAGTGAGGTTTCACTAACAGTTAATCAGCTGAATGACCAGTTTGTCTGGTTTATTTTTGATGCCGTTGGTCGAGGGAAGACTATTGGCAGTGAAACTGGAAAAACTCCCTGCTCTTCCATCAAATAGTGCCACCGGGATCTCTTACGTCCACCTGAACAGGCCTCAGTTTAACATTTCCCTTGAATTACCTCCCAACAGTCCAGCACTCCCCTCACTGAATTGTCAGCCTAGCCTCAAGTCCTGAAGTAGGTCTTGAAACCACATCCTTCTGACTCGGGAGGCAAGAGTGCTGAGTCAAGTTGACGTATAAGAGATCTGTCAACCCCACAGTCTAGACTGGATTCAAATCCAGGTCTCAGAGGGGAAAGGACAATGTAACGACCCACCGGTCGAAACAGTCACCTTGGTGTGTCCTTGTCTACTATTTAGATTCATCTGACAATTCAAGTCAACATACCATTCTGTAATACGTAAACTGCACCCCAAGGAGTGCGGCAGTGAAAGTGTTAAAAGAAGAGGCACAGTAGGACGCTACTGAATGCAATCTTTTTTTTAAAAAAAGCGATGAAGGTCTGTTTTAAGACAGTGCGCCTGTGATGTATCTGAAGTGAAGCAGAGATCAGAGGAGCTCACAGCAATCTGGTTTCAATCTGCGTCGACTCTGCAGCAGGAAGTGCCTCTTCTTTCACATTGTAACTTACAATGAAAACCTTCTGAAGTCCAGCTCTGAAGGAGTTTATTACTGAAACCAATTACACGTGCTGTCCTCTCCTTCTATTCATGCTCCTACTGGGCAAAGGAAGTCTGAGAGAAAATTAGTTCCATATTTGCTAGCCCTAACAAAGCTGGAGTATTTAGACTACAAATTCTGCTTAAAGGGCTGACGACGACTCATTAAAGGACCTCAATGGATGCTTTATCATGTTTGTGAACAGGGAAGCACACACTGGTGCCATGCTATGTGACCTTTTAATTTCTTGCTATACTGAACACTAAACTTAGAAATGTCATTTTCTGCTGAAACGGGTTCTGTACCCATGGTAACGTATATTGAATCCACGGTAACAGAAATGCTCGTGCAATGCCTATTGCAGCAGACTCACGCTTTGAAGGAAAACTGACAGAAGAACCTGAAATTGCTTTGGAAAAGTTTGTGCCATTGCACACAGAGTGTCTGATATATTGGCCCGTATTTTCTGATTGCAGGCCTCCCGCGGGCGGAGGACTGCGATCTGGAAAAATCTGCGCCCTTACCCGAGGGCTCCCGGGAGGCGCACAATTCCGCTGCTGGGCCTCTCCAATCTGCCGGTGCGCAGGGCCCACGTATCCCAGAGGCGCAGGTAGTTCGCAGCGTCCCTGGGATCACGTGGGCCATGGGGAGCCAATCAAAGAAGGGAATCTCCCTTCATACATTTGACAGGAAGACCTGTTAAATATATGAATGGAGATCACCCCAAAACATAGTAAAACTTTAAATAAATTTAAAAAGAACAATCACATTTTTAAAATGACTTGAAAGTACAATAACTCAACTATTTTAAACAATTAAAGTTTTTTATGGGGCTAAAAATAAACATACCTTTTTTTAAAGTATTTTTAAATGATAAATCAGTGGAAATTAAAAAAAAAACTTTTTTCAACTCTTATCCTGGTAAAAGCAGGCCTTACGTTTTTACCAGGCGCAAGAATTGTAAGTGTTTTCTGCAGGCGGAGGGTCTCCAAAAAGCGGAACTCTCCGTCCGCAGAGGCCCTTCTCCAGGGCAGCCGGAGGATCTGTCAAGAGCTTTCTTGACAGATCGGAAATGCCGGTTTCCAGCGCATGTGCAGTGCGTGCCTGAAACCGGCATTTCCGATGTCCCTACGGGTGGGTACACAGCGCGTACTCACCCGTAGGGATCGGAATATCCGACCCATTGTGAAACTACCCAATGATAGCTTTGAGGGCAGGTTTAATATTCCCCCCCTCCCTCAAAAGTTCCTGCTGAATATTTCCTTAAACATACAACACTCAGCAGTGGCCAAAATTCCCTTTTAACTAAATGTTGAAGAACGGTTTTCCCCGTTAGTAAGTACAGCCGTCACACTTTCAAAATCAAATAGGGAATTCAGAAGAAACTTCTTTACCCAGAGAGTGGTGAGAATGTGGAACTCGCTGCCACAGGGAGTAGTTGAGACAAATAGTATAGATGCATTTAAGGGGAGGCTAGATAAGCATATGATGGAGAAGGAAGCATATGATGGAGAAGGGAACAGAGGGTTATGCTGATAGATTTAGATGAGGAAAGACGGGAGGAGGCTCGAGCGGAGCATAAAAGCCGGCATGGACTGGTAGGGCCGAATGTCCTCTTACTATGCTGTATATCCTATGTAAACTTTCATCAGTGCTAAGGAGTGGATGCACTACAAGGGAACCCCCCACCCTACATCACCCCAACAAATCAGTTCTACAGAACTGAGAGCAGGGCAATGGTCTGTTTACTGGTTTGGAAATGGGAAGTAAAGTGCGTGGTGACACCATGGTTTCACGGTGACAGCATCCACTTGATAATAGGATTCCTGTCAGTTCTCCACCGGCGTGTTAAAAAAAGAAAGCCTTGCATTTATATGGCGCCTTTCATGACCTCACGACATCCAAAAGTGCTTTACAGCCACTGAAGTCACTGTTGTGATGTAGGAAACGCGGCAGCCAATCTGTGCACAGCAAGCTCCCACAAATAGCAATGCGATAATGACCAGATTATCCAGTTTGTTTTAGTGATGTTGGTTGAGGGATAAATATTGGTCAGGACACCGGGGATAACTCCCCTGCTCGCCTTCAAAATAGTGCCACAGGATCTTTTACGTCCACCAGAGAGAGCAGACGGGGGCCTTGGTTTAACGTCTCATCCGAAAGGGAAGACATGGCCTAGAAATTCGGGTCTCCACGGGTGAGTACGCACGGGGTACTCACCCATAGGCCCAATGGAAGTGCCGGTTTCCTGCATGCACTGCGCATGCGCGGGAAACTGGCACTTCTGTTCCCCTGAACGAAGGGGTTCAGAGTTCGAATGCGTGTGCAGGAGAGGCAGCGCGTGCGCATCGAACTTACGTTTTTTTTTACAGGTTTTCCCGGGAGGGTAAGTCTCCAGAAGTTACACATTTAAAAAGCAGGTGTAAGGCCTGCTTTTTACAAGGTAAGTGGTGAATTAATTAAAATTAAAACATTTTTCCCACGGGTTTATTATTTTTAAATACTTTAAAGCAAGGTAAGTTTATTTTTAGCCCCATTAGAAAATAAAATTATTTTTTTCAAAAATTTAAATTATTGTTTAAAATAGTTATTTCATGTAATTTATAATTTATTTAAAAAATGATTTAAAAAAAATTTATTTGAAGATTTTGGGGCCCGTAGTATTTATAAGTTTTGACAGGTCAAACTTATGAATGGGCATTCCCTGCTCTGATTGGCTCTCCATGGCCCACGTGATCCCAGGGGCCGCATCGAACTAACTGCGCAAGCACTGCGCGCCGGCAGCTGGAGCAGGCCCAGGATCGGAATTCCACGAGGGCCCACAGCTCAGTGGCCGGCGCGCAAGGTAAGTGCAGGTCGGGGGCTTGCACCCGTGGGAAGCCCCCAACCCGAATTTCTGGGCCATTATATGGGGAAGGGAGAATATCAACAATATTTCCACCACTTAACTGGCCCGATAAGCCAGGAGTGTCCAAGCCCCTTTGTGTTCATGGGCCACTTAGGTACACACCACGGAGAACTGTGGGCCACATGTACAGTTTAAATCAAATGTTCCCATTAATTGGAGGAGCTGGTTGGTGAGGGAGTTGAACTGAGACACAAACAATCACTGCCTGTATCTCTACTGATTTCAGCTTCCTCACACACTGTTGGGTTCAGTTGCTGCCAGCTGCTCTGATGTTATCAACATCCACTGTTTAAATAAAAATATGAATTAAAGAAAAGAAAGATCAAGGAAGAAAAGGACACGGAAGCTGATTGTGACTCTATGTAGTAGTTTAAAGCAGCAATAATATCTTGATCCTGAAACTCAGAAGCTAATAGGACGATAAAACTCCCCAAGACTCCAGGATAAAGTCGTGATTCTTGCAACAAGTCTGCTCGAGTTTTAAACAATCCAAAGCCAGAACCACAGATTTGCTATTTTTTTTTAAAGGTAAACAGATGGCTAGGAAGCGAGTTGTTGCGACGGGAACACACTGCTTGAAAGGACGGTGGAAGCAGATTCAATAATAACTTTCAAAAGGGAAAAATTGCAGGGCTATGGGGAAAGAGCAGGGCAGTGGGACTGATTAAATAGCTCTTTCAAAATGCTGGCACAGGCACGGTGGACCGAATGGCCTCATTCCGTGCTGTAAGATTCTATGAAGTTCTCTCAAAATTCTAAGGTAAATCCCTAAATTTAATAATCAGACTCACTGCTCCTTCTCAACCTGCATCAGTCTCAATCCTGGATTACATTATTTTCAACCCAACAGATGATGGTGACTCCTTCCCAAAGATTCACTTGGAAACCATCCCTTATCTCTCTTCATAAAATATACGTGTGTGTGTATCTACGTGGGTATGTATATATATATGTGTCTATTTGTGTCAGTGTGCGTGTCTGTCTGTGTGTATCTGTGTGTGTATCTGTATGCGTGCATCTGTATGCGTGTATCTGTGTGCATGTGCGTGTGTCTTTGTGTGTGTGTCTCTGTCTGTGTGCATGTGTCTGTGTGTGTGTCTCTGTTTGTGTGTGTGTGTGTGTCTGTGTCTGTTCATATGTGTCTGTGTATTTGTGTGTCTCTGTCTGTGTGTCTCTCTGTCTGTGTGTGTCTGTGTGTATGTATGCGTGTGTATGTATGTGTGTGTCTGTCTGTGTGTGTGTGTCTGTAGCTGTGTCTGTTCATATGTGTCTGTGTAGCTGTGTCTGTTCACATGTGTCTGTGTATCTCTGTCTGTGTGTCTGTCTGTGTGTATGTCTGTCTGTGCCCGTGAGTATGTGTGTGTGTGTGTGTATCTCTCTCGCTCCTCAGTCTATCATTACATTTTTGAAATGCTTGGGTCAAAACTTTAAGTCACTTTAAGATATTGTACCTGAAGGTCCTTTTGCATTTGGGCTGGAACCCAGAATGACACAATCGGAGAGCTGGCACAATGATACGCTCAGTATGTTTTACTTCAGATTGACGGCGAAATATTTTGGCACGTACGGCTGAATGCTTCCATCTGAATACTATTCCAGCCTTCACTACAACAGAGACACTGATGTAACTATTCTGTGTAGTTTGATCCTTTTCCTGAGTCCAGCTGTTAACTTTTCTGTGTGTGTGTGTGTTTCATGGAAATATACTTTACTTTTGGGGTCTTAAAAAGTGATTTTAATTAGCCTGAGCCAGCCAACTATTAGCCCAGTTCCGGTAATAAACTTTCATTTTGTTATGTGAGTCTCCTTGATACTTTCATTCTGATTCAATTATACTGTAACACAAATGGCTTTTTCTGTCATTCAGTAAGGGAGTGATTTTTCTGGGTTGTATATCTGGGGTAATGGTGACATGTGCAATAATCAGCTTGAAATCCAATCACCACTGTTGCTTGATAACTGCAGTAAATTAGTCCTAAAGCATGAAACCGATCTCCAGCCTCCCGGGACGTGCCTGCATTTTACAGACTCACTGGCTTTGCTTCTGGTAGCCCTCTTATCTGCTAATCATTTTAACCCTACGGGTACCCTGCGCCGTTTTAGGAGCAACAGCCTCTCGGTTCCTGTCAACGAAAGCCCGCTCCCTTCGCTCTGGGCCAACCTCGGTGTGGTCAGTGTCCTGTCGATGTGTTTGGTCGCCTCGGCCTGCGAAAACGCTGTACGGGCAGCGGTCACTGTGCTATTGTCCAATGCAACATCTGTCACTGTGTCTATACCAAAGAATGCATATGGACAGCCCCAAAAGCTGAAATTTCTTGGCCCATGCTTATCCGTCCATCTGCTAAATCTATGTTTTTGGAAAATGACATACACAGAGGAGAGCATTCAGTGGGAAACAGTGAGAAATACAATCTATGGCCGCAGTCCATGAGGGCTTTTTTTTGAATCCCTCTCTATCATGCTTTCTCTTGCTCTTGTTCTCCTTTTGTATCTCCTGCTCACCATTTGGTCAACTAATTTGAAAAGATTTTGAGTGCACTGCCTGAGCGTTGAATCACTTATACAGCAATGGTGTTGAATTGTGCAATAAAATTCAACAAACTGACATTATTAAGTCAGCCGGTAATGTGAGGAGAAAATAATAGGTCAGAAACGGTGGCATAGTGGTTAGCACTGTTGCCTCACAGCGCCAGGGACCCGGGTTCGAATCCGGCCTCGGGTGACTGTCTGTGTGGAGTTTGCACATTCTCCCCGTGTTTGCGTGGGTTTCCTCCGGGTGCTCCGGTTTCCTCCCACAGTCCAAAGATGTGCGGGTTAGGTTGATTGGCTATGATAAATTGACCCTTAGTGTTAGGGGGATTAAATACGTGGGGTTACGGGGATAGGGTGGGATATGTGTTGGTGTAGGGGTTACGGGGATCGGGTGGGATATGTGTCGGTGCAGGCTCGATGGGCCGAAATGGCCTCTATCTGCACTGTGGGGTTTCTGTGATTTCTGTGAAAATAAGTTTTTAAAAAGTGGTAAACGAGGTGATTCGCACACACAGGGATAGTCCGTGAATGAATGTCAAAGGATGGCATGTCCAGTGTGCCATCCAAAAAAACACGAGAATACTTTACGAACAACAGCAACAACAACTTGTATTTGTATAGCGCCTTTAACGTGGTAAAACGTCCCAAGGCGCTGCACAGGAGTATTTTAAGACAAAAAATTTGACACCGATCCACATAAGGATAAATTAGGGCAGGTGACCAAAAGCTTGGTCAAAGAGGTGGGTTTTAAGGAGCGTCTTAAAGGAGGAAAGAGAGGTAGCGAGGTGGAGAGGTTTAGGCAGGGAATTCCAGAGCTTAGGGCCCAGGCAACAAAAGACATGTTTATGTTTGAATCGGGATTTCTGTAACCGGCAGATTAAAAAAAAAGAGAATGGCCCAGAAATTCGGGTCCCCACGGGTGAGTACGCACGGGGTACTCACGTGTAGGCCCAATGGAAGTGCCGGTTTCGTGCATGCACTGTGCATGTGTGGGAAACCGGAACTTCCGTTCCCTTAAAGGAAGGGGGTTCAGAGGTCGAACACGTGCGCGTACGCCTGGAACTTACGTTTTTTCCCAGGTTTCTCCGGGAGGGTAAGTCTCCAGGAGTTACCCATGTAAAAAGCAGGCGTAAGGCTTGCTTTTAACAAGGTAAGTGGTGAATTAATTAAAATTAAAACATTTTTTCCACCGGTTTATTATTTTTAAATACTTTAAAGAAAGGTAAGTTTATTTTTAGCCCTGTTAGAAAATGTAATAAATTTTTTCAAAAATTTAAATTATTGTTTAAAATAGTTATTTTATGTAATTTATAGTTATTTTAAAAATGTGATGTTTTTTAAAAATTTATTTGAAGTTTTAGTGATGTTTTGGTGCTTATAGTATTTATAGTTTTGACAGCTCTTCTGGTCAATTTTATGAATGGGCATTTCCCTGCTACCATTGGCTCTCCATGGCCCACGTGATCCCAGGGGCCGCATCGAACTAACTGCGCCCCTGGGATACGCAAGCACAGCGCGCCGGCAGTTGGAGGAGGCCCAGGATCGGAATCCCACGCGGGCCCACAGCTCAACGGCCGGCGCGCTAGGTAAGTGCAGGTCGGAGGCTTGCACCCGTGGGAAGCCCCCGACCCGAATTTCTGGGCCATTGTATTCAATCCATTTAATGATGCATTTAGTTAAATGAAATTTTACATGAAATTAATGATTTTTAAAATTGGCAGTTGATCTTTACAACAAAAGCTTGGACTTACATAGCACCATTCACATGCAGTAAATGTCCCAGGGCACCTCACAGAGGCCAAGCAGTATCTGGAGATGATGGTCGAACAGGGGACACGGAGCAGCCAGAGTCAACTGAGTTGGGAGTGCGAGCTGGTATCTGGGGCTGGAGTCTGTTACAGACGTGGAATGGGGTGAGAACATGGAGGCATTAGGAACTGAGAATGAAGATTTGGAAATCCATTTGTTGGGGGGTAATGGAGCGAGTAACGGTTGGCAAGGAAAAGGGGGAAGGGGTGAGCAGGACTTGGCACAGAGCAGGATGTGGGTGGCAATGTTTGACACGAGTTGGGAATTTATGTCGGATGGAGTTCCAGAGGCCCATGAGGAGAGCTTTGTGGAGGTTGAACCTGGTGGTGTGGCTGATGGTTCCAGCAGCGAAGAGGCTCGGTAAGGGTGGAGGCAGGCAATTTTGTGGAGGTGCAAGTAGGCAGTCTTGCTGATGGACAGGGCACAGGGTTGTGAAGCTCAGTTCAGGGTCAAACAACAACAACAACTTGTATTTATTTATATTTATATAAACTGGATATCATTCAGCCTGAGCGAGCAACGGTGTAGGGGGATGAAATGGGGAGGGCAAAGGCCCTGAGTTGTTGCAGGGAATCAAAGAGGGTGGCTTTGGTCTTGCCAGGGCCAAGTCGGAGAGAGTTCTGGCTCATCCATGACTTGATACTGGACAAGCAGTCAGACGGTACAACGGTTGTCGTGCAGTCGAGGGTGGAGACAAAGCTGGATAGGTAGAGCCGGGTGTCATCAGTATACACCTGGAAATAGAAACATAGAAGATAGGAGCAGGAGTAGGCCATTCGGCCCCTCGAGCCTGTTCCGCCATTTAATGAGATCATGACTGATCATCCAAATTCAGTACCCTGTCCCTATAGAAACATAGGCGATATCGAACCCATGCCTTGGGATAATGTCACCATTCACTGAGTGTCAAAAAAACCCCCGGATAACTAGGGAACAGTGCATGCTGTGATCAGGAATGGGGAATCGTTTGATCCACTGCCATTCCACACATGGGAGGTTTGTCCCAGTCGCATTTCAGGCGATGGGAATTGGTCTTCTGAGAGAAGCTTAGGTGAAGGGAGAAGGCCCATAATTCAGGACACCACCAAGGCTGACAAGAGTAAGAGAGAAGATGAGGTAAATCAGGACGTGGTAATTAGCTAATAAAAAGAAAGACTTGCATTTATATAGTGCCTTTCATGACCTCAAACCGTCCCAAAGCGCTTTACAGCCAATGAAGTACTTTTTGAAGTGTAGTCACTGTTGTAATGTAGGAAACGCAGCAGCCAATTTGGGCACAGCAAGCTCCCACAAACAGCAATGTGATAATGACCAGATAATCAGTTTCAGCAATGTTGATCGAGGGGTAACTATTGGCCAGGACACTGGGGATAACTCCCTTGCTCTTCTTCGAAATAGTGCCTGTGGGATCTTTTACATCCACCTGAGGGGGCAGACGGGGCCTCGGTTTAACGTCTCATCCGAAAGACGGCACCTCCGACAGAGCAGCACTCCCTCAGCACTGCACTGGGAGTGTCAGCCTGGATTTCTGTGCTCAAGTGGGACTTGAACCCACAACCTTCTGACTCAGAGGCTAGAGCGCTACCCACTGAGCCATGGCTGACAACTTGGCAAACACGTGGCTTATAGAGTCCGCTGAACTTTAGAGGATTGAGGAGTTCCAGGGTTTAGAGGGCCTGGGAAAGAATGATAAAACGAAGAGGAAGTGGTCTAGTCCATTGGAATTTTATGAAATGTAGACTGACTGGGAAGCTGCTTGGTGCGTTGGAATTTATCGCTCGGAGTCTGGGAGTGACTGTACAACATTAGAGTGCCTCATTAATGATCTGCAGTTAAGCACTTGCACTGTTTACCTATGAACTACACGGCCATCTGTCCTAGCCCATCAGTTGCATGTTACAGTTTCACAGAGGCTGTCAGTTTAATCATCCTATGGCAATGATGTAACTGACTACAGGCAGCTGAGAAGTACCCAGGAGAGATACAACTGTACACAGCCAGAATCATAATCAGTTTGGAGGAGGTGGGGGGGGGGGGGGGGGGGGGGCAGGGGGGAAGATCTCGAGTACACAAAGCTGAAGTTAGAGTTAGGTAATTGCAGTGAAACCGACTGAGCACAATAGCTATGGTTGCCATGGAGACAGGAGGACCAAGTCCTGGGTGGGACACCTGGTGCAGCATCCGCTGCAAAAGGCAATTGAAAGCGGACTTATTTTGAATTGACAACATGTAAAAGGGATGTTGATACTGGAAATATGACAGCCTGCTGCCTTCATGCAACTCAAGGGAGCCCTCTTCAGCCCCCCTCACCCGCCCGCAACAATGGAATTTCCAAATCCTGAAGGATTTACAGTGGAGATATCATGAAGGAAAAGTTACCGTCAATGCGCTATAGAAATGAGAAATATTCCTCTCTGTTAAGTCTGTGTGTTCCAGTTGTATTAAGATTAATTACTGACACAGACTACAAGAATAAAGTTCAACAGGTCTTTACTAGTTGGAGGTCAGGACTATACTAAATACAATATCACTACACAGTACTTATATACCGGTGGTCACCACCGGTATTACGTATACAGCAGCCAGAGAAAGTAGTACATCTCTTAAGGTGGAACAGGCTTAAGTTCTCTTAAGGTGGAACAGGTTACAAACACCACACTCTCCCTGTGTCACCCTGAACCACATGGCATGATGCTGGTCATTCCCCCAGTGGGTCAACAACATCAACAACTTGCATTTACATAGCACCTTTAACGTAGGGAAACGTCCCAAGGCGCGTCACAGGAGTGTAATCAGACCAAAATCGACACCGAGCCAAAGAAGGAGACATTGGGACAGGTAAACAAACGGTTAGTTAAAGAGGGAGCTTTTAAGGAGCGTCTCAAAGGAGGTGAGAGAGGCGGAGAGGTTTAGGGAAGGAATTCCTGAGCTTAGGGCCCAGACAGCTGAAGGCACGGCCGCCAATGGTGGAGTGAAAGAAATCGGGGACGCTCAAGAGGCCAGAATTTGAGGAACGCAGAGTTCTTTAAGAGAGTTGTAGGGTTGGAGGAGGTTACAGAGATAGGGAGGGCCGAGCCAATGAAGGGATATGAACACAAATTTGTGTTGCGGTTTTAAGCCATATGGACGAGGAAGGCTCCCACTTTGATTCATTTCTGTTTGAGTCAGCTGGGTTAAGGATGGGGGTCCTACAAATAGCTTCAGTGGCCCTGGAATAGGGAAGGAGAAAGAAATAAGCTAAGATCACCACTCGTAAAAAAAAGAAAGTCTTGCATTTATATAGCGCTTTTCATGACCACCGGACGTACCAAAGTGCTTTACAGCCAATGAAGTACTTTTTGAAGTGTAGTCACTGTTGTAATGCAGGAAACATGGCAGCCAATTTGCGCACAGCAAGCTCCCACAAACAGCAATGTGATAATGACCAGATAATCTGTTTTAGTGATGTTGATTGAGGGATAAATATTGGCCAGGACACTGTGGCAACTAGGGATGGGCAATAAATGCTGGCCTTGTCAACGATGCCCAGATCCCGTAAGCGAATAAAAAAAAACTCCCCTGCTCTTCTTCAAAATAGTGCCAGGGGATCTTTTACGTACAGCTGAGAGAGCAGACGGGGCCTCAGTTTAACATCTCATCCGAAAGATGGCACCTCCGACAGTGCAGCACTAGAGTGTCAGTCCAGATTTTTGTGCTCAAGTCTCCGGCGTGGGACTTGAACCCACAACCTTCGGACTCAGAGCTGATGGTACTATCCACTGAGCACTTCTGACACTTCAACACAATGCAGTGACTCTTCCTGGGCAGTATGCCAGTGTGGAATTTTGGGTGAGGGCAGGATTTGGATTTGCTGTGACGCCTCACCTCCCATGGCCTGAATAGCCCACCAATGCTCATTATCCAGGCTCACATATGAAGACTGCCAATTGGGTGCCATACTCTAGCATCAGTCACTTCAGGGGTGGTAGAGGAGGAATCAAGGGATATGGGGATAGGGCAGGAAAGTGGAGCTGAGGTCGAAGATCAGCCGTGATCTTACTGAATGCCGGAGCAGGCTCGAGGGGCCGTGTGGCCGACTCCTGCTCCTAATTCTTATGTTCTTAGGAGAGGGAGAATGATTTGAGCCAGCGCTACTGGATACAGCAAGAGTATGCGACTCTTTTCGGACATTAATTCTGCCCCTCCCTTCCCCAAGTGCAATATTCCAGCTCTTCCATTGCCTCTAGATTGGGCCGAGAACCCCGCACGACCTGCGCCAAAGATTGCGACTGAAGTTTAACTTCTTCAATTCAAATGATGCATGGGGCTGCTTATGAACAAAGGAATCCACAGACCCAGATTGGACACAGACACATTTTCGTCCACACAGACTCTCGACTGTCTCAGGCTTTCAGTGAACTGCGTCGGGCCCTGGAGTTCAAAGGGCAGGAGCCAGCTGGGGTCATCCCAAAGTAAAACCAGTTCAGTCTGCTACTTTGAGAAACCTGAGTAAAATCAGATGGCGGTTGGGGGGGGGGGGGGGGGGAGGATCAAGCTTCTGACACTGTGCCAGTACTGAGCTGCCAGAATACGCTGCCCAACTGAAGTGTGTGCCTCCTTGTGCAGTGCTGAGGGACAGAAATGTGGGTGGAAAACCACTACCACTGTTAGTCGAGGTTGGCTTTATACCTGGTTAACTTTCTCATTCCCCGGCCTGCAGACCCGAGCACAGAGTCCAGGCTGACACTCCTGTGCCAATACTGAGGGAGTGCTGCACTTTTTTGGCTGCCGAGTTTCCTACACCACAACAGTAACTGCACTTCACAAGTACTTCATTGGTTCTAAAGCGCTTTGGGACGTCCTGAGGTCGTGAAAGGCGCTATATAAATGCAAGTCCTTTCCTTTCAGGTCAGCTGTGGCTCAGTGAGTAGCGCCCTCACCTCAGAGTCAGAAGGTTGTGGGTTCAAGTCCCACTCCAGGGACTTGAGCACATAAAGCTAAGCTGACACTCCAGCGCAGTGCTGAGGGAGCGCTGCATTGTCGGAGGTGCCGTCTTTTGGATGAGACGTTAAACCGAGGCCCCGTCTGTCCTCTCAGGTGGACGTAAAAGATCCCATGGCACTATTTCGAAGAAGAGCAAGGGAGTTATCCTCGGTGTCCTGGGCCAATATTTATCCCTCAACCAACATAACAAAAACAGATTATCTGGTCATTATCACACGGCTGTTTGTGGGAGCTTGCTGTGCGCAAATTGGCTGCCGCGTTTCCCACATTACAACAGTGACTCCACTTCAAAGAGTACTTCATTGGCTGTAAAGCGCTTTGAGACGTCCGGTGGTCGTGAAAGGCGCTACATGAATGCAAGTCTTTCTTTCTTTGTTTTTCCTTTAAGGTTAATCTACTGCCACTCTGGCAAGATCAGCATAGACCACGGATTGAGCCTGGGACTTCTCTGGACTGCCTACCACATAGGGTGGTGCGTTCAACCACTGAACCATCGCAGCACCACCCCCCCCCCCACCTCACTCTATTTTATTGAGCAGTATTCCTTTAATTCACATTATCCTTTGAATAAACACGTTATAAGGTGCCGCTTTTGCGATGGAATAGAACATACTGCCACCATCTGCACCTCCATCTGGCTCTGCTGGGTCACCACAACAAAAACTACTTTCAAATGATCCCGAACAGAAGTCCGAATGTGATATTATCAGGAAAAGACACATCTGTGCTCAGGTCACCGCTCTCCTCAGCCTTCCTGGGCAACAGACGGATCACAAATTACCTGGATCACGTGATGCTTAGCAGATGGGTATCAAGTTTCATAGACTGTGGTCGGTGAATGTCCTGAGCAATACTTAGACATCAACGTGTGTAAATGTGGCCTCACACTATCGGACGACGTATGGAATATATTTGTAGAATATTGTAAGTTTAAAAATGGTACCTAATATGTTTAAATACAGCGCACAAGCATTGGCCTGCAAAGCGCGTTCTTTGAATGACTGTGCCTAATAGGCAAACACTTTGCAGAAAAGGTCTCGGCCGGCTCAATGAGATTCTAAAGGTGGAATAATTGCTTGCAAGACATTTAATTAATCATGAAAGCAAAGGCACGCGTGAGGATGTCATTGGGGTAACATTCTGGGGGGGGGGTGGAGTTCTGTCCTGATTGCTCGCCGTAACTTTGCCGGGAACCCTGGAGAAAACTGTGCCAATGGCCCTTCCCATCGGTTCTCCGGGATTTCCGCCCACCTTCCACCAATGTTACGCCGGACAATCAGTAGACCCCCCCTGCGGAAATTACGGCCGATCATGTCCGCTGTCAAAAATTCATTAAAAGTTAGAATTGTAAAATGAACAAATTTTAGACACAAGACAAACATTATTTAGTACAGGTAGAACGTCCCGAATCCGGCAACCTCGGGACCGAGGCCGAGCCGGTTTTCGGGTTTTTCCGGACTTCGGAACGTGTTTCTGATGTCCGAAGTACGGAAACGTCCGAGCCCAGGTTACGATATTTCCAGACTTCGGACATCAGAAACACGTGCCGAGTCTGGAAATGCCTGGGCCCAGTTGCGCGTTTTTGGTAAGCCTCCCTCAGGGTGTCCGGATTCCGTAACATTTTACGGATTCCGGACCCCTGCCACCAATCGTCCCAGAGCCCGGATTTGGGATACTCAACCTATAGCCTCATGATAAGTTGCGAGTTGAGTTTTGGCATTTCAATGTTCCTCAGAGTCTGCCCTCTTAATCTCTAATGTAGTAACAAGGCCTCTGTAAGCATGCTGGTTGCCGAGGCAACGGGGCCTCAATATTTCTACACAACCTTTCTACTACTTAAATTACACTTGTACCTTATTATTGTAAACCACTTTTTCTGCAAACCTCACATTATAATAAACTTTTTCTGGCCCCAGGAGAAACTCCATTATGGTCAGGGAAAGAACTCAAACCACATTAATATTAACTCCCGATGGGTGTTGGCTCAACAGTAACTAACATGGCCGACCTAAAGCCCGCTTCTACCTTCCTGTAGTGTATGTACCCGTCTACCTTTAAGAGAACTATTGTATGTAACCGTTCACCTTTAAGAGAACTATTTTAGGTGTGGCACTACTTTGTTTGGCTTCTGTATACTGTAATACCGACGGTGACCACACCAGTATATAAGTGTTGTGTCAGGATTTATTGGGCAGATTCGCCCTGACCTTCGAATAGTAAAGTCCTGTTTTAAGTTACTCTGGTAGTCTGTGTATTAATTAACTAAACAACCCACAGACTTTACAGTGGCGACGAGTCCGATCGTACCCTGCGGCAACAATACTTCCGAAGCAGTTAACGAGCGTCGAGAAGAGGCAACCGCCCTCGTCGTTCTGCTGGGAGAAAACTCGAGGCTGCAGAACTAGAAAGGAGGAAGAATTTAGAGACAAAGACTTCCATCAGCAACAGGCACTGACTGTCCCTTCTGCCACGGCGAGGAGTGAGCCGATCAACACGAGAAGCAAGGCGGCCACGGTGACTGTGAGTAAGGGAAAGTAAAAAGAATAACCGGAGGATAAGGGCGGTGCACTCGACCACGGTCGAGGGGGAAAGGAGCCGGATAGAAGTCAGGTCCAGAGGCGCTGAGACTGGGGGCAGCGTGGAGCAAGGAAGCCGCGGTACAGACAGGCTGGGGGACGCAACGGCATCGTGAGACAGCTAGACCGCGACCCGGCGAAAAAGGCCGGGCAGCGACCGAAGCCACGAAGCGCTGCGACCGGGAACGTAGGCGCGGAAGAGATAAATTCAGCCGCAGCCGGGGAGGGAAGCACCAGACTGCGAGAGGGCTGGGAGGCGCGATTGGGAGCCGAGCGAGCGGGAGAGGCAGAGCCGACCAAGGGAGACTGAGCGAGAGCCAGTCCAGCGGCTGAAACTGTTCTCCGTCAACGGGGGGTACCCAGCGCCGGTAGAGCCGAGCGAGTGGGAGAGAGACAGAGCCCGAGCAAGGGGAACTGAGCGAGAGCCAGCCCAGCGGCTGAAACTGTTCGCCGTCAACGGGGTGTACCCAGCGCCGGTTGCCCTGCCGAGAAAAGGGAAAGCACTGAAGCCGACGCGCAGGCTGTGAACCTGAAAGCCAGCGGCCGTCGCCCGTGGGGAAAGTGTACCCCTCCCGCCAGGGAAGAAACGCGGGAAGCCGCCATTAGGCGGGGAAGAAGACAGAAGCGGGAAACCACCATTGAAGTGGGCGGGGAGAGAAGATAAGCGCGGGAAACCGCCATTTTCGCGGGAACCGCCATCTTGGAAAAAAAAAAATAATTTTCAAAGAAATAATTTGTGGTGTTTATCAGGAAGAGAGGAAGATGCCTAAGCATGGTAACATCAACGATTTTAATTCCGAGGTAGAAGACTGGGCCACGTATGTGGAACGCATTGAGATCTATTGTGAGGCCAATAAAATAGAAGAAGATGACAAAGCTATAACCTTGCTAAACTCGATGGGCGCGAAGACATACGGGCTCTTGAAGCATCTACTAGCACCAGCTAAACCGGCGGATCAGACTTTCGATGATATTGTGACTGTTCTGAAGGATCACTTGAACCCCACACCGTTGATGTTGGCGGAACGATTCAAATTCTATGCGAGAACGCAAAGGAAAGACGAAAGCAACGCAGAATACTTGGTCGAACTGCGTAGACTAGCGAAACACTGCCAGTTTGGAGGGAATCTGACAGAGGCATTGCGAGACAAGTTCGTGTGCGGGTTGTCAAAGGAAGGAACGCAAAAGCGACTACTCGAAGAGAACGACCTTACACTTGACAGGGCTGTCCTTATTGCAGCATCGCACGAAGCCGCAGCGAAGGGAACTGCGGAAATGCAGCTAAAGGCAGCGGCACTTAGTGTGGATCAAATTACCTCGAGTACAACAAAATGCTATCGTTGTGGGAAGACAACACACGACCAGAACCAATGCTGGTTTAAGAACCAGGAATGTAGGAAATGTGGCAAACTGGGTCACATAGCTAAGGTATGCCGGTCAGGGAAGAAGACCAACAACCAAAGGAAGCCATCACAGGAAAAGTACAAGAAGGTACACAAGGTGGCTGAGAAGAGTTCAGACGAACAGAATTCGGACTCAGACCCAAACGGCCAGGAGCTGGGCAGTCTGAGAATTCACAATGTGAGTAAGGAAGCTGACCTACAAACTATCTGGGTCATGCTAAAAATAGCTGGAGTCCAAGTGAAAATGGAGTTGGACACTGGATCAGCTCTATCAGTCATAAATCGAAGGGATTACCACCAGCTATTCTCACATATACCCTTAAGAGATACCAAGTTCGTATTGCAGACATACACGGGGCATAAAGTATACCCCATGGGAAAGATAAGAGTCAAGGTGAGAGATAGGGGTAAAGAACACCCAAGAATGAACTTATACGTACTACCTGAGGGAGGACCACCACTTCTAGGACGGGAGTGGATCAAGAAAATAGACATGGAATGGCACTATCTAAAAGCCATAACGAGTGAGGACTCGGTGCAGACAATCAGCTCAGATTCTGAATCGGATGACGATAAGACCAACCCAAATGTGAAAGACAAGGCTAAAATGGACTTGCCGACTAAGGTTGGAAAAACGAAGGCATGCAGAAAGGCTTATGCTCCAGAGAAGAACAAAGTTTCAGAACAGATCTCCACCGAACAACGACAACATAGTTTGACAGAGAATTCTGAGTCTGTTCAGTTTAAGGACATATCCATGACGGGAAGAACACCGAGCTCGGACTCAACTTTATTTCAAATTACGACAACAATTAGAACAATTGAGTTACCGTCTCGTACAAGAGATGAAAACAATGAAAAAGTTCTATGACACCGAATGGGAGAATCTGGAAAGACAACAGAAGCAGCTAGCTCAAGCAAAGAGCGACCATAGAGCCATCGTGACCAATCACCGATCACATCTCCCTTATGATGTTCAGGAGTTAGAATATTTGCAGAAAGAAGCAGATGAAGAGGAATCTTCAGGAAGCCAGGATTTTATTCCAGTTCTTCTCTACGACTCCTTACAAGCAGAGTTTGAGAAGTTGAAGGAACAGTATGAACAGGCCCAGGCTACAATCCTGGAGGGGGTTAACTCGGCAACCTCCGAAAAGCTAGTTTCAGTGGAAGCATATGAGCAACTAAAGGTTAAACATGAGCAAGAAGTCCAAAGGCTGCAGGAAATTCTTGATGAGCTCAAGGCCAAGACAGACTCATCGGTAGAAGTTCCATCCATTGATGAGAAATTAGAGGTGAAAGACATGGCAGAACATGAAAGTCAAGATGTCCAAGAACTCATAAAAATATTGAAGGAAACCCAAGACAAATATGAGGCGGCAATGACCGAGGTTCAACAACTTGAAGAACAGATTCAACTGGGAATTCTTTCAGTGAAAGAAAAGGCAACTGTAAGAAACACAGAGACTGTAAGAATGGCCCCTGAACATGAGCTAGAGAGCATCAAGGCGCAACTTCTCCGAGCGCTTAAAGCCAAAGTACAAGAGGAAAAAAAGGTGAAAGCATTGGAGGAAAAGGTGGATGAAATGGAGAAGACTCTGATCCACAGGGTCCCCGTGGAAGAGTTAACAGTCAGCCAACTCCTTCATATGCTGAGAGACAAGACTCTGCAATGGGAACCATTTGAACACGAGCTTCAATCTTCAAAGGGAAGGGGTTCGGAGCTCTCAAAAGTTTGGGAAATAGTTGAGGTTGCAACACAGATTTTACGGGGCTGCCGAAAGTACGCTGAATCACGTCAATGTGAACTACAGAATGTTGAAACAGCTGCTCCAGTAGAAGGATTGAATAGCCCGATCAATCAATCCCCGATGGAAGGGGAAGTATTGGAATCACAAATGAGGTCATTAGTGAAGGATTGGCAGGAAACCCAGGAAGAGCGGGATGAATATGAACGCATGAAGAAGTCTCTTCAGGAAAGATGTCTAGGGAGGGAACAACAGTCGGCTAACGTCCAGTTGGGTAAGGAAGAAGTAGCAGGCCCTCTCGCTAGACTAGCTCAGGACGACACCGAATATTACCATGACCTGTTGAGTGACACGGAATATTACGATGACTTGGTCTGCCCAGCTTGTGATGAAAACTCCCAAAGTGCAGAAATCAGGATGAAGCACTTAAAGTCTAAGGAACATAGGGAGATGGTGGCGCTACAGCTGGCAGCGGATAAGGGAGCCCCGAGAGTCTCCAAGAAGCAGAAAAGAAAAAGACGAAGCAGAAGACGATAACCATCGAAATCATTATCACCTCTATCAGATCATGCACGTGGGCCCTACGAAGGGGGCCAAATCAGTTGGAAAGTAGGAAAAATTACCAAGGCAGTCCAGCTGTTTGTAAAAGTCAGCACTGCTGGTTCAGCAGGACGGAAGTTCAAGCTGTTAAGCCAAGGGAAAGACTATTGGATGAGTCACGCTAGAAATGTGAACCGGCTACACCACAGAGATGTTGTTCGGACCGAGTCAAGACCAGAGACTGAATCTGTGAACTGTTTCCCGCAGAGACTATATCTGTGAATTGTTTTACATGAAGTTGATTATATGTTATGTTTAATGGGGAATAAGTATGTTGTAAGCTAAAAAGGGAGGATTGTAGTGTATGTACCCATCTACCTTTAAGAGAACTATTGTATGTAACCGTTCACCTTTAAGAGAACTATTTTAGGTGTGGCACTACTTTGTTTGGCTTCTGTATACTGTAATACCGACGGTGACCACACCAGTATATAAGTGTTGTGTCAGGATTTATTGGGCAGATTCGCCCTGACCTTCGAATAGTAAAGTCCTGTTTTAAGTTACTCTGGTAGTCTGTGTATTAATTAACTAAACAACCCACAGACTTTACACTTCCACCAACTATATTACACTGCTATAGAGACAAGAAGGCCCCAGGCCTTTATTGCGTTGGCTTTTTTCGATACCACCGGGATTGATTGTTGGGGAGGAATCTTTTTACATTTTGTATAACTTTATGATGTAGTCTTGATAAAGGGTCTAGAAAGGTGCTACCCTGATGTCCCATGGGGAAATTGCAGTGCTGAAGCAACGGAAGGGCGATACACGGTGACGCTTATCAAATCTGCCCCCCAAAGTGTCGATACTGTTACTGTTGTAATAAAATGAGTAAGTATTGTTAGTGTGGTGGAGCGCTTATTGTTAAATGCAACAGATTTATTGATTATTCAAAAGGGGTATCCTTTTTCAGGTATAGGGGGAAAAGTTCGGTTGCTTTGCGCCTCCCGTTAGCGCCCTAAGAGGGGCGCAAAGCAACTAGCGCCCGGGCGCGGTGATGTTTGCGCCGCTCGCGAAATTGACCAGACATTTTGCGGCAGCGCTAAACACTACCGCCACGATCTCCTGCGCGTGCAGATCGTGACGTCAGTCGAGCGTGCAACGCTCCGCTAGCGCCCCCGACCGGATATTGAGTGGCACCCCTGCCTTACCGCCTGCCGCTAGCAACGACAGGTTGAAGGGAGTGTTTTGCAGTCGGGAAGGGACCGGGGGAGCGCTATTTAAGGGCAGCCACTTCCTGCCTTTTTTTGTCAGCGACATTTTTGCACCACGCATTCTGAGAGAGAGAGAGACTTCTGGAGAGATTCAACGCTGTGTGAAGGAGTTTTGAGTACTGAGCAGCACTTTGCAGGTTCATTTTGATTTGACCTTCCTTGCATCGATTTAGAAGAGACTATGGGGGCTGCACTCTGAGCTCTTTCCCTGGGCCTCTCCATTGTTCTTTCCAGCAGATTTGATGTACAGGTCTCTCCAGGCCGAGATTCAAGGCTGCAATGAGCAGGGTGTGGATGGAGAGCAAGATCGACCCTTCCCTTTAAGAACTGGCCGGCGCCAGTGTGTCTGTGTTCCATTGCTCACTGACATCACATGAGCTTCGCCAGCGCTTTGAGGTAGCGCCTCGCTCCTCGGCGTTAGTGCCTTAAGAGAGGTGTGTAGCGCCTGATTTAGCGCTCAAATCACCTCCAGGGGCGATAGAAGCCAAGTTTGCAGTTGGAGGCGATAATTAGCACCAGGCGCTGAACTTTGCGCCCGGCTGATAATTGCGCCCCAAATGGGGCGATACCGAATTTTGCCCCCATAGTATCTTCAGTTTGACACTATTTTAACATGGCCTCACTAGCTTAATTTCTTCAATGTCCCATTAAGGATAAAAGTTGGAAGTAAATTCCTCTTCTAAAATTAGTGCCTCCTTAGATGAGGCCTTGCCAGACTGATACCTGGGATGGCAGGAATGATGTATGAAGAGAGATTGAGTCGATTAGGCTTATATTTGCTAGAGTTTAGAAGAATGAGAGGGGATCTCATTGAAACTTATAAAATTCTAACAGGACTAGACAGACTAGATGCAGGAAGGGTGTTCCCGATGGCGGGGGAGTCCAGAACCAGGGGTCACAGTCTAAGGATAAGGGGTAGGCCATTTAGGACAGAGATGAGGAGGAATTTCTTCACCCAGAGAGTGGTGAACCTGTGGAATTCTCTACCACAGAAGGCCGTTGAGGCCAATTCATTAAATATATTCAAGAAGGAGTTAGATATATTTCTTAAGGCTAAAGGGATCAAGGGATATGGGGAGAAAGCAGGGACAGGGTACTGAGTTTGGATGATCAGCCATGATCTCATTAAATGGCGGAACAGGCTCGAGGGGCCGAATGGCCTCCTCCTGCTCCTATCTTCTATGTTTCTATGTTTCTATCCACGCCGAACGGTGAGGGCGATTATAAGTGTGATGGACAAAAGCATAACCCGCAACCCCCGGAAATTGCACAGCGATCGAACAACAGAGATCAATCTTTCACCAAAGATACTCCAGCCGTGATCTTACATGAATGGCTTGAGGGGGTCGTATGGTTTGCTGCTGCTCCTATTTCTGCGGTTCTCCCACAGGCTCAGATCCTCCCATCTCCAGTTCTGGGATTTGTATCTATTTGTGTCAGGATGGGCTGTGTGCTGGTGGCTGTCTGAAGCCACGCGAGCTTCAGAGTTGCCTAGAAACAGCCTGCTAATAAGGGTGGAATTAGCAGCATCCCGATGATACCTTTCTGGCACACGGCATTCTGCCACATGATAGCAACGTGTGTGGTATGATAGCGTAAAGTTGAATCAGAGCTGCTCTTGTACTCATTGTAAGGGGAGTCCCTCGATGCTCAGTTGGAAATTGTGTCAAAGAGCTTGGATTTAACAAGCTCAGCCGTAGGACTGATTCCCTTCCTGGATACTCAAGGTGTGAAGAATAGCTCAGCGAGGGCCCAGCAGGCAAGTGCTCTGCGGCAGATGGCGAGGTGTTTGTCACACCTCAGGCCTGGGCTTGGACAGGGTGAGACTGGCTCACTTACCTTCTGTGGGACAGCACGCATCGGCTCAGAGAAAGCAAAGAGAGGCACGGCCAAGTTGATGAAGCCGTTCCTGTAGGCTCTTTTCGGCCTGCGACCCTGCACGACCTTGTAGAGCTCCAAACACACCAGGCCGACGACTGCAGCCGTGGTGGTGGCGATGGCGGGGATGATCCTTCCGGCAATCAGTTTGCTCTGTCACACAAAATAATGAAACAAAGGTTAAAAGAGTCTGCCTGTAGTGTTAAATGATATACTCTACCGGTCATTTATGTGTGTTGGCCCTGGCTCAGTGGGCTGCACTCTCGCCTCTGAGTCAGAAGGTTGTGGGTTCAAGTCCCCACTCCAGAAACCTGGGCACAAAATCTAAGCTGATGCTCCAGTGCAGTGCTGAGGGAGTGCTGCACTGTCAGAGGTGCCATCTTTTGGATGAGACGTTAAATTGAGGTCCCGTCCGAACTCTCAGGTGGATGTAAAAGATCCCATGGCACTATTACAAAGAAGAGCAGGGGAGTTATCCCCGGTGTCCTGGGCCAATATTTATCCCTCAACCAACAACCCCCCAAAAAATCAGATTATTTGGTCATTATCACATTGCTGTTTGTGGGAGCTTGCTGTGCACAAATTGGTTCCATGTTTCCTATATCACAATATAGTGACTACACTTCAAAAGTGCATAATTGGCTGTAAAGCGCTTTGGGATGTCCTGAGGTGGTGAAAGACGCTATAGAAATGCAAGTCTTTCTTTTTTATTCTTTTGATTTTCATTCCATTGTGAAAGTGACCTAGGACTTGTTGTTCACAACTATTGCACACAACGGGATTTGTGTATTAGTTGGAGCCAGACAATGTTACATTTCTCTAGGGGTATAATTGTGGAGAATATCAGCAACAGAAGCAAGCTCTGACCGCCCACTCTCTTTTAGCAGCAACTCAAGGGCAAAAGCCTCCCTGTTTTCGTCCAGGCATCCCCTGGCTTCCGCTCCGTCCCTACCTGAGGCCCCGCTCCGTCCCTACCTGAGCCCCCGCTCCCTCCCTACCTGAGGCCACTCTCCCTCCCTACCTGAGGCCCCGCTCCCTCCCTACCTGAGCCCACTCGCCCTCCCTACCTGAGGCCACTCTCCCTCCCTACCTGAGGCCCCGCTCCCTCCCTAAGGCCCCGCTCCCTCCCTACCTGAGCCCCGCTCCCTCCCTACCTGAGCCCACTCTCCCTCCCTACCCGAGGTCACTCTCACTCCCTACCTGAGGCCCACGCTCCCTCCCTACCTGAGCCCACGCTCCCTCCCTACCTGAGCCCACTCTCCCTCCCTACCTGAGCCCCTGCTCCCTCCATACCCGGCCCCCCACTGTCTGCCTACCTTGGTCTCCGCTCCCTCCCTAGCGGAGGCCCCCCTCCCTCCCTACCTGAGCCCCTCTCCCTCCATACCCGGCCCCCCACTCCCTCCCTATCTTGGCCACCGCACCCTCTTTGGCCCAGCTTCTTCCCTACCTTTGCCCGTGCTCCCTCCCTACCTGCGGCTCACTCCCTCTCTCCCCGGATCCCCACTCCCTCCCTCCGGGCTCCTGCTCCATCTCTACTTGGACCCCTGCCCTGAATCTGCTACTGCTCTTAACTTTGTACACATGGACCAACTTCTGCAGCTATCAGAGCTGAGGGGGAATTTTCCCAGCCCTGGGGAGGCGGGTATGGAGGCGGGACTGCCGGGAAAATGGCAGAAACTGGGAGCGGGGACCGAACCCGCTCCCAACCCGCCTCTGTGCCATCTTCCCGGGAGGCAGGCCCCCAACTCGCGCAGGGACCCATCTCCTTGAGGCAGGAAGGGGGTTACAGCCATTTAACTGCCTGTTAACAGGCAGTTAACAAGCAGTTAAGAGGATAATCTCCATTTTACCCCTGCAAGTGCGGGCTTCCCGACGGCTGCGAACCGCGCCAGGGTCAGCAGGGGCGAGAGGGGTCGAAATGTCAGCTGTAGTCTGCTGAGGAAAGAGGTTTTGGTGAGTCTTTGTGCAAGGGCTCACCTTAGAACAGAGACTGTCAATGTTTAACAGGTTCTCAAAGCTGTCAAACGCTGACAATTCATCTGTCAAAAATTCTCGACAACTAAAATGTCATACGCTGACGTCCTCTGTCACCGGCTTTCCCTTAATTGGCCGGCTAAGCCCGCAGGGCGGGCTTAACAAGGTCAATCAAGGGAAAATAGCGTGGGTTGGCTGGACGTCATTGGGGGCGGGACTGAAACCCGACAACCAGCAGTCCCGCCCCCAACGCGTCCCCATTGAGGTAACCCAGAGTCTGCCTCAGTGGGAAGTAAGAAAGGGAGTGAGTGTGAAAGAAATACAGAAAGAGAAAGAGATACAGGGAGAAAAAACGTTTGTGAAAGGCATACAGTGAGGAGGCATACAGAAGACACACAGACATACTTGTATTTATAAAGTGCCTTTCACGACCTTTCGGGACGTTCCCAAAGCGCTTTACAGCAAATTAAATATTTTTCCAAGTGTAGTCACTATTGTAATGTAAGAAATGCGGCAGCCAATTTGTGCACAGCAAGTTCCCACAAACAGCAGTGTGATAATGACCAGATAATCTGTTTATTTTAATATTGGCTAGGGCTATTTTTAACAATCTTTTAAAATTACCAGTTGATTTCCCATGGGGTCGCTCATTAACAAAAATAAATAGGTCTGTCTTCTGCTATAATTGTCTCTGCTTGTCTCTCGCCTAATTATTTCCATCTCCATCTCTTTCTTTATGTATGTCATCCTTTCTTTCGGTCTCCCTATTTCTCTCCCCAGGAGAACCCTGCTCTTCTTCGAAACAGTGCCGTGGGATCTTTTACGACCACCCGAGAGAGCAGACGGGGGCCTCGGTTTAATGTAGCATTCACCAGAGTGTCAGCCTAGATTCTGTGCTCAAGTCTCTGGAGTAGAACTTGAACCCACAACCTTCTGACTCAGAGGCAAGACTGCTACCAACTGAGGAGTGACTTACAAAAGGGGGAAAGAGAACAAATTAGAACAGAAACAGACAAACAGGAGATACGGAGACGATGGGGCAGAGCTGCACTTTGTGCGCTAGTGTAAAATGGTTGACAGCGAGTCGGCAGCCCGAAGTTAATGGATATAAAAATTGGGAGAGACATAAAATGGGCTGCCGACTTGCTATCACCCGTTTTACACTATGTTACTTTGTTAACCCTAGACTTGACTATTCCAACGCACTCCTGGCCGGCCTCCCACATTCCACCCCACGGAAACTTGAGGTCATCCAAAACTCGGCTGCCCGTGTCCTAACTCGCACCAAGTCCCGTTCACCCATCACCCCTGTGCTCGCTGACCTACATTGGCTCCCGGTTAAGCAACGCCTCGATTTCAAAATTCTCATCATTGTTTTCAAATCCCTCCATGGCCTCGACCCCTCCCTATCTCTGTAATCTCCTTCAGCCCCACAACCACCCCACCCCCGAGATATCTGCGCTCCTCTAATTCTGGCGTCTTGAGCATCCCTGATTATAATTGCTCAACCTTTGGTGGCCGTGTCTTCTGTTGCCTCGGCCCTAAGCTCTGGAATTCCGTCTAAACTTCTCTGCCTCGCTACCTCTTTCCTTTTTTAAGACGCTCCTTAAAACCTACCTCTTTGACCAAGTTTTTGGTCACCTGCCCTAATTTATCCTTATGTGGATCGGTGTCAAATTTTTTGTCTTAAAATACTCCTGTGAAGCACCTTGGGACGTTTTACTACGTTAAAGGTGCTATATAAATACAAGTTGTTGTTGTTGTTATGGCACTAAGTCAAGACCTAATCCCAATGGAAGCATGCAAAGAAAGAGAAATAGCGAGACAGAGAGGAAGGCACACATAAAGAAAGTGATGGAGATGGAAATAATTAGAAGGCGAGAGACAAGCAGAGACAGTTAAAGCAGAAGACAGACCAATTTATTTCTCTTAATGAGCAACCCCAAGGGAAATCAACTGGTAATTTGAAAAGATTGCGGAAAAAAAACTAATTAATGTTAATGCTTTCAAAGCAAAAATGTGCTGTGGGGACTGTGCCTGCATCTCTGCACCAGATTATTAAGACGTTTCAATTTTGGCAGGAGTTGTGACAAAAAAGAACAGTAGGTGTTATACTTATTCAAAGATTAAAAGACTTGTGTCATAGAAACATAGAAGATAGGAGCAGGAGTAGGCCATTCGGCCCCTCGAGCCTGCTCCGCCATTCAATGCGATCATGGCTGATCATCCAAACTCAGTACCCTGTCCCTGCTTTCTCCCCATATCCCTTGATCCCTTTAGCCTTAAGAAATATATATCCAACTCCTTCTTGAATATATTTAATGAATTGGCCTCTACTGCCTTCTGTGGTAGAGAATTCCACAGGTTCACCACTCTGGGTGAAGAAATTCCTCCTCATTTCTGTCCTAAATGGCTTACCCCTTATCCTTAGACTGTGACCCCTGGTTCTGGACTCCCCAACCATCGGGAACATCCTTCCTGCATCTAGTCTGTCCAGTCCTGTCAGAATTTTATACGTTTCAATGAGATCCCCTCTCATTCTTCTAAACTCCAGCGAGTATAAGCCCAATCGACCCAGTCTCTCCTCATACGTCATTCCTGCCATCCCAGGTATCAGCCTGGTGAATCTTCGCTGAACTCCTTCCATGGCAAGAACATCCTTCCTCAGATAAGGCGACCAAAACTGCACACAATACTCAAGATGTGGTCTCACCAAGGCCCTGTACAACTGCAGCAAGACATCCTTGTTCCTGTGTCATCCAGGTTAGTAACTGTAGGTGGGACTGCCGTGTCTGGCCCAGCCCAGTTAGCCTCCAGTGGGTACAGTTTCTGGGTGACATCATCTGACTGAAGCACGGCGCAGCACTGGGCATGTGCTGAAGCCGGTGGGAATAGATCATTCGGGCTTGGGCTCATCTCAGTGTGCCGCCAGATAGATGAGGCTTGCCTCCTTACACATCCTCACCCCTACCCCTATTTGAGTTGGAGCTGTAAACACCTTCGCTGTCAGTCTTCACACTCGCACAGTAAAAGAACTTGCATTTATGTAGCACCTTTCCCAACCTCAGAACGTCCCAAAGCGCTTCACAGCCAATGAAGTACTTTTTGAAGCGTGGTCACTCTTGCAATGTGGGAAACGAGGCAGCCAATTTGCACACAGCAAGGTCCCACAAACAGCAATGATATGATGACCAGGTAATCTGTTTTTAATGATATTGGATGAGGGACAACCATTGGCCGGCACACCGGAGGCAACTCCCCCTGCTCTTCTTCGAAATAGTGCCCATGGGATCTTTTATGTCCACCTGAGAGGGCAGACGCCCGGGGGCCTCGGGTTAGCGTCTCATCCGATCTCACGGTATTGGTTAGAAAATAGCCTGCGGGAAGCTGTGGGGTTTTACAGCGACTGCAATGTGGCATTTTAGAATAAGCTAATTTCAGTGCTCTACTCAAGTAGGCCTACATGGAACAAAAATGATGCTCAATAAAATAGGCAGTCGTCATAAATTGTGCCATTCATGTAGAAATGACTTCTGAAATATATTGGGCGGCCTGCTGGTGGCGCTGTCCAGGGAGAGTATAAATACTCGGGTACAGGCCCAGCTTGCTCAGGGACATTTTGTAAACAGGAACTAGTGAAGGATAACTAGACTTCCATGTTGTGAAACAGTCGATTAAAGCCTTGTTTATTACTCTGACCAAGTGCCTAATAGTTTTCTTACGTCAGGCATCTTAATACTCTGCTGCTCTGCGGTGGCATCCTGACCGGCTGGCCGTTTGTGTGGGACTGTCCCCATTCTGGTCAGGTTGGGGAACTGGAGGGTGATACTTTTCTGCCGAGCTGACAACTATATCAGATAGTGGAACAAGAAAAACATCAAGTCCTCCCATGTCCAGGGCCTTCTATAGTTAGATCAGCAGAAAATATTCCCGAGTAATCCAACAGACATGTAGATACGCAGCCTGAGGAAAAGGCCTCGTCTGCTCAGTGTGTCTGTCTGTGTGTTTTTTTTTAACAGAGTGTGACTAATTGGATAGCTCTACTAAAGAGCCGGCACAGGCACGATGGACTGAATGGCCTCCGTCTGTGCTGTATCCTTCTATATTCTGTATCTTGAGTGTCAGCTGTGGCTCAGTGGGTCGCACTCTCTAGGTGGGAGGGGCAAGGAGTGAGCAGGTGCTGCTGGCTGCTTGATTACTGCAGGGAGTTGGAGTGGGTTTGTAAAAAGTTGGTGGTGGTTTTTTGTTCAGGTTTTAGGGCCTCTTTGGTCCTTAAAACAGCAGCCAGATGGCCCCTCGGAGGACAATGCTCCCAGGATGAATTTAATCAGGGGAGAAAATGTTGGGGGAAGGGAGAAAAAAAGACCCAAAGATTTGGGCCGGGACCCCAGGTTTGGAAAAGAAAACACGGTGGTGGTTCAGTGCGAGGATAAGGAGATACGAGCTTGGGATATTATCCAAGTGGTACATGAGGACTGCGGTGAGGGAAGCTGCTTTGCCTGCCGACCAAAGCCGAATGTTGGGTTCGAGGTGACGGTCAGTGGCCGAGAGGAGGTGGAAAGACTGTTACTGAGTTTGAAGGTTGGAGATGAGTTCTTGGAAGTATCTCTGCTATATTCTGAAGAGGTGGTGGTCTTATTCTTAAACCTGCTGGTTTATATTGAGGGTGATGAGCTAATAAAAAAGTTAAATTTGCTCGGCAATAAAGAGGAGATACATAAGAACATAAGAAATAGGAGCAGGAATAGGCCACTTGGCCCCTCGAGCCTGCTCCACCATTCAATAAGATCATGGCTGATCTTGGGCTCAAAGCCACTTCCCTGCCCGCTCCCCATAACCCTTCACTCCCTTATCTTACAAAAATCTGTCTCTCTCCACCTTAAATGTATTTAATGACCCAGCCTCCACGGCTCTCTGGGGCAGAGAATTCCACAGATTTACGACCCTCTGAGAGAAGAAATTCCTCCTCACCTCAGTTCTAAAAGGGCGACCCTTTATTCTGAAACTATGCCCCCGAGTTCTAGATTTCCCCACGAGGGGAAACATCCTCTCTGCATCTACCTTGTCGAGCCCCCTCAGTATCTTATACATTTCAATAAGATCACCTCTCATTCTTCTAAATTCCAATGAGTATAGGCCCAACCTGCTCAACCTTTCTTCATAAGTCAACCCCCTCATCTCAGGAATCAACCGAGTGAATTGTCTCTGAACTGCCTCCAATGCAAATATATCCTTCCTTAAATAAGGAGACCAAAACTGTATGCAGTCCTGTACAGTTGTAGCAGGACATCCCTGCTTTTATACTTCAACTCCCTTGAAATAAAGGCCAACATTCCATTTGCCTTTTTGATTACTTGCTGTACCTGCAAGCTAACTTTTTGTGTTTCATGCACAAGGACCTCCAGGTTCCTCTGAACTGTAGCATTTTGTAATCTCTCTCCATTTAAATCATAATTTACTTTTTTATTTTTCCTGCCAAAGTGGATAACCTCGCACTTTCTCACATTATACTCCATCTGCCAAATGTTTGCCCACTCACTTAGCCTGTCTATATCCCTTTGCAGATTCTTTTGAGTCCTCTGCACAACTTGCTTTCCTACCCATCTTTGTACTATCCAGGAACGCAGGTAGCAGATGGAATCCATTATGTAAAGGTACAGTTCCCAGAGGGGGTGAAGTCATTGCTGTATAGCATGAAATTCGAGACAATGGAAGGGGTGCAGTACTTCTGGGTACTGCATGATAACCATGTGAAGGTTTGTTATTCTTGTCTTGGACACGACCATCTTGTAAGAAACTGTCCAGACTTGTACTGTTATAACTGCGGCGAGTCTGGACACATCGCTCGGAGCTGCAAGGTGGAGAGCTGTGGGGTGTTTCACAAAGGCCCCACCTGTTGTGAGTGTGAGGCAGAAGGAAGCCCCTTGAGTGATGAGGAGATGGGAGCAGGAGCAGGAGGTGTGAGTGGAGCGGCCAGAGAAGCGAAGCAGGCGGAGGACACAGCTGATGAATGGAAGGAGAAAAGAGCGCAGGAAGAGGCAGAAAATTGCGGAGCAAAGAACAGGATGGAGATGGTGGAAAAGGACAAAGACAGCAGCGGGCAGCACGGGCCGAGGGCAGAGTCGAGCCATAATTTGGATGAGACGTTAAACTGAGGTCCCGTCTGCTCTCTCAGGTGGACGTAAAAGATCCCATGGCACTATTTCGAAGAAGAGCAGGGGAGTTATCTCCGATGTCCTGGCCAATATTTATCCCTCAACCAACATAACAAAAACAGATTATCTGGTCATTATCACATTGCGGTTTGTGGGAGCTTGCTGTGCGCAACGATGACTCCACTTCAAAAGTACTTCATTGGCTGTAAAGCGCTTTGAGACGTCCGGTGGTCGTGAAAGGCGCTATAGAAATGCAAGTCTTTCTTTAAGTCTTTCTTTATACAATTCCAGGAAAGTGGCAACTTCAAAAGCAGTCGTCGAGGAGCTTTTTGTTGCTCCAGTTTCGGGAGCACCTGAAGTGCAAGGCTCACTCAGCTCTGGAGCACAAAACAGATATTTAATTTGACGAATTAGTTTGTCTGTAATGAAACATTCACAGCTGAGGAGAGTCTGGATCTCTGCTTGAACTTTATCCTGTTACTGTAAGCACTGAGTGATTCAACGCAGCTGTGGTTAAGGGGCCAGTTAGTAGACAAGGGAAAGTAACCTTTCCCAGGATTCACAGTTGCCGTATGTCTGCCCATTTCCTTTTCCCATCAATACTCGTTAATATTATTTGCCTGATGGGGACCAGGGGCCCCGCAGTCTGTTTTTTTTGTTGCTCTATTCCTTTATTTGGTTTATGACCAAGGTTGAGATAGCAGACTGAGTGGCTGGGATGGAAGTGGGGGGTTCTACATTAATACCAGGTTCAAAAGCACATCCCCCACAATGTGCGATTGCCATCTTCTAGAAATGAACCACACAGAGATCCCTTTAGCAACTTACTAAAGAGTTTTTCGAGGGATTTCCCCCCTCGTCCTCCCGCACCAAGGTAATTATGCAATTCCATCCCCAATGCCTTACTCTGTGTGTGCTTCCCTGGCTGACAACAGGGCCAGGATTTTTATTTGGTCGTGGAGGCGGGATTGGAGGCGTGTGGGGGGTTAAAATCGTGAAATCGGGGGGCACGAACCCATCCCGCCCCCAACCCGCCCCCATGCCAGTTTCCCAGGAGGCGGGTATCCGACCTGCGCTGGGACCCGCCTCCCCGAGGCAGGAAGGGGATTAGTGCCAATTAACTGCCTGTTAACAGGTAGCTAACAGGCAGTTTTTAGCCTAATCCCTATTTTTATTCCTGAAATGTGGGATTCCCGATGGCTCCAAACCACGCCAAGTTAGCGAGGCGGGCCGTCGGGCTGAAGGGCTTGGAGGGGTCAAGATGTCCGGTGTTCAGGTGAGTGATGGGTGCATGAGTGCAGAGGTAAGTGTGTTTGGTGTGTGTAAAGTGTTTAAAGAAGTTTTACTTACCTTTACAGCCTTCCTTCCTTCAGGTCTCGGGAGTCCCTCATCTCACCGGCACAGAAAGCAGAATGGCCGCGAGCTGTCAAAAGTTGCAGCATTCAGCTTTCTGTTCTGGAGAGATCTCTAAATCAGCCTGAGAGGAAGGAATTAACTTAGTGTACAGATTGTCAGTGTTTGACAGCTTCAAACAGCTGTCAAACGCTGATATTTCATCTGTCAAAAGCTTGACAGATGAAATGTCAATCTGTGATGTCACCTGTTGCCGGGTGGCCCTTAATTGGCCTGCTGAGCCGGCTCAACAAGGTCAATCAAGTAAAAATCGAGTGGGTTGGCCACAACTCGATGGAGGCGGGACTACAACCCCAAAAGTTGTAGTCCCGCCTCCTACACGCCTCCAGTATCAAAATCCAGCCCCATGTGTGGCTGAAAGGTCAGATGACCTCATCCCAGGCCTCAATGAATACAGCCAACCGGAGATGATACCACACAGCCTGGGGGGGGGGGGGGGGGGGGGGGGGGTCACTGCTCCCTTCCTTCCCATAAGGAGGTTCGCACTAACACAGTAAACGGTAATGGAGAGTCAGCGGAACGAGGGGGCGGACGAGACTAAAATCAAGCCTGTGGTATTTGGTAGCGCAGTGCAGTGCTTGCTCCGAGTGGTCAGTGCGGCAAACGGTCAACACATACAGCAACAACAACTTGCACTTATATAGCGCCTTTAACGTTGTCAAGCGTCCCAAGGCACTTCACGGGAGCGTCAGCAAACAAAATTTGACACCGAGCCGCCTGAGGAGAAATTAGTGCAGGTGACCAAAAGCTTGGTCAAAGAAGTAGGTATTATGGAGCGTCTTAAAGGAGGAGAGAGAGGTAGAGAGGCGGAGAGGTTTAAGGAGGGAATTCCAGAATGTAGGGCCCAGACAGCTGAAGACACGGCCGCCAATGGTGGAGCGATTAAATTCGGGGATGCGCAACAGACCAGAATTGGAGGAGCGCAGAGATCTCGGCGGGTTGTGGGGCTGGAGGAGGTTACCGAGATAGGGAGGGCTGAGGGATTTGAAAACAAGGATGAGAATTTTAAAATCGAGGCGTTGCTCAACCAGGAGTCAATGTAGGTCAGCGAGCACAGGGGTGATGGGCGAACGGGACTTGGTGTGAGCTATGGAACTATACGGGTTATTGAGGGTGGTACACTGGAAACTGCTTTATGGGTAGCTGTTTGGGCATAGAGTCATACCACACAGAATGAGGCCATTCGGTCCATCGTGCCTGCTCTTTGAAAGAGTGACCCAATTAGTCCCGCTCCGCTAACAGAGTTATGCTTGGCAGGCAGATTCCAGAGTGTGGCAGCCCACTGATGCACACCTAAGCCTACAATGCCGACGAGCTTTACTTAGTTGGGAAAATATAAATGATGCATTTTTAACTCTCAATGGTCTGATTTCAAAATGACTTTTGTCCAATGGATTTGTGAAATTGGCCCAGATCAGGTCAGAGGACGTAACTAAGCCTACTGACCACACAGGCCCCTCGTGGTGCCTGGGAAACAAACTCAGGCTCCAGATGGGTGGGAAGGTAAAAGCTTGTTTCCTGAGGTCCGCAGTTAAAGCAGCAGGAGGGCGTCTGAGAAAGGAGGCGGGGAAAAATTAAAGGGGGAGTGGGAAGACGATACACTATGGCCCGAATTTTGTCGGCGCTCGTGCGGATGGGATGGGTGGCGAGTCAGCTGTTAAATTTAAAATGATTGAGAGCGGGTCGGGAACCTGCTGTCAAAAGGCGCACACTGGACTTCCCCGATGTCGGGTCTGCCAGGGCTGAGCAGACCTGACACGCAGCGGGCGCGGGAGGCAATTAAAATCATCAGTGGCTTGTTTACAGCCACTTAGCAATGGTTTATTCCGAGCTTTTTGGATTTGACAGGTCCCGCTGTGCCTAGACCTCATCTGTGAAGCTGAGGCGGGAGGTCAGTGACCATTGAATCAGCTGATGAGTTGACAGCTTCAAATGTACAGTCAAAGCTCCCAGCTGATTGAGAAATGTTCCCTTAACCACTAGCTTCTCTAAACTGCATTTCCACTACAGAATCAGGATGCTGTAAGTCTTTACACAAGTCTCCATCCAGTTTGACCTCATTACCTCTCCCACCATTGACAGATTGCTTCTGTCATCTCTACTTCACCTGCCATCTATTCCATCAGCATGGGTGCCCTTGAAACTCTCTCACCTTGGTCCTCAGAATCCCACCACGATCAGCCCCAACACCAGCATCACCAGTAGCACCAACAACAACACCAACCTTTTCCGCAATCATCTGATGCCACACAGGACAGAGGGCATCAGCACTCAACCACATTGCTGCCCGGGAGGCCAGGGATGGCCTCATCGTGGCCAGATTTACTTCATTTGACGCTGTACACCCTGGCTGCAACATGATGCACCAGATTGGCACCACCCCACACCAACACCAATCCCTACAATGCTCAAGCCATTCCTTTCACACTCATCACCATTGTGGGGGGTACGTTATGTCTCACCATTCATTGCAACTCACTAAGCCACTTCCAAAGCTGCACACAAATCTGTCCAAGAACGCAAAGTGTTGAAAATAAAGATTTCAATATTTGACACCACATTAACAGTAACTTTACATGAACATTGGTTAAAACAGCCAAGTGCCTACTCTTGTGTGTTAGTTGGTATGATTGCACTAGGATGAGGGTGAGTGTGAGGAGTGGCTGGTGAGATGGGGAAGTGATAATGTAGATAGAGAGGGATGGGTGGAGGTGCAAGGTAAGTTGGTGTGAGTAAGGATGTGCAGGAGTAGGGTAGGGAAGGCAGAGTGATGGGGATGTGATGAGAGGCACAGCAGGATGAGGTTGAATGTGGCTTTGCAGTAACGTTTCGTGATCTACTGAGATCATTGAAAGGTTTGCGCCACTGCAGCCTGGTCCTCCTGAACCACATCCCTGCTTTTGCCCTCCTGTGCAATGTGCAACCAGGCGGCGTTGGTGTCCTGGGGAGGTCTCTTCCGCCCATGGGAAGGGAAGAGAACCTCTCTGTGTGCTGTGACTCCCTCCATAAGCATATGGAGGGAGTCATGGGAAACCTGGGTGCAGCCCTGCACCTCTGTGCAGTGCTTGTCAGTGTTTGCAGCACCTCAATGCTGTAGAACACCGACAGCACAAATGTCAAACTAAATTTGGCCATGGTCCCTTTAAGGAAACTGGCTGGTGACATCAGACCCGCTTCCTTCAATTGGCCGGGAAATGCGCTGGGCGGGCTTAACAAGCCCAATCAAGGGACAGTCATTTCGGAGGCCGGGATGGAGCCAGCAGCGGGGCCGAGACCCTTTCCCGACATCGCCCGCCACGGACACGCTGAGGTAGGCTAAAACGCGGCCCATATGTATGTGACTCTGACAAAATGATATACAGTGGAAATGTAATTATCTGTCTTAATTAAGGCTACCCCTCCCTCGGCAATGGTAGTGGATAAGAATTAGCGGACGGTCATACAAGCATAGACTGTTACAGCATAGGAGGAGGCCATTTGGCTCTTTGCTAGAGCAATCCAAAACCAATCTCATAGCCGATGTATCTTCCTCTGCTTCAAGTAGTTATCCAGGTTTCCCTTAAAAGGTCTGTGCCACAACCAATCCCTATGGCAAAGCATTCCATGCTCCAGCAACCCTCTGAGTCCTCAAATCCCTAGGTGTCTTACCTACTTGCCTGCCCTAGTCCTCTCCTGCTTAGATGTTGGCCTTGGCACAGTGGCAGCACATCTGCCTGTGTCAAAAGGTCGTGGGTTCAAACCAGACACCAGAGGCTTGAGCACATAATCCAGGCCGACACTCCCGGTGCAGTGCTGAGGGAGTGCCACACTGTCTGAGGTGCCGTCTTTCGGATGAGACGTTAAACCGAGGCCCCATCTGACCCTCTCAGGTGGACGTAAAAGATTCCACGGGCACTATTTCGAAGAAGAGCTGGGGTGTTCATCCCCGGTGTCCTGGGCCAATATTTATCCTTCAACCAACATCACTGAAACAGATTATCTGGCCATTGCTGTTTTGTGGGAGCTTGCTGAGCGCAAATTGGCTGCCGCGTTTCCTACATTACATCAGTGACTGCACTTCAAAAAGTACTTCATTGCTGTAAAGCACTTTGGGACGTCCTGAGCAATGTTCCTTTGAAGATGCGCGGCCCAAAAATAATTAGAGGGAACATTGGTCCTGAGGTGGAGAAAATGTGCTCTACAAATGCAAGTCTTTCTTTCTTTAGCACTGGACTACATTGCTGCAGCTGGAGGCAAGACAGCTGGCATTACCACAGCCAGTCGGCTGGCTCACGGCTCCCCCCACCCCCGACCCCGCTCCCCCCCGCCACCACGCACCTGCCAGCAAATCGGGTTACCGGACCGAGCAGAGACCCCAGAAAGCCAACGAAAAAATGCTGCCGTGACACTGCCCGCAGCTCCAGAGGCGAGCGCTGTAGGCAGTGCTGGCTCACCGGCAACGATTCTGTCGGCAGCCTCTGCTGCACTGATCTCAGCGGAGCTGCTGACGTCAATACGTAAAGTACAGAACCGGCCCATGTAAACGGCTTCTCACAGCAGCGCATTGAAGGGGCACTGGTTTCAAAGCTCCCATCGAGATCACCCCTGCAGGTGCGATTTCCAAAGCGGGTAGTGACTGTCACCTGTAGATTCCTGGCCCTGTAGTTCGCACCCATGGTTGGCGTCAGCGGGGCTGTATTTTGGATGGCATCCTGGGGTCTGTTCCGGGTTGGGTGGCTGGTGTCATGGATAGGTGCTCGGGGGGGGGGGGGGGCGGAAACAGTAAGCTGGCAGATCTGGGGCGAAGCAGAAGGACCCGTCTGGTCTTTCCGACGTCTCCTGGTCTCCCATTATTGACAAAAACTCTTGTGGATAATTGGAGCAGAACTCGCTGGAGCGTAAGCAATTCATGCTCCATTGGGGATAGAAGAGTAAGTGGTGCCGGGTGCTGCTCTGCTTTGCTCGACAGGAATGCGGATTGAATCAGCAGAAAATCGGTTGCACCGTGAATCAGCTGCAAAAATCTTCCCCTATCGTATGCTGGTATCCGAGAGCAAGGCTGAATCCTCCACGCAGGAAGAAGCGCAGAATAGTCAAGCAGGCACTCGGCCCATCGTTGGGTCCAGGACCCAAACAAGGTAATACTGAGGGCACTGTAGTCTTAGAAGGGCGGTGGGCTTGTCTGTTAGAACCTTATCCTGCACCAATCCTGGGTTAAAAGAAGGTTTTCCCAGGACAGGACCCACTCGGCTGCACAGTTGTTTTCGTTTTTACTCAATTCACAAATTCAAACAAGAGGTAAAATGATCTCCGACATCAGTGGCAGACATTCGAGTTTTATCATTCACACCTCGTCATTTCTGATGCTGCTGGGTTACCAACTCATGCGTTACATTTGAGGGATTTGTACCATATCAGCATCTGGACATCAATAACCATTTTGAATTTGTTTTGAATGGCGAGCGAGCAGTTTTTGGGAGGGGGCCTTTCAGAAGTAGTTAGACACATTAATGGGCCAGAACTTCGGGTCCCCAGGGGTGAGTACGCGCTGGGTACTCAAGCGTAGGCCCAACGAAAGTGCCGGTTTCGTGCATGCACTGCGCATGCGCGGGAAACTGGAACTTCCGTTCCCTTAAAGGAAGGGGTTCACAGGTGGAACGTGTGCGCCGGAGAGGCAGCGCGCACGCCTGGAACTTCCGTTTTTTTTGCAGGTTTCTCCGGGAGGGTAAGTCTCCAGGAGCTACGCTTGTAAAAAGCAGTCGCAAGGCCTGCTTTTAACAAGGTAAGTGGTGAATTAAGTTAAATTAAAACATTTTTTCCACAGGTTTATTATTTTTAAATACTTTAAAGGTAAGTTTTATTTTTAGCCCCGTTAGAAACTGTAATTAACTTTTTCAAAAATTTAAATTATTCTTTAAAATAGTTATTTTATGTAATTTATAGTTATTTTAAAAATGTGATGTTTTAAAAAAAATTATTTGAAGTTTTAGTTAGGTTTTGGGGCTGAACTGTATTCATGGATTTGACAGCTCTTCCTGTCAAATCTGTGAATACAGATTCCCTGCTACCATTGGCTCTCCATGGCCCACGTGATCCCAGGGGACGCTTCGAACTAACTGCGCCCCTGGGATACGCAAGCACTGCGCACCGGCAGTTGGAGCAGGCCCAGGATCGGAATCCCACGCGGGCCCACAGCACAACGGCCGGCGCGCTAGCTAAGTGCAGGTCGGAGGCTTGCACCCGCGGGAAGCCTCCGACCCGAATTTCTGGGCCATTATTATTTTCTCCACCACTTTTTTTTTTGAAATTCTCTCTGCCTCTTCCTCCCCTGAAGATTCCAGCTCTTGCTACGGGACTGTTCCGTTGGGGCGGACAACCTCCCATCACCTCGCCCCAAGTGGCAATCCTACATGCGTGCGCCTAGACTGTGAGGGACCGCAGGTTGTTTGGCCAAAGGGACTGATATTCATAGATGTGCTACTTGCCCGCAAGGGTAGTGATCAGAAGCAGGAGGCCTGACTTATTTATTTTCCGTTACCTAGCCCAGGGACACTGGCAGCATCTCAACTGCTGCCCTGATTGAGATCTGCTAACTCAGCACCGACTCCGATCAAGCTTGGGACCTTCCCGATCTGGAAGATTTTTTTTTCATTCGTTCACGGGATGTGGGCGTCGCTGGCAAGGACGGCATTTATTGCCCATCCCTAATTGCCCTCGAGAAGGTGGTGGTGAGCCGCTGCAGTCCGTGTGGTGAAGGTACTCCCACAGTGCTGTTATACTTTTGGTTTTCGCGGTTTGGTACAACTGAGTGGCTTACATTTCAGAAGGCAGTTAAGAGTCAACCACATTGCTGTGGGTCTGGTGTCACATATAGGCCAGACCGGGTAAGGACAGTAGAGTTCCTTCCCTGAAGGACATTACAGAACCAGATGGGTTTTTACGACAATCTGGTAATTTCATGGTCACCATTGCTGACTCTAGCTTTTTATTCCAGATTTATTTAATTAACTGAATTTAAATTCCCCAGCTGCCGTGGTGGGATTTGAACTCATGTCTCTGGATCATTACTCCATGCCTCTGGATAGTTCAGTAACATAACCAGTATGCTATTGTAACCCTTACTAATACCAAAGCAGGCGGTGCATTCGCCCGTTGAGTCATTAGAGGAGGTTCCCTCAGTATAGGGTCAAACTGTGCCTTGAACAAGCTACTTGGTCACAGGACTTTTGCTAATGGGACTTCTTTTTTTTAAATCCCAGAGTGGCCCAGAATGATACGGCCTCCCAATTTCTCCTCTGCTCGTGAGGAAGTCCTCACCTCACACAGACCAGTTTGAGATCAGAAACCTGCCAAGTGGGTGGAATAATGATACTGGTGTAATTGGTACACAGGCAGGCTGACTCCTGGGGATCATGATGCAGCGTTAAGTAATTGCTGGAGTTACAGCAGGTCACAACATATAATTAAGCTAAGCGCCCAAACTGGTCTGAATCACTCCTGAGTCACCGTGTTTTCGGTTGAGTGTTTTGTGAAGATCTTTTTCCCTCCCGAGATTGAAGCTACGAAGCTTACTATAAATCAAGATATGATACAGGTGAAAATTGGAGTGTGGTTCCGACTGTTAAAAATGACACAGAATTACGTAGAATCTACGGCCCAGAAACAGGCCACTTGGCCCATATCTATGCTGGCGTTTATGCTCCACACCCCTCTTCATTAGAACATAAGAAGTAGGAGCAGGAGTAGGCCATACGGCCCCTCGGGCCTGCTCCGCCATTCAATGAGATCATGGCTGATCCGAACCTAGACTCACGTCCACTTCCCTGCCCGCTCCCTGTAACCCCTAATTCCCTTATCAGCTAGGAAACTGTCTATCTCCGTTTTAAATTTATTTAATGTCGCAGCTTCCACAACTCCCTGAGGTAGCAAATTCCATAGATTTACTACCCTCTCAGTGAAGAAGTTTCTCCTCATCTCAGTTTTGAAAGGGCAGCCCCTTATTCTAAGATTATGCCCCCTAGTTCTAGTCTCACCCATCAGTGGAAACATCCTCACCACATCCACCCGATCAAGCCCCCTCACAATCTTATATGTTTCGATAAGGTCGCCTCTCATTCTTCTGAATTCCAATGAGTAGAGGCCCAACCTACTCAACCTTCCATTCTATCAAAACCTTTCATAATCTTCAAGACATCTCAGGTCTCTCTTTACGAGAGAAAAGAGCCCCAGCCTGTTCAATCTTTCCTGGCAGGTATAAGAGATGGAAGCAGCAGTTTTAATGAGCGAGACCCTCAGGTAATGAGATCGATGAAAGCATGCAGCCATTTTCCCAATTCAGCATTTCTCAGGAGAGAAAAAAAATATAACTGAGATCGCTGCTCATTTGAAAGTTATCGCAGTGTCTGGGTTTTGTGCACAGCACCTTATGTAACATTTTCACAGAGTATAGGTTCAGAAAAATGTCGCTTGCACAAGGCAAACTTCGCGTAGAAGACCATCACTTAAAGAATAAATTATGTCAATGTGCTCGCTGACCTACATTAGTTGCCGGTCCAGCAACGCCTGGTTTTAAAACTCTCATCCTTGTGTTCAAATCCCTCCATGGCCTCGCCCCTATCTCTGTAACCTCCTCCAGCCCTACAACCCTCCAAGATCTCTGCACTCCTCCAATTCCGGCCTCTTGCACATCCCCGATTTTCATCGCTCCACCATTGGTGGCCGTGCCTTCAGCTGCCAAGGCCCATAGCTCTGGAATTCCCTGCCTAAACCTCTCTGCCCCTCTACCACTCTTTCCTCCTTTAAGCCGCTTCTTAAAACCTACTTCTTTGACCAAGCTTTTGGTCTCGTCCTAATATCGCTTTGAGGCTCGGTGTCAAATTTTGTTTGACAACGCTCCTCTGAAGCGCCGTGGGATGTTAAAGGTGCTATATAAATGCAAGTTATTGTTGTTGTCAATGCAATTCACCGTAGAGTGGTATGATGTAGGTTTACATCCACAACTTCCCAACATGGAATATTCCACCTTCAGCCAATCTATTCCCGGGGGGGAGGGGGGGGGTTGAGGGGGAGAGAAGGAACAACAGGGTGACGCCAAGTGTAGGGGATGCCTATAGGAATGAGACAAAAACTAGATCGTGAATAACGTTCTAGTGGCCAACTCAATATTGACATTGCCTGCCTGCATGGGTGGTATATGGTATAGAGGGATTACATAGGATTACATAGGCTATACGGCACAGAAACAGGCCATTCAGCCCAACCAGTCCATGCCGGCGTTTATGCTCCACACGAGCCTCCTCCCGTCTTTCCTCATCTAACTATCAGCGTAAGTAACCCTCTATTCCCTTCTCCCTCATATGCTTGTCCAGCCTCCCCTTAAATGCATCTATACTATTCGCTTCAACCACACCCTGTGGCAGCGAGTTCCACATTCTCACCACTCTCTAGGTAAAGAAGTTTCTTCTGAATTCCCTATTGGGTTTCTTGGTGACTATCTTATATTGATGGCCTCTAGTTTTGCTCTTCCCCACAAGTGGAAACACTCTCTCTGTATCCACTCTATCAAAATTTTTCATGATTTTAAAGACCTCTATTAGGTCACCCCTCAGCCTTCTTTTTTCAAGACAAAAGAGACCCAGCCTGTTCATCCTTTCCTGATATGTATACCCTTGTATTTCTGGTATCATCCTTGTAAATCTTCTCTGCACCCTCTCCAGTGCCTCTATATCCTTTTTATAATATGGCGAGCAGAACTGTGCGCAGTACTCCAGGTGTGGTCTAACCAAGGTTTGATACAGGTTTAGTATAACTTCCCTACTTTTCAATTCTATCCCTCCAGAAAGAAACCCTAGTGCTTGGTTTGCTTTTTTTATGGCCTTGCTGACCTGTGTTGCAACTTTTAGTGATTTGTGTATTTGTACTCCGAGATCCCTTTGTTCCTCTACCCCACCTAGACTCGCACCCTCCAAGTAATAAGTGACCTCCCTATTCCTACCAAAATGTAATACAGATATAAAACAGCGGAGAAACATGGCCGGAATTTATGGTTGGGGGGGGGGGGGGGGAGGGGGCGGGGGCTTAAAGAAAAATGGATTGTGTCTTTCTAGCATCAAGTTGTGGCTCATCCATGAACTGATTGGATAGTCTGACCAGGCAAAAGGTGGTCGTGGGGGCAAGACAGGTGTTGGAGGGGTAGAGATTGGTCTCAGTTGCATACATGTCAAAGTTAACCCCACGCCTACGGATGATGCTGCTGAGGTGCAGCATGTTGATGAGGAAGAGGAGAGCGCCAAAGGTAGAACCTTGGGAGGATCTAGGAAGTGATGGCGTCGGGGCGGGAAGAGAAGCCACTGTTGTAGATGCGGTGTTCTGATAGCTAGGAGTGGAACTGCACAATGGGAGTCCCACGGAGGAGAGGTGTTGGACGAGGATACTCAGGTTCACTCAGAGAGGCCAAGGAGGACACGGAAGGACGAAGCACTATTTATAATTATGAGGCACCAGCAGATCACTTAGTGCAGTGTTAAAGTAGCTGTATGTGGGTTGCACTTCCCCTGTTTATACAATACAGTGGAGGGGGCTCCTCTGTGTAGGCTTGCTCCTGCAACAGAAACCTTTTGTTTGATGAATTTACAGGTTCCTTCAGCGGAGCTGTTTGTATAAGGACAGATGGTTTAGCAAAGTGGACTTTCGAGCTGGTCATATGCATCCATGTCAGCTGGCAATTCTGTAAGCATGTTGATGTGCTGAACTCAGCGCATTTACAAGGCAGCGACCTTGGAGTGCTGGTGAACAATCAAAACAAACAGGGGGCCCCAAACTGCACCAGAATTGGAGTGCAGCGGGACTTAGAGCCACCAGTCTTCTGTAGTCCTGATCCTGTCCCAAATTCTGCAATCGGAATCATTTCTAAGGCTTTGGAGTGGAGAGAGGAACAGGCACCCGTGCCATTTCTAGTGTCCCTGAGAGTCTGCCAGGAATTTCCCAATGGCAACTTGGCGCTATGATCAAAGGCTGGCGGTTCTGGACTAAGGAAGCCTCGAATTTAGAAAAAATTCTAATGGCTATCGTTTGCTCTGCATTTCGCACAGTTAGAATCATAGGGGGAGAAATTGGGTGAGTAGCGCCACTTGTTAGCGCCTAAAGAGGCAGGCAGTGGCTGTAGCGCCACTGGCTGTGCCTCCCGCGATATTGAGTTGGGGCGATAATGGTGGCGTTAGTCTTTTGCGCTGCGCTGCCACCGATGACGTCATCGGTGTGCGCAGCGCCCCATTCACGATATTTGGTAGCGAACGCCGCAGTTGCGCCGTTCGCTACCCACGCCCGGTTCACGGGGCCTTACTGTGCCGGCAGCGGCGCAAGTTAAGGTGGAGGTGCGGGGCGGCCGCCTGCCAGCACCTCCGTCCCCGGCCTCCAAACACCTCCCCCCCCCCCCCCCCCAAACGGCATTGCCGGCTGTTTCCCGAGAGCCCGACACTTCTCCTTGGTGCCGGGCTCGTTTGCCGGCACTCGCGATCGGGGTTCGCGCTGTTGCAGGCGCCTCCCCCTTAACAGTGGGAGGAAGGCCTGCAGTACCGCAGCGTGCCGTGCCGCAGCGTGTGGCGCTGCGGCACGTTGCGCTGCGATATTCAGTTTCAGCGCCCTAAGAGGGACGCGGAGCGCCTCGAGCCTCGCCCCGTGTCCCTCGCGGGGCAATGAAACTGAATATCTGACGATCGCTAAAGCCTCGAACGCTGCACTAAATCCTGCGCTCAGGCAACTTTTGCGCCACTTTGGCGCCCCAACCCAATTTCTAGGCCATAGACTCTTACAGCACAGAAGGAGGACATTCGGCCCATCGTGCCTGTGCCGACTCTTTGAAGGAACTGTTCAATTTAGTCCCACATCCCAGCCTTTTCCCCATAACGCTGCAAATTAGTCCTCTTCAAGCACACGGCCAATTGCCTTTTGAAAGCTCCTATGGAATCTGCTTCCACCGCCCTTTCAGGCAGTGAGTTCCAGATCACAACAACCCACTGTGTGAAAAGATTTCTCCTCATTTTCCCTCTCGTTCTTTTGCCAATTATTTTATATCTGTGACCTCTGGTTACTGACCCACTTGCCAGAGGAAACAGTTTCTCCCCACTTGCTCTATCAAAGCCCCAATAATTTTGAATACCTCCATTTGGTCTCCCCTTAACCTTCTCTGCTCTAAAAGAAAGACTTGTATTTATATAGCGCCTTTCACAACCACCGGACATCCCAAAGCGCTTTACAGCCAATGAAGCACTTTTTTTTGAAGTGTAGTCACTGCTGTAATGGAGGGAACGTGGCAACCAATTTGCGCACAGCAAGCTCCCACAAACAGCAATGTGATAATGACCAAATAATCTGTTGAGAACAATCCCAGCTTCTCCAATCTCTCCACATAACTGAAGTCCCTCATCCCTGGTATCATCCTGGTAAACCTCCTCTGTACCCTCCCCAAAGCCTCGACATCCTTCCTAAAGTGTGGTGCCCAGAATTGTACACAATACTTGTATACAGCTGAGGCCTAACCAGTGATTTGTAAAGGTTTAGCATGACTTCCTTGTTTTGCTATGCAATGCCTCTATTTACAAAGCCAAGTGTGCCATACGCTTTCTTAACCGCCTTATCAACTTGCCCTGCCGCCTTCAAAGATTTGTGATTATGCTCCCCCAGGTCCCTCTGCTCTTGCAACCCCCTTAAGTTAGTACCATTTAAATTGTACTACCTCTCCATGTTGTTCCTCCCAAAGGGCATCACTTCACAATTATCCACATTAAATTGCATCTGCCATCTGTCTGCCCATTTCACCAGTCTGTCTGTCCTCCTGAAGTCTGCTACTATCCTGCTCACTATTTACTACGTTGCCAAGTTTTGCATCATCCACAAACTTTGAAATTGTACTCCCTATACCCAAGTCCAGGTCATTTATATGTAACAAGAAAAGCAATGGGCCTAATACCCATACCTGGGGGACCCCACTGCATACTTCTTTCCAGTCAGAAAAGTTGTGGACCCCAATTCAGCTGGGATCTGACCCTGGTCCGTAAAGCACAGCTGCATTAGGTAGGCATATTTCGCACTGGGGGTGGGGGACAGTAAGTAGGAATTTCTGATGGGTGACACCATCTGCCCCAGTACTGCCTCTTCTGCCGACCTCCGCACAGAGGGGTGGCGTAGGCAAGAAATGCCTCCCACATTTCTGTAATTTTAAGACGCCCCATTTGCACTGCTTATTGCCCGCCCCTCCACCGCCAGTCCAGGAATTTCAGAGTCTCTTTGACAGCTCACTCAAAATTACATAGAATGTACAGCACAGAAACAGGCCATTTGGCCCAACTGGTCCATCCTGGTGTTCATGCTCCACACGAGCCTCCTCCCACCCCTCTTCATCCAACCCGATCAGCATAACCTCCTATTCCTTTCTCCCTCATGTACCTATCTAGCTTCCCCTTAAAAGCATCTATGCTATTCACCTCAACTACTCCTTGTGGTAGCAAGTTCCACATTCTAACCACTCTCTTGGTAAAGAAGTTTTTCCTGAAATCCATATGGGATTTATTAGTGACTATCTTATATTTATGACCTTTAGTTTTATTCTGGTCTCCCCACAAGTGGAAACAACTTCTCTACGTCTACCCTATCAAAACATTTCATAATTTTGAAGACCTCTATCAGGTCATCTCTCAGTCTTCTCTTTTCTAGAGAAAAGAGTCCCAGCCTGTTTAATCTTTCCTGATAAGTATAACCTCTCAGTTCTGGTACCATCCTTGCTAATGTTTTTTTTGCATCTTCTCCAGTGCCTCTATATCCTTTTTATAATATGTTGTGTTGACCAGTTGACTTTACATCTAATAGCGATGTCAGCTCTGCGCGGAATCTGCGGCTGAGGAATTAGCGATGGAAGTAACATCGCCTACGCAGCACCCTTTTCCCCAACTAGGAACACTCACGGTACCAGAGCACGGCATAACACTCACTGTTTATTCTACAGGCAGAAAGGAAAATTTCAGGATCCAAACACAAGAGTTATTTTACAACGAGAGAAAACGGCCAATGATAGAAAAGAACAGCTGCTCCTAGTCTGCCGGAGTGTTATATATGCCGACACATACAGCACTCGCCGCATCGGTGACCTTTCCTGGCTCTGTATATGACAAATTCCTGGCTGTACATTACGTCGATTCCCAGCCAGCTTTGTGCTTCTCCACGGTTCCTGTATAGAACTGTGGGAAGTCCATTAGGGTTCATCGTCTGAAAAAAGCAGGGATCTGGCAGTAATATTTCCTACATTTCTGGTACAATTATCGGTGGAACTTGGAACAATGGGCAACGCGGTAGCTCGCAAGTCTCCAGTCAGCCACGGGGACGCCTAATGTATAATTAAAATAATGCTCAGAAGCGGCAACCTGCGTTGGTTTGAGAGGCCGCGTTGCTCCAGCTTAAATCCCAGTTTGCTGACTGGTTACCGCTGCTCGGGCTGCTCGGAGTCGCTGCTTTTCTATTCTTTATTGTTAAGAGTATGCGTTTAAGTGCACGGCCTGGAGCTTCCGCATGATTTCCACCCAGCTATCAGCTCAGTCCGGGTGGAATCCAGTGAACTCGTGCTTAAGGTGGTGGAATTTTAAGCGTAAGGGCGCTGCGCCCATGACCACGTTACGCTGGGGGTGTCCGCCATCTTTTACGCTGGTTGAAAGGTCCGTTTGCCGGAGGCAGGTCCCGCCCACAAAACTGGCCACACACCACCACCCCCCCCCACCCCCCCAAGGTCGGAATGGCGAGTTTCGGCCGATTGCGCCCATTCGGGGGAGGGGTTGCCGTTTGTCAGATTGTGCCCAGAATCTCGGGCGAACAGCCACCCGTGGTCACATGAATCCAGCGTTAATAACCTGACTTACAGTGACCGGCAGTCAACTGAAGCCTGACCCAGGTCTGGTTCTCCAGCTACAATTTAAATTCTGTCAATTGATCTCCGTTTGGTACGTCAGCGACCTGTGACCAGCCGTCAATTGAAGCCACACAGGTGTGTCCTGCTCTGCTGGAGTAATATTTTTTTTGTTTCAAAAATATACTTTATTCAAAAAACTTTGTTCAAATACATTACAGGAAACTCTCGTTTAAATGGCACCTAAATATCTGGAATTCTCTATTAACCGGCAAAATTCATACTCCGAAAGCACCACCTCAATAACCGGCAATGTTGCCGAGTCCGAGTCTCCCGCGGTGGCCGAGTTAGTCAGTGGGGGGTAGTTCTCCAAACTGCCGCTACTCGGCTTCTTGGCGCTGTCGGAAGTCCGAACACCTCAATAACAGGAGTCTGACTCTCCCGCGCTGCCGGGAGTCTCTTCCGATCCGCCATTTTTCTAAAAATAGCCTCGGTAGATAACCCTCTCCGTCATCCGGAATTTTTAATCAACCGGCACCATCCCGGTCCCGGATACCAAAGAGTTTCCTGTACAATACAGTCCACATCACATTTCATGTGGTACAATACAAATTAACTGCGGCACATGGCCTGCTCTGCTGGGGTAATTGAAAGTGTCTTACCTTGTGACCTCACTCTGAAGGGGATTTCTTTAGTACCCTTGCCTTTTATACGACCTACCCAACGCCCCGAGGCCCCATTGGCCCTGTTCCAGTCACGAATCAATTATGTGCGATTGCGCTGGTTCATGTGAGATTTTACAGACGAGGTTATGCTAATGAGTTTGCGCACAAACTTGACGTAACTTCACCACGGCAAATCTGGTGCAGTGTCCACTGCATCTTGCCGATTGTTCCCCTAGCGGAGGCTCCACTGCACCCAAATTCACAGCACAGAAGGAAGCTCATCGGCCTCATCGTGCCTGTGCCGGCTCTGTGAAAGAGCGATCTAATTAATCCCACTCCCCATCGCCCTGCAAAGTTTTTTCCCTTCAAGTATTTATCCAATTCCCTTTTGGAAAGTTATTACTGAACCTGCTTTCACCGCCCTTTCAGGCAGTGCTTTTCCGATCACAACAACACGCTGTGTAAAAAAATGTTTCCTCATGTCGCCTCTGGTTCTTTTGCCAATCACCTCAAATCTGTGTCCTCTGGTTATCGACCCGTCTACCACTGGAAACTGTAGTGTATGTGCTTTAAGTCAGAACTACTTTTTACAGCTCCTGTATACTGTAGTACCGGCAGTGACCACACCGGTATATAAGCTGTGCGCATGCCTCTGTACCCCAGTCTAGAGATTACCCTCCTCCAGTAAAGACCTGTTATTTGTTTATGTACAGCATCCGTGTAATTATTTATCCACTGAACCACAGATCTAACAGTGGCGACGAGTGTTGATGCGAATCTACCTGCAACACAAAAAAAAAGTCGAGTCCAGGAACACGGGCGTCGACCGCGAGCAACCGCCCAGCAGTCAGGCAGAGATCCAACTTTGCTGGGGAGGCTGTGGAGAGCCGGGCTTGGTTCCCCAGCCACAACGAGCAGTAAGAGAACGACGACAGGTCCAGAGCAGACCCTTCCCGAGCAGCGGCGGCTGGAGCCGACCGACGGCAGAGAGAGAGAGCCGGGCAGCGTCGACGGGGTAAGAAAGAGGGTGAAGAGAGCAGGGCGCAGCCGGGGGTTGATCACCGAGCGGCGTCGAGGAAAAATACTGCAAACTGGAGAGAGAGAGGGTAAGAAACAGCCGGGTTCTAGACTGAGCGGCATCGACAAATATCAAGAGAAGAACGCGCAGAGCACAGCCAGGGATCACGGGCTGATCAGGGTCCGCGGGGCGAAGCAAGGGGAGACGCCAGAGCCGCGGAGAAGCAGGGAGAGCGCGGGAGACGCCATTGAGCCGCGGAGAAGCAGGGAGAGCGCGGGAGGCGCCATTGAGCCGCGGAGAAGAAGGAAGCGCGCGGGAGATGCCATTTTGCGAAGCCGCAGCGGAGAAGATGGGCGAGCGCGGGAAGGAAGCGCGGGAGATGCCATTTTGTGCCAGCGGAGAAGAAGGGGAAGCGCGGGAGGCGCCATTGCCGATAGTTAACGCACAACCAAGGATGCCGAAGAGTGGCAGTATCTCTACGTTCGACAATGAAGTCGAAGATTGGGCGACATATGTGGAACGTATTGAGGTGTACTGCAGGGCGAATGAAGTGCCAGATGCTAATAAAGCACTGGTTCTGTTAAATTCCATGGGTGCAAAAACTTATGGGTTACTGCGAAATCTAATAACCCCAGAGAAGCCGGTAAACAAGAATTTTGAAAGCATAGTAGAAATCCTACAGGACCACTTAAACACCACACCGCTGCTGATAGCAGAACGATTTAAGTTCCATAAAAGGAACCAACACAAAGACGAAAGCAATGCTGAGTACCTAATGGAATTAACTGCGCAAGCTATCGAAATACTGCCAGTTGGAGCAGGACTAGCAGACACGTTAAGGGACAAGTTTGTGTGTGGGCTACAAAGTGAAGGAACACAGAAACGGCTTCTATCAGAAAAGGACCTTAAGCTGGACAAAGCTTTCAGTAAGGCAGTATCACACGAAGCAGCCGCAAGGGGCGCTGCAGAGATACAACGGAGACTGCAAGAATATGGCACCAACGAAATGTCCTATGGAACAGGGAAGTGCTATCGCTGCGGCAGAACAACACATGACCAGAAAGATTGTTGGTTCAAGGACCAAGTGTGCAGACAGTGTGGGAAAGCAGGACACATAGCAAGAGTCTGCAGGTCTGGGAAGAAATCCAACAGTAAGAAATCTCCACAGGAGAAGTACAAAAAGGTACACCAGGTGATGGACATTAGTTCAGACGAACAGAAAAGTGACACAGACTCCGGAAGCAAGGAGCTGGGTTGTCTGAAACTACATAATGTAACCGAAATGGAGGATCACCAGACTATCTGGGTTACGCTCAAGATAGACGGAGTCCAAGTGGAAATGGAATTGGACACAGGGTCAGCTCTAACAGTCATAAATCAAAGAGACTACAAGCGGCTATTTTCACACATACCCTTGAAAGCTACAGAGATTGTCTTGAAGACGTATACGGGGCAAAAAGTCTACCCCAAAGGAAAAATAAGGGTGAAAGTGACATATAAAGGTCAGGAAATACCTAAAATGGATATATATGTATTGCCAAATGGAGGACCACCACGGCTAGGACGTGAATGGATCCGGAAGAAACAATTAGATTGGCATTCCATACAGGCACTGAAGGTTGAGGCCAAAAAGGATGACGACGTCACACCTGGACGACTGTCAAAAATGCTAACTGACGCAAAAGAAGTGTTCCAGGAGGGACTAGGAACACTAAAAGGAATAACAGCAACAATTAAAATAGAGGATAATGCAAGCCCAAAGTTTCTGAAGGCCAGACCAGTGCCTTATGCGATCAGACCAGCGGTTGAAGCAGAGCTGGAAGGGTTGGAACGTTCAGGAGTACTGTCCAAAGTGGACTGGAGTGAGTGGGCCACACCCATCATTCCTGTAATGAAGAGGTCGTTGAGTAATATGCCTGGGGAACCAAAGAAGGTCCGCATCTGTGGGGATTTTAAGGTGACAGTGAACCCAGTCCTTCACACGGTGCAATATCCGCTTCCACGAATTGAGGATACTTTCGCCTCGCTATCTGGTGGTAAACGCTTCACCAAAATTGATCTAGCCCAGGCGTACTTGCAAATGGAGGCAGAAGAAGCTTCGAAACATTACCTTATGATCAACACCCATTTCAACCCAGCACTACCAATTCGTTTGGCATGTGATGCATCACCCTACGGCATTGGAGCGGTGCTGTCGCACAAATTCCCAGACGGGTTGGAGAGGCCAGTAGCCTTTGCGTCTCGGTCACTAACCTCAGCCGAGCGCAACTATGCCCAGATTGACAGGGAGGCCCTCAGCCTAGTATGGGGAGTAAAAAAATTCAACCACTATCTGCATGGACAGAAGTTCACCTTGCTGACTGACCACCAACCACTTGTCTCCATCTTTAATCCTAAGAAGGGCGTGCCAGTAATGACTGCACAGCGGTTACAAAGATGGTCCCTGTTTCTAGGGGCGAATCAGTATGAAATAGAATATAAAGGCACGAGACAGCATGGGAACGCTGATGGGCTATCACGCCTGCCACTGCCTACTGTGGAGGAAGCACCAGCAGTGGACCCTATCGAGATATTTTATTCGTCGATAATTGAACGATTGCCAGTAACAAATGCGGATATAGAGAAGGAGACCCGCAATGATCCGACGCTGTCACGGGTATATGAATTGACGGTGAGGGGATGGCCAACACATGGCGACTCACTGTTGCCAGCATTCTCATCCAGAAGAGAGCAGCTGTCAGTATGCCAGGGGACAGCGATGTGTGAATCCAGAGTGGTGATTCCACCCAAGTTAAGGGAGAGAGTGCTAAATGAGCTACATGAAGGTCATCTGGGGGGAGTGAAAATGAAAAGCCTAGCTAGGGCTTATGTGTGGTGGCCGGGAATCGACCAACAAATCGAAGACCTAACTAAGAGCTGCTTAGGATGCCAGAAGGTCCAAAATGCACCACCACATGCCCCTCTACACCCATGGGAGTGGCCCTCCTCTCCATGGCAACGGGTGCACATTGATTTCGCTGGTCCATTCATGGACTCAATGTTCTTAATAGCAGTGGATGCTCATTCAAAGTGGCCTGAGGTGATAAAGATGTCTTCAACCACTACAGAGAAAACGATTGCAGTCCTACGGACCATATTTGCCAGAAACGGGTTGCCAGAGCAGATCTGCTCTGATAATGGACCACAGTTTGTGTCCGACGAGTTCCAAAAATTCATGAAAAGGAATGGGGTAAGGCATTACACATCCGCCCCGTATCATCCAGCCACCAATGGATTGGCTGAGAGGTTCGTACAAACCTTTAAGGCGGCAATAAAGGCCATGTGCGACGAGGAAATTCCACTACAGCATAAGATGGACAATTTCTTATTAGCCTACTGAAACGCGACACATGCAGTTACCAACCAGACATCGGCCATTATGTTCTTTAACCGAAGGTTGAGATCTCGTCTGGACTTGCTCAGACGAAATGTGCGAAGAAATGTTGAGGACAAACAATTCCAGCACATCAACGAGAAGCCGACAAGGAGCTTCAATGTAGGGCAACCAGTCTTGGCCCGGGACTATCGAATAGAGAAGTGGCAACCCGGAATGACATGTACAAGGCAGGGGCCATTAATGTACACAGTGGATGTCGGGGAGAACATTGTGAGACGCCACGTCGATCAGATCTTAGCATCACAGGAATGCGTCAACCCCATGTCTCGAGTACCTGGGGATGAACCCGACATACCGGTAGTATCTACTTCAGACCCAGTAGCAGTGGAACCCGATGAACTACCCGATGAAAGGGGGTCAGAATCGCCTCTGCACCAAGAACAAGAACCTCCGGAAAGGCGCTATCCCGAAAGGGTCAGGAAGCCGCCCCAAAGACTGAATCTATAAATGGACTTTTGTTATTGAATGTACATGTAAAAATGTAATTATTATTTGAATATTAAGGGGGTATTATTAATCTAAAAAGGGAGGAATTGTAGTGTATGTGCTTCAAGTCAGAACTACTTTTTACAGCTCCTGTATACTGTAGTACCGGCAGTGACCACACCGGTATATAAGCTATGCGCATGCCTCTGTACCCCAGTCTAGAGATTACCCTCCTCCAGTAAAGACCTGTTATTTGTTTATGTACAGCATCCGTGTAATTATTTATCCACTGAACCACGGATCTAACAGAAACAGTTTATCTTTATTTACTCTATCAAAACCATTCATGATTTTGAGCACCTCTATCAATACTCTTCTCAACCTTCTCTGGTCTGAGGAGAACAACCCCAGTTGCTCCAGTGTCTCCACATACCTGAAGCCTCTCATCCCTGATGTCATTCTAACATGCCACTGCTATTTAAAAATACAGCTAACACTACATCTCCAGTGTATAAAAACAATATTGATGAAAGCTTTCGCTATCCTTCTCTCTCTCACACGTTTTCTCTCTTATTCTTCCCTCACTGCCTGCATGACTGTGAAAAAGAAAGACTTGCATTTATACAGTGCCTTACATGTCTTCAGGACGTCCCAAAGCACTTTACAGCAAAGTAAGTACTTTTTGAAGTGTAGCCACTGTTGTAATGTAGGAAACAAGGCAGCCAATTTGCACACAGCAAACTCCCACAAACAGCAATATGATAATGACCAGAGAACTCCCCTGCTCTTCTTCGAAATAGTGCCATGGGATCTTTTACATCTACCCGAGAGGGCAGACAGGGCCTCGGTTTAACGTCTCATCTGAAAGACGGCACCTCTGACAGTGTGGCACTCCCTCAAGTAGGGTAGCACACTCGCTTCTGAGTCAGAAGGTTGTGGGTTCAAGTCCCACTCCAGAGACTTGAGCACAAGAACTAGACTGACGCTCCAGTGCAGTACTGAGGGAGCGCTGCACTGTCAGAAGCGCCGTCTTTCAGATGAGACGTTAAACTAGTCTGCCCTCTCAGGTGGACGTAAAACATCCCGTGGCACTATTTCAAAGATGAGCAGGGGTGTTTCCCCCGGTGACCTGGTCAATATTTATCCCTCAACCAACATGACTAAAACAGATGATCTGAACATTGGGAGCTTGCTGTGTGCAATTTGGATGCTGCATTTCCTACATTACAGCAGGGACTACACTTCAAAATATTGGCTGTAAGGCACTTTAGGACATCCTGAGGTCGCGAAAGGCGCTATATAAATGCAAGTCCTTTATTACTTTCTGACAAGTGACCACATACAGGAGAGGAGGGCAAGGCTTTGGAAATCCATAGCTATTAGCTCTTTACCAAGAGGCTAGTACAGTGCTGGACCATGTACAGCAGGCACCTCAAAGCACTGGAGAGGTACCACCAACACTGCCTCCACAAGATCCTGCAAATCCATTGGCAGGATAGGCGCACCAACGTCAGTGTTCTTGCTCAGGCCAACATCCCCAGCATTAAAGCTTTGACCACACTCAATCAGCTCCGATGGACGGGTCACATTGTCCGCATGCCCGATACGAGACTCCCAAAACAAGCGCTCCACTCGGAGCTCCGGCACGGCAAGAGAGCCCCAGGTGGGCAGAGGAAACGCTTCAAGGACACCCTCAAAGCCTCCTTGAAAAAGTGTAACATCCCCATTGACATCTGGGAATCCCTGGCCCAAGACCGCACAAAGTGGAGGAGAAGCATCCGGGAAGGCGCCGAACACCTCGGGGTCAATTTTCTGGCCGCCGTCGGGTGGCTTTTCATGCGGCCGGGGGCTGAAAGTCGGTGAACAAGCGGGTCGGGACCCCCCCGATTCCCCACCCCGTCCGACTTTCGGACCGCCGTTTCCCCGCACCCCGCTTCAGTCCCGGCCGCCGCCGGCGGGACTGGCTGTCGGAGCACTAATAAGCAATTACCAGCTTGTTGAGGTAGTTTCTCCGGCGCCGTTGCAACTTTGGGGCTTTCCCCACATGAAACCCGCCTGCGGGGAACCCCGCTGCCGAGAGCTGGCGTGAAGCTTGCCGGCTTGCTTGCTGTCAGCTGCAGGTCAATGGAGAAGCTGCGATTTAAAGGGACAGCACTTGTTGTTGCAGGTTTGGGGCTACTTCTTCAAGGCTTAGGCACAGCTGTGGAAGGTTGGAGCCTCACACACTTCTCCAATGCAATCTCCTAGGAAGCCCCTCTCGCCACCCTCACTCAGCGCTTTCTCAGCGGAGGCATCTACAAGAAGCATGGGATGCCTTTTTTTCCTTCCCTTCTTGCCATTGGAGGATCTCCAGCAGCAGAGGCGGCAGCAGCAGAACCAGGAACAGCAGGATCAGCAACAGGAGCACCAGGCTGCTGCTCACTCACCTGAAGCTGCACAGGCCAGAAGGGGCCAGCGCTTGGAAGTGGCTTGAGAGCACCTTGCTGCGCTTTAGGGATCCATGGGGACCCGTTTCTGCACTGGCAGTCCTACTCAGAAGGACTTCCATGAAGATCTGGTTTCTCTGTTCAACAGATGGCCAACGCTCCTCAAGAGATGTCATTCTCTTATGAGCACTCACCATGTTTTCCGTACCCTGGCGAGTTATCTCCTCCATGGAGGTTGCCAACCTTTCCATGGTGATGCGTTCATGCGCCAATGACTCCACAAAGGCTCTGCTCATGGTCACTATGGACTCCTCCATTCGCTCCACACTCGCAGCGATCCTGGAGACAAAACCTGCCAGAGACTCCTGCATCTGTGCATGGAGATCCATCACCTCTTCTCTTGCGGATGGACCCAGAGGCAGAGGGTCGACATGCAGCGTAGCTGAGCTGAGCTGAGCTGGCACAGTCCTGCGCCCTCCGACAAGGACTCTCCACTGCTGTCCCTGTCTCCAGAATCTGCCGAGGCTCACTTGTGAGCTGTGAAACACCAGGTGACAACACTACTCTATGTCCCGAAGGTCCCCCCGAGGTGTGAGTGTCTGCGCTGGTGCTGGGTGCGCTTACTTCTGCTGACGCTGTGCCCTCAGAGGTTGGAGCTTCCTCTGAGGAGTCTGGCTGCACAGCCTCTTCCTCCTCCACAGTGAGGACGGGGGCTCTGGATGGTACTGTGGAGGAGTAAAGGAAGGAGTTAGAGATGTAATGCCAAGGTTCTTCTGGTGACTCCCAGCGAGTTGGCATCTGCTGACACCTGCATCCATGCAGCATTGGTCTCAGTGGGAGGCCTCTTCCTCCCTGACCTAGGGAAGAGGACCTCCCTGTGGGCCCTAACCCCATCCAATAATGCCTGCAGTGAAGCCTCGTCGAATTTGAAGGCAGCTTGGGGTCTGGCACTGCCCACAGCTGCTGCAGGCTCCTCTGCCATCTTGTATGGTTCGTTTGGAAGCCTTCAGAGGATGCAGTGCTTGCTATGGACCTTGAAAGCACCACGAATGATGACATCATACTGTGGGGATTTCTGACTCGAATTGGACAATTAGCAAGGCTTCCCACATGCTGGGAATTAATTGGCCAATTGAGGGAAAATTGCGTGGAACTGGCTGACACTTTTTTGTGTGTGTCAGAAACCCCACATTCGGGGAAACCCGACCATTTCCCACACAAGCCGAAAATTGGGGCCCTCGAGTCTCTTCGCTGGGAGCAAGCGGAAGCCAAGCGCAGACAGCGCAAGGAGCGCACGTCAACCCAAGCACCCCACCCACCCGCCCCTTCAACCTCTGTCTGCCCCACCTGTGACAGAGACTGTAGGTCCCGCATTGGACTCGTCAGTCACCTGCGAACTCATTTTTAGCAAGTCATCCTCGGTTCCGAGGGACTGCCTAAGAAGGAGAAGGAGTACAGTGATGCTCTCCTGAAACCGGTGCCGCATAACATTCCCTTTGTGGCCCTCATTTAGTTCGGATTAGGGGAGAGCTGGAATAAGGGGGGCTTCTGGTTTTAGCAAGGTAAACACAAGGAGCCGGACCGAGATAAAGAAGCAGTAATGTAAAAAGTGCCTTTAAACAAGCAGTAAAATTCAAAGCACTGGCCCAGTCCACAATACTGACATCACTTCAGTACGGGCTAAGAAACATATGCTCCTAGACATCCATGTGTGTTCTTTGACAGGAAGCCATGCTCAGAACCCCCTCCTCCCTGCCCCTCCTGGAAGTAAACTTGCAAGAGAATGGGAACTCTGTGAGAGAACCAGATGCCGCCCCTCCCCCAACACAAGTCGGTTCACACACCCGCTTGTGCATACAATTATTTTGTGGTTTGTTGTTTTATCTAATTAGTGGGAACCAGTCTGTCCGCTGAATAAAATCAAAACTGAAAGAAGTCAAGTTTCCCAAGCCCTAAACAAGCAGGTTCTTCACAATTCTGACTCCCAGTCAAGAGCTACACATTGTTGTGAACCTCAGGTGACCTTTACGAGAAACGAGCCACTTTCAGAGCTTCCTGGAAATTGCCCAATGTGTTTAGCGACACCTTCAATTCAAAAAAGTCCATTTGTTTGCTCATCAAAGGTGGGGCTGGGATTCAGAACATCTGCCCACACTTATCACTCTGTGCAACATTAAACATCCTCAGGTCAGGTATGGCGCAAGCTGAATGCAAAGAAGAGCTGAGACCACGGTCAACAGTTCCACTGTCCACACCACCCATCTCATGTGGGCTCCCGGGAACGAGAGATTGGAGGTTGTACTGAGGGCCTGCCCCCCACTAGGAAATGGGCAAACTCAATGTGGAAATGATCATATTCAGGCAAAGAAAGATATGGCGGGTTGTGCAGATATTAACAGGAAATTTAAAATCATATCATATGCATTTTTTTTATTCCTTCATGGGATGTGGGCGTCGCTGGCAAAGCCAGCATTTTATTGCCCATCCCTAATTGCCCTCGAGAAGGTGATGGTGAGCCGCCTTCTTGAACCGCTGCAGTCCGTGTAGTGAAGGTACTCTCATATTCTTAGTATATCTCTTTGTAGTGGTTTGGTATAACTGAGTGGCTTGCTAGGCCATTTCAAAGAGACAACCACATTGCTGTGGGTCTGGAGTCACATATAGGCCAGACCAGGTAAGGACGGCAGATTTCCTTTCCTAAAGGACATTAGTGAACCAGATGGGTTTTTACGACAATCCGGTAGATTCATGGTCACCATTACTGATACCAGCTTTTTATTCAAGATTTATTTAATTAACTGAATTTAAATTCCCCGGCTGCCGTGGTGGGATTTGAACTTGTGTCTCCGGATCATTAGTCTAGGCCTCTGGATTACTAATCCAGTAACATCACCACTATGCTACCGTACCCCCGAAGTCCTGTGTAAAGGTTCACACGACCCACAGGAAGAATATTTTCACTGGTCAGGTGACGGTCACTCTGTAAAAATATTTTATCAGAAACATAAACAGCTTGAGAGTATTTTAATTAAACCCCCTAAAGAGCGGAGAATTTCATCCAATAGGTGAGAGAGAGAGACTTTCATTTCTGTAGCGTCTTTCACAACCTCAGGATGTCCCAATGTGCTTTACAGCCAATGAAGTACTTTTGAAGTGTAGCCGCTATTGTAATGTGGGAAACGCAGCAGCCAATTTATGGACAGCAATGTGATAATGTCCAGATAATCTGTTTTTTGTTATGTTGGTTGAGGGATAAATATTGGCCCAGGACACCGGGGATAACTCCCCTGCTCTTCTTCAAAATAGTGCCATGGGATCTTTTACATCCACCTGCGAGGGCTGACGGGGCCTCGGTTTAGCATCTCATCCGAAAGACAGGTGAAAGGACGGTGTACTAGCTGGCCCACTGTGCCACCCTGTCCACAGTTGTATTGTATTTAAGGTAGGCAATGATGCATCTCACGTCCAATGATTTACTTTAAAGTGTTGTTGCTGCTGTTTCAAAGGCAAGCATGGTAACCCAGCTGTGCACAGACAGATCCCACAAACAGAAAATGAAATAACCGACCAGTTAAAACTATTTTTGCGGTGTTAGTTGCGGGTGGAATGTTGGCCACAACATTGGGGGAACTCGCTGCTCTTCACATAGTGCCATGGGATCTTTTACCTCCATCTGATTTAACAGCTCGGATGAAAGGCAGCACCTCACACAATGCAGCACTCCCCCAAGTAGTGTAATGGAGCATCAGCTTGCAGCTCAGGCACAAGTGGGGCTTGAGCCCGCAACATTAGAACTTTAAAGGCGAAGGCTGCTACTAATTAAGCCACGCAGACACTTATTAATCCCACTCTACCTGCCCTTTTTTGTTACTACAAAGCATTGGACTTTCAACTGAACAAGAATAAGTATTAATGGGGGGAGGCAAATCTGTCAAGTCACGGTGGGGGGGGGGGAATAGCCGATATTATTGCTGCACTGTAAATCGGTGGGTAAAATCACAACATAGTGGATCGACAGAGTCCTGGGACTCGTCCCTTTCCTACACTCTTATCTTCTCTATGATTGAGAAACCAAAGCGATGAGAAACCAAAGCCCCACAGTGCAGGAGATCACCAAGGTTGAAAACAGATGAACAAGATGAGGTGAATCAGTGTGAACAGTTACTGTGCACAGTTCTAGTCTCCATATTATAAAACGGCTATAGAGGAATTGATGAATGCGCAAAAAAAAATTACTAGAATGATACAGGAACTGTGAGGTTATACCTATCAGGAAAGATTAAACAGGCTGGGGCGCTTTTCTCTAGAAAAGAGAAAACTGAGGGGTGACATGATCGAGGTCTTCAAGATTATGAAAGGGTTTGATAGTGGTAGACATAGAGAAGATGTTTCCACTTGTGAGGGAGACCAGAACTAGGGGCCATAAATATAAGATAGTCACTAATAAATCCAGTAGAGAATTCAGGAGAAACTTCTTTACCCAGAGAGTGGTGAGAATGTGGAACTCGCTACCACAGGGAGTAGTTGAGGCGAATATCTAGATGCATTCAAGGGGAAGCTAGATAAGCACATGAGGGAAAAAGGAATGGAAGGGTATGTTGATGGGGTGAGATGAAGAGGGGTGGGAGGAGGCTCGTGTGGAGCATGGGCCTGTTGGACCGAGCGGCATGCTTCTGTGCTGTAAATACTTTGTACTCAGTAAGTAGCCATTAGGTGACACCAAGCTAGGGTTTTAAAAACCTGTCGATTCTAGGAGTAAGGTAAGATAAAGGAAAGTAAAGAGTTCCACTGTTTTGAGGTCATGGGAACAAATGACATTGAGTAGCAGACAGTTTTATTTTGATGAGTTTTATTTTTTTTTAAAAACGTTATCCTTTTCCTCACCTATTTTCTCAGCCAATAACTTAAAATATCCACTCACTGCGAATTGCAGTAAACATAGCCGTATCAGTGCTCGCCTGTCTTGTAGGTGTATGAAACAATTGTGGGAAAGAGTGTGCAACCGTGGAAGACTGGTTTATCAGAGTAAATACGGTACCAGAGGAAATGTATTATTGGACTGGACAATAAGAGGAGCAAGCTGGTTTTATTAGATTAGTGAAAACAATTTCTGACACGCTGCACAGTGTCTATGGATTACAAAGTTACAATACCAGTGCAACTTTGACAACCCTCTCCCTGTTCTGCAGTTGCTAAACCCATAAGCGTGAGTGTTTTTCCACTTGTATGGCCACCAGCTCAGCCCACAGAGCCAATTCAGTGGCGTGCTTTCCCTCCCATCCTAGATTGTACCTCGGGGAGAGGGAGGGTGGCACCCAAGGGTATTCTATATTTAGTTTGTGGTTTCCATTAGCCTCCTCCATTCACTGGAATTTTGAAGGAATCGAGGGAAAGTTGCATTATCCAAATTAAACCACGGAACAACAACAACTTGCATTTATATATTTTTTTCTTCGTTTATGGGATGTGGGGCGTCGCTGACAAGGCCAGCATTTATTGCCCACCCCTAATTGCCCTCGAGAAGGTGGTGGAGAGCCACCTTCTTGAACCACTGCAGTCCGCGTGGTGAAGGTTACTCCCACAGTGCTGTTTGGGGGGGGGGGGGGGGGAGTTCCAGGATTTTGACCTAGCGACAATGAAGAATCGGCGATATACTTCAAAGTCAGGATGGTATTATTTAAATAGAGTGAGTCTACAAAATCCTGCAGTACAAAGGGATCTGGGGGCCCTAATACATGAAACACAAAAAGTTAGTATGCAGGTACAGCAAGTAATTAGGAAGGCTAATGGAATGTTGGCCTTTATTGTAAGGGGGATGGAGTATAAAATAGGGAAGTTTTGATGCAACTGTACAGGGCGCTGGTGAGACCGCACCTGGAGTACTACATACAGTTTTGGTCTCCATATTTAAGGAAGGATATACTTGCATTGGAGGCATTTCAGGGAAGGTTCACTAGGTTGATTCCTGGGATGAAGGGGTTGACGTATGACGAAAGGTTGAGCAAGTTGGGCCTATACCCATTGGAGTTCAGAAGGAGAGGTGATCTTATTGAAACATAAGATTCTGAGGGGGATTGACAGGGTGGATGCTCAGAGGATGTTTCCCCTAGTGGGGGAATCTAGAACTAGGGGGCATAGTTTCAGAATAAGGGGTCGCCCATTTAAGACGGAGATGAGGAGGAATTTCTTCTCTGAGGGTCGTGAATCTTTGGAATTCTCTGCCCCAGAGAGCTGTGGAGGCAGGGTCACTGAATATATAGGCGGAGATTGACAGACATTTCAACTACAAGGGAGTCAAGGGGTATGGGGAGAGAGCGGGAAAGTGGTGTTGAGGCCAAGATTGGATCAGCCATGATCTTATTGAATGGCGGAGCAGGCTCGAGGGGCCGATTCCTGCTCCTGATGTGTGTGACTTGGAGGGGAACTTGGAGGTGGTGGTGTTCCCATGCGCCTGCTGCCCTTGTCCTTCTAGGTGGAAGAGGTCGCTGGTTTGGGAGGTGCTGCTGAAGAAGCCTTGGCGAGTTGCTGCAGTGCATCTTGTAGATGGTACACACTGCAGCCACGGTACGCCGGTGGTGGAGGGAGTGAATGTTTAAGGTGGTGGATGGGGTGCCAATCAAGCGGGCTGCTTTGTCCTGGATGGTGTCGAGCTTCTTGAGTGTTGTTGGAGCTGCACTCATCCAGGCAAGTGGAGAGCATTCCATCACACTCCTTATTTGTGCCTTGTAGATGGTGGAAAGGCTTTGGGGAGTCAGGAGGTGAGACACTCGCCGCAGAATACCCAGCCTCTGACCTGCTCTTGTTGCCACAGCATTTAGCGCCTTTAACGTAGTAAAATGTCCCAAGGTGCTTCACAGGAGCGTTATCAAACAAAATTTGACACAGAGCCACTAAAGGAGTTGTTAGGGCAGATGACCAAAAGTTTGGACAAAAAGGTAGGTATTAAGAAGCGTCTTAAATGAGGAACGAGTGAGGTAGAGAGCTGGAGAGGTTTAGGGAGGGAATTCCAGAACTTAGAAACATAGAAGATAGGAGCAGGAGTAGGCCATTCGGCCCCTCGAGACTGCTCCGCCATTCAATGCGATCATGGCTGATCATCCAAATTCAGTACCCTGTCCCTGCTTTCTCCCCATACCCCTTGATCCCTTTAGCCTTAAGAAATATATCCAACTCCTTCTTGAATATATTTAATGAATTGGCCTCTACTGCCTTCTGTGGTAGAGAATTCCACAGGTTCACCACTCTCTGGGTGAAGAAATTCCTCATTTCTGTCCTAAATGGCCTACCCCTTATCCTTAGACTGTGACCCCTGGTTCTGGACTCCCCGACCATCAGGAACATCCTTCCTGCATCTAGTCTGTCCAGTCCTGTCAGAATTTTATAAGTTTCAATGAGATCCCCTCTCATTCTTCTAAACTCCAGCGAGTACAAGTCCAATCGACCCAATCTCTCCTCATACATCATTCCTGCCATCCCAGGTATCAGCCTGGTGAATCTTCGCTGAACTCCTTCCATGGCAAGAACATCTTGTGGCGTTGCCACATTGGGGAAACACTGTGTGTATGTAGATAAACCTGTATAATCCCCTTTTAACTGCTGTATTCCCCTCCCCCCCGCAAGACAGTTGCAAGCTGAGAGGAATAAGGCACGTTCAGACTTGCCTGCTGCTGAGAGAAGGAAAACCAATCAGGTTCCAGCAGGTGACCAATCCGTGAGTCATCACAGGTTCGCGGGCTTCACGAATTCAGTACTCTATTGTGAGAGTTGGAGTAAAGACCTATTTCTTGTAGCTCGCTGTGTTGCCTATTTCTTTACGCGGGAGACCGTAGTCCCCCACATTGGTGACCCCGAATGTCGGCGGCCGAAGCCCCCGACTCACGCAGCCCTACAGAGGCCAGCAACGACCCGATGGCAACCAGCAGCAGCCTGATGTCGGCCGGCGCCGCGTCCTTGAAGCTCCCCACCTTCTGGGAACACCAAGCACCAGCTTGGTTCGCGCACTCGGAGGCCCAATTCACCCTTCGCAGGGTTCAAGACGATGAAGAAAGGTACCTCCACGTAGTCTCAGCACTAGCAAGCTCTACCGCCGCCAAAGTTCTCGACCTGCTGGGGAACCCACCACAGACCGGCAAGTACTCAACCATTAAGGGCTGCTTGCTGCAGGCTTACGGCCTGTCCAGGGAGGAGAGGGCCCGCAGGCTTCTCTCACTACCAGGCCTTGGCGATTCTACCCCGACCCAGTTGATGAGCCGGATGCTTGCACTCCTGGGCTCTGAACCGCAGTGCTTCTTGTTTCGGGCCCTTTTCCTCAGCCTGCTTCCTCAGCAGGTACAGACTGCCCTCGCGGGGTCCCCGATCACGGACTGCGTACAACTGGCAGCCGCCGCGGACAAAGTCTTCGCCGTCGCCCAACTCGGCTGTGCAGCCGCGAGGCTCCCCGACACCACCGAGCGCGCGCCGCCACGCCAGGCCGCAGAATTATGCTACTACCACACGCGTTTCGGCCACAAGGCCCAACGCTGCAGAGCACCCTGCTCTTTCGATCAAACCAAGATGGCCGCCCGGCCCAACGCACCAGCCCCGCGCCGCCGCCCAGGCCCACTCGACCGCACCCCCGCCGCCACGATGGCCATCGGCACTGCAGGTAAACTGCTGTACATAACCAACTCTCTTTCAGGGCGCAGATTTCTTTGCGACACCGGAGCCCAATGCAGCATAATTCCTGCCTCCCAGCTCGACATCCAGGCAGGCCGCAGCGGCCCACCCCTCGTGGCGGCAAATGGCGCAGCCATCGCTACTTTTGGAAAGCGACGGGCCGAGGTTTGTTTCAACGGCCAGCGATTTACGTGGGATTTCGTGACGGCCTCGGTGGCACATCCCTTGCTGGGCGCCGATCTTCTTTGCGCCCACGGACTCCTGGTCGACGTCCACGACAGGCGCCTGATCGACGCAGCAACTTTCGCTTCACTGGCCTGCCAGCAGAGGAACAGCCCGGCCCTCGTCGGGTCCTGCTCCGCCCCGGCGCATGACGACTACGCCCGCCTACTCGCAGATTTCCCGAGGCTCACACAACCGACCTTCTCAGCCGCGGCAGCCAAGCATGGGGTCGAGCACCACATCGCCACTACGGGACCACCAGTGTTCGCTCGAGCCAGACGCCTGGACCCAGCCAAGATGGCGGTGGCCAAGGAAGAATTCGCCACGATGGAAAAACTGGGCATCATCCGCCGCTCGAACAGCCCTTGGTCGTCCCCCCTCCACATTGTGCCCAAGCCGGGCAGTGGCTGGCGCCCCTGCGGCGACTACAGACGGCTCAACGACGCCACCACGCCCGATAGATACCCCATTCCGCACATCCAAGACTTCTCTGCACACCTAGCAGGAAAGTCCGTCTTTTCCAAGGTCGACCTGATTCGCGGCTACCATCAGGTCCCCGTCCACCACGCAAACGTCCAGAAGACGGCGGTCATCACCCCCTTCTGACTGTTCGAGTTCCTGCGCATGCCCTTCGGGCTTAAGAACGCCGCACAGGCCTTCCAATGGCTCATGGACTCAGTCCTACGGGACCTGAGCTTCCTGTTCGTCTATCTGGACGATATCCTCGTGGCCAGCACCAGCAAGGCCGAGCACATCGCGCATTTGCGCTCCCTTTTCCAGCGCCTCAGCCAACACGGGCTAATCGTCAACCCGGCCAAATGCCAGTTCGGAGCAGCCCAAATTGACTTTCTCGGCCACAGAATCTCGCCAAGGGGAGCCATTCCCCTACCTTCCAAGGTGCAGGCGGTGGCGGACTTTCTCCAGCCCACCTCGGTCAAGGCGCTGCAGGAATTTTTGGGGATGGTCAATTTCTATCACCGGTTCGTGCCCAAGGCCGCCGCATTCATGCGCCCCCTCTACAAAGCCACCAGGGGCAAAACGGGCAAAGAGCAACTCACCTGGTCCAGCGAGATGGCGACAGCCTTCCACCAGACCAAAAGCGCCTTGGCCAACGCCACACTACTGGCCCACCCCATCCCGGGCGCCAAGACCGCCCTCACCACGGACGCCTCGGATTACGCCGTCGGCGCCGTCCAGCAACAGTGGGTCGAAGGCGCGTGGCAGCCACTGGCATTTTTCAGCCGACAGCTGCGCAAGAACGAGCAGGCCTACAGCACGTTCGACAGAGCGCTCCTGGTCCTGGCAATCCGGCACTTCCGTTTCCTCCTGGAAGGCCGGCCGTTCACCGCATTCGTGGACCACAAGCCGCTCACTTTCGCCATGGCCAAAGTAACCGAACCCTGGTCCGCGCGCCAACAGCGCCAACTCAACTTCATCTCGGAGTTCACCACGGACATCCGCCACGTCGCCGGCAACGACAATTTGGTGGCCGACTGCCTCTCAAGACCCTCGCTCCACGCAGTGCACCTGGGCGTTGACTACGCCAGCATGGCGAGAGACCAGGCCGTCAACGCGGAGATCCAGGCCCTCAGGACGTCAACTACCAGCCTCACCCTGGCCGACATCCACTTCCACGCAGCCGGCACAACCCTCCTGTGCGACGTCTCAGTCCCCTCGCCTAGGCCGGTCGTCCCATCCGCCTGGCGCAAGCGAGTTTTCGACATCATTCACGGCCTCTCACATCCAGGGATGCGTGCGTCTCAGAAACTTATGTCCGCCAAGTTCGTCTGGCCTGGACTCCACAAGGATGTGAGAGACTGGACCAACACATGCGTGGCGTGTCAGCGCGCTAAGGTCCAGCAGCACACCAAGGCGCCATTGGAGTGTTTCCCGGTGCCCGAGAGGCGTTTTGACCACGTCCACGTCGATCTGGTAGGCCCCTTGCCGCTGTCGCACGGTTTTACACACCTGCTCACGATCGTCGACCGCACCACCAGATGGCCCGAGGTGGTTCCCCTCGCCTCCACCACCACGACCGACGTCGCGCGAGCATTCGTCTCGACATGGGTGGCCCGGTTCGGCGTGCCGACCGACATATCCTCGGACAGAGGCCCCCAGTTCACCTCCCACGTGTGGAATGCCATCACCGCCGGCCTCGGCACCAAGTTGCACAGGACAACAGCCTACCACCCGCAGGCCAACGGGCTCTGCGAGCGCTTTCATCGTTCTTTGAAAGCCTCCCTCCGCGCCAGCCTGGCCGACACCAGCTGGATCGACAAACTACCCTGGGTTCTCCTGGGATTGCGCACCGCGCCCAAAGAGGACCTCCGCGCCTCCGCGGCCGAGATGGTCTACGGCCAACCGCTCAGAGTACCAGGCGACTTCCTCCCCCTGACAACGGAGCCGTGGTCGGCCGCCAGCTTTCCCTGCACCAGGACGCGGCCCAGCAATTCCGTCCAGTGCCCACTTCGCAACACGGCCCGCAGCCGTCCTACGTGCCTCGAGACTTACGACATGCGGAGTTCATCTTCGTGCGCCGGGACGCGCACAGAGGCCCGCTGCAGGCACCATACACCGGCCCCTTCCCAGTATTGGAGACGGGGGACAAAGCTTTTCTTATCGACGTCGGCGGGAAGCCGGACCTTATTTCAGTAGACTGCCTCAAACCGGCGCACCTGGACCTCAGCTTCCCGTTTCGGCCGCTCTTCCCCCACGGCGTGGCAGACCTCCCGCGTTGGCGGCGGCCCCACAAGAGGACCAAGACACGCCAGAACCTTACTTCCCGGCCGCCGCCCCACCTTTGCCGGCAGCCCGTCCAGCCAGCCCACCAGCAGACCAGCCGACGAACCAACCGGCCGACCTCCCAGACAGCCCTCCTCACACGCCAGATGGCTACTACAGCCGCTTGGTCAAACCTCCGCAGAGACTGACTTTTACAGTTAACGAGGATTCTGGGGGGGCGTATGTGGCGGGGAAACACTGTGTGTATGTAGATAAACCTGTATAATCCCCTTTTAACTGCTGTATTCCCCTCCCCCCGCAAGACAGTTGCAAGCTGAGAGGAATAAGGCACGTTCAGACTTGCCTGCTGCTGAGAGAAGGAAAACCAATCAGGTTCCAGCAGGTGACCAATCCGTGAGTCATCACAGGTTCGCGGGCTTCACGAATTCAGTACTGTATTGTGAGAGTTGGAGTAAAGACCTATTTCTTGTAGCTCGCTGTGTTGCCTATTTCTTTACGCGGGAGACCGTGGTCCCCCACAATCCTTCCTCAGATAAGGCGACCAAAACTGCACACAAATACTCAAGGTGTGGTCTCACCAAGGCCCTGTACAACTGCAGCAAGACATCCTTGTTCCTGTACTCAAACCCTCTCGCTACGAAGGCCAACATACCATTTGCCTTCTTAACCACCTGCTGCACCTGCATGCTTACCTTCAGCGACTGGTGCACAAGGACACCCAGGTCTCGTTGCACTTCCCCTTCTCCCAATCTATTGCCATTCAGATAATAATCTGCCTTTGTAGGAATTGATGTATTCCTAACTAATAACTGAGGTCGACTCAGGAGAACAATCAAACAGGTCTTTAATGTTGGATTTGCCGAATTCCAGAAAACAACAAAGATCGATGCAGGAGAGCCGTGGAGCAGGTCTTCACCCAACGGGGACGCCACGAGGACTGACTCGGCAGCCCCGTGGATTGCGTCGTGACGTCATCGCGTTTTCCCGCGCTTTAGGCGGTCACGTGATGTGCGACGTGACGTCATCGCGTTTGCCCGCGTTTGGGCGATCACGTGATGTGCGACGTGACGTCATCGCGTTTGCCCGCGTTTGGGCGGTCACGTGATGAGCGACGTGACGTCATCGCGTTTGCCCGCGTTTGGGCGGTCACGTGATGTGCGACGTGACGTCATCGCGTTTGCCCGCGTTTGGGCGGTCACGTGATGTGCGACGTGACGTCATCGCGTTTGCCCGCGTTTGGGCGGTCACGTGATGTGCGACGTGACGTCATCGCGTTTGCCCGCGCTCTTAAAGGGGCAACGCCCCATACATGCAAAACACTACATACAAAACCCAGTAATGCCCAACATAATAGTACAGGTTTAGGCTGGTGTTAGAACATCGTTAAAGGGAATTATATACAATTAGCTAGATTAACTCAGTGGTACCGCCACACCTTCCTGTTTTTGCCACCAAAGTGGATAACCTCACATTTATCCACATTATATTGCATCTGCCATAGGGCCTCAGCAGCTGAAGGCACGACCGCCAATGGTGGAGCGATTAAAATCGGGGATGCGCAAGAGGCCAGAATTGGAGGAGTGCAGATATCTCGGGGGTTGTAGGGCTGGAGGAGGTTACAGAGAAAGAGGAGGGGGCGAGGCCATGGAGGGATTTGAAAACAAGGATGAGAATTTTAAAATCAAACAGTGGATTTTACTTTGAAGCTGATGTACGAAAGATTGTTTATACATAGGCACGATTTCAATTCATCATTTTAAACTGAAGACCGTTAGTATATTATGTTATCCATCTCACTTACACTTCCTGTGTGGCACACACCACCCCTCCAGCTCACTCAGGTGGTAGGAGCAGGTAGCCTGGTTCCTGGACTTCCCTGGACTGCTTCACTCGAGAGAATCTTTTGGAGGGGCAGAAGAAGGGCCTTGGGGGCAATCAGCTTTCCCTAGCCACAGGGGAGAGGGAAGTGCTTGGCCTCCAGTGGCCCTCTTCTCTAGCTGCTTGGTCGCAAACCCATGGAGCGGGTGTGCCGCAGAGATTGTGCCCAAACCCATGCCTTGTGGTTCAGCAGAGAAATAGGTGATCAAATGGATTGCCCAACGGGTTTTTGAGACCAGGGCAGTGGACTGACTTAAGAGACAGCTAGATGTTGTAATGGGAGGACAGTAGGGCTGGCGTGTTGGAACGATGAGCTCAAAATAGCCAAAGGACCTCCTTCATCCAAATCTATCGTGATATTTCATGTGTGCTACGAACATCACGTTGAGATGTTACTCCATGTCCTTCGGCCACAGTCAAACCTCGCTGTGAGTTGTTGACATTACACGGTTATTTCATCTTTCGGATGAGGCGTTAAACCGAGGCCCCGGCTGCCCCATCAGGTGGACATAAAAGACCCCTCGGCACTATTTCGAAGACGAGCAGGGGATTTCTCCCCGGCGTCCTGGCCAACATTTATCTCTCAGCCAACATCACTAAAACAGATTATCTGGTCATTTATCTCATTGCTGTTTGTGGGAGCTTGCTGTGCACAAATTGGCTGCCACGTTTCCTACATTACAACAGTGACTAACGTTTCAAAAAGTACTTCATTGGCTATAAAGCGCTTTGGGACATCATGAGGTCGCGAAAGGCGCTATATAAATACAAGTTCTTTCTTTCTCTTTCTAAATGTCTTCCAAGATGTCTAGCTGTGGCCATGCACTGTTCAGTACAGGAAACTCTTTCGGGTCCGGTACCGACGGGACTGAGATGGTGCCGGTTGATTAAAAATTCCGGATAACGGAGAGGTATATCTACCAAGGCTATTTTTAACAAAGAAAAATTTTAAAAAATCAAGAAATGTGCAGTATACAGTAATTGGATACTCACCTACAGAATGTTGTGTTAAATGGATGGTGGAAGATGCTTGATTAAGTACAGTACTGCCAGTTGAGGGTTATGCCCCGTTTGGGAGCGGTAACCGAATTAGCGCCAGCCAGTTAGCGCCCGGTGCGGGAGTACCGCCCCCGTTGCTAAATTGGGCTTACCGCCCCGGCGAGGAAGCGGCGTGCAATCTCGGGTGGTCCACTTCCTCTCGGGGCGTTGTCTGGAGCGCAAAGTGTGGTAGCGCCGGAGCACTACGCAGCCGCTCCACATAGCGCTGACGTGTTTCATCGCCCCTCCCCTTCCGTTAAAGGGGAGGGATGCCGCGCACTCTGCAGGCCGTTTGACGGCCTCCACTAGCCCCCACTGTCTAACTCGGCCACCGCGGGAGACTCGGACTCGGACACATTTCCGGTTATTGGGGTGTTGTTTTCTGAGTGAGAATTTTGCTGGTTATTAGAGAATTCCAGATATTTAGGTGCCGTTTAAACGAGAGTTTCCTGTAAATGAGACACACAAAATGTATAATAAATGGACCAGTAAAGGCTGTTCAGTCCTTGCAGGGCACAATATGAAATGTGGTGGAGGACAAGGCTTTAATCTCAGCCCAATGAATAAAGGTTATTCTTTCTAGCCCAGCTTAAAAATAACCCTTGGGTTTGAAGGGGCAAAGCTCAGAAATCTGGCTTTGAAGCAAACTCCACTGAAAAGCTAAAAATGAAACCTCAAGTACTCTTCATTGGGAGCATAGCCAGCGAGATCTGTTGGGTGTCAAGAGGGTTGAGGGTTTTGTTAGACTTCATAAAAAATGATCTGATACAATGTTCAGACGGAGCTCTCCTCCGGACCCGCTCTGATGCAAGACTGGCTCAATTGAATAGTGTTGCGTCTGTTCAGGCTGGAGCTTTGAGGTAAATCACCATGGTCCAAACTACGGTATCACTGGACTGAATTTTCAGGCCTCGTGCCCGGCGGAAGCTAGGTGGCCGCGACCTAAGAATGGTGTGCAAGAACTTACCGTCCCATTGCCGCCGTCACCATTTTAAGAACATAAGAAGTAAGAGCAGGAGTCGGCCATAGGGCCCCTCGAGCCTGCTCCGCCATTCAATGAGATCATGGCTGATCATCGACCTCAACTCCACTGTCGCGCCCGATCTCCATATCCTTTGATTCCCCTAGAGTCCAAAAATCTATCGATCTCGGCCTTGAATATACTTACTCAGCATTCACAGCCCTCTGAGGTAGAGAATTGCAAAGATTCACAACCCACAACATTTTACTGTGATCCTTCGAGTCGGTGGCCCGAGTGGTTACCTGAAGAGGGCGCCCAGCTGATTGAAATGCTTCTGACGTCAGTGGGGCGGGCCCCCCACCTCACCCCACCCCCCCAACCACCCCCCACAGCCCCCAACCCCACCTCCCCCACAACCCCCCCCCCCACCCCAATGCCATTTCTGGACGGAAGTGGGCATTGTCATAAAAATGAAGGCTGGATGGTTTCTCTTTACAGGTGTAGCTGCTAACGGAGATCTGCACGTTTGTCACTAGTTTGCACTTTGCTGATGTAAAAGTGCCAAAGCAGGCAAGTGAAAATCACCTTGCCTTCCCAGGCAGTCTCCCATCCACGTCTATGCCAGGTCTGACCCTGCTTAGCGCCCGAGACCAGGGGTTACCCTGGAGTGGTATCACAGTGGGTACCAAGCAGAGCCAAATAAGGACTTGGGAGTTGGGACAAGTGTCTGAGGACAGGCAACAATGGAAGGTGAAATTAGAACTCAAGAAAATGAGGACAGAGTAGGGTTAAATCATGGGTTTCAATGGGTGTAGAATTATTAATAAACATTTTTTAACGAACATGATTAGGAAGAGTCTCAGAGTGCACAGTTACAGGATGACTGTAAATCATTACAGACTCCATCTGCCTGCCATCACATTTAATATTATTATAAACACTCTGCTTTCAAAACAGTAAGGACAATAAGTGCACTGGCACAGCGCTAGTCTTGTTTCTTCTTGAACGTTGGGCACTATACCGAAGGGGTGGGGCTGGAATTGACAAGTTACTCCCTCTGTCGGCTTCTGTTGAAGCCTGGCAATGAACTGGGAGGTTCTCAGTGACTGAGCCTCTTCACGTAGCACTCACTCGTCTGAAATTCAGTTTGGAGCAATTTGCATCCATTTGTAAACGCACGGTTCCCGCTTGACTTCTGCGGTCAGGCACCTTCTAGAGCAGCGTGACGGCGGGCCTTGTAGTTTTTGCCACAATGGCAACAAAGCAAGGTGAAAGACGGACTTCGGAACAAGTACTTGTTCTCAGCATTATTCTGATCCAAGCAAGGAATCTCAGTATTTTAAAGTATTTCAATTCTCATTGAAGCATACAAAATTATTACAGGGCTTGATAGGGTGGATGCTGGGAGAATGTTTCCCTTGGCTGGGGAGTCCAGAACCAGGGGCCACAGCCTCAGGATAAAGGGTAGGCCATTCAGGACTGAGATGAGAAGAAATGTCTTCAGAGGGTGGTGAATCTTTGGAATTCTCTACCCCAGAGGGCTGTGGAGGCTCAGTCATTGGGTATAGTCGAAACAGAAGTTGATAGATTTCTGACTAGTAAGGGCATCAAGGGATATGGCGATAAGGCTGGTGACAATACTGTGGAGGAGGAATTCCTGGAGTGTTTACGGGATGGTTTCCTGGACCAATATGTCGAGGAGCCAACTAGAGATCAGGCCATCTTAGACTGGGTATAATGTAATGAGAAAGGATTAATTAGCAATCTTGTTGTGCGAGGCCCCTTGGGTCGGAGCGATCATAATATGATAGAATTCTTCATTAAGATGGAGAATGAAGTAGTTGACTCAGAGACTAGGGTCCTGAATTTAAATAAAGGAAACTACGATGGTGTGAGGCGCGAGTTGGGTAGGATTGATTGGGGAATGTCACTCAAAGGGTTGACGGTGGATAGGCAATGGCAAACATTCAAAGACCGCATGGATGAACTACAGAATTTGTTCATCCCAGTTTGGCATAAAAATAAAACAAAAAAGGTGACTCAACCGTGGCTAACAAGGGAAATTAGGGATAGCATAAGATCCAAGGAGAGGACATATAAATTGGCCAGAAAAAGCAGTAAACCTGAGGATTGGGAGCAGTTTAGGATTCAACAAAGGAGGACAAAGGGATTAATTAAGAAGGGGAAAATAGAATATGAGAGTAAGCTTGCAGGGAACATAAAAACTGACTGTAAAAGCTTTTATAGATATGTGAAGAGAAAAAGATTGGTGAAGTCAAGTGTAGGTCCCTTGCGGTCAGAATCAGGGGAATTTATAATGGGGAACAAAGAAATGGCAGACCAATTAAATACATATTTTGGTTCTGTCTTCTGAAAGGAGGACACAAATAACCTCCCAGGGATTTCGGGGAACATAGGGTCTGATGAAAGGGAGGAACTGAAAGAAATCAGTATTTGTAGGGAAATGGTGTTAGGGAAATTGACGGGATTGAAGGCCGATAAACCCCCAGGGCCTGATAATCTACATCCTAGGGTACTTAAGGAAGTGGCCCTAGAAATAGTAGATGCATAGAAACATAGAAGATAGGAGCAGGAGTAGGCCATTCGGCCCTTCGAACCTGCTCCGCCATTCAATGAGATCATGGTTGATCATCCAAATTCAGTACCCTGTCCCTGCCTTCTCCCCATATCCCTTGATCCCTTTAGCCTTAAGAAATATATCCAACTCTTTCTTGAATGTATTTAATGAACTGGCCTCCACCGCCCTCTGTGGCAGAGAATTCCACAGGTTCACCACTCTCTGGGTGAAGAAATTCCTCCTCATTTCAGTCCTAAATGGCTTACCCCTTATCCTTAGACTATGACCCCTGGTTCTGGACTCCCCAGCCATCAGAAACATCCTTCCTGCATCTAGTCTGTCCAGGCCTGACAGAATTTTATAGGTTTCGATGAGATCCCCTCTCAATCTTCTAAACTCCAGTGAGTATAAGCCCAATCGACACAATCTCTCCTCATACATCATTCCTGCCATCCCAGGTATCAGCCTGGTGAATCTTCGCTGCACTCCTTCCATGGCAAGAATGTCCTTCCTCAGGTAAGGTGACCAAAACTGCACACAATACTCAAAGTGCGGTCTCACCAAGGCCCTGTACAACTGTAGCAAGACATCCTTGTTCCTGTACTCGAACCCTCTTGCTATGAAGGCCAACATACCATTTGCCTTCTTAGTTGCCTGCTGCACCTGCATGCTTACCTTCAGCGACTGGTGCACAAGAACACCCAGGTCTCTTTGCACTTCCCCTTCTCCCAATCTATTGCCATTCAAATAATAATCTGCCTTCCTGTTTTTGCCACCAAAGTGGATAACCTCACATTTATCCACATTATAGTGCATTTGCCATGTTTCTGCCCAATCACCCAACCTGTCCAAATCGTACTGGAGTTTCACGACATCCTCCTCACAGCATACCCTCCCACCCAGCTTTGTGTCGTCTGCAAATTTGGAGATATTACATCCAATTCCCTCGTCCAGATCATTAATATATATTGTGAACAGCTGGGGTCCTAGGATCGATCCTTGCGGTACCCCACTAGTAACTGCCCGCCACTCGGAAAACGACTCGCATTGCTGATCATCTTCCAACATTCGATGGAATCTGGAACAGTACCCATGGATTGGAGGGTAGCTAATGTTACCCCACTATTCAAAAAAGGTGGTAGAGAGAAAACGGGGAATTACAGACCGGTAAGCCTGACATCGGTAGTGGGGAAAATGCTAGAGTCCATTTTAAAAGATGTAATAGCAGAGCACTTGGAAAACAGTGACAGGATCGGACAAAGTCAACATGGATTTACAATTTTTTGAGGATGTAACTGGTAAAATAGATAAGGGAGAACCAGTGGATGTGCTGTATTTGGACTTTCAAAAGGCTTTCGATAAGGTCCCGCATAAGAGATTAGCGTGTAAAGTTAAGGCACATGGGATTGGGGGCAAGGTATTGACTTAGATAGAGAACTGGTTGGCAGACAGAAAGCAAAGTGTTGGAATAAACGGGTCTTTTTCCGAGTGGCAGGCAGTGACTAGTGGGGTACTGCAGGGATCGGTCCTTGGACCCCAGCTATTCACAATATATATTAATGATCTAGACAAGGGAACTAGATGTAATATCTCCAAGTTTGCAGACGACACAAAGCTGGGTGGGCGTGTGTGCTGTGAGGAGGATGCCGAGAAACTCCAGGATGATTTGGACAGATTGGGTGATTGGGCAGAAGCATGGCAGATGCAATATAACGTAGATAAATGTGAGGTTATCCACTTTGGTGGCAAAAACAGGAAGGCAGATTATCTGAATGGCAATAGATTGGGAGAAGGGGAAGTGCAACGAGACCTGAGTGTCCTTGTGCACCAGTCGCTGAAGGTAAGCATACAGGTGCAGCAGGCGGTTAAGAAGGCAAATGGTATGTTGGCCTTCGTAGCAAGAGGGTTTGAGTACAGGAACAAGGGTGTCTTGCTGCAGTTGTACAGGGCCTTGGTGAGGCCACATCTTGAGTATTGTGTGCAGTTTTGGTCGCCTTATGTGAGGAAGGATGTTCTTGCCATGGAGGGAGTTCAGCGAAGATTCACCAGGCTGATACCTGGGATGGCAGGAATGACGTATGAGGAGAGACTGGGTCGATTGGGCTTATACTCGCTGGAGTTTAGAAGAATGAGAGGGGATCTCATTGAAACTTATAAAATTCTAACAGGACTAGACAGACTAGATGCAGGAAGGATGTTCCCGATGGTCGGGGAGTCCAGAACCAGGGGTCATAGTCTAAGGATAAGGGGTAAGCCATTTAGGACAGAAATGAGGAGGAATTTCTTCACCCAGAGAGTGGTGAACCTGTGGAATTCTCTACCACAGAAGGCAGTAGAGGCCAATTCATTAAATGTATTCAAGAAGGAGTTGGATATATTTCTTAAGGCTAAGGGGATCAAGGGATATGGGGAGAAAGCAGGGACAGGGTAGTGAATTTGGATGATCGGCCATGATCTCATTAAATGGCAGAACAGGCTCGAGGGGCCGAATGGCCTACTCCTGCTCCTATCTTCTATGTTGCTATGTTTCTATGTGAATGGAATTGAGGCAGATGATCAGCCATGATCTCATTGAATGGCGGAGCAGGCTCGAAGGGCTGAATGGCCTACTCCTGCTCCTATTTCTTATGTTCTTAAAAGACATCTGTACTGCCTCCAAGACTCAGCAGTTTCCTACATTACAACATTTGACTACACTTCAAAAAGTACTTCTTTGGTTGTAAAGCGCTTTGGGCTATCCTGAGGTTGTGAAAGGCGCTATACAAATGCAAGTTCTTTCTTTCTCTTTCAGCTAAAGGTAATAAGCCACTCAGAGCAGAAGATCCCAGGCTGATCCCAGCTGGCGTGGCAGGCCCCCCGATTTTAACTCTGGGTTGGGTGGGTGATGAGGTGAATTGGATATGACCACTGCTGTCAAAATCAGGCCCAGCCTTTTTTTTTTAAACTCCCGGGCCTCGTGTTCTCACTCATGTCGGTGGCTCCAGAGATATGTGTATGTGGGCATCAGACAAGGACAGGCTTCGGTTTGGCTGTGATGCCTTCCCCAGAGTCGAATAACTTACAAAGAATTACAAATTACAAAGTGTTTACAGCACAGAAACAGGCCATTCGGCCCAACTGGTCCATGCCGGTGTTTATGCTCCACACGAACCTCCTCCCAACCTTCTTCATCTCACCCTATCAACATATCCTTCTATTCCTTTCTCCCTCATGTCCTTTGTCTAGTTTCCTCTTGAATGCGTCTATGCTATTCGTCTTGAGTTGCACATTCTAACCATTTGCTGATGGTTAGTTGTACAGGGCCTTGGTGAGACCACACCTTGAGTATTGTGTGCAGTTTTGGTCACCTTACCTGAGGAAGGACGTTCTTGCCATGGAAGGAGTGCAGCGAAGATTCACCAGGCTGATACCTGGGATGGCAGGAATGATGTATGAGGAGAGATTGTGTCGATTGGGCTTATACTCACTGGAGTTTAGAAGATTGAGAGGGGATCTCATTGAAACTTATAAAATTCTAACAGGACTAGACAGACTAGATGCAGGAAGGATGTTCCCGATGGCGGGGGAGTCCAGAACCAGGGGTCACAGTCTAAAGATAAGGGGTAAGCCATTTAGGACAGAGATGAGGAGGAATTTCTTCACCCAGAGAGTGGTGAACCTGTGGAATTCTCTACCACACAGGGCAGTTGAGGCCAATTGATTAAATATATTCAAGAAGGAGTTAGATATATTTCTTAAGGCTAAAAGGATCAAGGGTTATGGGGAGAAGGCAGGGACAGGGTACTGAGTTTGGATGATCAGCCATGATCTCATTGAATGGCGGAGCAGGCTCGAGGGGCCGAATGGCCTACTCCTGCTCCTATCTTCTATGTTTCTATGTCACTGTTTAGGCTTAAACAGAAAGAATGGCTAATGGGGCGGAATACTGGAGAGGACTCAGTGAAGCAAACCTCAGCAGAAATCACCATCTGCAGGAGAGGGAGAGACAAATTGGGGAGGTGGGGGGGGGGGAACGAGAACTCAAAACTAAAATATAACTCTCAGGAAAGACAGAACAGGCTGTCTAGAAAAGAAAAAGCTGAGGGGTGACCTGATAGACTTATGAAGGGGTTTGATAGGGTGGACATAGAGAAGATGTTTCCACTTGTGGGGGGAGACCAGGACTAGGGGGCCATCAATATGAGCTAATCACTAATAAATCCAATGGGGAATTCAGGAGAAACCTCTTTACCCAGAGAGTGGTTAGAATGTGGAACTCGCTACCACAGGGAGTGGTTGAGGCGAAGAGCATTGATGCATTTAAGGGGAAGCTGGCTAAGCACTGTACATGAGGGAGAAAGGAATAGAAGGTTGTGCTGATAAGGTTAAATGAAATGGGGTGGGAGGAGGCTCGTGTGGAGCAGAAACACCGGCACGGATCAGTTGGGTCACATGGCCTGTCTCTGTGCTGGACATTCTATGTAATGAGGAACAACATTCCCCAACGTCCCCCCAGGGTTAGTAATTGCTGGCAGTTCCAATTGCGGCTCCGATTCCTCCGTGCCAATATCCTGTGCATAACTGTTGGCATCAATCTTGTTTTTGCAGATGTTGCAGTGACAGAAAGCCTGTGCATACAGGTAGTGTGAAAGCTGGAGACCAATGCGGCCGGGACTGTCCTGTTACGGGTTTACACACAATGATTAATGACTTCCAGGATGTTACGAACCCGGCGACTGTTAATTGGGTCTCAGAGATTCCACCTCAGCAAGACTTGGCAAACATTAAACAGAAATCAGCACGCGTTGTGGTTTGTGTTCCCCCCCCCCCCCCCTCTTACAGTAGAGGATCATGTTCCCTGGCTTGTCTGTACGTGCTTTTTTCAAAGCGCTCTCTCCAGGTGCGTGCTGCCTACCTTGTGGCGGTCGGCGGGCGGAATGCTGTAATTCTCCGCCCTCAGGTTAGAGGCAGCGACGATGAAATCCATGTGATGGTTTGTATCGTCGTCCTGCGATTTAAATAACTCTCATTATTAAAATGCAAGGAAAATGTGCAGTTATAAATACACACACAGACACACAAAAAATCATAACCTTATATCGATTTTATTGAATCATTTCTGTCCCTCGTTTCCTTTGAGTGATTGGCCCCCATGGCATGTACCACTGTCCCAAAATCCGCTCAGTTTTAGAGCTTCAAGCCTCACACTAGGCCTGAAGTGCCTAAACTAGGCTGATATCCCCACTACTGGTGTGTTGTCCCACCAATGGGACGTTAAACTGCATGTTCAGGATCCCACGCCTCAGTTAACTCTTGGAAGAAAAATAGGGAGTTCTCCTGGTGTCCTGACAATGTTCGTTCCTTAAACCGACGTCACCTCCAAAAAAACAGACTGGTTGGTCATTCACTGCTGTTTGTGAGGTGTCGTCGTTGCAAAATGGCCACCACACTTGCTTGCATAATGGCAGAGACTGTACTTCAAAAGTAGCTGATTGTGTGACGGGTTTGGAGATGTACAATGCGAGAAGGCAGAGTGCGTCCAACCTGCAGTCCATGGGCCACGTGCGATCCCTGAGTCCCCAACACTCCCGCCCTCAAAGGTCCAGGCAACCTGGCCTTGACAGCCCGGTCGACTCAATCAAAGGAACATAGGAACAGGAGCGGGCCATTCAGCCCCTCCAGCCTGTTCTGCCATTCAATGAGATCATGGCTGATCTGTGACCTGATTCCACCTTTGTCCCATATCCCTCAATACGTTTGATAGATTTTTGTTAACCAATCTCAGATTTAAAATGAACAACTGACCCAGCGTCCACTGCCATTTTGCGGGAGGGAGTTCCTAACTTCACTCTTGTGGCCTGGCTCTGATTTTTAGGCTACGTCTCCTAGTCTTAGTTGCATTTATATTTCTTTATTATTGGCTTGTCCTGTTAGAAGATTGTGGCCATGGAGGTTTGGGAAGGTCTGTGTTTTTTTTAAAAATGGGGTTGACTGATGGATAAAACCTAACTAGAATACCAAAATCTGGCATCACCAGCAACACCAGGTAGAAGTAAATTAATGGGCCGGTGGATTTAAACTTTGTGTGGCCCCTCGAGGCTCCATAGCCCCCACCTGTAAGACAAAAGATTGGATGCCTCTGTGATAAGGGTACACCATGAATTCAATTACAGGAAACTCTTTTTTATCCGGCACCGACGGGACCGGCGTGGTGCCGGTTGATCAAAAAGTCCGGATTACAGAGAGGTATACTTACTAAGGTACGAGAGCCCCGTACACGGCCACAGATCCAGGCGTCCCTGTTGCATGGCAACAGGTGCAGGAACCCCGGATACATAGCCACAGATCCAGGCATCCCTGTTGCATGGCAACAGGTGCAGGAACCCCGGTTACACGGCCACTAATATGAAGTAAAACTTACCTGAACCTACTCCTGAATTTTGCCGGTTAAGAGAGATTTCCGGTTATTTAAGTGCCGGTAAAAAGAGAATTTCCTGTATTTCTTTCTTTTACTGTTCAGCCGCTAAGAGGAGCATAAATACAGCCAGGGATGATCTGTTCTCTGATCTTCCTCCCTTTGGGAAAGTACATTACCTGTGCTGGGAACTTGCTGTGGTGTGGTGGGGAGTTGGGGTGGGGGAAGGTGACAGGAAAATAGGAATTACAGGTGTGAATCTGTGTTCCATTGGTTGTTCTTAGACCCATCGCTATGTTTGAGAGCCTCTCTCAAAGGGATATCGACAGATTAAGTGAATGGGCAAAACTGTGGCAAATGGATTTCAATGTAAGCAAATGTGAGGTCATCCACTTTGGACCTAAAAAAGGATAGAACAGGGTACTTTCTAAATGGTAAAAAGCTAAAAACAGTGGATGTCCAAAGAGACTTGGGGGTCCAGGTACACAGATCATTAAAATGTCTCGAACAGGTACAGAAAATAATCAAAAAGGTTAATGAAATGCTGGCCTTCCCCTTGGAGGGAGTGCAGCGTAGGTTTACCAGAATGATACCTGGACTTCAAGGGTTAAGTTACGAGGAGAGATTACACAAATTAGGGTTGTGTTCCCTAGAATTTAGAAGGATAAGGGGTGATCTGATCGATGTTTTCAGGATATTAAAGGGAACAGAGAGGGTAGATAGAGAGAAACTATTTCTGCTGGTTGGGGATTCTTGAGGACTAGGGGGGCATAGTCGAAAAATTAGAGCCAGACCTTTCAGGAGTGAAATTAGGAAACACTTCTACACACAAAGGGTGGTAGAAGTTTGGAACTCTCTTCCGCAAACAGCAATTGATGCTAGATCAATTGTTAATTTTAATTATGGATTAACAACCCAGATGCCACGAGTTCACACCACACCATGGTAAATTATGAAATTGAATTCAATAAATTTGGTAATCTGTAGGCACGAGAAAATGACTGTTGTTGTAATAATCCAACTGGTTCACTAAAGTCCTTCAGGGAAGGGAACCTGCCACCCCTATGTAGTCAGGGAACGGTAGCATAGTGGTGATGTTTCTGGACCAATGATCTGGAGACGTGAGTTCAAATCCCACCACGACAGCTGGGGAATTTAAATGAATCTGGAATTAAAAAGCTAGTATCAGTAATGGTGACCATGAACCTACCGGGTTGTCATTATAAAACCCAGCTGGTTCACTTTAGGGAAGGGAATCTGCCGTCCTTACCTGGTCTGGCCTATATGTGACTCCAGACACGCAGCAATGTGGTTGACACTTAACTGCCCTCTGAAATGGCCGAGCGAGCCATTCAGTTGTACCAAACTGCTACAGAGAATTAACTCCCTAACAGCACTGTGGGAGTACCTTCACCACCTTCTCAAGGGCAATTAGGGATGGGCAATAAATGCCGGCCTTGCCAGCGATGCGCACATCCCGTGAATGAGCTTAAAAAAATGTGACTGCAGTCCGACGCTGTGTGCTTGTCCCTTAATTCCCATGGGCAATAAAAGTTGGTCAACAGTCATTTTGGTTCTTGGCACAACGTCTTCCTTTCCTGTGATCAGTGCAGTTTCAATCGTGTAGGATTCCCAGTCAGAATCTGGATTTGGGCAAGGTCAAGATCACCTGACCTGACCTTTGCACTTAACAGGATGATGAACAGGGAAGGCTGAGGGGAGACTTAATTGAGGTGTATAAAATTATGAGGGGCCTAGATAGAGTGGATAGGAAGGACCTAGTTCCCTTAGCAGAGAGGTCAATAACCAGGGGGCATAGATTTAAAGTAATTGGCAGAAGGATTAGAGGGGAGTTGAGGAGAACTTTTTTCACCCAGAGGGTGGTGGGGGCCTGGAATTCACTGCCTGAGAGAGTGGCAGAGGCAGAAACCCTCATCAGATTTATAAAGTACTTGGATATGCACTTGAAGTGCCGTAACCTACAGGGCTACGGTCAAAGGTTGAAAAGTGGGATTAGGCTGGATAGCTCTTTTTCGGCCGGCACAGACACGGTGGGCCGAATGGCCTCCTTCTGTGCCGTGAATCTCCATGATTCTATGAAAGTTTTTTTTTAAAGTTACATTTTACTCAAAAATCGCGGGGGGGGAGAATCCCAGTACTCAAATATCGCGATATACCCGGGACCGGGAACCAGGCTACATGGTGCATCAACCTTTTTTTAAAACCAGTTCTAAATTGCTTTGCGCTCTGTCATTAGATCTGTGCTATCGTCCACTTCCTACGCAAACTGGATCGATTTTAATTAAGATAATTTTAACAAAAAACATTTGCGGTTTTGGCAACCTTTAACTTCAAAACATCTGTTTAACTTCTGGATGAAAGAGCTTAACCACCTTTGCAGGTCAATTGTGACGAAGCATAAGGATTTATTGCCTCTTCAACAAGAAAATAAATCCACCAGGTTAGGGACTGCATTGCTGGAAGGAAACCCGCCACACTTTCTATTTTAATAACAAAGCTCAATATTACCCCTTACCCCCAAAGAAAATAATCATCTTGCCTACAGGATTGGGATGGCTTCACTGCTGTCGACCTGTGCTCGGTAAATTTTCCTTTTGGTCAGTCTGATGTTATGACACACATATGGAAACCCATCGCCATTGTTTGAGAGTCTCTGAAACAAGCTCTTGGGAATTTATGTTTGATACAGGATGCCCACTCTATCCCCATAGCAACACACTCCACTTACCCAAGTCCAGAGAACTCAAGTGCAGATTTGGTAGGACCAAAGCGCAGGGATCCCCTAAAGTGTATGTGAGGGGACTGCTGTACTTTAACCAGGTAGAACCACCAGTACAAAGCACTGGTAAACTCCCCACTGCTTGGATCACCAGCTAGGACCATCCCCTGCATTTGGGCATTGGCTTTCAGGGTCATCTGGGGCAGAGGGGGGGAGAATCCCAGTGGTCAGTGACAAGCTGCTCCTCCAGATTCCATTACTGAGCCAGTCTGACTAGTTAGTCTTCCTAGTCCCTGGACCTGCCTAGTTCAGGTATCGCATTACCAAGTCAACCAGAGGGATTACTTCATCCGAGCTTGCGACTCCAAGTTGTCATCTTGGAGCCGCTTTGACTGCAAAGGGACCATGTTTACCTTTCTCCACCACCTTCCCCCGCCCCACCCAGGAGATAGTCACTAGTTGGTTGCTGTGCTCTGTAGATGTGCTCATCAAAAACAATTAATAAATCCACAGATCCTTGAGTAAACTGCTAGAAACCAGAACCTTCCAAAATGTTTGCCTGACTCAGTTGCAAGCTGTCCAGCCAGGCCATCCCAAGAATGTCCGTGTCTGAAAGTCAACGTGACGTTGCCTGAGGAGCGGAAACCAGCACCCAGAAAAGGCCCCAAGAAAGCCGCGAGTAAAGTCATAGCAAAGGGTGGCAAGAAGCGGAGAAGGTTGAGGAAGGAGAGTTACTCCATTTACATCTACAATGCATGAAGCGGGTTCACTCCGGACACCATCTCCTCCAAAGGCCGTAAGCATCCTCAACTCCTCTGTGAAGGGTCGTTTGGAGCAGATCGCGGGTGAAGCTTCCCGCCTGGCCCATTGCAACAAGTGCGCGACCATCAGAGGAGATCCAGACCGCCGTGCGCCTGCTGCTGCCCTGGGGGAGGTGGGAAGGGAGAAAGGCCGTGACCCAGTACACTAACCCCAAGTAAAACTCCGCAATGTACTGCAAAAACTGAAGAATGCACTGCATGAAGGAGAAGGGATGGCATTCCTGGTGTTACAAAACAAAAAACCAACACTGCAAACTCGATTATTCCACACAACAGCAGCACGTGTGAAGATTAAATTACTGAAACAATTACATTGAACAGAAGGAGCAGGGTAGAGCTCATCCGAGATCAACATTGCTCCATTATTCCTGTCAACACAAGGAGGAGCCTACAGGCCTCCAACAAATTAAAATTCGAAGATATTTCTGACAGATGGAAGTGCCAAGAACTCGCCAAGAAAAGCAAGTGGGAAGGAGGGAAAATGTCACAAGTTCATGCCGCGGTTCTCCCCGATGAACCTGCAATAGGTGAGGCTAAACTTACCTTCTCAAAGTCAATGGGTTGCATCTTACATCCACTGAAGGTCTCGTGGGAAAAAAGAAGTGTTTTCAGTTCCAACAAACTCTCATTACCTGCAACAGAAAACAGCAAGCAGGTGAGTTTAGAGAAAGTTAGAGGATGTAACTGGTAGAACAGATAAGGGAGAACCAGTGGATGTGGTGTATTTGGACTTTCAGAAGGCTTTTGATAAGGTCCTGCATAAGAGATTAGCGTGTAAAGTTAAAGCACATGGGATTGGGGGCAAGGTACTGACTTGGATAGAGAACTGGCTGGCAGACAGGAAGCAAAGAGTTGGAATAAACGGCTCTTTTTCCGAGTGGCAGGCAGTGACTAGTGGGGTACCGCAGGGATCGGTGCTAGGACCCCAGCTATTCACAATATATATTAATGATCTAGACGAGGGAACTAGATGTAATATCTCCAGGTTTGCAGATGACACAAAGCTGGGTGGGCGTGTGTGCTGTGAGGAGGATGCCGAGAAACTCCAGTATGATTTGGACAGGTTGGGTGATTATATTGCATCTGCCATACATCCGCACAATGTGGATAAATGTGAGGTTATCCACTTTGGTGGCAAAAACAGGAAGGCAGATTATTGGGCCAGAAATTCCAGGCCAGAAGCGTGAGTGCGCTCGGGGTACTCACGCTTCTGGCCGTTGGAAATGCCGGCGTTCAGCAGGAACAGCGCATGCGGGGAACGCCGACATTTCCAGACCTCGAGCGCGTGCGACTGCACAGGCAGCGCTTGCGCAGTGAACTTCGTGGATTTCATTCATGAAATCCGTGAGGGTAAGTCCTCAGAACTTACACTGAAAAAAAGCAAGTGTAAAGTGGTTCATTGGCTGCGGAGGAAGATATATTTTATCGTGGAGCTTTTGAAATGCAATATTTTTGTTTGGGAAAGGGAGGGAAGTTATTTTAAGAAATTTTAAGTAAGTTTTAAAGTTAAAATTTTTTTTTTTTTTTTTATAAAAGGGTTTTCAGAACGGTAGGTAGAAGGAGCAATTGTGGCTGTGTGAATGGAATGTGAGAATGAGTTATGTATGTATGTCCACATATATTCCTTTACGTATATGTATGTATGTTTTATATTCCTTTACTATGAATGTATGTTTTTAATTATGATTTTCCAATAAGTTACTTTCTCTGAAAGTCATAATTAAATAATACATTCATACACATAAGTAAAGGAATATATACATAACACGCAAAGGAATATATACAGACATACATACTTTCAGAAGCTCCACGATAAGAAATATCTTCCTCCGCAGCCTCTGTAGCAACTGTACCCATGCTTTTTTCATGTGTAAGTTGTAATGACTGGACCTCACTGAAAGCATTAATGAAAGCGGCGAATTATACTGCGCACGCGCTGCATGTGCAGTCGCACGCGTTCTGCCTCTGAACCCCTTCGTTCAGAGGACAGGAAATGCCGGTTTTCCCCACATGCACTGTGCATGCTGAAAACCGGCATTTCATCCGACCAGATGCGTAAGTACCCCGACCGTACTAGCGCATTTGGAAGGGAATTATTGGGCCAACATTTTACATGTCAATAAAATAAAAAATTTAACACTTGCACCACTTGCCCCCTCGCACCTGCGACTGAGGGTCCAAGGAGGTGCATTGCGCAAGAGGTCATCATCGGACGTATCCTCACACTGTTCCCTTTGGGGAACTGTATGAAGTGGTGGAAGGATTTATGGCCATGATTAACGCTCATTCCGTGACCGTAACCATCTTTGAACCAGCCATTAGGGTGGTTAGTCCTATGGCGGGAGGGTTTTACGGGCTCCCACAACCCATCTGAGGGGGGGGGGGGGGGGCGGCCACCAACACCCACGGACGCAAGTATCCCGCTGGATGTCCACCCAGAATTTAAAGTTGGAGCTCTGACTCCACTTGCCGGGACTGTCTGGAGTGGGGTTCAAAACCCTACTCCTTCTGGCCCAGCGGCGGGGATGCTTACTGCTGCGCAAAAGGCCCACTCCGCACAAAAGGTGACACCCATACGTTTCCTGCGCCTTTTCCCTCCCCGTGACTGGAGCCCTATGCTGCCATTTCACGTTGCTAATTGGATTGGGCCTTTGTCATAGCGGTAGGATCCCCGCCGCTGGGCCAGATCAGGGTAGGGTTTCGAACCCCCCTCCAGACAGTCCCGGCAAGTGGAGTCGGAGCTCCGGCTCTAAATTCTGGGTTGACATCCAGTGGGATATTTACGTCCATGGGTGTGGGTGGCCCCCCCTCCTTGTATAGCTTGTGGGAGCCCGTAAAACCCTCCCGCCATAGGACTAACCGCCCTAATGGCTGGTTCAAAGATGGTTACGGTCACGGAATGAGCGTTAATCATGGCCATAAATCCTTCCACCACTTCATACAGTTCCCCAAAGGGAACAGTGTGAAGACATGTATGACGACGACATTGCTAAATAAATAAATGGAATTAAAAAAATTCTTTTAGGGCTTTTAAAAGTCTTTAAATTGCTTTAATTCTCTTTAAAACTGCTTCAGATTACTCAAAATAATGTAAACATTTTAAAAAGTTTATAAAAGTTACCAAAATCTTCAAAAAACTTCCAAAAACCTATTTAAACTGCTGCTTTGCATGTAAAAAAGCAAAGCAGCTTGACAGAAACATTGGGGGCGTGTCCAGTGAAACTGAGACCTCAAGGGGCGTGTCTCACTTACACTGCACACTCCTGGGTCCGCGCTGGCTGCGCTCCTGGGCGGCGTGACGTCATACGCTGCCCGGGATTCTTGCTTCAGTTTCTGGAAGTGCAGGCGTCCCTGGAGCTGATCGGCAGGAGCGCGGGGTAAGTGCAAATACGGGGCTTGCACGCGCTGCAAGCCCCGTTCTGGAATTTCTGGCCCATTATCTGAATGGCAATAGATTGGGAGAAGGGGAAGTGCAACGCGACCTGGGTGTCCTTGTGCACCAGTCGCTGAAGGTAAGCATGCAGGTGCAGCAGGCGGTTAAGAAGGCAAATGGTATGTTGGCCTTCGTAGCAAGAGGGTTCGAGTACAGGAACAAGGATGACTTGCTGCAGTTGTACAGGGCCTTGGTGAGACCACATCTTGAGTATTGTGTGCAGTTTTGGTCGCCTTATCTGAGGAAGGATGTTCTTGCCATGGAGGGAGTGCAGCGAAGATTCACCAGACTGATACCTGGGATGGCAGGAATGACGTATGAGGAGAGATTGGGTCGATTGGGCTTATACTCGCTGGAGTTTAGAAGAATGAGAGGGGATCCCATTGAAACTTATAAAATTCTAACAGGACTAGACAGACTAGATGCAGGGAGGATGCTCCCGATGGCGGGGGAGTCCAGAACTAGGGGTCACAGTCTAAAGATAAGGGGTAAGCCATTCAGGACAGAGATGAGGAGGAATTTCTTCACCCAGAGAGTGGTGAACCTGTGGAATTCTCTACCACAGAAGGCAGTTGAGGCCAATTCATTAAATATATTCAAGAAGGAGTTAGATATATTTCTTAAGGCTAAAGGGATCAAGGGATATGGGGAGAAGGCAGGGACAGGGTACTGAGTTTAGATGATCAGCCATGATCTCATTGAATGGCGGAACAGGCTCGAGGGGCCGAAGGGCCTACTCCTGCTCCTATCTTCTATGTTTCTATGTAAGTTAACGGCATAATGCGAAGCTGATGAGAACTCGGTCCTACTTTGTAAAATGGAGTCCGACATACCTTGGCTTTATCCTTCAAATGTCAGGAGGCGCAATCTTCTTTTTCTTACAGAATAAGATCAGAGTAATGAAAATGGCCAAAAGATGATCATCCGTTTGTGTATTTAGCGGTTTAATAAGATTATTTTAGCTTCTGCAATCTGTCTGAATCAGCTATTTTATTGCATGCACTCTAATTTTGGACTAAGGTGTTGGTGAAATGTTGCAGAGGACAGTCAATAGTTAGTCAGGCCCCCAAGCTGGTGAATGAAAGATAATTGTGCTCCATCCTGACTAACTGCCGATATTCAGATTCGCTGAATTCAGCCGTGGGAATTGAATTTTCTGAAGGCGGCAAAGATTTATCCTAAACGTGTTTTTTTTTTTAAACATGAAAACACGAGCGCACATATACGCACCCGCCCATATATCAGAGCGAGCACACTGACACTAATGGGAAGCAGTCACACTCCCAAGGACACCACTGGAGCGTGGCTGCTTGACTACTGACCCAGCCGAACAGATCAGTTGCCGAGCTCAACGAAGGCTCGCACAACTCAATTGTCAGATCAAATTTACTGCAGAAAATTAAAAAAAACGGGGGAAAAAAAAACCACATGGGGCACCGTGAGGGAAAAGAACTCAACATTCCCAGTACTCCCTACAGCTGCACTGTCCTTTCATGCTGATAACGAGTGAGTAGAATGGGCCTATATTGTCAGGAGTTTAGAAGAATGAGAGGTGATCTCATTAAAACACATAAAATTCTTAGAGGGCTTGACAGGGTAGATGCTGAGAAGCTGTTTCCCCTGGCTGGAGAGTCTAGGACTAGGGGGCATAGTCTCAGGAAAAGTGTTCATAAGAACATAAGAAATAGGAGCAGGAATAGGCCACTTGGCCCCTTGAACCTGCTCTGCCCATTCAATAAGATCATGGCTGATCTTGGGCTCAAAGCCACTTCCCTGCCCGCTCCACATAACCCTTCACTCCCTTATCTTGCAAAAATCTGTCTATCTCCACCTTAAATGTATTTAATGACCCAGCCTCCATGGCTCTCTGGGGCAGAGAATTCCACAGATTTACGACCCTCTGAGAGAAGAAATTCCTCCTCATCTAAGTTCTAAAAGGGCGACCCTTTATTCTGAAACTATGCCCCCAAGTTCTAGATTTCCCCACGAGGGGAAACATCCTCTCTGCATCTACCTTGTCGAGCCCCTTCAGTATCTTATATGTTTCAATAGATCCCCTCTCATTCTTCTAAATTCCAATGAGTATAGGCCCAACCTGCTCAACCTTTCTTTATAAGTCAACCCCCTCATCTCTGGAATTAACCTAGTGAATCGTCTCTGAACTGCCTCCAATGCAAGTATATCCTTCCTATTTAGGACTGAGATGAGGAGGAATCTTCTACCCCAGAGGGCTATGGATGCTCAGCCGTTTAGCATATTTAAGACTGAGATCGATAGATTTTTGGACACGAAGGGAATCAAGAGATATGGAGATCGGGCAGGAAAGTGGAGTTGAGGTGAAAGATTAACCATGATCTTATTGAATGGCGGAGCAGGCTCGAGGGGCCGTATGGCCTACTCCTATTTCTTATATTCTTTTAATGGAGGTTTTGGATAAGCAACGACAAAATATATATCGAGGCATGTGACCCCCACAGTATATGTGCCATCCTTCTCTTTTCCCATTGTGCTTTTAAAAAAATTTGTTTTATGGGCATCACTGGCAAGGTCAGCATTTATTGCCCGTCCCTAGTTGCCCTCGAGAAGGTGGTAGTGAGTCACCTTCTTGAACTGCTGCAGTCCGTGTGGTGAAGGTGCTCCCACAGTGCTGTTGGGGAGGGAGTTCCAGGATTTTGACCCAGCGACGATAAAGGATCGACGATATATTTCCAAGTCAGGATGGTGTGTGACTTGGAGGGGAACTTGGCTATTACCATTACCCGACAATCATGATGAACACACAATAAAAGGTCGTAACAGGCAAGGCGTAGCCTTTTCACTTGGAACAACGGGAATGACTCTTAAGGATTGACACAAAATAACATAAAAACATAAGAAAGAGAGGAAGGAAGGTAGAAATTGGCGTGGAACACACTCCCGAGGTCGCCCTCACACGTCTCCAAGCAGTCAGTTATATCGGCTCATCATAAGAGGTCGAGGAATAGCCTGTCCTTTTTTATGTCGGGAAACATTTGTGATGTGAGCCCAACGAAAAAAATAATAAAATAATCTTACAGAAATAGAGCCTTTTATGAGGCATATATACATTGTATTTTTTCTTTGCTTAGAAGAAGGCAGTATGACCAGCAAAGGTGACCAGCTATAACAATGGTGACCAGCTACAACAACAGAAAACGCTGGAAAAACTCAGCAGGCCAGGCAGCATCCGTGGAGAGAGAAACAGAGTTAACGTTTCAGGTCAAAGACCTTTCGTCAGAACCAGGTGACCAGCTGGTTGGTACTAAAGAACCATGGAAAGGTACCATTGTCTCCCTCATGTGACACTGAGGAGACATCACACAAAGATAAAGAGAATCACCAATGGGCAAACCTACCCACTGAACTTTCAGCCGCCTCCATCTCTTTGTCGCTGGTGTGGATTGTGACCCCCGATTTTGGGGTGAACGGAGGAATGTCAATGGACAGAAGTATCTGCTGGATTGCAGCTCTGTCCTGGGACCTCGGAATGGAATAGTTCTCCGCATACAGGTTCGCCGCTGCTACAATGTAGTCCATGTGGAGGGGCTGTCAGTGCAAGGGAAAGAAAAATCAGCCAATGTACACAACGCAGTTTAATAAAAGATAAACCCAAGGTAGGAAATAGAGGTACAACAGACAAGTATGTATACTTGTACATACTTGTGAATGTTTACTGGTATGTACAAGCCTGGGCCTAACCTCTCCCAAATTTATCAAATTTTCAAATTCCTTTCAAAGCATATTTTCCAGCAGCAAATTTTGCGCACTTTTCTTTCCCCAAAACGCTTACTAATTTTACGCTCTACCTCTCCCTCATGTCGAGTGAAGCCCTGTAAATAGGTTGTTACAATAGAGACCATGGAATAGGAGGGGCAAAACAAGGGGCTGTTCCACACAGGCCCACGGATGCCTTCTATATTATATTAAAATCACATCCTTTTTCTAATTACCCACAGCGATACCCAACGGAGCAGAGAGTCTACATTTTTTTTTTTTTTTGTTTTTGTTTTTTGAGTGGGCTGTCTGGAAATTTCTAAAACGTGAACCGCCTTCAAATCAGAGCTCCATTTTCTCCACTTATTTCTCTCTTATGATGTGGGGGCATCACTGGTTATTCATCATCAGTAACGAAAATATCAGAACTCAGGTCCCGACTCCACCCTCTGTCATGGCCCATCCTTCTCACACTTGATAAAGGGTAGCAAACCAATGTGGTTCATTATATTTGCGATATCTGTAACGGCCTGGATAGGTGAGGAGGACAAGAACCATCTTATTGTTCACAAAAGGTTAAGGGGGCGAAATTGGGTGCCTGGGCGCTAACACGGCGCAAATGGCTTTGCGACCGGGCGCGGCGCTGGCATCAACTCCCGCCATATTCGGCGGGAGTTTTGCGGCGGCGCTACAGCGTTGCACCCCGATCTCCTTCGCTCGGAGATTGTGATGTCATCACCGGGCGCATCGTCCCGGTAGCGCCCCAGACCTGAAATTGACTTCCGTCCCCTGCAGCAGCGCCAGTCGAAAACACCGACAGCTGCAGGAGGCGTGCGTCGGGCGGCCGGCCGCTTTGGGGGCGATGATTAAAGGCGAGCTGGCTGAGGTAAGTTTAAAAAAAAAGTATCTTTCTTGTTCTGCTTTTTTTGTGCCCGCTCTGCTTGAGTGCCGGGCTGATCGCGCGGGATCGCGGCTGCCTTGGTGGTCTATTGCGGAGCCTGCAGCGATGGCCCTTCCCTTTAAGGGAGGGAAGGAGCCTTTGAGTGTGGCAGCGCTGCTGAAATCTCCGCCCTGCCTGCTGCCAATCGCGCTCCAAGAAGGAAGTGGAGCGCTTGATTTAACGCTTCAGTTCCTTCTTGGAATGCAAAACGGAATTTTTTTTAAAGTTTGGAACCATTAGTGCCTGGCGCTAATTTTCCAAACTTTTAAGACTTTGTGCCCCAAACGGGGCTCTAATGAATTTCTACCCCTGAAGAGTTTAAAGATTTTGGGAAAGGGGTGTCTCAGAGAACGAGGTATTAAGTAATATTTTAATATTGCTTTGCTAAAATCATTAACTGTGGATGGGTTGTCAAATGGCTTTCCATTATCTTGACACCAGCCCATCTCAGAGCTATCCCTGGGCCTGATCTCTGTCCCCAAATCCTCAGCATGTTGATGCACTATGGAAATGTAAGTGTGTAAAAAAGTGTGTAAAAAGTCTGTGCGTGTGCGTGCACATAGGGAGAGGGGGAATGATATCTCATTGGAGAACTAGTCCGGTATTATTTGGGTGTTTCCTTGACCACTCTTACCCGTCTATCGTCCCCCCGCCCCCCCCAAGTCATACACACTCACTTTCTGTCCTTCTTCATCTTCTTATAAGCTATTGAGAGAGCGCGATAGCTTGAGACCAGAGATGTTCAAGTTAGAGGTGTAACAATTGCAGGGCCAGCAATGTGTAGCTTCTGCAGTAACACTTATTTGCTTCAAACTGCTTTTCTTAACTGTGCACGGAACAGAGCCTGCTGGAGCAAGGCTTAGCCTGGATCTCCACCATCGGTGGCCGTGCCTTCAGCTGCCTAGGTACTAAGTCCTGGAATTCCCTCCCTAAACCTCTGCGCCTCACTAAAGGAAACTCTCGTTTAAACGGCACCTAAATATCCGGAATTCTCGCTCCAAAAACAACACCTCAATAACCGGCAATGTTGCCGAGTCCGAGTCCGAGTCTCCCGTGGTGGCCGAGTTAGTCAGTGGGGGTAGTTCTCCAAACTGCCACTACTCGGCTTCTTGGCGCTGTTGGAAGTCGGAACACCTCAATACCCCTGTAACAGGAGTCTGACTCTCTCGCGCTGCCGGTAGTCTCTTCTGATCCGCCATTTTACAGGGGTACTGTGTGTCTCCCACGCTGCTGGAAGTCATTGCATTGCATTACCCTCAACTGGCAGTACTGTACTTAATCAAGCATCTTCCACCATCCATTTAACACAACATTCTGTAGGTGAGCACCCAATTACTGTATACTGCACATTTCTTGATTCTTTTTATTTTTCTTTGTTAAAAATAGCCTCGGTAGATAACCCTCTCCGTCATCCGGAATTTTTGATCAACCGGCGCCATCCCGGTCCCGTCGGTGCCAGATACCAAAGAGTTTCCTGTACTTCTCTTTCCTCATGATTGTACTTAATACCTCATTGACCAAGCTTTTGGTCACCTGTCCTAATATTTCCTTATGTTTCAAATTCTGCTCGATAACACTCCTGTGAAGCGCCTTGGGATGTTTTACTGCATTAAAGGCGCTATATAAATGCAAGCTGTTGTTGCTGGATATGGAGGAAAGAGCAAAATCAGGATCATCAAGTATTGGAAAATGCCAGTGAGTCACACTGAGGCCTTGTTTTTACTGAAGGGCTGGAAAAGCTCTGGTGATTTTGGGGGGAAAATTCAGTTGTTTGCGCCTTCCATTAGTGCCTTAACAGGGCGCCAATTGGGGCGCAAAGCAACTAGAGGCCCGGCGCGGCGATGTTTGTGCCGCGCGCGAAATTAACTAGACATTTTGCAATGGCGCTAAACACTTCCGCTACGATCTCCTGCACCAGCAGATTGTGACGTCATTCGAGTGCGCAACGCCCTGTTAACGCCCCGGACCGGATATTGAGTGGCGCCCCCTACCTTACCGCCTGCCACTAGCAACGACAGGTTGAGGGGAGCGTTATGCTGTCAGAAAGGGACTGGGGGAGCGCTATTTAAAGGTGACCGCTTCCTGCCTTTTTTTGTCGGTGACATTTTTGCACCACGCATTCTGAAAGAGAGAGAGAGAGAGAGAGAGAGAGAGACTTCTGGAGAGATTCAATGCTGTGTGAAGGAGTTTTGAGTACTGAGCAACACTTTGCAGGTTCATTTTGATTTGCCCTTCCTTGCTTCGCCAGCGCTCTGAGGTAGCGCCTCGCTCCTCGGCCTTTGCGCCTTAAGACAGGAGTGAAGCGCCTGATTTAGCGCTCCAATCACCTCCAGGGGCGATAAAAGCTAAGTCTGCCGTCGGAGGCGATAATTAGCGCCAGGCGTTAAACTTTGCGCACGGCCGATAACGGCGCCCCAAACGGGGCGATACCGAATTTTTCCCCCTTTTTGTTTTAGGCTTAATGGTGTCTGTGGGGAACATCTCCAACTCGACTCAGGATGTATATACGAGAAGCAATTCCGAAAAATACTGTACAAAGCGAGGATTTGACAATCCGGCTGGTCCTGCAAAGGAACTATTCATGGCCGAAGTGGAAGGATCTTTTTGGAAGCCCCTGTGCTATTTGGTTTGTCCAATTCCTGGTATTTCAAGGTGGTGGAACTAAGCCCTCCTGGTTCATAATGAAAGAAGAAATGAAAAGAAAACAAACAAAAGGAGAACAATCAAAATAAAAAGAGATGCAGGTGTTACCACAGAAAGCTAATCATCAAAGGAATCGAGAACGGCAGGGCTGTGAAAATCTAACAGAATGGGCATGACTGAATCATGAAAATTAAGCACACTGGTAAGCTCACTGAACTAATGACAGAACCAGTCTGTTTAGAGAGGATGAGGAAACACTGGGACGTTGGGTTCAGGATCGCTGCAGCCAGCTGCAATGCTTTAACAGAAAATACATCTGTGCCGTGGAAAGCACCTGCGGAACCCATATAGATAAGGGACACCGTTCAAGCTGTTAAACGGCAGCCATTCCAATTCAGACAGCTTACAGGCGGTTAACAAACCCCCTCCCTCACAGATAGTTCCTTATTTAACACCAGTCGCCGCACTTCAAAGCAATTTACTGCGTGCAAGTCTGATATGGCACTATACAAATAATAGGATTATTGTAGTCACAGGGCAGCCACCCATTCAGAGCATTTAGACTGCAGCATCGGGGTGAGGCAACAAGGTCAAATTATTCATTGAGCCCACCCACCCTCAATACCCCTGTATAGGCTAGTTATCAACCATCTATTATTTCTATTCAATTATCTCCCTTTTTCTGGGGGGGGGGGGGGGGGGGAGGAGAAGAATATATTCCTCCCTTTTTGGTTTCCCCTTTTAGCTTCTTCTTTAGTTATTATCGGAACTATTGCTTTCCTCCAGTAAGAGCGTCAGTGATATGTTGCGGAGCTCCGTAGGGCAGTTTTAAAGGCGCACTATACAGCCAATCAGAATGCTGCAGTTAACGGTGGGGTGCAGTGGGCCATCAACACACAACTTGAAGCCATCGACAGGATTGACTCTCCGACACCGCAGAACATAAGAATAGAAGAATTAGGAGCAGGAGTGGGACATACAGCCCCTCGAGCCTGCTCCGCCATTCAATAAGATCATGGCTGATCTTCTACCTCAACTCCACTTTCCCGCCCAATCTCCATATCCCTTGATTCCCCTCGAATCCAAAAATCTATCGCTCTTAGCCTTGACTATACTCAACAACTGAGTATCCACAGTCCTTCGGGGTAGAGAATTCCAAAGATTCACAACCCTGAGTGAAAAAATTCCTCCTCATCTCAGTCTTAAATGGCTGACCCCTTATTCTGAGGCTACGCCCCCTAGTTCTAGACTCCCCAGCCAGAGGGAAACAATCTCTCAGCATCTACCCTGTCAATCCCCCTCAGAATCTTATATATTTCAATGAGATCACCTTTGCACATTCTCCCTGTGTTTGCGTGGGTTTTCTCCGGGTGCTCCGGTTTCCTCCCACAGTCCAAAGATGTGCGGGTTAGGTTGATTGGCTATGATAAATTGACCCTTAGTGTCAGGGGGATTAAATACGTGGGGTTACGGGGATCGGGTGGGATATGTGTCGGTGCAGGCTCGATGGGCCGAAATGGCCTCTCTCTGCACTGTGGGGTTTCTGTGTGATTCTGTGTGTGACAACCCTTTCATCCCAGTAATCAATCTGGTGATTCGTTGCACTGCCTCTAAGGTAAGTATATCCTTCCTCGGATAAGGAGACCAAAACTGTGCACAGTACTCCAGGTGTGGTCTCACCAGAGCCCTATACAATTGTAGCAAGACTTCCTTACTTTTGTGCTCCAACACCCCTGCAATAAAGACCTCATCTTGGCCAGTTCACTGTGGGGAGGTCCCAAGTGGTGGCCAGGGGCTTTCCTCCTCCTCCCCCACCCATCCTCTGCTCCACACGCCTCCGTCTCCGGCAAATAAAAGAAAAAATAAAATCAGATGGACATTTATCCCGAGATGTTCCCCCTGGTGGATGGCTCAGAGGGGTGCTGGTGGGGGCTGGGGGGACCAGGTGGTCTGCCTACTGTGTCATCAGTGCCCAGGCTGGCGAGAAATACAGAGCGACAAATGGGGGGGGGGGGGTGGGGAGGGGGGTTTACGCTTCAAAGTAAAAGGAAAGTTGCAACTGTCAAAGGTAGCGTCAACTTTCCAAAAAGCACTGCAAAAACCTTTCGCAATAGCGAATGCTCGATGTGGTGATGTTTCACATGGGCGGAGCCTCGTTACATTCATTAACGAATCAATACTTAATGCAGAATGAGGTAACTACGAATACAGGAGAGGTGGATCTCCAGTCCTGTTTTGAATTCAAACTGAGTTACAGAAAGTGAAAGCGGAACCTCAAGAAAACTTGAAGGAGGTTTGATTTTCCCAGAAGTTTCTCCTCCTTGAGGTTTCACATAGCTTCCTTTATGTGGGAGAGTGAGGCCATCCACACCGTGGACTTCAAACTCTTGGGCCCACAAGTAGCAGTGGGCATGGCAGGGGTAAGACAAGTTCAGTTCTCTCTACGCAAGGCCTGAAAGCACTCAATGGAGACACGCATTAAACATGACTGGAGAGATTGAGCGCAGTGCTACCAGGAGCTAATCATCCCAGCAATCTATCCAAGAACTGGCAAAAACTCATATTAACCACGGAGGGTACAAGCCCAGGACCAAAGAGGCAGAAATTTCCAATTCAACATTACTGGGGTACTTCGAAAGACTCCATGTGATCTCCTGGTTTCAATCGCCTGAGGGGGTCGGAGAGGAATTTTCCAAAGTATTTTTTCCCTTATTGGCCCTGGGATATTCCTGTTTTATTGCCTCTCCCAGGAAATTACATGGCTGCGGGTGGAGGGAAGGGGGAGAGTGGTGGGGGAGGAGGTAGGAAGGAACGTAAGAACATAAGAATTAGGAGCAGGAGTAGGCCATGTGACCCCCTCGAGCCTGCTCTGCCGTTCAATAAGATCATGGCTGATCTTCGACCTCAAATCCACTTTCCTGCCCGATCTCCATATCCCTCGATTCCCCATGAGTCCAAAAATCTATCTAGCTCAGGTTTGAATATACTCAACGACTCAGCATTCACAGCCCTCTGGGGTAGAGAATTCCAAAGATTCACAACCCTCTGAGTGAAGAAATTCCTCCTCATCTCAGTCTTAAATGGCTGACCCCTTAACCTGAGACTGTGACCCCCCTAGTTCCAGACTCCACAGCCAGGAGAAGTGTTTAGTCATGTTGCTCCGGCCATCGCGAGTGTGGGGCAGGCTTAATGGACCAGCTGGTCTTTACCTGCCCGTCTATTTTGTATGTTCCGACTCCTAAAAATTGCCATGACTTCACAGAAGTAACCTTCCCCGCCACATTTGGCGAAATGAAATGCCATATATAACCCACCTTGTGATGTACAGGAAACTCTCGATTTACTGGCACCTAAATAACCGGAAATCTCTGTTAACCGGCAAAATTCAGGAGTAGGTTCAGGTAAGTTTTACTTCATATTAGTGGCTGTTCCTGGCTCTGTGGCTGTGTAACCGGGGTTCCTGCACCTGTTGCTAAGCAACAGGGATGCCTGGAACTTGTGGCCGGGGTTCCTGCACCTGTTGCTAAGCAACAGGGAAGCCTGGATCTGTTGCTGTGTACGGGGCTCTCGTACCTTTTACTATGCCTCTCTGTAATCCGGACTTTTTGATAAACCGGCACCACGCCGGTCCCGTCGGTGCCGGATAAAAAAGAGTTTCCTGTACAACTCGGATCAGTGTGGCGCTCATCACGGGAAAACTAACATGTTGTGCCAGAGCCGTGGCCTTTTGCACAGGTCGACACCATTTGTCTGCAGCAGCTGCAAACCACGAGTGATGCTCAATAAACAAACCGAGCATTAGTTCGCAGCGTAATTGCAACTTGTCCTATTCTCAACCATCGCCTCTTCTGTTATGGTGGGTGCACAATTTATCCTAGTTATAAGCCACAAAGAAAGAACAAACTTGCATTTACATAGCGCCTTTCATGACCTTGGGATGTCCCAAAGCGTTTTACAACCAATGAAGTCATTTGGAAGTGTAGTCACTGTTGTAATGTAGGCAACGCGGCAGCCAATTTGGGCACAGAGAGCTCCCACATATAGCAATGAGATTAAAAAAAACATAATCAGATTGGGTGACCGCTTTGTGGAACACCTCCGTTCAGTCCGTAAGGGGGACCCCGAGCTTCCGGTCGCCTGTCATTTTAATTCACCGCTCCATTCCCACTCGGACCTCACCGTCCTTGGCCTCTTGCATTGTTCCACGGAAGCTCAACGTAAACTCGAGGAAGAGCACCTCATCTTCCGATTAGGCACTTTACAGCCTTCCGGACTCAATATGGAGTTCAACAATTTCAGATCATAACCTCGGCCCCTATTACATTTTTACTTATATCTTTTATCCACCCCTTTGTTTTGGTTTTTCCCCTCCCCCCCTTTCCTTTTTTTCCTCTCTCCCACATGGCAGCTGTCTCTCATTCTGCCAGAACATTTCACACCTAATCTGAGCCGTCTTTTGTCTCCACTAGTCCGATCACCATCTCGTCTGGTTTTGAATACCTCTTAATGTCTCTTCACTTCTTTTGTTGTCTCCCACTCCCTCAGTACTGCACTGGAGCGTCAACCTGGATTATGGTCTCAAGTCTCTGGTGTGGGACCAACAACCTTCTGACTCAGAGGCGAGACTGACACAAAGCTGAATAGTTTTGAGAAAATAGTTCGACAGCACCTCTCAAACCCGTGACCTCCACCACCTAGAAGGACACGGGCAGCAGGCGCATGGGAACACCACCACCTCCAAGTTCCCCTCCAAGTCACACACCATCCTGACTTGGAAATATATCGGCCGGTCCTTCATCGTCGCTGGGTCAAAATCCTGGAACTCCCTCCCTAACGGCACCGTGGGAGCACCTTCACCACACGGACTGCAGCGGTTCAAGAAGGCGGCTCACCACCACCTTCTCGAGGGCAGTTAGGGATGGGCAATAAATGCTGGCCTTGCCAGCGCCGCCCACATCCTGCGAACGAATAAAAAAAAAAGAAATTCTGCAACGCGACAATTCACAAAAATGAAAATAAAAAATGCTAATTTAGCCAAAAAGACTTGTGTGTGCCAGACCTGACAGGGAACTGAATGTTTTATTAAATGGGCCGAAGCTAGCAAAGTCTTCAAAGTTTCGAGTGATACCAGACAAGTTGGAGCAAGCCCGCACTGAGAGAGTGATTGCTGAAAGTTAAGAGGAAAACAAAACTGTAGCGCAGATTACAATGGGAGGAGCCATTCACTGAAATCCCGCTTCCAATAAAGCACTGACTACTTCATGTACATACGCTGCAAGCTGCCCTTACAATACCCGACGGTTCCATCCCTTACCAAAGACGCAGGTGATAATTCCATTGCTTTGTGACGGAGTGGGAGTTGTTTATGGAGGGGATGGGGGTGGGGGCCAACATGCTACACAGTTAGACTGCATAAAGAGCTGCCTCAATTTGAATAGCCGCAGAATCATAAATCTTACAAAAGAAGCCGTTCTTACACCTACAGGTCTCTCTTACTCAGCCCTTGGTTTTACGTTTTATTGCCAGGCATTTGTGGAGGATGCCCTTTCTATGACATTACTAACTCTTGTACGACCCCAAGCTGAGTTTCCGACTCCAAATTCTCTCCCTCACAAAGATCGCCGAGTTCCTCTTGTGTGCTGGGCTGCTGGCACGGCAACCCCGCTCCCCGGTGGTCCAGGTAGGGCCCCGCAGAGTTGTGGGATTGGGCCCTCCCCTTTAATGAGGGGAGGAGCCCTTTCCATGTGGCAGTGCAATGTGGCCCAGTGTGTAGCGCTGCAGAACGATACCGCCTCGATATTCAGGGTTAGTGCTCTAAGGAGTCGCTGCATAAATGCAAGTTTCCCTGGCAACTGTCTGAGGCTGAACCAGACTGTTCGCAACCTTGGTGTCATATTTAACCCAGAGGTGAACTTCTAATCACATATCTGTGCCCGTGTCCTAACTCGCACCAAGTCCCGTTCACCCATCATCCCCTGTGCTCACTGACCTACATTGGCTCCCGGTTAAGCAGCGCCTTGATTTTAAAATTCCCATCCTTGTTTTCAAATCCCTCCATGGCCTCGCCCCTCCCTATCTCTGTAATCTCCTCCAGCCCCACAACGCCCCCCCCCCCCTCACCCCCAACCGAGGTATCTGTGCTCCTCCAATTCTGGCCTCTTGATCATCCCTGATTATAATTACCTGCCTGGGCCCTAAGCTCTGGAATTCCCTCCCTAAACCTCTCCGCCTCTCTTAAGACGCTCCTTAAAACCTGCCTCTTTGACTAAATGTGCCCTCATTTCTCCTTATGTGGCTCGGTGTCAAATTACATTTGATAATCGCTCCTGTGAAGCGCCTTGGGATGTAAAGGCGCTATATAAATGCAAGTTGTTGCTGTTGCAGCAGTGTTTTTGTGAATAGGGAGTGGAAATCACGTGGGTATTGTGGTCTACGGGCAGCACTTGCCCATTCTTGAAGTCTTTGGGGCAGAACTATGTGGGGGGAAATGCTACCCCACGGCTTGGGTTGCATTGCCTTCACAACGGACATCTGGAACACTCTCCCCCAGATAGCTGTAAGGGCTAGGTCAATTGAAAATGTCAAAACTGAGGTTGATAGATTTTTGTTAGGTAAGGGTATTCAGGGATATGGAACCAAGGTGGGTAAAGGGAGGTAAGATACAGATCAGCCATGATCTAATTGCGGCACAGGCTCAAGGGCCTACTCCTGTTCCTATATTAATTTGCACAACTGTACATCATTCAGGCTATCTCTGTTATAACTGCAAACTTCTGTGATATAATTTTAGCTTATAAGATTGTGTTTTGTAAAAAAAAAAATTAGCAACCAACATTGTTGGAGATGAACGACATCATCACACTCTTCTGGGTTAGCCAAAGTCTTATGGGGCCATTTGCATAAGAACATAAGAATTAGGAGCAGCAGTCGGCCATTCAGCCCCTCGAGCCTGCTCCGCCATTCAAATAGATCATGGCTGATCTTCGACCTCAACTCCACTTTCCCGCTCGATCCCCATATCTCTTGATTTCCCTTGAGTCCAAAAATCTATCTAAGCCTTGAATATGCACAACGATTCAGCATCCACAGATCTTTGGGGTAGAGAATTCCAAAGATTCACAACCCTCTGAGTGAAGAAAATCTTCCTCCTCCTCTCAGTCTTAAATGGCTGACCCCTTATCCTGAGACTATGCCCCCTAGTTCTAGACACTCCAGCCAGGGGAAACAGCCTCTCAGCATCTACCCTGTCAATCCCCCTCAGAATCTTATATGTTTCAATGAGATCACCTCTCATTCTTCTAAACTCCAGAGGGTATAGACTCAGGCAATATTCCTTCCAATAGGTTGTGTATCGGCTGAGTCATTTTACTCCAGTCTCTTTCATTTTTGGTTTCAGTGTTCGAGCTGCGACAAAGAGAGAAAATGCTGCAAGGACACAGCAAGTCCACAGGGGTCTGTGAAAAGACAGGTCAATGCTTCAGGTGTAATCACAGAAACCCCACAGTGCAGATAGAGGCCATTTCGGCCCATCGAGTCTGCACCAACACATATCCCACCCGATCCCCGTAACCCCTACACCAACACATGTCCCACCCTATCCCCACATATTTAATCCCCCTAACACTAAGGGTCAATTTATCATAGCCAATCAACCTAACCGCACATCTTTGGACTGTGTAGTCCCTTTGACAGACCTGAATGGTTCCACACCTGAAAAGTTAACCTGTCTTTGCTATTAACAGAGGGACCTCATAGAATCATAGAATCTTACAGCACAGAAGGAGGCCATTCGGCCCATCGTGCCTGTGCCGGCTCTTTGAAAGAGCGATCCAATTAGTCCCACTCCCCCTGCTCTTTCCCCATAGCCCTGCAGATTTTCACCCCTTCAAATATTTATCCAATTCCCTTTTGAAAGTTCCTGTTGAATCTGCTTCCACCGCCCTTTCAGGCAGCGCGTTCCAGGTCACAACAACTCGCTGCGTAAAAAAATTCTCCTCATCCCAACCTGCTGTGTGCTTCCAGCTTTTCCTGTTTCGATTTTAGATTTCTAGCTGTCTTTTCTTTTTATTCCATTTCAGCTGCGTGTTGTACAGAGATGGCACAGTGCCCATGCCCAACCTGTCATAGCTGGCACTGCCTTATATTCTTTGTATATTTCCTAACTTGGTGCAGTGGTACATTGAATAGCTTTACTTCCGTGATGGATTAAACCTCTGTGACACAACACAATGGGACTGAATAACACTGCACTGTATTTTTTTCCTCTCCATTTGAGTCAACCTCAAAGTTCATGTAGTTTCCAAAATCATTCCAGTCAATTAAACTTGAAAACTGTTTTAGTGGCCACAGACTTCTAAATTGGAAATCAGACACCAAAAGTTTTTTTTAAAGAAGTCCATCCCCACTTCACTTTTGAAATCCAGTATTTCCCCATTCACTTTCATATCTTATAGAAGCATCATTTTTTTAAGGCTGCTAAGGAATTTCATCAGAACTCCAGCCACAATCCCCACCCTCTGCCCTGCCCCCTATTTTATCACCTGTCCTTACTCTACCATCTGTCTGGTCTGGGCTTGCATAAAGGTGGCAGCCCAACTCTCATTATTCATTTTTTTTTTATACGAACGCCAAGCCTGTGGTTTATCACCTCAATACATCACAGTACATTTCACCAAGCAGGTGTTCAAAGAAAAAAGCTGGAATAAATCAACAGTCGGCAAGAGCCCGTGCCTCCTTGTGAAAGATGGATTTAATTCACACAGGTAAGCTTTCCAAAATTCCATTCTCCTATCAAATGACAAGAGACCGGCAGATGGTTTGAAGTGCGCGCATCACAGCTAGCCAGGCAGCGATTGGTTGAAGGAACAATGCAACTTTCAAATTTTAATGACGTCACAATGATGCGGTGAATTCAGCCATGTGTAGTTAGGGTGTTGAGAAAGGTGGAGAGAGAGAGAGAAAGGGGGAGGAGAGAGAAAGGGGGAGGAGAGAGAGAGAGGGGGAGGAGAGAGAGAAAGGGGGAGGAGAGAGAGAGAAAAGGAGAGAGAGAGAAAGGGGGAGGAGAGAGAAAGGGGGAGGAGAGAAAGAGAAAGGGGGAGGAGAGAGAGAGAAAGGGGGAGGAGAGAAAGGGGGAGAGAGAGAGAAAGGGGGAGGAGAGAAAGGGGGAGGAGAGAGAGAAAGGGGGAGGAGAGAGAGAGAGAAAGGAGGAGAGAGAGAGAAAGGGGGAGGAGAGAGAGAGAAAGGGGGAGGAGAGAGAAAGGTGGAGGAGAGAGAAAGAGAAAGGCAGAGAGAAAGGGGTAGGAGAGAGAGAGAAAGGGGGAGGAGAGAGAAAGGGGGAGGAGAGAGAGAGAGAAAGGGGGATGATGGAGGAAGTGCGCTGTGCCTACATCATTTCCCACTTGCCCAGCCTTTCCTTGACTTGATTAGACAGCACTCCTGCACATCAATCGTCGCTTCAGTGTTAAGACTGTAAATTGAAGTGTGCCTAAGTGCTCCCATCTCTTCCCCTCAAGCAAGTATGAACAAGCACATGACTCTGGAACGATAGACCCATTACAACTTTCACAGTCCGGGCAGTGACTCACTCCTTCTTGAGAAATATGGGCGTTTTGATTTTCAAACAATACAAATTTCCTGTCAACATTATTAGTTAACGTAAAAACAGCTGAACCCACACCTGTCTTGATTTACAGTAACTACCCGTCCCCAACCAGTTTTGCATCTTATTGTCAATAATCATGCAGATAGTTCTCCTGTTATATGTCCCTTTGGCTGGTTGCAGTTTTTCTGATCTACAATGCAGTAAAATCTAAATCCAGTCACGTCTGACTGTTAGTTCTTGTTCCAGTTCACACCGGGTAAAAGGCCTCAACACTGATAAATACAGCTTATACAACAACAACTTGTATTTGTTTAGCACCTTAATGTCATAAAACATCCCAAGGCGCTTCACAGAAGTGTTATAAGACAAAATTTGACACCGAGCCACATAAGGAGATATTAGGGCAGAAAAGAGGTAGGTTTTAAGGAGCGTCTTAACTGAGGAAAGGAAGTAGAGAGGCGGAGAAGTTTAGGGATGGAATTCCAGAGCTTAGGCAGCTGAATGCACGGCCACCGATGGTTGAGCGATTAAAATCGGGGATGCTCAAGAGGCCAGAATTAGAGGAGCGCAGAGATCTCGGAGGGTTGTGGGGCTGGAGGAGATCACAGAGATAGGGAGGGGCGAGGCCATGGAGGGATTTGAAAACAAGGATGAGAATTTTAAAATCGAGGCGTTGCTTAATCGGGAGACAATGTAGGTCAGCGAGCTCATGGGTGAACGGGACTTGGTGCGAGTTTGGACATGGGCAGCCGAGCTTTGGATGACCTCAAGTTTACGGGAGGTAGAACGTGGGAGGCCGGCCAGGAGTGCGTTGGAATAGTCAAGTCTAGAGGTAACAAAGGCAGGGATGAGGGTTTCAACAGCAGTTGAGCTGAGGCAGGGGCGGAGACGGGCGATGTTCCAGAGGTGGAAATAGGTCATTGACAAAATCCACAAACTGAGGGTAGAAAAGGCAGCATTCATTTTGTAATCCTGTCCCCTTTCCACACCCTGGAGTGCATTCAGCCTCAAAAAGTGGATTTAAAAAATGAATAGTTTAAAAATAAATGTATATAAAGTAACTGTGACAGGGTAAGAGATTGAATACATAATGTGCGCATCTTCTCCTAACAACCAGCGCTGTCTGGCTGGTTTTGATTTTGAGCCCAAATTTTGATTTTAAAAAAACGCCGCGAATGCGGAAATCTGAAAAAAAGAGGAAAGTGTGCGTAGGTTTTACCTCCGTCAACTTCTAGCGAACTTTCTATGACAGGTTCACTGCAACAATGCTGCAGTTCATACTTTCCTGAAAATTTATTTCAGGATGTGGCGACACTGGCAAGATGGACACTTGTTGCCCATCCCGTTTGCCCGACCGATTGTTCCTTCAACTCTGCGGCGTCCTCGGCAACTTCAGAGGACATAAAGAGACAAGCAGGTAGTGTGGGACTGTAGGAACCTGTCGGCCTAGGCTGGGTAGGGGGGGGTGTGGCAGGTTCCTATCCTTGAAAGGCAGGTAGCAAATCAGTTGGGGTTTTTAGAACAATTTGGCAGATTTCCACGTGAATTTTGATGGCATTAACCCACAAATTACCATCTTTATGAAATTCAATTTCACTACCTGCCAAGGTGGGATTTGATCTCGTGACCTCTGGGTTGCCGGTCCAGTACGTTTGCATGTGTGTTGGGGAGGGGGGTGGGGGGCAGTGATGGGTCGAGGGGGATAGGGACACTCTTGCACAATTCTGTCGGTAACAGATGGTGACAGTCCTACTATCGCCCTCAATATGTTCTGGCGAAGTGCCACAGTTATACACATATATAACATAGAGTCACAGAAATGACAGCACAGAAGGAATTCAGTTGGCTCATTGCACCTGTACCTGTGCTAATTCTTCAACCGGAACTATCTACTCTTTATTCCACAACGCTGCCCAATTTTCTGAGCCTTTCTTCATAGCTATAATGAACTTAATTTAATTTGGGGCTGATACCTCATCAAGTGTAGAGAATGAAAAGGGAGCTCTGTGGTTAAGTCCCATCATGGTGAGGTACTTACCCAAACACCCCCTCTATTATTTTATTTCAGCTATCCTCATTTACTCAGCTATTCTGTGTATCCCTAAAGATTCCAACTCAGGGGATCCACAAAGTGCACGAGTTAGAGCCAGGGGGTTCTACTCTGAACTTCCGCTACATAGAACAGGGATCTCCCTTTGCTGGTCTCTTGCAGACTAATTGCTGTTGAGCTCTGACTCCTCCCCTCCCCTCCGACTCGTCCCCTCCTCAGTCTCTCGAATTCGAACTAATTCCCACTCTGTGGGTGAGGCATCTTGCAGCTGCTCCAAGCAGACAAAAGATGATAAGGCGGCGTGGAACAACAAAAGGCCACTCAACCCATCGAGGCTGTTGGTGCAACAGACTGTGTACAACCTACCCCACCATGGGCTCCAACCAATGAGGTACTCTTGAGGTATTTTCCTCTGGGAAATTCCAGAATATCCACCTATTATTCAAGTCCAGTTTCCCTCTGCAGATAGTTCCATGGTTCTCACAAACAGGAGCCACTGCGTTCCTTTGATCATCTCCATCTGAATTTATCCCTGCAGCCTCTCAGCCGTTCCTATCGAGATCCACTTTTTACGAAGGAGTTAACTGACAATTGCTTTTGGTACGAGTCCATTCCACATTTCCACCATAGATTCTTCTCATCCCTAGTGTTCCCCGAGGTTTGTTGGTTTTGTTGTCACATTCGATACTTCTGCACCCACTGTCCAGGTTAACTAGCACGCTTGCATCATCTATGGATCTACATTATCCATACTTATCAGTATCGTAAAGACTTGGGTCACAGCTCCTCTAACTTTCCCTCCCCCTAACTGATTGGCCTTCACCAACTGTTGGCAGTATCAGAATCAGAACTTGCAAGAGACATCACAGCCATGAACTCCTTTGCACCACTCCCATAAACTCTTTCTTATCCGGCACCAATGGGACCAGGATGGTGCCGGTTGATAAAAGATTCTGGATAACAGAGAGGTAGACCTACCACGGTGCTGCTTTTCCACTCACCATCACCACTGACTAACTCGGCCACAGCGGGAGACTCGGACTCGGCAAAACGAATGCTGGATGGATTCGGCAAGATTACCGGTTATTGAGGTGTTGTTTTGTATTGAGATATATCTATTTTGCCGGTTATTAAAGTATTCCGGATGATAAAGTGCCGTTTAAACAAGAGTTTACTGCATATCAATACATTATGCCACCGCACCACTGCAAGTATGTTGTTGAATTGGTATCATTAGCTAAATGGAGTTTTTTTAACCTTTAAAATCCTGATTACAGGAAACTCTTTTTTATCCGGCACGGACGGGACCGGCGTGGCGCCGGTTTATCAAAAAGTCCGGATTACAGAGAGGTATAGTTAAAAGGTACGAGAGCTCCGTACACAGCAACAAATCCAGGCTTCCCTGTTGCTTAGCAACAGCTGCAGGAACCCCGGCCACAGACCAAGCGTCCCCGTTGCTTAGCAACAAGTGCAGGAACCCCGATTACACTGCCACAGGTCCAGGAACGGCCACTAATATGAAGTAAAACTTACCTGAACCTACTCCTGAATTTTGCCGGTTATTTAGGTGCCGGTAAATCGAGAGTTTCCTGTATATTGTCCTTGGAGGACTTGCTACTCATACCACCGCGCCCCCCCCCCACCCCTCTTTGCCCACTAACCCATCTAAAATCCATAATTCAAGCTTAAAAGTAAATAGAAGGAACAGCATTGTGTACTATCACTGTAACACTGTTGAACCAACCTGCCTGCCAGTGCCATTGTAAATTTCAATCTGCAACTATTGCATAGGAGCAGGAGTTGGCCATTCAGCCCCTCGAGCCTGCTCCGCCATTCAATGCGATCATGGCTGATCTGTCTGCACCTCATTTTCCTGCCTTTGCTCCCTATCCCTTGATACCCTTACCGAGCAAATATCTATCGATCTCAGTTTGAAAGTTCCAATTTGTCCCAGCATCCAGAAACATTTGAGGGAGAGAATTCCAGAATTCTACTACCCTGTGTGTGGAAAAAGTGCTTCCAGATTTCCCTCCTAAATGGTCTCGCTCTAATTTTGAGATGATGTCCCCTCTTTCTGGATTTGCCACGTCGGAGGAAATAGCTTCTCTGTATCTACCCTGTATCGAATCCTTTTAACTTTTTAAACACCTTGATCAGGTCACCGCTCAATCTTCTGTACTTAAGAAAATACAAGCATAATGTCACCCTCGAAGCCCCAGTACCACTTTGAATTGGAGAATATGGACAGCATTTTGTACGACGTGTCCTGCAAGGGTAAAAGATGACTGAATTACTGGCAGGTTTTCACGTTTCCTCCAGTGATTTTGTTTGCTGAATGGTCACGCTGCACTTTGTTTGTGGGTTAAATCCCTTTCCAGAGCAACCTGTCAAAAAACTGCAACTGTGCTCCTGTTTGTAATTGTCCCTCCTTCACCGCCATTCACAAACCATGAGATTTAACGTGGGTCCCGCAGTTAAACAGGAAGTCGGAGTGTGAATGAAACAATGTGGAGGAAATCAGGTAAAAAGTCGGTTTAAAATTAACCAAAGGTCACATTTCCTGGAAAGCCTCAAACTTCACCGCAGCTGAAAACATTAACAAGTTAAAAGGGGTGCAGTTGCCACGGTAACACAAACGGCAGGGCCCTGTGCTTCTCTGCTTACAGAAGTGTGCACAATGAGGGGATGTATCATTGTGCGACAACATGCCGCATCTGTTGTAGTGCATTAACCCCCTTCCCTGAATCCCCCCCTCCCCTCCGTGCCTCCCCTATCACATCCGCCCCGCCCCCCACCCCCTCACAAACCAGGGCACAAAATGGTGGCATTTGAGCAGAGGTTTTGTAGGGTGTTGCGCTTTTGGATATCTTCATGAAACAGCAGCACGAGGCTCAGCATACTTGGAACAGGATTTCCTTTGCGAATAAACCATTGACATTTGGCCTTTGAGAGCCGTGAGAACCCAGCAGTGGACTGACAATCAATCGCGAGTAAAGCCTCAACGTTCACACTGCACACTTGGTGGCCAGCAGCCTAGAGGTCAGATCGTTCGGATGGCCCTTTCCGTTGAGATAGCCCTGCCTTTGGACAAGCGATCCGAGGTTTAATCAACACTGGGTGCCTCCCACCCGCACACCCCCCCTCACCCTTCATTAATCTTATTATCAGACCCACAATCTCACCATTCTCCAGTTCAGCGGACAGCAGGCTCCTTGGCCGCTGCCGGTGGTGCTCTATGACCACGCCGTCTATGCAACATGCTTGCCCTCTAATTCTTTCCCTTTATCCCTCCTAAAAAAAAGCACTTTGCCTTCTTATAATTGTCTGGCTGAGATCGGAAACTGGCTACGTGGTGATGCCAGCTCACACCTCTCCGTGCCTCGGTACCACCTTCAATGCCCACCTCACCATTGGGGGGTTTCTTCTCACCCCCACTCCCTGCTCCAACTTTACAAGTAAAATGCTAGCCGTCCATCATTCACCCTGAGAGTCCAATTCTGTTTGAAGAGAAATACTGTTATCATCCGTTTCTTACATTATTCCCTCATTCTCACATACATACATACGAACACAAGAAACAGGAGTAGGCCACTCGGCCCCTCGAGCCTGCTCCGCCATTCAATAAGATCATGGCTGATATGATTACTCCACATTCCCGCTTACACCCCGATAACCTTTCACCCCCTTGCTTATCAAGAATCTATCTACCTCTGCCTTAAAAATATGTGAAGACTCTGCTTCCACCGCCCTCTGAGGAAGAAACATAGAAGATAGGAGCAGGAGTAGGCCATTCGGCCCCTCGAGCCTGCTCCGCCATTTAATGAGATCATGGCCGATTATCCAAATTCAGTACCCTGTCCCTGCTTTCTCCCCATATCCCTTGATCCCTTTAGCCTCAAGAAATATATCTAACTCCTTCTTGAATATATTTAATGAATTGGCCTCAACTGCCTTCTGTGGTAGAGAATTCCACAGGTTCACCACTCTCTGGGTGAAGAAATTCCTCCTCATCTCTGTCCTAAAAGGCTTACCCCTTATCTTTAGACTGTGACTCCTGGTTCTGGACTCCCCGCCATTGGGAACATCCTTCCTGCATCTAGTCTGTCTAGTCCTGTTAGAATTTTATAAGTTTCAATGAGATCCCCTCTCATTCTTCTAAACTCCAGCGAATTTAAGCCCAATCGACCCAATCTCTCCTCATACGTCATTCCTGCCATCCCAGGTATCAGTCTGGTGAATCTTCGCTGCACTCCCTCCATGGCAAGAACATCCTTCCTCAGATAAGGTGACCAAAACTGCACACAATACTCAAGATGTGGTCTCACCAAGGCCCTGTACAACTGCAGCAAGACATCCTTGCTCCTGTACTCGAATCCTCTCGCTATGAAGGCCAACATACCATTTGCCTTCTTAACCGCCTGTTCCAAAGACTCACAACCCTAACGAAGCATCATACAGCTGGACAGGCACGTAGGAGCTTGCACTTACCTTATTGGGATCAAATGCCAGAGGATGAGGACATCTCTTAGGACCTGACCAGAAAAGAGCTCCTGAAGTAGTAACCTGTAACAAGATTAGGAATTTTGTCAGTGGAAGTCCAGCACGGCTCAACGCCAACAAAGCACCATTCTATAGGGCTAACTGCAGGCTTTTAACACTTTATATTTAAAGCACAGGATGTGTCTTCGATATCTAGGCCGCAGCACCAAATCTTATCATTTCCTCTCCAAAGTAAAAACTAGTTTCAAAGTGTATGGGGGAAAATTGAGTCGCGCCCTCTTTGGGGCGCTAACTTCGCCGGGGCACTACTTTTAGCGCCCTGAAAAAGTTAGCGCCTTTGCGGCCGATTTTCCCAGGTAGCGCCCAGAGAGGGAGGAGGGGCGCTACTGGAAGTGCCCCGCGTCCCTCTTGGGGTGCTGCAAGCCAATATCGCGGCACTACGTCGCTGCGGCACGTCGCGCTGCGTTACTGCAGGCCTTTCTCCCCTTATTAAAGGGGAGGGGCCTGGCGTAGCGCGTCCTGGCACCCAGCTGGGCCACCAGGGAGCAGGAGTGCCAGAAAACGAGCCCGGCACTCAAGAGGAGTGCCGGGCTCACAGAGAGCAGCTGGCACTCCACAGGGGGACTTCACGGGGGCCAGGGACAGCAACGGGGGCAGGTGCTGGCAGGCGGCTAGCAACAAAAATGGCCGCCCGCCACCTCCCCTTTAATTAGCGCTGCCCCGGCCGCAGGTAGGCCCCCTGACCCCATTGGACATAGCGTCCGGCGGTAAGTCAGGAGGCGCTACCGAAGATCGCAGCCGGGGCACGAGCAGGGCTGTTGAGCTCTGACTCCTCCCCTCCCCTCCGACTCGTCCCCTCCTCAGTCTCTCGAATTCAAACTAATTCCCACTCTGTGGGTGAGGCATCTTGCACCTGCTCCAAGCAGACAAAAGATGATAAGGCGGCGTGGAACAACAACAGGCCACTCAACCCATCGAGGCTGTTGGTGCAACAGACTGTGTACAACCTACCCCACCATGAGCTGAATTTCGCGGGAGGTGTTGGCGGCGCCGTGCCCGGGCGTTAGTTGCTTTGCGCCCCGTTAGCATCCTTTAGCAACCAAATTTTTCCCCCTATGTTTTTCCATACATCTGGTCGTGGTGGGATTTGAACTTGTGACTGCAGATCATTAAGTCCAGGCCTCCGGATTACATAACCAGTAACATAACCAGTATGCCACCGTTCCCTCTGTAGCATCAGCCTGGGACTTTCCTCGGTGATGGGACTCAGCTGCTCACAACCATAACCAACGGAGCAGCAGGGGAGTTATTAGGACTTTCCCTTTAACTAGTTAGGCTGAAGACTGTGCCAAATCTACCACAGCCTAATTAAAGGTGGATTGATCATTAACTCTGACCCAAGATGATTATTTGTTACAAAGCTAATTGCTGCCCACACAATCCAAAAACACCATTGGACAGATTGTTATAAGAAAGCTAAGCAAACACCCAGCAGAGTTGACATTGATGCATGTTAAAAGCCTGCATACTTGGATTTAAAGCAGTATCGTGTTGTTGTTTGTCATAATATATTTTACTATTGTGATAAATGGAAATCCTTATGTTAATGGCGCCAGTAAACATTCCAGTGTATGTTATACTAGAATAGGGGGCTTGGGAGTTGATTAAAGTTCTTGGCTATATCCTGCCCTCAGACCCTAATGCACTCCTTGAACAACATCAGGGCACAGATAGAATCTTGCTGCTCAAGGCCAATCACTATCCATTGTAGTGCTATTCAAGTGAGCTGCCACTCAAGGATCACTGAATGAATCAGATTTTGTCATTAGTTATCTATTCAGAGAGCGAGTCTCAACACGGAGGACTCATTTAAATTTTTTTTAAGGAATTCTTATTTTTTCCCCCCAGTTTGTTTCAGCTAATATAACTCGGAGAACTTACTGGGGAAGAGGTGCAGGCAGAAGGTGCCAATAGGACTGCGGTGTCACCTTTGCTCCTCGGGGGCAGATGTGGGCGTGAGTCCGACTCATGAGCAGAAGTTAGACTTGCAGCTAAATCTCCAGTGAGAGACAGTGTGGAATATAACTGGAGATTCAGGGAGTTAACTGGTACAGGCTTGGTACCAAGGTAGGAAGACGAGTACAACACAATGAGTACAATTACAAAGAACGTATAGCACAGAAACAGGCCATTCAGCCCAACTGGCCCATGCCGGTCTTTATGTTCCACACGAGCTACTGCATCTAACCCTAATCAGCGTATCCTTCTATTCCTTTCTCCATCATGTATTTATCTAACTTCCCCTTAAATGCATCTATACTATTTGCCTCAACTACTTCCTGTGGCAGCGAGTTCCACATTCTCACCACTCTCTGGGTAAAGAAGTTTGTTCTGAATTCTCTATTGGATTTATTAGCGACTAGCTTATATTTATGGACCCTAGTCCTGGTCTCCCCCACAAGTGGAAACATCTTCTCTACATCTACCCTATCAAACCCTTTCATGATCCTAAAAACCTCCATCAGGTCACCACTCAGCCTTCTCTTTTCGAGACAGGCTGTATGATGATAACAGCATACACTTTCATAGCATCTTTCACATAATGAATCCTCCTCAGATTGCTCTTTGAAGTAATGGGGGAGGTAGGTGATGTACAAAAACTACTAGGCACTTGGTCTGAGTATTAAACAAGGCTTTAATCAACTGTTTTTCAACATGGAGATCTAGTTGTGTCCTTCACTAGTTCCTGTTAAAGAATGTCCTGAGCAAGCTGGGCCCATGCCCGAGTATTTATACTCTCCCTGGACAGCGCCACCAGCAGGCCGCCTAGTATTATTTCATAAGTCATTTCCGCATGAATGACAAGATTCATGTCAGTAGGTTTTCGGGGAGGCTTTTGAAGGTACGCGGACAGGTGTAAAGGTGGCGGGGTTTAGGTAGAAAATCCCAGGTTGCAAGGGTGTGATGGCTGAACGTCCTGATGCTGAGGGAGTGAGGAAGAACACACATGCACAGACCAGAGTTGGAGCAGGAGATAACGTGAGCTGGGATTGGAGGGTTGACGAAGATTACGTAGGCAGGGAGGAGAAAGGCTGTGGAGAGGTTGCATAGACTGGGCTTGTATTATAGAAGATTAAGGGGTGATCTAATTGAGGTGCTTAAGATGATTAAAGGATTTGATGGAGAGAAACTATTTCCTCTGGTGGGTGAGTCCAGAACAAGGGGGGGTGTTACAACCTTAAAATTAGAGCCAGGCCGTTCAGGGTGATGTCAGGAAGCACTTCTTCACTCAAAGGGTGGTGGAAATCTGGAACTCTCCCCCAACAATCTGAAAATTTCAAGACTGGGATTGATAAGATTTTTGTTTGGCAAGGGTATTAAGGGTTACGGAACCAAGGCGGGTAGATGGAGTTAAGATACGGATCAGTTATGATCTAATAGAATGGTGGAACATGATTGAGGGGCTGAATGGCCTGCTCTTCCTGTTCCTACGAGAGATCTGAAAATGAGGAAAGGATTTTGAAATCAATGCGTTGATAGACACCAACAACTACTTGCGTCTACGTAGTGGTCTCCCTTTGGAAAGACGTTCCAGCACGCTTTACAGATCGGAGAATAAGTGGGAGGGAAAAGAATAAGTGGTGTAAGCTAAAGGGCGGGCAAAAAAAAGAGGGCCGAAGAGAAAAGTCTTCAGTTAGGGTTTCGAAAGCAGGGAAGTTCCAGGCGGCAGGGGCATGAAGGCTGAAAGAGCAGCGCCAGTGGTGGGGTGAAGTGGACAGTGAACGATGAACAGACTGGAGTGAAAGGAGTGGAGGCTGCAAGTGGGGACACGAGGCTGAAGGGGGTCACTGAGGTAAAGGGGTGGGCATTGCAATGCGAGAATGAGGACCGTGACATTGATTCATAGGGGCACAAAAGTGCCAGGGGAGCCCTGCAAGGATCAGAGGCAATGGTGCAGGGGCAAAGACGTTGCTGTGGGATTTTAAATAAGTCGCACCTCTCGGAGGGTTAGAGCCTGGTGGGGGTTGGTGCAGATGGGGTTGAAAGGGAATTTTATCGTTTTATAACTCTACTGAGTGAATAAATGTAGCCGGCTGAAATGGGAAGAGTGAAGTGCCCTACACTAATGACTGTCAAGAGACATTATCACCCCCTTTACAGTCGCAGAAACTGCCCACCAGGCAATTTACACAAAGGTGCCAATACTGGCACTAAAATGGGTTTTCCTTTAAAACATGTGACTTGCCGTTGTCTGATCCAAAACAAACTTTTGCAAAAAGCAAGTTAGAGTTTCAGATGTAGAATGAAAGTTAACGTTCTTTGCGCCACTGTGAATTCTTACCAGAATCCTGATCGAGACAAGAGGTTTTTTTTAAGCTGCAAGAATTCTGTCTCTACATCTGTCTGCTCTCACACGTTATAAACCTAAACCAATTACATTTTTGTTTTGGGATGTGGGGGGGGGGGGGGGCGTCCACTGAGACCTATTTTTGCCAGATTACATCCCGCTTTTAAATCTGCAATCTATCCACAGCAGGCCCTGACTGCACACGTGCCAACACAAAGCCTCTTGTTTTCATTCTGGATTAACCTTTACTTGTCGTGCTCCTAAAGCAACATTACAAAAGGCCGCTGTCGAACGGCTCACAGGAGGCAGGTAGGCCTCACCAGCTGGTGTTAATTTAGCATTCCAATTAATTGAAAAATAAGCATTTAGTCAGCGGTACCTGAGCCAGCGTGCGTTCTTGAGAGAAAAAGAAAGCAAAACTTGCATTTCTATAGCGCCTTTCACGACCACCGGAGGTCACGAAGCGCTTCGCAGCCAATGAAGTACTTTTTGAAGAGTAGTCGCTGTTGTAATGTAGGAAACGCGGCCGCCAATTTGCGCACAGCAAGCTCCCACAAACAGCAATGTGATAATGGCCAGATAATCTGTTTTTGTTATGTTGATTGAGGGATAAATATTGGCCGGGACACCGGGGATAACTCCCCTGCTCTTCTTCGAAATAGTGCCATGGGATCTTTTACATCCACCCGAGAGAGCAGACGGGGCTTTGGTTTAACGTCTCATCTGAAAGACGGTGCAGCTCTCTTGTCAGCACTGCACTGGAGTGTCAGCCTAGATTTTTGTGCTCAAGTCCCTGGAGTGGGACTTGAACCCACAACCTTCCTGACTCAGAGGCGAGCGTGCTACCCACTGAGCCATGGCTGACACATGACGCATGAGACAAAGAATTATCTGCTGGAATGGCTAAGACAGAAAAGTCCTGAAATCTCTCAGCCGCTCTGGTTGGACTCCCGCCGGAACCGCAACTAACTCCACCAGGATACAGACACGCCGGGTTGCAGCCTAAGTTTTAGGGCACAAGTGGGCCCCACCCGGGAGGTGGGGGTGGGTGGAGTCCAGGCAGTGGAAGCAGCCTGGCACCCCAAAGAGAATGGAATTAATTATTTTTTAAATTAATTATGTTATTAGCCTCCCCTTACAAAGGGGGCCAATCCCACCATGGTCTCTCCCCTTCCTATCTCTGTAACCTCCTCCAGCCTTACAACCCTCCAAGTGTTGCTCCAATTCTGGCCTCTTGTCTATGCCCGATTTCCTTTGCTCCATCATTGGCGGCCATGCCTTCATCTGTCTAGGCCTCAAATTCTGGAGTTCCCTCCCTGAACCTCTACGCCCCTCTCTCCTCCTTTAAGACAATCCTTAAAACTCTTTGACCAAGGTTTTGGTCACTTGTCCTAATGTCTCATGTGGCTCGGTGTCAAATTTTGTTTTATAACGCTCCTGTGTGCCCGATACGAGACTCCCAAAACAAGCGCTTTACTCGGAGCTCCGACACGGCAAGAGAGCCCCAGGTGGGCAGAGGAAACGCTTCAAGGACACCCTCAAAGCCTCCTTGAAAAAGTGCAACATCCCCACCGACACCTGGGAATCCCCGGCCCAAGATCGCACAAAGTGGAGGAGAAGCATCCGGGAAGGCGCCGAACACCTCGAGTCTCTTCGCCGGGAGCAAGCGGAAGCCAAGCGCAAGCAGCGCACGTCAACCCAAGCACCCCACCCACCCGCCCCTTCAACCACCGTCTGCCCCACCTGTGACAGAGACTGTAGGTCCCGCATTGGACACATCAGTCACTTGCGAACTCATTTTTAATGTGGAAGCAAGTCATCCTCGGTTCCGAGGGACCGCCTAAGAAGAAGAAGCAGCTATGTTAAAGGTGCTATATAAATGCAAGTTGTTGTTGCAAAGAGGTCCAAAAGGGCAACAAAATCATCTTTCTGAGGGTGTGGGAAGAAGTGGACATCAACCCCCTAATGGACAGCAGCAAGCACCAGAGTTGGTGTGGGGCGCGATCACAGCCCAACTGCTTGGGTCACGTTGCCGAGCAATTTCAGGGCCAAACTATTTCTGCTAGTTGCCATGCAGAATTGGCTTTGTCCTAATGAGTTCATGGTCATCAGGAACATTTGCAGGGGTGATAGGGAAACAAGTAGGGGCGGTGGGACTAATCGGACAGCCCTTTCAAAGAGCTGGCACCGGCACGATGGGCTGAATGGCCTCCTGTGCTGGACGAGTCTGTGCTCCATGGCTGCATAAAACGTGGTGGCTACAAATTAGCAGCAGTTGATGATGCAGCCTATTTTACAAAGCTAATGCTCACAATATCATGTCTCTTCCACTTGAAGGTTTCTGTGGTGCACACTGCAGTTCTTAATGTTGTGCGAAAACAGCCAGCTGCTAATAAATCTGTTCTTGCCAGGATATTTTGCCAAAATAAATTCTGATTCGTTGGGGGGAGGATTTGCAATCATCAAGATAAGGGACGATAGGGAATTCAGTATTTTTTTGCATGGGAGCGCTCAGTATCAGGGTCAGTCAGTTCAAGCCTTGTGTAGCATAGGCTAGTTGCAGACTGCGCGCTTCCTAACAATGTCTCGTAAGCCCAGGCTCAGGAAAGCATCTTTCCCGTGCCAATGAGACACGTCCATTGCCCAGGCAGTCAATCCTTGCTGAGCAAAACTGCTCATTTAGTGCCAAATCGTGTTGGATTATGAGCCGATTTGTGCAGTGTACTTAAAACCTTTGAGAACTTGATTGGAATCGCTCCTCGTGGTGTAAAAAAAGACTTGCATTTATATAGCACCTTTCACGATCTCAGGATGTCCCAAAACGCCTTACAGCCAATGAAGTACTTTTGAAGTGTAGTCACTGTTGTAATGTAGGTACAGTGTAGTTGGTAAATGCACCATGTGGTATGGGGGAGTCCATGCAATATTCCCTCTAATTTTTATTTTAGGTCCCTTTAACTGGCTGCGCGGCCCATTCATATTTTCGCGCATGCACAGTTTCTAGCGGGAACGTTGGGTCCATGTTGCCTCAGGTTTAATCCCTGGTCTATACTGAGTTAGGTGATATCAGCCAGGGCAGTACAGGAAACTCTTTGGTATCCGGCACCGACGGGACCGGGATGGTGCCGGTTGATTAAAAATTCTGGATGACGGAGAGGGTTATCTACCGAGGCTATTTTTAACAAACAAAAATTAAAAAATCAAGAAATGTGCAGTATACAGTAATTGGACTTCCGACAGCGCCAAGAAGCCGAGTAGTGGCAGTTTGGAGAACTACCCCAACTGACTAACTCGGCCACCGCGGGAGACTCGGACTCGGCAACATTTCCGGTTATGGAGGTGTTGTTTTCGGAGTGAGAATTTTGCCGGTTAATAGAGAATTCCGGATATTTAGGTGCCGTTTAAACGAGAGTTTCCTGTAGTAGGGTTCTTACAATTGAGATCAATGGGCCTGGTCCAGGAAGGGAAAAGCAACCAGGGTTCCCGCTCCTGACCACGACCCATGGTCTAGGCTCACATTAGGAAGGGCCACTGGGGGCGAGGTAGTGGAAGCACGTGTGGAGTCAAACTCCCAGCAAGTCTCATCAGCTCCAGGACAAGAGGGGAGAAAGGACCTGGCGAAATTGGAACTCGACAGCAACCCCAACAAAATGGCCGAAGAGTGCTCAGGCTCACCTCGTTTCAGACCTTTCTGCAGCTGTCAATAAAAGGAAATTTCAACCCCACGAGTCTCGACTGCATTCAGACCAGGTCCCAGGGGTGAAAGAACAGCGTGGAAACCCAATGTACCACTCTGTCCTTTAACCAACTCCTTGTAGGGCTGAGGGGGGTGCGGTGGGTTAGAACGCTGGCCTTTTGTTTTAGAAGTCCGACGTTCTACCTCATGCTCGTTAGTGTGGCACAGTTTGACAGTGTTGGAAGGTGAGACGAGGTCAAAGGTCACTTACCTGTGCGCTCAGCCAGGTGTCTAACATGAGTATCTCAGATGTAAAGGGCCCACGTGGGGGGCGAGTGGAACATTAAGCCCAAAGAAAAATCACGCAATAACAGTTTTGTTTAAGAATATACGGTATGATTAATACTACTGTAGTACACATCACCTTTAAGTAACCCCTATTCCACAAGGGAGAAAAAAACAATCTGTTATCCGTCTTAGAAGAAATACTGTTCAGTCTGTGACAAGGCTCCGCATGCAAATCTCTTCCCATTAGGCCCTTCTGCCAGAGTAATTACTCTTGTTCAGTCCCAGTGCTGAAGCACTGATTTATTCCAATGCCCCAGACAGCCTCCATTGCCTGCGCCACCACCCCGCACCCCCCCCTCCCCAGCCTCAGCCTCATACCTGCTCCGATGGGAAGTTGTGCAGGAGCTGCCGGATGATGTTGCTGTACCGTGTCTGCCAGTGTCTCCTGGCCCAGGCCAGGCAGTCGGCCCAGGACTTGGGTTTATCGGTAACCAGACTCTTGTAAACACCTTCCAGGATTTCCAAAGCCTGACCTGCCTGTAGCGACATTGCCCAATCCATAAAAGAAGGGTCCCTGTTTAATGTAAAGAGGAGTCAGTTATCATTAGAGTTCAGGCTCCAGTTAAGAAACGAGTGGTATTACAACGTACACTGTAATGTCAAGTTGAGGACAGTCGGATGCAAAGGGAGACAGTAACAATTTTTTTTTAAAGAATGCAGTAAACGAAAAAGTGTGCCCTGTTCTTTAAGTTTTCACAGAGCTACATTCTACAGTCAAATACTGCAAATATACCCAGGGTCTGACAGATCCCATCATTTGCAATTGTGTAAAGCACCAAAGGTGGCAAGAAGCTTTCTGAGAGCCATTTCGGAACTAATTCTTCACTAAAGTTCACAACAACTTGCATTTCTATAGCGCCTTTAACGTAGTAAAACGTCCCAAGGCGCATCGCAGGAGCGTCATCAGACAACATTTGACACCGAGCCGCATACATAGAAACATAGAAGATAGGAGCAGGAGTAGGCCATTCGGCCCCTCGAGCCTGCTCCACCATTCAATGCGATCATGGCTGATCATCCAAATTCAGTACCCGGTCCCTGCTTTCTCCCCATACCCCTTGATCCCTTTAGCCTCAAGAAATATATCCAACTCCTTCTTGAATATATTTAGTGAACTGGCCTCTACTGCCTTCTGTGGTAGAGAATTCCACAGGTTCACCACTCTCTGGGTGAAGAAATTCCTCCTCATTTCTGTCCTAAATGGCTTACCCTTATCCTTAGACTGTGACCCCTGGTTCTGGACTCCCCGACCATCGGGAACATCCTTCCTGCATCTAGTCTGTCCAGTCCTGTCAGAATTTTATAAGTTTCAATGAGATCCCCTCTCATTCTTCTAAACTCCAGCGAGTATAAGCCCAATCGACATAAGGAGAAATTAGGGCAGGTGACCAAAAGCTTGGTCAAAGAGGTAGGTTTTAAGGAGCGTCTTAAAGGAGGAAAGAGAGGTGGAGAGATGGAGAGGTTTAATGAGGGAATTCCAGAGCTTAGGGCCAAGGCAACTGATGGCACGGCCGCCAATGGTGGAGCGATGAAAATCGGGGATGCTCAAGAGGCCAGAGTTGGAGGAGTGCAGAGATCTTGGAAGGTTGTTGGGCTGGAAGAAGTTAGAGATAGGGAGGGGGGCGAGGCCATGGAGACATTTGAAAACAAGGAGGAGAATTTTAAAATCTCAGTCAATAACCATTTCTGAAAAACACTTCTTGAGTGCCAGGTTGACTTGAGAGGGGAGGGAGAGAAGAGTGCCAGTATGAACTGGGGCAGGGCGGAGGGGGCGGTTAAGAAAACTATGAAGCCAGGCTCTGTCAGACTGCATCATTTGCAATTGTGTAAATCACCAAAGGCGGCGAGAAACCTTCTGAGGTGGCCCTCTCGACACCAATTCTTCACTAACGTTCACCAGCTTGCAAGGTTATATTTTGACTTGCTGGTTGCAGGGACCGAGCAGTGGGCTCCCATTCCGAAGGCCCAATTACTCTTGTGCAGCAGGGTCCAGCCTTTTGGTGTAATTGGCCAGGCCTGTGATACAACTGGCAAGTGGGCCACGACTGATTAAACTGCTTTCGAGTCACGCTGAAACATGGCTAAATGCTAAGTCTAACTCCCAATCTATTGGGCATTTCTTGCAGACCTTAGACCGTGCTATTTACTGCTTGCACTTCACTTTAGTCTGTTCCTCTCTCTCCTTTTGCTTTAGTCCATTTCTCCTTTCTGTTTCCCTGCAGTTTTTTCTCCTTCACTTCAGCCTCTCTCTTTCTTTCTCTTTCCATTTACTTAAACAACAACAACAACATGCACCTTTAACATACTCAAATGTCCCAAGGCGTTTCACGGGAGCATTATCAGCCAAAATTTGGTCAAAGGAGAATCTTAAAGGAGGAGAGGTAGAGGGCCAGATTTTAGGGTGGGAATTCCAGAACTGAGGGCCTAGGATGCACTGCAGCAACTCGCCAAGGCTTCTTCGGCAGCACATCACAAACCCATGACCTCCACTACCTAGAAGGACAAGGGCAGCAGGCGCATGGGAACACCACCACCTCCAAGTTCCCCTCCAAGTCACACACCATCCTGACTTAGAAGTAGATCGTCGAACTTTCATCTTCCGCTGGGTCAAAATCCTGGAACTCCCTCCCTAACAGCACTGTGGGAGCACCTTCACCACACGGACTGCAGCGGTTCAAGGCGGCGGCTCACCACCACCTTCTCGAGGGCGACTAGGAATGGGCAATAAAGCCTATGAATGAAGAAACAAAAAGGCAGCTGAAAGCACAGCCAGCAATTGTGTGGCGAAGGAAGGCGGGGATGCATAAGAGTTCGAAGTGGAGGAGAGTAGAGATCTCGGAGGGCTGGAGGAGGTTACTGAGATAGGGAGGGGCGAGGCCATGGAGGGATTTGAACAAAAGGATGAGAATTTTAAATAGGTAGCTGCAGTTATATCACGGCAGATAGAGGCTAAACAGTTGGGAACATCAGATATCTTTGCACAATTGTGTGTAATTCAAGAGTTAAATGGAAATGTAAGTTTTGGCAGCTCATAATGATGGTAAAGAATTCAGTGAAATATTGCAACTAGAACTGAATCACACAGCTGAAGGATTAAAGGAGATGGATATAAATCTTCGCAGCTGGTAATGTTAACATGTTTTTGGCATGTTGGTTTTGAGAGAGTGTGAAGGAGAGAGAGTGAGATTGAAAAATAACACCCCAAAAAGCTATAGATTAAATAATTCTCTTAGTTCCGCTACCGTGTATTGAAACTTGGGCTGTTCAGTCTTTAAGAGGAGGTGACCGAGAGGTGATCTTATACAAGATCATTAAGGGAATAGCAAAATTAACCCAGCATATTACTTTAAATTAAACTGCGGGAGTAGAACTAGGAAACGCAGGTTCAAATTAGACAAGGGAACTTTTAGAAAATACTTCTTTACACAAAAGAGTGGTCATTGTGTGGACTAAGCTTCCAGATGGAGAGCAGTGGAGGCAAAATCCCCAGAATTGTTTAAGAAACAATTGGATGTGAGAGTGCATTGGATAGGATCTGTCTGGGTGGTTGAAGCAAGAGGGGCCGAATGAGCTTGCTCGTCCGTAATCATCTTGTGATCTTGTTTTGGTCACAACCTACACACAGGCTCCACAGCTGAGAGGGCACAATGCGCAACGCTGAATTGGTCAAATTAATGGCTGTCGACTGCACTCGGCTTCACGACGAAGACACAAATTCCCATCTCTCCAATGGTACAATACGTTCCCAGACAATGGTCAGTAACCGCCTGCATATTAACTGCAATGGGCGGGTTCGCCACAAACCTACTTTGCCACAATGAGTTTGGGCGACAGGCAAGAGGACAGAGGAAGAATGATTTGAAAACTGGCAACGTGACAAAGCGGCGCAGCAAGAGAGCAGAAAGAAAGACAGACAGAAGGAAAGAAAGAAGGAAAAAGAAAGACTTGCATTTATATAAGCACCTTTCACAACCTCAGGATGTCCCATAGAAACATAGAAGATAGGAGCAGGAGTAGGCCATTAAGCCCCTCGAGCCTGCTCCGCCATTCAATGAGATCATGGCTGATCATCCAAACTCAGTACCCTGTCCCTGCTTTCTCCCCATATCCCTTGATCCCTTTAGCCTCAAGAAATATATCTAACTCCTTCTTGAATATATTTAATGAATTGGCCTCAACTGCCTTGTGTGGTAGAGAATTCCACAGGTTCACCACTCTCTGGGTGAAGAAATTCCTCCTCATCTCTGTCCTAAATGGCTTACCCCTTATCCTTAGACTGTGACCCCTGGTTCTGGACTCCCCCGCCATCGGGAACATCCTTCCTGCATCTAGTCTGTCTAGTCCTGTTAGAATTTTATAAGTTTCAATGAGATCCCCTCTCATTCTTCTAAACTCCAGCGAATTTAAGTCCAATCGACCCAATCTCTCCTCATACGTCATTCCTGCCATCCCAGGTATCAGTCTGGTGAATCTTCGCTGCACTCCCTCCATGGCAAGAACATCCTTCCTCAGATAAGGCGACCAAAACTGCACACAATACTCAAGGTGTGGTCTCACCAAGGCCCTGTACAACTGCAGCAAGACATCCTTGTTCCTGTACTCGAATCCTCTCGCTACGAAGGCCAACATACCAAAGAATTTTTACAGCCAATGAAGTACTTTTTGAAGTGTAGTCACTGCTGTAATGTAGGAAACGCGGCAGCCAATTTGCGCACAGCAAGCTCCCACAAACAACAATGTGATAATGACCAGATCATCTGGTTTTTTTTGGTGTTGGTTGAGGGATTAATATTGGCCCCAGGACACCAAAAAGAGAGGGAGACATACGCACTGATGAACACACGCACGTCGATGAGAATGGATCCCTGTTTAACTCGCTGGGCACGGTCTCACGCTGCTTATTCCCCACTGTCCCCACCTCTATTCCAGCACCCAGCAGTCGCTTTACTGAAACCAGCTCCCTTAAGCCACATTTTCATGGGGCGGTTCCTCAAACGCCGTGCTGTTTGTACAAACGTGAGTTCAAATCCCCACCGCGGCAGTTTGTGAATTTGAATTCAGTTTTTTAAAAGAAAAAAGCTGTGAGAAAAAAAAAAGCTGGCATCAGTAGAACTGACCCTGAAACTGTCGGACTGTCGTTAAAAACCCCAACTGGTTTGCTAATGTCCTTTAGGGAAGGAAACCTGCCGTCCTCACCTCGTCTTTCTAGTCTATATGTGACTCCAGACCCACACCGATGTCGTTGATTCTTAACTGCCCTCAGTTGTGTCACAACTGCTTCAGTTTGAGAAGGCGGCCCAGCACCTTCTCAGGGGCAACTAGGGACTATAAATTCTGACCTTGCCGGCGACGCCCACATCCCAAGAACGAATACGTGAAAAGAATGACATCACTGCCACTTACAGCAGCCTTGACTTTATCGGCAGTGTAGAGGATAGAAATAAAAAAGCCATCACACCAACGTGACTCTTAACTGCCCCCCGTGAAGTGAGCCAGCGAGCCACTCATATGCAACCGGGGATGGGCAATGCCAGCCTTGCCAGCGACCCCCACATCCCGCGAATGAATTATAACAAAAAAAAAACCCCAGTGGAGTGCAGTCAACGGAGGGATAACCCTGATCGCTGCAGTGCTCTAATATAAAAGCGGCTGTGAGCACCAATTGACCTCCTCCTGCTGCAATGGACCAAACACCGGGGCTCAAGTGCATGGTCCTGCTGTTAGTTTTGCCTCAACGCCAGCTCAGATGCCGTCCCTGGATTAGAAAGACCATTTCATTTCTTCACCCCCCCCCCCCCCCAGCCCCCCACAACCCGCCCCAGTCCTTGCAGCCTCCAAACCATGGACCCTGTCTGTCCACCAGGGACGGGCTCGACAGACTGGACTGCATGAACTCATTTCACAGCTTCCCAGAACAAAGCTGGTTTTCAGAAAGCTGGCTCTCGGTGGCGGTGGAGACGGCCAGTGAGTGAATGCCCAAAATGAGTTGCAGATGTGCAGCTCGCAAGAGCGGAAAGAGGAAACGGGCAACGTTTAGTGGCTGTCCAGCTCAAAATTAACTGCCTTGCTTCCAGCCACTTGGTTCTGTATCCACCGCCCCCCCCACCACCACCAGGGGTGAAAATCTGGAGTACATTTAGCTGAAAATGAAGGTCTTCCTGCCATTGTTTACCTTTGACTTTTTAAATAGTTTCTCTAGTGATTCTCTCCCTTGCAATCTGCTCCTTGCTGCCTGTTCTTAACCAGGAGGGGAAAAAACAAAGGAGCCACTGATAATCGGATGGATCATATGGCAGGTCGGCAAGCAGGCACGGTGTGCCGTGGTGCCAGGTTGCCGTGTCACTCGGTGCCGTGACGCAGGGTTCACGACCTCGATTTCCCCCACCACCCCAAACATGTGTTGACCTCCAGGTCTCGGCAAAGGGGGAGGCTGTAAGCTTCGCTGCAGCAGGAGGTGGGGAAAAAAATCAGAGGGAATCGGGTCGCTCTTCCGCCCCTCCCAGTGACCGTTCCCACGGTGATATCGCCACCGGCCTGGGGTTTTCCTCTCGGGGCGTGGGACGGGAGGGAAAGAGGTGAAGAACAATACCAGAAACTTGGGGTCTGAGAAAATCTTGGGATTACAGGGAAATCCCAGCCAAAACTGTGGGGAGGGGAGGGGAGAAATAAAAGTGAAAGGAAAGCACAATTGAATCCTCTACATAAAGCAAAGAGCCACCATTTTATTCCATTCTTTTATTATGACACATATGCGCTGACAGCAGGCCTCAAAAGGCTTTAATTATTCTTTCAGCATGCTGTGGTCTCAGGGGAGCTTTTGATTTTCCCTGCAGGAGGTTCTCATTATAAGGCCCCCCCCCCGACTGTAATAAAGCTTTAACAGACTTTGCACACTCTACCTTTCCAGTTTTATTTTGTGCGTGGTTCTGCCTCTGTTCCGACGCAACTAGAGCTAAGGAGGAAGCTCGAGACTGTGCGGCCGGGGAGTGAGTTGCGAGCGTTGCTTTTAAACAAGGACTTCCTGACGAAAGGCGGGGGGGCACAAAACGGAGCCCATTTTACAAACAAATGCACCAGACGCATCCCCTTCGGAGCGAGCAGCCGAGTGGCAGCGGTTTACTTGGGAGGCCAGGGCGTGAAGAAACAGAAGAACATCAGGGCAATCCCATCCTCAAGTACAAACATCCTTCCATACCCAAGATTTGCTCTCAAATTGTGCGAACTTGTCCCCTTTCCCACTCTATTCCGTTCATTCCACCGGATCCTCCCAAGCCACTGCAGGCAGGGGTGGGGGTGGGGGGGGGGGTGGTGGGGACGGTGGTGCAGAATTGGCATTTACCAAATACAGGAAACTTTGTGCTATCCGGCACCGACGGGACCGAGCTGTTGCCGTCCCATCAAAACTGCCAGACAAACCAGCGCTAATGTTACGGAGATTTTGAGCTCCGTATCTGGCAACAAACCCTGTTGCTTAGCAACAGCTTCTAAACAGTTGGCCGTACCTTGCAAGTGTCTCTGTAGCTTAGCAACAGCTTCAGTGAGACCTTGCAGAGCCTGACTGGTGAAAAAAAAGCAACGAAAAGAAAAAAAACCTAACAAAACGGCTCCTGATTTTTGCCGGTGGCTCGAACATTCCGGACAGTTAACCTCCGGATAAACCAAAGTTTCCTGTAATCCAGCCTGAAATCTATAGATGTATCAAGCAAGTGCTAAGTACAATGCTTGCGATGGGCAACATCTTCAGATCCTTTCCCCTGTGGAAAGGAGGCACCAGCTGGACACAGCACAGAACTTTTATTGGGTAGCAGGACGCCCAGGAGTAGAGTGCCTTGTACGTGGCACCCTTTGTGGCCAGCCTATACCCCATTTGTGCAGAGTATTCTAAAGCAGCGTGCCTGTGGATTTTGGCAGCACTGTTGCCTAATTATGTCTTTCAACAGTTACGTGTCAAGGTTCAAGCCATCTGTGTGCCCCACGAAAGGTGTACAACTGCAGCATTTCAGCAACTAAAGTGTGGAGAAAAGGGGGGCGGGGTAAAGACTGTCTCTGAGCTTTGCAGGATACCTCGCTGAGGGGGGTTGCAGCTCCCAATTTTGGTTTGCTCCACGTGAGCTAGGCCCAATAATAATGACTGCCAAGGTGGGGATACTTTCCTTGGCATTCTTCCTCATACCACAAAAACTCCTTCCTCATTTGCTCCTCGGTCCGACAGGACTGCATTTCCTCAACTGTGCTACCTCCATCCAGGCAGTTCACAGCCCTGCTGTCACAGGAGGGTGCCCTCATCCTCCGAGGAGGGCCACTCTCCCTTGCCGCACTTCAGCAGGACCTCCAAAGTATCTCGGTAAGTGGCTGAGTTTCCCCCCAACATTTCTGCATGTGCCACGTCTTCCCCAAGCCACATTTCACGTGAGTCAGCTGGTTGCGCACTGAGTCAGAAGGTTGTGGATTCAAGTTCCACTCCAGAGACTTGAGCACATATTCCAGGCTGACACTCTCCAGTGCCAGTGCTGAAGGAGTGCTGCACTGTCGGAGGTGCCGTCTTTCAGGGGAGACATTAAACCTTCAGGTGGACAACAACAATCTACATTTATAGAGCGCATTTAACGTAGCAAAACATCCCAAGGCGCTTAACAAGAGCAATAGCAGCAAAAACATTTTTGACACTGAGCCACAGAAGGAGATATCAGGACAGGTGTCCAAAAGCTTGGTCAAAGAGGTAGGTTATAAGGAACGTCTTAAAGGAGGAGAGAGGTAGAGAGGCGAAGATTAAAGATCCAACTCATTGAATGGCGGAGCAGGCTCGAGGGGCCGAATGGCCTACTCCTGCTCCTATTTCTTATGTTCTTAACAGCCACTATTTTGAAGAAGAGCAGGGGAGTTCTCCCTGGGCAATATTTATCCCTCAACCAACATCACTGAAACAGATTATCTGGTCATTATCACATTGCTGTTTGTGGGAGTTTGCTGTGCGCAAATTGGCTGCTTGCGTTTCCTACATTACAACAGTGACTACACTTCAAAAAGTAATTCATTGGCTGCAAAGCGCTTTGGGACATCCTGAGGTCGTGAAAGGTGCTATATAAATGCATGTTCTTCTTCTACAAACGCTGGAAACAGTAATCACTAGTTGGTGCAAAAACAAAACTATTTTAGCATTACAAAAATGCACCATGCCTTTCAAAGTGAGCAGCAGTCCTTTAAGAACTGCTGTCTCTCTGGATTTCCTTTTCAACAGCAGGGAGCCTATTAAATTGAGCAGGGGGGTGGTGGGGGGGTGAACTTCAGAAAATTCATTGAGGATTGAGGTCAGTCCTCAACGCTGTGCCACGGGTGGGTGCAAACCCGATTTCAGTGACTTTGCGAAATGGGGCCCGATAAGCTTGGCTACCTTACATCCAGTCTTTAACGTGACTGGAGAGGGTGTTAGCAGCCACAGAGAGCTGCAGTGGCTCCTGCTGTTGTGGTATTCTTCAGAGGTACTAAGAATGACCACGTGAAGACAACGATGACACAGTCAGATAAAGCAAGGTCGCCAACAGATCCTTCCATTACCTCAACCAAACACTAGGCTTATACTCGCTGGAGTTTAGAAGAATGAGAGGGGATCTCATTGAAACTTATAAAATTCTAACAGGACTAGACAGACTAGATGGAGGAAGGATGTTCCCGATGGCGGGGGAGTCCAGAACCAGGGGTCACATTCTAAGGATAAGGGGTAAGCCATTTAGGACAGAGATGAGGAGGAATTTCTTCACCCAGAGAGTGGTGAACCTGTGGAATTTTCTGCCACAGAAGGCAGTTGAGGCCAATTCATTAAATATATTCAAGAAGGAGTTGGATATATTTCTTAAGGCTAAAGGGATCAAGGGATATGGGGAGAAAGCAGGGACAGGGTACTGAATTTGGATGATCAACCATGATCTCATTGAATGGCGGAACAGGCTTGAGGGGCCGAATGGCCTACTCCTGCTCCTACCTTCTATGTTTCTAATCCCCCACATTTTTTCTTTTGCTGGTGAGATTCCCTTCTTTTTTGTCTTAGGTTCTTTCTGTTTGTCCCCTTTGCTAGGCTGCTCTTTGCAATACCCTATGCAATGCTGAGCAGTTGTCCAGTTTCCCCAGATCCTCCCCGGTCCTGCTCTGCACCTGGCCAAAAGGAAGTTCATTAGAGCAGGCTGGAAAATCTTCTTCTGCTTTTTCTCCCCGTCCTTTTTGAGAGGTAATTGCGCGACGCAGCACCTCTCCACAGCGGCACGGTTGAAATTAGAGCTCAGTATGTGAGGAGCGGGGCCATCCTACCATTGCGGGGCACCATCACACTCTTAAGCTTCTCTCAAATGAGACGCAAGTGGAAACATCTGAGCAAGACCATTCTGCAAGTTTGTAAACAGAGCAACATGCATTTGGTGATGCAACTATATCATCACCTCGAGTCCTGGTCACCTTCCCCAACTCCCCACTGCTAAAATTGTTCAATTGATTTAAAAAAAAAATGAAGAACAAAGATCAAAATATGATAGCTTGGACTGAAACAGGTAGAGAAAGAAAAAAAGACTTGCATTTATAGAGTGCCTTTTATGACTTGTGTTTCCCCCAGCCAATGAAGTACTTTTTGAAGTGTAGTCACTGCTGTAACGTAGGAATCATGGCAGCCAATTTGTGCACAGCAAGCTCCCACAAACAGCAATGTGATAATGAGCAGATAATCTGTTTTAGTGATTGACATGAATCTTGTCATTCATGTGGAAAGACTTATGAAATAATACTGGGCGGCCTGCTGGTGGCGCTGTCCAGGGAGAGTATAAATACTCGGGCATGGGCCCAGCTTGCTCAGGACATTCGTTAACAGGAACTAGTGAAGGACACAACTCGATCTCCATGTTGAAAAACAGTTGATTAAAGCCTTGTTTAATACTCAGTTTTCTTATGTCAGTGATGTTGATTGAGGGATAAATGTTGGCCCCACGACACCAGGGAGAACTCCCCTGCTCTTCTTCAAAATAGTGCCGTGGGATCTTTTACGTCCACCCGAGAGAGCAGACGGGGCCTCGGTTTTTCAAAAGACGGCGCCTCCGACAGTGCAGCACTCCCTCAGTACCGCACTGGAGTGTCAGCCTAGCTTTATGTGCTCAAGCCTCTGGAGTGGGACTTGAACCCACGATCTTCTGACTCAGAGGCGAAAGTGCGACCCACTGAGCCGTGGCTGACAGAGCAGCTTTTGCTGTGTGAGCGTTTCCCAGTGGCCAATGTGGCAGCCTGAACAGACTGAGCCCTAAAGCTCTCAGGCTGTTCAGAAACTCCACACTGCGGCAACAAGCTCCCCGTAAAAGCACAAGGTGCTCGATATTATCACCAAACTGAAATTGCGTTTGAAGTAGAAGTTCATGTCGCGGGGTGGCGAAAGGCACGGAATTTCGGATTACAGTGTCCAGGTGATGGACGAGGGCCAAGTCAAGCCATCAGACCTCGGTTGGAAGATGCAGCAACACTTCAACCCGCACCTCAATCCATCATCTGCCCACTGCATGAAAAGTGGAAACAATTTCAGAAAAAGCAGTTCTGGTGAAGTGTCCCAATTCTGAAAACATTTGCATGTCTACCCTTCCTGGACTGGTTTCGAACGTTTGAGGGGGTCGGAGAGGAAATTTCCCTGGGGTTTTTTCTCTGCCTCTCCCAGGAGATTACATGGCTGCCGGGAGTGGGTGTGAGGTGGGGGAGAGGTGGGGATGATGGGGGGAGAGAACTCTTTAGCCACGATGGTCCAGCCATCATGAGGTGTGGGGCAAGGCTTATTGCACCAGCTGCTCTTAACTTGCCCATCAATTTTGTATGTTTGTCAGGGTTTACAAACTGTGTAAATGCACAGAGGGTGAAGCGCTGTCACAGGATTCAAGGGAGTAGTTTTGTGGTGTTTCCGTTTATTCAGTAGGAATCGGTTTCGTTGAGGTTCTCGTGCCACCGTAAGGGAAATCTCCGCTGCCGTTTGCGGCAGTTGGTGACACTATTAAATGGCCACTGACACTACTGTGAATCGTGAAGTTACTCTTGACCAATGACCAAATTGCACATACAAGACAGACACTGCTCGGACATGAGGGCTGCGACCTCTGGTTGGATGTCTCCCGGGAGGTTTCATTGTGAAGTGCACTGACCTTATAGTAGCGTTGTAAGTCCCAGCCCTGGTACACCAATAAGGTGGTCGAGAGGGGGCAAGAGTTGGCTTGACATTTCAAACACTGGCCGGACTAGAGAATCTCCAGGAGCGTACAAAGCTAATGAGAAGCTGATGACAAGGTGAGTCCCATTCACCGACCAGTATTTATTTTGAGAATTCCCGATGATTTTACTCCCGGGTTTGCTCACAAGCGGTCTTTCATTCCCGGAGAGTCCAGGACGATCCGGGAGGGTTGACATCCCGATCTGTCACAGCTGCCATGCGCTCCGAACTGGGTCACCTCACAAGAACATGCCAGGGGGGCCCACTCGGCCTTTCCCCACAGGTGCCTCACCCCCCTCCCACCCTCCCTCCCCCGCAGCCCCTTGTGGGAGCTTGCTGTGCGCAAACTGTCTGCCACGTTTCCGACATGACAACAGTGACCACACTTCTTAAAAAGTACTTCATTGGCTGTGAAGCGCTTTGAGACGTCCTGAACTCGTGAAGGGCACTATATAAATGCAAGCCCTTCTTTTCTTGCTGGCACCGTGCTGTGGGATGCGTTCTGGATTTTGTGCACCTTATGAATGCATTTTCTGAGGCGGGGTCGACACCCCGACTCATTGGACTAGGCGGGCGAGGATGCAGGATTTTAAAAGCCTGTGTACAGCTGGGTGCCGGTGAAAAGGTTACATCCACAAGATCAGATAAGCAGAGGCAAAACATAAACAACGGAGCCACGATGGGGAGAAAGGGAATACATGAAAATCCAAAGTACAGAATTACGGTTGTTTGACAGTTACAGTGTTTATTGAAGTTCCGCCTACTTACTGTCAAGAGACAAGATAAACAATCTCTTCAGTAAACTGTTAGGTTGAAACTATTACCTTTTTAAGACAATTTCTTAGTTCAAACTCAAAGGGGAAAAAAAAACTGCAGGCCTCAGCAGACTAGGTCCTGGTCAGACTCCAGGAGATGCCATAAATGGGCACCAATCCCAACCAAGGCAACTTTATTGCAGTAAGAATAGCAGAAGAAAGCAAAACAAGTTTGCCTTGTATTTACTTTAGCTAGCTCCTGCCCGGAGACCGAGATACATTTGACAGTTTCAGATGGGGAGGCTACCGCTGCTCCCTTCCCCCTCCCTCGCCCCAATCACACCCCCTCTCCTCCCCCTCGCTGCACTCCCCACTCCCTAACCCCTACCCCTCTTCCCCCCGCACCCACCCTCCCCAATCCTTCGCTCCAATCCCCACTCCATTCCACCACTCTTCCTCTTCTCCCCACTCCCCGTTCCCCTGCTCTTCCACAACCCTTCCCCACTCTTTCATTCCACCCCCCCACGTTCAGCCCACTCCCCCCTCTCCACACTCCCCCCTCCTCACACTCCCCCGCCCCCTCCTCACACTCCCCCCGCCCCGTCTCCACCCCCCCCACACCCCTCTCTTCCCACCACTTCCCCCTCCCCCAGTTGCTGATCTCCAGACTCACATCTGCCAAGAAATGAGAAACCTGTCCTTTTTGTTTTAGTTCAGCCGATGCGAGGGAAAGGAAAGGTTCCACATGGAACTGTAACCTGATAACATTTTGCAATGTGTACTGAAAACACTCTTTATTTCATTAATTCTGGCTCACTGTGGAGACATAAATCAAATTCAATGTAATCCTAACCATGACCAGTTTCATTAGGTGTTATCTCCTTGGCTTTAGCCAACTCCTCTTCCACAAAAACAGACCCAGATAAACTTGGGAACAAATGGTAAAAAGATACTTACTCTAAGTACTTGTTGACGTTCTCTGCCGGCTGTTTGAACAATCCTTCAAACTCATCCCGGGCCCACTGCAAACAAACACATTCAATACGTCAATGTCCGAACACTGGTAAAAATACAAGAGCCACCCCTGGTAGCTCAGTGGGTGAACATAAGAACATAATAATATGTGCTGGACCCAACTGCAATTAAGAACATAAATGAAATAGGAGCAGGAGTCGGCCATATGGCCCCTTGAGCCTGCTCCGCCATTCAATAAGATCATGGCTGATCTTCGACCTCAGCTCCACTTTCCCGCCCGATCTCCGTATTCCTTGATTTCCCCATGAGTCCAAAATCTATCTATCTCAGCCTTGAATATACTCAACGATTCAGCATCCATGGCCCCCTGGGGCAGAGAATTCCAAAGATTCATAACCCTCTGAGTGAAGAAATTCCTCCTCATCTCAGTCTAAAGTGGCCGACCCCTTATCCTGAGACTATGCCCCCTAGTTCTAGACTCCCTAGCCAAGGGAAACAACCTCTCAGCATCTACCCGGTCAAGCCCCCTCAGAATTACCTGGTGCATCACTGAACAGTAACAGAGCGGAAGGTCCAAAATTTGATTCCCAGTCTCAGTTGAGATGTTATAATTGGCCTCAGCTGCCATGGAATAGGAAGGGGGCGGGGGTGTGGAATATAAAGGGATCTTGCTCCTGATTTATAACCACCGGCACTTATTGAAATGTGTTGGGTGACGGTAGGTTTGGGCTGAGCTGTGATGCCCCATAAATTCAAATGACTCTCACCGACTGGGCTTACACATGAAGGATTGGGCTTCAGCCACCTGTGGAGCTGTAATCCCACCAGGAGCCGGCACCTTCAGGAAAGGGGGAGGGGGGAAAAATTGGTGAATAAAAATATGAAAATCTACTTGAGATACGCAGTTGGCACAGCGCTTTCCAAATAGAGCTGGTGTCATTTGTTTATTGATGCCCTAACTGTGGCATATTTTAATCTGATCACATTTATATAGGGAAAAATGCCCTTTTACTTCAATTTGTTAAAAAATATCTTATAATCATGTACATAGGAAATGCACCTAGTGTTAAAGAGGCACCAGATTCATGGATAAACATTTGGGAGACACATGGCTGATGATGGTTGTCATGGTGTTGCCCAGCACCATGTGCAGGGATGGACTAGGGATTAACCCCACACCACTGGGTTCAGTCTCCATCCTGAGGTGTGTTGTGTGAGGAGGCACCGTGCGAAGGCTGCAGTGAGCCCCAGGCGAGGGCAGGGGGAACGGAAAATTGGGAGGGAGGCGTTAAGGCCTGGGTGGTCCCTTTCACCTCCCAAGGCTCGCACACTCGGTTGCAAAGTGTAAAGCCAGGCAAAGCAAAATGGGGCGAGAAAATCATGGCACATAAAAAAAAAACCATCTATGGATAAGAAAGGAAATCAAAATCACCGCATGTTCACCACATCGGTGCAACAAAGATGTTGCACGGGTCTTCTCTATCTCCGCTGAGAAAGAGAAAAATGAAAGAATGAGAGGAGAAAGAAAGACAGAAAGAAGGAAAGAGAGAAACAAAGCAAGAGAAAGACTTACATTTATGACGTGTTATTTCACACCCTTAGGATGTCCCAAAGCACTTTACAGCCAATTTGCTTTTGAAGTGTGGTCACTGTTGTAATGCAGGAAATGCGGCAGCCAATTTTTGCACAGCAAGCTCCCACAAACAGCAATGAAATAAGTGACCAGGTCATCTGTTTTTAGTGATGTTGGGCGAGGGATAAATGTTGGCCAGGACTCCACTGCTCTTCTTCAAAATAGAGCCGTGGGATCTTTTACGTCCACCTGAGAGGGGCAGACGGGGCCCTCGGTTTAACGTCTCATCCGAAAGACGGCACCTCCGACAGTGTAGCGCTCCCTCAGCACCGCGCTGGAGTGTCGGCCTAATTAATGGGGCGGTAATATAAAAGCGTGAAAAATATTCCAATACCCACGCTCGAGTCATCCTGATGCAAAGGAAGCAAAGCAATAGGGGCCCGGGTATAAATTCCGTTCGAAAACCGTCCTATTTAGAGGATGTTAGTTTCCATTTGTTTAAGTTAGACTGATCTGGGCCCTGGATATTGGACACACACCAAGCGCTGCACATAAACACAGACTTCCCATCAACGGCCAAGAGGCAATCTTGACAGAGGCAGCATACATCAGGGAGTACTTTCAAATAATATACATTTCACATTGAACCTTATCCTGCACTGTTCCTTTAATGTTTACAAAGCACAACAGCTTTAAGAATAGTTTCCTCTCGAGGCCAATTAACCCCTTAGAGACCAGTGAGGTTGAACGAGCGGTGGCACGAGAGGAATTCTCAGACAAAAGCAATGGGTTAGGCGATGGACGATTTACTTGGTAGCAAGGTCTTTAGTACTTTCAAGTGTTACTGTCTTGAAGCTTGCTCTTCCCCTCACTGCTGGAGGCATTTTTCTCCTCTCTCTCTCACCTCTTTCTTTTGCACCACAAGTCATTGCCCCAAGCTGTGGAATCTACTTTTCTTTAAATTCGATTTTTATGGGATGTGGGCGTCGCTGGCAATGCCAGCATTTATTGCCCATCCCCAATTGCCCTTGAGAAGGTGGTGGTGAGCCGCCTTCTTGAACCGCTGCAGTCCGTGTGGTGAAGGTGCTCCCACAGTGCTGTTAGGGAGGGAGTTCCAGGATTTTGACCCAGCGACGATGAAGGATTGGCGATGTACTTCTAAGTCAGCATGGTGTACGACTTGGAGGGGAACTTGGAGGTGGTGGTGTTCCCATACGCCTGCTGCCCTTGTCCTTTTAGGTGGAAGAGGTCGCAGGTTTGGAAGGTGCTGCCGAAGAAGCCTTGCTCCCAGGCTTCTGACAACTGTGCCCTTAAAGCGGGCGCTAGGAGGGGCAGGGAGTTTAGGTGAATTGGCAGGAGTGCTGTTCAGTCTTGGAATTAATTCTGGTTTCAGCCTCACCTCTTGATTTCAAAGATTGGTCGTTTTTAGATGAAGATAGACATCATTCAATAAAATAGTTCCAATATTTGGTCTCAAATATCAGTTCCAATGTTGGGGATAAATATAATCAAAAATGCAACTTTGCCTTGCGTAGGTTTTTGCAATTTTGAAGAACTTTTTCAAAATTTATATTTCAACAAAAAAGTTAGAATTGTCACACGACACAAGAAATATTGAGAAATAATAAACTGGATTGGAATAACAGAAGAGTCATTCACAAACGTTTGAATTGGGTTAAGGAGCAGATGTTTTAACTGTTGCTTAAGTTGCGGACTGCTACTCGCATCGACTTGATCTGAGAAATCAGTTGAGTTTTAGTCTCTTTTTATTTTGAATTTTAGTCTTTGTAAGAAAATGCCCCCAATTTTAATTTTCATGGAGGAATACAGGGGGAAAAATTCAGTTGTTTGCGCCTCCCGTTAGCGCCTTAAGAGGGCGCTAATGGGCGCAAAGCAACTAGCGCCCGGACGCGACGATGTTTGCGCCACTCGCGAAATTAACTAGACATTTTGCGGCGGCGCTAAACACTACCGCCACGATCTCCTGCGCCGGCAGATCGTGACATCAGTCGAGCGTGCAATGCCCCGGACCGGATATTGAGTGGCGCCCCCTGCCTTACCGCCTGCCGCTAGCAATGACAGGTTGAGAGGAGCGTTTTGCAGTCGGGAAGGGGCTGGGGGAGCGCTATTTAAAGGCAGCCACTTCCTGCCTTTTTTTGTTGGTGACATTTTTGCACCATGCATTCTGAGAGAGAGAGAGAGAGAGACTTCTGGAGAGATTCAACGCTGTGTGAAGGAGTTTTGAGTACTGAGCAGCACTTTGCAGGTTCATTTTGATTTGCCCTTCCTTGCTTCGCCAGCGCTCTGAGGTAGCGCCTCGCTCCTCGGCCTTTGCACCTTAAGACAGGTGTGAAGCACCTGATTTAGTGCTCCAATCACCTTCAGGGGCGATAAAAGCCAAGTTTGCCGTCGGAGGCGATAATTAGCGCCAGGAGCTAAACTTTGCACACGGCCGATAATGGCGCCCCAAAAGGGGCGATACTGAATTATTCCCCCCATACAGTTATATATTCGACGTCTACTTTCATCCTTATTTCAGCTGTGAAAACGTTGCTGCTTGCCATCCGATATATAAACATCAACGACAAACCTCCCCAGGCATCTACTGCAACTCCACTTCCTGTCTGCACAGGAGTTCAATCCACCTTCCCACCAACCCGCGGCCTGACCCGTGTATTAGGGACAAGCCTTCAGCTTCTCCGCGTGGGAAGATTTCTAAAGTTCAGAGGTCATGGACGCTCGGCTACGTGTGGACACAGTGCTGCTTTGGTTCAAAGGACAGCTGCTTCTTAACCCAATTGAAGTGTTTGGAAAGAATCCTGGAATCATCCATTTTGGCTCACGTCGGGTTTTCAGCTCAGTTTGATGCCTATCCTGACAATATGCGACTCGTACATTATGTGCTCAAAATCTACATATTTGTCAAAACAGGCTATATATGAGTTAGCCCGTGGCTCAGTGGGTAGCCTTTGAGTCAGAAGGTTGTGGGCGTCAAGTCCCGCTCCAGGGACTGGAGCACAAAATCAATCCCGACACACCAGTGCAGTGCTGAGCGAGTGCTGCACTGTCGGAGGTGCCGTCTTTCGGATGAGACGTTAAACTGAGGCCCCGTCTGCTCTCTCAGGTGGACGTTAAAAGATCCCACGGCACTATTTCAAAGAAGAGCAGAGGAAGTTCTCCCCGGTGTCCTGGCCAATATTTATCCCTCAACAAACATCACTAAAACGGATTATCTGGTCTCATTGCTGTTTGTGGGAGCTTGCTGTGCACAAATTGGCCGCCGTGTTTCCTACATTCCAACAGTGACTACACTTCAAAAAAAAGGACTGAATCGGCTGTAAATCGCTTTGGGGTGCGTGGAAGGCGCTATATAAATGCAAGGTCTTTCTTTATTCACTTCTCAAAGCAAAAACCTCTTGTCCAGCTGGGGTAACTTCATTATAACAACTATGGTCATAAAACATCTACAGAATCATAACACATGTAGAATCACTTCAATGGGTTGGCGCCTCCATTAAAATAGCAGAGAGAGGTAATTTGATCCAAACGTGGGGAGCTGCGGAGAAGCCCAGTGCCCTCAAAACCACCAGCAATGGAAACGTAAGAAACATAAGGATTAAGAACAGGAGTGGGCCATACGGACCCCTCGAGCCTGCTCCGCCATTCAATAAGATCAGGGCTGATCTTCGAGCTCAACTCCACTTTCCCGCCTGATCCCCATATCCCTGGATTCCCCATGAGTCCAAAAATCTATTGATCTCAGCCTTGAATATACAAAAGACAAACTTCGCCCTCAACTCAAACCAGGAGATGGTCAAAAGATTAAATAATAACTCAATATTATTGATAAAAAATGATGGGAGTGTTTAAGGTATCAACGCACCATCAAGTTCTGGGTAATTAAGTAAACTGCTCAAGCTTATCCTGCAATATGGATGTAAATCTCTTGATAGTGCGCAGTCTTGTAGCACACTCCCAGCATGGGTGTTCTCTATGAACAGCTTGTAAAATCTAAATACAGGAAACTCTCCATTTACCGGCACCTAAATAACCGGAAATCTCTGTTAACCGGCAAAATTCAGGAGTAGGTTCAGGTAAGTTTTACTTCATATTAGTGGCTGTTCCTGGTCCTGTGGCTGTGTAACCGGGGTTCCTGCACCTGTTGCTAAGCAACAGGGAAGCCTGGATTTGTTGCTGTGTACGGAGCTCTCCTACCTTTTACTATACCTCTCTGTAATCCGGACTTTTTGATAAACCGGCACCACGCCGGTCCCGTCGGTGCCGGATAAAAGAGAGTTTCCTGTACACCAAAGGACACCCATAAAAACTGACTAAAAAAAAAAAGGGTAATTTTGCTTGTTTTTCCAGCCGATGCTCTTCCCTCCTACCTGAAGGGAAAGGCTTCCGTGGGCGTCAGTCTCAGTCCGGTACCTTGCCCATGCCGACGGCCGTGTCCAAATGTTGGATGTTGGCATGCTGCTCAAGCAGGGCTGTACTGAGCTGAGCCCGATGACTGCCCTCACCCGACGCCCACGCAATTCCAGCGCGACGAGGAGCAAGAATTTCCCCCATCCCAAGTCGAGCGCGCTACCGCCGTCTTTTAAACAGAACAGCCGCTCCATCCTGTCCCGACACGGCTGCCAATCTACAGCAACACAATTTCATCGCTTTACATCTCAACAGTCTGCGCTGCCGGAGTCTGATAACCTACAGCTGGCTCTGCCTGGTTTGAAAATAGGAAAGTTCTTTAAAAACAAAAAGAAATCCAAACTTCAATGCAATGGCATCCACTGTGTGCTGCTCAAATCCTCACAGACATTTTACTTCATTTTATAAACACTGGAGCGGGACTCTAACCAGATGATAAAGTCGCCTTCCCTTCCAGCTTCACCTATCGAGACCCCTTTAAATCATGGAACTTCATTGTATATTAAACACTAAAGGTTGATTAAACAAAACTGCTCACAGGCCAGTATCTGTACAGAGCAATAAGGAGCTGGGGGTGCGGTGGCGGGGGGAGGTTATACGAGATACACTTCCAGCTCCTGTGTTGTTCGCTGCCCAGGGACATGCATGCAAAGAATTCTTCTCCCTGAACGCTGCTTAAACCTCAATGTTGGGGGGAGCCAATGCAAGCTCCAGCTCTTGACACTACGGCGGCCATGCAGCTCAAGCGAGAGCGTCCGCCAGAGCTGCTGTGTCTCCTAGTACAATAGCAAAATACTGCGGATGCTGGAAATCCAAAACAACAACAGAAAATGCTGGAAAAACTCAGCAGGCCAGGCAACATCGGTGGAGAGAAAATGGAGTCAACGTTTCGGGTGAAAACCCCTTTGTCTTGACAAAGGGGTTTTCACCCGAAACGTTGACTCCATTTTCTCTCCACCGATGTTGCCTGGCCTGCTGAGTTTTTCCAGCATTTTCTGTTGTTATTTCTGCTCTGTCTCCTCTTGCCTTTAGCGCGGTCTGCAGCCAGTCACGGACCTTCCGTGCGGGTTGCGCTGCTGCTTCGGCGTCCACAAAAAAAACCCCGCGCTTTGCACCGGTGCAAAAAGTGGCAGCACCACCGGCCCTGTCGAAGAGAAACCAAGCTCTCCTGTCGATGACAGGGTTAACCCACTCCGAGTCGGGAGGGGAAAAAAAAAACTCCAATAAAGGCAATTAAATGGAGAAATATCATTCACAGCCCATTTCTGGCCAGTGGCCTGCGTTTGTTCTCGGAACACCGTGTGTCTGCTGGGCTCTAATGAGCAAATTTAGGAGAGATTAAGTATAACGTGTACCATTAGGGAGGAGACGGGGTGGGGGTGGGGGGGCTCAATGGCTAACGACGGAGTAGTGAGAGCTGTGGTGCCACTCCATTTAAAAATCACAACGGTGCAATGTATCTTTCCATTGCAGAAATCTCAGTGGGATAATATGCTTTAAAAGTTTTACAGAGAGAGAGGGAGAGAGGTGCCAATTTTTCAAGTTAGATTGGAGTGCAGCCGGTGGGGGGGGAGACAGGAAATGAAATCAGACAATAATAAATAGTGAGCTGCGCCTGAGAATAAGCACTGAAACCAGCCAAGGTCAAGTCAGATCTTAAAGCAACTCAGAGCCAATCCCACCAACAACAAAAAAAAGTTCTGCTGCTGTTTAAAAGTAGAGTGTCAGCCGTGGCTCAGTGGATAGCACACTCGCCTCCGAGTCAGAAAGTTGTGGGTTCGAGTCCCACTCCGGAGACTTGAGCACACAAAGCTAGGCTGACTCTCCAGTGTTGAGGGAGTGTTACATTGTTCGGAGGTGCCGTCTTTCGGATGAGACGTTAAACCGAGGCCCCCCGTCTGCTCTCTCGGGTGGATGTGAAAGAATCCCACGGCCACTATTTCGAAGAAGAGCAGGGGAGTTCTCCCCGGTGTCCTGGGGCCAATATTTATCCCTCAACCAACATAACAAAAACAGATTATCTGGTCATTATCACATTGCTGTTTGTGGGAGCTTGCTGTGCGCAAATTGGCTGCCGGTTTTCCCACATTACAACAGTGACTTCACTTCAAATATAACTTAATTGGCTGTAAAGCGTTTGAGACGTCCGGTGGTTGTGAAAGGCGCTATGTAAATGCAAGTCTTTCTTTATAAGAGTAAAGACGTCTTACTGCAATTACATAGGGCCCTGGTGAGACCACACCTGGAGTATTGTGTACAGTTTTGGTCTCCTTACCTAAGGGAGGATATACTTGCCATAGAGGGAGTGCAACGAAGGTTCACCAGACTGATTTCTGGGATGGGGGGGATTGTCCTATGAGGAGAGATTGAGTAGACTAGGCCTATATTCTCTAGAGTTTAGAAGAATGAGAGGTGATCTCATTGAAACAGGACTTGACAGGGTAGATGCTGGGAGGATGTTTCCCCTGGCTGGGGAGTCTAGAACCAGGGGGTCACAGTCTCAGAATAAGGGGTCGGCCATTTAGGACTGAGATGAGGAGAAATTTCTTCACTCAGAGGGTGGTGAATCTTTGGAATTCTCTACCCCAGAGGGCTGTGGAGGCTCAGTCGTTGAGTATATTCAAGACAGAGATCGATAGATTTTTGGATATTAAGGGAATCAAGGGATATGGGGATAGTGCAGGAAAGTGGAGTTGAGGTCTTTCTTTCTTTTTAGGCCGGAAGAGCAACTTTAATTAGTTCATAGAAACATAGAAGATAGGAGCAGGAGTAGGCCATTCGGCCCCTCGAGTCTGTTCCGCCATTTAATGAGATCATGGCTGATCATCCAAATTCAGTACCCTGTCCCTGCTTTCTCCCCATATCCCTTGATCCCTTTAGCCTTAAGAAATATATCTAACTCCTTCTTGAATATATTTAATAAGTTGGCCTCAACTGCCTTCTGTGGTAGAGAATTCCACAGGTTCACCACTCTCTGGGTGAAGAAATTCCTCCTCATCTCTGTCCTAAATGGCTTACCCCTTATCCTTAGACTGTGACCCCTGGTTCTGGACTCCCCGCCATCGGGAACATCCTTCCTGCATCTAGTCTGTCTAGTCCTGTTAGAATTTTATAAGTTTCAATTAGATCCCCTCTCATTCTTCTAAACGCTAGCGAATATAAGCCCAATCGACCCAATCTCTCCTCATACGTCATTCCTGCCATCCCAGGTATCAGTCTGGTGAATCTTCGCTGCACTCCCTCCATGGCAAGAACATCCTTTCTCAGATAAGGCAACCAAAACTGCATACAATACTCAAGGTGTGGTCTCACCAAGGCCCTGTACAACTGCAGCAAGACATCCTTGCTCCTGTACTCGAATGCTCTTGCTATGAAGGCCAACATACCATTTGCCTTCTTAACCGCCTGCTGCACCTGCATGCTTACCTTCAGCGACTGGTACACAAGGACACCCAGGTCTCATTGCACTTCCCCTTTTCCCAATCTATTGCCATTCAGATAATAATCTGCCTTCCTGTTTTTGCCACCAAAGTGGATAACCTCGCATTTATCCATGTTATATTGCATCTGCCATGCATCTGCCCAATCACCCAACCTGTCCAAATCATACTGGAGTTTCTCTGCATCCTCCTTCATAGTAAAGCTGCACTTGTATACAGATTTACTAATGGTGCCCTGTGCAGGGTTGGGTGCGCTCACAAGCAATAAGACCCACTCTCTCGCTGAGCTAATGTTCGCCAAAAAAAAAACTACCTTGTGAAGACATTTTGCTTGCCGTGAGAAAATCTCTTTCCCGAAAAAATAAAAAGTTACTTAAAATGACCTCACTCAGTCCTGTGAACCTGTACCCCCCAAATGCCTCGACTCTTCCACAACACCGAGCCTGCTTCCATTCAGAGTATAACTGCTGCTGCTCTTCAACAAAAATATACCACCTCACGTTGAATTCCATTAGTCATTTTCTAGCCCATTTCCCCCATTTTATCAATGCAGATTTCTTTGGTCTTCCGAAAAAAGACGCCCTGAGGTCGTGAAAGGCACTCTAGAAATGCAAGGCTTTCTTTCTTTCTGTTTATCGTTGTTCAAAATTCATTAAAAAAAATCTCCAGCTTCTGAATCATAGAAACATAGAAGATAGGAGCAGGAGTAGGCCATCCGGCTCCTCGAGCCTGCTCCGCCATTCAATGCGATCATGGCTGATCATCCAAATTCAGTGCCCTGTCCCTGCCTTCTCCCCATATCCCTTGATCCCCTTAGCCTTAAGAAATATATCCAACTCCTTCTTGAATATATTTAATGAATTGGCCTCCACTACCTTCTGTGGTAGAGAATTCCACAGGTTCACCACTCTCTGGGTGAAAATATTCCTCCTCATCTCAGTCCTAAATGGCTTACCCCTTATCCTTAGACTGTGACCCCTGGTTCTGGACTCCCCGGCCATCGGGGCATAGTGGTTAGCACTGTTGCCTCACAGCGCCAGAGACCCGGGTTCAAATCCGGCCTCGGGTGACTGTGCAAACTCCACACAGACATTCTCCCCGTGTTTGCGTGGGTTTTCTCCGGGTGCTCCGGTTTCCTCCCACAGTCCAAAGATATGCGGGTTAGGTTGATTGGCCATGATAAAAATTGGCCCTTAGTGTTAGGGGGGATTAAATACGTGGGGTTACGGGGTTACGGGGATAGGGCTTGGGTGGGATGGCTGTCAGTGTAGGGACCGGGTGCTAGGGTTTGGATGATCAGCCATGATCTCGTTGAATGGCGGAGCAGGCTCGAAGGGCCAAATGGCCTACTCCTGCTCCTATCTTCTATGTTTCTATCGGGAACATCCTTCCTGCATCTAGTCCTGTTAGAATTTTATAGTTTCAATGAGATCCCCTCTCATTCTTCTAAACTCCAGCAAATATAAGCCTAATCGACCCAATCTCTCCTCATACGTCATTCCTGCCACCCCAGGTATCAGTCTGGTGAATCTTCGCTGCACTCCCTCCATGGCAAGAACATCCTTCCTCAGATAAGGCGACCAAAACTGCACACAATACTCAAGGTGTGGTCTCACCAAGGCCCTGTACAACTGCAGCAAGACATCCTTGCTCCTGTACTCAAACCCTCTCGTTATGAAGGCCAGCATTTTTGAGCCACTCTAGAAATGTGTTTATCTGTAAAAAAAACTGTGTAAATGTGAAAACGTCGTACATTTTATGTAGCAATTTTTTTTTTTAATCCCGTGATGCAGGTGATTTTGGCAAGGTTGGATTTGTTGCCTATCCTGAGCTGTGCTGAGAAGGTGGTGGTGGGCCTTCTTCTTGAACTGTTGCAGGGCCTGTGGTGATGGTGTTCCCGCGATAGTGTTAGGTAGGGAATTCCGGAGAACTCCCCCTGCTCTTCTTCGAATAGTGGCCATGGAATCTTTTTGTGTCCATCTGAGAGAGCAGACGGGGCCTCGGTTTAATGTCTCATCCGAAAGACGGCGCCTCTCGACAGTGCAGCGCTCCTGCAGCACTGTGCTCAAGTCTCTGGAGTGGGACTTGAACCCACAACCTTCTGACTCAGAGGCAAGGGTGCTACCCACTGAGCTAAGGTTGACTCCTAAAGCTGGTGACACCTAACTGAGGCATCCAAATAAGAAATGTCTCAGCCTGTGTTGAGTTAGCTGATCTCATTCAGGCAGCTGCAACGGTGCTAGAACTGGCCTGCGTCCCGGGATGAGCAAGGGGAAAAACAGCCACAGTTGTGTGCGTGGCTATCAAGGGCCGATGTGATCAGGTCTGGCTTTAATACTCTCCGTGCTAAACTAGCCTGTGAACATTTACTCTCGAGGCTCACGTATGAAGAATGGGAGGCACACCAGAGGATGACTGATGCCAGGAGAACAACGACCTCTTAAGAAGGGTTGGGCCCTTTATTGGTGCCCTCAGTTCCCCCCAAGGTCGAGAATAACCAGTCTTGCGCCGTGGGCATGGCTGAAGAGCCGTGGGCATGGGATGATGTTGTTCCCTCGCTGCGATGGATCGGGGAGTAAACAGCTCGTTCATGGCCTGGCAGCAGTGCTCGGTTTTGTTTTTCTTCTTGCTATATTTTATTTTCTCTAAATGGGAAACAGACTGCACCGACTGGAGGCACCAGCCAAGAATCCATGCAGGAATGGTGTGCGTGTCCTTCTTCAGAAACAATGATTGAATCCATATATGTTAGGGGCTCGTGAGAAATTTCTGAAGCTCTGTAAATTACTGTAACAGATCCCTCATCATGTGCGCATGAAGGATAAAAAGAATGCCTGAGAGATTTAATTCGTTCAATCCAAAATGTCTGACTTGGGACAAATTATAAGACTGAGTTCTGAATCGTGTTTGGATTCTATGCAGCTCACCCCATGACCAGGGAAGTTAACATACGAGCCAAAGATAAAAGTGCCAAGTCTGGAAATGTGAGATAAAGAACTTATATTGCAGGGCAGATAGAGAGAAACGGTTTCCTCTGCTGGGGGCAGAACTTTAAAATGAGAGCTTGGCCATTCAGGGGTGATGTCAGAAAGCACTTTGTCACACAAAGGGTAGAGGAAATCTGGAACTCTCTCCCCCTGAAAAAGCTGTTGAGGCTGGGGGTCAATTGAAAATGTCTGCGATTGACAAGATTTCTGTTCGGCAAGGTTAGTAAGGGTTACGGAATCAAGGCGAGTAGATTGAGTTAAGCTACAGATCAGCCATGACCTAATTGAATGGCGGAACAGGCTTGAGGGGCTGAATGGCCTCCTCCTGTTCCTATCACATCTCTCAGAAAGGTCCCAGAGCATTTCACATTGGTTGAATTATTGTGCAGTTACCGTGATGTGGTTAAAGACAATGGCCATTTTGTGAGCAACATGGTCCCACAAACAATAACAAGATGAATGATCAGTTCATCTGCTTTGCTGGTTGAGGGAGTAATGTTGGCCAGGACACCAGGAGGACTCCCTATTCCTTCTTCAATTAGTGCGGGTGGATTATTAACATCCACCTGAATGAGCACATGGGGCCCTCGATTAAAGGCTTCATATGAAGGACACTACCTCCAACAATCTAGGAAAGACTTGCATTTATATAGCACCTTTCGGTGACCACTGGACGTCCCAAAGTGCTTTACAGCCAATGAAGTACTTTTTGGAGTGTAATCACTGCTGTAACGTAGGAAACGAGGCAGCCAATTTGCCCACAGCAAGCTCCCACAAACAGCAATGTGATAATGACCAGATAATCTGTTATTTTTAGTGGTGTTGATTGAGGGAAAAATATTGGCTAGGATACTGGGGATAACTCCCCTGTTCTTCTTCGAAATAATTCCATGGGATCTTTTACATCCACCTGAGAGAGTGGACGTAACGTCTCATCTGAAAGACAGCAGCTCCCGACAGTGCAGCACTCCCTCAGCACTACACTGGGAGTGTCAGCCTAGACTTTTGTGCTCAAGTCTCTGGAGTGGGACTTGAACCCACAACTTTCAGACTCAGAGGCAGGAGTGCTGCCCACTGAGCCACGGCTGAGACCTCGAGCACTGCAACTGAAGTCTCAGCCTAGAGACTATGCGGTTAATTCATGAAGTAGGGCTTAAAATCGCAACCTCTGCATCAGGGGCAAGTGCGCTACCAACTGAGCCACAGCTGACACTTACACAATTAAGAACAGAAAGTGCTGGAAAATACACTGCAGTTCACTCAATAACTGAAAGAGAAAGGTTAACATTTCAGGTGTGTGTTGCCTGAACTGATTCTGATAATGGGTTCACAATAATCCAGGTTTTCTCTGTCAGGCGCTGACTGACCTGTTGTACATTTCCAGTATTTGCTATATTTTCTTTCTAAAAAGACGCTCAACAAACTTCCTGTGATAGTTTAAGAGAGGATAAACTCACTGGGGGTGAATTTCCGCAGAGTTTCTGGGGTTCCAGCAGCTCTTCTGCTGAAGTAGGGAGAACCTCACCGGAAATTCACCACTGTTTTATTTATTCCCCTGTCTCCCCCCGCCCCACCCCCATCCCCAACGCATTTAGTTCAAGGCCCATATCCTTTGTTTGCAAACTCCTCTGTGCCCTCAACTCTCCCTACCTCTTAAATTCCTCCAGCCCTGTGTGCCCGTACTGAACGCCACTCTTCTGATTCTGACCTCCTGAGCAGCCACTCCACCCTCCCCCTCACACCTTCCGCTAGGCAGAGCCTTCAACCGTCCAGGCCCAAAGCTCCGAAACTTGCTCCCTCAAAACCCTCGCCTTGCTCTTTCTCTTGTTCCCCCTTTCAAATCCCACCGTTTCCACCACGCCTTTGGTTACCTCCCTGAACTATATTGCTTGGCGTCTGCTTATTTTTTTCCTTTGTTTTTCTCCTTGGGATATGTCCAACATTAAAAGGTGCTATATAAATGCAATGAGTTGTCATTGAAACATCTCAAAGTGCTTCACACAATTAATAACAGTGACTATTATGTAGGCAATCTTGACCGCCATTCTGTGCCAGCAATGTCCCACAGCCTGCAATGACCAATCTGGTTTTGCTTTGGTGTTGGTTGAATTAATGTATGTTGACCAGGACACTAGAGCTCCCAGCTCCCCAGCTCTTCTTCATAAAGTGCCATGGATCCCTACAAGTCCCGGAACAAGATGAGCTTGGTTAGAGTAGTCTGAAGGAAATTTATTTCGGAGGTGGAGGGAGAAAGGAGTTAAAAGACAAAGGGGGCTAAATGCGGTTGATTTGCGCCTCCCGTAAGCGCCCTAAGAGGGCACTAACGGAGCGCAAATCAACTAGTGCCTGGGCGTGACGCCGCCAACGCCTCCCGCGAGCTTCAGCGGGATGTTAGCGGCGGTGCTGCGCCGCCGGCAATAACATCATCGCCGTGCGCAGTGCACTGCTAGCGCCCCGGCTGTAGTATTGGGTGGCGCCCCCCCGACTTACCACCGGACGCTATGTCCGCCAGGGTCAGGGGGCCCTACCTGTGGCCCGGGCGGCGCTAGTTAAAGGGGAGGTGGCGGGCGGCCATTAACGTTGCTGGCCGCCTGCCAGCACCTGCCCCTGTTGCTGTCCCCGGCCCCCGGGAAGCCCCCCATCCCGCGGGGTGCCGGCTGCTCTTTGTTTGCCAGCACTCCCGATCCCTGGTGGCCCAGCTGGGCCCCGGGACGCGCTGCGCCAGGCCCCTCCCCTTTAACCAGGAAAGGAAGGCCTGCACATAGCGCCGTGATATTGGCTCGCAGCGCGCCCAACTGGTGCTTCCAGTAGCGCCCCTCCTCCCTCTCGGGGCGCTACCTGGGAAAATTGGCCGCGGGGGCGCTAACGTTTTCGGGGCGCTAAAATTGGCCCAAAGGGGGCGCTACCCAATTTTTACCCCAAACACTTTAATTTAAGCCTAATTTTAAACCGCGTCAACCCTGACAGCACCAAAAGGATAATTTCTGACAAAACATGAATCTTTGGAATTCCCTGCCCCAGAGGGCTGTGGTTGCCGAGTCATTGATTATATTCAAGGCTGAGATCGATAGATTTTTGGACCTGAGGGGAATCAGGTGGGAAAGTGGAGTGGAGGTCAATGATCAGCCATGATCTTATTGAATGGGCTGTATGGCCTACTCCTGCTCCCATTTCTTATGTTCTTAAAACGTCAATTTTCAGAGAGGAGCAGAGGACCGCTGGTGTGGGTGAGGAGTAATCAACCCGAGTGTCACAGGGCTACGGACAGGCACTCAGAGTAAACCCTCTGGGCTTGTTTCCTCTCATGGGTTTCTCTTTAGAACTAACTTGGGAAGTTTGCAATTGTAGGGCAGGATGTGGGGGTGGGGGAGGGAGTAGATTGACCGATAGAAAACATCTTTGCCGAGGAGTGATCATAAACAAATCCGCATTCTGTGCGGACGATTTTTTCTAAAAAGGGGTTCGTTTGCTTCTTCAGGCGGCATTGCTGGCAAAAGGGTTAACATTCCAGTCCACGCTACCCGCAGCCGATTGTAAAATATGTTAAACAGCGAGTCATGTTATTCATTCCAGTAACAAGCCATTCTTGAACAGCGCATTCCATCACCATCTGCTGAGCTGGTCTCCGCACAGAATGAACCGATCATGGCCTCTAAAATAAAAAATATCGGCTTTCACACGATGCAGAAACATTCCCGTTTTGCCGCTCAGGCTCGTAAAACATTTTTTTTTTTAATTGCAAAAATGTGCGGCTGTGGCAAGGGCCAGCTACGAGCTCTCGGAGGGGCAATATCACCACCCCGCCGGCCTCCACCCCCCCCATCCCTGCCACAACTGTGACCAGTCAGGCACACGGAAATCCAGCCGACCCGACAGAGTTTTAATCTTACTCCGGTCATGTGTTCAACGGGTTGGCATTACGTTGCTCTGCGTGCTGTTTTAAACGCAGTGCTAACTCATTTATTCTAAACAAGCCAACCACTAATGTAGTCCTCAGAAGGAACTTTAGTCAAACATATTGAGCAATGTTCTGCCAGAGCAAATGAAACCCTCAGATCTGCCCGAGTGCATCCCTCATCAATAGGCTTATCAGCTTTATCTCTGTTGTAAAAAGATATTTCGGTGTGGAGGATGGCACATCGAGCGTGCACCTGGCTCAACATTCTTCCCTCTACTTGTAAACAAGGCCAAGGGTTTGCAAAGGGCACTTTACCTGCAGAATGCTGTCCCTTTAAAACAGACAGCACATTGGAGAGAAGTACATTAACGGACAGCCTGTAAATGGAAGTGTCTGATTCGGAGCCAAGTACTGACCCGTGCCCCTCCTTCCCCCTGCCCCAGACAGCTCTCCTGCGACTGGTTTTCCATTTTCAATGTGGATTTACCTCTGGGGGGTGGGGTCTGTCGTTTTAAGGGCACCTTTGAAGAGGCTTGGAGATGACCGCGTGCTTCATCGAGAAGTCGAGTGTCCATGCTTCACCCATGGCGTCATGGTGGGGGAGGGGAATCCTTCTCGAGTGAGCACTTTACACACCACAATGGTCGGTCTGGTTGATGAGTCATTTCTGTTTTTTTCTGACTCAGTCCCACAGGCTTGCTTTATAGATGGTGTTACGAGGGGGCCAAAATGACGGAACAACATTTCTGGATCTTGGGGAGGAGGGGGAACGATGTGCTCCGAACTTGTAGACTAGTCAGTCGATGCTAACCGCTACTTGGTTTACTAGGGATTGAGACTAAAACTGGCTGCCATATGTCAACAATTCTGAATGTGATTGCAATTAAACATGGCTCCTGAAATCCTGAAGTGTTTCCCCAGATCGGTCACATCTGGAATAGGAGTTTCAAAACAGCAAACAAAAGAACCAACAGCTGTGAAGAGGCTGTCAGTCTCCTGGTTGTGGATCAGTCACTGATTCCTCAAATTATTCCTGTCTCCTTGACCGTACGCAAGGGGAGTTAGTCTAACACTCTCTGCATATGACAGTAAGGTAGGGCGTCCTCCCAGTGACCTGGCCAATATTATTCCCTCAGCCAATAGCACCAACAAAAAAGTGAATGGCGTTGAATCTTGTGATGGAGTCCATTCCGGATTGGGTCAGGAATGAGGAAGTTGGTGTTATGAGCTGGCTGATGGCATGCTGCCCATTCATCTCATAAGAACATAAGAAATAGGAGCAGGAATAGGCCACTTGGCCCCTCGAGTCTGCTCCGCCATTCAATAAGATCATGGCTGATCTAGGGCTCAAAGCCACTTCCCTGCCCGCTCCCCATAACCATATCTTGTAAAAATCTGTCTCTCTCCACCTTAAATGTATTTAATGACCCAGCCTCCACGGCTCTCTGGGGCAGAGAATTCCACAGATTTACGAACCTCTGAGAGAAGAAATTCCTCCTCATCTCAGTTCTAAAAGGGCGACCCTTTATTCTGAAACTATGCCCCAGAGTTCTACATTTCCCCACGAGGGGAAACATCCTCTCTGCATCTATCTTGTCGAACCCCTCGGTATCTTAAATGTATCTCAGGCTCACCTCACACAACGCGGCCGGTGGGGTAGTTGATACCAGTCCCTTTTCTGGTGACAATTGGACCTTTCAAGACGGAGATCGATAGATTTTTTTTGTCAGTTAAGGGATATGGAGCAAAGGCGGGAAAATGGAGTTAGGCCGCAGATCAGCCGTGATCTAATTGAATGGCGGAGCAGGCTCGAGGGGCTGAATGGCCTACTGCTGTTGCTATGTATTTTCCACTGGATCTCCTGCTTGGAAGTAGCTCATCTCACTGCTGTTTGTGGAATGACACTGGCCCAAAATGGCGGTCATGTTTGCCCAGCGACAGTCACTGCACTTCAATTAAGAAGTGCGAAGCACTTTGAAGCTGTTTCAATGACATGATCAGGCACTAAGTAGATGCAAGTGTCCCTTTTGCGCTGACAGCAGCCACGACCTCAGTGGCAGCACTGTAATGTAAATATGGCGAAACCCGAGGTGGTTCTCCTAGGTGGTTGGAGACAGCGACCGCATCAATAGTCAATGGAAAGCCCCGCTTGCTGGCCCCAGACAGAGGTGACACTCAGCCTGACGTCAATATGGTCAGTGACTTGCTGGGACTTACCCCACACAGCAAAAAAAAACCAGGCAAACAGAAATGGAAGCTAGGCTGAGCAACTTTTCCTGTGCAAGACTGTGGTGTGTGCAGTTATTTGCCTGCTTATGCTAGTTGTGTGTCGTACACCCCACAATCTGAATGGGAGATTGGTCATGCAAACATAAAGCGGATATGAGACTGCACGAGGACAACTGGGGAATCACGACTGTGACCACGTGGGGGAAATGAGGATTTGGTCGAAGACTACACCAGGAAGTGGGGGGGGGAGGGGGGCGGGGCTGAGGTGGAGTGCACAGGAGTCAGAGACGACAACATAGGGCGAATTCAGGAATTGCTACTACGTTGGGGAAATTTGAGAGCCCAGGGTCAGGGAGTTTGGGAGCCAGTCTGATATTACTAGCTCTTTGTTGGCCGGCGCGGACACGATGGGCCAAAATGGCCTCCGTCCGTGCTGTAAATTTTTATGATTCTATTCTATACTACACTGGGGAGGTCGGGGAGGGGGAAAGAGATTGGGGATCACTTTGAGATGACACTGGGGGTATGCGGAGGAAGCTTGGGAGTTAGTCCAAGAGTACGACATTGAGGGATGGGAAGAGAAGAGCTGGGGGGTTAGTCTGATTGCACTTGCACATGGAGCAGTACGGTTATGTTCATTTATGTTGGGATTCTGTCAGTGTGCTGGCCTCTGCTCTTTCTGAGGAAGGCGTGACAAGGTGAAAAATCCTTTTAATCAGCACCTTAAAATTCGGCCCATAAATCAGACAACCTATAGGACATCTACAGCACACACAGAAGGCTTGGCCATCAATATGGCAAACCATAAACAGCAGAGTGCAACTTATACACTGGGTGCAATGTAAATCTAGGCTGACACTCCAGTGCAGCGCTGAGGGAGTGCTGCACTGTCGGAGGTGCCGTCTTTCGGATGAGACGTTAAACCGAGGCCTCGACTGCTCTCCCAGGTGGACGTAAAAGATCCCAAGGCACTATTTCGAAGAAGAGCAGGGGAGTTATCCTCGGTGTCCTGGCCAATATTTATCCCTCAACCAACATAACAAAAACAGATTATTTGGTCATTATCACATTGCTGTCTGTGGGAGCTAGCTGTGCGCAAATTGGCTGCCATGTTTCTTACATTACAACAGTGACTCCACTTCAAAAAGTACTTCATTGGCTGTAAAGCGCTTTGAGACGTCCGGTGGTCGTGAAAGGCGCTATATAAATGCAAGTCTTTCGTTTTAAAATTAATCTGGATTCTTGTGGTGAGCAAGAATCAGAACTGCGAGAAGAGAACTATTGTGGCCGAGTGGAAGGATTGAGCTGCAGTCTGTGTGAGTAGGTTTGTTTGTCCAGCTATTCCTGAAGCGGACGCCCAGCACAGCTGCACGATACATATAAAAAGAGGAAAGGGAAATTATATTTGAATTAAAATCTTATCGACTCCCATTCGCCCCAAAGCAACTTGCTATAAATAGTGCCCAGACAGAAAATGCTTGAATACTTAGCTTTGACATTTACCAGAAGCCCAATTCATTTTTAAGTAACTTTATTAATAACGATTTAAAAAAAAGTAAAACCACAGCCAATGCATGATGGGATACCCTAGCTGTTTGGGATCGCAATTCAAGGTGACACTTTTTGGCAAATGTAAGAAGAGGTCAGGCCAATAATAATCAATGTTTTATTCGTTATGAAGAATTGCTTTGACTTTTTTTTTTGATTGGCTAATAGACCCAGCCTTGGTTCTACAACCATGTCTCGCAGGCTTATTCAGTCCCCCAATTATTTCTTTCTCCCTCCAACCCTTGTGGTCTTCAGGCGTCCTGCTAGCAGCAGGCCGCGCGTCCTGTAAACTCCTTCTCCCCCCCCCCCCCCCAGTTTCCTGGGCCTCCCACCCCTGCTTCAACTCACCCACCCCCCACCCCCCAGTGTTTCCCAACCATCACCTGACCTCCTCCGAGAGTTGGGGCTTTCCCCCCGACGTCCCCTGACTGAGCCTCTCACCTGACCCGAGCTCCGTGCCGTCCCCTCGCTGGTTACTTTGCCACGGAGTTGGGAACCAGCTGCTGGTTGATCAAGTGGTGCAATGATCTTTTACTGTGTCTGACTGTATATACGGCAAAGGTGCACTAAACACTTTAGTTAATAGTCGGTTCCTGCCTTAGTTCTGGGGAAACAGCTTTTAAACATTTTCTATATGACTGAAGGAAAGGGACAATGAGGAATCACAGCTGCCATTCTAATCTGCTCCCCTCCCCGTCAATGCCACACACCCTCTGCCTCTCTCATGATACTATAAAGTAACCCTCTTATTGTACATAGAAACATAGAAGATAGGAGCAGGAGTCGGCCATTCGGCCCCTCGAGCCTGCTCCGCCATTCAATGAGATCATGGCTGATCATCCAAACTCAGTACCCGGTCCCTGCTTTCTCCCCATATCCCTTGATCCCTTTAGCCTTAAGAAATATATCTAACTCCTTCTTGAATATATTTAATGAATTGGCCTCCACTGCCTTTTGTGGTAGAGAATTCCACAGGTTCACCACTCTCTGGGTGAAGAAATTCCTCCTCATCTCAGTCCTAAATGGCTTAACCCTTATCTGCCACGTACAAATCTCCCCCGCACCCCCCACCAACTCCATTAGAATAGCTTGCATTTATATAGCGCCTTTCATTACCTCACGATGTCCCAAAGCGCTTTACAGTCAATGAAGTACTTTTGAAGTGTAGTCACTGTTGTAATGTAGGGGAGGCAGTAGCCAATTTGTGCACAGCAAGCTCCCACAAACAGCAATGTGATAATGACCAGCTAATCATTTTTTTAAGTGATGTTGATTGAGGGATAAATATTGGCCCAGGACACGGGGATAACTCCTCTACTCTTATATAAATATTGTCCCAATATTCTCTCTGATCCTCCCACACCCCCCCTCAATACTCTAGCATCCTCAACCACACCCAATCCTGGAATCTCTCCATTTTTTGTGCTAATTTTTTTTGCCCATCTTCCCTGCTTACTTTAGATTTCTGGTGCATGTAACCGGTCATCTGACATCATGTGGCTTGCAGTGTAGCTAATCGCCATGTCCCCTTCTCCCCCCCCGCACCCCTTCCCAATACCTCTCATGACCTTAGTACCATCTTGCTGTCTTACCTGGACCTTAAAACCAAGAGCTAAAAACTGTAGTACAAAGTGAACGGACATATAATAATCATCAAGGAAATTGGTTTACAGTTTTCCTGGAAAACTGAACAGAATCAGGAAATTTCATCCTCAGAAACAACATTAAAAATCACAGAATATCATATAATAAAAATGTTATTTCACTTATTCAGCCACAGTGGCTGTGGTAATAATACACTGCTCAATACATGGCATAACACCTGTCATGTTATAAAACAGAAACTCCACTTACTCTGAGAGCAATGCCTTGGCAAATCTCTTAGTATTAGTATAGAGGTAGCAAATCCAGGGCACATTTCCTGTCTGTCACATTTCTCTTGTCACACACCAAGTGTCACACACAACTTTCTGTGTCACACCTCATAGGAAAGTATAGAGAAACTCTCCAGGAACACAATACCAGAGCCAGGATGTCTACAGTCTGTATTACGAACCCACCCAATGTTTACTTAACTGCAATTACTGTGCAGCCTTAAAGAAAGAAAGACTTGCATTTATATAGCGCCTTTCACGACCGCTGGACGTCCCAAAGCGCTTTACAGCCAATGAAGTACTTTTTTTGAAGTTGTTGTAATGTGGGAAACGCGGCAGCCAAATTGCACACAGCAAGCTCGCACAAACACCAGATAATCTGTTTTAGTGATGTTGATTGAGGGATAAATATTGGCCCAGGACACCGGGGATAACTCCCCTGTTCTTCTTCGAAGTAGTGCCGCGGGATCTTTTTACGTCCACCTGAGAGAGCAGACGGGGGCCTCGGTTTAACTTCTCATCCGAAAGACGGCACCTCCGACAGTACTGGAGTGTCAGTCTAAACTTTTGCGCTCGAGTCCCTGGCGTGGGACTTGAACCCACAACCTTCTGACTCAGAGGCGAGTGTGCTACCAACTGAGTCACTGGCTGACACGAGAGACCTTCCTAGTCTGCGTGGCTCAAAGGTGGTACCTCTTAACACGATACACACCTATATTGCACATGTAGGGGAGTTATCCCCATTGTTCTGGGGCCAATATTTATCCCTCAACCAACATAACAAAAACAGATTATCCAGTCATTATCACATCGCTGTTTGTGGGAGCTTGCTGTGCACAAATTGGCTGCCGCGTTTCCTACATCACAACAGTGACCACACTTCGAAAAGTACTTAATTGACTCTAAAGTGCTTTGAGACGTCCGGTGGTCGTGAAAGGCGCTATATAAATGCAAGTCTTTCTTTCTTTATGGCATAATGTTCCTGATCTTATAAAATTGCACATCCTCTCCTTTACCCTGAGCAGTACCACAGCAGATTTGTTATGAATAGACATGTAAATTCTTATCATCAGTAACATGCAGAAACTCCTCCACTCCCTCCGAAGCAGTTTAAATGGTTCCAGGGAAGCCACGGCCCTTAGTATAATATTTATTTTCTGTGTAATTACCTGCAGTGTGTGCTCAATCGCATTGGGGAAATTCTTGAGGGTACAGATGGGAATAGATCTTTCGGCGGGGTCCCGACTGGATCCATAGGATTCAGTAATGTGAGGAATGATGACCTGTAGATTTGCTTTCGTGCCCAGTGTGCCCGACTCCAGCAGTGGTTTCTGGTATAACACACAGCAGCCGTCCATGTATTGCCCTGAAAGCAAAAAATGGCCGTTATAAGCAACAGTGCTCCTGAAACGTACATTGCTACAACAACAAAAACAACTTGCATTTATACAGCGCCTTTAATGTAGTAAAACGTCCCAAGGCTCCTCACAGGAGCATAATCAGACATAAATTTGACACCGAGTCAAAAGGAGGCGACATTAGGACAGGTGACCAAAAGCTTGGTCAAAAAGAGCGGAGGAGAGAGAGAGAGGGAGAGAGTGGGTGAGAGGCGGAGAGGTTTAGGGAGGGAATTCCAGAGCTTAGGGCCTAGACAGCTGAAGGCACGGCCACCAATGGTGGAGCGAAGGAAATCGGGGATGCGCAAAAGACCACAATTGGAGGCGCGCAGAGATCTTGGAGGAGGTTGCAGAGATAGAGAGGGGCAAATTTTTAATCAGGACGACACAGGCTGGAGCATGTTAGATGGCAGTAAGACGGTGAGGAGGTTCATGACGGCTCACTGACCTTACCTAAACCCTCGAGCTGTGTTCCTGCCTTGAAACACATCTCTGCTTGTGTTACGCCTGATAATGGAGAGGATTGCCATTTTTTTAATGTTTTAATTAAACAGAGACAAGCTTGTAGTGCAGTTTAAACCAGTAAATACATGGACAGGAAAAGGATTTAAAAGCAGACAGACGGCTCCTCTGATTAGAACTCTGGTGCTGTTGTATCGTATGACTTGAACTGCAAGGATATCTGGAGTGGGCTGCAGGAGTATCTGTTAGCAATCGATCGCAGGCACAGCCATCTCCAACCACTTCCTGTATCCATCACCACCCATATCCCCCTACCCCAACCAACTCCACTTCCTTCTTCCTAGTGGGAGGATAGAAGATTGGGAAGTCTTTAAAAGACAGCAAAAAATAATTAAAAGATTGATTAAGAAAGGGAAGATAGATTATGAAAGTAAATTAGCAAAAAGTATAAAAACGGATAGCAAAAGTTTCTATAGTTATATAAAAAGAAAAAGGGTGGCTAAAGTAAATGTTGGTCCCTTAGAGGATGAGACTGGGAAATTAATGGTGGGAAACATGGAGATGGCAAAAATGCTGAACAAATATTTTGTATCAGTCTTTACAGTAGAGGACACTAAGAATATCCCAACACTGGACAAACAGGGGGCTCTAGGGGGGGAGGAGCTAAACACGATCAAAATCACTAAGGAAGTAAACGCTGTTTACGGAGGTCACGGTCCATCATCAAAGACCCTACCCGCCCCAGCCACAGTCTGTTCGCCCTCCTGCCATCTGGGAGACGCTACAGATGCATTCGCACCCGTACGACCAGATTTAGGAACAGCTTCTTTCCCAGGGCTGTCATCCTACTGAACTCCACAAATAAACCCTAAAGCCTGCACATCTGCCAATGCACTTTATTATGGTTATGTTAATGTATTACAAACCAAATGTATGTTGAATGTTTAAATGTCTTAATCTAAATGTACACTCTCGGGAGCCGCAAGCCTACATTTCGTTGTACTGCACTTGTGCACTAACAATGACAATAAAAGCTGATTTGATTTGATTTGATTGGTAAAATAATGGGACTTAAGCCGGATAAATCCCCTGGACCTGATGGCTTACATCCTAGGGTCTTGAGGGAAGTGGCGGTAGGGATTGTGGATGCATTGGTAATAATTTTCCAAAACTCCCTGGACTCAGCAAATGTCCCGGCAGATTGGAAAACTGCTAATGTAACACCCTTATTTAAAAAGGGTAGTAGGCAGAAGGCTGGAAACTATAGACCTGTTAGCCTAACATCTGTGGTTGCTGAAATGTTAGAGTCCATTATTAAGGAGACAGTAACGGGACATTTGGATAAACATAATTTAATAGGACAAACTCAGCATGGTTTCATGAAGGGGAAGTCATGTTTGACAAATTTGCTTGAGTTCTTTGAGGAAGTAACATACAGGGTGGATAAAGGAGAACCAGTGGATGTAGTGTATTTAGACTTCCAAAAGGCATTTGACAAGGTGCCACACAAAAGATTATTGCTCAAGATAAAAAATCACGGGATTGGGGGTAATATTCTGGCATGGGTGGAAGATTGGTTCTCTAACAGAAAGCAGAGAGTTGGGATAAATGGTTCATTCTCAGACTGGCAATCAGTAGCTAGTGGTGTTCCGCAGGGGTCAGTGCTGGGTCCCCAACTCTTTACAATCTATATTAACGATTTGGAGGAAGGGACCAAGTGTAACATATCAAAGTTTGCAGATGATACTAAGATGGGAGGGAAAGTAGTGAGTGAGGAGGACATAAAAAACCTGCAAAGTGACATAGACAGGCTAAGTAAGTGGGCAGAGATTTGGCAGATGGAATACAATACTGGAAAGTGTAAGGTTATGCACTTTGGCAGGAAAAATCGTAGAGCAAGTTATTATCTTAATGGCAAGAAACTGGAAAGTACTGAAGTACAAAGGGATCTGGGGGTCCTGGTGCACGAAACTCAAAAAGTTAGTATGCAGGTGCAGCAAGTGATCAAGAAGGTCAATGGAATGTTGGCTTTTATTGCTAGGGGGATGGAATATAAAAACAGGGAGGTATTGCTGCAGTTGTACAAGGTATTGGTGAGACCGCACCTGGAATACTGCATACAGTTTTGGTGTCCACACTTAAGAAAAGACATACTTGCTCTCGAGTCAGTACAAAGAAGGTTCACTCGGTTAATCCCGGGGATGAGGGGGTGGTCATATGAGGAGAGGTTGAGTAGATTGGGACTCTACTCATTGGAGCTCAGAAGAATGAGAGGCGATCTTATTGAAACATATAAGATTGTGAAGGGGCTTGATTGGGTGGATGCGGTGAGGATGTTCCCAATGATGGGTGAAACTAGAACTAGGGGGCATAATCTTAAAATAAGGGGCTGCTCTTTCAAAACTGAGATGAGGAGAAACTTCTTCACTCAGAGGGTGGTAGGTTTGTGGAATTTGCTGCCCCAGAAAGCTGTGGAAGCTACATCATTAAATAAATTTAAAACAGAAATAGATAGTTTCCTAGAAGTAAAGGGAATTAAGGGTTACGGGAGCGGGCAGGAAATTGGACATGAGTCTAGGTTCGGAATGGTCATGGCCCTGTGGGTAGTGGAGCAGGCCCAGGGGCCGTGTAGCTTGGTTCTGTTCCTACTTCTTGTGTTCTAATTCTGTGTTAGATTTCAGGAGATGGTTTTATTCCTGTTCCTGGCTGGGGTGGAGATCGCCTTTACAGAAGGTAAGTACAGTAGAAAATATAGGGACAGAGTGATCTCCTGGAAGATTTTCGATCGCCTAGATGGGTCGGAGAGGAATTTCCCAGATTTTTTCCTCCCAAATTGGCCATTGGGTTTTTTATCTGGTTTTTCGCCTCTCCTGGGAGATCACATGGGTTCGGGTGGGATGGAGAGTGATAGTAGATTTGAGGTTAGGATCAGATCAGCCATGATCTTATTGAATGGTGGAGCAGGCTCGAGGGGCCGATTGGCCTACTCCTGCTCCTATTTCTTATGTTCTTATGTTCCTCTGCCCCTGGAGAAAAATCCCAGGATTTATCAGGCTAAACTCTACAGCATAGACAGAAGGTGGCTGAAGGGGGACCTAATCAAGCTACATAAAGGGGGAGAAATTCAGTTGGTTGCGCCACCCGTTAGCGCCTTAAGAGGGCGCTAAGTGGGTCGCAAGCCAACTGGCGCCCGGGCGCGGCACTGCCCACGCCTCCCGCTAAATTCCGCGGGACGTTAGTGGTGGCGCTAACCGTTAGCGCTGCGCCGCTGCCGATGACGTCATCGTGTGCGCAGCGCCCCGCTGATGCCCCGGCCGCGATATTCGGCAGCGCCCCCTGATTTACCGCCGGACGCTATGTCCGACAGGGTCAGGGTGGTGTACCTGCGGCCGGGGAGGCGCAAATTAAAGGCGAGGTGCGGGGCGGCCATTTTTGTTGTTGGCCACCTGCCAGCACCTGCCTGCGCTCCCGTCCCCCTGAACACCGCCCCCCCCCCACGGAGTGCCGGCTGCGCTCCAAGAGCCCGGCACTTCTCCTCGGTGCCGGGCTCTTTCACCTGCACTCCCGATCCTCGGGGGGCCCAGCTGGGCCCCAGATCGTGCTGCACAAGGCCCCTCCCCTTTAAGAAGGGGAGGAAGGCCTGGAATACCGCGTGTGGCGCTGCGGCACGTTGCGCCACGATATTCACTCGCAGCGCCCCAAGAGGGATGCGGGGCGCCTCCAGTAGCTGCCACGCTTCCCTTTGGGGCGCAACCACACAATTTCCGGTGCAGGGGCGCAAATGTTTCCGGGGCGCTATTTTTAGCGCCCTGGCGAGGCTAGCGCCCCAAACGGGGCTATACTCAATTTCTCCCCCAAAATGTTAAATGGCATATAGATAAGGTGGTCCCTGAGTATTACTTCAAGGTCACTGTAACCAATAGGATAAAGAATTACATTAATGACACATAAATTGTGGAGGTTGTTTTGTGTCAACCTCATATAAATTTTATCGAAATGAATCGAAATAATGATACATTAACTTAACCAACCAACTAAGAAACTGTTAAGGTTGACCTAGATCATCACCAAAAAGCTGGAGGCACCTTTTCTTCTTCCCAATGACGCTTGTCCCCAAAGGAGATCCTTCATAAGCCCAGAGTTTCCAGTGATGCGAACCACAAACTCTTCGCCATCTGCCACCCCTCACACATAATGTACGATTCACAGCCAATCATTGTGACTTAGGCAGGGGAGGGGACCCAGGCAACGTCACATTTACCCCGTAACCCGTTCAGATGCACCGCATCGCTGTTGCTCAGTGCTCTGTCCAATCACTTCGCTGGGAAAGGCAACAAAATTCTCCCCACCCAGCTCCCCAGTCTGCCATTTATAACCTTCAGTAGACAAGTGCGAGAACGGCTGAATTGCCCGAGCCCTCCACACACTTGAAGAACTTCTACCCTGGTTTTCGGGCTCCCTCCCCACTCCCCCTCCCCACTCCACTCCCTCCCCACTCCCCCACCCTACTCCCTCCTCCACTCACCCCCCCTCCCCCTCCACTCACCCACCCCCCTCCCCACCCCCTCTCTCCCCCACCCCCTCCCCACTCCCCCACCCCACTCCCCCCTCCCCACTCCCCCACCCCACTCCCCCCTCCCCACTCCCCCACCCCACTCCCCCCTCCACTCACCCACCCCCCTCCCCACCCCCCTCTCCCCCACCCCCTCCCCACTCCCCCACCCCACTCCCCCCTCCCCACTCCCCCACCCCACTCCCCCCTCCCACTCCCCCACCCCACTCCCCCCTCCACTCACCCACCCCCCTCCCCACCCCCCTCTCCCCCACCCCCTCCCCACTCCCCCACCCCACTCCCCACCCCTCCCTACTCACCCACCCCCCCTCCCACACACCCCTCCCCCTCCCCACCCCCCTCTCCCCCACCCCCTCCCCACTCCACTCCCTCCCCACTCCCCCACCCCACTCCCCTCCCCCTCTCCCCCCACCCCCACCTCGCCGCTCCCACCCCACTCCCCCACCTCAACGCTAAAAATTAAAATTGCCTCTATTCTACGCTGTGTAACTGTTCCGGAAGGGCCTGCTGTGTTTTTAAGGACAATTCACTATTTCAGGAGTCTTTGTTTCCACAAATTGTTAAGAATTACAGTAAATTTGTGGAGGGATTGGCTTCAGTCCAATCATTGCACGGCAGCACAAGTCCAATTAAATTTAAAAAAAAGTTATTAAGTGCCAATTGGTGCCAAGTATGAGAAACAGCTTTTTTTGTTGATGTGAACAAGGTTGAGATTATCTACCCACTTTAGGACTTTCACAGCCTCCGGAGAAGAGACGTTTCACCTCTGAGGTGAGACATAAAGTGCTATTTACTCCTCCATCATAGAGAGGAGTTCTTCAACACCTAAACTGGGCATAGTTCCAACCTGTGCATCAGTGGTGACTAGAGTGGCCAGAGGCGGCGAGCTGGGAGCAACTCAACACGGGCAGAATTTGAAAGAGGGACGTCAGAGTAAAAAACCTAAAGTGACGTCAGCACAAGGGAAGGAGCCGATTGGTGAGTAGCTGGTGAGTTTTTTTTTAAGTTTTAAGTTTATTTCTGCTAAGTTCTGCTAAAGAGCGCAGTCGGCGAGGGGCTCTTCAAGTTAGGGGCCGGGTTAAATAGCTGGCTAGGGATAAAGCAGGAGCTTGGAGATTAGTAACTGTCAATACTACATTAAATTAGTAACTGTTAATACTATATTAAATTAGTAACTTAATAATATATTATATTAATAACTTGAATTAGGTACATCTTAGTCTTAAGTTTCTGTAAAGTTAGTTAATAGTCGAATAAATAAAAGCATGGCAGCGCAGCACAGTCTCGCGAAATGCGCATCCTGTGCCATGTGGGAAATCCAGGACGCTTCCTATATCCTGGACAACCACATGTGCAGGAAGTGTCGTCAGCTGGAGGAGCTCGAGCTCCGGTTTTCGGAGCTTGAGCAGCAGCTGGCGTCACTGCGGTGCATCCGTCAGGCTGAGAGCTTCGTGGATAGCACGTTTCAGGAGGTGGTCACCCCGCAGCTAAAGAGTGTGCAGGCAGAGAGGGAATGGGTGACCGCCAGACAGAAGAGGAGGACCAGGCAGGTAGTGCAGGAGTCCCCTGAGTGCATCTCGCTCTCCAACCAGTATTCGGTGCTGAGTACTGGTGAGGGCGATGGTTCCTCTGGGGAATATAGCCAGAGCCAAGTCTGTGGCACCACGGGTGGGTGTGGGTGGGGGGGGGGGGGTGGTGGCGGGGAAACGGGAGAAGGAAAATCGGGAAAGCAATAGTGGTAGGGGATTCGATAGTTAGGGGCGCAGACAGGCGTTTCTGCGGCCGCAGACATGACTCCAGGATGGTACGTTGCCTCCCTGGTACCAGGGTGAAGGACATCACCGAGCGGCTGCAGAACATTTTGAGGGGGGAGGGTGAACAGCCAGAGGTCGTGGTCCAAACCGGTACCAACGACATAGGTAGAAAGAGGGATGAGGTCCTGCAGGCAGATTTCAGGGAGCTAGGAAAGAGATTAAAAAGCAGGACCTCAAAGGTAGTAATCTCCGGATTAATCTCGGTGCCACATGCTAGTGAGTATAGAAATAGGAGGATACAGCAGATGAATGCATGGCTGGAGAGATGGTGCAGGAGGGAGGGCTTCAGATCCCTGGGGAATTGCGGCCGGTTCTGGGGGAGGTGGGACCTGTACAGGCCGGACGGGTTGCACCTCAACAGAGCCGGGACCAATATCCTCGCGGGGAGGTTTGCTAGTGCTGTTGGGGAGGGTTTAAACTAAGTTGGCAGTGGGATGGGCACCAAGATGTAACATTAGAAAGGAGAAACAAAGGGCACAAAGGATTGGGAGAGACGGAGAGTACTAAAGTAAGAAATAGTAAGGTATTAGGTGGGGTCAGACTAAGAGAGAACACAGGATGCTCTAAGATGGGTTTACAGTGTTTTATGTGAACGCACAAAGCATAGTAAACAAGTTGGTGAGCTGCAGGTGCAAATAGCCACATGGGAATATGATGTCATGGCAACAATGGAGACCTGGCTCAAAAAGGGGCAGGATTGGGTATTAAATATTCCTGGATATAAGGTGTTCAGGAAAGATAGGATGTGGTGTGCCAGTATTGGTTAAGGAGAATGTTACAGTGCTGGAGAGAGAGGATGTCCTGGAGGGGTCAAGGACAGAATCTATATGGCTAGAGTTAAGAAATAATAGAGGTGCCATTACACTACTAGGTGTATTCTATAGGCCACCAACTAGTGGAAAAATATGGAGGAGCAAATTTGCAGAACATTACAGAGAGATGCAAGAACTATAGAGTAATGATATTGGGGAACTTCAACTATCCTAATATAGACTGGGATAGTAATAATGTAAAGGACAGAGAGGGGGAAGAATTTCTGAATTGTGTTCAGGAGAACATTCTTGATCATTATGTTTCTGGCCCGACGAGGGAGGAGGCATTGCTGAATCTGGTTCTGGGAAATGAGGTGGGTCAAGTGGAGCAAGTGTCAGCAGGTGAGCATTTAGGGAACAGTGATCATTGTATCATAAGGTTTAGATTAGCTATGGAAAAGGACAGGGAGCAAAATAGAGTAAAAATACTTAATTGGAGGAAGGCCAATTTCAATGGGTTGAGAACGGATCTGGCCCGGGTAAACTGGAATCAAAGATTGGCAGGCAAAACTGTAATGGAACAATGGGTGGCCATCAAAGAGGAAATAGTTCGGGTACAGTGAAGGTACATTTCCACTAGGGGGAAAGGCAGGGCAACTAAAGTCAGAGCTCCCTGGATGATGAAAGAGATGGAGAGTAAGATGAAGCAGAAAAAGAGTGCGTATGACAGATGTCAGGTCGAGAATACATCTGAGAATCAGGCTAAATGTAGAAAGTTCAGAGGAGAGGTGAAAAAGAAAATAAGAGGGGCAAAGAGAGGGTATGAGAATAGAATGGCAGCTAACATAAAAGGTAATCCAAAAGTCTTCTATAGGCATATAACAGGTAGTAAGGGAAGGGGTGGGGCTAAGTAGGGACCAAAAAAAAGACCTACGCATGGAGGCAGAGGGTATGGCTGAGATGCTAAATGAGTACTTTGCATCTGTCTTCACTAAGGAAGAAGATGTCGAATCCGGCCTCGGGCGACTGTCTGTGTGGAGTTTGCACATTCTCCCCGTGTTTGCGTGGGTTTCCTCCGGGTGCTCCGGTTTCCTCCCACAGTCCAAAGATGTGCGGGTTAGGTTGATTGGCTATGATAAATTGACCCTTAGTGTTAGGGGGATTAAATACGTGGGGTTACGGGGATCGGGTGGGATATGTGTCGGTGCAGGCTCGATGGGCCGAAATGGCCTCTATCTGCACTGTGGGGTTTCTGTGATTCTGTGATATACATAGTGAAGGAGGAGGTAGAAGAGATACTGGATGGGATAAAAATTGATAAAGAGGAGGTACTAGAAAGGCTGGCTGTACTAAAAGTAGATAAGTCATCAGGAACAGATGTGATGCATCCTAGGACGCTGAGGGAAGTGAAGGAAGAAATCGCGGAGGTACTGGCCATAATCTTCCAATCCTCCTTAGATACAGGGGCGGTGCCAGAGGACTGGAGAATTGCAAATGTTACACCCTTGTTCAAAAAAGGGTGTAAAGATAAACCCAGCAACTACAGGCCAGTCAGTTTAACCTCGGTAGTGAGAAGCTTTTAGAAACAATAATCAGGGACAAAATTAACAGTGACTTGGACAAGTGTGGATTAATAAAGGAAAGCAAGCATGGATTTGTTAAAGGCAAATCGTGTTTAACTAACTTGATCGAGTTTTTTGATGAGGCAACATAGAGGGTTGATGAGGGCAATGCGCTGGACGTGGTGTACATGGATTTCCAAAAGGCGTTCGACAAAGTGCCACATAATAGGCTTGCCAGCAAAGTTGAAGCCCATGGAATAAAAGGGACAGTGGCAGCATGGATATGAAATTGGCTAAGTGACAGGAAACAGAGAGTAGGGGTGAACGGTTGTTTTTCGGACCGGAGGAAGGTATATTGTGGTGGCCCCCAGGGGTCGGTTCTAGGACCACTGTTTTTCTTGATATATATTAATGACTTGGACGTGGGTGTACAGGGCTCAATTTCAAAATTTGCAGATGACACAAAACTTGGAAGGATAGTGAACAGTGAGGAGGAGAGTGATAGACTTCAAGAGGACATAGACAGGCTGGTGGAATGGGCGGACACGTGGCAGATGAAATTTAACGGAGAAATATGCGAAGTGATACATTTTGGTAGAAAGAATGAGGAGAGGCAATATAAACTAAATGGTACAATCCTAAAGGGGGTGCATAAACAGAGAGACCTGGGGGTATATGTGCACAAATCATTGAAGGTGGCAGGGCAGGTTAAAGCAGTTAAAAAAGCTTACGGGATCCTGGGCTTCATGAATAGAGGTATAGAAAGAAAGACTTGAATTTATATAGCGCCTTTCATGACCACCAGACATCTCAAGTGCTTTACAGCCAATGAAGTACTTTTGAAATGGAGTCACTGTTGTAATGTGGGAAACGCAGCAGCCAATTTGCGCACAGTAAGGTCCCACACACAACAATGTGATAATGACCAGATAATCTGTTTTTGTTATGTTGGTTGAGGGATAAATATTGGCCCCAGGACATAACTGCCCTGCTCGTCTTCGAAATACAGGAAACTCTTTTTTATCCGGCACCGACGGGACCAGCGTGCTGCTGGTTGATCAAAAAGTCCGGATTACAGAGAGGTATACTTACTAAGGTATGAGAGCCCCGTACACGGCCACAGGTGCAGGAACCCCGGTTACACGACCACTAATATGAAGTAAAACTTACCTGAACCTACACCTGAATTTTGCCGGTTAAGAGAGATTTCCGGTTATTTAGGTGCCGGTAAAAAGAGAGTTTCCTGTAGTGCCATGGGATCTTTTACGAGAGCAGACAGGGCCTCGGTTTAGCGTCTCATCCAAAAGATGGCACCCCAACAGTGCAGCACTCCCTCAGCACTGCACTGGAGTGTCAGCCTAGCTTTATGTGCTCAAGTCCCTGGAGTGGGACTTGAACCCACAACCTTCTGACTTAGAGGCGAGGGTGCTGCCCACTGAACCACAGCTGACACCTAAGGAGTACAAAAGCGTGGCAATTATGATGAACCTGTATAAAACACTGGTTCAGCCTCAACTGGAGTATTGTGTCCAATTCTGGGCACTGCACTTTAGGAAGGATGTGAAGGCCTTAGAGAGGGTGCAGAAAAGATTTACGAGGATGATTCCAGGGATGAGGGGCTTCAGTTATGTGGATAGGCTGGGGTTGTTCTCCTTAGAGCAGAGAAGATTGAGAGAAGATTTGATAGAGGTGTTCAAAATCATGAAGGGCCTGGACAGAGTAGATAGAGAGAAACTGTTCCCATTAGCGGAAGGGTCGAGAACCAGAGGACACAGGTTGGCAGAAGAACCAAAGGCGACATGAAGAAAAACTTTTTTACTCAGCAAGTGGTTAGGATCTGGAATGCACTGCCTGAAAGGGTGGTAGAGGCAGACTCAATCATGGCTTTCAAAAGGGAATTGGATAAGTACCTGAAGGAAAAAAATTTGCAGGGCTACGGGGCATGGGTGGGGGAGTGGGACTAGCTGAAATGCTCTTGCAGAGAGCTGGCACTGGCTCGACGAGCCGAAGGCCTACTTCTGTGCTGTAACCTTTCTATGATTCTACACAATCCTCCGTTTACAGAGAGGAGACTTCCATCTCCAATTTATAGTCAAGTTCCAGAGGTGAAAGAACAATTCTGTGGCCACTGAGGGAGAGAGAAAAAAATTGTATATGAACGTTTCTAAAACAATTTTGAGGCTTGCAGTCTTGGCTCAGTTGGTAGCACTCTCGCCTCTGAGCCAGCAGGTCATGCGTTTAAGTTCCACTCCAGAGACTTGAGCACAAAATCTAGGCTGACACTGCAGTGCAGTACTGAGGGAGTGCTGCACTGTTGGAAGTGCCGTCTTTCGGATGAGACATTAAACCGAGGCCCCGCCTGCCCCCTCTGGAGAACGTAAAAGATCCAATGGGCACTGCTTCTAAGAAGAGAAGGGGATTTCTCCCCAGTGTCCTGGGCCAATATTTATCCCTCAACCAACATCATTAAAAAAGATTATCTGGCCATAATCACGTTGCTGTTTGTGGGACCTTGCTGTGCTCAAATTGGCTGCCGTGTTTGCTACATTACCACACCTTAAAAGTACTTCATTGGCTGTAAAGCGCTTTGGGACGTCCTTAGGTTGTGAAAGGCGCTATATAAATGCAAGTCAGTCTTTCTTTTGCAATCCATGAAATAGTGCAGCAAGATGTGGGTTTCTGCTTGTTGAAGAGCAAGTCCCTTTGTACGTTTTTATTGGCGAGGCAAAATTGATCAGGTAATCAACCTTTGTTCATATAAACAGAGCCACTTACGAGCTTCCACATTATCCAATGCATTCGCCACTCCATTCAGATTCTCGAAGAAATCCTGGTTGTAGATGTTCTCAGTCTCTGGTCCAACGCGGTTCTGATGAGCGATAACTTGTATAGAAGGATTCATCTTTCTCACCGCTGCTGCAGCCGTTTCCGACTTCATTTTCTATCCAAGGTTTAAAACATACAAGCCGGACTATATTAGTGCCCTTCTACAAAAAAAAATACGGTTTCTCAACAACAGAAATTCCCGCCCTTCACGCTGAGAGCAATGGGTGATATAGCAACAGTGTGCAGCCAGAGGCAACTGGCACAAGATCAGATATCTCACCAAATTGGCCCCAGTCATTGCTGGAAGAACTGGTGCCAAGACACCAGCTCCGAGCTTTCCTGTGGCTTTAATCCATGCTTCACATATCCTAGATCAGCGCAAGTTATTGTGCGCTGGGCAAATGGACAACAGTCCAGTTTTGCAGTTGTATTACCATTGGTGTGAAGCAGGAATGACGGGAGACTACCTACTTCAGGTGTTTACAATTCTCATCCTGGTTTTCAAATCCATCCACGGCCTCGCCTCTCCCTACCTCTGTAACCTCCTCCAGCCTTACAACCCTCCGAGATCTCTGCGCTCCTCCAATTATAGCCTCTTGCGCATCCCCGATTTTCTTCGCTTCAGCCGCCTAGGCTGTAATCTCTGGAATTCCTTCCTAAACCTCTCTGCCTCTCTCTCCTCCTTAAAACCTACCTTGGTCCTCTGTCCTAATACTGTATCTCCTTATGTGGCTCGGTGTCAAATTAGGTTTGATAATCGCTCCTGTGAAGAACCTTGAGACATTTTAGCGTGTTAAAGGCGCTATATAAATGCAAGAAATTGTTGTTTTGGTAAAGACACAACCAGCGCAAACTGCCGAACTGACAAAGAGCCGGCACAGATACAATGGGCCGAACGGCCTCCTTCTATGTTGTAAACTATGGCTCCGTGACGTCAGTTAGGATGCAGTTATATTCCGCACTGCAACACAGACCCTACCTGATGGCAATGCAAGGTGAGCAATACAACTACATTGACAGAGATCACCTGGGTGGTAGCGGTCAACCCATTATGATGACCTAGCTTCTTAAACACGTCTGCAAAGTGCACTATCACTTTTGCCACATGGGAATGCCATCATTCCTTCTTTATACTGTGCCTGCAGAGAAAATCTGACACAAAAGGAGCTGTTCCAAGCTAAAGAACGGGCCAGAAATTCCAGAACGGGGCTTGCCGCGCGTGCAAGCCCCGTATTTGCACTTACCCCGCGCTCCTGCCGATCAGCTTCTGGGACGCCTGAACTTGGAGAAATAGAAAGCACATTCCCGGGCAGCGTATGACGTCACGCCGCCCAGGAGTGCAGCCAGCGCGGAGCCAGGAGCGTGCAGTGTAAGTGAGACACGCCCCTTGAGGTCTCAGTTTCACTGGACACGCCCCCAATGTTTCTGTCAAGCTGCTTTGCTTTTTTACATGCAAAGCAGCAGTTTAAATAGGTTTTTGGAAGTTTTTTGAAGATTTTGGTAACTTTTATAAACTTTTTAAAATGTTTACATTATTTTGAGTAATCTGAAGTAGTTTTAAAGAGAATTAAAGCAATTTAAAGACTTTTAAAAGCCCTAAAAGAATTTTTTAAATTCCATTTATTTATTTAGCAATGTCGTCGTCATACGTGTCTTCACACTGTTCCCTTTGGGGAACTGTATGAAGTGGTGGAAGGATTTATGGCCGTGATTAACGCTCATTCCGTGACCGTAACCACCTTTGAACCAGCCATTAGGGCGGTTAGTCCTATGGCGGGAGGGTTTTACGGGCTCCCACAAGCTATACAAGGAGGGGGGGCCACCCACACCCACGGACGCAAATATCCCACTGGATGTCAACCCAGAATTTACAGCCGGAGCTCCGACTCCACTTGCCGGGACTGTCTGGAGCGGGGTTCGAAACCCTACCCTGATCTGGCCCAGCGGCGGGGATCCTACCGCTATGACAAACGCCCAATCCGATTAGCAACGTGAAATGGCAGCATAGGGCTCCAGTCACGGGGAGGGAAAAGGCGCAGGAAACGTATGGGTGTCACCTTTTGTGCGGAGTGGGCCTTTTGCGTAGCAGTAAGCATCCCTGCTGCTGGGCCAGAAGGAGTAGGGTTTTGAACCCCACTCCAGACAGTCCCGGCAAGTGGAGTCGGAGCTCCAACTTTAAATTCTGGGTGGACATCCAGCGGGATACTTGCGTCCGTGGGTGTTGGTGGCCCCCCCCCCCTCAGATGGGTTGTGGGAGCCCGTAAAACCCTCCCGCCATAGGACTAACCACCCTAATGGCTGGTTCAAAGATGGTTACGGTCACGGAATGAGCGTTAATCACGGCCATAAATCCTTCCACCACTTCATACAGTTCCCCAAAGGGAACAGTGTGAGGATACGTCCGATGATGACCTCTTGCGCAATGCACCTCCTTGGACCCTCAGTCGCAGATGCGAGGGGGCAAGTCATGCAAGTGTTAAATTTTTTATTTTATTGACATGTAAAATGTTGGCCCAATAATTCCCTTCCAAATGCGCTAGTACGGTCGGGGTACTTACGCATCTGGCCGGATGAAATGCCGGTTTTCAGCATGCATAGTGCATGTGGGGAAAACCGGCATTTCCTGTCCTCTGAACGAAGGGGTTCAGAGGCAGAACGCGTGCGACTGCACATGCAGCGCGTGCGCAGTATAATTCGCCGCTTTCATTAATGCTTTCAGTGAGGTCCAGTCATTACAACTTACACATGAAAAAAGCATGGGTACAGTTGCTACAGAGGCTGCGGAGGAAGATATTTCTTATCGTGGAGCTTCTGAAAGTATGTATGTCTGTATATATTCCTTTGCGTGTTATGTATATATTCCTTTACTTATGTGTATGAATGTATTATTTAATTATGACTTTCAGAGAAAGTAACTTATTGGAAAATCATAATTAAAAACATACATTCATAGTAAAGGAATATAAAACATACATACATATACGTAAAGGAATATATGTGGACATACATACATAATTCATTCTCACATTCCATTCACACAGCCACAATTGCTCCTTCTACCTACCGTTCTGAAAACCCTTTAAAGAAAAAAAAAATTTAACTTTAAAACTTACTTAAAATTTCTTAAAATAACTTCCCTCCCTTTCCCAAACAAAAATATTGCATTTCAAAAGCTCCACGATAAAATATATCTTTCTCCGCAGCCAATGAACCACTTTACACTTGCTTTTTTTCAGTGTAACTTCTAAGGACTTAACCTCACGGATTTCATGAATGAAATCCACGAAGTTCACTGCGCAAGCGCTGCCTGTGCAGTCGCACGCGCTCGAGGTCTGGAAATGCCGGCGTTCCCCGCATGCGCTGTTCATGCTGAACGCCGGCATTTCCAACGGCCAGAAGCGTGAGTAAGCCGACCGTACTCACGCTTCTGGCCTGGAATTTCTGGCCCAACATCTCAGTTGGTGCTGGTTATCTGATGTGCCAGACAGCATAATACAGGTCTTCTGCAGCAAGTTACCTGTGATGTTGGGAGTGTTCACAGAGAGAAGGAAAGATGTCCCTTGGAGGGGGTGCAGCCCTGTTTCACCAAAACGACTCTGGCACTAAAAGGGTTAAATTACAAGGACAGGTTGCATAGACTAGGCTTGTATTCCCTCGAATATGGAAGATTAAGGGGTGATCTAATTGAGGTGTTTAAGATGATTAAAGGAGTTGATAGGGTAGAGAGAGAGAAACTATATCCTCTGGTGGGGGAGTCCAGAACAGGAAACTCTTTGGTATCCGGCACCGACGGGATCAGGATGGTGCCGGTTGATTAAAAATTCCGGATGATGGAGAGGGTTATCTACCGAGGCTATTTTTAACAAACAAAAATAAAAATTTCAAGAAATGTGCAGTATACAGTAATTGGGTACTCACCTACAGAACGTTGTGTTAAATGGATGGCGGAAGATGCTTGATTAAGTACAGTACTGCCAGTTGAGGGTAATCCATAACTCTTTAATGACTTCCGACAGCGCCAAGAAGCTGAGTAGTGGCAGTTTGGAGAACTACCCCCACTGACTAACTCGGCCACCGTGGGAGACTCGGACTCGGCAACATTGCCGGTTATTGAGGTGTTGTTTTCGGAGCGAGAATTTTGCCGGTTAATAGAGAATTCCGGATATTTAGGTGCCGTTTAAACGAGAGTTTCCTGTACAAGGGGGCAGAACCTTAAAATTAGAGCCAGGAGTTCAGGGGTGATATCAGGAAGCACTTCTTCACACGATGGGTAGTGGAAATCTGGAACTCTCTCCTTCAAAAAGCTGTTGAGGCTGGGGGGGGGGGGTCAATTGAAAATTTCAAAACGGAGACTGATAGATTTTTGTTAGGCAAGGGTATTAAGGGTTACAGAACCAAGGCGGGTAGATGGAGTTAAGATACAGATCAGTTATGATTTAATGGAATGGTGGAACAGGCTCGAGGGGCTGGATGGTCTAACCCTGTTCCTATGTACTCACATCCTGTGCCATGGAGAGATGAGATGTGTGAAATCCTCGTCCATGCCCTGGTCACCTCCAGGATCTACTATTCCAATGATCTCCTGGCCGGCCTCCCATCCTCCATCCTCCATAAACTACAGCTCAGCCAAAGCTCTGCTGCCCCATGTCCTGTCCAGCACCAAGCTGTCTCTCCTATCAACCCCTGTGCTCGCTGGCCTACACTGGCTCCCGGTCCCCAGTGCCTCAAATTTTAAATTCTCATCTTTGTCTTTAAATCCCTTTGTTCCCTTGCTCCTCCCTATCTCTGTAACTTTTTCCAGCCCTATAATCCCATCACCAAAGTCTTCATCTCTCTGACTCTGTCCTCCTGCGCTTTCCTCCTCCCTTCACCCCACCATTGATTACCCTGCCGACAGGGTACAGGAAACTTTTTTTTAATCCGGCACGGACGGGACCGACGTGGTGCCGGTTCATCAAAAATTCCGGATAACCGAACGCTTTAGTAAAAGATAGGGAGAGCTGAGAGCTCCGTATAAAGCAACAAACCCTGTTGCTTAGCAACAAGTGTAGAACAATGGCCACAAGTTCCAAGTGTCTCTGTAGCTTAGCAACAGCTGCAGCCACACCCTTGCACAGCAACAGATGGAAGAAGGCAAATACAATATGAAGTAAAACCTACTCCTGAATTTTGCCGGTTAACTGAGATTTCCGGTTATTTAGGTGCCGGTAAATCGAAAATTTCCTGTACCAGGCCCAATGTTCTGGAAGTCCCTCTCTAATCTCCTCCAACTCGTCCTTTAAGGCCCTCCTTAAAACACACCTTTTGGACCAAGCTTTTGATCACCCCTCCTAATATCTCATTCTTGTCCATTTTTGATTACGCTTCTATGAAGTGCTTTGGAAGGCTTGTCTATGCAAATGGCTGCATTTAAACCAAAGTGTTGTTGCTGTGTGCCCTTGCTACATGACTCCACACGTGGTGAGCTGCCAGTCCCAACCTTCAATCTTTTAAAGAGCGTCACTATACGGCGAAGATGCCCAGCACCAGCACAAAAACCCACGAGGGACAGAGGAGAAAGTTTATGCATGAACCGTTTTGTTTTATAGCAGAGAAACTCTGCAAGAGCTCCCTTAAGTGTTAAGGGTTGAACAAATTTCTCTAAAGTTACAGTGCAAGAGTATCTTGTTGAAAAAAAAAACCCACGGCCATTTCACCATCTCGGGGTTAACTAGGTGGTGGGTACAAGCATAAAAACAAAGTACATAAAGATGTTGGAATCGGAACAGTCGGCTGAAGCCTCTCTGTAGTACATGTGCTTTTAATCAGCTTTCAATTAGAGGTGGGGTTTCAGAGAACGCAGTCCAGTCATTAAGAAGAGGAAAAAAAAAATTGGCCAGAGCCAGCCTGGGAAAAATGCACAACTGGCTGGAGGAGGAAGCTGGAACAGGATCAGCGAGATCCATCCTCGGGACTGCTGTTGCACTCCTCCGAGCAGCCAGTTTCAAAAGTGGTCACTGGGATCAGGATTCCCCCTCCTGGTCACAGACAGTGCTGGATGCAGAGCAACCCGACTGAAGAAAGTGGAAGAAAATGTTGCCTTCAGCCCCGCTCCACCCACCCGCCCCCCCCCACCCTCCCCAGACTCTCTCCCATTCCTCTCCTGAAGCCGTTGATTCTTGCTGGGGTTCAGTTCCAGGGGGGGCTGTCACCCCACTGGCACCTCAGCCAAGTGGCCATTTTTCATGCGCGAGGAAGTGAGCGTTGGCAGGCTATTTGACCACAGAGGGCATCGCCATCAAGCCCCGCCGACATCTGCCAAAGGGGTGGCTGGATGGTGATCAGGAACGGGATCTCTGACATATAAGATTCTGAGGGGGTTTGACAGGGTAGATGCTGAGAGGTTGTTTCCCCTGGCTGGAGAGTCTAGAACTAGGGGACATAGTCTCAGGATAAGGGGTTGGCCATTTAAGACTGAGATGAGGAGAAATTTCTTCACTCAGAGGGTTGTGAATCTTTGGAATTCTCTACCCCAGAGGGCTGTGGATGCTGAATCGTTGCGTATATTCAAGACTGAGTTTGTTAGATTTTTGGACTCTAGGGGATTCAAGGGAAATGGAGATCGGGCAGGAAAGTGGAGTTGAGGTCGAAGATCAGCCATGATCTTATTGACTGGCGGAGCAGGCTCGAGGGGCCGTATGGCCTACTCCTGCTCCCAATTCTTATGTTCTTATGGGTTATCCCGCTCCCGAGCCCAGAGGCACTGAGCCCAAACTGTGACATTCCAACTGCTCCCCCAGCTGAGATGAGGCACAGCATAACGCTTACAAATGTACAGGTGGCAGTAGGTACTGTGGGATCCGTGGAGAAGCCATGCGCGTTACAAGGACAATTCTACAATAAGTGAGGTAGTGCAGCTCTGTCGGAGGCGCCAACTTTCGGCTGAGGCTTTAAAAGCGTGGCCCCGCCTGCCCTCTCAGGTGGACGTGTCACTATTTCGAAGAAGAGCAGAGGAGTTGTCCCCTGTGTCCTGGCCAATATGTATCCCTCACTCAACATCACTAAAACAGGTTATCTGGTCATGGTTAGAGTGCTGTGCGCGGGAGCTTGCTGTGCACAATTTGGCTGCCATGGCTCCTAGATTACAACAGTGACTACGCTGCAAAATTACTTAAGTGGCTGTAAAGCGCTTTGGGACGTCCTGAGGTCGTGAAAGGCGCTACATAAATGCAAGTCCTTTCTTTTTTTCTTTTATTACAAGGGTTAATATTCTGTCCAGCTACGCTGTCAAAGCCTCTTGTCCAGACCCCACAAGACCGCGACTCCGGTGGTCGATTACCTTGGCTAATAATTCCATCCTCTAATGCCCTTTACATCCTCGGTTAAATGAACAGAATCTCGAGTTACTAATACACGCTCCACTATCAGGCTCGGCTCTGCTGCGAGATTGCTCACGGTGGCTCCCACACACAGCTAATGAGGGGCCCCCAGACACCAGGCTCCATCAAAGAGACACAGAGAGTGCTCCCATCACTAACTGAGTGAGCGCACTCGGGAGATCTCCAACCACAGGGCGAGGCAAGCAGATCAAACGGTTCAAGGGATCGCGCAAACGTTCCAAGGAACATTGCCATCTAACAGCAGATTTTTAAATTTACGCTGCAAATAACTGTTCTCTATATATTTTCGTAACATTTCCCATGCCCGATGTTATTTTTGGGGGGGGGGGGCCATCGAGAGGAGGGAATGGAACAGCTTTCCGTCATTTCTGCACTCACGTGTCAGGACAGGATAAGATGGTGCGCCGAGCTCCCTCCACAACGCACTTTAATCCTTCCGCACCAGTGTGACTTTCCCCAAACCAGCTATTCTTGTGGTGCCTGCAAGACTGCAACAGGCACTGAACACTTGTGCAATTCTGTGCAATCGCCAAGCTGCTAGGGTTCGGTCCGAACTTGTTTTGCTCAGGGGCCCTTACAGTCAGAAATCCCTGTTACTTTGCTTTGAAGGTAGCCCTACAACCCTTCGAGATCTCTGCGCTCCTCCAATTCGGGCCTCTTGAGCACCCCCAATTTTCATCGCTCCACCATTGGCGGCCGTGCCTTCAGCTGCCAAGGCCCTGAGCCTTGGGATTCCCTCCCTAAACCTCTCTACCTCTCGCTCCTCCTTTAAGACGCTCCTTAAAACCTACCTCTTAGACCAAGCTTGTGGTCATCTGCCCTAATTTCTCCTTAAGTGGCTCGGGGTCAAATTTTGTTGGATAACGCTGCTGTGAAGCACTTTGGGGCATTTTACTACGTTAAAGGCGCTATATAAATGCAAGCTGTTGTTGTTGTTGCAGGTCCCCCACTCCATAACTCGCACACAGTGAGCTCCTGTTCTTGGTCACGGCGCCCTGGGAGGTACAGAGCTGGTGCCGGCTGCTTCCTCACAAGGACAGGGAAGGAGAAAAGCGAATGTAAAGGGCAAGTCAGCTATCGCTCCCTCCCTGCAGTGAAGCACATTGATCGTAAGTCGTACCCTCCCCCACCCCACCCCCCGCGAAAGAAGAGACCAAATCAGGAGCTCAATGTGTGTTGTGACACGGGGACACAGTCAGGGACCGTGCGGTCAAATATTGAGAAGTCACAGTGATGGGAGCTGTAGGCGCAAAGCAGCATTCGGCCACAGTGCCATCCCACCAACGCCAGCTAGGTGTCAACAGTGGCTCAGTGGGTAGCACGCTCACCTCTGACCCAGAAGGTTGTGGGTTCAAGTCCCGTTCCAGAGACTTCAGCATAAAATCTAGGCTGACATTCCCAGTGTGGTACTGAGGGGGTGCTGCACTGTCGGAGGTGCCGCCTTTTAAAAAAATTCTTTCATGGGATGTGGGCGTCGCTGGCAAGGCCAGCATTTATTGCCCATCCTTAGTTGCCCTCGAGCAGGTGGTGGTGAGCCACCTTCTTGAACCGCTGCAGTCCGTGCTGTTACGGAGGGAGTTCCAGGATTTTGACCCAGCGACGATGAAGGATCGGCGATATATTTCCAAGTCAGGATGGTGTGTGACTTGGAGGGGAACTTGGAGGTGGTGGTGTTCCCCATGCGCCTGCTGCCCTTGGTGGTAGAGTTCGCGGGTTTGGTGGATGCGACGTTAAACCGAGGTCCCATCTGCCCTCTCAGGGAGAAGCGGGTTATTTTACTGTTAAAAGATCCAATGGCACTATTTCGAAGAAGAGCAGGGGAGTTCTCCCCGGTGTCCTGGGGCCAATATTTATCCCTCAACCAACATCACTAAAACAGGTGATCTGGTCATCGTCTCATTGCTGTTTGTGGGAGCTTGCTGTGTGTAAATTGGCTGCCGCGGTTCCCACATTACAACAGTGACTACACGCCAAAAAAGTACTTCATTGGCTGTGAAGCATTTTGGATGTTCTGAGGCCATGAAAGACTCTATATAACTGCAAGTTCTTTCTTATATTCCCTATATAAATCAACAGTCAAGCTCCTGCTAAAAACAGGGGGGGGGGGGTAGGTAGAAAAACAATCCCAGAGTGGGAATTGTAAGAAATAAACTGAGATTTTACAAACCACAGTTGAGCAGTGTGGCCGCGGCTTTGTTCCAAGTTCTCCGGCTCGCTGTCGTTTACTGCCCACTTGTTTCCCACAAGAAAGAAATTTAGTTCAAAAAGGAAAATAAAACTTTATTCAGAGTTGCTTAACTCAAATGATCTGATAATTCAAAGTTTTCTTTTCGAACTAACCTCCCACTTTACCATGTTATTTATATTGCTTAATTCAAATGATTGGTTTATCAATTTTTTTTGGTGCATAAACATCGCGAACTGATCAGGAGTCGACATCACCCAGCGATCGGAGTAGGTAAAGTATCGGAGGAAAGGGTTTCATTCAATTCATGGTATTTTCAGAACGGAAGAAAAATGTGGGAGAACCAGGTTATTTTAATGTTAATATGGCACTGCCAGACTTCAAAGGTTTAATGTAATAGATTGAAGTCCTCTGTTGCTCTCATACTGTTAACTACGATATCATTATCCTGGGCTGCCTGGATCGCTGCCAATAAACATTTCAAAAACATTCGCTAAAACAAATGCAGCACAGCAGGGCAAAGTGGATATAGTCAAGAGGAGGGGGGTGCGAGGGAGAGAGGAGGGGGCGTGAGAGAGAGGGGAGGGGGCGCGAGGGAGAGAGAGGGGAGGGGGCGCGAGGGAGAGAGAGGGGGGCGCGAGGGAGAGAGAGGGGGGCGCGAGGGAGAGAGAGGGGAGGGGGCGCGAGGGAGAGGGAGGGGGCGCGAGGGAGAGAGAGGGGGCGCGAGGGAGAGAGAGGGGGCGCGAGGGAGAGAGAGGGGAGGGGGCGCGAGGGAGAGAGAGGGGGCGCGAGGGAGGGAGAGGGGGGGCGCGAGGGAGGGAGAGGGGGGCGCGAGGGAGAGGGGGGCGCGAGGGAGAGAGAGGGGAGGGGGCACGAGGGAGAGGGAGGGGGCGCGAGGGAGAGAGAGGGGGCGCGAGGGAGAGAGAGGGGGCGCGAGGGAGAGAGAGGGGAGGGGGCGCGAGGGAGAGAGAGGGGGGCGCGAGGGAGAGAGAGGGGGGCGCGAGGGAGAGAGAGGGGGGCGCGAGGGAGAGAGAGGGGAGGGGGCGCGAGGGAGAGGGAGGGGGCGCGAGGGAGAGGGAGGGGGCGCGAGGGAGAGGGAGGGGGGGGGCGCGAGGGAGAGAGAGGGGGGCGCGAGGGAGAGAGAGGGGGGCGCGAGGGAGAGAGAGGGGGGCGCGAGGGAGAGAGAGGGGGGCGCGAGGGAGAGAGAGGGGGGCGCGAGGGAGGGAGAGGGGGGCGCGAGGGAGAGGCGGGCGCGAGGGAGAGGGGGGCGCGAGGGAGAGAGAGGGGGGCGCGAGGGAGGGAGAGGGGGGCGCGAGGGAGAGGGGGGCGCGAGGGAGAGGGGGGCGCGAGGGAGAGAGAGGGGAGGGGGCACGAGGGAGAGGGAGGGGGCGCGAGGGAGAGAGAGGGGGCGCGAGGGAGAGAGAGGGGAGGGGGCGCGAGGGAGAGAGAGGGGGGCGCGAGGGAGAGAGAGGGGGGCGCGAGGGAGAGAGAGGGGAGGGGGCGCGAGGGAGAGGGAGGGGGCGCGAGGGAGAGAGAGGGGGCGCGAGGGAGAGAGAGGGGGCGCGAGGGAGAGAGAGGGGAGGGGGCGCGAGGGAGAGAGAGGGGGCGCGAGGGAGGGAGAGGGGGGCGCGAGGGAGGGAGAGGGGGGCGCGAGGGAGAGGGGGGCGCGAGGGAGAGAGAGGGGAGGGGGCACGAGGGAGAGGGAGGGGGCGCGAGGGAGAGAGAGGGGGCGCGAGGGAGAGAGAGGGGAGGGGGCGCGAGGGAGAGAGAGGGGGGCGCGAGGGAGAGAGAGGGGGGCGCGAGGGAGAGAGAGGGGGGCGCGAGGGAGAGAGAGGGGAGGGGGCGCGAGGGAGAGGGAGGGGGCGCGAGGGAGAGGGAGGGGGCGCGAGGGAGAGGGAGGGGGGGGGCGCGAGGGAGAGAGAGGGGGGCGCGAGGGAGAGAGAGGGGGGCGCGAGGGAGAGAGAGGGGGGCGCGAGGGAGAGAGAGGGGGGCGCGAGGGAGAGAGAGGGGGGCGCGAGGGAGAGAGAGGGGGGCGCGAGGGAGGGAGAGGGGGGCGCGAGGGAGAGGCGGGCGCGAGGGAGAGGGGGGCGCGAGGGAGAGAGAGGGGGGCGCGAGGGAGGGAGAGGGGGGCGCGAGGGAGAGGGGGGGCGCGAGGGAGAGGGGGGCGCGAGGGAGAGGGGGGCGCGAGGGAGAGAGAGGGGAGGGGGCACGAGGGAGAGGGAGGGGGCGCGAGGGAGAGAGAGGGGGCGCGAGGGAGAGAGAGGGGAGGGGGCGCGAGGGAGAGAGAGGGGGGCGCGAGGGAGAGAGAGGGGGGCGCGAGGGAGAGAGAGGGGGGCGCGAGGGAGAGAGAGGGGGGCGCGAGGGAGAGAGAGGGGGGCGCGAGGGAGAGAGAGGGGGGCGCGAGGGAGAGAGAGGGGGGCGCGAGGGAGAGAGAGGGGGGCGCGAGGGAGAGAGAGGGGGGGGCGAGGGAGAGAGGGGGGGGCGCGCGAGGGAGAGGGGGGGGCGCGCGAGGGAGAGTGGAGGGGGGCGCGCGAGGGAGAGAGGAGGGGGCGCGCGAGGGAGAGAGGAGGGGGCGCGCGAGGGAGAGAGGAGGGGGCGCGCGAGGGAGAGAGGAGGGGGCGCGCGAGGGAGAGAGGAGGGGGCGCGCGAGGGAGAGAGGAGGGGGCGCGCGAGGGAGAGAGGAGGGGGCGCGCGAGGGAGAGAGGAGGGGGCGCGCGAGGGAGAGAGGAGGGGGGCGCGCGAGGGAGAGAGGAGGGGGCGCGCGAGGGAGAGAGGAGGGGGCGCGCGAGGGAGAGAGGAGGGGGCGCGCGAGGGAGAGAGGAGGGGGCGCGCGAGGGAGAGAGGAGGGGGCGCGCGAGGGAGAGAGGAGGGGGCGCGCGAGGGAGAGAGGAGGGGGCGCGCGAGGGAGAGAGGAGGGGGCGCGCGAGGGAGAGAGGAGGGGGCGCGCGAGGGAGAGAGGAGGGGGCGCGCGAGGGAGAGAGGAGGGGGGCGCGCGAGGGAGAGAGGAGGGGGCGCGCGAGGGAGAGAGGAGGGGGGCGCGCGAGGGAGAGAGGAGGGGGCGCGCGAGGGAGAGAGGAGGGGGCGCGCGAGGGAGAGAGGAGGGGGCGCGCGAGGGAGAGAGGAGGGGGGCGCGCGAGGGAGAGAGGAGGGGGCGCGCGAGGGAGAGAGGAGGGGGCGCGCGAGGGAGAGAGGAGGGGGCGCGCGAGGGAGAGAGGAGGGGGCGCGCGAGGGAGAGAGGAGGGGGGCGCGCGAGGGAGAGAGGAGGGGGCGCGCGAGGGAGAGAGGAGGGGGCGCGCGAGGGAGAGAGGAGGGGGCGCGCGAGGGAGAGAGGAGGGGGCGCGCGAGGGAGAGAGGAGGGGGCGCGCGAGGGAGAGAGGAGGGGGCGCGCGAGGGAGAGAGGAGGGGGCGCGCGAGGGAGAGAGGAGGGGGGCGCGCGAGGGAGAGAGGAGGGGGCGCGCGAGGGAGAGAGGAGGGGGCGCGAGGGAGGGGGGAGGGGGCGCGAGGGAGGGAGGAGGGGGCGCGAGGGAGGGAGGAGGGGGCGCGAGGGAGGGAGGAGGGGGCGCGAGGGAGGGAGGAGGGGGCGCGAGGGAGGGAGGAGGGGGCGCTAGGGAGGGAGGAGGGGGCGCTAGGGAGGGAGGAGGGGGCGCGAGGGAGGGAGGAGGGGGCGCGAGGGAGGGAGGAGGGGGCGCGAGGGAGGGAGGAGGGGGCGCGGGGGAGAGAGGAGGGGGCGCGGGGGAGGGAGGAGGGGGCGCGGGGAGGGAGGAGGGGGCGCGGGGGAGGGAGGAGGGGGCGCGGGGGAGAGAGGAGGGGGCGCGGGGGAGAGAGGAGGGGGCGCGGGGAGAGAGGAGGGGGCGCGGGGAGAGAGGAGGGGGCGCGGGGGGAGAGAGGAGGGGGCGCGGGGGAGAGAGGAGGGGGCGCGGGGGAGAGAGGAGGGGCGCGGGGGAGAGAGGAGGGGGCGCGGGGGAGAGAGGAGGGGGCGCGGGGGAGAGAGGAGGGGGCGCGGGGGAGAGAGGAGGGGGCGCGGGGGAGAGAGGAGGGGGCGCGGGGGAGAGAGGAGGGGGCGCGGGGGAGAGAGGAGGGGGCGCGGGGGAGAGAGGAGGGGGCGCGGGGGAGAGAGGAGGGGGCGCGGGGGAGAGAGGAAGGGGCGCGGGGGAGAGTGGAAGGGGCGCGGGGGAGAGAGGAGGGGGCGCGGGGGAGAGAGGAGGGGGCGCGGGGGAGAGAGGAGGGGGCGCGGGGGAGAGAGGAGGGGGCGCGGGGGAGAGAGGAGGGGGCGCGGGGGAGAGAGGAGGGGGCGCGGGGGAGAGAGGAGGAGGCGCGGGGGAGAGAGGAGGGGGCGCGGGGGAGAGAGGAGGGGGGCGCGGGGGAGAGAGGAGGGGGCGCGGGGGAGAGAGGAGGGGGCGCGGGGGAGAGAGGAGGAGGCGCGGGGGAGAGAGGAGGGGGCGCGGGGGAGAGAGGAGGGGGGCGCGAGGGTGGCAATAGAAAGAAGACGAGAGGAATTTTTTTTCTAGTCTAGTTCTCCATTTTAAATGCTGAGCCCACATACAGATATTAATAATCAGTTCATGCAATTTTGAGATGGCAGGCCAGTCACAGGACTGCTGAGAGATATTTCCTTGATCCCACGGTTGCAGTGGGGAAGCTGTGCGCACAGGAAACTGAGTCTAGAGAACCAGGTCTGCAGTGTTACGGCCTTGTCACCGATAGATGCTCTCTTCGAGTGTGGCTTTCCCCACTGGGAGTGCGGGACCGCAGAATACACTTCACTCTGAATCACCGCTCTCAGGGAAAAAGCCTTTTTTTTCGGCTGAACACCATCCTCAAGATTTGAATCGTGAGAGGTTGCTGCCTCTCTGTGGAAATTCCACTCACTGCAGGGTGATGTGGCCCAAACATCTGCCCCAAGCTGGGGACAGGAAGGTTTGATACCACGGTCATTTGTAGACGGGTACCAGGGAAAAATGACCATGAAAGCTGCCGGATGGTCAGAAAAAAGCCAACGCCTTTACTGACGCCCTTCAGGGACGGGGAACTGCCTCCTGGTAGGGTAAGCTAAGAACGCAGAGAGCGCTGGGAAGCTTGACCTAAACTGCTAAAATGCTGAGCAAAATAACATGTTCTAAATGGAACATTGTGACCTCGATAACAAAACCACAAAAGCAGTTCATGCAAACAACATGACAGACAAGTGACTGTGATGAGCAGAAACCACAGTCAAAGCGATGCCTGCGGTTTTTCCTAAGTAAGGCATACATGCAAAACAACATATTCATAATTGCGGTTTTCGAGGATAAAAGCAGCCACTTTTTTGCTGTAAAATGAGAAATTCTTTCGACCTTGATGGGAAGAAGGATTTCTCCGGTGTGCACTTGAATAAAGCGATCGTTGTACTGTACCGAAGTCTCCCCCGAGTCCTTTTCAACCACAACACCTCCCGTACCCGGTCTGAGCAGTAACGCCTCTGAGTCAGAAGGTTGTGGGCTTATAGGCGGACACTCCAGTGCGGTGCTGAGGGAGTGGCTGCACTGTCGGAGGTGCCGTCTTTCGGATGAGACGTTAAATTGTCTGCTCTCTCAGGTGGGTGTAAAAGATCCTATGGCACTATTTCGAAGAAGAGCAGGGGAGTTATCCCCGGTGTCCTGGGGCCAATATTTATCCCTCAATCAACATCACTGAAACAGATTATCTGGTCATTATCACATTGCTGTTTGTGGGAGCTTGCTGTGCGCAAATTGGCTGCCGCGTTTTCTACATCACAACAGTGACTCCACTTCAAAAGTACTTCATTGGCTGGAAAGCACTTTGGGATGTCCTGAGGGCATGAAAGGCGCTATAGAAATGCAAGTCTTTCTTTAAACTAAACCCTCAAAGAGTGTAAAAGGGCACCATCACCTTGCCAACACGGGTTGGGAACTGCTTCATGGGGTATGTGTACAGGAAGATGCCACCATCAAATGTTTCAATATTAAAGTTTTGCAAACGTCTGAATCACACCGAGTGCGAGATGTTCTTTCTGGGCTCTTGCAGTTTGCAGATTTCCTTTAAGCCCTGGGAACCTTCCTGCAAAAACCCTCCTTTATTAACATTCAACGGCAGCACTATCGCCGAATCCCCCACCATGAATATGCTGGGGGTCACCATTGACCAGAAGCTTAACTGGACCAGCCACATAAATACTGTGGCTACAAGAGTAGGCCAGAGGCTGGGTATTCTGCAGCGAGTGACTCACCTCCTGACTCCCCAAAGCCTTTCCACCAGCTACAAGGCACAAGTAAGGAGTGTGATGGAATACTCTCCACTTGCCTGGATGAGTGCAGTTCCAACAACACTCAAGAAGCTCAACACCTTCCAGGACAAAGCAGCCCGCTTGATTGGCACCCCATCCATCACCTTGAACATTCACTCCCTCCACTAGTGGCTGCAGCGTGTACCATCTACAAGATGCACTGCAGCAACTCGCCAAGGCTCCTTCGGCAGCACCTCCCAAACCCATGACCTCTACCACCTAGAAGGATAAGGGCAGCAGGCGCATGGGAACACCACCACCTCCAAGTTCCCCTCCATCACACACCATCCTGACTTGGAAATATATCGGCCGTTCCTTCATCGTCGCTGGGTCAAAATCCTGGAACTCCCTCCCTAACAGCACTGTGGGAGTACCTTCACCACACGGACTGCAGCTGTTCAAGAAGGTAGCTCACCACCACTTTCTCAAGAGCAACAAGGGATGGGCAATAAATGCTGGCCCTGCCAGCGACGCCCACATCCCAGGAACAAATAAAAAAAACAAAGGGCTGTTGGCCTCAGCCTGGATTGGACAGCAGTGGAACAGCAGACACGGGCTGGGCTGGGCTGGGCATCCCTGCGCCGGCCACAAACTACCCAGGTTAGGGCAGGTGACCAAAAGCTTGGTCAAAGAGGAGCGTCTTAAGAGGAGAGAGAGGGGTAGAGAGGCGGAGATGTTCACGGAGGGAATTCCAGAGCTTAGGGCCTAGGCAGCTGAAGGCACGGCCGCCAACGGTGGAGCGATTGAAATCAGGGACGAGCAAGAGGCCAGAATTGGAGGAGCGCAGAAATCTCGGAGGGTTGTAGATCTGGAGGGGATTACCGAGACAGGCAGAGGCCATGGAGGGATTTGAACACAAGGATGAGAATTCTGAAATCGAGGCGTTGCTGGACTGGGAGCCAATGTAGGTCAGCGAGCACAGGGAGGGATGGGCGAACGGGACGTAGTGCGAGTTAAATTTTGTTTGACTACGCTCCCGTGAAGCACCTTGGGACGTTTTACTATGGTAAAAGGCACTATAAATGCATACAAGTTATTGCTGTCACTGAAAGCCAGACAAAGCCCTGGTGCAGTTCTCGCCCAGGAAGAGAATACACAGCTAATTTCACAAGGCCTCCAACACAGGGTGGGGTCGGGCTCCGTGTTTAGATGCGGCTTCCACTTTGTATCCTTCAGTTGACAGGGGCCACGAGCAAACAGACAGACTACCCCACAACTCAATCACGCCAGTGTCCTCACTCAATGCACGCTTCTGGGGAGGACAGGCCCGGGGCATGGACGAGGCAGCCTCTGATCAATTCTTGCTTCCGTCGAGTCAGGCCACTTCACACAGGACCTGGAGGTTTATAAAAAAAAATCCACTCTCGGGATGTGGGCGTCGCTGGCAAGGCCAACATTTATTGCCCATCCCTAGTTGCCCTTGAGAAGGTGGTGGTGGTGAGCCTCCTTCTTCAACCGCTGCAGTCCGCGTGGTGAAGGTACTCCCACAGTGCTGTTAGAAGTTCCGGGATTTTGACCCAGCGACGATGAAGGAACGGCGATATGTCCAGGTCTCGATGGTGTGTGACTTGGTGGGAGGGGAGTGGTGGGGGTGGAACTTGGAGGTGGTGGTGTTCCCATGCGCCTGCTGCCCTTGTTCTTCTAGGTGGAAGAGGCCGCGGGTTTGGGAGGTGCTGCCGAAGAAGCCTTGGCGAGTTGCTGCAGTGCATCTTGTAGATGGTACACACTGCAGCCACGGTGCGCCGGTGGTGGAGGGAGTGAATGTTTAAGGTGGCGGATGGGGTGCCAATCAAGCGGGCTGCTTTGTCCTGGATGGTGCCAAGTTTCTTGAGTGTTGTTGGAGCTGCCTCGCTCGGCCTACACAAGGCTCATGGTCAACAGGCTCCTTTTAACCTCCCCATTAAAGATAAAGCAATTGGTTTTGACTCACCGTAACATCGCCAGGTCTGAAGAGGAACTGCCGGTTGAGGTTCGACCTTTCAATGGTGTCCATGTCAGTCACTGTGATACTCCCACCTTCTCCCGCTCCTAGGCCAATCATGGCAAAATTCTTCAGCAGCTCACATCCAATGGCACCGGCACCGACCTAGGAACGCAGCAAGAGTGAATCAACCCTCCGAGAACAGGCAGCACCTTTCCCATCCTCATGTAGCACGGTGAAAGCGAGAGAGCCGGTGCCAGGGAGGCATCGGACAGGGGCCTTCAGAAAGCTGTGAACGGGGCTGTACAGAGGAGCATTGCGCGAGGTGCGAGAGGAGAAGTGATGGAGCCGAGAGGTGGGATGTGAGGGGAGGAGGTGCGTGTGAGCAGGAGATGTGCATGATGGGGCAGGGGGCCGGCGGGGGGAAGATGGGTGGGGTGGGGTGAGGTGAGATTGAAGTGCGAGAGGGAGGTCAGAAAGTGGATGTCCTTGTGGGTTCTCCAAGTGAGAGGGAGGGGCGGGGGGAGTTAAAAAGGAGAGGGACAGGAGAGGAGGGCGATCGATTAGGGAGGGGAAGCAGGGACGGAGTAGCAAAGGCACAGAAACTGCATCAGTGTGGGGAGGCTGAAACAGCGAGAGGGCCATAAATTTCCAGTTTACGGAGGCTCTCAGGACAGCATAATCTCAGACTATGTTGGAGTGTGAGGGGGCGGGGCGGTGGGTGGGATAGGCAGCAAAACTTTCTCAATGGGCAAAGAATTACAGGGGGGGGGTTTGCAGGTGGGGGGGGTCGTGTTTAGGGAGAGTTTTCTTAGGAAGGATGTATTAAATTGAGCGAGAATACTTATTGGGGGCTAAATTTAGTTGATTTGCGCCTCCCGCTAGGGCGCTAACGGGGCGCAAGTCAACTAGTGCTTGGGTGCGGCGTCGCTAATGCCTCCCGCGAAATTTAGCGGGAGGTTAGCGGGGGCGCTAACCGTTAGCGCTGTGCTGCGCCGCCGGCGATGACGTCATCGCCGTGCGCAGCACCCCGGCTGTAATATTGGGTGGCGCCCCCCCCACGGCTTACCGCCGGACGCTATGTCCGCTGGGGTCAGGGGGACCTACCTGCGGCCGGGGCGGCGCTAGTTAAAGGGGAGGTGGCGGGCGGCCATTTTTGTTGCTGGCCGCCTGCCAGCACCTGCCTCCGTTGCTGTCCCCGGCCCCCGTGAACCCCCCCCCCCCTCCTCGAGTGCCGAGCTCGTTTGCTGGCACTCCCAATCCCTGGTGGCCCGGCTGGGTGCTGGGACGCACTGCGCCAGGCCCCACCCCTTTAATAAGGGGAGGAAGGCCTGCAGTACCGCGGCACGAGATACTGGCTCCCTCTTGGGGCACTACCTAGGAAATTTGGCCACGGGGGGGGGGGGGGGCACTAAAAATTACAGTTGGGCGCCACCAAATTTTTTACCCCATCCCTAACTGCCCTTGAGAAAATGGTGGTGAGCTGCCTTGTTGAACCGCAGCAGTCCGTGTGGTGAAGATACTCCCAGAGTGGCTTGCTAGGCCATTTCAGAGGGCAGTTAAGAGTCAACCACATTGCTGTGGGTCTGGAGTCACATATAGGTCAGACCGGGTATGGATGGCAGATTTCCGGGTATGGAAACCAGATGGGTTTTTATGACAATCTGGTCATTTCATGGTCACCATTACTGATACTAGCTTTTTATTCCAGATTTATTTAATTAACTGAAATTAAATTCCCCAGCTGCCGTGCTGGGATTTGACCTCACGTCTCCGGATCATTGGTCCAGTCCTCTTGATTACTAGTCCAGTAACATAACCACTATGCTACCGTTCCCCTAAGCATAGTTCACCTTCCCCAGACACAGAATTTCAGAAACACGCTGAGATACAGGCGCCTGGTGACCCTAATGAGAAAGGGCACGTGACCTCAATAGCAGCCGGATCCAGCCTCTGTGACGAGTTCAGCGACTAACGTTACATTCAACATTGCCAACCCCCCCCCCCCCCCCCATCACAGCACCACCTCCAGGCGTAACAGGTACTGCAGGTAAACGTGGGCACTTTGAAAGTGGGAGACCTCCATCACCGCAACCTGTGGGAGGAGGAATGAAGCGATTGCACCGGGCTGCAAACGCCCATACACCTTGAGTATTGTGTGCAGTTTTGGTCGCCCTATTTGAGGAAGGATGTTCTTGCCATGGAGGGAGTGCAGCGAAGATTCACCAGACTGATACCTGGGATGGCAGGAATGACGTATGAAGAAAGATTGGGTCGATTGGGCTTATATTCGCTGGAGTTTAGAAGAATGAGAGGGGATCTCATTGAAACTTATAAAATTCTAACAGGACTAGACAGACTAGATGCAGGAAGGATGTTCCCGATGGCAGGGGAGTCCAGAACCAGGGGTCACAGTCTAAGAATAAGGGGTAAGCCATTTAGGACTGAGATGAGGAGGAATTTCTTCACCCAGAGAGTGGTGAACCTGTGGAATTCTCTACCACAGAAGGCAGTTGAGACCAATTCATTAAATATATTCAAGAAGGAGTTTGATATATTTCTTAAGGCTAAAGGGATCAAGGGATATGGGGAGAAAGCAGGGACAGGGTACTGAATTTGGATGATCAGCCATGATCTCATTAAATGGCGGAGCAGGCTCGAGGGGCCGAATGGCCTCCTCCTGCTCCTATCTGCTATGTTTCTATGTTAAGGAGTTCTCACTACCACGTGGTAGTTTAGCTTTCCAAGTAAAAAATCAAGATTTCACACGCACGCTCCCTCTTCTTAAGCTACAGCATCCCGTAACTATGAGGAGGACGAGCTGATGCAGCCTAACAATCAGGGAAAGAACGTACAGTACTGATAACCTCACTTGTTTGAGAAGAATTTATTTTATAGCAGTGAGCTCTGGCTACTGGTGACACTGCCTGTGTTTCCTTTCTGACCCCAAGGCGAGTTCCCAATCCCATCGCCAATGCCACCTATTTTCATCTCCGCACCACCCAACCTGCTTTCTTACCTCACTTCCGCCACTGCTAAAGCTCTCACTCCCCCTGTTTCAGTCACCTCCAGGCCCGGCTGCTCCAGGACCACCCCCTTCGTAAGCTAAAACTTGGCTGCTGAAACCTGTCATGTTGTTGGGCACCAACCTTTCACCGGGAAAATAAGCATACTCCAGCAAAACCAACCGAATCTCAGGCCTCGTCCGCCACTTACCAGGAAGTACTTCTGCGTCTTCAGCTTCTCCTGGAAGTCTGCCCCGAAGATCGCAATCTGCCCATCGTAACGGCAGCCTCTCTGCGCAGAGAGAAAGAAAGAAAGCACAAACAACAGGCCGGTTAGGTCAATCATAGAGTTATACAGCACAGAAAGAGGCCCTTTGGCCCGTCGTGTCCGCGCCGGCCCTCAAGCCCTGTCTATTCTAATCCCATTTTCCAGCACTTGGTCCGTAGCCTTGTATGCTATGGCATTTCAAGTGCTCATCTAAATGCTTCTTGAATGGTGTGAGGGTTCCTGCCTCCACCACCCTTTCAGGCAGTGAGTTCCAGGTTCCAACCACCCTCTGGGTGAAAAAGTTTTCCCTCAAATCCCCTCTAAACCTCCTTCCCCTTACCTTGAAACAATGGCCCCTGGTTATTGACCCCTCTACTAAGGGGAAAAGTTCCTTTCTATCTACCCTATCTATGCCCCTCATAATTTTGTACACCTCAATCAGGTCCCCCCTCAACCTTCTCTGCTCTAATGAAAACAATCCCAGCCGGTCCAGTCTCTCTTCATAGCTGAAGCGCTCCAGCCCAGGGAACATCCTGGTGAATCTCCTCTGCACCCTCTCCAATGCAATCACATCCTTCCTATAGTGTGGTGACCAGAACTGCACACAGTATTCCAGCTGTGGCCTAACTAGCGTTTTGTACAGCTCCATCATGACCTCCCTGCTCTTATATTCTATGCCTTGGCTAATGAAGGCAAGTATCCCATATGCCTTCTTACCCACCTTATCGACCTGTCCTGCTGCCTTCAATAACAGATGGAGGGAGCTCTTTCAAAGAGCCGGCACAGGCACGATGGGCCGAAAGGCCTCCTTCTGTGCTGGACCCAACTGCAATTAAGAACATAAAAGAAATAGGAGCAGGAGTAGGCCATTCGGCCCCTCGAGCCTGCTCCGCCATTCAATAAGATCATGGCTGAGCTGATCGTGGCCTCAACTCCACTTTCCCGCCCGCTCCCCGTAACCCTTGACTCCCCTGTGGCTCAAATATCTGTCAATCTCCGCCTTAAATATATTCAATGACCCAGCCTCCACAGCTCTCTGGGGTAGAGAATTCCAAAGATTCGCGACCCTCTGAGAGAAGAAATTCCTCCTCATCTCCGTCTTAAATGGGCGACTCCTTATCCTGAAACTGTGCCCCTAGTTCTAGATACCCCCCACGAGGGGAAACAATCTCTCAGCATCTACCCTGTCAATCCCCCTCAGAATCCTATAATAAGATCACCTCTCATTCTTCTAAACTCCAATTAAAAGGAGAGTGTATGCTGTACTCTAGAAACATCAGCTGGTCAGCAACGTGTTAAAAATCACTTGAAGAAGTAACCCCCTCAGGAGTTTATAGACGCCACCCCCCACCTCTTAACTTCCCGCCAAGATTTATCCGTACTCTTTATCCGATAATTCAACAAGGTCAAGGAATCCAATCTTTTTGTCGTTCCAACCCATTTGCGTGCAGCTGATGTTTTAATGTTGTCGACTGATTGGTCAACAATTGGCCCAAAGTCACCCTCTGTTGAATACACAATTTCATAAACGTCAACCGATAATGTCTGTGACAAGCAAACCAAACCTGATTAGCTTAGTAACGAGTATTCGCACATTGTGGTCACACATAATGATCATTAATCAATTAACAACCTGTTTAGCAACTCATTCTCAGAATTTGTCATCAAATTACTCGATCTTGATAGTTAAACATGATCCACTTGGAATATAATCAGTCGTGAAAACAGAGACTACTCTGTGTCAGCTGTGGCTCACATTCTCTAGGTCGGAGAGGCTAGGAGTGAGCAGGTGCTGCTGGCTGCTTGATTACTGCAGGGAGTTGGAGTGAGTTTGTAAAAAGTTGGTGGTGGGATTTTCTTTTTCAGGTTTTAGGGCATTTTTGGTCCATAAACAGCAGCCAGATGGCCCCGGAGTGCCGGGCCCCTCAGAGGACAATGCTCCCAGGATGAATTTAATCAGGGGAGAAAATGTTGGGGGAAGGGAGAGTAAACAGCCCAAGGATTTGGGCCGGGACCCCAGGAGGTTTGGAAAAGAAAACACGGTGGTGGTTCGGTGTGAGGATAAGGAGATACGAGCTTGGGATATTATCCAGGCGGTACATGAGGACTGTGGCGAGGGAAGCTGCTTTGCCTGCCGACCAAAGCCGAATGTAGGGTTCGAGGTGACGGTCAGTGGCCGAGAGGAGGTGGAAAGACTTTTACTGAGTTTGAAGGTTGGAGATAGATTCTTGGAGGTATCTGTGCTATATTCTGAAGAGGTGGTGGTCTTATTCTTAAACCTGCTGGTTCATATTGAGGACGATGAGCTAATAAAAAAGTTGGAGTTGTGGGACATTAAAATCTGCTCGGCAATAAAGAGGAGATACTATCCAGGAACACAGGTAGCAGATGGAACCCGTTACATTAAGGTGTGGTTCCCAGAGGGGGTGAAGTCATTGCCGTACAGCATGAAATTCGAGACAATGGAAGGAGTGCAGTACTTCCGGGTACTGCATGATAACCAGGTGAAGGTTTGTTATTGTCCTGGACACGACCATCTTGTAAGAAACTGTCCGGACTTGTACTGTTATAACTGCGGCGAGTCTGGACACATTGCTTGGAGCTGCAAGGCGGCGAGCTGTGGGGCGTGTCACAAAGGCCCCACCCACTGTGAGTGTGAGGCAGAAGGAAGCCCCTTGAGTGCCGAGGAGATGGGAGAAGGAAAAGCAGCCGGAGGTGTGAGTGGAGCGGCTGCAGGAGCGGAGCAGGTGGAGGACACAGCTGATGAATGGAAGGAGAAAAGAGCGCAGGAAGAGGCAGAAAATTGCGGAGCAGAGAACAGGATGGAAATGGTGGAAAACACACCAAGTAGGGTGGAAACGGACAAAGACAGCAGAGGGCAGCACGGGTCGAGGGCAGAGTCGAGCCATAATACGGCTCGGCTCTCAATAAAAAATCTGGTGTCCGCGGGGGGAAGAGGAGGCGGGAGCGGGGTGCAGGGTAAGTGTAAGTACTTCAAAGAAAGATGGGGAGTCGGACATCTCAGGGAGCAAGACAGGGTGCAAGAGGCAGGAGCCTTAAAGGGGCAGCTGGACGGGAGCAGGGAGACAAAGACAACAGCAGGGAGCAAGATAGGTGCAGATGCGCCATTGTCCCAGAGAGAGAAGAAACAGGGAGCAAGGGTCAGCGGTGGGGTGAGGCCGAAGGGAGTGCTGGAGAAACCGTGATAGCAGGAAGACTCTCTAAGGGAGATTATGGGCTCGATTTTGTCAATGGGGAGCTTTTGGAGGCGGGACTCCCACTTTTTGGGTTGTAGCCCCGCCTCCATCGACTTGTGGCCAACCCACGCTATTTTCCCTTGATTGACCTTGTTAAGCCCACCCAGCGGGCTCAGCAGGCCAATTAAGGGACACCTGGTTACTGGTGACGTCAGTGATTGACATTTCATCTGTCAAGAGCTTTTGACAGATGAAAAATCAGCGTTAGACAGCTCTGTGAAGCTGTCAAACACTGACAATCTGTCTTCTAACTTGAGTCCTTCTACTCAGACTCAGTTAGAGATCTCTCCAGACCAGAAAGCAGAGGCTGCAGCTTTTGACAGTTCAGCGGCCATTCTGCTTTCTGTGCCGGTGAGCTGAGGGACTCCCGAGAACTGAAGGAAGGAAGCCTGCAGGAGAAAGTAAAGGTAAGTAAAATTTATTAAAACACTTTACACTTACCTCACATACTTACCTCTGCACACATGCACCAATCACTCCCCTGCACAACGGACATCTCGACCCCTCCAACCCCTGCAGACCGACGGCCCGCCTTGCTAACTTGGCGAGGTTCGGAGCCATTGGACAGCCCACACTTCAGGGCTAAAAATAGGGATTAGGCAAAAAACTGCCTGTTAACTACCTGTTAACAGACAGTTAATTGGCATTAATCCCCTTCCTGCCTCGGGGAGGCGGCTCCCAGCACAGGTCGGGTACCCGCCTCCTGGGACATAGGCACGGAGGCAGGTTAGGGGCGGGATGGGTTCCTGCCCCCCGATTCTGCAATTTTCCCACCACTCCCGCCTCCAAACCCGCCTCCTCGGGGCTTGGAAAATCCAGTCCTATGTATCTGACAGGGAAGAGGGACGGGAGGTTACAGAAGAGCTCGAGAGTGAGGAATCGGAGGGGGACAGAGACATGGAAGTGGGGGGTGGGGTGGCATCGTATGGAAAGGGAAAGGTTAGTGAGGGGCAGAAGGGGCAGCTCCTCGGCCCAAATCTAATGTAAGGAAGAGGCTGAAACTGCAGGGAAGTTTCAAACAGGAGGTGAAAAAGAGCTGAAGGCTGCAGGAGAAAGCAACAGCTGCCTGAAAAGTTGGGATGGAGCATGAGAGAAGGGAAGGGTCAGAAATTAAATGATGGGGAGATTATCAGGCACACTTCCCTTATTTGGAGCCATGATCACATTAGTCTCGATTAATGTGAACGGACTGAGGGGTGAGAAGAAATTGCAGCAGTTGTTGCAGGGTTTTAAAGGCACTAACTTGTTGTGTCTGCAATAAACCTTTTGGGATGAGGATATTCTAGAAAGAGTTCGGAAGGTTTGGAAGGGAGAGGTGTTTGCAAGTTGTGCAAACAATAACCGTAGAGGGGTGGCTGTTTTGGTGAGTCCGTCCTTAAAAGAGAACGTTGCCTTGGTGGACAAGGTCACTGAGGGGAGATTTTTATGGCTAAAGGCAAAAATGGAGGAATTTAATTGCGATCTCTTTAATATCTATGCACCGAACGACCAGTGCAAGCGTCGCAAGTTTTTTTGGTGGTTATTCACTGAAGTGGCAGAGGTGGAGAACCCTTGTATAGTGGGGGATTTTAATGTATTTTTATCTCGGATGGACATTGCAGCCCAGATGACCTTTAAGGATGATGGCCCAGAAATTCGGGTCTCCACAGGTGAGTACGCACGGGTTACTCACCCGTAGGCCCAACGGAAGTGCCGGTTTCGTGCATGCACTGCGCATGCGCGGGAAACCAGAACTTCCGTTTCCTTAAAGGAAGGGGTTCAGAGGTCGAACGCGTGCGCCGGAGACGTTTTGTTTCCAGGTTTCTCCGGGAGGGTAAGTCTCCAGGAATTACACATGTAAAAAGTAGGCGCAAGGCCAGCTTTTAACAAGGTAAGTGGTGAATTAATTAAAATTAAAACATTTTTTCCCCCACAGGTTTATTATTTTAAAATACTTTAAAGGTAAGTTTATTTTTAGCCCCGTTAGAAAATGTAATTAATTTTTTCAAAAATTTAAATTGTTTAAAATAGTTATTTTATGTAATTTATAGTTATTTTAAAAATGTGATAAAAAAAAAATTATTTGAAGTTTTAGTGATGTTTTGGGGCTTATAGTATTTATAGTTTTGACAGCGCTTCCTGTCAATTTTATGAATGGGCATTTCCCTGCTCCGATTGGTTCTTCATGGCCCACATGATCCATGGGGACGCATCGAACTAACTGCGCCCCTGGGATACGCAAGCACTGCGCGCCGGCCGTTGGAGCAGGCCCAGGATCGGAATCCCACGCGGGCCCACAGCTCAACGGCCGGCGCGCTAGGTAAGTGCAGGTCGGAGGCTTGCACCCGCGGGAAGCCTCCGACCCGAATTTCTGGGCCGATAACTCCAGAGGGATGATTGTAAAAATGATGGCAAATTTAAATGAGAGACTTATGGACAGATCGGAACCCCATAAAAAGGGAGTTCTCCAGAAGAGGTTGGGTGGGTGATGTTTTAAAACAGAGCCAAATAGATGGTGTGTTAATGTGGGAAGGGTTAAGTTCTGAGGTGATGGAGATTTATTACAAAAAAGTATTTTTTAGTGACCACTGGGCTTTGGTTCTTAGAATTAGGAACAGCAGAGTTAAGATCAGTCCAGGGGTGTGGATTTTAAACAATCAATACCTGAAAGAAATTGCTTCTAAAGAAGGGATTTTAAATATAATAAAGGATGCTCGGAAGGAGCCTTTATTCTTGAAAGAAGGAAGCGTTTGGTGGGACAATTTCAAATATGAGGTAAAAGTTTTTTCGGTACGTTATGGGAGAGAGCAGCAGCTAACCGGCGTCGAGGAGAGAATATAAACAGAAGATTTACGGATATCTGTAAAGCAGTTGACGGAGGGGATAAGGGAGCGGAGACTAAGTTCCGGGTGCTAAAGGAATAGTGGGAATTATTGCAACCTGAAAAATGCAAGGGGGCCATTCTCCAGGCAAAGGCTAAAGATGCATTGGAGGGCGAAAGATGCACCAGATATCTTCTAGAGCAAGAGAAGCTGTGACAGAGATTCTCATTAATTGGAGAGTTGAAGGTTGGGGAGAAGATCATTAATGAAAGTGGGGAGATTTTGGAGGCGGCTAGCAGCTTTTATCAAGGGTTATATACAAAAGAAGACATTTCCAAATTGGCGGTGGTGAATGCTAGTGCTTTTATTGACGAGGGTTTAAAGGAGGATGAGAGAAGCATGTGTGACAAAGAAGTAGGATTAGCGGAAATAAATGTAGCAATAAGTGGAATGAAGGGAGGGAAAAGCCCAGGGTCCGATGGATTAAGTCCAGAATTTTATAAAGAATTTTTAGAGATTTAAAGTCCATTGCTCTTAGAGGTTTTAAGAAGATTAAAATTGAGGGAAGCTTGACCCCAACTATGGCAGTTAGAAAGATTACCTGTGATCATCTGGCATTATTCTCTGACTATATAAGCTGTGTCTTTATGCATCGCCCCACTTCACCTGATGAAGGAGCAGCGCTCTGAAAGCTTGTGATTTCAAATAAAACTGTTGGACTATAACCTGGTGTTGTGTGACTTCTTACATTTGTCCAACTATGAGGAGAGGTATCATAAGCTTAGCTTACAAAAATAAAGGGGATAGAAGGGATCTGAAGAATTGGAGGCCCATCACATTATTAAAAATGGATTATAAGATCTTGGCGAGGGTTATGGCAAATCGTATGAAGGAGGTGATGCCGCAGATAGTTTTGCCCTCTCAGTCCTATGGAGTCATAGGCCGGGACATCGCAGACTCTATGGTCTCAATCCGAGATGCGATAGAGCTCATGAAAGAGAGTTGGAGGGAGGCTTATGTGTTAAAGATAGATCAAGAGAAAGCCTTTGACAGGGTCTCTCATGAGTTTTTATTGATGGTTTTGGAAGCATTTCGTTTTGGGAAAATTTCATTGAGTGGATATGGATTTTTTATTCAAACATATTTAGCTGTGTTAAATGTAATGGTTTTTTATCCAAGTATTTTCTGATACAGAGGTCAGTGAGACAGGGTTGTCCCCTGTCCCCATTGTTGTACACATTGGTAGCAGAACCATTTGGTTACATGATGCGAAAGGGACAAGGCGTAGTTGGGATTGTGGTTCCCAGTTCTGGGCGGGTGTCGGTGATACACCAATATGCAGATGACACAAACTTAATGTTGAGAGATGGGGAGTCAGTGAGGAAAGCTATGGGAGCAATGGAGGAGGATTGTAGAGCTTCAGGAGCCAGAGTGAATTATCGTAAGTCCCAATGCCTGGTTGCAGGGAGGGGTAGGGGGGCAATGGTTGGAGGAAAGTCCCTTTAAGGTGGTGGAGGTTTTGGAAGTTCTGGGGGTGCATATGGGGTGTAAGAAAGACAGGGATGAAGTGGATCGATTAAATTGGGAACTGAAGGTTATGAAAATTAAAAAGATTTTGGGAAGATGGGAAAGAAGGTGGTTGAAAGTGCAAGGAAGAGTGACAGAGGTGTCCGCTCTCCTGCTATCTAAGCTATGGTACTTATTGATGGTGGAGGATATTCCTGAGTGGGTGGAAAAGTCAATCCGAGAGGCTTGTGTGAAGTTCTTAATGGGAAGGGAAACCAGCCTTGGTTGGTTACAATACCATCATTGGACGGAGAAATCAGGGAGGACTCAATTTCCCAGATATTGATTTGAAGAAAAAAATCCTTTAGAATCAAATGGGTGAAGAGATTTCTTCAGAAATCAAATACAAGTTTTTGGAAGAGCATTTAAAAAAAAAACTAAGTGGGATGGGAGGGCAGGGAATATTTTATATGGAATACAATAATATGTTTTTGAAATCGATCTAACCTCTCTTCCTAGGTTTTATAAAGGGGTTGTAGAGACTTGGGCCCAATTTTTAAAAAGTGTGCAGCTTATGCCCAAGGGTGCTGAGGAATTTTTAGAACAGCCCTTATTTTTGAACAGGTGGGTCAACAATGAAGGAGAGGTATTATTTAATCAAGCTTTTATAAAAGCTGGTATTATATGTGTGAAAGATGTATTATACGAGGTAATTCCAGGTTGGTTGCCAGAAGCGATAGTGAGGGACATGGTGTGGGAGGAGGATCAGGAGGTAGAAGGAAAAGCAATAGGAATCATGTATGAGAAGATTGTGAAGGCAATGCCACAGGATTGGATGGAAGAAATAAATGCGGAAATCTCCAAAGGAAGCAAAATGTGTCCCGCTTTTCCAAGCTTTCAGCTGGAGAAAGGGGAAGAGTTGGTCTAATTTGACAACTGCAACATTCGAGATTTCTATGGGGTATTTAGAGAATGGAGATTCAAGACACCTGTTGGTCAGGAGTTTTGGCAGAGTATATACCCACAGCTGGACTTCAACAGGATTTGGAAGGGAGTGTGGGCGAATTATAAATGTCCAGAGTGGATTCAACTTGATTTCAAATTGGCTCATAACTGGATTTTTACCATGACGGTCTTGTGTAAGATTGGGCGAGTGGAGGGGGCAACTTGCCCAGTGTGTGGGACACGGGATGAGACTCTGTCCCATTTACTGTTAAATGACTTTAAATACTATGTTCGACAGTTGTGAGAGATTTTTTTGCTGGGTGGGGATCGAAGAGCGGGAATGGGAATCCCGTGGGACTCAATTTTGAGATGGGGATTGCAGGAGAGTCTGGCCGAGTCTAGTGGAGCGACAATTAATTTAATGTTCAGTTTGGATAGATTCGTGATTGTGCAAAGAAGGAATGCTCTGTTTTTTAAGGGGAGGAGAATAAATCTAAAAGAGTATTTTAAATATAAGCTAAAAGAACATTTATAAGGATCTGTGGCTGTTTTATTCAGAAAGGAATTTAAAGATAGTATATTATGATTATTTTTTAAAGTACAATAGATTAATATATGATACGAGAGACAAATTAAACTTCAGGTTTTGATGTTAATATGTGTTGGAGGAATGGCTGTGCAGAGCGGCGGAATGGATTTGTATGATACAATGGAATGATCACGATGTTGTAAATGTTTTTAATGTTCAATAAATATATAGAAAAAAAAGTGGGTGGCACCCTCTCCTCTGAGTCAGAAGGTTGTGGGTTCAAGTCCCACTCCAGAGCCTTGAGCTCAAAACTCTCGGCTGACACGCCAGTGCGGTGCTGAGGGAGTGCTGCACTGTTGGAGGTGGCATCTTTCGGATGAGACGTTAAACCGAGGCCCCGTCTACCCTCTCGGGTGCACGTAAATGATCCCAGGGGACTATTCGAAGAAGAGCAGGGGAGCTCTGGTGTCCTGACCAACAATAATCCCTCACCCAACACCTAAAACAGATTATCTGGTCATTTATTTCATTGCTGTTTGTGGGACCTTGCTGTGCGCAAATTGGATGCCGCGTTTCCCACATTACGAAAAGTATTTCATTGACGGTAAAGGTTTGGGACGCCCTGAAAGATTGACAGATTAAGTGAGTGGCAGATGGATTTCAACGACCTCAGCACTTTTCAAGTGTAGGCACTGCTGTAATGTAGGAAACGTGACAGCCAATTTGCGCACAGCAAGCTCCCACAAACAGCACTCCCTCAGCACTGCACTGGAGTTTCAGTTGAGATTTTTGTGTTCAAGTCTCTGGAGCGGGACTTGAACCCACAACCTTCTGACCCAGAGGCGAGGGTGCTGCCCACTGAGCCATGGCTGACATTGGTAAATGTGAGGTCATCCATTTTGGAGCAAAAAAGGATAGATCCGAGTACCTAAATGGTGAAAAGCTAGGAACAGTGGAGGTCCAAAGAGATTTAGGGGTCCATGTACACAGATCACTGAAATATAGTGGTCAGGTACAAAAAATAATCAAAGGCTAGTGGAATGTTGGCCTCTATAAATAGAGGTCTAGAATATGAAGGGGAGGAAGTTTTGCTGCAGCTGTACAAAGCCTTGGTTAGACCACATCTGGAGCACTGTGCACAGTTCTGGGCACCGCACCTTCGAAAGGATATATTGGCCTTGGAAGGAGGGCAGCGCAGATTCACCAGAATGTTACCAGGGCTCCAAGGGTTAGATTATGAGATTACATAAACTAGGCTTGTATTCTCTGGAATATAGAAGGTTAAAGGGTGATTTGATTCAGATTTTTTTGGATTTTAAAAGGAATTGATAGGGTAGAGGGAGAGAAACGTTTTCTGCTGATGGGGGAGTCCAGGACAAGGGAACATAACCTTACAATCAGAGCCAGGCCACTCAGGAGTGAAGTTAGGAAACATTAATTCCCACAAAGTGTGGAACAATCTCCCACAAAAAGCAGCAAATGCTAGCTCAATTAATCATTTTAAATCTGGAATCCATAAATTTTTGCTCGGAAAGCATATTAAGGTATATGGAGCCAAGGCGGGTCAATGGAGTTAAGATACAGATCAGCCATGATCTCATTGATTGGCGGAACAGGCTCGAGGGGCTGAATGGCCTACTCCTGTTCCTATGTTCCTACAGTGTCAGTTGTGGCTCAGTGGGCAGCACCCTCGCCTCTGAGTCAGAAGGTTGTGGGTTCAAGTTCCACACCAGAGACTTGAGCACAAAAATCTAGGCTGTTGCTCCCAGTGCAGTGCTGAGGGAATGCTGCACTGTCGGAGGTGCCGTCTTTCGGATGAGACGTTAAACCGAGGCCCCGTCTGCTCTCTCAGGTGGACGTAAAAGATTCCATGGTACTATTTCGAAGAAGAGCATATTTATATTTAACATTTGTCCCTCAACCAACATCGCTAAAAGCAGATGATCTGGTCATTATCACATTGCTGTTTGTGGGAGCTTGCTGTGCGTATATTGGCTGCTGCGTTTCCTACATTACAACAGTGGCTACACTTCAAAAAAATAAAGTACTTCATTGGCTGCAAAGCGCTTTGGGACATCCGGTGGTCGTGAAAGGCGCTATAGAAATGCAAGTCTTTCTTTTTTTTCTTTCTTACTCATTCATCAATGGCACATTTAGTTACACAAAGGCTTCATGGAGAAAGGGTCTTTACAGAGAGATATATAGTGAGCCAGAGGTGGGTAGAGCGTGATCCTGTGGACACTTACAGGCTGACAGGTTTCTTCAGTTGAAAGGACTTCTTCACTTTCTTCAGCCAAACACTCGAGTGCATCGAAGTACATCCACTGGTTGAGCGGCATGAACTTCCCGGTACAGGCCTGAAACAACAGCAAGGGCAGCGGTCAATAGAGGGCTGAGAGACAGCGATGACATCACTAGGAGGACGTTATTAATCCAGATTTTGGCTGCCTTTATGCTTTTATTTTCATTCAGATTCTGGGAAGCCATACTCCATGAGTCAGCTCCTGGTGTTTATGTTGTTGAATTCATTTCTCATAATCTGGATAAATGTGACTCAAAGGGGGCGATTTTGTCAATGGGGGCGCGTTGGAGGTGGGACTGCTGCTTGTCGGATTTTAGTCCCGCCTCCATCAATTTGTGGCCAACCCACGCTATTTTCCCTTGGTTGACCTTGTTAAGCCCACCCAGTGGGCTTAGCAGGCCAATTAAGGGGAAGCCGGTTGCAGAGCACGTCAGCGTAGGACGTGTCATCTGTCAAAAAATTGACAGATGAATGGTCATCGTTTAATAGCTCTGTGAATCTCTGTAACATTCTTTGTAGTTTGATGAGTTCTTGCATACAAGACCTCGTCAACCTTCTTTCTTTTACAGAAATCTGAGAATGCAACGTCCATCTGTCATCTCCAACACGGAGGTCCGAGACTCTCCGCATACACACCGATTGAAGTCTGCAGGAAGAAATAAAGGTAAGTACACTTTTAAAAACACTTTGCACTTACCTCAGATACTCACCTTTACACTCTTGCACCCATCACTTACCTTCACAGCACACTTTTGGACCCCTCCGACCCAGTACTCGCCTCGCTGACCTGGCGTGGTTTGGAGCTTTTGGGAAGCCCGCACTTGTGAGGGCAAAAACGGGATAATCCTATTTTCTGCCTGTTAACTACCTGTTAACAGGCAGTTAATAGGCTTTAATCCCTTCCCGCCTCCAAGGAGACGGGACCCGGCGCGGGGCGGCTACCCGCCTCCCGGGAAGATGGCATGGAGGCGGGTTGGGAACCCGCCCCCAAATTCTGCCATTTTCCCAGCAGTCCCGCCTCCCCAGGGCTGGCAAAATCGCCCCCAACGCTACACAAAGCAGTGCTCACCTACACTGACTCCCAGACTTGGAATTAACATCGTAGAAAAGCAGCTTTGAACAAGAGGTTCGAACCTGCATCGACACCAGGGCCGGCACCAAGACCAGGGCCAGCACCGAGACCGTGAAACATAGAAGATAGGAGCAGGAGCAGGCCATTCGGCCCCTCGAGCCTATTCCGCCATTCAATGAGATCATGGCTGATCATCCAAACTCAGTACCCTGTCCCTGCTTTCTCCCCATATCCCTTGATCCCTTTAGCCTCAAGAAATATATCTAACTCCTTCTTGAATATATTTAATGAATTGGCCTCAACTGCCTTGTGTGGTAGAGAATTCCACAGGTTCACCACTCTCTGGGTGAAGAAATTCCTCCTCATCTCTGTTCTAAAGAGGTGTGGTTTCCCGTAGATCTTTCACATCTTTCCTCCACAGCATACCATTCCCAAGCCGCGATGAGTGCTTAACAACGAGCCGTTATCGCACGCTGTCCCCGGGGCTAAACCCTCTGCTGATCTTTCTTCCCCACGCATCAGAAGAGAAGCCCCAGCCCCCGCCTGTTGCCGCCGGCGATATCACGGCTGCGATTGTGACCGAAGATCACGAGATTTAACCAGCGTCCAACCACATGATGGCACCGCTCCAAACTGAAATCAAACTCTCCCATGTCACAAAGTGTCGGTGATTGGCTTCACTTCTCTCTTACCTTCATCACTTCCTGTGCAGCGATGCCGCCAATGAATGCATTGATGGGGCTCAGGTTGCCCGTGGCGACGTAGGCCAGTTTTCTCACCAAATCCTCATCCAGGGGCTCTTCGCTTACGATAGATGGGACCTCCTCACTCAGCTTCTTTGCGATGGCTACTAAGAGCTCCGCATCGTCCTTGAAGAGAAACGGCAACCAGGAGCGGCTTCAGTTAGTACATTTTAAATACACATTTTATTTTAACCTCTGCTCGTCAATGAGCTAAGAGTAGCATTTTGGTGACCAGTTGTGCTCGTCAAGGTGAGGGATTTCAATGAAGGATGGGAAATCAAGGATCAACATTTGCAATGTCCTTCTGGGTAAAAGAAAGACTTGCATTGTTACTGTGCCTTTCACAAGCGCAGGATGATCCAAAGTGCTTCACAGACAATGAAGTCCATTTTGAAATGTAGTCACTGTTGTAATGTAGGAAATGTAGCAGCCATTTGCACACAGCAAGCTCCCACAAACAGCAATGACCAGATAATTGGTTTTAGTGATGTTGATTGAGGGATAAATGTTGGCCAGGACACCAGGGATAACTCTCCTGCTCTTCTTCAAAATAGTGCCCTGGGATCCTTTATGTCCACCTGAGAGAGCAGACGGGGCCTCGGTTTAATGTCTCATCCAAAAGACGGCACCTCCGACAGTGCAGCGCTCCCTCAGCACTGCACTGGAGTGTCAGCCTCGCTTTATGTGCTCAAGTCCCTGGAGTGGGACTCTGAACCCACAACCTTCTGACTCAGGCGAGGGCGCTGCCCACTGAGCCACAGCTGACAGTGACGCCATTGTTGACAAAGATCTAGATTAATTTCAATAGCACAGTGCGGAGGTGTCTGATGAACGAAGTGGAGGGCTGCCTATCCGAGGATCACTTCCACCTACAGGTAATGGGAACGCTCACCTTTCCCCAGGGTTTGGGGAGCCGGCTGGATTTCCTCACAAACCGATGGAGAGCCTGGAACGCGATGTGCAGCGTTCCGTGTCTGTCTGTCTTCCCGAAGTCTGAAATCTGATACTTCGGCTCCTGCAGCGCCTCCTTCAAGGGTTTCTGCGATCGAGATGACGAGAGTCAGCGAAAGGACCTGGCACGGGAACGACCCTCTGGATCCCCGTGCTCTCAATTAGGGCACTGGCCAAGGACACGCTAACAAGTTGCCCACACCGGAACCACGGCAACCTACACCACAACAGCAGTGACCTACACTAAAACCATGGCAACGGGGCCAAAAGAGCGCGTAAACTCCCCACACCACACCACTGCCTCTCGTAGTTCAAGCAACCTGACGTAAAAGGTTTCCTAGCATATTGGGGCTTAGGGGGTTAAATTATGGGAACAGGTTGCATAAACTAGGCTTGTATTCCCTTGAGTATAAAAGATTGAGTAGTGAGCTGATCGAGGTACTTAAAATGATAAAAGTGATTTGAAAGGGTAGATGCAGAAAAACCATTTCCTCTTTTGGGGAAATCCAGAACAAGGGGACATGGGGGAAAAATTGAGTCGCGCCCCCTTTGGGGCGCTAACTTCACCTTGGCACTACTCCAGAAAATATTAGCACCCCCGCGGTCAAAATTGAATGGTTGCGCCCCAAGAGGGAAGCGGGGCGCTGCAAGGGAGCACCACGCGCTGCGGCACGTCACGCCGCGGTACTGCAGGCCTTCCTCCCCTTCTTAAAGGGGCCTTGCGCAGCGCGACCCGGGGCCCTGTACTCCGCGGGGGGGCTTCACAGAAGGCCGGGGGGGCAGCGGAGGCAGGTGCTGGCAGGCGGCCAGCAACAAAAATGGCCGCCCCGGCCGCAGGTAGACCCCCCCTGACCCCGTCGGAAATAGTGTCTGCCAGTAAGTCAGGGGGCACTACCGAAGATCATGGCCGGGGCGCGAGCGGGGTACTGCGCACGGCGGTGACGTAATCGCCGGCGGCGCAGCGCCGCGGGGCGCTAACGGTTACCGCCGCCGCTAACCTCCCGCTGAATTTGTCGGGAGGCGTTGGCAGCGCCGCGCCCAGGCACTAGTTGCTTTGCGCCCCGTTAGCACCCTCTTCGGGAGCTAACGAGGCGCAAAGCAGCCGAATCTTTCCCCCATAGTATTTAAATTAGAGCTCGGCCATTCAGGATGGAAATCAGGAAGCACTTTTTCCACACAAAGGTTGGTAGAAATTTGGAACGCTCTCCACCAAAAGGCCGTGGTTGCTGGGACAATTGGTGCTTTCAAGGCTGAGATCGATAGATTTTTGTTAGGTGAGGGCATCAAGGGAGATGGAGCAAAGGCAGGTCAATGGAGTTGAGTTGCGGACCAACCATGATCTGATTGACTGGTGGAGCAGGCCCGAGGGGCTGAATGACCTCGTCCTGATCCTAATGTTCTTGTGATGAAGATACTCTCGGAGGGGAAGGAGGGAGGAACTGAATGGGCTTATGACTGATAAATTCACAAGTCAGTAACTCTCAAAATGCCACTTACAGCAGGAAGGGGGATTGTTTCAGGGGGGAAGCAGAAACAATCCATTTTTTTTAAATTTAAAAAGCTGTTGAATTATCAAGATGTCTACACTAACTTTTTTTTGACCTGATCTGAGGAGAGTGACCTCTGTGCTCTACTCTCCCTGCTTATACCACCATCTTGTTCCAGTCTCCATGTAGCATCGTCGGAAGCCAGCTCAAGGTGCGGGCCTGGGAACATCATGCCATGTCACGTCACGTTACGGCTCTACCGGGGAATGTGATGCTGATCCAGTCCAGTAGCATAACCATTACGTTACCCTACCCTTCACGTTGAGGAGATTGCGAAGTGGTGATGGAGCAGGGGGCCAGAGGAGCTGACACTAAATGGCCAAAGGTAAACGGAGAGGTACTTACGAACGACAACTTTTGTGGCATCTTCACTTCCGTCACAATTCCACCTTTCGTGTGATCATTAAAGCTGCTCGTGTCGCAGATTGAGAAGGAATAAGGACCTAAAAACACACACAACAACAAAAAAGCTGATATCAAACAGAAAAGGGCAGTGAAAGCGGGAGACCAAGGGAATGAGAGGTGAACTCATTGAAACATATAAGATTCTGAGGGGGATTGACAGGGTAGATGCTGAGAGACTGTTGCCCCTGGCTGGAGAGTCTAGAACTAGGGGCCATAGTCTAGGGGCCATAGAGGCTGAGAGGCTGTTTTCCCCTGGCTGGAGAGTCTGGAACGAGGGGGCACAGTCTCAGAACAAGGGGTCGGCCATTTAAGACTGAGACGGGGAGGAATTTCTTCACTCCGAGGGTGGTGAATCTTTGAAATTCTCTACCCCAAAGGGCTGTGGATGCTGAATCGTTGAGTATATTCAAGGCTGAGATCGATAGATTTTTGGACTCTAGGGGAATCGAGGGATATGGGGATCGGGCGGGAAAGTGGAGTTGAAGTTGAAGATCAGCCATGATCTTATTGAATGGTGGAGCAGGCTCGAGGGGCCGTGTGGTGGAGCAGGCTCGAGGGGCCGTGTGGCGGAGCAGGCTCGAGGGGCCGTGTGGCGGAGCAGGCTCGAGGGGCCGTGTGGCGGAGCAGGCTCGAGGGGCCGAGTGGCGGAGCAGGCTCGAGGGGCCGTGTGGTGGAGCAGGCTCGAGGGGCCGTGTGGTGGAGCAGGCTCGAGGGGCCGTGTGGTGGAGCAGGCTCGAGGGGCCGAGTGGCGGAGCAGGCTCGAGGGGCCGAGTGGCGGAGCAGGCTCGAGGGGCCGTAGGGCGGGGCAGGCTCGAGGGGCCGTAGGGCGGGGTAGGCTCGAGGGGCCGTGTGGTGGAGCAGGCTCGAGGGGCCGAGTGGCGGAGCAGGCTCGAGGGGCCGTGTGGCGGAGCAGGCTCGAGGGGCCGTGTGGCCGACTCCTGCTCCTAATTCTTATGTTCTTATGACATGCTGCTGGAAGGAGACAGGACAGCAGCATTTACAAATTGCAATATTAAAAAGAAATAAAGTCAGATTTTAGAAATGCCCATTGGGGGGGGGGGGGGGGGGCGAGGGTGGAGCTGCAATGTACGCCTCGAGATTTCGTGGGCACAATCTTTTGATATGTCAGCGGGCAGGGCTGCCTGCATTGGGAAAATCAAACCCTAATATTGTTGCTTTGAATAAAAAGTAAAAATAAATTAAAATATAAGGGAGAAACTGTTTCCACTGGCAGGAGGGTTGGTCACCAGATGACACAGATTTGCAAAAGAACTGGGAAGGGGGAGGGAGATGAGGAGAATTTAAAAAAATGTTTTTTACGCAGTGAGTTATGAGGATCTGGAATGCACTGCCTGAAGGGGCGGTGGAAGCAGATTCAATAGTGACTTTTCAAAAGGGAATTGGATAAATACTTGAAAGGAAAAATTTGCAGGGCTCTGGGGAAAGGGCAGGGGGAGTGGGACTAATTGGATCGCTCTTTTAAAGACTCGGCACAGGCACGACGGGCCGAATGGCCTCCTTCTGTGCTGTCTGATGAGAGACGCAAGGAAAACGGTCATCCAGCCCATCAAGCCCCCTTATAGCAAGATACAGAATGATAAATAGTATTGATAAAATATATCTAGCACTCTATTGGAGGTGATCTCATTGAAACATACAAAATTCTTACAGGGCTTGACAGGGTAGATGCAGGGAGGATGTTTCCCCTGGCTGGGGAGTCTAGGACCAAGGGTCACAGTCTCAGAATAAGGGGTCGGCCATTTAGGACTGAGATGAGGAGAAATTTCTTCACTCAGAGGGTGGTGAACCTGTGGAATCCTCTACCACAGAGGGCTGTGGAGGCTCAGTCATTGAGTATATTTAAGACAGAGGTTGATAGATTTTTGAATATTAAGGGAATCAAGGGATATGGGGACAGTGCAGGAAAGTGGAGATGAGGTAAATCAGCCATGATCTTATTGAATGGCGGAGCAGGCTCGAGGGGCCGAATGGCCGACTCCTGCTCCTAATTCTTATGTTCTTCAAATTAAACTGCGACAGATAAGGAGACACAAGTTCATATGAGAAAGAGGCAAACTTAGGGCTGATGTTAGAAGATTCTTTACATAAAGAGTGATCAAAAGTGAAGACTTTTATCTACATTAAAACAAACTTTTCACACAGGAAGCCCTTCTCGTCGCTTCATTGTCCGCTGCTGTAAACCTCTGGAGCGTTCCGACACAGTAAGAGACCAGCGTGGGGTTTTACTGCCATCTAGTGTTTCCCGGGGCACGGCGCACCCGGCTCTGAAAGCTGCTTACCATCGACCTGGACTTCAATGGGTTTGCAGTTATTCAGCTCAGTCATGCCCTGAACCTCCGAGAAGGTCACGTAATCCCCCGTCTGAAACCCGTGCCACGCTTCGTCCAAACAAGTCACCAGCCCAGGATTCGCCTAAAACGAAACAGTGGCAAGGTCAGAGCCATGCGATTTGATTTTTGGAATGCCTTTGCAGGGCTCGGCGTTTTGAGTTCGAGGAACTTATTTACCAACCAAGTCTTTAAGCAGAGAAAGGACAGCGAATCGGAAGCGGCGTCCATACCGCTTTATGTTTCACTGACTCCCTCAGCGCGAGCCTCAGGGAGCTGAGAGCAAAACCATTGAAACCTGCCGGGCTGCCAACCTCAGCGAACCGGGCACGTCCGTGATGGTGTTGCCGCTGGCTGCATATCGGGAGCAGGCAGCACCAACACGGCACGCAGTGCAGTATAATAGTAACTTTGGGGTGTTCAGGAACTGAAGGCGATTTTATTTTACAACCCCCCCGCACCCCCCTGCCCACAGCCCACGGGCCAAGCTCCCCTCGGCCCAGTAACAAACCTCCCCTCGGCCCAGGCACAGGCCTCCTCCTCGGCCCAGGCACAGGCCTCCCTCCGCCCACGGGCCAAGCTCTCCCCTCGGCCCAGGCACAGGCCTCCCCCTTGGCCCAGGCACAGGCCTCCCCCTCGGTCCAAGGGCCAAGCTCCCCCTCGGCCCAGGCACAGGCCTCCCCCTCCGCCCAGGCACAGGCCTCCCTCCGCCCACGGGCCAAGCTCTCCCCTCGGCCCAGGCACAGGCCTCCCCCTCGGCCCAGGCACAGGCCTCCCCCTCGGTCCAAGGGCCAAGCTCCCCCTCGGCCCAGGCACAGGCCTCCCCCTCGGCCCAGGCACAGGCCTCCCCTCGGCCCAGACACAGGCCTCCCCCTCGGCCCAGGCACAAGCCTCCCCTCGGCCCAAGGGCCAAACTCCCCGGCCATAGGCAGCGTTCATATATTAAACTCTTATTTGGGTCAGAGTCCCTAACCTGTGCTTCCGCCGAGATGCTGCCGATGTCACACCATTTAACTTAACACGTTTCTTATTTCTCACTCCTGCTGTACCTACTTCAGTTACTTTAGCATTCCTTTCACCTGGAGTATTTATATCACTGTTTGTGACCTGAACTTTGCTCTTATCCCTCTAGAACATTTTTTAGGGAGAGCGCGGTGGAGATTGGTAATCGCTTTCCTCTTTTGCCCAGTTCAGTGGGACTACCCTCACTTGGCTCCACTCTTACCTATCTGATCGTAGCCAGAGCACCTCCAGCAATGGCCTCTCTTCAGCCCCTGCCCACTCTCCCCTCGCTATTACCACTGGAAGCATCCAAGGATATATTCCGGGCCCTCTCCATCCACATGCTGCCCCGAGGGTCAGCTTCCATATGTACGCTGATGACACCCAGCTCTACCTCTCCGCCATCTGTCTCGACCCCTCCACTGCCTCTCTGTTGTCCGACTGATTCAGTCTCGGATGAATTGCAATATCCACCAGTTAAACATTGGGAAGACTGAAGCTATTGTCTTCGGGGCTTCCGCCACAGACTCCCTATCCTTGCCACCGAATCCAGCGCCCTCCTGTGCATCAGCAGCAGCGTGCAGGTGAGGGTGCATGGGTCACAGGTCACAGGAGGAGAAGGAGGGGAAAAAATGGCGAATGGAGCGCGAGAAGAGAAATGAACTGGAAAAGCACACAACGTCTCGCAGGCGCGTTAAGGAAGTTTCTGTGGATTTACTTTACATCCATCGAGTCCTGTACGCCGACGTAGAGCAGAGGGTGCTCGGCACATAGGGACACGAGTTGACCATTCAGCTCCTCGAGCCTCTTCCGCCAGTCAATGAGATCATGGCTGATCTGCGGCCTAACTCCATATACCCGCCTTTGGCCCATACCCCTTAATACCTTTGGCTGACAAAAATCCATCAATCTCCGATTTAAAATTAACAATTGATCTAGCATCAATTGCCATTTGCGGAAGAGAGTTCCAAACTTCTACCACCCTGTGTGTGAAAAAATGTTTCCTAATTTCACTCCTGAACTCTGCCCCCTAGTCCTAGACTCCCCAACCAGCGGAAATAGTTTCTCTCTCTCTATCCCCGCAGTTCCCCTTAATACCTTGAAAACTTTGATCAAATCACCCCTTAACCTTCTAAATTCCAGGGAATACAACCCTAGTTTGTGTAATCTCTTCTTGTAACTTAACCCTTGATGTCCGGGTATCATTCTGTTAAACCTACGCTGCACGCCCTCCAAGGCCAATCTAGCCTTCCTAAGGTGTGGTGCCCAGAACTGCTCACAGTGCTCCAGGTGTGGTCTAACCAGGGTTTTCTATAGCTTGCAGCATAACTTCTAACCCCTTGTATTCTGGTCCTCTAGATATAAAGGCCAGCATCCCATTAGCCTTTTTGATTATTTTCTGCACCTGTTCATGACATTTTAATGACCTATGTATAAACACTCACTAAAAAGAAAGGACATTTAGAAAATATCAACGGGATTAGAGAAAGTCAACATGGATTTATGAAAGGGAAATCGTGTTTGACAAACCTACTGGAGTTTTTTGAGGATGCAACTGGTAGAATAGATGAGGGACAACTAGTGGATGTGGTACATACATAGATACATAGAAGATAGGAGCAGGAGTAGGCCATTCGGCCCTTCGTGCCTGCTCCGCCATTTAATGAGATCATGGCTGATCCTTTAATTCAGTATCCCGTCCCCGCCTTCTCTCCGTAACCCTTAACCCCTTTTGCCCGTAGAAATATATCTAATTCCCTCTTAAATATATTTAATGAGCTGGCGTACACTGCCCTCTGTGGCAATGAGTTCCACAGGTTCACCACTCTCTGAGTGAAGAAATTCCCCCTCATCTCTGTCCTAAATGGTTTAGCCCTTATCCTTAAATTATGTCCTCTAGTTCTGTTCTCACCCGCCAAGGGAAACATTCCTTCTGCATCCAGTCTGTCTAGACCTGTCAGAATTTTATACACTTCTATGAGGTCCCCTCTCAATCTTCTAAACTCCAGTGTGTACATCCCTAAACTACATAGTCTCTCCTCATAGGTCATTCCCGCCATTCCTGGTATCAGCCTGGTGAATCGCCGCTGCACCCCCTCCATGGCAAGAACATCCTTCCTCAGATGAGGCGACCAAAACTGTACACAGTACTCGAGGTGTGGTCTCACCAGTGCCCTGTACAGCTGCAGCAAGGTATCCCTGTTCCTGTATTCTAACCCTTTTGCTATGAAGGCCAGCATACCGTTTGCCTTCTTGACCGCCTGTTGCACCTGCATGCTCGCCTTCAGTGACTGGTGTACAAGAACACCCAGGTCTCTCTGTACTTCCCCCTCTCCCAATCTATTGCCATTTAAATAATAATTTGCCCTCCCGTTCCTGCACCCAAGGTGGATAACTTCGCACTTGTCCACATTATAGTGCATCTGCCATTTATCCGCCCAATCGCCCAGTCTGTCCAAATCGCTCTGGAGCTTCCTGGTCTCTTCCTCTGAGCCCACCCCACCTCCTAGTTTAGTGTCGTCTGCAAATTTGGAAATGCTGCATCCGACTCCCTGATCCAGGTCATTAATGTAAATTGTGAACAGCTGGGGGCCCAGGACAGATCCCTGTGGTACCCCACTTGTTACTGCCTGCCATTCAGAAAATGAGCCGTTTATTCCAACTCTCTGTTTTCTATCTGACAGCCAGTTCCCTATCCACGCCAAAACTTTCCCCTTTATCCCATGAGCCTCAATTTTCCATGCTAATCTTTTATGTGGGACCTTATCGAAGGCCTTTTGGAAGTCCAGGTACACCACATCTACTGGCTCTCCCCCATCTATTCTACCAGTTACTCCCTCAAAAAATTCCAATAGATTAGTCAAGCACGATTTACCCTTTGTAAATCCATGTTGACTCTGTCCTATCCTGTCCCCATTTGCTAAGTGCTCCGCTATTTCATCCTTAATGATGGACTCCAGCATTTTGCCCACAACTGATGTAAGGCTTACAGGTCTGTAATTACCTGCTTTTTCCCTACCCCCCTTTTTGAATAGTGGGGTAACGTTTTGGATTTTCAGAAGGCCTTTGATAAAGTTCCACATAAGAGGTTAGTGTGCAAAATTAAAGCAAATGGGATTGGGGTAATATACTGGCATGGATTGAAAATTGGTCAACAGACAGGAAACAGAGAGTAGGATTAAATGGGTCTTTTTCAGGGTGGCAGGCAGTGACTAGTTGGGTACCGCAGGGATCAGTGCTTGGGCCCCAGCTATTCACAATATATATCAATGATTTGGATGAGGGAACCAAATGTAATATTTCCAAGTTTGCTGACGACGCAAAACTAGGTGGAATTGTGAGTTGTGAGGAGGATGCAAAGAGGCTTCAAGGCGATTTAGACAAGTTGAGTGAGTGGGCAAATACATGGCAGATGCAGTATAACGTGGATAAATGTGAAGTTATCCACTTCAGTAGGAAAAACAGAAAGGTAGAGTATTATTTAAATGGTGATAGATTGGGAAATGTTGATGTAGAAAGGGACCTGGGTGTCCTTGTACACGAGTCACTGAAAGCAAACATGTAGGTGCAGCAAGCAGTTAGGAAGGCAAATGGTATGTTAGCCTTCATTGCAAGAGGAATTGAGTACAGGAGCAAGGATGTCTTACTACAGTTATACAGGACCTTGGTGAGACCACACCTGCAGTACTGTGTGCAGTTTTGGTCTCCTTACGTAAGAAAGGATATACTTGCCGTAGAGGGAGTGCAGCGAAGGTTCACCAGACTGATTCCTGGGATGGCAGGACTGTCGTATGAGGAGAGAGTGGGTCGACTAGGCCTGTATTCACTAGAGTTCAGAAGAATGAGAGGGGATCTCATTGAAACGTATAAAATTCTGACAGGGCTAGACAGGCTGGATGCAGGGAGGATGTTTCCCCTGGCTGGGGGGTCTAGAACGAGGGGTCACAGTCTCAGGATATGGAGTAGCACATTTAGGACTGAGATGAGGAGAAATTTCTTCACTCAGAAGGTGGTGAACCTGTGGAATTCTCTACCACAGAAGGCTGTGGAGGCCAAGTCACTGAATATATTTAAGAAGGAGATAGATAGCTATCTAGACACAAAAGGCATCAAGGGGTATGGGGAGAGAGTGGGAATATGGTATTGAGATAGAGGATCAGCCATGATCATATTGAATGGCGGAGCAGGCTCGAAGGGCCGAATGGCCTGCTCCTGCTCCTATTTTTCTATGTTCTATGTATGTGACACCTCTCTGCGATGATACACTCACCTTGATGAGCGGGGTTGGGCGGGAAAGAGACAAGACAAAACCGCAAGTTGCTCATTTGTGAAGGAAGCAGGTTTACCTTGGTGAGCCATGCCACTGTGGCATGTGCGGGCTCCTCACCGTCCGGGTCCATCACGGTGAATTCCTCCCCAAAGTCACAGAACAGCTGGCTGTTAAATAAACCAGAAACCCCAGTTGTTACTGAATCAAATGCCGGTGCAGTTTAGCCAGTCTGAGTTCACAGAATCGTACAGCACAGCAGGAGGCCATTCGGCCCATCGCGCCCGTACCGGCTCTTTGAGAAGAGCGATCCGATTGTTACACTGTTTATTCAAAAAGAAAAACCTGTCCAAAATGGAATGACTTCTATTCTAAGACTTCAAAATACACTGCCTCGATTGGCTGAACATTGTGGCCTCGAGTTTGCGCTAGTTTTACGTCGAGTGTAAATCCGAGTTTCCATGTTCTGTAACAACGTTTCAAAAACATCGCGCTTGAAGTCGGTCCTGCCCACAAAACTGGCTGCTCCCCCACAGATTGAAATAAAGAGCTTGGCGAGTTTTCACCAACTGCGCCTGCCGACGACCCAGCAAGGAGGCCCTTCAAATTGTTTTGGTGCAAAGGCACATTTCAAAAGGTTTTAAACATTAAAGAATATTTCAATTTACTCAGAAACTGACGAATGTACACTAATGAAATCAGCAAATGGTTCAGGATAGTTTTTTGAATGTAATTTTCAGTGACCTACATTGGCTCCCGGTTAAGCAACGCCTCGATTTCAAAATTCTCGTCCTTGTTTTCAAATCCCTCCATGGCCTCGCCCCTCCCTACCTCTGTAATCTCCTTCAGCCCCACAACCCCCCCCCCCCCGCCCCCCCGAGATATCTGCGCTCCTCTAATTCAGCCCTTTTGAGCATCCCTGATTATAATCGCTCAACCATTGGCCGTGCCTTCAGCTGCCGAGGCCGGAAGCTCTGGCATTCCCTGCCATTCAGAGGTTCGTGCAGGAAAAGCCGGTTCCAGGCTGCGGGGGACCGGCAGAGAGCTGTGCGGCCTATAGGGAACGTTGGTCCTTACCCATCCTGGCCTCTATGTGACTTCAGCCCCACACAAACGCGGTTGAGGCTTGACCGCCACTCTGAAGTGACCCAGCAAGCCACTCTGTTGTGTCAAACCACTCCCCCACCGCCTTCCCAGGGCAGCTATAGGGAGGGGCAATAAATATCGGCCTTGCCAGCGACACCCACAGCCCAAGTAAAGATAAGAAAATAAACTTCTAAAGGAGCTTTAATCTCACAGCTTCCGGTCAGAGCACACCTCTAAGAGATGACAAGCGCCCTGCGGCGCTCAGACTGTACGAAGATCAAGGCAATGCGGCAAACTGGGAAGGAGCCCTTACCCGAACAAGCCTTTGGTGTCCGCCACGATGAACCTGATGCTCCTCTCGTGACAGAACTGCCCGATCTGCAGCTGTTCCTCCAGCGAGGACCCGGTCAGCACGACCACCTAAGAGGAGAATTTTAAACATTTTACCTGCGCGGAATCAGGTCAGTTAAAAAAGTTCCTCCGCCGGATGCACGGCGCCCGGTGCTCAGCTGCGTGAAGGATTCCCGAAGGTTGGTTACACTCGAGGAGCGCAGCCGGCAGCAGACGCATGCAGCTCTCCCTCCATCAGCTGGAAGCATTAGTGTAAATGACCCGGCCTGTCGGGAACAGGCGGCATTGTGGAGTCACCAAAACTGTGGGTCTGTAAATCTGCCGTCAGGTCAAGCCCTTGGGACACGGCAGAATAAAGCGCCGGGGACCATAGGAGCGCTTCCAAATTTGCACCTCGTTCTAGATTTCCTGGGGCGTTCAGATATTTTATACACATTTTCGATAGTGTACATCCGATTCGCTCCCCCATGTCCTTCATATGTTCTTGTGTTTTGTTTATAAACTGCCAGGGAGGAAACAAGGATCAAAAGATCATTCGGAGATACCACAAGCAGGACATTACAGGAAGATTGTGACTGCACCAGAGAGGGTGCAGGGGAGATTTACCAGGATGTTGCCAGGACTGGAGAATTTTAGCTATGAGGAAAGATTGGACAGGCTGGGGTTGTTCGCTTTGGAACAGAGGAGGCTGAGGGGAAACTTAATTGAGTTGTATAAAATTATGAGGGGCCTCGATAGAGTGGATACGAAGGACCTATTTCCCTTTAGCAGTGAGGTCACTCTCCCAACACTGAAATAAAAAAAACTAACACAAAAGCACTTTCAAACTTCCAGCATTAAAGCTCAGAGGATACCCTATGGATTATACAGCCATTATAATACCTGAATAGAGGACACCACTATCTTCCGGTAATTAGTAATTGTGCTCCATACTTGCCAGGCTCAATTAGTTACAGCAGTCCCTAATCTGAATCTATACTTGGACTAAAGTGGGATTTGTTCTATTAGCATTCATTATTTATCGGTGTGTGCTCCTCGTGGCTGCTCTGTCCAACATGATTAGGATCCAAAATGCAGTCAATTTTGGTTTATCCAACCACAACAGAGATTCATGGTCTTGTCCCTTAACTATTGTGTCTAGCGGTCTGGACACATACTTGAACATAGCAAAGTACATGTTGCTGGGGATTGATAAATTACAGGCAAAGCTCGGAGTGGCATTTGCCCGGTGAGGTATGGGGGAGGAGAGAATTACTTCTTTAAAAAAGGGCTAGGGGAATTTTTAAAAAACATGGCCAGTTACATCTTCTTGGCCCCTTGTGTCTGCTCAGAATAACTCCACAAAACACTTTTTAAAAAATCCTCCCCCTGGTGAATCTCAATGATTTAATACAACTCAAAGATTTTAAATGATGCTATCCGTGTACTGGCAACAATTGGGCTAATCCCACCTAAAGTGGTGATAAGAATAGCACAGGATTCAGAGACTTCACGTTGGTGCACTGAGAGCCTTCTTAAGCAGTGGCTAGCTCTTAACAATCCACGCACTGAAAGTGCCACCACACCCAACAGCAGTGGTCAGGACGAGTGGAATGTGCGAGTCACTGAGTGGATCCCAGTGCTGTCAACACTTGCAATACCCAAAGGGGAGCACTGACATAGAAACATAGAAGATAGGAGCAGGAGTAGGCCATTCGGCCCCTCGAGCCTGCTCCACCATTTAATGAGATCATGGCTGATCATCCAAACTCAGTACCCTGTCCCTGCTTTCTCCCCATATCCCTTGATCCCTTTAGCCTTAAGAAATATATCTAACTCCTTCTTGAATATATTTAATGAATTGGCCTCAACTGCCTTCTGTGGTAGAGAATTCCACAGGTTCACCACTCTCTGGGTGAAGAAATTCCTCCTCATTTCTGTCCTAAATGGCTTACCCCTTATCCTTAGCCTGTGACCCCTGGTTCTGGACTCTCCCGCCATCGGGAACATCCTTCCTGCATCTAGACTGTCTAGTTCTGTTAGAATTTTATAAGTTTCAATGAGATCCCCTCTCATTCTTCTAAACTCTAGTGAATATAAGCCCAATCGACCCAATCTCTCCTCATACGTCATTCCTGCCATCCCAGGTATCAGTCTGGTGAATCTTCGCTGCACTCCCTCCATGGCAAGAACATCCTTCCTCAGATAAGGCGACCAAAATTGCACACAATACTCAAGGTGTGGTCTCACCAAGGCCCTGTACAACTGCAGCAAGACATCCTTGCTCCTGACGCAGGGGTACCAAGCAGATGTCTTCAGGAGGTGCTGAAGGAAAGCCAAATGAGTACACGACTGCTTCCGCTCCACCTTCAGACTCTCGTTTGGACGCTGCATCAGGACTGCCTCTGAGGATCACAAGTGTCGGCAACACCGAACTCTGTGAGGCATTAGTGAGGCTGCTCTTGAACCACAGGACTTGCTAGACGAAGGCTGACCAAGGTCCATCGCGTCCGCCCTTCTACCATCCTGGTAGTCGCATGGTACAATGATAATGGAGTTGCTGACTATTCACGGCAATAGGTCTCCAGCAATCAGTCTGCAACATGACGTGAGGTAAACCCCCAGCGGTGGACAGCTTTGGGAACCATCGGTCCAAAGTCACCTGAACTATTATGTCGAGGTGCTGATGGAGGAATGGCCCCCTAGTTGGGTGTGTGGAAGTGAAACTAACTGGAGAAAAACAGAAAGTTGGTGAAGGAATTAAAATTCTCAATCTGGGGGCAAAAAGGTAAAATTGGAATTCTGAACCGAGGACTTTGAGGGAACCTTCCTTGGTTAGCGCCAGCATGCCCGGCAACACACCGAGGAACACTGGCACAGCTGTAACCTGGGCATGATTCAGGACATCGTTAGGCGCTCAGTAGAAAAGGACTTCATTTCTCAGCATGCTTACTCCACCCCACGAACGGACTCAAGAGAATTCTTCTCCCCCCTAAACATGATGTTTCTACTTTACCTGGAACTGATGCAGCATGTCTTCAGTTAGCGTCCCGGTGTACGAGGAGACGGGAACATAACTATTCAGTTCCGCCAGGCGCAGTTTCGACGCTTCTGCCCTGTTCTTCCCAATATCTTCTTCTGTCAGGTAAAACTAAAAATGGGAGACAGGTAAATCAAGGAATTTTTTTGCACCCTGACAGGTGCTTTTACTGTTTCAATGTACTTTCCTCCAGAGACTTCACTTCAAAAATGACCATGAGGAGTCGAAGCCGATATTACAAGTGTCCGCCCACAAGACACTTTACCAGTGACATGACCTGTGACACAGTGGCCAGAAGTTAAAGGAAGAAAGCGTGTTGGGGGTGGGGGGTGTACAGGATCAGGGGTCGGGCAGAGGATCGGGGGGGGGGGGAAAGAGAGGATCAGGTCGGATGATTTGGGGGGGGGGGGTGCGGGGTGAAGGGAAGATCGTGGCCGGCCACTGGAGGATCTTGGCCGGCCTCAGCATCAGGGGGGTGATTGGAGGCCTCGTGAGGGGGTCTCCAATCGCCGGGGGTGGGTTGGGTAGGGACCCTGGATCCAGGAGGTAGGTATAAAGGCACTTACCTCCTGGATCCAGCAGTCCCCGCCTTGCTGTGACCGCCGGGTTTCACGAATTGTGTGAAACCCGCCCGCATGCAGTTAAAAACAAGATGGAGGTTAAAAAAGTGACTTCCAACCTCATTATAATATTTAAATTGACGCCCCGCCCCCTGGGAGCGGGTTGGCCGCCTGACCCTCGTCCCAGCTCCATTAAAACCGGAAGTGGGCGGGTTGAGGTCGCCAATCCCATTTTTAATAATTTAACTACCCCCGCGCTGCAAACCCACCCATTTTTTAAGGTTAAAATCCCCCCCCCCCCCATGACTTTCCTGCTGCCATTACAAAGTCTTTGACATTTAATGTAAAGCCGTAGTGCAATGACGAATGAATTCTGGGCACGATGACAACATTGCATATTTTTTCTCTAGATGGGCTACAGCTAACTTTTCAGACGGATGTTTCCTGGCTGCTTGGCTCAGCTGGTAGCACTCTCACCTCTGGGACAGGAAGTTGCTGGCTGGAGTCCTACACCAAGACTTGAGCACATAAACTAGGCAGACACTCCAGTGCAGTAGAGGGAGTACTGCACTGGGAAAGGTAATATCCTTCAGATGAAACATTAAACCAAAGGTCCTGCCTTCCTATTCTGGTGGATGTTAGGCACCACCCATAGAACAGGAGGAACTTCCCCTCGTGTACTGGCAAACCTTCCTCACTCAACCAATGGCATCAAATCTGGTTCACTAATATCCTTTAGGGAAGGAAATCTACCATCTTTACCCGGTCTGGCCTATGTGTGACTCCAGGCCCACAGCAATGTGGCTGACTCTTAACTGCCCTCTGACATGGGCTCAGCAAGCCACTCAGTAGCCAAAAAGGCGGTTCACCACCACCTTCTCAAGGGGCAATTAGGGATAGGCAATAAATGCCGGCATTGCCAGCGACGCCCACATGATTAAAAAAAACCATGTTAAGCCGGTCACTGACCTCATTGCTGCTGTTAGTGGGACATTGCTCGAACTTACATATACATCACGTTTCAAAGCACGTCATTACAATCGATTACTTTTTAAATGCGCAGTCACAGTTATATGGGTAAATGCAGCAGTCAATCTGTAAGGGCCCACAAACAGCAATGAGATGACTGACCAGTTAGTCTATTTTATTTGGGCGTGGGGGCGGCATTGAGTGAAGGATAAATAACAGAAAACGTTGGAAAAACTCGTCAGACGAAGGGTCTTCGACCCGAAACGCTGACTCCGTCTCTCTCTCCACGGATGTTGCCCTGGCTTGCTGAGTTTTTCCAACGTTTTCTGTTGTTATTTCGGATTTCCAGCATCCGCATTATTTTGCTATCGTCTGAGTGAAGGAGAATGTTGGCCAGGACAGCAGGAACTCCCTGCTCTTCCTTGAATAAATCGCTTAGGATCTTCAATATCCACCGCACGACCTCTCGCTTTAACGTCTCACCTGAAGGACGGCACCTCCGGCATGGCTGGTGCAGAACAGCTGCCGTCTTTGCCCACAAAATAACAGTCGCGTCCAAAAGAAACTGACCGTGCGAAGCCCTCGGAGACATTTTGATGGCATGATAAGGCGCTGTTTAAATCATAGAATCATACAGAACATACGTAGTGACATGAATCAACTGAGTGGCCTGCGGGTGGCGCTGTCCAGGGAGAGTATAAATACCCGGGCATGGGCCCAGCTTGCGCAGGACATTCTTTATGGGAACTAGTGAAGGACACAACTAGACCTCCATGTTGTAAAACAGTTGATTAAAGCTTTGTTTAACGCTTAGACCAAGTGCCTAGTAGTTTTCTTACGTCACGTAGCATTCCATAGTATTTACAGCACAGAAACAGGCCATTCGGCCCTACAGGTTTATGCTGCCGTTTATGCTTCTTCCCACCCCATCAACATATCCTTCTATTCCTTTCTTCCTCATCTACTTATCTAAATGCATCAATGCTGTTCACCTCAACCACTCCGTCTGGTAGCGAGTTCCACATTCTCACCACTCTGAGTGAAGAGGTTTCTCCCGAATTCCTTATTGGATTTATTAGTGAATATCTCATTATAGTGACAGGTCTTTTAGCCAGCCATTCGGCCCATCATGCCTTTGCCGGCCCTCTGAAAGTAGCCCCACTCTCCTGCTCTTTCCCCATAGCTCTGCAAGTATTTCCTTTTCAAGTATACATCCAATTCCCTTCAGAATGTCACTATTGAATCTGCTTACACTACCCTTTCAGGCAGTGCTTTCCAGATCATAACGCGCTGCGTAAAAAAAATTCTCATCTCCCCTCTGGTTTTTTTGCCGGGGTGGGGGAAGAGTGGGGTGGGGAGGGGGGTTTAAGAGAAATGGAAGAACTTCTCTTACTTTCCTTCGGTATATTGACTGCACATTGATCACAAGAAGCATTCGAGCCTGCAAGACTGTGGGAATCAGCTCAGGTTTACGGAAATGTCCAGCATACCTGAGCGGAGAGGTCAATCCACTCCGCGTCTCCTTCGTCGTGAACTGTCACCGATTTCACTCCCCCGAGGATGATGTTCTTGGCGATCTCCACACCAAGACCTCGCATCCCAGAGATCAACACATTTGAATTCTTCATCCGCTTCATAGCCTCATGGCCCAGCACGTACCTGCAGGAGAGATTCAAAAAACCAACACTGCTCGTTAACTTGCATTCTTTGTTTGTCTACTTACGAGTTCTTCTCCTCATCAGAGACTTTATACTGACCGAGATAGCAAGCACGCACCTTACTCCATTGACACTCTTGAATTAGGCATGTGTGGGTTGTGCAGGCCAGCCTCGCGCCTCTGTACTCCCCACCCCCTTGGCTCTGAAACCAGTCGATTATCTCCAGTGAGAAGAATCCTCTAAAACCTTCAAGAATAAATTGGCCATGGGGGTTTGGTGCACTAAAGAACAGGTGGAGGGCATTGGGTAGTTGATTGCAAAGGGAAAGGGGGGGGGGGGGGGGCGTGGTGAATTCAGTAAGAATACTCTGATCATCCTCGAAATTCATCCAAATCTTTGATCCAGATACCAGCTTGGATGCAAATACATAACTCCTTGAAAATGTGATTGCAGGTAGATAAACAATAGCTTTTTAGGGTGTTATAAAGTGGGAACATTAAGTACAAGGGCAAAGAGGTAATGATAAATGTATACAAGGCCACAGTTAGAATGCAGTTTTAAATGTCCTTTTTTAAAATTCATTCTCGGGATACGAGTGTTGCTGGCAAGGCCAGCATTTATTGCCCTTGAGAAGGTAAGGGCGAGTCTTCTCCTTGAACCGCTGCCGTTTATTAAAGTGTTTTTTTTATACAACTCCGTGGCTTGCTCAGGCACTTCATAGGGCAGCTAAGGGTCAATTATGTTGATGTGGGACTGGAGCCAATGTTCCCTTTAAGCTAAGCACCGCTCTTGAGGTCCTGTGCTGCCGGTGAGCCAGCTTATAAATGGGTTTTAATGACAGCTTCAAAGTCACGTTCACTGGTACGAGCTTTTTATTTCCAGGTTTTACTTTGCTCAAACTGCTATGGTGGGATTTGAATTCATGTTCGCCGTGTGTACCATCGACAAGATGCCCTGCAGCAACTTGCCAAGGCTTCTTCGGCAACACCTCCCAAACCCGAGACCTCTACCACCTAGAAGGACAAGGGCAGCAGGTGCATGGGAACACCACCACCTCCAAGTTCCCCTCCAAGTCACACACCATCCTGACTTGGAAATATATCGGCCGTTCCTTCATCGTCGCTGGGTCAAAATCCTGGAACTCCCTCCCTAACAGCACTGTGGGAGTACCTTCACCACACGGACTGCAGCGGTTCAAGAAGGCGTCTCACCACCACCTTCTCAAGGGCAATAAATGCTGGCCTTGCCAGTGACGCCCACATCCCAGGAACAAATACAAAAATATTAGTCCAGTAACATAACTACTACGCTGCTGTACCCAATTTGCAGCAGGGACAAAGGCCCGTATTTTCCGACCCCCACGGGTGGGTACACGCTGTGTACCCACCCGCAGGAACATCGGAAATGCTGGTTTCAGGCATGCCAAGCGCATGTGCTGAAAACCGGCATTTCCGATCTGTCAAGAATGCCTGCCCTGGAGAAGGGCCTCTGCGGGGGGAGAGTTCCGCTTTCTGCAGAATCTCCGTCCACTGAAAACACTTAGAAATCTTATGCCTGGTAAAAGCGTGCGCAAGGCCTGCTTTTTACGAGCATAAGAGTTGAAAAAAGTAAAAAAAAAAAATTGTCACTCATTTATAATTTGTAACTAGATGTAATATCTCTAAGTTTGCAGATGACACAAAGCTGGGTGGGCGTGTGTGCTGTGAGGAAGATGCTGAGAAACTACAGGATGATTTGGACAGATTGGGAGATTGGGCAGATGCATGGCAAATGCAGTATAATGTGGATAAATGCGAGGTTATCCACTTTGGTGGCAAAAACAGGAAGACAGATTATTATCTGAATGGCAATAGATTGGGAGAAGGGGAAGTGCAACGAGAAGGGGAAGGCAAGCATGCAGGTGCAGCAGGCGGTTAAGAAGACAAATGGTATGTTGGCCTTCATAGCGAGAGGGTTCAAGTACAGGAACAAGGATGTCTTGCTGCAGTTGTACAGGGCCTTGGTGAGACCACACAGAATCACAGAAATCACAGAAACCCCACAGTGCAGATAGAGGCCATTTCGGCCCATCGAGCCTGCACCGACACATATCCCACCCTATCCCCGTAACCCCTTGAGTATTGTGTGCAGTTTTGGTCGCCTTATCTGAGGAAGGATGTTCTGGCCATGGAGGGAGTGCAGCGAAGATTCACCAGACTGATACCTGGGATGGCAGGAATGACATATGAGGAGAGATTGGGTCGATTGGGCTTATACTCGCTAGAGTTTAGAAGAATGAGAGGGGATCTCATTGAAACTTATAAAATTCTAACAGGACTAGACAGACTAGATGCAGGAAGGCTGTTTCCGATGGTGGGGGAGTCCAGAACAGTCTAAGGATAAGGGGTAAGCCATTTAGGACAAAGATGAGGAGGAATTTCTTCACTCAGAGAGTGGTGAACCTGTGGAATTCTCTACCACAGAAGGCAGTTGAGGCCAATTCATTAAATATATTCAAGAAGGAGTTGGATATATTTCTTAAGGCTAAAGGGATCAAGGGATATGGGGAGAAAGCAGGGATAGGGTACTGAATTTGGATGATCAGCCATGATCGCATTGAATGGCGGAGCAGGCTCGAGGGGCCGAATGGCCTACTCCTGCTCCTATCTTCTATGTTTCTATGTTTAAAAATACTTGTTAAAAAAGATAAATGTATTTTTAGCCCCGTTAAAAACTTTAATTACTTTTTTCAAAAAATTAACTTTTTGTTTAAAATATTAAATTTAATGTAATTTTAACTCATTTTTAAAAAGTTTGTGTGTCTTTTTGGGGCGATCTCCATTCATATATTTGACAAGTCTATCTGTCAAAAGTATGAAGGGAGATTTCCTTCTCCTATTGGCTGGCCTGGCCCACGTGATCCCAGGGACGCTTGCGAACTGCCTGCGCCCCTGGGATACGTGGGCCCTGCGCATTTCGACTGTGGAGAGGCCCAGCATCGAAATGTCTGGACCTCGGGAGCCCTCAGGTAAGAGCGTAGATTTTTTTCCGATAGGAGGCCTCCGCACGCAGGAAGCCTCCTATCGGAAATTACGGGCCAATATATTCCCAAAACGTGTATAATGCAGATTTACCAGGATTATACGAGGCTCAAGATATTGGGACTATTTCTGCTAGAGCAGAGAAGGTCAAGAGGAGCTTTAATAGGTTTTTTTTTTTTTAAATCATGAGTGATTTTGATTGGATAAATTGGGAAAGACCATTTCCTCTGACTGGGGAGTCAATGATGAGGGGCCGTTCATTTATAAATGTCACTAAGAATGAGGCGAGAGGTTAGCAGAAAAGTTTTTATAGAGTTGTTGGAGCTTGGAAAACTTTGCCACAGAGAGAGTGATTGAGGCAGAAAGAAAGACTTGATTTATAGAACGCCTTTCACGACCACCGCACGTCCCAAAGCGCTTTACAGCCAATTAAGTACTTTTTGAAGTGTAGTCGCTGTTGTAATGTAGGAAACGCGACAGCCAATTTGTGCACAGCAAGCTCCCACTAACAGCTATGTGATAATGACCAGATCATCTGTTTTAGTGATGTTGATTGAGGGATAAATATTGGCCAGGAGACCGGGGATAACTCCTCTGCTCTTTTTCAAAATAGTGCCGTGGGATCTTTTACGTCTACCTGAGAGCGCCGACGGGGCCTCAACTTTTATGGGAAAAGATGATAAATATTTGAAAGAGATGATGAAGATACAGAGCAATGGGGAGAGTGCAGGGCAATGGAATTAATTTTTGATTGCTCTAAGCAAAGGGTCAGCACGACATAATGACCCAAAAATTGCTGTAGCAGGCCAACGAACAGCGCCCGCCATTAGCTAGACTTGCCCCTGCCCATTTAATATCCATGGTATTTTGCCCTGTAAGTTGCTGGAAGTGCGAGATGGAAAAGGCACGGTGCCCTCTACAGGGCATCTGGGACCTGTGTGAACAGCGCAAGCAACTGGGTATCTCCTGAACCAACCAGATTGAAGGATTGTAAAATTAACAGCACAAGGTCTGACCAATGACGTGTAAGTTAGAGTGGGGGTAAATTCAATGTCAGGTACAGAAAGAGAAATAGAGGGAAAGACTGATTGTCTCTTTTCTCTATTTCTTAATCCAAAGAAAAAAGTTTTTAAAAATGTTTAATTTTGAATTTAAAAGAAAATCTCAAACAATTAAAACCTGAAGGAATGAGACTCCACACTTGTAAGAGTTAATTTTCAGTGCCAGAGAGGTTGACTGGCAGTAATTAACACTTATCGCACCATTAAAAAGATACTTAGACTGAAATGGACAAGCCCTAACTTTCTGTGGCGAGTTTAGTTCGTATATACCGCGCAAGTACAGGAGCTTCACACCATTCAATGCATTTCAACGGTGAGGCAGATGGCGAGATGCCGTTTGCGCAAAGTTAACACCAGAGCAGCGCATCTCGGACAACAACTTTCGGATTTTCGTGTTTAACTGTGCATCTGCCCCTCATCTGAAGTTGCTGTGCGATTTGCACATAAATAATGGTGAGGGCCGTTAGCCTCACCGTTATTTTGACAGCAAATTCTGGGTCAACGGGTCAAATGGCCTCTATCTGTGCTGTAAATGTCTATAGTTCAATCTCAGTGAGGCAATGGAAAGACATTAAAAGAACAAAACAATGTGGATGGAAAGTCACCATAGAGGCCAACAGTAATTCGGAAATGGCTTTCGGATGAGACGTTAAACTGAAGCCCCGTCTGCACTATTTCGAAGAAGAGCAGGGGAGTTATCCCCGGTGTCCTGGACAATATTTATCCCTGAATCAACATCACTAAAAACAGTTTATCTGGTCATTATCACATTGCTGTTTGTGGGAGCTTGCTGTGCGTGAATTGGCTGCCGTGTTTCCTACATTACAACAGTGACTACACTTCAAAAAGTACTTCATTGGCTGTAAAGCGCTTTGGGACGTCCGGTGGCCGTGAAAGGCGCTATATAAATGCAAGTCTTTCTTTCTAATGAGAAGGCAAGAAAATGGGGGAAAATAAAGAAAGAGAAAAGCCCCCTGCAGATGCAGGTTTATTATATACATTGGTATAAGAATTGACAGACTTATAGTACCGTGGATGGCTGAATGTTACGATTATTCTAGTTGGTTACCAGATAGGTCTGTCTGAACTTTGGAAACAATGAGTAATTTCAGGTCAGGAAAGAAGAAAGAAATTGCATTTAAAAAATGCTTTTCACAATCTCAAGATGTCCCAAAAGCACTTTAAAGCCGAGGTGAGTACTTTTGAAGTGCAGCCACTGTTTAATGTAGGGAAACATAAGTATTTTTCTGTAAGGTTTGTGCGGTCGGCCCTGCAATGATGCATCTTTTTATTCAGACTCTGAACTCCTGAAGTCGCAAATGTTATCGCTTTGAACTAAAGTCGAAGCAGATATAACTCTCAGATTTCATCTATTGCCACACAGTGAAAGACATTACCTAGTTATACATTACTTGGTATGGCGAGGTCACACAGGGATTCAGAAATTCCCCAAGCCACTTCTTAACATATATCAGGCCGCTCTATGTACAATGGGAATGACACCTCAAGGACAGAGCACTCAATGAATCAATTAATCACTAAGCCATTCTAGTTCTCCCCCTCACTCCTCCCCCTTTAATTCCTTTGTCTCTGGTATCTTAATCTGACTTATTTGTCAGAATCTATGTTACTGTTCCGAATATACTATTGAATTTCTAATATTCATATAAGCACATTAAATGTTGACCCTTAGGGTAAAAGAAACATTGTAATTTCTTTTACTTAGAACCCAAAGGAAAAGGCTGATGGCGGTGTTGTTCTCCAATACCAGAAGGAATAAGAGAAAGGAATTAAATCAAGGATGATTGACTAGTTAATCTGTTTTAGTGACACTGGCTAGGACACCGGGGAGAACTCCACAGCTCTTCTTCGAAATAGTGCCGTGGGATCTTTTCCGACCACCCAGGGGGGGCAGACGGTTTAACGTCTCATCCGACAGACGGCACCTCCGACAGTGCAGCCCCCTCCCGCCGCCTGGATTTCCGTGCCCACGTCATCTGGAGTGGGACTTGAACCCACAACCTTCTGACTCGGAGGCGAGAGAGCTACCCACTCAGCCGCGGCTGACGCGCATGTCAAACTATGACTGTGGTCATGTGTTCATGATGGGACAGGATGACAAAGCACCAAGGAACAGAAATGCCGCAGGACAGTTACAATTGGTGACCTGTGCTGCAGTGCTTTGCATTTTACGTGTGGCGCTGACACTCACTCATTGATCAGCAGTGTCTCCATTCAACGCCTAGTCAGCTAATGTCTGCTCAGGGGCACTGTCACGCTCTGATGGGTTCTGCTGTTACATGCATTTCTTTGGAGTCATTTATTGCACAACTGGGAATCAGCAGCCAAGGACAGTCGGCAATGCAAAGAGGCTAAAAGTACAACACTAAAGTAGAATTGCATCTCCACTTGACAAAATAAACAAACAAACTTTTAAATATCGATTCTAAAAATAGGGTTAGTCACACGATACACAGGACAAAGAAAAGTCATGACTGCGCCTAGCAAATTCTGTGACTGAACCACAATATCGAACGTGCAGGAATGTGTTTTATCAACGTTTATATTTAAAAATACACGGTTCTGAAGAAGGGTCTCGCCTGCATCCTTAACCTAGTGTCATCTTTTAGATTCTAACTGACCTGTTGTGTATTTCCAGCATTTTCTCTTTTAATTTTAAATTTCTAGTGTTGGTGTTTTTTTTATTGATATCGTGTATATTGGCTGGTACACCAAAAATCCCTTGCGAAAGAAAGACGTGCATTTCTATAGCGCCTTTCGTGGCCACCGGACATCCCAAAGCGCTTTACAGCCAATGAAGTACTTTTTGAAGTGTAGTCACTGTTGTAATGTAGGAAACGCGGCAGCCAATTTGCGCACAGCAAGCTCTCACAAACAGCAATGTGATAATGACCAGATAATCTGTTTTTGTGATGTCGATTGGGGGATAAATATTGGCCCCAGGACACCAGGGAGAACTCCCCTGCTCTTCTTCAAAATAGTGCCAAGGGATCTTTTACGCCCACCTGAGAGAACAGACGGGGCCTCGGTTTAACGTCTCATCCCCCGTTACTTTCCTCTGATCCTATCCCTTCTCCCAATCTCACCCCAGCCGTGTTTTCACTATCCCCTCTGACCTTCCCCTCTCTGACCCTGAACGATCAGTCCTCAGCAAAGGCCTGAGCTTCATCCCCTTACGCCCCCATCTGAATTAATTCGAGCTCGGCACAATGCGGAGCTCTTTCTCCGTCGCCTTCGTCTCCATGCCCACTTCTTTGGCCAGGAGTCTTCCCCCCGCACGGCTGACCCTTTCTCCCACTTTCAGAATTCTCGTTCTACTTGGACCCCTCTCTCTAGCCTCTTACCCTCTCTAGATCTTTTCATTGCTAACTGCCGACGTGACATCGGCTGTCTCCATTTCTCTGCTCCCCTCTCTCACTCCAATCTACCTCCCTCTGAACTTGCAGCACTCCGTTCTCTCCGAGCCAACCCTAACATTATCATTAAACCTGCTGATAAGGGTGGTGCTGTTGTTGTTTGGCGAACCGACCGCTGCCTAGCGGAAGCTGAACGCCAACTCTCTGAAACCTCCTCCTACCTCCGCCTGGACCATGACCCCACTAGCAAACATCAAGCCATTGTTTCAAAGACTGTCACTGACCTCATCTCCTCTGGAGATCTTCCCTCCATGGCCGGCAACCTCATAGTCCCCCAACCCCGTACAGCCCGCTTCTACCTCCTTCCCAAGGTCCACAAACAGGACTGCCCTGGTAGACCCATCTTTTCAGCCTGTTCTTGCCCCGTGGAACTTATCTCTTCCTATCACGACTCTATTTTTTCTCCCCTTGTCCAGTCTCTTCCCACCTACATTCGCGACTCTTCCGACACCCTCCGTCACTTTAACAGTTTCCTGGCCCCAACCATCTCCTTTTCACTATGGACGTCCAATCCCTCTACACCTCCATCCCCCACCAGGATGGCCTTCGGGCACTCCGTTTCTTCCTTGAACAGAGGCCCAAACAGTCCCCATCCACCACCACCCTCCTCCGCCTGGCTGAACTTGTTCTCACATTGAACAACTTCTCCTCTGACTCCACTCACTTCCTCCAAATTAAAGGTGTTGCTATGGGAACCTGCATGGGCCCTAGCTATGCCTGCCTGTTCATGTGCCCTTTTACCTCCTCCCTTCCCACTGTCCAGGGTCCCAAACACCCCTTCCAGGTGAAACAGCGATTTACTTGTACTTCTTGCAATTTAATATACTGTATTCGCTGCTCACGATGCGGTCTCCTCTACATTGGGGAGACCAAACGCAGATTGGGCGACCGCTTTGCGGAACACCTCCGTTCAGTCCGTAAGGGTGACTCCCACTCTGATCTCTCTGTCCTCGGCCTATTACACTGTTCCAATGAAGCTCAACGTAAGCTCGAGGAACAGCACCTCGTCTTTCGATTAGGCACTTTACAGCCTTCCGGACTCAATAGCAAGTTCAACAATTTCAGATAATAATCCATGCCCCCATTTTTCATGCTGTATGATTTTGCCATTCCCACTTGCAACATTTTCACAGTATGTTCTTTCAATTCCTTCCTCCCCTCCTAAACCCCCCCCCCCCCCCCCCCCCCACCCCCGGTCTCTGCACCTGCTTAATATCTGTTACATTTCCAGCTTTTTCCAGTTCTGATGAAGGGTCCCAGACCTGAAACGTTAACTCTGTTTCTCTCTCCACGGATGCTACCTGGCCTGCTGAGTATTTCAGCATTTTCTGTTGTTATGCAGTCTAGCTGTTACACTGAGGAATTCCCCAACACAAGGTCACCAACTACAGGGCTGCCTCTCACTCTGATCTGCCACCTTTGGTTGTTGAGTAGATTGCTTCATAAGAGACTTCTCCACCTCAAAAAAAAAGAGAGCAACCTGACACTAGCCATTCTCCAACCTCCTCCCCCATCTATTTCCTGTAATACCTGGCATGTATGAAGTCAGAATATTGTGGATGGTTCTGATGTAGAAGTCTATACTTAGGCTGTCTTGCTCTTACAGCTGAGGAAAAGGAGAGGGGCATAAAAAAAGGTGAAGTCTACTGGTGGGACAGCAAGCTCTGTGTTCAGCCACTGTTTAGCTCAGAATTTCCCACGTCGGAATTCATAGTCTCAACAAATTTGCTGGGCAGAGCCTGCCACTTGCTCCCAAACCCGCAACCTCCACCATCCAGAAGGACAAGGGTGTCAGGCGCACGGGATCACCACCACCGCCAAGCTCCCCTTTAAGTTACACACCATCCTGACTTGGAAATATAGCGCCGTTCCTTCATCATCGCTGGGTCAAAATCCTGGAATTCCCTCCCTAACAGCACTGAGGGAGCACCTTCACCACACGGACGGCAGCGGTTCAAGGCGGCGGCTCACCACCACCTTCGCAAGGGGCAATTAGGGATGGGCAATAAATGCTGGCCTTACCAGAGGCAAAAAAAAACCCATGGGGATGGAAAGAAAATTAGAATTCAAGAAACAAAATAGTGAATTCAGAAGAAACTAAGAGTGGTGAGAATGTGGAACTCGCTACCACAGGGAGTGGTTGAAGCGAATAGTATAGATGCATTTAAGGGGAGGCTAGACAAGCATATGAGGGAGAACGGAACAGAGGGTTATGCTGATAGATTTAGATGAGGAAAGACGGGAGGAGGCTCGTGTGGAGCATAAACGCCGGCATGGACTGGTTGGGCCGAATGGCCTGTTCCTGTGCCGTATATCCTGTGTAAGAAGTGCATTATCCCACTCCTTTTTGAAGAGCTGTATTGGAAGGGACACAGGAGCAACTCTTCTGCCTACCTGTGATGCAGAGCAGCCCAGAGAGAGAGAGAAGCCAATTATCACATTATATAATCTACATTATGAAATATTTTTAAAAATCAGAGTTTGTTGGATGCTGTAATTCAATCTCAGGCTTTTGCTGATTTTTTTTTTTAAATCCTCTTTTGTTTCCTTCTCCCAATTCAGGGCTACCTCAGAAACATCTCAATATGTCTAGTGACTCTCCTCTAGTATTTGGTACTCTACATATAATGCAAAACAGTCACTCAATCCATCATACTCTTACACACTGCTTGTTGATTTATCTCATCTTATCGCCTACTCTTTTCACCCTTCAGAGTGTCCTGCACAATGGGTCTTTGCCCTTCACCTGGCTCTCTCAACAGTACTAAACCCCTTTCACATCACCTCACGGGTGTGTTGTTTGTCTCGGTACCTCATAGAAACCTGCGCAGGACACTGACGTCTCAGACTCTGTAACATATTTTAAAAATAAATAAACTGGCACCAGCTTCTGTCAGTTCTCCATTTGATCATTGTAAATGGAAAAGAAAGGAAGACTTGCATTTATATAGCGCCTTTCATGACCACCTGGCGTCCCGAAGTGCTTTACAGCCAATGAAGTACTTTTGGAGTGCAGTCACTGTTGTGATGTAGGAAACGTTAAATGATGTAGGGGACGTTAAACTGAGGCCCCGTCTGCCCTCTCGGGTGAACGTATAAGATCCCGCGGCACTATTCCGAAGAAGAGCCAGGGGAGTTATCCCCGGTGTCCTGGGGCCAATATTTATCCCTCAATCAACATCACAAAAACAGATTATCTGGTCATTATCACATTGCTGTTTGTGGGAGCTTGCTGTGCGCAAATTGGCTGCCGCATTTTCTACATTACAACAGTGACTACACTTCAAAACATACTTCATTGGCTGTAAAGCGCTTTATAAATGCAAGTCTTTTTTTTCTTGAAATAATTTTCATAAATTTAGAGCAATTACACCTTTTACTCTTAAAGGGACATACACACGCGCAGGCGCACAATACCTTGCATCTAGTTATTTTCATCCTCGCTTCTTGTGACTTGGAGCATGAAACTTAGAAGCAATTTACTGACTTCTTAATTAACCGCAGGAACTTCTAACAGCTGCAATCATCTGGTTCTCACGGGGAATACTTGAGCACTGACCTCAACGGGACAGGCCAGGCTAGCAACTAAACATCACAACCGTCTCCCCAACCTTAAGACTACTGGTGGGCAATAAGTGCGATCCGCTGGTAGGTAAAGGATGACAAATATGCAGCAGTGAATTTAAGGCTGGAATTCAATCTCGGGGTTCGTTTGGTGTCACAAACCCACTCAAGCTTTGTCCTCGCAGTTTAGGATGTCATCGCAACCTCTGGTGTGAAGTGCTGCCCTGCAACGTATTGACAACCTCTTATTATTCTACAATTATTAGATATTTTAGCCTTAATTTTTATTGGCACATGCATGTCATCATAAGTATACTGATAGAGGTCTTCAAGATTATGAAAGGGTTTGATAGGGTAAACGTAGAGGTGGTGTTTCCACTTGTGGGCGAGACCAGAACCAGGGGCCATAAATATACAGGAAACTTTGGTATCCGGCACCGACGGGACCGGCGTGTTGCCGGTTGATCAAAAATTCCGGATGACAGATAGGGTTATCTACTGAGGCTATTTTTAACAAACAAAAATAAAAAAATCAAGAAATGTGCAGTATACAGTAATTGGGTGCTCACCTACAGAATGTTGTGTTAAATGGATGGTGGAAGATGCTGGATTAAGTACAGTACTGCCAGTTGAGGGTAATGCAATGCAATGACTACCAGCAGCGTGGGAGACACACAGTACCCCTGTAAAATGGCGGATCAGAAGAGACTACCGGCAGCGCGGGAGAGTCAGACTCCTGTTACAGGGGTATTGAGGTGTTCCGACTTCCGACAGCGCCAAGAAGCCGAGTAGTGGCAGTTTGGAGAACTACCCCCACTGACTAACTCGGCCACCGCGGGAGACTCGGACTCGGCAACATTGCCGGTTATTGAGGTGTTGTTTTCGGCGTGAGAATTTTGCCGGTTAATAGAGAATTCCGGATATTTCGGTGCCGTTTAAACGAGAGTTTCCTGTAAGATAGTCACTAATAAATCCAATAGGGAATTCAGAGAGTTCTTCACCCAGAGAGTAGTTGGAATATGGAACTCGCCAACACAGGGAGTAGTTGCGTCAAATAGCATAGACACATTCAAGGGGAAGCTAAATAAGCACGCGAGGGAGAAAGGAATAGAAGGTTATGCTGATGGGCTTAGATGAAGAGGGGAGGAGGCTCGTGTGGAGCATAAACACCGGCACGGACCTGTTGGGCCGAATGGCCTGTTTCTGTGCTGTGAATACTTTGTAATATTATGCAGGTGTTGCTGGACTTACAGAAGCTTCCTCGTGAGGTAAAGCAGCACAACTGCAGCAGTGCTGAACTGAACTGAATGCCAAGTGGGTGTGCAATCAATGCACCTCTGGTGTTAAACACACCACATACTGGTGCAGGAACGACAACCGGATCAAAAGGTTCATCAAACCCATGAGCAGGACCATCATAATCAAAGCCACTTGTTGGCGGTTTTCCCGGAAAAATGGATGGAGTCACAGAACGTCATTCTCAAAAGCACCTGTAAAAAAAAAAATCTTGGGAAATGCGGGATTTCCGAGTAATAAGCTGACTTATTCAGTCATCAAGAATCAGTGGTCTGAATGATAAAAGAGGCAGAATTGCAGAATGTGACCCCACCCCAAAGCACAAGTGAAAATCCAGGAATCCCACGGAATAAAAAGTAACTCGACTTATTCAGTCACTATAAACTGCTGGCCCAAATTGGAATCCATTGGTAACTTCGGACAGATATAAGTGACAACTCGGACAAGATCAGTCTTGTTCATCCAGTGAACAAGCTGGAGATTGGGCTGTTATCTTCCTCACCTCTACCCCTGCTCCCAGTGTGTTCCTTCTAGCTGCAGGAGTTTGCTTTACTTCCAAATATACTTACAGCTGCCTGGAGTAGAGGCCTTCATCGATCTCTGCAGAATTCCCATTAGCTTCCATGGTCTGCAAACCTGAGGGCAATAGAAAGCAGGTTAAGATTTTGTCAAACTCGGAACTTAAACTGAACTGACCTTTTCTGACGAAGGGAAATAGAAAAGTTTAATTAATGTAGCACCTGATGATATAGGACTGTACAGGACTGGGAATGACCGCTTTGGTCCATTTGGCTGAATGGACAGAATATCCAGCTCAGGACTTCCCAAAGATTTGCACACCCAATGGACTATGTTTGACTCTGGCTTTTCGTGCATCACCATGCTCCCCATCCCCCCCACCCCCCCTTTGCCTCACTACTGGCTGCTGTGCTTTCAGTCACCTCGGTCTCAAGCTCTGGAATATCCTCCCAAAACCCCTCCACTTCGCTCTCCTTCTTGAAGGCCTTTCTTAAAGCCCACCTCTTTAAACAAGCTTTTGGCCACCCTTCCTAATATCTCCTTCTTTGATTCGATGCCCATTTTGGGTCTGATTACACTTCTGTAAAGCACCTTGGGACTTTGTTCTATGTTAAAGGAACTATACGCATGCAAGTTGTTGTAGTACTTACGGTTAGGATTGTGTGCAACTCTTTCCAACACAGTAACAGTAATGTTCACTTGGCTCCTAATATCCCGTTTTACTTTGGAACAGCAAAATAAATCCCTTATTGCATCCCGTGTAATTAATTAGAGAGAGGGAGCACATGCATAAAGTATGGTGTCAGCCATGGCTATGTGGTAGCACTCTCGCCTGAGTCGGAAGGCTGTGGGTTCATGTCCCACTCCAGAGACTTGAGCACATAAAGCTAGGCCCTCCCTCCAGTGCAGTGCTGAGGGAGTGCTGCACTGTCGGAGGTGCCGACTTTCGGATGAGACATTAAACCGAGGCCCCGTCTGCTCTCTCAGGTGGACGTGAAAGTTCCCATGGCCACTATTGTGCATTTCTGTTGTATGTTTGTAATCTCTTGACTGCACTTTGAAGAATTTTCTGGTTTAAACAGAAGTGTTTCCTGTCTTTTATCCACTATAGAATCATAGAATGGTTACAGCACAGTAGGAGGCCATTCGGCCCGTCGAGCCCGTGCTGGCTCTCTGCAAGAGCACTTCAGCCAGTCCCACTCCCCCGCCCTTTCCCCGTAGCCCTGCAAGTTTGTTTTCCTTCAGGTACTTATCCAACTCCCTTTTGAAAACCATGATTGAATCTGCCTCCACCACCCTTTCAGGCAGTGCATTCCAGATCCTAACCAGTCGCTGCGATAGCAGTTTTCAATCTTTTCTGTGCGGGGGGAACCAGCTAGAAATGTTGACAAACTCCTGGCAACTCCCTGCAAATACTCACACACCCCCTAGGGATCCTCTGTCCTGACTTCTAACTTCAGCTACCCTAGTAAAAATAGTGGGGGGAAGGAAGAGGGGGAGACTGGGGAATGGGAACACTGAAAAGGCAGAGGGGAGGAAAGAACGAAGGTTCTCTAATCTGGCCAATATCTATCTCACAATCAACATCGCTAAAACAGATTATCTGGTCATTATCACATTGCTGTTTGTGGGAGCTTGCTGTGCGCAAATTGGCTGCCGCGTTTCCTTCATTACAGCCAGTGACCTCACGTCTAAAGTCCGTCATTGGTTGTAAAGCGCTTTGGGGCGTCCCGAGGTCATGACAGGTGCTATATAAATGCAAGTCTTTCTTTTTAATCTAGTTGCATCACCCTCTATGTCGGGGTGATGATATAACAGCCCATTGAACCTGCTGCTGTTTCTGACAGGGAAATAGGGTCAGGTTGAGCATGGATATGAACACGTAGCTCCAACCTGCTCAGCCCCACCCACCAGGAATAGATCAGTCCTGACATGATGGCCAGAGGGACACTCCTCCAAGTTAATTTTTAGTCACCTCTTGACCTCTGCTGTGGTGCAGTCCCACAGCTAGCAGTTGCATTCCGTCAGCTTCTGGGACCTCATCCATGGTCATTCTTCATTTGCGAGTCTACACGGCAAGTGTTGGTAGGCTATGTGAACATGGGCCAACCCAGCCAAGCCCAATAACTGTCCTAGCCCAATGTTATAGCAAGGGGTTCCTGGATAGCGACCAAAAGAAGGAACCCGGGCTGATTTTCCTCTCCCTACTCCAGGACCACCAAGACTAATGCTCGTTGAGATCAGCCAACATAGAAATGTAACTGATGTGGCTCAGAACCACAGTGGGCAGCGCATTTACCAAGATCATTTAAAAAATTTAGAATTACATCGGATATATGGCACAGAAACAGGCCATTCGGCCCAACCAGTCCATGCCGGCGTTTATGCTCCACTCGAGCCTCCTCCCGTCTTTTCTCATCTAAATCTATCAGTATAACCCTCTATTCCCTTCTCCCTCATCTGCTTGTCTAGCCTCCCCTTAAATGCATCTATACTATTCGCTTCAACCACTCCCTGTGGTAGCGAGTTCCACATTCTCACCACTCTCTGGGTAAAGAAGTTTCTTCTGAATTCCCTGTTGGATTTCTTGGTGACTATCTCATATTGATGGCCTTTAGTTTTGCTCTTCCCCACCAGTGGAAACATTCTCTCTGTATCCACTCTATCAAAACCTTTCATAATTTTAAAGACCTCTATTACGTCACCCCTCAGCCTTCTCTTTTCAAAAGAGAAGAGACCCAGCCTGTTCATCCTTCCCTGATATGTATACCCTCGCATTTCTAGTATCATCCTTGTAAATATTTTTTGCACCCTCTCCAGTGCCTCTATATCGTTTTTATAATATGGCGACCAGAATCGTACACAGTACTCCAAGTGTGGTCCTCCTTATTTTTCTTACCAAAATGTAATACCTCACATTTATCTGTGTTGAACTTCATTTGCCAATTATATGCCCATTCTGCAAGTTTATTAATGTCTTCTTGTAATTTGTTGCAGTCCTCCTCAGTATCGACTATCCCCCCCAATTTGGTGTCATCCACAAATTTAGAAATTGTGTTTTTGATTCCAAAGTCTAAATCGTTAATATAAATTGTGAACAGCAGTGGTCCCAGCACTGATCCTTGTGGAACACCACTACCCACCTTCTGCCACTGTGAATAGCTAGCCTTTACTCAATTCAATTCAATTCAATTTCAATTTAATTCAATTCAAATGCTTTATTGGCATGAAAGTTTACAGGGAACCATATTGCCAAAGCTTACATAACAAAAAGTACAGTTTTCCAACATTCTGTAGGTGTCAAACAATTTTGACCTTCGTTGGGTACATACAATATTACTTTAAACAATATTAATTTAAACAGTCTTTGTACATCAGTGGGTACATTCAGTATTAATTTTAAACAGTCCTCAGGTTGTGACATGTGACACACTTTTCAGCAGGAATCACTGGATAACATCAGCAGCGCGAAATTGCAACTGAGGGGGTTGAGGTCACTTGCAGCATGCCTCCTTGACCTAGCATCATCCGAGCCGAGACTGACTAAAGCAGCAAAGAGCACAGGTTGAACGAGGGATTTTCCTGGTTCCGCAGTTCAGTGCTGCACTGTCCCCTGTCGTTTACCAAATAATAAATCATAGCTGATCGCCTGTGCGCCGTGTTTAATGCAAACACAGAATTCACAGATGCAGCCTTAATACTCAATACATAGTTGCCTGACTCCACATGAAGAAAAATGATGAATTTAAAATGACATGTCTTCATGAACGGATTCCCGAGCGAGGAACCTAACCGTTATAGGCACCTGGAAGTTCAGCTTGGCCCTAACGCAGAACGACTCCATGGGAATTGCTAAATGGTCAATGAAATTAACAAGTAACACAGCGAGAACAACCTCCATTGTGTATTGTGGCACCAACACTGTGCTAAGGTTACTTCAACAGGAACCCCCCTCCCCGCAACCTCTACCACCGATGTAAGGATGGGGGTGGGGGAGTGGAGTAGAAGTACACCCTGTGGCTTGTATTTCAGCCATTTCGCTTTGCGCCTGTGATGAGCGACGACTAACAATGGAGTCCTTCACCTGTCCGAGATGTGATAAAGCGTTGTCTACATATTCAACGCTTGGTATCGGGGCTGCACTATGGTTTTCAATGTGCCAGTCGCAACAGGGCAGTAGCGAGCTGCCAGTGCAGTTCATTTGTCTTATTTATTCAAAGGACGAGGGCAACATTGGCAAGGTCACATTTATTGTCCATCCCTCCTGCCGAGAAGGGAATTCAGGATTAGCCATGTGGTGTGGACGAGAGCCATGCGCAGACTCGGTATGGGTGGAAAGCAATGCTCCCGTTAAGCTGCGCGGCCGTGTGGCGATCTGGAGGTCCCGCGCAGGCCGCTCAATGGCTTTACAATTGGAATAACTGCGCACGCGCGAGAAATTGAATGGGCCGCGCAGCCCGTTAAAGAGGCCGCACACCCAAAAAATAATTAGCAGGAACATTGGTGGCAAGTTCCCTTCCCTGAAGAATATTACTGAACTAGTTGTGTTTTTATGACAATCTTGTATTAGCACACAAAAGGCCAGATTTATTGAATTCATTTCAACAACTTGCCACGCTGGGATAGGAACTCATGACATTCGGACTAAAAGCTCAGAAACCATACCCAGCACCCAAATGTACCCTCACTTTAGCACTGTTATGATATGATTGACGTATTGGGAGAAGGGGAAGTGCAACGAGACCTGGGTGTCCTTGTGCACCAGTCGCTGAAGGTAAGCATGCTGGTGCAGCAGGCGGTTAAGGCAAATGGTATGTTGGCCTTCGTAGCGAGAGGGTTTGAGTACAGGAACAAGGATGTCTTGCTGCAGTTGTACAGGGCCTTGGTGAGACCACATCTTGAGTATTGTGTACAGTTTTGGTCACCTTATCTGAGGAAGGATGTTCTTGCCATGGAGGGAGTGCAGCGAAGATTCACCAGGCTGATACCTGGGATGGCAGGAATGACGTATGAGGAGAGATTGGGTCGATTGGGCTTATACTCGCTGGAGTTTAGAAGAATGAGAGGGGATCTCATTGAAACTTATAAAATTCTAACAGGACTAGACAGACTAGATGCAGGAAGGATGTCCCCGATGGTCAGGGAGTCCAGAACCAGGGGTCACAGACTAAGGATAAGGGGTAAGGGGTAAGCCATTTAGGACTGAGATGAGGAGGAATTTCTTCACCCAGAGAGTGGTGAACCTGTGGAATTCTCTACCACAGAAGGCAGTCGAGGCCAATTCATTAAATATATTCAAGAAGGAGTTAGATATATTTCTTAAGGCTAAAGGGATCAAGGGATATGGGGAGAAAGCAGGGACAGGGTACTGAATTTGGATGATCAGCCACAATCTCATTGAATGGTGGAGCAGGCTCAAGGGGCCGAATGGCCTACTCCTGCTCCTATCTTCTATGTTTCTATGCACACGCGAGAAATTGAAGGGGCCGCGCACCCAAAAAATAATTAGCAGGAGCATTGGTGGCAAGTTCCCTTCCTTGAAGAACATTACTGAACTAGTTGTGTTTTTATGACAATCTCGTATTAGCGCACAAATGGCCAGATTTATTGAATTCATTTCAACAACTTGCCATGCTGGGATAGGAACTCATGACATTCAGACTAAAAGCTCAGAAACCATACCCAGCACCCGAATGTACCCTCACTTTAGCACTGTTATGATATGATTGACGTATTTAGTATTCTAAAGGGAACAGATAATGTAGACCGCGACCAGCTATTTCACCTTGTCCAGAACAGTAGGAGCAGAGGACATGTCCTGCGTTGAAAGGGGGATAGATTCAAAACTACCCTGCGGGATTATTACTTCAGTTAGTGAGTGGTCAATCTATGGAACAGGCTCCCTAGGGAGACGGTGGGAGCAGTTAGTATTGATACATTCATATGCAAATGAGATATTTCTTTCAGAAAAGAATATTTTGGGACACAGTATATACAAGTAACCTGAGACACATGGGGTAACTGTACCAGGCTTGACACTACTGACAGCAATCCAGGAGAAAAATCATTTAAAAAAATCCTCGGCCCGGATTTTGCGGTGGTAATGACGGCGAAACTGCCAGCATTCGGCGCCATTACTCCTCTGAAACTGACCGCAACTTCTGGAGCTGGCGTGTGCGCAGGTAAACGCGGAATTCCAGAAGTTGCTGTCAATGATTCTACGCTTCCCCCGGAGCCAGCAACCTTTGAGAAATCACTCAACTGACGAGAACTTAAGCTTATACCCTGAAATGCCGCCCTTAAAAAAAAAAAAAAAAATCCCTGAAAAAGTTAAGCCTTGTTGAACGAGGTGTAACTGTATTTGTAATGGCGGACTGATTCATAATTACTGCTGAACAACCGTTCTGGCCCTGAAAAACTAATTACATGTTTGTGGAATGTCAAATAAAAAAAATTCCGTGGTTTTTACTATCTTATAATTTTTTTTAAAGATTGTTTCTGATAGCTCAGCTTCTACCTTAATCCCATGTGTATGTCCCAATCTTTATTTCGCTCTCTAAAATAATTAAAAAGTGAAGGAAAATCAGTGCATCACAGCCAGCTTGATGGCATCACCGTTGCTGGATGCAGGCGATCCCCTAGACTTAAATAATCATAGAATAGTACAGCACAGGAGGTCGCCATTCGGCCCATCAAGTCTGTGCCGGCTCTTTCGAAGAGCAATCCAGTTAGTCCCACTCCCCCACATATCCCTGCAATTTTCTTCTCCAAGTATTTATCCACTTCCCTTTTGAAGGCTCCTATTGAATCTGTATCCACCGCCCCATCAGGCCGTGCCTTCCAAATCCTAACCACTCGCTGCGTAAAAATGTTTCCCCTCGTGTCGCCTCTGGTTCTTTTGCCTGTCACCTTCAACCTGTGCCCTCTGGTTATCGCCCCTTTACAAACTGCTTATGTTAACCTTTCCCTGCCAGCATGAAATTAACGGCAGGAGAGCTGAAACTCGTGCCACAGAGACGGCGAGATCTTTGTGGGAAGCTTACTTCGGGGCCAGCGACGAGCGCCTTTGCTTCGCTGCTGACCCGCAAATTACGGCCCATTGCGTTTTTCTCATTTGCTCGCTAGCACAGATGCATTGAAAGGGATGCTAGATAAACACGCGAGGGAGAAAGGAATAGAAGGATATGTTGACGGGATTAGATGAAGGAGGGTGGGAGGAAGCTCGTGTGGAGCATAAACAGCACCATGGACCTGTTGGGCCGAATGGCCTGTTTCTGTGCTGTAAATACCATGTACAGGAAACTTTGGTTTATCTGGAGGTTAACTGTCCGGAATGCTCGAGCCACTGGCAAAAATCAGGAGCCGTTTCGTTAGGTTTTTTTTCTTTTCGTTGCTTTTTTTCCCACCAGTCAGGCTCTGCAAGGTCTCGCTGAAGCTGTTGCTAAGCTACAGAGACACTTGCAAGGTACGGCCGACTGTTTAGAAGCTGTTGCTAAGCAACAGGGTTTGTTGCCAGATACGGAGCTCAAAATCTCCGTATATTTCAACATTAGCGTTGTTTTGATGGGACGGCAACAGCTCGGTCCCGTCGGTGCCGGATAGCACAAAGTTTCCTGTAATACTGTGCAATATTCGTTATAGAGATACTGGAAATGGGGAAAAAAGGCCGTTCGACTGGACAGGGTGAGGAAACCGCCAGGAACACGTCCAACCAGAGCTGGCAACCCGGATTAAGAGCCGCATGGGGAGAACTTACTGCAAACCCACAATCCTGGTCATTCACACAGCCTAGCATTGGCAAATATTACTTTTAATTTCAGATTTCCAGCATCCGCATTTGGCAAATATTATAATTAATTTCTGTGGAATCTGTTAAGAAAAAACAAACCAGAAAGGAGCACTCCTTTTACAAAGTGCTTTACAGAAAAGTTGGCAACAATACTGAGCCACTTCTTAGAACTTACACGGGAATTTCCAACAGGAAAACCCTCTGTACTTTCTCTTTCGATTTACCTCTCCAATATCAGTGACCTTGTCAAGTTTCACTTTCTGTCCCACATAGTTACATTTATTAATTCCTGTGGCAGGAGGGGGGGGTGGGGTATCTGTGAATTTCACTCAAAATTATTAAATTGAAGAAATTTGTAATCTGTCCGGTTGTTTTGCTCCTGATCAATCCTGGGAGGAAGAGAGTGTTTGAAGACCAGGACCTCAAACCCAGCACCAAGCTCATGGTCTACAGAGCAGTAGTGATACCCGCCCTGCTGTATGCCTCAGAGACATGGACCATGCACAGCAGGCACCTCAAAGCACTGGAGCGGTACCACCAGCGCTGCCTCCGCAAGATCCTGCAAACCCATTGGCAGGATAGGCGCACCAACGTCAGTGTTCTCGCTCAGGCCAACATCCCCAGCATCGAAGCTTTGACCACGCTCGATCAGCTCTGATGGACGGGTCACATTGTCCGCATGCCCGATACGAGACTCCCAAAACAAGCGCTCTACTCGGAGCTCCGACATGGCAAGAGCGCCCCAGGTGGGCAGAGGAAACACTTCAAGGACACCCTCAAACCCTCCTTGAAAAAGTGCAACATCCCCACTGACACCTGGGAATCCCTGGCCCAAGACCGCACAAAGTGTAGGAGAAGCATCCGGGAAGGCGCCGAACACCTCGAGTCTCTTCGCCAGGAGCAAGCGGAAGCCAAGCGCAAACAGCAAAGGAGCGCACGTCAACCCAAGCACCCCACCCGCCCCTCCAACCACCGTCTGCTCCACCTGTGACAGAGTCTGTAGGTCCCGCATTGGATTCATCAGTCACCTGAGAACTCATTTTTAGTGGGGAAGCAAGTCATCCTCGGTTCCGAGGGACTGCCTAAGAAGAAGAATCCTGGGAGTTCCAGTAGATTGATCCGGGTTGCCCTAACTTGTTAGAATCAAAAAAATACATTTTAAAACCACCTCCAGCTACTTTTGCTTTTTAAAATATAATTCTGGGTAGAATTTGCTGCCGCAAATTAAATTTCCCTTTAATTACCATCAATGAGCCGATCGCCAGCAGCTTGATCGCCTGATTCAGCTCAACCTAAACAGTGATCTAGTACAAAGGGGGCAATTTTTGGACTGAACAATCAAGAAAACTTCTGACCCAGCTCTGATGGAGGGTCATCGACCTGAAACGTTAACTCTGTTTTTCTCTCTCTCCACAGATGCTGCCTGACCTGCTGAGTGTTTCCAGCATTTTCTGTTTTTTAAAATCAGAGAACTTCAATTGAAAGTTTTTCTTTGTTGTTGTTGTTTAATAAAAGGGGGAAAATCCGCTTGCAGCTGGAAAAGAAACTGTTACTTAACAGAAAAAGATGATGGGGGAAATTTGCAGGGCTCTGGGGAAAGGACAGGGCAGTGGGACTAAGTGGACAGCTCTTTCAAAGAGCTGGCACAGGCACGATGGGCCGAATGGCCTTCTTCTGTGCTGGGTCATTACAATAGAAAGACTATTTCCTAAAAAATTTCCAACCTGAACTTTTCATTTCTGATGCCTCAAAAAAAATTGTTTTTCTTTGAGCTGCTGGTTGATTCACGCTCAGTGAAACGTCAGCTAACAACCGCAGGTTACTATCACATGCCCTCCTTCCCCGTCAGATATTAATATTGCACAGATGCTAAAGGTGGCAGGCACCTCGTACACGGGTCGCAGGCTGACTGACACACCTGGTCTTGCTCCGGTCACAGAGAGGCTTTCCCTGTCCTTCGAGCGCTAGAGAAAGCTGCTTGGCTCTCGACCTCCGCTCGGTAACACTGACTCGCACCGGGTTCGCCTTGAGCTGGTTGCAAATAAAAAAACTTCCTGCCAAATTCTGATCATCTTAAAAGGGCAATACACTCAATGACACAACACACACACAACCACTGATGACTGTGTCCAGGTTCAGACTGGACAACATAGATTGTGGGACGATATGATGGAAGTGTTTAAAATGATGAAAGAATGGGACAGGGTAGATAGAAGCAGACGGTTCCCAATAACTGAGAGGTCTAGAACGAGGGAGCCATAGATACAAGATAAATGTCAAAGATTTAAAACAGAGAGCAGGAGAAACTCCTTTACACAAATTATTGAGAGATTCTGGAATTCACTTCAAGGGTTTGTGGTTCAGGTAGAAAGTATATCCTCAATTTTAAACCGAACCCAACCTCCTGCCTGGCTCCATTGAAGTCAATGGCGTGTAAAGTGGGCGGGCGAGGTTAAAAGCGGGCCCCATGCCAACATTCAAGATTAGATTGAATAGATAGATGAATGAAAAGGGCAGATGAAGGGATGGGGGAAACATGGTGGGTACACGTGAACAGGACTATTTTCTTGCATGAAGGGTGGACACGGACTGATTGGGCTGAAGGGTCTGTCTCCGTGTTGTTATTTCTATGCGGTTGGAAGCACTTGTGCCCGAGTCAGAAAGTTGCCACAATTCACTGAAGAGCGCAATCCAGGCAGATACTCCAGTGAATTGTTGGAGGTCTTGTCCTTGGGATGCAACGTTAGCCCAAGGACATAGCTACCTGTTGCTATTCATAAAATCAAGGTGTTATCCCCATGTCCTGACAACTATCCCTCCCCTAAATTAATACTGTCAATAACAGGTTATCGCACAGACGGCAGTGGTTCAAGGCGGCGGCTCACCACCACTTTCTCAAGGGCAATTAGGGATGGGCAATAAATGCTGGCCTTGCCAGCAACGCCCACATCCCATAAACAAATTAAAAAGAAACCTAGTCATTTGCCTGACCTGCGGAGTATTTCTAGCACTTTCTGTTTTTATTTCAGATTCCCAGCGTCCCCAGTATTTTGCCGTTGTATCTGGTCATTTATCTCATTCCCGCTTGCGGGATCTTGCAGTGTGTAAAATGGTTGCCACATTTGCCTACAACGTATGGCCAGATGTTTCTGAGATGTGATAAGGTGCTTATATAGAAATGCAAGTCTTTCTCCTTAGTAAATCAGAAAGGTGGAGATCCTGAGTGAGCTCCTTCCAAACAGGGCTGTTTGCAATAGTATAAAATATTGTAACTTTGACTTGCCTTCCTTACACCTTAAGGGTCAGAAACCATTCTGTAAAATAGGCCCACCATGCACCCAGTTCCTTGTTAAATCTGAGTACTTTAACAAGCTTTTCACAGAATCACAGAAACCCCACAGTGCAGATAGAGGCCATTTTGGCCCATCGAGCCTGCACCAACACATATCCCACCCTATCCCCGTAACCCCACGTATTTAATCCCCCTAACACTAAGGGTCAATTTATCATAGCCAATCAACCTAACCCGCACATCTTTGGACTGTGGGAGGAAACCGGAGCACCCGGAGAAAACCCACGCAAACACGGGGAGAATGTGCAAACTCCACACAGACAGTCACCCGAGGCCAGATTCGAACCCGGGTCCCTGGCGCTGTGAGGCAACAGTGCTAACCACTATGCCACCGTGCTGCCGTATTTGATTAATTTGGCACCAACTTTAAACAATGTCATTACAATTTTTACTCCTCTTCCCTTTTGGCATAAGGATCTGACATCAGGCAAGCTTTTAACTTTTCAAGTGATAAACATTTAATAGTTTAATATCTTGATGCAGAAAACAGCAACGCTGAGATTAATTAGTTTAGGGTACAAACCCCATTTTAATCTGCATCTGTTTTCGTTGTGCGAGACTGTTGAGCTGGTATTTTCTCCTGTAATAATTACTAATGCAGGTTTAAACATACATGCGCTTGGGTCACTGCGCATGAAAGAAGTGGGGTTTGAATAACTTGAGACAAAAGGTCTTTTCGTTGCTATAGCCGCTTTAAGAGGCGGGGCTTGTCAGGAGCGACCAGGGTGCCATTTCTTTTAAAACACGAGTGCCGACAAACATAGGAAGTGAAGCAAAACAGAATGTGAAACTGGAGTAGAAATTCTGGGCTGCAAATGACTTTGCATTTAATGGAACGAGGTGGTTATTGAAAAACAAATGCTAGGTCTGATGAGGATGTTTCCCCCTATTAATGCAAGATGGAGGAATATAGCCTGACTCAAAGTAAAAGCTACTTTATTTTTTTTTTTTTAATTTAAAAAAAAAATGCAGTTTTCTAACACTTCCCTCCCCCCAAAAACCTCAGCAATTCTCTCTCTGCTCCCGGGCCTCTGCCAGTGCCGAAGAACTGAGGTATGCAGCGTAACTCTCGTAGCTTTCTCCCTGTAAGAAAGTGCCTGATCTATTGCACGGTGCCTCCCCATCTCCAATAACAGCAGCAGCCTGTGTGCGAAACGAACACTGAGGTTTAATATGAAGATGGGTCATCGACCTGAAACGTTAACTCTGTTTCTCTCTCCACAGATGCTGCCTGACCTGCTGAGTATTTCCAGCATTTTCTGTTCTTATTTGAGGTTTAATATATTCTTCCACGATATACTGGGTGGAATTCCAAGTAGGCAACTCTTAACATGTGCTCGTACAAACTATGTCAATTTATAAACTAACAGAGGACAATTTTGAGGAATACATCAACAAAAGCAACAAGGGATGGGTTCAGTAATAGAATTTGAAAAGGGTGTCATGTTGAACTGTACAGTGCTGTGGACACTGCATTGTACAGCTTGAATTTTAAATTCTCATCCTCGTGTTCAAATCCGGCCATGGCCTCAGCCCCTCCCCATCTCTGTAACCTCCTCCAGCCCAACAACCAGTGTTTCCATTAAGCTGCCCAGCTGACTGGAGCTCCCGCACACCCAAAAAAATCTACAGGGAACATTGCCTACAACCCTCCGAGATCTCTGCGCTCCTCCAATTCCGGCCTCTTGCGCATCCCCGATTTCCTTCGTCCCACAATTGGCGGCCGTGCCTTCAGCTGCCTAGGCCCTATGTGCTGGAATTCCCTCCCTAAACCTCTCCACCTCGCTCTCCTTTAAGGCACTCCTTAAAACCTACTGCTTTGACCAAGCCTGTCCTAATATCTCCTTACGTGGCTCGGTGTCAAATTCTGTTTGATAACGCTCCTGTGAAGCGCCTGGGGACGTTTTATTACGTAAGGGCGCTGTATAAAAGCAAGTTGGTGTTGCACCTCCAGTACTTCACGCAGGTTTGGTCACATACTCTGGATGAGCTGTTACTAGATTTGAACTCATTGATTCCTCAATGAACATCCAGCATAAGAATCGTGAAAATCAGTGGTCTGGATTCTCAAAGCGTTCATTTGAAAGGAAAACAGAGAGAAAGGAAAACATTTTCATACCAAAATATTTAATGGTCTCAGGTACTTTACAGCAAACATGCATAACCCAATACAGTACATCCATGTCCAAGAAAGATAAAACATATACAATTCAGCTTTGTAACGAGTAATTGTACACAGACCAGAGTCATCACTGGAATGAACCAAAATAAGATGCACAATCGTCTCCAGAAAAGGGCCACAAAATGAGAGCGATTACACTTGGGAATTGCTGGAAGGGGGGAAAGTGCCGAGTCAAAGACAAAATATATGGTGCAAGGCTACAGCAGCTGCCACCCGCGTTGAAGTTGGTGACTGTGTTGCAATACCAGAAGCTGAAGGCTGCAATTATTTCCACACACGGTCACTTCTATAACCCACCCCATTCCAGGCAATTGTTTATTAATTGTAGCCCAGGGATTGTAATTATTTTTAAATAATGAACCCAAGTCCAACAAAAGGTTTTCACTCGATTTGAGTATTCAGCACAGGTTGCCATGTGCACGCGACATCAGTGACCGAATGTCTTGGTTCTGCTTCTCACCAGATTACTTAGATGTACATTTTTTAAAAGACTGGTTTAGTTTGCTTGACCATAAGTGTGCCATGTTGTGTCAATCGGCCACGCCTGTGAACATGTACCACACCCAGGAGTCACGAGATTCCCCTGGTTCATCTATTGCTGATACCAAGCAATAAGCATCCGATTTCGGATGAAGCGGACTGAAAATGACTCCGGAAAGCTGTTTCACATAAAGGGCTTGGGACAAACATAGTCGAAGCCTGAAGGCTGCAGAAAATTCATCACCACATCTCAAAACAAACATCCCTAACAGGAGGGGACAAACATAGTCGAAGCCGTCAAATTCGGCCTGCGATTACCATCAATTTTTTCCAAGCCCAATAACTGCACAGAACTAACCCGAGCACAATTCTGATCCAAAATATAAAATATAGGGAATGCTTCGCTCAGCAAAATAAAAGAAATAAAATCAATCGATCCACTGCCAAGGTTCACTGGGAAACAGCAGCAGATTCTAAACATTAATCATTTCTCTACAGATTGAATTACTGAAAGCGGATTTTACAAACAAGTCGCTGTGAAAATGTTTGCATCACAGCCCATTTAATCTTTCAATCGAGAGAAATCTTGATCAAAGTCTAACCTTTCTGGCCAAAGCAGCTCTGGAATTGTGGGCCGAATTGTTTAAAGGTTTTGCCAGTCACCATTTCAAGAATAAAGTTATCAGAGGATAAGGAACGGAAAGGGCATTGCTCATTCCGACACCTGACACCCTATACGGTCATTTATTTCACCAGCCAGTTAGAAACAGATAATACAAAGTGTCCGGCACAGGTGCAATGGGCCGAACGGCCTCCTGTGCTGTATCATTCAATGCTTCCAAGCCAACACTCTTCGATTTCCAATGATCTGTTAAGTTCCACCAAAATACTTGGAATGCTGCTCCCATTACCCGACCCACCATGGGCATTGGTGGTACTCATTTGCCTGCACGCTGCAGCCTGACCTATGGGATGTATTGCTGACAAGGCACAAAGAGAAACCAGCCTGGGTAGCCAGAGCAATCCCATTCAGAAGTAACACTTGTTTTAAAAACCGTATCCTACCTAGAGGAGGGTACAATATAAAATCTAAGGGGAAAAACTCATCAAAATCTAGCAATAATTAGAGAGTAGATAAAAGACCGATTAAAAACAATTGTAAACTGATGCTCTCATTGTTTTTCCAATGGGAGGGACAAATGAGCTTTGATTTCCCATTGCGATATTAACGGAGGATTAAGGAACCAATTCATGGTTAATAAGCAGGTAGCTTATTTTCCAATTGGTTTTTGAGTAAGTGCTGTGCATATATAGGGTTTTAAAAATACTTAAAGTGTTGTCCTAAGGTTACATCAACCAGAAGATTTCAACCTTCTTGAAGGTCTTACATTATAGACGTTTAAAGAGGCATTCTCACCATCAGGGACCACTCTTTTGAAGAACTCACCTCTATTATAATTAACAGTCGAGAAGAATTACAATCAATTTTTACACTGTTTTATAAACACCGAGCATCCAATAAATGTGGTTGGAAGAAACACTGAGCCCGACAGTGAAAGGGAGCTGAATTAATGCACACAATTAGAGTTGCAAGACCGTTGGAACCTCCCTGGGGCTATTGGCTTTCTCCAACAATGTTAGCTCAGTCAGGCTTAGCAACCAATCCCAGCCAGTTCCCTCGCTGCCATCGGATGTCACATTTAAAAGGAAATAAAAACAGAAAAAAAAACCAAGAATGGCCAAATAAGGATAGTTTATAGATTAAAAAAGAGGCACCCTCTGCAAAAATCATTTGACCTTGCTATAGGACTTATTTAAAAAAAGAATGATGGCAGATCAGTGTGCACATTAGGCAGTGCAGAGAACTGGTTTCTGATCAGTCTACAGCAAAATGGCAATAAGACCCACAACGAGGACAGGTTACTGGATACCTCAGTGAATCACGAGCTGGTGCTTCTACTGTTGCACTGCTGCGTTAAAATATCAAACAATTCAAAGTCCTGTGCTGGCAGGGAGCCCCATGGCGACTCTCCTGAACTTTGTGCTGATGTACAAAGTAAGTCAACTTCAATGCTGTGAAAATATCACAAGTATTTGTACTGTTATAAAAATCATTAATTGTGTTCAGAATTGTGCTGAAACTTAACTTAATAGTCAGCGACAGGAATTTGAAGAGTCCAGCTCCCTCAACATCTTCAATACAGTGTGTTGTACTGGCGTCTGCATGGAGGAGTCACCTGTACTTTACAGTCAATCGGGCCAGTTCTGTGAGTGACCCGAATAGACAGGTTAATCCAGTTCAAGGGTTCAGAGGACACCAAACCCACAAAAAAGAAACCCTTAGCTTAAATGATCATCAGCTAAACCCTGGGACTAGATTAACTTCATCAAATCCAGCCTAGACTTGTGGAATGAAAGTCTCCTCTCTTTGCTAACAGCATGGGTTGTGTGTGAAATGGGTAGGAGCTGGGTTCAAAATATAATAAAGCAACTTAAAAACAAAAATGAGCTTGGACAATTCCAACTTGGTTCCTGAAGTGCAAACTCTTAGGCCCCTACCACAAAACTGCCCTAATTTGGTACTAAAGTGGCAGTCTCATTTAGAGGAGGATGCCTGGTGCAGGAAATACAAAAATGTCACATTGGTGCAGTGGTGATGTTCGTCTGGCACTAAAGCAGTCTCAACAGATCAGAGAGATTTACTCTGCACCTAACCTATGCTATACTTGACTTGGGGTGTTTGATGTTGACGCTGGGTGGATGATGTCTTGTATTCCCCAGTACAGGAAACTCTATTATCCGGTACAGACGGGGCCGGCGTGGTGCCGGTTTATCAAAAAGTCCGGATTAGAGAGAGATATAGTTTAAAAGGTAGGAGAGCTCCGTACACAGCAACAAATCCAGGCTTCCCTGTTGCTTAGCAACATGTGCAGGAACTCCGGCCACAGACCAAGCATCCCTGTTGCTTAGCAACAAGTGCAGGAACTCCAGTTAACCCCAGTTACACAGCCACAGATCCAGGAACTGCCACTAATATGAAGTAAAACTTACCTGAACCTACTCCTGAATTTTGCCGGTTAACAGAGATTTCCGGTTATTTAGGTGCCGGTAAATCGAGTTTCCTGTACTTGCATCTCTCAGTTTGATGAGGCAAAGCCAAAGAGATATCTGCCATTATTCACAATACAAGAGCTAATTTCCACTCAAAGTGGATTCATCCTTTCACTGCACCCTCCCTCCCGACAGTAGGAGCTTTATGTAACATCTTGGTGCTTGCTTCTCTTGGTAATGCCATGTGATTTAGGCTCTCAAGGACTAGGGCAACACCAGTGGGCTACCTGCTGTTGAAACGATTCAATTGCACCAGTGATGACGCTCTCGGGACCGCTGACTTTGATCACTTGTCATATTGCCAGCCCTGTAGTATGTTCGGCTCCCGCTACGTCACATGGGGCAGGCCAGCCGCACTCTTCCTGGATGGGTTCAGCCAGCGGTGTCAACCATCAGTATTAACATACCACTGCAGACAGTACCAGAGATTTGTTATCCTGGCATTCAGTGTAGTTCTACCTCATCCAATTGCACTGCTTTCCTGAAGTTTGGGAATCAGTTTGGATTCATTGAAGGAAATTCTTCAGTTTGGGCTGGTTGCAGATGGAGGTATTTACAGTTGTCCGGGACACTTTCTTCCTTTTTGCTTTTAATGGCAGTGGCCGGATATCAGTCATTTTAGTCTGAAGGAAGTAACGTTAAAGGAAATCTTTAAAAAAAAAGTACAACATTTTTAAAGAAAGTATTATTTCCCAGCTTGCATTTTTGGAATGACATGGAAACATGTGTGTCAACCAGCAGACTGGACATCTCTGGATTCACAATTCCTGGCTGGAATACAAACATCCTGAAAATGTAAACATTGACATAAATCCAAAAATATCTTGATATATCCACTCTTACTTATCCAATAGTAGCCAGTGTTTCTCCAGCAATGGCTTCTCTTCACACCCCTGCATTGTTACCTCTGGCTTCTCCCAAGGATCTATCCTTGGCCCGTTCCTCTTCCTCATTTACGTGCTACCCCTTGGTGACATGACCTGCAGATATAGGGTCCACCACCTGTCTCAACCCCTCCACTGTCTGTGTTCTGTTGCCTCGACCCGAAGCTCTGGAATTCCCTGCCTAAACCTCTCCGCTTCGCTACCTCTCTTCCCTCCTTTAAGACGCTCCTTAAAACCTACCTCGTTGACCAAGCTTTTGGTCACCTGCCCTAATTTCTCCTTATGTGTCAAATTTTTCATTTTTTTAAATACTCCTGTGAAGCGCCTTGGGACGTTTTACAACTGTAAAGGCATTATATAAATACAAGTTGTTGTTGTTGTTGACAGACCACTTGTCCAATATCCAGTCTTGGATGAGCCACAATTTCCACCACAAACCTCGCATCCTTGCCACTGATTCCTCCATCCCTCTGCCCCGGCTACTGTCTCTGGCTGAACCAGACTTTTTGCAATCTCAGTGTCCTATTCGACTCTGAGCCGAGTTTCTGATCCCAGATCCTCTCCATCACAAAGCCTGCCTACTTCCAACTCTAACATCACCCACCTTCGCCCCACCTCAGCCCATTTGCTACAATTATTTTTTTCATTTCGCCCACAAACACAGAACTTTCAAATCCAGCGAAGGATACAGGTTCAATAAACTTGGTTCTTCCTCCCAACCCATCGAAGCCAGTCCGCACCTAAGGGGGCAAACAAATCAAGGGAAATTAATGGCCCAGATTTTGCGGTAAAAGTAACGGCGAGGCTATCAGCGCTCACTTTTATTAAAGGAGTAAATCGGACAGCAACCTCCGGTGTCCACACAGGTGCAGTTAAATGCGGAAATCAGGAAGTTGCAGTCCGATTTGCCCTGCTCCTCCACAAGCTTTCCTACACAGGTACCACACCGAGGCACACAACATTCAAACATATGAAGGGTGTGAGGTTGCGGTACTTACCCACTGGATACCCACTAAACATGCCAGAAAAAGTTAGGGCTGGTCCAGTCAAGTGTAAGTAAATTTTTAACGGCATGATGAGTCCTAATTACTGCCAAACAACCTCTCTGGCCCTGAAAATTTACTTTAAGTGTGGAGTCTCATTCCCTCAGATTTTAATTATTGTCAGAGATATAAATAAAAAAAAAAAAACTTTTTCTTTGTCTCTTATCTCTCTCAATCCCATCTTTTTCCACCGCTCTATTTCGCTTTCCGTACATGATTTTACAATGAATGAAATGTTCTAACTTACACTTCCTGGTTTAGATTCTGCGTGTTTCAGTAAGGATTCTTCAATCTGATTGGCTGAGACACACCGTTGCTTCCCCTGTACAGGGTGCTGCACTGCTTTGACTGTCTGGTAACCCCAAATCGCAGTGTAAAAGCCCACAGAAATTCTGTGGGCAAGTGTAAGCTTAATGAATGGCGAGTGCCATTCGTTCACTGCTGACTGCAAAATCCGAGCTGTTACGAGCTCGTGCTCCAAGTATTATGCACCACATAAAGAGACAAGTCTGCATAAAACACCTCTATTCAGGCTGTTTCTGATCAACAATTCGGGTACAGAAGCATAGTGGTTATGTTAGTGGACTAGTAATCAGAGGCCTGGACTAATGAGTTGAAATCCCACCACGGCAGCTGTGGTGTGGAATTTAAATTCAATTAAAAATAAAATTCTGGAATAAAAAGCTAGTAAAACCGTAAACTACTGGATTGTTGTAAAAGCCCAATTGGTTCACTAATGTCCTTTTAGGGAGGGAAATCTGCCGTCCTTACCCGGTCTGGCCTATATGTGACTCCAGACCCACAACAATATGGTTGACTCTTAACTGAAATGGCCTAGCAAGCCACTCAAGGCAGCTCACCATCACCTTCTCAAGGGCAATTAGGGATAGGCTATAAATGCCAGCGACGTCCACATCCGGTGAATGAATTTTTAAAAACTGAATAAAATACAAGGCAAAGGGTGGAATTAAAAGGCGCTAATAAAAGTACAATTATCTCGCTTTATAAAATCTAATTCCAACAGATGCTGGAGATGGTCGATGTAACTTCTTGTGTATAACTGCTGCCCTCCCAGGTTTTCACCTTTTTGCATGACTGGGAATACTCCTCCTGCATAAACTATTAATAGCTTTAAAATAAAAATCTCAGTATGACAATAATGCCAAGTAGTAGTTTAGTAAACAGCACAATGGTCGAATGTCTAGGTTAAATCCCTCATTCCCCCTCCGATACATACTGAACCATTAAAGGGTTTGAGGCACAAGTCTAACCTGAAACGGTTAGCTCCAAGTATAATACCCCAAAAAAAGACATACGTTTCCCATCAGGACCAGATTGGGCCCCTGTAGCAGCTCGGAGTAGGAGACAGGTATATTGATAGTGGTCCCTTCTGATGGGAGCAGATGCGATTGGCGTGACACTTACTGATCCTTGGTTTCTGTGTGGATCCAAGAAGCTCCCACATGGTTTCTTTTGGAATAACATGGAATTTCTGAGGAATGCTGGAAGAATATGGTCATCCTCATCTTTGTTCATCTTAAAAGATACAGAAGAGAAGTTGTGAAGATAACTGCAATTCAGATCTCAAATACCTGCTCGACGTGAAGCTCCAATCCCCTACCGCCACCATCGCTTAACCCAACAAATCCAGTCACACCGTCAAACCTGCCAACTATTCAGGTTTGTAAGTAAAAGCTGAGTTTACAAATCCAAACTATATCTGCCACACTTTTATCCAGATTTTTAAGAATGTGCATCAGTTTGTAATTTTTTTTCCATATATACAAAGCATGTTGTGCAGTATAATGGGGAGAGATTGAGTAGATTGGGCCTATACTCTCTGGAATTTAGAAGAGCGAGAGGTGATCGCATTGAAACATACAATTCTGAGGGGGATTGACAGGGTAGATGCTGAGAGGTTGTTTCCCCTGGCTGGAGAGTCTAGAACTAGGGGGCACAGTCTCAGGATAAGGGGTCAGCCATTTAAGACTGAGATGAGGAATTTCTTCACTCCGAGGGTTGTGAATCTTTGGAATTCTCTACTCCAAAGGGCTAGAGTACATTCAAGGCTGAGATAGATAGATTTTTGGACTCTAGGGGAATCGAGGGATATGGAGATTGGGCGGGAAAATGGAGTCGAGGTCGAAGATCAGCCATGAACTCATTGAATGGCGGAGCAGGCTCGAGGGGCCGCATGGCCTACTCCTGCTCCTAATTCTTATCTTATTCTTATGTTCTTACATAAGAAATTCAAAGTAGGCGGCTATTTACAGCTGTGGCTCAGTGGGTAGCATCCTCGCCTCTGAGTCAAAATGTTGTGGGTTCAAGTCCCACTCCAGGGACTCGAGTACATAAATCTAGGCCGACGCTCCAATGCAGTGCTGAGGGAGCGCTGCACTGTTGAAAGTGCCGTCTTTCGGATGAGACGTTAAACCGAGGCCCCGTTTGCTCTTTCAGGTAAACGTATAAGATCGAAGAAGAGCAGGGGAGTTATTCACCGGTGTCCTGGCCAATATTTATCCCGCAATCAACATCACAAAAACAGACTGTCTGGTCATTATCAAATTGCTGTTTGTGGGAGCTTGCTGTGTGCAAATTGGCTTCTGCGTTTCCCACATTACAACAGTGGCTACACTCCAAAAAGTACTTCATTGGCTGTAAAGCGCTTTGAGACGTCCAGTGGTCGTGAAAGGCGCTATATAAATGCAAGTCTTTCTTTCTTCTTTACAATACAAAACCCTAGTTTTCATAGGTTAGGAGAGGGTGGCTTTGGCTTGACCACACTCATTCAGGAGCTGTTCTTGACCCCACCAAACCTTTTGTTTAATATTGGGACGTGTGAAAAGTGAGGACCACCAGAGAGAGGCAACAACAATTCCTCATAGTACAAATCCTAATAGATAACTGTATTTGGGCAAATAAACTTACATTAAAAGTTAAATAGGGAGATATCTTTGCAGATGTAAATACAGTCATGTACATAGCTCATGAGCCAAGAACCATGTCTCAGACGCCCTTGCTGGAGACACAGAGTACAACTTTGGCAGAGTTGCCAAGTCGCCCACATACCTCCTAGCAGATGACTCAGAAGGCAGAGGCATGGAGAGAAGCCACCTAAGTGCCCCTTCACCCAGATGAAAGACAAGCGGGGGAATTAAAGAAAGGAAGGGAAGAAAAGAAAAATAAGAGGGTTGTATTTAAACCATTAAAGATATGAGATTTCGAGAGGAGTGAGCTACACCAGTAAAGATATAGTTATCCCACTTTATAACATTTAGGATAAGGTGCCAATCCAGATGACTAAGTATGAAACTAACACCAAAGTTGTTAATATTATGCACCACTCACATGGTCCAAGACAGAGAAATTTCACAGCACCATTTCTCCCGATCACCACCACAATCGCCTTAAACCAACAGGTACTTGTCTGGGGTGGGGGTGCAAATATTGCTGGGTTAGAACGCTGCTTGTTAAAATGACATAAAAGCAGCTCAGTTAGACTCCTTTGTGAATCTGTGTTTTTCTCTAAGCAGCTAGGCTCTGCTTCCAGTTGGCAGTAATGCTGTCCTTGCAGTGACTGCATGTTACAAGTTTCAATTTTATTTGAAACTTTTAAAAAGTTTAAAAAAAAATGTTAGTACAGATTATTTCTTAAAATTGATATTAATTTATGGCCTACCACCACCTTCTCAGGGTAACGAGAGATGGGCAGTAAATGTGACCTTGCCAGTATCGCTCACAAATTGGACACAAATCATTGATGGGCTAGCTTTGAAAATTTCTTGCACTTACGCCAGTTTGTGCTGCCTATTTAAAAAGCCACTTTTTAGGTGTATTTTTCAGTTTTTATTTGTAACATTGGGGGGGGGGGGGGGGAGGAAGTAGAGCCCTAAAGCTGGGTGAATTCAGAGAAAATACGTAAAAAAATCAGTTTTTATTTTGAAAATCACTAAAATGCAGTGATGGGGTAGCAGCAATGTTCCCGCTAAACTGCGCAGCCAATCTGTAATATCCTGCGTAGGCCGCTAACCGGCTTTTGCATTGTAGGTACCGCGCACGCACAAAAATTTGAATGGGCCGCGCATCGTGGGAGGCAGGCCGCGAAGCTTACTGGGAGGGGGGGCGGGGGACATGGGGTATCAGTGTGCTCCAGTGTAATATGTTTCCGTGATCACAAAATACCGGTCAGCTACTTCAGAGGTGAAATACATTGACGGTATTTGTGAAAGGACTGCAGCGTTGACTGTTAAAAAGTGGATATTTAAAGTAGCACATCACTACCGTAGTATCAAGAAGCTTTTTTTTTTAAAGCCTTGACAGATATGAAATAGCATACACTGAAAAATGACAAGCTCGCATCAACTATTTCATACTGCGACCATTCTATGCGGTGTATCCATTTTGTTGATAACTTTGCTATAGTCATCAAGGCTCTTCAGATGTACTTCATTTTGTACATTTCGCTTCATTGCCCATTGTACTTTCATAGTATAGTAGCTCTTAATGGACATAAATCTTCATTCCTTTCTTGTTCCATGTCCATCATAACCATAAATGCTCTTAATTTGCTTATAACCCTTGTTGAAAGGTTAACATCAAGCTGATGCATAGGTGATTGGTATTCAGAAAGTCACCCATTAAGTGTGCAAGCCTATTAAATTTTGTCACAATGCCTCTGACATGAATCATGTCATTCATGGTAATAATACTGGGCGGCCTGCTGGTGGCGTTGTCCAGGGAGAGTATAAATACACAGGCATGGGCCCAGCTTGTGCAGGGCATTCTTTAACAGGAACTAGTGAAGGACACAACTAGATCTCAATGTTGTGAAACAGTTGATTAAAGCCTTGTTTAATACTCAGACCAAGTGCCTCGTAGTTTTCTTACGTCAGCCTCTGAATACAACTTTCATTTTGCTTTTGGCACCACACGTCGGGTCCGGAAGGCATGATATAGCACTTAGGGGGAGAAATTTGGTGGAGCCGCAAATGGGGCACCAAGCTCGCCTGGGCGCCGGAATTAGCGCAGCGATCGGAGCAGTTGCGACCGCCGGAAATTCAGCCTGAACGCCCCAAGAGGGACACGGGGCGAGGCTCGAGGCGCTCCACGTCCCTCTTAGGGCGCTGAAACTGAATATCGCAGCGCAACGTGCCGCAGCACCACACGCTGCGGCACGGCGCGCTGCGGTACTGCCGGCCTTCCTCCCATTCTTAAGGGGGAGGGGCCTGCACCAGCGCGATCGGAGATCGCGAGTGCCGGCAAAAGAGCCTGGCACCGAGGAGAAGTGCCTGCCTCTTGGAAAACAGCCGGCACTGCCGTGGGGGGAGATCAGGAGGCCGGGGACGGAGGTGCTGGCAGGCGGCCGCTGAAAAAAATGGCCGCCCCGCACCTCCACCTTAATTTGCGCCACTGCCGCCACAGGTAGGCCCCGTGAACCGGGCGCGATTTGCGAACGGCGCTACAGAGGCGGGCGCTAACAAATATCGAGATCGGGGCGGTAGCGGGGCGCTGCGCACACCGATGACATCATCGGTGGTGGCGCAGAGCAACAGGCTAACGACGCCATTAGCGCCCCAGCTAAATATCGCGGGAGGCGTGGCCAGTGGCGCTAAAGCCACCGAGTGCCCTCTTTAGGCGCTAACTGGTGGCGCAGCCCACCGAATTTCTAGGCCAAGATCTCTCAAGTGCTTAATAAACGTACCGGAGGTAACCTACCTTCCGGAATTTGGCACCGAAAGTCAGGCCCCGGGATGCACGCACAATGCATTGTTGAGGTCATTGTGCACGCGACATACACGTGTCCTTAGGCAATGTACATGATTAATGGAATGCACACACATCTCAGAATCCACTAAGACGAGGGAGAATTGATCTTTTTCCAGGTCAAAATTGGGTAGAAATACAGATCCACCAACCTGGAAAAATCTGGGAATTTATCGGTGAAAATTTGCAAATTCTGATTTTAAAGATCTCTAGGTATGCTTAGGCTATAGGAAGCATATCAGTGAGTGCACTAGTATCGGGTATATTCAGCCACCCTGTGCTACTAGCATGGAGCCTCACTCGGCAGTAACACAGGCCAGTGACAGGGTTACGACACTGTAGCAATGATTCCACGACTCATGCTCCCAGCGAGAGAGGCTGTGCGCTAAGGTCATAGTCATAACGGCACAGAAGGAGGCCATTTGGCCCATCGAGTCCGCGCCGGCTCTCTGTAGAGCAATCCAGTCAGTCCCATTCCCCCGCTCTATCCCCGTAGCCCTGCAAGTTTATTTCCCTCAAGTGCCTATCCAGTCTCCCCTTGAAAACATTGAGTGTCTCCGCTTCCACCACTTCCGTCGGCAGCGAGTTCCAGGTCCTCACCACTCGCTGCGTAAAAAAGTTTTTCCTCACATCCCCCCCCTGTATCTCTTGCCCAAAACCTTAAATCCGTGTCCCCTAGTCCTTGTACCATCAACTAGTGGGAACAGCCTTTTCCCGTCTAGCCTATCCAAACCCGTCATAATCATAACCTCTATCAAATCACCCCTGGTGCAAGATCACAATAAAACTTTCTGTTCAAATCTTTGTGGTTTTGTTTGTATACAAATTCCATTTCTGGCTCTTGAGCTTTGAAATTAAATTTCCCAGCTATTGCGGGTTTATTGATAAACGGACAGTAATTGCGTTGTAGTTACTAATAATCGAGTGTGATCCCCATGGATTAGCAAAAGGGCACCAATAGTTGACACCGCATTCACAGCTGGCAGCAAAAAAAAGGCGTAAAATCTGAATAAAACATAATTTAAATTTAAAACTATATAAGATTCCAGGGATCACAAGGAGGCAGATGGTGGTTAAAACTCCTATAGTTTTGCTTGTGTAGTTTCTGGAGTGTTCTGAATCCTTTGATTAAACAGTCCTGGAATGATTCCAAGTAGCCATTAGCTGCTACATAAATCTGCCTCCACCCCCCCCGATTAGATTACGTTGCAATCGCTCTGTTTATTCTTCAGATAATTTAGCAAATTCAGTCTTTGTCGCCAGCATTAGAATGACTGGTTCTGCAAAGAGTATAAATAAGTACTCACCTTTGGGTTGGGCAGCGATTTAGAAGACCGATTTGGCGTTGATGATCTATGAAAGGAGGATGGAAGACAACATACAATTAGTTTGTGACATTAAAAAAGGTTATTTTGATCCGGCCCAACACTGGCACCTTTCAACATGTGTCATATCTCTGAAAGCAGGGAGATAACATTGTAGTCATAGAATCACAGAACTTTACGGCACAGAAGGAGGCCATTCGGCCCAGCATGTCTGTGCCGCTAAAAAGGTCAGTTCAATGTGGAGCCTATAAAGCATTAGGGTGAAGTACAATGGTGGGTAGCAACTTGATTCAGAATAGTCAACTTATACTATATATAACACAGGTCCGTTTTTGCTCTCTGTAATAATAGCACCATACTCACAAATTGCAATACCTCTATCACAGATTTTGAATCGTTTGTTGAGTTGTGAGAGCACCATCACAAGGACTGCACAATTCAAGGAGAAAGCCCACTGTTATAAATCTCATCATCATGAGGAAACGACTCATGAAATAACACTGGATGGCCAGCTGGTGGTGCCGTCCAAGGAGTATAAATACTTGGACGTGGCCCAGCTTGCCCAAGGACATTTTGTAAGACAGGAACTAGTGAAGTACAACTAGACCTCCATGCTTTGAAACAAGTTGATTAAAGCCTTGCTTTATACTCGAACCACGTGCGTAGTGAGTTTTATTACGTCACCCACCACCACCCTCTCAGGGCAACGAGAGATGGGCCAGAAATGTAACCTCACCAGCTTTGCTATCGCAACCTGAAAATTTTTATTTTTTTTAATCGAAGAGCAGAGAATGTCTTTGATCCTGGATCAGTGCGGTTCACTGATTGAAGTGGCTCATGGACACAGACATAAATAGTAGAATCTGCTATAAATTGAAAGAGCCGATTGCTGTCCATTACGAATTTCTTGTTCAACATAGCTAATAAATCTGTATGTCTGGAAACATGTGAATTGAGCAGATCAAAAGGCATTTTGCTGAAGTATACGGTGTGAATCCTGATTAGATCCATGCTAATTGAGTAAAATTACATAATCACAAGGAATTAAAGGGTTATTGACCTGAAGTATGTTCTGAAATGACCGAATCAAACTACTTGGAACCCAAACAATACCGCAGTAATGAAACAGTCAATTTCCTCCGTATAGATATTTTGACTTGGTATCATACAGCCATTAATGAGCTCCTGCACTTACCCCGCTGTGTCTAGTTTTATTTTCTTGGACGAGGTACTGAGAGATGTCGGAGGAATATGATCAGGGGTGTCAGGGTCGTATGTCAGACACAAATCAATATCCTCCCCAATGGCTGGCTTGTGCAGTTTAGGGTATTGCAGATCCACAGGAGCAGGGCTGCAAGCACAAGAATCATTTCAGCGTGCACGGACAGATCAAAGTACAGTAAGGTACCAACATCATTTGTGAAACCAACAATAATGGAGAAGTCTGCTTTCCCAATTGTAACAAAAATACTCTACACAAGAGTGAGTCACTGCATTTCAAAAGTAATTCACTATTTGGAGGGCTTTGAAACATTGCGATAGGCACTATAACGTTGTTTCGTATGACAGGAAAAGCTTATAGTGGGATGTCTAGTTTGGCTCTCCATTCGATGGCCTTCTGAGATGCCGAGTGGAGAAATGAGGCGCCTCCCACAACAGATCTCAGTGGACAGGTTGATGTGATTTGTTTCATAGTCTGGGACTCATGGCCACAGTCGCACTTCATGTTGTCCCTCATCTTCCACTTGTGGAGCAGGTGGCCGCGCCGTCCATGCCTTGTGCGGATTGGGTTGAGCGCTGCCCACTGTCTCCGAGGGAGGTCGAAGCCAGGGGACCTCTGCTGTTGGGTCAGTGATGAGGTGTTGGTTCTTTATGTTGCGTGCGTCCTACGATTCCGTCCATCTGGATAGCGGGTAGATACCAGCTGCATGAATATTGGCTTCCGGTTCCTGCAATTCCCAGTATAAGGCACTATACAAATGCAAGTTTTTTCCAAATAATGCAAGAGAAAGTAAGCTAACAATCTGACAGCATGTGGTAGCGAGTTGGCTTTCCAATAGGCTGTGCCAGAGTGTACAGGCAGGGATATCATCTATTCATACAGCACACAGGGAGGCCATTCGGCCCATCACGTCAGTGCTGGCTCTTTGGAAGAGCGATCCAATTAGTCCCACTCCCCTGCTCTTTGCCCATAGCCCAGCAAATTTCACCTTTTCAAGTATATATCCAATTCCCCATTGAAAGTTACTATTGATATATGATGACATCCCAGTGTTCAAATAAGCAACGAATGCACATGTTTTGTTTACGACTCAATGTAAGCCGCAGGTATCAGATAAGAGTAAGTGTAATGATATCAGCAAATAGTGATGTTATTTGCCTGTTTGATTATGATGCCTTACCAGCATGTTCGCAGGTATTGATTACTTATGCCTGACCAGCAGAGGTCATGTGACAGAGACAAGCAGTTTAGTTTAGTTTCAGTTTCGTTCTAGATGCATCACTAGCATGATGGCTCCTGTAAATGCTGTATAAAGAGTTGAACAGACTTTAGATTAAAAGACATTCTCTTTCATAAATGTCTCGTCATTGAACCCACAAAGAAATCAATACAGTAAGCAAGGAGCTTTGCTGGATTGGAGCATACTCCCAAAATCTGCAGCATCACTGAGGCAAATCTAAGAGGTCAAAGTAGCTTTCCCATAGGAATGGGGGGGGGGGGCGGGCAGGAGTAAGGGGTGAGGGAAAAACAACACTTTTATTGTCATTAGGTGCAATAAAATAAATGCAAGTCTTTCATACTGCCAGCCCCAGGGATGGCATGTGGCACAGGAGGGACACAAAAGGGAATGGGGAGAAATGCATCTTAAAAAATTCATCAGGTTTCTTGAATATTTATAAATGTAAAATAAGCCACAAAGCAACAGACTTGAACATCCACTTCGACAAACAGAATTAGCTCACCCACCTCTCAAAGATTAAGCGGCTGATTGCCTCGTTGGTGCGATTCGGTGTACTGAGGGACTTTTGCAGGAATTCCACCTTCTTCTTTAAGTTCTGCAAAACCAATATTTAATGCATTTATCAGGGCTGCAAAGCTCAGACTTGTGCGTCTATATGAGGCGGAAGGAGGAGAGGCAGGGAGGAGGGTGAATGTTATGGGTAGAAGGAAAGGAAAAGGATTTTTTTTTTTAAAAAAAAGAAAGAAACCATGGCCGGGGCAGGGTGGGGGGGGGGGGGGGGGGTGGAGGCGGGAGGGTTAAGAATTCCCGACAGCATGTGAGCAAGTGCCAGGAAGCAGACCCAATTTGCACAAGATGTGCCGAGGAGACAGTGACCGGCTGCTGCATGGCCACCATGTTGGCTCCACAGCAGCCTAGTTACCTACTGGTGAGCAAGTGGGAGCATGAGGCCATTCCCCAGCCCACAGTGCTGGGTGCACATTCGTTGCCTGGTGCCCTGTGATACAGATTGTGGTCTGTGCCCCAAAACAATACTCGCGTCGGAGCGACCCATATCCCCAGCTCCCTACTAATGTCAAACAGGTGGGGAAGGGGAGAGGAGAAATGCAAGGAGTAGGGGCTTCGGCCCAGAGTGCCATATCCTATCCTATCAACAGGCACCACAATGGGGTATAGAAACATAGAAAAATAGGAGCAGGAGTAGGCCATTCGGCCCTTCGAGCCTGCTCCACCATTCAATATGATCATGGCTGATCTGCTATCTCAATACCATATTCCCGCTCTCTCCCCATACCCCTTGTCGCCTTTTGTGTCTAGAAATCTATCTATCTCCTTCTTAAATATATTCAGTGACTTGGCCTCCACAGCCTTCTGAATGCCACAGGTTCACCACCCTCTGAGTGAAGACAAAAATATTTAAGTTAAACAAAAAAAAATATTCTATTTATTCCTCGAGACGCAGTTTCTGTCAGCTTGGAAATTATTGTTTGTGATACTAGCCTACGGCAACGCTCCCGCTAAGCTGCGTGGCTGTCTGAATGTCCCACGCAGGTCGCTTTCCAGCTTTTGAATGGGAGATTTTGCGCAGCGTGAAATTTAGAATGGGCTGCGCAGCCCGTTAAAGGGACCACGCACCCAAAAAAATTAGGGGAAACATTGGCCTACGGATGCTTGAAGTGTGCAAATGACAGTCCTCTATCTCAACAAAGACATCAATTGGTTAACGTATGTTAAAATAGCGAGCGGAGGAATGTCGTATAAATGCAAGCTAACATTCCAAACATGACTAAGGCAAAAGCTTGCAGGCTCTCCACCAAGCGTGATGTTAAACCGCCCACTCATGATTAATGTTGTGTAAGTACAGATGAAGCGTTGCACATTTTAGCAAACAAGTCTGATTTTACACAGCGTTGTGACGGCGCCAAACAAACCTCACTGACTTTCTCGGATACCCAGGACTCTTCTGAAGACATCTCAGTTCTAATGAGTGGCAAACCTCTAAGGTGCTGTTAGAAATTCAGATTTGCTGTTTGCTCACGTTCAGTGGCGTCAATCGCTCCTGTAAGCGTTCTGAGCATCTTACTATTATGGGAGTTGATAGTCAATGCCCAATATCTGCTGGTGTGATAATGCAACTTGTGAGGGAGGTGTAAGAACAGTAGCTCCTTGTGACCGAAACCAGATATTCATGTCTTTCGCGCATACTACTTCAATCTCTCCGAAGGCAGACCGAGCTAAACACTTGGTGAGGTGAGGCTGGTTTATTTCACGAGTGAACATAGACAGCAACGGCTATGGTCAGATTCGCTTGGTTCAGTCAGTAAAACTTACCTTCGGCTAATATTGCAAAAATAAACAACACAACAGGTTTCCCCACATCAGTGGGTCATTCTACTCGACAAATCTAGACTGCCCTCACAGCCTTCCATTTTTAAATCCGACTCCAGTTTCAGGTCTTAATCAAACTGAGTGCCTCCCACCCAAGAGTGGAATCCACCAGCCTAACTTGGCGTTGAATCTTGCTGAGCTCAAATAACTGGAGATCTCGTAGCAGCGAGTGTGAACAATCACTAGAATGTTAAACTATCTTTCATTGTCTCCAGCGGGCTGATTCAAACGTCCCACCTGAATCCTAACCTACATCTCCCAGTCCTGCTGTCCTGTGAATTTAACCCCTTGAGAACTAGATTTAGCTCAATATTAGCATATTTAATATATATATCACACCAAGATTCCCCGTGGGGGCAATGTTTCCTCTCATTTTTTTGTGCGCTGTCCCTTTAAATTTTCTGCGCGGCCGCAAGCGCAGTACCTTTTCCAGCGGCAACAGCTGGTGAGCGGCCTGCGCGGGACCTCCCGATCGATGTGCAGCCGCGAGCCCGTGCACGTTGGGGGGGGGGGACTCTGCACGGGGGCATAGGCCAAAATTCTAAAACGTGTGGAAACACCTCCAGGCGATGCCATTTTAACCTACATAGTTTTCACCCGAAGGTTGTTTCAAACAAGCATTGCAGAAATACAGACTTCCTTGCACCCCCCCACCCCGCCCCGCCCCCCAAAAAACTCAACAGATGCGGTAAAACAAAACGTTGCAAATGGAGTTCAGCAGGGGTTGTTTCCACCCCTCTGGCTCAAAATGCATTGAAGCCAAACATACCATAATCTCTCGGTCCGCATTTCGCAGGTCCTCCTGCGACGCACGCAGCTCCTCTTTTATTCTCCCCAGCTGTGATACAGTTTTCTCCAACTAAATGGAAACAGAAAAGCCAGCTTCAAATTAAAAAACGGCAAAAGCTTGTATTCCAAAAAAGGCAGCGTCACGTAGATAGAGCAGTACAACGGCAAAAGATCAGAGACAGGGAAAAGAAATCAAAGAACATTGTAAGCTATTGGGTCAATGATGGTTTATAGCAATAGTGTCCAAACTTCTGTCTTCGTGGGTGACACAGGTGCTTAACAATGAAGCCTCGGTGGCTGCATATAAAGCCTAAATCCATATTCCCACTTATGTCAGTTGCGTTCTGATTTAATACTGATCCACCAAAGAGGCAACAGCACTAAAAACAGTCCTTTCCAAACCTCCAGGCCCAAGGAATTCCAACAGGACAAACCAGATATTGGAAATATGACCGCAAATAGGCTTCAGTTGCCTGAGCTTCGAAGAACGGCTTGATAGAGCCGCATGCAGCCATCAAGCCCCAAGACTCTGCTTATAGCTGTCGTTTACGGTGTGGGAGGATTGCACACAAAATGCCATCAATCTTGTCCCAGGTGTCATGTGCGTCATGGTTTAATGCTCAGAACTGTATAAATACCTATCATTGAGCTTTGCTCCTTCTCGGCAATGGCAGTCCATCTGAAATGTCATGCCAGTTAATTTCTGGCTGAGCAGATTTCTCTTTTTGTTTTTAAAAATAACCCAGACAATTTCTCCCAGGTTTCAGACACACTAGCCCTGATATTTGCGGGGAGGGTGCCGGAAACGGCCGAGGAACCTGGCAAGGCCAGGGACACGGGGGTCCTGCCGATCTTAAGCATGCAGGTGCAGCAGGCAGTTAAGAAGGCAAATGGTATGTTGGCCTTCGTAGCGAGAGGGTTTGAGTACAGGAACAAGGATGTCTTGCTGCAGTTGTACAGGGCCTTGGTGAGACCACACCTTGAGTATTGTGTGCAGTTTTGGTCACCTTATCTGAGGAAGGATGTTCTTGCCATGGAAGGAGTGCAGCGAAGATTCACCAGACTGATACCTGGGATGGCAGGAATGACGTATGAGGAGAGATTGGGTCGATTGGGCTTATACTCGCTGGAGTTTAGAAGAATGAGAGGGGATCTCATTGAAACTTATAAAATTCTGACAGGACTGGACAGACTAGATGCAGGAAGGATGTTCCCGATGGTCAGGGAGTCCAGAACCAGGGGTCACAGTCTAAGGATAAGGGGTAGGCCATTTAGGACAGAGATGAGGAGGAATTTCTTCACCCAGAGAGTGGTGAACCTGTGGAATTCTCTACCACAGAAGGCAGTGGAGGCCAATTCATTAAATATATTCAAGAAGGAGTTGGATATATTTCTTAAGGCTAAAGGGATCAAGGGATATGGAGAGAAGGCAGGGACAGGGTACTGAATTTGGATGATCAGCCATGATCTCATTGAATGGCGGAGCAGGCTCGAGGGGCCGAATGGCCTACTCCTGCTCCTATCTTCTATGTTTCTATCTTAAAGGCAGGGCCTCTATCATTTTTTCTTCCGTCATCCGCCCAACAGTCGGCCACATTGACAGCCTGGCTGGCTGCCGGGTGGGAAAACCAGCGGTAGGAGGCTGCAGCCGGGGAACCTTGGGGCCAGTCCCGGCAATCCTGGGAGAGGGTGGGATCGGCCACAATTGAGAGGCATCGGGACTGGGTGGAGGGGGAGGGAGTGGGGGAACACCCTCTCCTGCCCATCGCAGGGTGTTACTTTTCAGGCCTCTGTCTATCTGATGGATTTTAAACGTCACTTAGCACATCAGAAGATACTCCAGTCTGAGCCGATTAGGATTAGCTGCTGTGCTTAGTTTCCAACATACTTTTCAAATGTGGTTACTGAGCTATACACTATTAACTCCAGCAGAAAACAGGATCTCAAATCTGTTTAATAAGAAACATTTCTATTGACAAACTAATGGTAGCCCCTCCCCCCCCCGCAGTGATTTGTGCCTTTTGCTTCGAGCCCCACAAATCCACAAGATTATGGCAATTGGTATTACAGGCTCAGAGCCCACCACTTAACCCACTATTGGGAAGATAGTTCATGTTTTGAAAGTACATCCGATGGCACCAGTCGGTTCTCCCACTATTTGGCAGCACTGAGAAATATAAACCGACAGACTTTCCCTGCATTAGTGGGTCTCTTGCCTGGATGAGCGCAGCTCCAACAACACTCAAGAAGCTCGACACCATCCAGGACAAAACAGCCCGCTTGATTGGCACCCCATCCACCACCTTAAACATTCACTCCCTCCACCACCGGCATACCGTGGCTGCAGTGTGTACCATCTACAAGATTCGCCACAGCAACTCATCAAGGCTTCTTCGGCAGCACCTCCCAAACCCGCGAACTCTACCACCTAGAAGGACAAGGGCAGCAGGTGCATAGGAACGCCAGCACCTCCGAGTTACCCTCAAAGTCACACACCATCCTGACTTAGAAGTATATCGCCGCTACTTCATCGTCCTTCAGGGTCACAATCCTGGAACTCCCTCCCTAACAGCACTGTGGGAGTACCTTCACCACACAGACTGCAGCGGTTCAAGAAGGCGGCTCACCACCACCTTCTCAAGGGCAACTAGTGATAAAGAAAAGAAAGACTTGCATTTATATAGCGCCTTTCGCAACCACCGGACGGCTCAAAGCGCTTTACAGCCAATGAAGTACTTTTGGAGTGTAGTCACTGTGGAAAACGCGGCAGCCAATTTGCGCACAGCAAGCTCCCACAAACAGCAATGTAAAAATGACCAGATAATCTGTTTTTGTTGTGTTGGTTGAGGGAGAAATATTGGCCAGGACACCGGGGATAACTCCCCTACTCCTCTTCGAAATAGTGCCATGGGATATTTTACGTCCACCCGAGAGAGTAGACGGGGCCTCGGTTTAACGTCTCATCTGCAAGACGGCACCTCCAACAGTGCAGCACTCCCTCAGCACTGCACTGGAGTGTCAGCCTAGCTTTATGTGCGCAAGTCCCTGGAGTGGGACTTGAACCCACAACCTTCTGACTCAGAGGCGAGGGTGCTGCTCACAGAGCCACGGCTGACACTAATGGGCAATAAATGCTGGCCTTGCCAGCGACGTCCACATCACAGGGACGAATATTAAAAAAAATATTGCATACCACTGGATTCACCGCCTATGACTCTGGCCAATGCACGATGCCAGGTGGAAAAGTAAATAGCAGAGCACAGTGCAGGTATGGAGCTACTCTGCTCAAACCAGCAACCCAGTCTTTACCTGGTAAAAGTGTCTAGTTTTATTGTATTGTACAGGAAACTCTCGTTTAAACGGCACCTAAATATCCGGAATTCTCTATTAACCGGCAAAATTCATACTCCGAAAACAACACCTCAATAACCGGAAATGTTGCCGAGTCCGAGTCTCCCGCGGTGGCCGAGTTAGTCAGTGGGGGTAGTTCTCCAAACTGTCACTACTCGGCTTCTTGGCGCTGTCGGAAGTCCGAACACCTCAATGATGAACCAGCTGACTTGGAATAAGTGTACAGTCAACTACAGTACTGTATAGTTTTGTTTTACTGTTAAGTAATTAAAGAGTTATGGATTACCCTCAACTGGCAGTACTGTACTTAATCAAGCATCTTCCACCATCCATTTAACACAACATTCTGTAGGTGAGTACCCAATTACTGTATACTGCACATTTCTTGATTTTTTAATTTTTGTTTGTTAAAAATAGCCTCGGTAGATAACCCTCTCTGTCATCCGGAATTTTTAATCAACCGGCACCACCCTGGTCCTGTCGATGCCGGATACCAAAGAGTTTCCTGTAGCATGATGTATTCTGGGGGGCATCCATTTTGAGCAAGGAAGAAAGTCCTGCCCATTCTATAAATCAGAAACATTGAGAATTGCCACACTCTCCCTCACCCCCATCTCTATATTGGTGATTTTGAAAAGCAAAATGCAACATTACAGGCTTTGGTTTCTTCACAACACAAAAACACACAGCTCAGTTCACTCGGAGGATTTTAGCTGCGAGCCAAGATATTAGTTCTTTTTTTCAAGCACAGCGAGTTGGAAACAGATTCATTGGTAACTTTCAAAAGGGATTTGGATAAATACTTGAAAAGGTAAAATTTGCAGGGCTATGGGGGAAAGAGCAGGGGAGTGGGACTAATTGGATCGCTCTTCCAAAGAGCCAGCAGAGACATGATGGGCCGAATGGCCTCCCTGTGTGCTGTATGATTCGATGATATCCCTGTCTGAACACTAAGCTCTGCATATTCTGGGAACCAAAAAAATCCAGGTTATTGATAGAAAATCAGTGATAGAAGCTTAAATCTGTTAACTTCCTGATGTAATACTAACCTTGCAGTTGGTAGTAAAATGTTCTCTCTTGAGCTTCTCAGACATATCAATGGAGGACTTAAATGTCGCCTTCAGATTTTCATATTCCCTGCGGAGAAATTAAATAGCGACAAGGTGAGGCTGTGAGGATTGCTACCTGGACCTCAAAAGCAGCTCAGGGTTCAACACATGTCTCAGCAGTCCAGTCAGATGCAGTAGCAGAATGCATTCCAACACAGGCCCGTGGTCGCTGGATTGCGCCAACATAGGCAGGTTCAAGAAGGCGGCTCACCACCACCATCTCAAAGGCAATTAGGGATGGGCGATAAATGCTGGCCTTGCCAGCGACGCCCACATCCCATGAATTTAATTTTTTTTTAAGTTATAAAAAGCTATATTTATTTTCAACCAGTGGCTTAGTTGTCAAATGCAATATGCAGTGTGGTACTAAGGCATACAGACCAGGTTCAATCTGCGGTCTATGTTGAGTTAACCCCTCTCAGCCACAGTAGCAATAAAGGTGCAACAGATGGCCGCACTGCGTCTAGACTAGGGACCGGTGAGAGAAAATTAACTCGGGCTAGTGCTCCTGATTGCTATCCAGTGGCCCCTGGTGAAAAGCGTGCCTTTGGGGACAAGATTTGGCTCAACTGTGATGCCCATCATGGGTAAAGAGGCTGCATTATCTGGGCTCACACACTGCAGCAAGATACCAGGGGCTGCTGGCACCTGTGAAATTGTAGGTCAGCAAGCGTTACTATCTTGGGGAGGGGAGAGGAGAATAAAAAGCTGCGCAACAACATCTGGAGATGTGGAGCGGTCTAATGCTACAAACAGCGAGCACCAGTGGCTGCTCTCAGCTGCAGGTCCCGCTGCCGCTATTGAGCATTGCAGATACAAGACGCCTGCATTCACAGTCAGCTTACACTTTGATATTATTCTCGACGAACTCTGGCACTAATTTAACTGCAAATAAAAAACTGCAAATGAAACACACAGAATTACAGACAATTGGAGACAGCAGGGGTTGTAATTTATTGTCGGGCTTCAATGACATAAGGCATGCGAGTGTGATTAATTTAACTGTGCAGTTTTGCAGTGATTTCAGCTCTTCAACGTTCACTAGCAGAGTTTTACTCAGATAAAATCTACACATTATGAAGAATACAAAATGGGAATTAGATAAACAGTTGAAGAGCGTTATTAAAGGATACTGGTGTAATTTATTCTTTGGACCAATTGAAGCCATAGACTAAATGTCAACATATCTGTAATCATCTATAATTCTATAGGTATTTTGCAGTTCGAGTGGAATTATGAGCAATTTAATGCCTAGTAGGGACTGTAAATTCTCTGGTACTTTGCTCGAGACAGGTAATCTAGTTCTGAGTTACTTTCACACTCAATCTGTGTAAGGAATATTGATTTCCAGTAATAATGCCAGTCAGCATACTGAATGCATTTCCATAACAAATCTCCTGTCATTTCAATGGAGTTCCTATTCTATCTGCTCGAACATGCAAGACTGCACCATCCATCATTTCTTCGACTATTCAGTGCTCTTCTGCTGTCCAAGTTACAGAAAACATTGCACATGATGTTAATTCATGTCGTATAATTCTCAGTTTAAATATAAATTGATGGTCTTGAATGTATTGATAGTTACGGGGCTTTTTATTGCAACATTTGGTTAATATAAAAAGGCTAAAGGACACACTTTTAAAGATTTTTTTTGTTAAAAACCTTATTTCGGACATGAGAAATTTCTTACTGAGAAACGTGATGCAATGTTTTCAAAAAGCATTGAGCAATTCGATTGATTACATTTTTAAGTATGCATTTGCATAAATATTTTACTAAGTAATTGGTTCCTCCAATTCTGGCCTCTTGCGCATCTCCTATTTTAACCGCTCCACCTTTGGCAGCCGTGCTTTCAGCTGCCCGGACCCTAAACTCTGGAATTCCCTCCCTAAACCTCTCCGCCTCTCTAGCTCTCTCCTCCTTTAAGACGCTCCTTAAAACCTACCTCTCTGACCAAGCTTTTGGTCAATCTGTCCTAATGTGTTAAATTTTGTTTGATAACGCTCCTGTGAAGCGCCTTACTACGCTGAAGGCGCTATATAAATGCAAGATGTTGTTGTAAGTCATTATACATTTTGATTGCACGGTGCTCTCGGATACCTTGAGGAGTGACACACGATGAAATATTAGTTCTATGATTCACAGGGGAATCAACCTCACATTGCTTCGAATATTGTCAAATATTGCAATGTGCCTGCTGAGTTTAAAGTGACTTAGTGTATAATGGTCTGTGTAACCCAGTATAGCAAATGTTTAGACACTGTTAATTCTTAAAAGCTTCAGGTCAGAAGAAAAACTGTGCTCACTTCACAAAACAATTTACTGCTGCCCCAAGTTGTATGACTCTTTCTAACCCAAACCTCCAGATTTAGATAACTAGGGAGTAAGTGCTGTAAAATTTGAAGTAGTTACCCTTTGAGCTTCTGACATAAAGAAGCTTGCTAAAATCACAGTAATCCTACTTCACAAAGAGTAAGGTGGACACACTTAATAACATCAATCCAGAGATTTTGCTGGTACACGCTTGCATCCTTGGATTTGTATCAGCGCGTTGGGTTCATTTTCAGACCAGCTGCCAGTTGTCTCTTGTTCTCCCCCTCTCCCTCGGTCTCCATGTTTTTTTGCGGTTAGTAGTAAGTTTAACCAATTCCTGCAATTACCCTTCACACATGCAGCACGAGGTACCAGAGGGAAAATGGGACACTAGCAAGGAGTTAAGGCCTCAGGACAGACGGGGAGGAGAGAAAATTGGCGATAAACAAAAAAATAAATGGAGCATTTGTTCTAACTGGGAACAAGAAATCTACCCTTAAGCAACCTGATCAGACTCGAGAATTAAGATTAGTTATTGCAAACCTGTTCCTTCAAATTTTAGGAGGAGGAATTTCTTCACCCAGAGAGTGGTGAACCTGTGGAATTCTCTACCACAGAAGGCAGTAGAGGCCAATTCATTAAATATATTCAAGAAGGAGTTAGATATATTTCTTAAGGCTAAGGGGATCAAGGGATATGGGGAGAAGGCAGGGACAGGGTACTGAATTTGGATGATCAGCCATGATCTCATTAAAATGGCAGAGCAGGATCGAGGGGCCGAATGGCCTACTCCTACCTTCTATGTTTCGGGAGCATTTCTGTTCATCAAGGTGAGGAATGCAAGTATAGATGAATGAATTTTTCCCCATATTTTGCACCCAGTGGCAACAGCAGGTGTCCCCAGTCAGTTGCAGCAGAGGTTGATGCATGATAAAGCTCAAATCCGCTGCAACAATCTGCCTTAACTCCAACTTCAGATGAGCACCATCCACTGAACCGTGGTGAGAATTCCTGCAGCAACTACCCTTGTGGGCTCTGGCCAAGACTGCCACCTCAATGCTAAATAAAGAGTAGCCTATCAAATCCCTCCATGGCCTCGCCCCTCCCTATCTCTGTAATCTCCCTTCAGCCCCACAACCTCCTGAGACATCTGCGCTCCTCTAATTCTGCCCTCTTGAGCATCCCTGATTATAATCGCTCAACCATTGGTGGCCGTGCCTTCTGTTGCCTAGGCCCTAAGCTCTGGAATTCCCTGCCTAAACACGTTCGCCTCGCTACCTCTCTCTCCTCCTTTAAGATGCTCCTTATAACCTACCTATCTGACCAAGCTTTTGGTCACCTGCCCTAATTTCTCCTTATGTGGCTCGGTGTCAAATTTTTTGTCTTAAAATACTCCTGTGCAGCGCCTTGGGACGTTTTACTACGTTAAAGGCGCTATATAAATACAAGTTGCTGTTGTTTTTGATTCATCTTTGCTAGGAATTGCTCAAACTTAGAACCTTTCACAGCCTGCAGAGAGATTTTCCTCCTTCTGAATTAAACTATTTGGATTATTTGAACACAAAACAATCCTCCTTACTTTTTTAAGGATACACAGTAAATGGACAGCTGCTCTACTGCCGATTGTCCTATTCCCATATCCCGGATCATTTCCTCGGCTTCTGGCCTCTGGCTTTGAAGCAGCACCTGAACACTGGAGGAAAGAACAACACGTTGAATGCTTAAGATCTCAGGTTTGTACAGCAGTATCTATGGCGCGGATAGAAGTGGAGGACGTGTGGCTCCCCTGAGTTCACCAAATGAGTTAGTGAGCCATACAGAACAGGAAGTTCCCAAGTTTGAACCCTGGTCCATGCCGAGTTAGCTGAACTCAAACATTACTGGGTGCTACAATTGCCATTAGCACCCCTAGATTGGAAAGCAATATATGGGTCGAGTTACCCAACATCAGCAGTAGGGAAAATGCTAGAGTCTATTATTAAGGATATGGTAACAAGGCACTTGGAAAATAATAGGATTGGGCAGAGTCAACATGGATTTATGAGGGGGAAATCATGTTTGACAAATCTGTTAGTGTTTTTTGAGGTTGTAACTAGCAGAATAGAGAAGACAGAACCAGTGGATGTGGTGTATTTGGATTTTCAAAAGGCATTCGATAAGGTGCCACACAAGAGGTTATTAAACAAAATTAGGGCTCATGGGATTGGGGGTAATATGATTGAGGGGCATGGATTGAGGATTGGTTAACGGACAGAAAACAGAGAGTAGGGATAAATGGGTCATTTTCGGGCTGGCAGGCTGTAACTAGTGGGGTACCGCAAGGATCAGTGCTTGGGCCTCAGCTATTCACAATCTACATCAATGATTTGGATGAGGGGACCAAATGTAATATATCCAAGTTTGCTGATGATACAAAGCTGGGTGGGAATGTAAGTTGAGAGGAAGATGCAAAGAGGCTCCAAGGGGATATCGACAGGCTAAGTGAGTGGGCAAGAACTTGCCATAGAGGGAGTGCAACGAAGGCTCACTAGACTGGTTCCTGGGATGGGGAGATTGTCCCATGAGGACCGATTGAGTAGGCTAGGCCTATATTCTCTAGAGTTTGGAAGAATGAGAGGTGATCTCATTGAAACATACAACATTCTTACAGGGCTTGACAGTGTAGATGCAGGGATGATGTTTCCCCTGGCTGGGGAGTCTAGAACTAGAGCTCAGTCTCGGAATAAGGGGTCAGCCATTTAGGACTGAGATGAGGAGAAATTTCTTCACTGAGGGTGGTGAATCTTTGGAATTCTCTATCCCAGAGTGTGGAGGCTCAGTCGTTGAGTATATTCAAGACAGAGATTGATAGATTTTTGGATATTAAGGGATCAAGGGATATGGGGATAGTGCAGGAACATGGAGTTGAGATAGAAGATCAGCCATGATCTTGTTGCATGGCGGAGCAGGCTCGAGGGGCCAAATGGCCGACTCCTGCTATTTCTTTTCTTATGTTACCTGCTCCTCATTGTATTCAAACAACCCTTGCTGCAAGTCCACACATTCAGACATCAGGCGAGGTCAGCACTCACTATCGAGGAGAACACATGCAGCACGAGGGACCAGAGGGTAGACTGGACACTAGCAAGGAGTCAAGGCCTCAGGATAGATGGGGAGGAGAGAAAACTGGTGATAAAAAATAAATGGAGCATTTGTTCTAACTGGGAATAAGAAATCTACCCTGAAGCAACCGGGCCAGATAACTCGGCAGTCGACTGTGCTCAGACTCGAGAATTAAGATTCCTGATTGCGCCACTCCACTGCGCACAATTATCGATTTATAACACTTTCAGGTTTTTCCAAGGTAATTATTTTTGCACATTTTGGCTCCGAGACTTTCTCCTGTGCTCTTAATTTACGAGGTGCTGACTGATGAGTGCTTGTAATGTTGGCACCTGGCTCTCTGCCCCGTGAGAATGTTGTACGAGGTGAAGAAATACTTGTGATGGGCTAAAAGCGGTGACCTGCAATTTATTGTTAAAAATGGTACGGTAAGACGTTAAACTGCGGTTTTGTTATTGTAACTTAATTCCCCTGGAAATTTTCACCAGTGTTTCTCCACTTATGTTTGGTAAATGTCAATTATTGAATGAGAAAAGGACCTAAAATGTACCATCACGATCCTGCTTTATAGAGTGCTATACACAACTGACCGATTGATGATTATTTCTTTGAAACAACGGAGTGACTGCTGCCAACGAACCGGAAGCTACGCAGAAGAATTCTCTGCATAAATGTTAAAAACCAATTCGACTTTTAATTTTTATTCTCTTCAGTTCGGCAGCAGATTACCTTTCCCCCCGACGCATCAAATGTTAACTTTCTCTCGTGGTTCAGTTCGGCAGCAGCGATCAAACTTTTCATTTTTGTTTTCTTCAGTTCGGCAGCAGCGATCTCTTTTCCCCACTCCCTCCCCTTCTTTCTCTCTCACCAATCTGTGGGAAGTCCGATGAGAAACACCAAAAAAAAAAACAATGGAACTGCGCACGTGCAACTACTTTACTTAGTCGGCAGCAGTTGCGTTCTTGAAAAAATGGTTTTGTATTCCGGCACAGGCATAATGGGCCGAACGGCCTCCTCCTGTGCTGTATCATTCCATCACCAAACCAACCAGGCTTCAACCGAGCTAGCAGTAGGGTGATCGTGGAATGGCACGGAGTGTTCACAGCACATAGACTCCCACTGGAAGGGGAGGACAGAACTAGAAGGAAAAATTCAGGCTTCGGTTCATTTTTGTTCAATCCAAAGACCATTTCATTTCCATCATTTCTGCATAGCAATTACGCCATTTAAGAATAATTGCATGCTTGTAATCAATGAAACTTATAAAATTCTCTCATCGAAACTTATAAAATTCTAACAGGACTAGACAGACTAGATGCAGGAAGGATGTTCCCGATGGTTGGGGAGTCCTGAACCAGGGGTCACAGTCTAAGGATAAGGGGTAAGCCATTTAGGACAGAGATGAGGAGGAATTTCTTCACCCAGAGAGTGGTGAACCCGTGGAATTCTCTACCACAGAAGGCAGTAGAGGCCAATTCATTAAATATATTCAAGAAGGAGTTGGATATATTTCTTAAGGCTAAAGGGATCAAGGGATATGGGGAGAAGGCAGGAACAGGGTACTGAGTTTGGATGATCAGCCATGATCTCATTGAATGGGAGAGCAGGCTCGAGGGGCCGAATGGCCTACTCCTGCTCCTATCTTCTATGTTTCTATGTAAACTTGAGGTCATCCAAAACTCTGCTGCCCGTGTCCTTGCTCGCACCAAGTCCGGTTCACCCATCGCCCCCTGTGCTCGCTGACCTACATTGGCTCCTGGTTAAGCAGTATCTCGATTTTAAAATTCTCATCCTTGTTTTCAAATCCCTCTATGGCCTCGCCCCTCCCTATCTCTGTAACCTCCTCCAGCCCTACAACCCTCTGAGATGCGCTCCTTCAATTCTGGCCTCTTGAGCATCTCTGATTTTAATCGCTCCACCACTGGCGGCCGTGTCTTCAGCTGCCAAGGCCCTAAGCTCTGGAATTCCCTCCCTAAACCTCTCCATCCCTCTCTCTTTCCTCCTTTAAGTCGCTTCCCAATATCTCCTTATGTGGATCAGTGTCAAATTTAGTTTGGGAACGCTGCTGTGAAGCACATAATAACGTTTTACTACGTTAAAGGTGTATATAAATACAATATTGTTGTTCAATAGGTTGTTGCCAGGACAAGGGCATCTACATAGAAACATAGAAGATAGGAGCAGGAGTAGGCCATTCGGCCCCTCGAGCCTGCTCTGCCATTCAATGAGATCATGGCTGATCATCCAAACTCAGTACCCTGTCCCTGCCTTCTCCCCATATCCCTTGATCCCTTTAGCCTTAAGAAATATATCTAACTCCTTCTTGAATATATTTAATGAATTGGCCTCCACTGCCTTCTGTAGTAGAGAATTCCACAGGTTCACCACTCTCTGGGTGAAGAAATTCCTCCTCATCTCAGTCCTAAATGGCTTACCCCTTATCCTTAGACTGTGACCCCTGGTTCTGGACTCCCCGACCATCGGGAACATCCTTCCTGCATCTAGTCTGTCTAGTCCTGTTAGAATTTTATAAGTTTCAATGAGATCCCCTCTCATTCTTCTAAACTCTAGCGAATATAAGCCCAATCGACCCAGTCTCTCCTCATACGTCATTCCTGCCATCCCAGGTATCAGCCTGTGTTACAAATGCTGCCACATAACATTGCTTTTTAAAAAAAAATGATCTCCTTATTCTCTGTTGATTCCCCCTGCAGCATCTACTCAATTTGTGACTTAGGGTCTCAGAGTTGGACGTGAACGATGAGCAAACTGCAGTGATAATTTAAAAATGTTTAAATAGTGAATTAAGGGGAAGCTAGATAAACACATGACGGGGGAAAGGGATTGAAGGTTATGCTGATAGGGTTAGATGAAGAGGGGTGGGAGATGGCTCGTGTGAAGCATAAAAACCAGCATAGACCTGTTGGGCCAAACGGCCTGCTTCTATGTAATTAACAAAGGAAATTCGCATGGCTGTTTATTATACAAAAACGCTGGTTTCACCATACTTTTCTAAAGTTTTCAGTTTCTGTCGAAGCCTGCGTGCCTCCTCCTTTGCGGATTTTGAGTCATCCTGCTGCTGTTCCAGATACCTCATCTGCTTCTGTGAAAATAAAACCCATGGGCGATGTAAAGAAAGACTAACGCGCCGGCGAATCGATGAATGCAGGTGGGTTACAACCCTTACGGACAGCTGCATGCATGAATTACCTTGAGAGTCGAGCACAGCATCTGAGTCTCACTCAGCTCCTTTGTCAAAGACTGTACTCTTGTGTTGCGTTCGTCCAGGGTGTCCCTCAGTGTATCAATGATTGACTGGCGGTCCTTCTTCTCTTTCTCTGAAACCAAAGGACCAGGTTAAGAGCAGACAAACGTCCCCATCTTCCTAGTACATTCTATAAATTCCGTCATCAACAGAGTGTCGGCTTGGCTCAGCTGATCTCTGCGCCAAGAAGTCGTGGGTTCAAGCCCCGCTCCGGGACTTGAGCACATAAGCTAGGCTGATATTTCAATGCAGTACCGAGAAGGTGCTGCACTGCTGGTGACACCACCTTTTGCATTCGGCCCCATCAGTCTGTTTAAACGGATGTAAAGAGCCCCATGGCACCAATGTTCCCTTTAAGCTGTGTGGCTGCGCAGCTCCCTGGACCTCCCTCGCAGCCGGCTCACCGTCTTTTCAATGTGAAAAGTCGCACGTGTGGTATTTTGAATGGACCGCGCAGCCCCTTAAAGGGGCCACGCATCCAAAAAGAATTACAGGAACATTGCGTGGCACTATTCAAAGAGCAGAAAGTTTGCCCAGTGCCCTGACCAACATTCCTCCCTCAACCAACATCACTAAAAGAACAAATTAACCAATCTCACATGTCATTTGCTGTCTGTGGGATCTTGCTGTACTCAATTTGCTGCCAACATAATTTCCAAAGTAATTAATTGGCTGTGAGGCACTTTGAGACACCCTGAGGATATGATGAGGCACATCGCTTTTTCTTTCCTGAAAACAGCATACATTTTTAAGACACCCAAATTTGGGCGCTGTTAACTCTGCCTGAAGGGTCAGAGAGATTGGGTAGTCCAAGCCCTACAAAAATAAAAGTCCTAATCAGGTGTGGAGAGAGAAAGAGGTGACAGCAACTCAACTTTCAAATAGGAAAATTAATACTGTATCTGTGATCAGGATGCAAAGCACAAGGGAAATGTTTCTTATTTAAAATGAATACCCTAAAGACCAGAACAAAGGCCGTCAGCATTGGGGGGTTGTAGGGGGTGTGATCAACAAGAACCCTTGGGTCAAGTGGGTGAACACCCCATCAGTACTCCACCCACCCCCCCTCCAATAATGGAACTTAAATCTAAAGTAAGTAGGGCATCGTCAACCAGTGGGCCACTTCAGCCAATCTAGTAGCCTCTGAATGCTATTGTTAAGTTAATGACAATTCATTCCACAGCCGTGGCTCAGTTGGTAGCACCCTTGCCTGAGTCAGAAGGTTGTGGGTTTAAGTCCCACTCCAGAGACTTGAGCACACAAATCTAGGCTGACACTCCAGTGTGGTGCCGAGGGAGTGCTGCACTGTCGGAGGTGCCATCTTTCGGATGAGACGTTAAGCCGAGGCCCCGTCTGCTCTCTTGGGTGGACGTAAATGATCCCCTGGCACTATTTTGAAGAAAAGCTGGGGCGTTCTCCCCGGTGACCTGGCCAATATTTATCCCTCAATCTACATCTCAAAAACACAGATTACCTGGTCATTATCACATTGCTGTTTGTGGGAGCTTGCTGTGCACAAATTGGCTGCCGCGTTTCCTACATCACAACAGTGACTACACTTCAAAAAGTACTTCAGTGGCTGTAAAGCGCTTTGGGACCTCCGGTGGTTGTGAAAGATGCTGGATAAATGCAAATCTTTCTTTCAGGTCCATTAAGACTATTCTAACATTTCATTTTGGAGCTTTACAGCTGGTAGAGAGGGGTAACTTTCACCTTGCTCCAAGAGCTGAAAGAATAGTGACAAATCAAAGTCCGATAAAGACAGACCCATTCGTCTTTCATTACACCCCCCCAATAACTAACAAAAGACAAATGTCTCTCACTTCCCACCCCCAGCTTTGATTAGGACTTCTACTGATCCCCGAGGAAGAGTTGATGGTATCCAAATCTGGTATAAAACAGTAGAATCGATTATTAGCTATAAACCTGAAGATTGCCCCGTACAATAACAACTTAATTAACAGCAGTCAACACGGATTGAGACGGGGAAGATCCTGGCTGACCTGCCAACCAGAGTTCAAAGTGGGTGCCGCATTTCCTTGCATCACAACAGTGACCACACTTCAAAAGTACTGCATTGGCTATGAAACGCTTTGGGACGTCCTGGGGTTCAAGAAAGGCGCTATAGAAATGCAAATTTTTTTTTGTTGAGGAAATAACATCTCAAGTGGAGATGTGTAAGCCCTATAATGTTGTGTACCTGGACTTCACATGAAAGGTTATCAGTTAAACTCAAAGCATTAGGGATCTGGGGAATAGATAGCAAGTGCCTGAAGGGTAGAAACAACAGGCACTTGTTAGAGGTCTTACTTCGGGGAGGGGGGTCCAAGTACTGAGTGGGGTGTCCCAGGGATCAATCTTGGGACCACTACTGTTTCTAATTTACAGCATGAATTGGTTACATTTCCAAATAACACCAAACTAGAAAGAAAGAAAAATAAAGACTTACATTTATATAGCACCTTTCACAAACAATTGACGTCTCAAAGCGCTTTACAGCCAATGAAGTACTTTTGGAGTGCAGTCACTGTTGTAATGTAGGAAACACGGCAGCCAATTTGCGCACAGCAAGCTCCCACAAAAAGCAATGTGATAACGACCAGATAATCTGTTTTTGTTATGTTGATTGAGGGATAACGCCCCTGCTCTTCTTTGAAATAGTACCATGGGATCTTTTATGTCCACCCGAGGGGGCAGACATGGCCTCGGTTTAACATCTCATCCGAAAGACGGCACCTCCGACAGTGCAGCACTCCCTCAGCACTGCACTGGAGTGTCAGCCTAGATTTGTGTGCTCAAGTCCCTGGAGTGGGACTTGAGCCCACAACCTTCTGACTCGGAGGCGAGGGTGCAGAGGAAGCAGCTCAGAAATTACTGAACAAGCGGCACAAAATATACAAGTGGGCAGAACAATGGCAGATGATGTTTAATATAGACAAACGTGACGCAATATTCATTGGAGGGAAAGGTGGACAACAGACAGATTTTGCGAATGGTGTTGAAATAGCTGAGGATGAAGTTGAAAAAAATGTAGGCGTGCCTTCAGAGTCAGGACTCAAAATGTCCGCTCAAAGCAGAAACTCAATCAACAAAGCCAATAAATTACGACATTGCCAAAACAGGAGAATGCAAGTCAGAGGAAGTTATGATTAAACTGCAGTGGTCAGACCACACCCAGAGTACTGTTTCCAGTTCTGATCATTGCGACACAAGGGAGACATCCAAGCTTTGGAAGCTGTGCAGAGAAGAGTCATGAGGCGGATCGCAGTCTTAAGAGATCTCAGTTATGCAGAAAGACTGGAGAAACGTGGGCTCTTCGGCTTTGAAAGAAAATATTTTAGAAGTGATCCTAGAGGTATACGCGATTGTAAATGGTACGGAAAAAGTAAATCTGGAAAATTACTCCCAATTAAATTGTGCGAGTAGGACAAGGGGCCAAAGGTTCAAACTAGTAAAAGGCAAATTTAGCACTGGGATCAGGAAGATTTTCTTCACAGGAAGAATCAACATAGAATGGACTCCTCGTTAGAGTAGTGGAGCCTTTGAAGAAACAATCGGATGGTACAATGGGGAATTTTAGGGCCATTGTGGATGGATGAACTATGATTAGCCAAATGGCCTGCCTCATCTGTGATCTTCTGACAATCTTTTGGGGTATTTAATTTAATTAAGTCGGGGATATGATTTTAGAAGGAAACCTCAGAATAAGACAATTATAGAACCTTATCCTAGTGTGTTCCTTTAAAGGCCCAAGTCTTTGCAAATCACAAAACAAATCTGATAGGGGGTGAACACTCTGCTGCCACTCACAGGCTAGGTGCTGAGTGTTAGGAAACTGGTTCCTGCTCATCATTCCCCACATGGCATGACCAAGATCAGGCACCTGCCATCGAGAAGAGTGGGCTAGACAGATGGAGAATCAAAACCCCGGCAGGCAACTCACAGCCAGTAACTTGGGAGTGGCTTTACCTGCCTTCTCAATGACTGACTAGTACGCAGGAAACTGAAGATAAAGTTAGAAAGATAACAGCAAACAGTTAACACACCACTGGGTTGCAGAAAAGAAGTTATACAAAAGTGCCGCACGATGCAATGCACACGTCACACCTTTACACCCTTATTGGTCAGCTTTGCACATAAAGACAAGGATGGCTCTTGTTCAATCAAAGCTACTTTTCTTTTAATACAACTGAACACTTTTTTTTTTTTTAGACAAGCACAATATAGCACATTTGAGAACTTTATCTTTTTAAATTTAAAATAAAAACAAGCTTGCCATATACATTTAACCATAAACCGGACTACAGCCCAGCCTAGTTCATAGTTCCATTTTACACTCCATTCACTCTGAAGGTAACGATGAGCTGCGTAGTGTATTAAAACAGGAAATTAGTTCCTACCTCTCAGTGACAGCTGAGACTTGACTCTGTCCAATTCATTCTGGAAGTTCACAGATAATTAAAAGTTCAGTCTGACAGATTTATAGAGCACAGAACAGAAACAAGAATTCTAACCACCTTTTACATTTTAATTATGAAAATATAAATCAAATTCATTGTTTTAAAAAGATGAGAAGTGCTTGGAGATAGCAAGCCACCACATTGATCCAAGTGATTTGCTTTACAGTCTACTTTTAATTTGAAGTTACTTAATTTGAATTATCTGTAAATTTGAATTAAACTCATGAACACGTCTGACAAATTAAATTTGAATTAAAATTGTGGACACATGCTGTTGTATGTAAACTGCTTAATTCAATTACAGGAAACTCTCGTTTAAACGGCACCTAAATATCCGGAATTCTCTATTAATCGGCAAAATTCTCGCTCCGAAAACAACACCTCAATAACCGGCAATGTTGCCGAGTCCGAGTCCCCCGCGGTGGCCGAGTTAGTCAGTGGGGGTAGTTCTCCAAACTGCCACTACTCGGCTTCTTGGCGCTGTCGGAAGCCGGAACACCTCAATACCCCTGTAACAGGAGTCTGACTCTCCCGCGCTGCCGGTAGTCTCTCCTGATCCGCCATTTTACAGGGGTACTCTGTGTCTCCCACGCTGCTGGTAGTCATTGCATTGCATTATGGAAATCCAAAAAGTTGGTCCAAGCAAAAGGAAGAGAGTGGTGTTAACTTTAAAACAGAAAATCGACATATGCCAACGACTAGAAAGGGGAGAGAAGCGTATCAACATTATGAATGAATTCAAAATTGGTTTGTCAACAATCTACAACATCAAATCACAGAAGGATAAGCTGCTCAAGTTATATTCAAGCTCGGAGACATCTAAGGGTGTAGAGAAATGGCGTACGCTTCGTAAGCCTAAGCTTGAAGAGCTGGATACCGTGCTTTATGAGTGGTTTTCTCTTATGCGTTCAGAGGGTGCTCCACTTTCCGGACCCATGCTAATCGAGAAAGCGAAGGATTTCTACGTAAAGATGGAGCTCACTGACAAGTGTGCTTTCTTCGAGGGATGGCTAACGTGCTTCAAGGTACGGCACGGGATACGACGACTCGATATTTCCGGGGAGAAGAAATCAGCTGATCACGACGCCGCAGAAGAATACTGCGATTATTTCAATCGGATTGTGCAGCAACATGATTTGTCGCCAGCACAGCTATACAATGCCGATGAAACTGGCTTATTTTGGAGGTTTTTGCCAGAATCAACGCCTGCTGGGGCTAGTGAGGCTAATGCTTCAGGTTACAAGAAAAAATAAAGATCGTGTAACCGTGTTAACATGTGCAAACTCTGCTGGATCACATCGGGTTAAACTTCTTGTCATTGGGAAGTATAAAAATCCCCGTGCATTTGAAAATGTGAGGCATTTACCTGTTGAGTACAAAGCTCAAAGAAATGCTTGGATGGATAAGGAAATCTTTTCGAATTGGTTCCATCATATTTTTGTTCCATCTGTGAGGGAACATTTCCGTAGAATAGGGAAAGCTGAAGATAGCAAATGCATTTTATTGCTTGATAATTGTAGAGCCCATTCGCATGAATCCGAGTTGGTTTTGGGAAATATTTTCACCATTTATTTGCCACCAAATGTAACTTCTCTCATACAACCCATGGACCAGGGCGTTATCCAAAATCTCAAGTGTCATTACAAGAAAGACTTCCTACGTAAACTGATAAGCCAAGATGACAATATTCACGCATTTCAGAAGGAATACAATCTTAAAGATGCCATCTTTAATGCTGCATGTTCCTGGAACTTGGTGAAAGGTCACATTTTGAGACAAGCCTGGCGCAAATTGTGGCCTTCTGTAATGTTTGCCGAAGGTTCTTCTTCAGAGGAGGAATTTCATGGGTTCAATGTTCGTCCCAAGAGGAGTACAGTAATGGAAATGGCTGGCATGGTGAAAAATGTAGGCCCAGGAAACCCTCTACGTCACCTCAGTGAAAGTGATATTGAGCAGTGGGTTGATGCAGATAGAGAAGTTGCTGTTGTGCATATGCTAAGTGATGATGAAATAATGGAGACTGTTTTGAATCCAAAGAAAGAAAAGGAAAGTGAGATGGAAAGTGAAGAGGATGAGATTTCTGAAGAGAAGATTTCTTGGGCTAAAGCTGCAGAAGGATTTGCTTTAATCCTCCAATTTGCTGAAAGGCAGCCTTGCTATTCTGCCCAAGAAGTTATGCACCTCCATATTCTGCATTCCACCTTTCTACAAAAAAGGCAAGAGTCCACTGAGCAAGCAGACATCCGGGACATGTTTAGGGAAGCTTCCAAAAGAGTTGAAGCAGTGGAAGTGCCTGAAGAATCTGTTGAAGTGCATGATCCTGATGACCCAGCTGGCATGGATATTCCTGATGAACCAGCTGACTTGGAATAAGTGTACAGTCAACCACCGTACTTTATACTGTACTGTACAGTCGTTTATAAGTTTTGTTTTACTGTTAAGTAATTAAGGAGTTATGGATTACCCTCAACTGGCAGTACTGTACTTAATCAAGCATCTTCTACCATCCATTTAACACAGCATTCTGTAGGTGAGTACCCAATTATACTGCACATTTCTTGATTTTTTTCTTTTTCTTTGTTAAAAATAGCCTCGGTAGATAACCCTCTCCGTCATCCGGAAATTTTGATAAACTGGCAACACGCCGGTCCCATCGGTGCCGGATAAAAAAGAGTTTCCTGTACTAGATCACTTCACTGTTTGAGCAAAAAAACTTCAAATTAACAGGAGTAAAATATATTGAAGTATATAGTTTTTAAAATTGCATAAAATATATTAGGGACAGTCTCATTATAGAAGCTACAAAAACAATTATTATGGTGTCACTTGAAACAATAAGATAACTTTCTTTGATCAAACTGTTCATTCTACCATATAAATAGAAAATGCTGGAAATACTCAGCCCAGGCAGCATCTGTGGAGAGAGAAACAGAGTTAACGTTTCAGGCCGGTTGTTAGATCCGAGTATCTTAATGTTGTGTCCTTTCAATAATCAGACAAAGACTGCAGGGAACGATCAACAGGTGTTTACTGGATGAGGTCCAAACTGCAACTGACTGTACAGAGCGCCACTCAGGGTTTATATAGAGGTGTGGTCACTGCCGGTACTACAGGATACAGGAGCTGTAAAAAGTAGTTCTCCCCCTTAAAAAGGTACAAACACTACAATTCCTCCCCTTTTAGATTAACAGTACCATAACACTCATTTAACAATTAAATATCAAACTAATTACAATTAACACTTTTAACATGCAACATTAACTGGAAATAGTCTATTATAAATTCAGTCTTTGGGGAGGCTTCCTGATTCGTTCTGGGTAACGCCTTTCCCGAGTGTCTCGCTCTTGGTGCGGAGGTGATTCTAACACCCTGTCGTCAGTTGATTCATCAGCTTCCAATGCTATTGTTTCTGAGGTAGATGCGACCTGTACGTCGGGTTCCTCACCAGGTACGTATGGCCGAGACATGGGGTTGACTCGTTCCTGTGACTCTAGGATCTGGTCAGCATGGCGTCTCACAATGTTCTCCCCAACATTCACTGTGTACATCAGTGGCCCCTGCCGTGTGCATATCGTTCCTGGTTGCCATTTCTCTGTTCGGTAGTCGCGGGACAAGACTGGTTGCCCTACATTGAAGCTCCTTGTCGGCTTCTCATTGATGTGCTGGAATTGCTTATTCTCAACATCTCTTCGTACATTTGGTCTGAGCAAATCCAGACGAGATCTCAACCTTCGGTTAAAGAACATCATGGCCGGGGCCTGGTTGGTGACTGCATGTGTCGCATTTCTGTAGGCTAACAGTAAATTGTCCACCTTATGCTGCAGTGGAATGTCGTCATCGCACATGGCCTTTACTGCTTTTTTAAAGGTTTGTACGAACCTCTCAGCCAATCCATTTGTGGCGGGATGATACGGGGCGGATGTGTAATGCCTTACCCCATTCCTTTTCATAAATCTTCGAAACTCTTCGGACACAAACTGTGGTCCGTTATCAGAGCAAATCTGCTCTGAAAAGCCGTTCCTGGCAAAAATGGTCCGTAGGACTGCAATAGTTTTCTCCGTGGCGGTGGAGGACATTTTCATCACCTCAGGCCATTTCGAGTGCGCATCCACGGCTATTAAAAACATTGAGTCCATGAATGGACCAGCAAAGTCAATATGCACCCGTTGCCACGGAGATGAGGGCCACTCCCATGGGTGTAGAGGGGCATGTGGTGGTGCATTTTGGACCTTCTGGCATCCTGAGCTCTCTTTGTCAGGTCCTCGATTTGCTGATCGATCCCCGGCCACCACACATAAGCCCTAGCAAGGCTTTTCATTTTCACCCCTCCCAGATGACCTTCGTGAAGCTCATTGAACACTCTCTCCCTTAACTTGGGTGGAATTACCACTCGGGATCCACACATCAAGGTCCCCTGGCATACTGACAGCTGTTCTCTTCTGGATGAGAATGCTGGCAACAGTGAGTCGCCATGTGCTGGCCATCCCTTCACCGTCAAATCATATACCCGAGACAGTGTCGGGTCATTTCGGGTCTCCTTCTCTATACCAGTGTTAGTTACTGGCAAGCATTCAATTATAGTCAAATGAAATATTTCGACAGGATCCACTGCTGGTGCTTCCTCCGCAGTAGGCAGTGACAAGCGGGATAGCCCATCAGCGTTTCCATGCTGTTTCGTGCCCTTATACTCGATATCATATTGGTGCGCCCCTAGAAAAAGGGACCATCTTTGTAGCCGTTGCGCAGTCATCACCGGAACGCCCTTCTTTGGATTAAAGATGGAGACAAGTGGTTGGCGGTCAGTCAGCAAGGTGAACTTCTGCCCGTGCAGATAGTGATTGAACTTTTTCACTCCCCACACTAGGCGGAGGGCCTCCCTGTCAATCTGGGCGTAGTTACGCTCGGCTGAGGTTAGTGACCGAGACGCAAAGGCTACTGGCCTCTCCGAGCCGTCCGGGAATTTGTGCGACAGCACCGCTCCAATGCCATAGGGTGATGCATCACACGCCAACCGAATTGGTAGTGCTGGGTTGAAATGAGCCAACACCTCTTTCGATGTGATCAATGCTTTGTTCTTCTGGAAAGCTCGTTTACATTAGTCACGCCACTTCCATGGTACCGCCGTTTGCAGTAGGGTGTTCAGTGGGTGTAGTGCGGTAGACAAATTCGGCAAGAACTTATGGTAGTAGTTCACCAGCCCGAGGAACGACCTCAGTTGTGACACATTTTCCGGTGCTGGAGCCTTGACTACTGCCTCAATCTTTTCAGGGGACTTATGTAACCCCTCTTCATCAATAACGTGGCCACAATACGAGATCTGCTCCTGGAAAAACTTGCATTTGTGGCGATTAGCTCGGAGCCCATATTCCTTCAATCTAGTGAGCACCTGCTCCAGGTTGGCGAGGTGATCACTGTCATTTTCGCCCGTGACCAGGATGTCGTCCAAATAACACTGGGACCCTGGAATCCCTTGCAGGACTTGATCCATTGCCCTTTGCCAAATAGCCGGAGCTGATTCTACCCCGAACACCAGCCGGTTGTATTGGTAGAGACCTTTATGCATGTTGATCGTGAGGTACTGTTTCGAGGCTTCTTCTACCTCCATTTGCAGGTACGCCTGGGCCAGATCAATCTTAGTGAAGCGTTTCCCTCCAGATAGCGAGGCGAAAATATCTTCAACCGCGGAAGCGGATATTGTACAGTGTGAAGGACTGGGTTCACTGTCACCTTAAAGTCCCCACAGATGCGAACCTTCTTTGGTTCCCCAGGCGTATTACTCAACGACCTCTTCATTACAGGAACGATGGGTGTAGTCCACTCGCTCCAGTCCACTTTGGACAGTACTCCTGAACGTTCCAAACCTTCCAGCTCTGCTTAGACGGCTGGGCGGATCGCATAAGGTACCGGTCTGGCCTTAAAAAAACTTTGGGCTTGCATTTTCCTCTATTTTGATCATCGCTGTTATGCCTTTTAGTGTTCCGAGTCCCTGCTGGAACACTTCTTGTGCGTCAGTTAGCATTTTTGACAGTCGTCCAGGTGGGACGTCGTCATCCTTTTTGGCATCTACAGTCAGTGCTTGTATGGAATGCCAATCTAGCTGTATCTTCCGGATCCATTCACGTCCTAGTAGTGGTGGTCCTCCATCTGGCAATACATATAGGTCCATTTTTGGTGTTTCCTTGCCGTTATATATAACGTTCACCCTTATTTTTCCTTTGGGGTAGACTTTTTGCCCCGTGTACATCTTCAAGACAATCTTTGTATCTCTCAAGGGTATATGTGAGAATAGCCGCTTGTAGTCCCTTCGGTTTATGACTGTTAGGGCTGATCCTGTGTCCAATTCCATTTTCACTTGGACTCCTGCTATCTTGAGCGTGACCCAGATAGTTTGGTGATCCTCCATTTTGATCACATTATGTAGTTTCAGACAACCTAGCTCCATGCTTCCGGAGTTTGTATCACTCTTCTGTTCGTCTGAACTACTCTCCGTCACCTTATGTACCTTCTTGTACTTCTCCTGTGGAGATTTCTTGCTGCTGGTTTTCTTTCCCGACCTGCAGACTCTTGCTATGTGTCCTACTTTTCCACACTGTCTGCACACTTTGTCCTTGAACCAGCAATCATTATGGTCGTGTGTTGTTCTGCCGCAGCGATAGCACTTCACTGTTCCGTATGACATTTCATTTGTGCCATATTCTTGCGGTCTCCGTTGTATCTCTGCAGCGCCCCGTGCGGCTGCTTCGTGTGATACTGCAATGCTGAAAGCCTTGTCTAGCGTAAGATCCTTTTCTGATAGAAGCCGTTTCTGGGTTCCTTCACTTTGAAGCCCACACACAAACTTGTCCCTTAAAGTATCTGCTAGTCCCGTTCCAAACTGGCAGTGTTTCGATAGCTTGCGCTGTTCCGTTAAATACTCAGCATTACTTTCATCTTTATGCTGGTTCCTTCTGTGAAACTTAAATCTTTCTGCTATCAGCAGCGGTGTGGGGTTTAAGTGGTCCTGTAGGACTGACACTGTTTTCAAAATCCTTTTCTACTGGCTTCTCTGGGGTTACTAGGTTTCGTAGTAAGCCATACGTTTTTGCACCCATTGAATTCAACAATACCAGCGCTTTCTTGTCATCTGGCACTTCATTCGCCTTGCAGTATACTTCTATGCGTTCGACATATGTCGTCCAATCTTCGACTTCATTGTCGAACGCTGTGATACTGCCACTCTTTGGCATTTTTGGGTGTGGTTAGACTGGCTTAAAATGGCGTCTCCCGCGCTTTCCTTTCTTCCCCCCGCAGCGGCTTAAAATGGCGTCTCCCGTGCTGCTGCCAACGCCGCTCTCGGCGGTCCTCCTGGCAAATGGCGACGCCCTGTAGGCCTCGCGCGCTGCTCCTGCGCTGCTGCCAATGCCGTTCTCTGCGGTCCTCGTGGCAATGGCAGCGCCTCGCGTTTTCCTGCGCGCCTCTCTCCCCGTTGACACTGCTCGGCCCCTGAACACCGGCTGCGCTCTGCTCTCTCTCACCTCTCTCCCCCGTTGACGCCGCTCGGTCCCGAACAACGGCTGCGCTCTGCTCTCTCTCGTTGACGCTGCTCGGCCCTTGAACACCGGCTGCACCCCATGCGCTCTGCCCGCACTCTCTCCCCCGTCGACGCTGCTCGGCCCTTTCTGTGCCGCTCGGTCGGCTCTAGCTGCCGCTGTCCAGGAAGGGTCTGCGCAGTACCTGTTGCCAGCCCGTTTCGCTGGACCACCGTGGCTGGAAGGTCAAGCCTGGCTCTCGACAGCCTCCCCTGCGATGCCCGTGCTTCTGGACTCGACTCCCTTATGCAGAGTTGCAGGTAGGTTCGAACCTTCTCGTCGCCAATGTTAGATCCGAGTATCTTAATGTTGTGTCCTTTCAATAATCAGACAAAGACTGCAGGGAACGATCAACAGGTGTTTACTGGATGAGGTCCAAACTGCAACTGACTGTACAGAGCGCCACTCAGGGCTTATATACAGGTGTGGTCACTGCCGGTACTACAGGATACAGGAGCTGTAAAAAGTAGTTCTCCCCCTTAAAAGGTACATACACTACACCGGTGACCTCTCATCAGAACTAAATCAAAACCCTGGAGGGCAACTCACTAACTAAAGGTCTTCAACTTGAAACGTTAACTCTCTTTCTCGCTCCACAGGTGCTGCCTGTCCTGCTGAGGTATTTCCAGCATTTCCTGTTTAGATTTCAGATTTTCAGCTACTGCAGTATTTTGCCTGTGTGTTCATTCTCGCACCTGGTTTCTATTGCAAACTTCCAACATTCCTTTTCATCTCTTTACATAGTATAAACATTGAGGGAGGAGAAGTTCTGTATCGCCCCGTTTGGGGCGCAATTATCAGCCGGGCGCAAAGTTTAGCGCCTGGCGCTAATTATCGCCTCCGACTGCAAACTTGGCTTCTATCGCCCCTGGAGGTGATTTGAGCGTTAAATCAGGCGCTACACACCTCTCAAGGTGCTAACGCCGAGGAGCGAGGCGCTACCTCAGAGCGCTGGCGAAGCTCATGTGATGTCAGTCAGCAATGGAACACAGACACACTGGCGCCGGCCAGTTGTTAAAGGAGAGGGTCGATCTTGCTCTCCATCCACACCCTGCTCATTGCAGCCTTGAATCTCGGCCTGGAGAGACCTGTACATCAAATCTGCTGGAAAGAACAATGGAGAGGCTCAGGGAAAGAGCTGAGTGCAGCCCCCATAGTCTCTTCTAAATCGATGCAAGGAAGGTCAAATCAAAATGAACCTGCAAGGTGCTGCTCAGTACCCAAAACTCCTTCACACAGTGTTGAATCTCTCCAGAAGTCTCTCTCTCACTCTCAGAATGCGTGGTGCAAAAATGTCGCCAACAAAAAAAGGCAGGAAGAGGCCGCCTTTAAATAGCGCTCCCCCAGTCCCTTCCCAACTGCAAAACGTTCTCCTCTACCTGTCGTTGCTAGCGGCAGGCGGAAAGACAGGGGGCGCCACTCAATACCCGGTCTGGGGCACTACCGGGGCTAACGTCATGATTTGCGGGCGCAGGAGATCGTGGCGGTAGTGTTTAGCGCCGCCGCAAAATGTCTAGTCAATTTCACGAGTGGTGCAAACATTGCCGCGCCTGGGCGCCAGTTGCTTTGCGCTAATGGGAGTTGTCTTAGGGCACTAATGGGAGGCCCCCCCCCCCGGTGTCATTTCCCAGTAATTATCACTTGAAAAACTTGCAGTAAATGCACCACATTGCTAATCCTTAAGAGTGCACCAAATGACCACAAACAGGACATGTCACTGGCTAAATAAAACTGGGAATGAATACACGTCACCTTGTTCTGGGGGGAAGGTTATTATAAACTGCTCGATGTGTTCTCTTGGATCTCTGCTCACCCCTTTGATGAGATTATTATGGCCTTGTAATCACTCATTATGCTCAATGTTCTCGGCTATGTCTAGAAAATTCCAGTCAGAACTGAGCTGGAGTGAAGCCATTTGAAAAACAGAGCAACTTGTTGTAACACTAGCCAAGTTTCTCTTGGTCTCCAGCCATTCACTTGAGTATATTCAAGCCAGACAGAGATCGATAGGTTTTTGGACGCTAAGGGAATCAACGGATAGGGCGGGAAGGTGGAGATGAGGTAGATGATCAGCCATGATCTTACTGAATGGCAGAGCAGGCTCGAGGGGATGAATGTTCTACTCCTGCTCCTATTTCTTACGTTATGCTCTGCTTTGCCACTGCATCAACCCTGCGACAACAGCGGCTTGCGTTCTATTACTTTTTAATTACTTACGCTAATTAAAAGTGACAGTTTTTATTAAGTGTAAAATTTAAAAAATCCCCTTTTATTAGATTCTTTATAAAAATACCCCCTTCTTAAACTCTAGAATATCCATTTGAAAAACAAAAGGAATGTGGCTGATCCCGATTGAAGTGGCAACTTCCATGTTAGAGCGTTTCTCGAACTTGCACAACCTATAAATCACCCTTTTTAAATAAATATTTTATACATTCATTTTAGGGAATCACCAGATACAATATACCCTCGATTATCTCCAGTTCTGAACCAGCAAGATTTGTTGAGAGACAGCACAACACAAGTGATTGGGTTGCCAAAACTGCAAGCGCCAAGTTGCAGGTTTTGCAGCAAAAGACAGCCTTACCTGGAGAGTTTCTGCATCCAACACCTGCTCCCCCTCACCTATGTCGAAGAACAGCTTGTTGACGATGTGCCTTGCACTGACCTATTAGGAAACAAGGACATCTCATTCCACCGCAGTGAGGTTTTAGTTAAAAATAAATGTTGGTCCACAAAAAGACAGCAAAGGGTGATGTACCCTGTGCGTCGTGGAAGAAGTGTTCACGCCACAATACAGAGGTGAGGAAAAATGCATCATGAGCAACTCTATACGAGTTGATTCGAAGTCACCCATGCCGGTTATTGCAAGCACTATTTCTGTAATACTGGGCCTGAATTTGCGATCGGAGGCTTCCCGCGGACGGATGACTCCGACCATCAAAACATCTACGCATTTACCTGGTGGTCCGGGAGATACGGAGGCTTACGATCCTGGGCCTCTCCTGGTAGAAATGCGTAGAGGCCCACGTATCCCAGGCAGTTCGCAAGCGCCCCATGGATCACGTGGGGCAGCCAAAACAATGAAAGAAGGGAATCCCCATTCATACTTATGCAAGTTCCGTACGTACGGAACTGTCATAAGTATGAATGGGGATGACTTAAAAAATACACAAACACATGAAATAATTTTTTTAAATTACATATATAAAACTAATTAAAATGGCATTCAATTAAATATTTTAAACAAAAATTTAATTTTTTGAATTTTTTTAAAATATGTTTTAACGGGGCTAAATATAAGCTTACCTTATTGGACAGGGTTTTTAATATATATGTGAGTGATAACATTTTATTTTTCTATTTTAAAAAAACTCTTATGCTGGCCTTACGCCTGCTTTTACCAGGCATAAGAATTTCACGGCCTGCCAGCAAGCGGAAGCTGGGCAAATAGCGCAACTCTCCACCCACGGAGGCCCTTTTCCCGGGGATGTGGAGGATCGGTCAAGAAGATTCTTGACGGATCACAAGTGCCGGGTTTCAGCGCATGTGCGTCACATGCCTAAACCCGGAGCTTGCGCGGCCCCTACGGGCACGTGCGCATCTCGTACGCACTCGTAGGGGTTGCAAAATACGGCCCACTGTTTCTACTGAAATAATTGAAGTAAATGATTGTCTCTTATTCTAAATTCCAATCCTCCTGGTATCAAATAGTGATGCAGTGAAGAAAAGAAGAACTTAAAATGGGTGCCACACCTCCACTGGTGGGAGTGCAATTACAACATGACAACTTACATAGGAATTTATAATGGGAAAAGGTTGGCAGGAAGTGCAGATAGATATAAGATTTTAATATAGTAATAGATAGATAAGATATTCCAAGTTTCTAAGTCCTTCGATATTTCAAGCGTCCCTCTAAAGTAGAAATGCTATGACATAAGAAAACTAGTCGGCACTTGGTCTGAGTATTAAACAAGGCTTTAATCAACTGTTTTTCAACATTGAGATCGAGTTGTGTCCTTCACTAGTTCCTGTTAATGAATGTCCTGAGCAAGCTGGGCCCGTGCCCGAGTATTTATACTCTCCCTGGACAGCGCCACCAGCAGGCCGCCCAGTATTACTTCATAAGTCATTTCCACATGAATGACAGATTCATGTCATGCTATATGATAAAAGGGCTGTAACCTCAGGATAACACTTTTGTAACAATCAGATCAACAATATTTGAAGTAGGAAATTCAAAATGCGAGAGACGTCAGCGCCGAGAAACGGAACCATTTCATACACAGTGCCAGCATCTTGGGTACAGCAAAGCCAGATGCAGAGTAAAGCTCTGCTAGATTGATCCCTGCTAGAAGGTTGTTTCCCCTGGCTGGAGAGTTTAAAACTCGGGGGCATAGTCTCAGGATAAGGGGTCGGCCATTTAAGACTGAGATGAGGAGGAATTTCTTCATTCAGAGGGTTGTGAATCTTTGGAGGGCTGTGGATGCTGAGTCGTTGAGTATATTCAAGGCTGAGATATAGAGTTTTGGACTCTTGGGGAATCGGGGGATATGGTAGGAAGTCGAGTTGAGGTCGAAGATCAGCCGTATGTCTATTTCTTATGTTCTCCCTGCACTCAGATCCAGCAGTGCTCCTTAGCCCAATTTCTGAAGAGCAATTCCTGCACCAATGTGACAATTTTGTGACACCGGTGGCAAGCTGCGTCAGTTTGTGGGAAATTGGGTATTCTGGACTCGTACCCAAAAGCTGCATTGTGACTCCCCACTTCCTTTCATGTAGGACCCTTACAATCACCAGAAGACTTTCACCCCATCACTCTGGTCTGGCCTTGATTTCCAGGTTAACAGGTGAAAGAGGGTCTTAACCCAGTGCACCACCAAAATCGCTTTTAATTGGTCTTTACTGCAAAGTTGAATTCCATAAATGTTATTGCTTCATTAAAAAAAGCCATTAAAAAATACCAAGATTCAAATAAAATAGTTCAATTTCAAAAAATTGCAAAATTTACAGATGACACAAAACTTGGAAGTATAGTGAACAGTGAGGAGGATAATAGACTTCAAGAGGACATAGACAGGCTGGTGGAATGGGCGGACACGTGGCAGATGAAATTTAACGCAGAAAAGCGCGAAGTGATACATTTTGGTAGGAAGAACAAGGAGAGGAAATATAAACTAAAAGGTACAATTCTAAAGGGGGTGCATGAACAGAGACACCTGTGCACAAATTGTTGAAGGTGGCAGGGCAGGTTGAGAAAGCGGTTAAAAAAGCATACGAGATCCTGGGCTTCATAAATAGAGGCAGAGAGTACAAAAGCAAGGAAGTTATGATGAACCTTTATAAAACACTGGTTCGGCCTCAACTGGAGTATTGTGTCCAATTCTGGGCACCGCACTTTAGGAAGGATATGAAGGCCTTAGGGAGGGTGCAGAAAAGATTTACAAGAATGGTTCCAGTGATGAGGGACTGGAGAAGCTGGGGTTGTTCTCCTTAGAGCAGAGAAGGTTGAGAGGAGATTTGATAGAGATGTTCAAAATCATGAGGGGTCTGGACAGAGTAGATAGAGAGAAACTGTTCCCATTGGCGGAAGGGTCGAGAACCAGAGGACACAGATTTAAGGTGATTGGCAGAAGAACCAAAGGCGACATGAGGGAAAACTTTTTTTTACGCAGCGAGTGGTTAGGATCTGGAATGCACTGCCTGAAAGGGTGGTGGGGGCAGACTCAATCATGGCTTTGAAAAGGGAATTAGATAAGTACCTGAAGGAAAAGAACTTGCAGGGCTGCAGGGAAAGGGCGGGGGAGTGGGACTAGCTGAAGTGCTCTTGCACAGCCGGCTCAGGCTCGACGGGCCGAATGGCCTCCTTCTGCACTGTAACCATTCTATGATTCTAGTACAAATGCTGTACAGCACAATATAACATTCGTATGTGAATGACAAGCTAGGCTGGTTTCAAAACACATTCAAACAAACTAAAAGGTAATGTGGCTATAATATAGTATTGTATTTTGCACATGTATGAAACAGAATCATTTATTGGCCCAGATTTTGCAGTGGTAATGACGGCGAATCTGTCAGCGTTCGCCGCCGTTACCCTTCTGAAAGTGACAGCAACTCCTGGAATCAGTGCATGCGCAGATAAACGCAGAAATCCAGAAGTTGCGGTCAGTCAGTCCCTGCTCCACCACAGGGTGCGCTGTGGAGCGCCCTGGTGTCGGCAATCAATTCAAATCACAGTTCCTGGCACAAAAATTTCCCCATTTACGCTGGAATATTGCTGTTAAACCCCCCCTCGCAAAAGTTAAGCCTTGTTGAAAGAGGTGTAACTGGGTTTTTAGCGGCGTAATAACTGCTGAACGACCATTCTGGCCCTGAAAAACTAATTTTATATTTGTGGAATGTCAATTTTTTCCATTAATATGATAATTACATGGCTTTTAACATAATAATTCTTTTTCAAAGTTTATGATATTTCAGCTTCTATCTTAATCCTACATGTATGTCCCAATCTTTATTTCGCTCTCTGTAAAATTTATAAAAAAAGTAAATTACAATCTGTGCTCGTTACTTCCTGGTTTGCTGTCTTTTGAGAATTCTTCAATGCGATTGGCTGTTTAGCCTGCTTGATGACATCACTGTTGCTGGACGCTGGAGATTCGCTCGATTTGGCGCCAGACTCAAACTAAGGTTGGGAGAGCTGAAATTCACACCACAAGAGATCACTAGATCTTTGTGGGCAGCTTTCTTCGAGGTCAGCAGTGAGCACCATCGCTTCGCCGCTGACTGCAAATTCTGGGCCATTGGATTTATCTCATCTGTACTTTTAAAAATATCAGCCATTTATAAATTTATAGTCTCCATTTCCCCCACACCATACCCTGGCTAAGGCAGGTAGACGACCATTTCCCAAACCTTCTGCTCCGTGGGAGAAGTGCTTGGTTTTCACTCAGCTCTTTTGCTACGATGACAGTCAAAAAATGGGAGTTCACCAAGTGAGGAAATTATGCCCCTCTCTACCACTCCCAACCCTTTCATTTTCTGATCAGAAGGTCATTGACCTGAAACGTTAACTCTGTTTCTCTCTCCACAGATGCTGCCTGGAGCTGCTGAGTGTTTCCAGCGTTTGCTGTTTCTATTTCAGATTTCCAGCATCCGCAGTACTTTGCTTGTGCCTTGCATTTTCTCCTCTCCTCTCCTCTCCTCTCGTGAGCATCAGCAGCCTGTGGGTACTTTGCTCGAGTGCCTATTCTTCGTGGACGAGCCTAGATTGTGAGCACTGGCAGACTACTGGACTGGAGGCGAGGGGCTTCACAGGTAAGGCAAACCCTGTCCTCACCCATTTCCCAACACACACGTACAGGAAACTTGGGTTTATCTGGAGGTTAACTGTCCGGAATGCTCGATCCACCGGCAAAAATCAGGAGCCGTTTCGTTAGGTTTTTTTTCTTTTCGTTGCTTTTTTTTCACCAGTCAGGCTCTGCAAGGTCTCGCTGAAGCTGTTGCTAAGCTACAGAGACGCTTGCAAGGTACGGCCAACTGTTTAGAAGCACAAGGTTTGTTGCCAGATACGGAGCTCAAAAGCTCCGTATGTTTCAACATTAGCGCTGGTTTGTCCGGCAGTTTTGATGGGACGGCAACAGCTCGGTCCCGTCGGTGCCGGATAGCACAAAGTTTCCTGTACTCCCCATCAGAAGCGGTAAGATAATGATCAGCAACTGCAAACCTGGCTGATTTTCCCTACCCCTCCCAGCCCTGGGACCTTAAGGCAAATGTAGAACTTGTATTATTACATTTCTCTCTTTATCTTGGGCATTGGTTTAAATTAAGAGCCGGGATTAAAAACTAAACATTCAAAAAGAGGGAGCTGATTGGTGAGTATCTGGTAAGTGTTTTTACTTGGCTTTCTTAAGTTTTTAAGTTTATTCCAGCTAGGTTAGTAAATAGTCTGTTAATTAGAGGTATGGCAGCACAGCTCACACCCGTGGAATGCACATCCTGTGCCATGTGGGAAGTCCTGGACACCTCCCGTGGTCTGGATGACCACATGTGCGGGAAGTGTCGCCAGCTACAGCAGCTCGAGCACCGGGTTACGGAGCTTGAGCGGCGGCTGCAGTCACTGCTGTGCATCCGCGAGGCTGAGAGCTACGTGGATAGCGTGTTTCGGGGGGTGGTCATCCCGCAGCTTAAGAGTGTGCAGGCAGAGAGGGAATGGGTGACCGTCAGACAGAAGAGAAGGACCAGGCAGGTAGTGCAGGAGTTCCCTGAGCCCATCTTGCTCACCAATCAGTATTGGGTGCTGAGTACTGGTGAGGGCGATGGTTCCTCTGGGGAGTGCAGCCAGAGCCAAGTCCACAGCACCATGGAAGGCTCAGCTGTACAGGCAGGGGTGGGAGAGGAGAGGGAGAGCAATAGTGATAGGGGATTCAATAGTTAGGGGAGCAGGCAGGTGTTTCTGCGGCCGCAGACATGACTCCAGAATGGTATGTTGCCTCCCTGGTTCCAGGGTCAAGGATGTCACTGAACGGCTGCAGGGCATTCTGAGGGGGGAGGGTGAACAGCCAGAGGTCGTGGTCCATATCGGTACCAACGACATAGGTAGGAAGAGGGATGAGGTCCTGCAGGCAGAGTTTAGGGAGCTAGGGAAGAGGTTAAAAAGGAGGACCTCAAAAGGTAGTAATCTCTGGATTACTACCAGTGCCACGTGCTAGTGAGTACAGAAACAGGAAGATAGAGCAGATGAATACGTGGCTGGAGAGATGGTGTAGGAGGGAGGGCTTTAGATTCCTGAGGAATTGGAACCGTTTCTGGGGGAGGTGGGACATCTACAAGCCAGACGGGTTACACCTCAATGGGAACGGGCCGAATATCCTTGCGGGAGGGTTTGCTAGTGCTGTTGGGGAGGGTTTAAACTAGATTGGCAGGGGGATGGGAACCTAAGTATAGAGTCAATAGGGAGGGAAGAAAAACTGGAATTGGAAAACAAAAACATAGAAAGTAAATTGGAAGGACAGAGGAATCAAGGGCTAGATAGTAGTCAACAACGAGGTTTGCCTGTACTAAATGGTGTATACTTCAATGCAAGGGGTAGAGCGAACAAGGCAGATGAGCTGAGGGCACAGGTAGATACTTGGGACTATGATATTATAGCTATTACAGAGACGTGGCTGAAAGAGGGGCAGGTATGGCAGCTCAACATTCCTGGTAATAGGGTTTTCAGACAGGATAGAGAGGGAGGTAAAAAGGGAGGGGGGGGGGGTCACGGTATTGATTAAAGAAACTATTACAGCTGTGAGGAGGGATGATATAGAAACATAGAAGATAGGAGCAGGAGTAGGCCATTTGGCCCCTCGAGCCTGCTCCGCCATTCAATGCGATCACGGCTGATCATCCAAACTCAGTACCCTGTCCCTGCCTTCTCCCCATATCCCTTGATCCCTTTAGCCTTAAGAAATATATCCAACTCCTTCTTGAATATATTTAATGAATTGGCCTCTACTGCCTTCTGTGGTAGAGAATTCCACAGGTTCACCACTCTCTGGGTGAAGAAATTCCTCATTTCTGTCCTAAATGGCTTACCCCTTATCCTTAGACTGTGACCCCTGGTTCTGGACTCCCCGACCTTCGGGAACATCCTTCCTGCATCTAGTCTGTCCAGTCCTGTCAGAATTTTATTAGTTTCAATGAGATCCCCTCTCATTCTTCTAAACTCCAGCGAGTATAAGCCCAATCGACCCAATCTCTCCTCATAAGTCATTCCTGCCATCCCAGGTATCAGTCTGGTGAATCTTCGCTGCACTCCCTCCATGGCAAGAACATCCTTCCTCAGATAAGGCGACCAAAACTGCACACAATACTCAAGGTGTGGTCTCACCAAGGCCCTGTACAACTGCAGCAAGACATCCTTGTTCCTGTACTCAAACCCTCTCGCTACGAAGGCCAACATACCATTTGCCTTCTTAACCGCCTGCTGCACCTGCATGCTTACCTTCAGCAACTGGTGCACAAGGACACCCAGGTCTTGTTGCACTTCCCCTTCTCCCAATCTATTGCCATTCAGATAATAATCTGCCTTCCTGTTTTTGCCACCAAAGTGGATAACCTCACATTTATTGACGTTATATTGCATCTGCCATGCTTTTGCCCAATCACCCAACCTGTCCAAATCATCCTGGAGTTTCTCGGCATCCTCCTCACAGTACACACGCCCACTCAGCTTTGTGTCATCTGCAAATTTGGATATATTACATCCAGTTCCCTTGTCTAGGTCATTAATATATATTGTGAATAGCTGGGGTCCAAGGACCGATCCTTGCGGTACCCCACTAGTCACTGCCTGCCACTCGGAAAAAGAGCCGTTTATTCCAACTCTTTGCTTTCTGTCTGCCAACCAGTTCTCTATCCAAGTCAATACCTTGCTCCCAATCCCATGTGCCTTAACTTTACACACTAATCTCTTATGCGGGACCTTATCAAAAGTCTTCTGAAAGTCCAAATACTGTACACCACATCCACTGGTTCTCCCTCATCTATTTTACCAGTTACATCCTCAAAAAATTCCAGTAGATTAGTCAAGCACGATTTACCTTTTGTAAATCCATGTTGACTTTGTCCGATCCTGTCACTGTTTTCCAAGTGCTCTGCTATTACATCTTTTATAATGGACTCTAGCATTTTCCCCACTACCGATGTCAGGCTTACCGGTCTGTAATTCCCTGTTTTCTCTCTACCACCTTTTTTGAATAGTGGGGTAACATTAGCTACCCTCCAATCCATGGGTGCTGTTCCAGATTCCATCGAATGTTGGAAGGTGATCAGCAATGCATCTACTATTTCTAGGGCCACTTCCTTAAGTACCCTAGGATGTAGATTATCAGGCCCTGGGGATTTATCGGCCTTCAATCCCATCAATTTCCCTAACACCATTTCCCTACAAATACTGATTTCTTTCAGTTCCTCCCTTTCATCAGACCCTATGTTCCCCGACATCTCTGGGAGGTTATTTGTGTCCTCCTTTGTGAAGACAGAACCAAAATATGTATTTAATTGGTCTGCCATTTCTTTGTTCCCCATTATAAATTCCCCTGATTCTGACTGCAAGGGACCTACGCTTGGCTTCACCAATCTTTTTCTCTTCACATATCTATAAAAGCTTTTACAGTCAGTTTTTATGTTCCCTGCAAGCTTACTCTCATATTCTATTTTCCCCTTCTTAATGAATCCCTTTGTCCTCCTTTGTTGAATCCTAAACTGCTCCCAATCCTCAAGTTTACTGCTTTTTCTGGCCTCTCCTTGGATCTTATGCTATCCCTAATTTCCCTGGTTAGCCACGGTTGAGTCACCTTTTTTGTTTTATTTTTATGCCAAACTGGGATGAACAAATTCTGTAGTTCATCCATGCGGTCTTTGAATGTTTGCCATTGCCTATCCAACGTCAACCCTTTGAGTGACATTCCCCAATCAATCCTACCCAACTCGCGCCTCAGACCATCGTAGTTTCCTTTATTTAAATTCAGGACCCTAGTCTCTGAGTCAACTACTTCATTCTCCATCTTAATGAAGAATTCTATCATATTATGATCGCTCCGACCCAAGGGGATTCGTACAACAAGATTGCTAATTAATCCTTTCTCGTTACATAATACCCAGTCTAAGATGGCCTGTTGGAGGAATCATCGAACGAGGCCATATGGGTCGAATTGAAAAACAAAAAAGGGGCGATCACACTGCTGGGAGTGTACTACAGACCCCTAAACAGTGAGAGGGAGATAGAAGAACAAATATGTAGACAAATTTCTGAGAAGTGCAAAAACTATAGGGCAGTAATAGTAGGGGATTTCAACTACCCCAATATTAACTGGGATAACATTAGTGTGAAGAGTATAGAGGGTGCGGAATTCCTAAAATGCATTCAGGAGAACTTTTTTAGCCAGTATGTAGCAAGCCCAACAAGGAAGGGGGCAGTTCTGGACTTAGTTTTAGGGAATGAAGCTGGGCAGGTAGACAGCGTATCAGTGGGGGAGCATTTTGGTGCTCGTGACCATAATTCTGTTAGATTTAAGGTAGTTATGGAAAAGGACAAGGATAGACCAGGAATAAAAATTCTAAATTGGGGAAAAGCAAATTTTGCTAAGCTCAGAGGGGATTTAGCCATAGTGGACTGGAAACAGCTACTTGAAGGTAAATCAGTGTCAGAGCAGTGGGAGGCATTCAAGGAGGAGATCCGGAGGGTTCAGACCAAATATGTGCCCTAAAAGGTGGGACTAACAAATCTAGAGCCCCCTGGATGTCGAGAGACATCCAGGGTAGGATAAAGAAAAAAAGGGAGATGTATGACAGATATCAAGGGCTAAGTAGTCCAGAATCTTTAGAGGAGTACAGAAAGTGCTGGGGTGCAATTAAAAAGGATATTAGGAAAGCAAAGAGCATGAAAAATTCTTGGCAAGTAAAATCAAGGAAAACCCAAAGATGTTTTATAAATATATTAAGAGTAAGAGGATAACTAAATAAAGGGTAGGGCCTATTAGAGATCATGAGGGTAATCTGTGTGTGGAGGCTGGAGACGTCGGTAGGGTTCTTAATGAATACTTTGCATCTGTTTTCACAAAGGAGATGTTTTCACATCGCTATCCCGGGGGGGTGTGAAATATTAGATGAAATAAACACAGTGAGAGAGGAAGTATTAAGGGATTTAGCAGCTTTAAAAGTGGATAAATCCCCAGGCCTGGATGAAATGTATCCCAGGCTGTTAAGCGAAGCAAAAGAGGAAATAGCAGAGGCTCTGACCATCATTTTTCAATCCCCTCTGGCTTCAGGTGTGGTGCCAGAGGACTGCTAATGTGGTACCCTTGTTTAAAAAGGGAGAAATGGATAGACCGAGTAATTACAGGCCAGTCAGCCTAACCTCAGTGGTGGGAAAATTATTGGAAAGAATTCTGAAGGACAGGATAAATCTTCATTTAGAAAGACACGGATTAATCAAGGATAGTCAGCACGGATTTGTTAAGGGAAGGTCGTGTCTGACAAACTTGATTGATTGAATTTTTTGAGGAGGTAACAAGGAGGTTAGATGAGGGTAGTGCGTTTAATGTAGTGTATATGGACTTTAGCAAGGCTTTTGATAAGGTTCCACATGGCAGACTGGTCACGAAGTTAAAAGCCCAAAGGATCCAGGGTAAAGTGTCAAGTTGGATTCAAAACTGGCTCGGAGACAGGAAGCAGAGGGTAATGGTTGATGGGTGTTTTTGTGACTGGAAGGCAGTTTTTAGTGGGGTTCCACAGGGCTCAGTACTAGGTCCGTTGCTTTTTGTGGTATATATCAATGATCTAGACTTGAATATAGGGGGTATGATTAAGCAGTTTGCAGATGATACTAAAATCAGCTGTGTGGTTGATACTGAAGAAGGAAGCTGTAGACTGCAGGAAGATATCAATAAATTGGTCAGGTGGGCAGAACAGTAGCAAATGGAATTCAATCTGGAGAAGTGTGAGGTAATGCATTTGGGGAGGGCTAACAAGGAAAGGGAATACACATTAAATGGTAGGACACCGAGTAGTGTAGAGGAACAAAGGGACCTTGGAGTGCATGTCCACAGATCCCTGAAGGTAGCAGGCCAGGTAGGTAAGGTGGTTAAGGCGGCATACGGAATGCTAGCCTTTATTAGCTGTGGCATAGAATACAAGAGCAGGGGGGTCATGCTTCAACTGTATAAAACACTAGTTAGGCCTCAGCTAGAGTACTGCGTGCAGTTCTGGTCACCACATTACAGGAAAGATGTGATTGCACTAGAGAGGGTACAGAGGAGATTTACAAGGATGTTGCTGGGAGTAGAGAATCTTAGCTATGAGGAAAGACTGGATAGGCTGGGTCTGTTTTCCTTGGAACAGAGGAGGCTGAGGGGAGACCTTATTGAGGTGTATAAAATTATGAGGGGCCTAGATAAAGTGGATAGAAAGGACCTATTTCCCTTAGCAGAGGGGTCAAAAACCAGGGGGCAGAGATTTAAAGTAATTGGTGGAAGGTTTAGAGGGGATTTGAGGGGAAATTTCTTCACCCAGTGGGTTGTGGGGGGTCTGGAACTCACTGTCTGAAAGGGTGGTAGAGGCAGGAACCCTAACCACATTTAAAAAGTACTTGGATGTGCACTTGGGATGCTCTAACCTGCAGGGCTACGGACCAAGAGCTGGGAAGTGGGATTAGGCTGGATAGCTCTTTGTTGGCCGGCGCGGACACGATGGGCCGAAATGGCCTCCTTCCGTGCTGTAACTTTCTATGATCTCTATTCTCATAGAATAGTACAGCACAGAAGGAGGCCCATCGAGTCTGCGCCGGCTCTTTCGAAGAGCAAGCCAGTTAGTCCCACTCCCTCCCCCGCTCTTTCCCCATATCCCTGCAATTTTTTCTCCTTCAAGTAATTACCCAACTCCGTTTTGAAGGCTGCTATTGAATCTGTATCCACCACCCTATCAGGCAGTGCATTCCAAATCCCAACCACTCGTTGCGTAAAAAGATTTTCCTCCTGTCGCCTCTGGTTCTTTTGCCAATCACCTGAAATCTGTGCCCTCAGGTTATCGACCCTTCAGCCATTGGAAACAGTTTCTCTTTATTTACTCTATCGAAACCCTTCAGGATTCATATTCATGCTCCTACACCTGCTGGAGAGACACTGCATTTAAGGGGTTTTGTTAAGATGATTACAGTACCTGTATTCTACACTGAGGGCAAGTCCGAGATGGAGCACTGTGAAACCACTGCGCAAGACTGTAAGAGACCAAAAAAAAAAGTTAGTGAACAAGTAAGCAGCAAATAAGCATGGTTTTAAGTCAAATCGATTCACTCTCACATAGAATGAAATAATTCCAATACTTAAAGTGCCGTAGGAAACAATTAAGGTTAGAGAGAGTACACCCTATTCGTTAAAAAAGTATTTCTCATAAGAACATAAGAATTAGGAGCAGGAGTAGGCCATTTAGCCCTTCGAGCCTGCTCCGCCATTCAATAAGATCATGGCTGATCTTCTACCTCAACTCCACTTTCCTGCACTATCCCCATATCCCTTGATTCCCTTAATATTCAAAAATCTATTGATCACTGTCTTGAATAAACTCAACGACTGAGCCTCCACAGCCCTCTGGGGTAGAGAATTCCAAAGATTCACAATCGTCTGAGTGAAGAAATTCTCTTCATCTCAGTCCAAAATGGCCGACTCCTTATCCCGAGACTGCGATCCCTAGTTCTAGACTCTCCAGCCAGGGGAAACAGCCTCTCAGCATCTACCCTGTCACGCCCTCCAAGAATTTTATACGTTTCAATGAGATTACCTCTCATTCTTCTAAACTCCAGAGAATATAGGCCCATTTTACTCAATCTTTCCTCATAGGATAACCCTCTCATCCCAGGAATCAGTCTGGTGAACCTTTATTGCATCCCCTCCAAGGCAAGTATATCCTTCCTTAGGTATGGAGACCAAAACTGCCCACAGTAGACCAAACCTGCACTATGTACAATCCTTCTGATCAAGAACAATACTAATTTAAAAGATGACTTATGATTGTGCTAAAGATTTAAAGCGTTATATAACTGATGCAGGAACCTTGACACTATCCTGCTAAGCACAGCTCCTCACTCGGCAGCTTTGTTGCGATTATAATTCATTCACTTTTCTAAGCAACTTCAAAACCACCTTTCCTAATTCACAAATTACTATCAAGCAGGTCGGACACGAATGAAATAAGGGAGACTTTTAGAGACAGCTGGTACAAGCTGTAACCATGAGGATATGGTTAATCTTGCGTGTTGGATAACCTGATATTATGGATAATTCAACTACAAGATATTTTTAATCCTACCTTTTTTATAATTGATAAATTTCAACTCCATCACCTGAGGGGACCACAATCCAGGTCATTAAAATGCTAAGTAGCACCGATAAAAGCATCCGTTCAGGATATGGACGCATTTTCTCTTTCATCTGCTCTCTGTGGACCATGCAGCAACTGTGTTCAAAAGGCAACGTGCTCTGCTAATGCTGCTCAACCAACAGTAGGTGCAGAACAGCAATCTGGGGACAAAACTCGGATTCTCCCACCGGTGAGGAGCCTGGTCTTGGCGCCCTCCCCTCCCCCAGCGACTTTACCGAGATCAGAAACCTCACAGATTGCAGGGGGGGGTCAAATCTGCCTCTCGTCATGGTACTGTGCACTGGTGCTCCAGTACACTGCACCATGTGGGAATATAGGTCCACGCCTTCCCCCAAAAATTATTCATGCCCTGTTAAAAAATTTAGAACCCAATGATCATCTAAGAAACGGGTTAGAAACATTCTGTGGCCAAGTATAGACAAAGGCAATTACATAGAACTTCACAGCACAGAAACAGGCCATTCAGACCAACTGGTCTATGCCAGGGCTTATGCTCCACACGAGCCTCCACCCATCTCACCCTATCAACATATCATTAAAGCACTACTAGTGGGTCTCTGCTGGTGTTGCTCATGCCAATATCAGTGTACATACTGGGCATACACATGGCAAATAAGAAGCCCCAGTGCTATTCTGTGCTCATCTCTGGAAAAAGTGCAGAACAGCTGATCTACTGGTAGGCAATGCTTCCCGTAATTTGTTTTTTTGGGGCGAGCCGCCCCTTTGGTGTCCTGGGGCCAATATTTATCCCTCAACCAACATTAAAATAGATTATCTCGTCATGATCACATTGCTGTTTGTGGGAGCTTGCTGTGCGCAAACTAACTGCCGCGTTTCCCACATTACAACGGTGACTACGCTTCAAAAGTACTGCATTGGCTGTAAAGCGCTTTGAGACGTCCGGTGGTCGTGAACGGCGCTCTATAAATGCAAGTCTTTCTTTTCTTTAAGGGGTTGGGCGGCCCACTCACAGTTCCGCGCGTGCGCGAAATTTAACATCGAAAAAGCCGGTCCTGGGCTGCGTGGCCGCGCACTTTAGAGGGAACGTCGCTGGTGGGCGATGATTAGTTAAAAAAAAAAAATCAGTGGGCTCTGGTTCCGCAATCAGATTGTTCAAAGGAAGTTCAAATCGCTGCCTCGCACATAAACAAGCCTTTTAATAATAGAGAAAGCTCCAATCCTATCTGTGGAATACAACTTGTCAGGCTGACTAATGGCGATTGTAACGTTATATCTGTACCCTACAATCAGTCTACTCGTTTCAAGCACCAGTAATTGCAGAGCTCTGCCATTTTCGAGCTGCTGTTTATCTCAGTGCTAATGTGTGAAAATAGTTGCTTCTCTTTTCAGTACTCACCACTCATTGTGAAAAGTGTGTCCGCAATGGATAGCTGCCACGTCCTTGAAATTATCAAAATAATCAGAACAAATCGTACAGTAGGCGCGAATTGGCATTCTCTCCTCCTCCTACATCAGCAGATAGATCAACCTGTATCTGTTATTACAACAGCAGCTGCTGTGGCCCTACCCTGCCAGATTAAAAAAAGAAAAGCATCAGTATCCACACCTTAAGGATTTGTTCACACGGAAGGTCAGACTGGGGCTAATCTGGAACAGTGACCCGTGCTGTACAATACAATAATGGTTTGATACCAAACCAGTTTGATGTGCTTATACTAATGCCTAAATATAGTATCTGGAAATGAGCACCTGAGCACCTGAACAATCCTGCCCTCCCGGGACTTTTTCAATGAAGTATATACAGTATTATACAGCGTCGGCTTTCAGACAGGGGTCACGTTGCTAACACTAAAACACATTTTGTGCCACAGTAGCACTTTGGGTAGCTCATACACTCTTTCAGAAGTTAGAGAAGGTGGTTTCAAGGGTGTCTCAACATTTTCATGGGTGTCCCACAAAGAAAAATTTGAGAACCTCTTATACAAGTACCAGCATAGAGGAGCCACTTGTTAGAACAGGGCACCTGTTGGTGGCAAAAGCCTTTCCCCTGGCTCTGTACTTGCTTAAAAGCTGTTAAATCTTGAACATCTTCCAGCTCTGATGAAAGGCCATCAACTTGAAATGTTAACTGTTTTTCTCTCCACAGATGCTGCCTGACCTGCTGAGTATTTCCAGCATTTTCTGTTTGCAGTGTCAGTCGTGGCTCACTGGGTAGCACTCTCCCCTCTGAGTCAGAAGGTTGTGGGTTCAAGTCCCACTCCAGAGACTTCAGCACAAAAATCTAGGCTGATGCTCCAGTGCGGTGCTGAGGGAGTGCTGCACTGTCGGGAGGTGCTGTCTTTCGGATGAGACGATTAAACCCGTCTGCCCTCTCAAGTGGATGTAAAAGATCCCATGGGCACTGTTTCGAAGAAGAGCAGGAGTGTTATCCCCGGTGTCCTGGCCAATATTTATCCCTCAATGAACATCACATAAACAGATTATCAGGTCATCATCACATGGCTGTTTGTGGGAGCTTGCTGTGCACAAATTGACTGCCGCGTTTCCCACATTACAACAGTGACTCCACCTCAAAAGTACTGTAAACCACTTTGTCCGGTGGTCGGGAGAGGCGCCATAGAAATGTCTGTGACAGGCAGGTGTCAATGTATAACGATGTCATTTGCCAGGGGAGATGCACTGGGTGATCAGACCAGGGCAAAATGTCCAAGGTTTAAGTGTCTGGACAAAATGTTTAAGCAGTTCCTCGCGGCTTTAACAAGCAGCAGGAGAAGGACGGACCGCTCCGACAGGCGGAGGGTGGAGGAGTCAGCCCGGCCTGGCCTGGCCTGGCCCGACCTTCCCCCCGCCCGGGGAGCCGCGGCCCAGCGCGGAGCGGCTTCAGTGGGGACAGGCGACCGCGAGCCCCCGGGAGCGGGCAGGGAGGGTCTGATCTCTGATCCCCCGGCCGGCCGGCCGGCCCGCTCTCTCTCTCTCACACTCGCTCTCTCCCCCCGGTTCGCGCTCTCTCACCGACACAAGGCGCCAGTCCGTTTACAAAACCGGCTCATCACTTCCGCCATCAGTTCACGCAACTTCCGGATACTTCAGCTGGGGGGTGGGGGAACAAGGAACCGGAAGTAGGTGGGACAATGATGGGGAGGAGGAGGGATGGGGCAATGGGGGGAATGATGGGAAGGAGGAGAGGGGGATGGGGGAATGATGGGGAGGGGAAATGAAGGGATGGAATGATGGGGAGGGGGATGGGGGAATGATAGGGGGATGGGGGAATGATAGGGGGAGGGGGATGGGGGAATGATAGGGGATGGGGGAATGATGGGGGAATGATAGGGGGAGGAGAAATGAAGGGATGGAATGATGGGGAGGGGGATGGGAACAAAGATGGGCAGGAGTATGGGGGCATGATTGGGAGGGGGAACAGGGTCAGGTGAGAGCAGTGGGCAGGGCAATGGGGAGGGGGTTGGAAGGAATGGAGAAAAGCGGAATGGGGAGTGGAAGGGGAGATTGGACAGACTGTGGAGGGTGTGAGGAAAGGGGGAGTGGTGAGAGTGGATGGGAGCAGGAAGCAGAGAGTGGAGAAGTGGAGATAGAGGGGTGAAGAGTTTAGGGGAGTGAGGAGAGGAGGGGCGAGGGGAGTGGAAGAGGGAGTAGAAGGAGATGGGAGCTAGAGCGAAGGGGAATGAGGGTCGGAGATAGGATGATTGAGGGGGGGTTGGAGGAATGAGGAGGTGTTTTGAGGGGGAGGAAAGGAGAAGAGGGAAGACAGAATGAAGGAAGGGTTAGGGTTAAAGCTATATAGAGAGTAGAGGGGAAGAGGAATGAGGAACGAGGAGCAATTTGGAGGGAGAAGGGGAATGGGGTGGAAGTGTGGGGAGGGGGAATGGGGAGTCGCAGTGCCCACTCCCTGTTCCAACCCCTCCCCAAGATATTGACTCTCCTCCATCTGCCCTGCAGAGTTATGGGCTCCTAATCCAGAGCCCAGCTTCACCGAGCTTCAAGCCGGGTGTGGAACCTTTTCTTGGAATCACCATCCACACACCTGATCGCATCACACCCACACCCTGGTCTCAGCCTGACCCAACAGCTAGTCCAGCGTTCTTGGCTCACTCCTATAACCACTGCCCCACCCCTCTCTCCCAGACATCAAAGCAGGCCAGCATCACTCTAAACTTGCTGACCGACACTGACTCCCAGTCCGACAACGCCTCAATTTAAAATCCTCATCCTTGTTTTCAAATCCCTCCATGGCCTCACCCCTCCCTCTATCTGTAACCTTCTGTTGCCTGGGCCCTTAGCTCTGGAACTCCCTGCCTAAACCTGTCCGCCTCGCTACCTCTCATCCTTTAAGACGCTCCTTAAAACCTACCTCTTTGACCAAGTTTTTGGTCACCTTATGTGGCTCAGTGTCAAATTTTTTTTGTCTTATAACACTCCTGTGAAGCACCTTGGGACGTTTTACTACGTTAAAGGCGCTATATAAATACAAGTTGTTGTTGTTGTAACCTCCAGCCCTACAACCCTCAGGGATCTCTGCGCTCCTCCAATTCTGCTCTCTTGCGCATCCCTGATTTCAATCGCTCCACCATCGATGGCCGTGCTTTCAGCTGCCTAGGCCCTAAGCTCTGGAATTCCCTCCCTAAATCTCTCCGCCACTCTACCTCTCTCTCCTTCTTTAAGACGCTCCTTAAAACCTACCTCTTTGACCAAGCTTTTGGTCAGCCATCCTAATACCTCCTTCTGTGGTTCGGTGTCAAAAATATTTATTGATTACACTCTTGTTAAGCGCCTTGAAACGTTTACTACATTGGAGGCACTATATAAATACAAGTTGTTGTTGTTGTAAGCCTCAGCCCTGTTCTGCATCTGCCCTCTGGCTTTGAACAGACCCACATTCTGGTCATGGCCTCAGTCCCATAAGCAATGTTACAGAAAGATTCACTGGGTTTTTTTTTGTTGGACTTGTATTTTAAACTCAGGATGGCAGAAGCTTCAATTAAAATGGCCTTTTGGTGTTGGCTTCGCTTCGAAATTCCGAATTCACCAAGTAATTTCAAAAAGGTCAGGAATCACAGCTTTGTGTACAAAATATAAACAGCCTTGACAGTATACATCAGAGAAGCGGCGCATTTTATAACTATACTGAAAAGATTAAAAGTATAGTGACTCGTAACCATAACAACCACCGAGAAGGTTAAGACTGAATCATCATCACTCGTGGGTATTAGGTTTTATTTGGTTGCTATGGGCAGGTTGTTTCTAAGGCAGGTTTTGATGTATACATTACATTTTGTTGGATAATATTTGAATAATTCAACTCCTCTTTCTACAAAAAACAACATGTCTTTTTATTGTGCTTTGAATGTTATCAAACGTCCTGAAGCGCTTCATAGCAATGGAAAAAAAAAAATAACTGTAGGCCCAGCAACGATAGGAGAAGGGTCAGGGGTGCTGACCAAAGGCAGGATAAAGAGATGTGTTTTAAGGAGCAATATTACCAAGAGGGTGAAAGGTCGTGAGGGGGAGGGGGTTTAGTCGGGCTGCCAACTCTGGTTGGCTGTATCCCTGCAGGTTTCATCACCCGGCCTCCCGCCTCCAACCGCCCCATCCAGTCAATGAGCCTTTTATTCCCCATCTCCAATATTCCTATCGCCAATAAACAAAAGTGGTCAGAGAAAATGAAATGCCGCATTGATTTTTCTCCTGGGGTCCTTGCAGCAGCGTCCTGGAGGTTAAACTTTAATCCCTGGAGACTCCACTATAATCCTGGAGGGTTGGCACCCCTAGGGTTTAGGGCGGGCGTGCGGCGAAGACAGCTGAAGGCCCTCGTGTCAGTCTGGGCTCAGTGGGTAGCACCCTCGCCTCTGAGCCAGGAGATTGTGGGTTCTAGCTAGCTGATTCATTCCTCCTCCTCTCCCATTCATGCCCCTCCCCTGTACAGGCTCCTCCTCTTTTTACTTTCATGCCCCTCCCCTGTACACGCTCCTCCTCCTTTGATAGTCATGCCCTCTCAGTAAGGCTCCGCCTCCTTTTACAATCATGTCCCTCCCCGGACAGGCTCCGCCCCTTTTTGCATTCATGCCCCTCCCCTGCACAGGCTCATCCTCCTTTCACATTCATGCCCTCTCTCTAAGATTCCGCCTTCTTTTACATTTTCCCCTCCTTGTACAGACTCCTCCCCCTGCCACAGTCATGGCCCCGCCCCTATACAGGCTCCCCCTCCTTTCACATTCACGGCCCCGCCCCCTGTAAGGCTCCTCCTTTCACATTCATGGCCCTGCCCCCTGTACAGGCCCCTCCTTTCACATTCATGGCCCTGCCCCCTGTACAGGCCCCTCCTTCTTTCACGTTCACAGCCCCACCCCCTTTACAGGCCCCTCCTCCTTTCACATTCATGGCCCCACCTCCTGTACAGGCCCTGCCTCCTTTTGCATTCACAGCCACACCCCCTGTACAGGCTCCTCCCCTTTCACATTCATGGCCCCGCCCACTATACAGGCCCCTCTTTCTTTCACATTCATGGCCCTGCCCCCTATACAGGCTCCTCCTCCTTTCACATTCATGGTCCTGCCCCCTGTACAGGCCCTGCCTCCTTTTGCATTCACAGCCACACCCCCTGTACAGGCTCCTCCTCCTTTCACATTCATGGTCCTGCCCCCTGTACAGGCCCTGCCTCCTTTTGCATTCACAGCCACACCCCCTGTACAGGCTCCTCCTCCTTTCACAGTCACACCCCCTGTACAGGCCCCTCCCCTGTACAGGCTCCTCCTCCTTTCACAGTCACAGCCCCGCCCCCTATACAGGCCCCTCTTTCTTTCACGTTCATGGCCCCTCCCCCTATACAGGCTCCAACTCCTTTCACAGTCATGCCCCCTCACCTCAGACTGGCTCCTCCCCCTTTCACATTCATAGATTGATCTATATTAAAATGTAAAGTATGAAAACCAGTCTTGTCTTTTAGCTGCACAGAATATGATAATGAGAGCATCCTACAATATGGTGACACAGCAGGACTTCCCTCACTGCAGTAGATGTTTGAAGATCTTGCTGTAGCATCAGTTACTATACAGTTATCTTTCCCTTTCCTGTTTCTGTGGGAATCTCACCTGGTGGTACATATCTGAAGGCAGATGAAACTCAACATGTGAGGATCCCAGGAGACGTGTGACCTTTTTGCAATCTTTGTTCTTAAACACAGAGAGCTTCAATTCCCTACACGCTGGGCTTCAGTCCTCCTACTGATACTAATATTGTGACTCTACCACCAAACGCAATCTTCCAGCAGAGCAGTGCTCCCGCTTTCTCTCCGGGCGTGCTCAGATGTTATTTTAGGGTTCCCAATGGTAAATGAAAAGAAAAACCAATTATTAGGATTGAGAGCTACTTTACACACAAGCAGCACTCTTCGGCTGACTTACAAACTCCATTTTGTAAACTAACTTACTTCAGTCTGGATTCGAACTGGGTTGCTTAATTGCAACCTTGATACGACATCTCCTGGTGTTAAGCAAACATCTCTAAATTCTCACACTCAAATTGATGGGTGATTAAACTAAAGTCGCCATTTAGGAATATGGATGTACTGAACAGACTTGGACTGGACGTTTCTTGCCCACTTGCATTATGACTTCTATTCTGGTGTCAGCAGTGGCCCAGTTGGTCACACTCTCACCTCTGAGCCAGAAGGTTGTGTGGTTCAAAGTCCCACTCCAGAGATTTGAAGGCTGACACTTCAGTACTAATACTGAGGGAGTGCTGCGCTGTCAGAGGTGCTGTTTTTCAGATGAGCTGTTAAACCGAGGCCCTGTCAGCCCTCTCGGGTGGGTGTAAAAGATCAAATGGCACTATTTTGAAGAAGAGCAGGGGAATTTTCGCTCCACCAATGGCAGCCGAGCCTTCTGCTGCCTAGACTCTGAAATTCCTTCTCTACCTCACTTTAAATAGCTTTTGGTCACCAGTCCTCATATCTCCTTATGTGGCTCGGTGACAAATTTTGTTTGATAACGCTCCTGTGAAGCGCTTTGGGATGTTTTACGTCAATCTCATTGAAACTTATAAAATTCTAACAGGACTAGATGCAGGAAGGATGTTCCCGATGGCGGGGGTGTCCAGAACCAGGGGTCACAGTCTAAGGATAAGGGGTAAGCCATTTAGGACAGAGATGAGGAGGAATTTCTTCACCCAGAGAGTGGTGAACCTGTGGGATTCTCTACCACAGAAGGCAGTTGAGGCCAACTTATTAAATATATTCAAGAAGGAGTTAGATATATTTCTTAAGGCTAAAGGGATATGGGGAGAAAGCAGGGACAGGGTTCTGAATTTGGATGATCAGCCATGATCTCATTAAATGGCAGAACAGGCTCGAGGGGCCGAATGGCCTACTCCTGCTCCTATCTTCTCTGTTTCTATGTTAAAGGAGATATATAAATGTTGTTGTTGTTCATGGTGTCCTGGGCAATATTTATCCCTCAACCAACATCATTAACCACTTTGCGGTTTGTGGGAGCTTGCTGTGCACAAATTGGCTGCCACATTTCCTACATTACAACAGTGACTACACTTCAGAAGTACTTCATTGTCTGTGAAACGCTTCGCGATGTCCTGAGATCGTGAAAGGCGCTATATAGGTGCAAGTCCTGGACCACACCTGGAGTAATGTGCACTGTTGTGGTCTCCTTACCTAAGGAAGGATATACTTGCCTTAGAGTGGGTGCAACGCAGGTTCACTAGACTGGCTCCTGGGATGAGAGGCTTGTCCTATGAGGAGAGATTGAGTAAGAATGGGCCTATACTGTCTGGAGTTTAGAAGAATGAGTGGTGATCTCATAGAAACGTATAAGGTTCTGAGGGGGATTGACAGGGTAGATGCTGCGAGGTTGTTTCCCCTGGCTGGAGGGTCTAGAACGAGGAGGAATAGTCTCAGGATAAGGTGTCGGCAATTTAGGACTGAGATGAGCAGAAATTTCTTTGGAATTCTCTACCTCAGAGGGCTGTGAAGGCTCAGCCGATGAATAGATTCCAGACTGAGCTCGATAGATTCTTGGGCACTAATGGAAGCAAGGGATATGGGGATATGACGGTTAAGTGGAGTTGATGTAGAAGTTCAGCCATGATTTTATTGAATGGCGGAGCAGGGCTCGAGGGGCTGAGTGGCCCACTCCTGCTCCTAATCCTTATGTTCTTAAGTCCTCCTCAAGCAGCAGGTAATGCAGTGATGGACATACCAGATGCTAAGCAACATCTGTCACTTCAGCTGATCTGCAGTCGGAATGAAAAGAGTTGGCACCCACCTATAAAATAAAACAAGCCAGCTGACTCTCTTTACATTTACGAAGTTGTTCTGCAAATGAAAAAGAAAAATGTTACCTGGGTGGAAGATGCCTGTGCGTGAATTCTTTTAAGGTGGGGTGGCCGTTGCACACCAGCTACCACACGGGCTTGACAGAGCAAGGTCTTGGTCCAATGGCAAGGGGAACCAAGATGATTGGAGACCAGGCTCTGCTACAACGGCCTAGCACACACACACACAAACATACTCCTACAGTCCTCCTCCCTCCTTCCCGCAGGTCCTCTCTGCCTGGGTTTCATAGGCTGCAGTGTGCTCCTCCCGACCTCGCTGTTGGCCCATGCCGCACCTTCCCTGGGCCCCGGCCCCGCTGCTGGTCCACACTGCGCCACTCCTGGGCCTTGACTTCACTGCTGGGCTCGTCCTCGCTCCTGGGTCGACACAGACCAGGGAGCTCCCAGATTCATTCCCTGGTCTGTCCTGAGTTAACTAATCTTAGTCAGAATGGCATTAAAAGTGCAACAGTTAGCACCCTGAGCTAGAGAAGAATGGAATCAAAAATTAGCCAGGGTTCCCCCTGACCATCACTATCCAGGAAAGTTCGAGTGGAGATGGCGGATGAGGACAATATCGGGCTTAACTTTCAGAACGCCCACTAACTAAATAGTCTGCTGACACTCACTGCCTGCATCGCACATGAAGAATGCCCACTTGGGCAAGGTACAAGAGGGTAGACAGCTCCTACGGAACTGCACCCCGCCCATGAGTCAGTACCAACGTTCCCTGTGAGCTGCGCTTTGTTCTGCACGGCCTGTTTCTTTTAATGCACGGTCCCTTTAAATTTCTGCACCCGTGCGGTATTTACAGTGTAAAAGCCGGTGAGCGGCCTGCGCGGGACCTTTCAGATTACTGCACGGCCGCACACGCGCACACCTTAGCGGGATCATTGTTTCGTACCTTCAGGAGAGGAAACAGAAACATTGAGGGGGGTGAGTTGCACATAAGATTGTGAGTGGGAGGACAGTAGGTTACAAGAAACAATGCATAAAGTGACATTATTTCACACTTTGTGATGTAGCCTCATCCAAAATGACTTAGAAGTATATCGCCGATCCTTCATCCTTGCTGGGTCAAAATCCTGGAACTCCCTCCCTAACAGCACTGCAGGAGTACCTTCACCGCACGGACTGCAGCGGTTCAAGAAGACGGCTCACCACCATCATCTCAAGAGCAATTAGGGATGGGCAATAAATGCTGGCCTTGCCAGCGACGCCCACATCCCATAAACGGATAAAAAAATTATACAAGCCCCATAGGCCTGCTATCTCCAAAGGTAGTTGTACTCTCTACCCTATTAAATATCTGCACAGAAGCTGAAGATGATCAAAGTGATTTTTTTTTGCATCTCAGGTTCTATACAGCTCTGCAGAGGCTGAAAATTATTTTGTAGCAACGTTTTAAAGGGCGGGGGTAGGAGGGTCACGTGAGCCTGACTGTAAATGTGAAAGTTGTTCTGCCTGGGACCCAGGTTGCACTTTCCCTGGCCTCTTGTGTTCCCAGTTGTGAACGAGCGTCAATCTCGCACAAGTCGTTCTGAATGGGGCCCTTTTGGCTCCGGTTACGTGGAGGCAGGGAGAGCGGAAGAAAGCATGGGTGAGAGAGCAGGGAAGGAGAGAAAGAAAGAAAGAATATATGTGTGGATGGAATGCGTAGAAGGGGAAGAAAAGACACATTTTAAAATTTTATTTATTTATTTTCTTAAGCGCCAAAATACCTTTTCTTCAAACTGCAGTTGCACAAATTACAGGCCTAAACTTCTTCAACCACTTTCAAACCATCTTTTTAAATTGACTTGAATTTATTTTACATGTTACAGCACAATAGATTACATCCATGTTAACCCCACCGTGTTAGTGTGACAAAATATAAGCGTGAAAACTACGAGCATGCAACTACATGTACATATTACAAGTCGCCCACATGCAACAGCCTTGCTCTGTGCATCTCATTTTCTTCGCAGCACAGAAGACTCTGCACATTTCCGCCACTGATATGTTAATCTCTTAACAAATATATTTCCAAATACATAATACACATTGTTACAAATCTAGCTTTTTTTTTTCACTATTTAAATGTTTTTTGTTGTTGTTGGAAAGTTTCCGCAGTTTGCCAGCTGGCTATATATATATGTATCTATGTATAACTCTAAATGGCTTCCAGTCTGCTTGTATGTGATCAATCTGTGCCAGGGCACCGACAGATCGGCAGTTTTTAAAATACTCCCAAGCAAGCCGTCTAGAATTTTTACACAAAAATGATTTGCTTAAAATAATGCTTTACCATTACCAGTCTATAAAGTTAACACTATGAAGCACTGAATGCCCATTCCGTTTCCCTACCCCCCACCCCACCCCAAAGCTTTCAAAATACATACATTTTCTATCATAGAACATCTGCCAAAAAATATTTTCTGTAAAATCTGTAATGCAGGACATGAATTAAAGAGACACCCGGGACCGTAGAACGCTTAACTTGCAGTATTCTCTGTATTACTATAAGATTAAGTTACATTTGTGTTGCACTACAACCTCCATTATGGGCCATGTCCATGAAAACTGACAGATAATCGAGGGCCCCCAAATTTTGGTCTTAAGCGCTTGGCACAGCAATACGTTAGGCACAGAAATGAAGTATAGTACAAGTAACAAACAAAAAAAGGTGCGGTTTCATTCAATGGGAAAGGGGATGAATTGCAAATAAGAGAATAAACTCTGCAATGCAGCAACGCCTTGTGGAAGGCTGTGTGCTGAGAGAATTCTGCTGGATAAAGGGAACGGCAGATAGTGGCGTATATTGTAACGAGCGGTTTAATTTTCAGAGGCCCTTCGGAGCTGTGGGATTTGAGGCCACCTGAAATTCCCACTCTCTGTTAATTCAGCAGAGGCGTTAACCTGTTTGTTTTGGGTTCACGCCTTTGCTGAGAGGATTTTCATACGGACATATCCTACAGCGCGGTTTCTGGGCTGTGAAGATTAGAGGGTCAGGATGCTGCGGCCGTGAGGTTGGCCGAAAGCATCATTGGCAAGCCGTGGAGATCGGGAAATCGCGAGCAAGGCCGCCCCTCGATTCCCCAGGCTAAAAATCATGGGCAGAGCACCCGCGATTTCCCCGTACGCGCGGCTGAGGGCAAGGCTCCCGGCCAGAAGCACGACCCTTAGATGCAAAAAGTATGGACAGCAGCTCCTCTCGGAACAGCCTGATGTCGAACTGTTCTGATAAAGTCTAACCATAGACGATTTCGGAGCGGGATTCGAGGCGTTACCAACAAAAAAACATGCAGCATGTGGTTTTAAAGAAAAAGTGGAGTTGAAGTAGAGTTTTTTTCTAACAAAACGATTGAAAAGAAATAATAGTCCATGTGAGTACTGTGTTGGCACATAGTGGGCAAACAAGATGACTGGCAGACTCAAGTTTTGGCCGCAGCTCTCCCTCCCAGTTGCCCAGTCGATTCACTTTAGCGAAAACAGTACCCACACATGCCAATTATTGCTTCAAAATTTCACAAACACATGCCTTGCTGGATCTAACTGCGGCAATCATCGTATCTGAATTACACTTCAATTTTTTTTTGTTAATGTATATGATCAGTTTGATCATGCCTGCCATTTTTACCATTTTTAAAAATTTTAAACTTTTTATTTTATACAATAAGTTCTCTTGCGCATGCAGTTGCAGTTCAGCCATTTTGTTCTTCCCACGCTTCGGCGGCGGGTTTGTGAGGGCTGGCCGCTTCTCCGTTACACCTGGGCGAGGCCTCGGCCGTCACGCCGACCTTTGCAGAGTTGTCCATCTGGCCGGGCGGCGGTGGAGTGCCGCTCGCCACCTTGTTCTCGGGCTCGCCCGGGGGAGCGGGCGCCGCGGCTGGGGGTTTGGTGGCGGTCGCGCTCTGTTCAGGCGCCCGGAGGCGTTTCATGATCGTCGTCACTCTCACCGCTTTCTGCATGACAGAAGTGCAAAAGGGAAACCGAGATTACTCTGGGGCGCGGATACCGCGAAGGATGAATTGATGGCGGTGGTTGGGGATGGGGTAGCACGGTGTACTGGAGCACAGGAGCAGTGAGCCACGACGTGGATTCATTGGCACAACCCCCCCCACACACTTTTTACCCACATGGCGCGGTCCTGATGGCAGTGGTGCCATTGTTAGGTGCGAGTTGGATATCGGGCATTTTTCCAAAGGGAGAGACGGACACATCTGGTCTCTTTCGAGTATTTCCTGGTGGCTGATTGTAGGGAATTATTGACAAGTGGCTGGGAGGGGAATGTCCTATTAGCCATGAAACGTAAAAAGGGGAGAAAATTTAAATATTACTAAAAGGAGAGCCCGGTAATACTTGAACAGATTGACAGGAATGGCTACTTGGTTGATATGCGGTTGGTCCATTAGTGTACACATCAATCTAACCAACATCACATTGTTCATATATATACACACACCAGAAACTTGGTAGTCTTTTAGATCTCAGACTCCCAGCTGACATGCAATAGATGCAAGTGTAAATTTGAATGCACTTTTTCACTTGCTGAGAAATAGAACATTTTCAGTTTAGCTCAGTTGGTAACATTCTGTCTTCTGAATCAGAAGATTGTGTGGTTCAAATCCCAATCCAGGTAATCCAGGCTGATGTTCCAGTGCAGTACTGGAGGAGTGCTGCATTGTCGGGATGCCAGCCTTTATGAATTAGAGGTGAGTCTGATTCCAGAGCATTATTTCAAAACAAGCAGCCGCTCTTTGCCAACATTGTCCCAAAAGAGCAATGAAAAATGAATGACCAGCTAATGTGCTTCTCTGGTGGTATTGGTTTAGGGAGAATGTTGGCTGGGATACCAGGAGAGCTCCCTGCTCTTCTACCATGGAATTTTTAACATCCATTGGAACCTGCCTAATAGACTAATGAAGCCACAGTTTGATGTCTCATCCAAAGATGACCAATCTCCCAAAGCAGGACTCCCTCAATACTGCATGACATTATGGGATCAAACCATTATAGGGTTTGTACCCATCATATTATACACACACAAAAACAGTAGACCACTTGTACTGTGGGAGTCCATTCATTGCTCAATTCAAGTTTCTGGTATTGTTTGAGTGACTATCTTGCTATTTTACTCCTATAGGGTCAGAAAGTGATGGACAAGTCAAGTTGATTGCATGAATAAAGTGAGAAAATGCTTGACTCCAAAACACCAACACCTGTCACTATGACGGGATCATGTAACAAATGATTAAAGCCAGTAAAAATGGTATTTACTTCAAGTACCTTCCATTTCGCTTTGGCAAAGTTTTTCTCAATCTGAGCACAGACGCCATCCTTAATGTTCTTGTCTGAAGCGGCATTTCCTGAAATCCTGGACAGGAAAAATAAATCAGAGTTCTTGTAAGCAAATTAGATTATTTTGAAAGGCCTTGGTTATCCAGTCTCATTTCCCGCTTACCATTCATGGTTAATGGCCTCTTGAGCTGTTATCCTTGTGTCCTGGTCAACCTCCATCAAACGACTCACCAGATCTTTTGCTGGTGAGAAATAAAACATATCTTCCTTATTAAAAATCTTACATCGGTGCACACTCCCTGTCTGCAAAACCTTACTTCCTGTTGTCACATTTTTGAGACCAGTTTATCCCCATTATAAATTCCATATTTATTATGAAACCTGCATATATAAAGTTGTGTAAGATACCCTAGTTGTGTGTATATATACATGTAAGATTAAGATTTGGTTTAATCTCATATGATTAAAGTTTTTGGTTTCTTTTTACTGAATGAAATGGTTAAAAGTTGTTCATTCCCAGGATGCGTTAAGGTTTGAGGTGTCAGGGTATGAGTTAGCTGTTGCTGTGGGTTTAATTGTGTAAGATTCGCCTTGTTCTCGTGGCCACGTTAGGAAACAGTTAGCCAAGGCAGTTTTGAGCTAAGAAATGGAACAACGGAAGACAGGATAAAAACAAGTTGGCATCCGTTGTTTTGTAGGAATTACATCCCTTTCTAGAGGTCTTGTTCACAATAACACTTGTCATGCCATAATCAATTCTCAGTGACAGTATTCCGGGAGAAACAGATTATGGCCTAGAAATTCAGTTGGGCGCGCCAGCCGTTAGCGCCTTAGGAGGAGTAGATCTCGAGCGCTAGGCGCTTAGCGCCCGGGCGCAGCGCGATCTGCGCCTCGCCCCAACTTCAGTACACATTTAGCGCCGGCGCAAAGTCTTAGCGCGCGCCCTGCTGCGCGCGCAGATCATGACGTCATTTCGTCGTGCAACGCCCTTTGTGCGCCCCGAACCGGAACTTCACTCGCGCCGGCCCATTGTGCGCCGGGCGGCCCTAACGACTGTGAAGTGGAACGGTACACAGCCGATGCGGGCCGCGGGGAGTGCAAATTAAAGGGCCCTCCTGTACTAGAAATGGTATGGCTGGCTGGGAGGAGGAGGAGGAGGAGGAGGAGGAGTAGGAGGAGGAGGACGACGACTGGTGTGCCGGGAACACATAACACACTGATGGAGAGAAACCCTCCCCAAAAACCACAAATACACCAGTGTCGGCCTTTCAAAAAAACAAATCCACCCTCCCCCTTTAAGAGCTCACCGGAGCCAGAGTGTCTGCCGTCAATCAGCAGCTCGCCACACCTGCCCTGCGCCCAACTTCCGGTTTAGCGCCCCGGCCCGCCGGCTTAGCGCCTAAAGAGAGGTGTGCAGCGCCAGTTTTAGCGCTCGAGCAAACTCTTAGGGCGAAGCTAATGAATATCGGAGAAGTGGCCTCGATTTGGCAGCGGGCGCAAACTTTAGCGGCCGCCCGACTTTACCGCCCCAAAAGTGGCTACAATGAATTTCTAGGCCTATAAGTTCTCAAGCTTTTCTGATCAACTTGTAGAGAAAAGCAGAATTGGAAAGGAACAAGAACGACGTCGCTACCTGGGGAAAGAAACCATGGTAGTATTGTTTACTTCTCTGTCTGTCTACTGTTTAAAGATATGGGGGGGGAGATTGAGTTGTGCCCGCTTTGGGGCGCTAACTTCACCGGGGCGCTACTTTTAGCGCCCCGGAAAAATTAGTGCCGCTGCAGCTGAAATTCATCGGTAGCGCCCCAAGAGGGAAGTGGGGCACTACTGGAAGCGTGCCGCAGCGCCGCGGTACTACAGGCCTTCCTCCTCTTCTTAAAGGGGAGCGGCCTTGCACAGCGCGACCCAGGGCCCAGCTGGTTCACCAGGAATCGGAGTACCGGCAAAAGAGCCCGGCACTCAAGAGAAGTGCCAGGCTCACGGAGAGCAACCAGCACTCCGCGGGGGGGGGGGGGGGGGGAGCTTCAGAGGAGGCTGAGGACAGCAGAGGGGGCAGGTGGCCAGCAACAAAAATGGCCGCCCGGCACCTCGCCTTCAATTAGCACCGCCCCGGCGGTAAGTCAAGGGGTGCTGCCGAAGATCGCAAGCGGGGCGCTAACGGTTACTGCCGCCGCTAACCTCCCACTGAATTTCGCGGGAGGCGCTGGCGGCGCCGTGCCCAGGCACTAGTTGCTTTGCGCCCCGTTAGCTAACGAGAGGCGCAAAAGCAACCAAATTTTTCCCCCATTGTGTGAATATGGACTTGGTCTCATACAATAAATGGAGAGTAATTGCAAACCATAATCTGGTGTTGGGAATCGAACTTGTTACAGTTGTCACCCTTTAATTACACTGTAGCATTTCTAATGAGTCTCCAAACACCTCAGCTTGTACTGCAGAGAAACTCCTGTGCTCCAACCAACTATACTTTCCTAAATTTTCTGATTGAACCATAAATAATAATACAACACTCAGAGTATCCTATAAAAATAAGAACAGAATGTATGGCTATAAATTGGGGACTGAATTACATCTGTGCACCCTGGTCCAATTATCCGCTGCCCTTTAACCCCTCTTCTCTTGAAGACAACACTTAAGTCTTGTCTCCCTATAAGAAATGCCACTAGAGATTAGTATAGGTAAAATAGCTCCTGGCTAATTCCACTAATGCGAAGTTTATTGACAATTTGTCGGATTGTTTATATAGAATCGATGAATCTCGGATGAATAATATGAAGAATGCCAATTGTGTTTTAAAGAAAGTTAGACCGCTGAAGAAAAATGCCTCCAAGATTACCACAAGGTGGTTGGCCTTCCTCCTTTCGGTGAGGAAACATGGGCCAGGAATTTCTTTGGATCTGCTCCCACTCCGCCGCCGCAGCTTTGCTGGAAGTACGCATTTATACGTGTAGACAGGGTTTCTGGCGCACTTCCGGTGAAGTTACAGCAGTAAAGCGGGAGCAGCTCCAAGGAGATCCATGCTCGCACCATGACTTTCCATTAATGGTCTAACGGTCGGAGCATCCCTTCAGCATTTAGAGTTTGCAGTAGAGGGGGGGGGGGGGGGGGCGGTGGAAGCCAAGGTTTGGTGATTGAATGTTTTCATCCTGCGCTGAGCCTTGAAATTACACTAAAGCTGACACCCTGATTGGGGGCCCAGAAACAAGAGGCTGGTTTACGAAAAAGATAATTTATTATTTTTTTTCACAAAATTACATGAGGATCTCATTTATGGGCAAATATTGGAGGATTAAGCCGTTGTATTAAGCTTTATCCTGAATGATTCTTTTAAATAGATGGGGCGATTTTAACCCTTCTTGCTCAACAGAACCCTGGCGAGTGGGCAGTTAAAATCGCCCCGGCTCTTACCTGTCTGAAAGCCGTCATGATCGCAACATCTGCAATTTTAACCTGAGCAGGCAGCAAGGTCTCGCGCCCAGAGCCAACAGAGGGGTCCTTCTTTACATATGCATGTTGCGGCCTGATGACGTCACTGAGACCCGACTGTAATTTTAACTCGGGTCTGACCGGGGAATCGTCCTGGAGTTAAAATCAGGGCCATATGGATTGGAAATAACCCCCCAGCCCCAAGTATCCACTGGTTCCTTAGGCAACTGAGTGGGTAGGTGACCTGTTCTACAATAATCACTAAGTCATTCAGCCTTCCTGCAGTCACCTCCTGTAATGGCATTCGGTGGCACAGATTGCAGACTCTCAGCTCACTGATATTCTTTTCTTTGGTGTGAAGGGCTTATAAACTCAGAAAAAAACACACGTATGAACAAGTTATGTAGGCCTTTTCTGCAAGGATTAGTCCTTAACTGTCACTCACCAGCATAACTCCTTACAGTAATTCTCAACCAACACAACCAAAATCAGATTAACTGAACATTTGCTGGTTGTGGGACCTTGCTGTGTGCGAACTGGCTTCCAGATTTTTTTTTTTATTCGTTCCTGGGATGTGGGCGTTGCTGGCAAGGCCAGCATTTATTGCCCATCCCCAATTGTCCTTGAGAAGGTGGTGGTGAGCCGCCTTCTTTATTTCTTCACTCAAAGGGTTGTGAATCTTTGGAATTCTCTACCCGAGAGAGCCGTGGATGCTCAGTCGGTGAATATATTTCAGAGAGAGGTCAATACATTTTTGGGAACTAAGGGAATTAAGGGATATGGGGATAGTGCGGGAATGTGGAGTTGAGGTAGAAGATCAGCCAAGATCTTGTTGAATGGCGGAGCAGGCTCAAAGGGCCAAATGGCCTATTCCAGCTCCTATTTCTTATGTTATGTTCTTCTTGGACCACTGCAGTCCATGTGGTGAAGGTATGCCCACTGTGCTGTTATGGAGGGGGTTCCAGGATTTTGACCCAGCGACGATGAAGGAACGGCGATATATTTCCAAGTCAGGATGGTGTGTGTGACTTGGAGAGGAACTTGGAGGTGGTGGAGTTCCTATGCGCCTGCTGCCCTTGTCCTTCTAGCTGGTAGAGGTTGCAGGTTTGGGAGGTGCTGCTGAAGAAGACTTGGTGAGTTGCTGCAGTGCATCTTGTAGATGGTACACACTGCAGCCACAGTGGAGGAGGGAGTGAATGTTTAAGGTGGTGGATGGGGTGCCAATCAAGCGGGCTGCTTTGTCCTGGATGGTGTCGAGCTTCTTGAGTGTTGTTGGAGCTGCACTCATCCAGGCAAGTGGAGAGTATTCCATCAAACTCCTTACTTGTGCGTTGTAGATGGTGGAAAGGCTTTGGGGAGTCAAGAGGTGAGACACTCGCCACAGAACACCCAGCCTCTGACCCGCTCTTGTGGCCACAGTATTTATATGGCTGGTCCAGTTCAGTTTCTAGTTAAGATTTATCTACATAACAACAGTTACAATACTTCAGAAAGTAATTCATTGGTTGTGGAGCACTTTGGTACCTTTGCGGTGTGAAAGACAATATAAAAATACAAGGTCTTTCTCTCATTACAGCACTTAAACCGCTGAATTCAGCCAAATTCAACACGTTTGAAACTGTGATCACTGATTGAAACTATCTTCTATGTTTCTATGTGGTGTATTTGGACTTTCAGAAGGCTTTCGAAAAGGTCCCGCATAAGAGATTAGCGTGCAAAGTTAAGGCACACGGGATTGGGAGTAAGGTACTGTCTTGGATAGAGAACTGGTTGGCAGACAGAAAGCAAAGAGTTGGTATAAACGGGTCTTTTTCCGAGTGGCAGGCAGTGACTAGTGGGGTACCGCAGGGATCGGTGCTAGGACCCCAGCTATTCACAATATATATTAATGATCTAGATGAGGGAACTAGATGTAATATCTCCAAGTTTGCAGATGACACAAAGCTGGGTGGGCGTGTGTGCCATGAGAAGGATGCTGAGAAACTCCAGTATGATTTGGACAGGTTGGGTGATTGGGCAGAAGCATGGCAAATGCAGTATAATGTGGATAAATGCGAGGTTATCCACTTCGGTGGCAAAAACAGGAAGACAGATTATTATCTGAATGGCAATAGATTGGGAAAAGGGGAAGTGCAACGAGACCTGGGTGTCCTTGTGCACCAGTCGCTGAAGGTAAGCATGTAGGTGCAGCAGGCGGTTAAGAAGGCAAATGGTATGTTGGCCTTCATAGCAAAAGGGTTTGAGTACAGGAGCAAGGATGTCTTGCTGCAGTTGTACAGGGCCTTGGTGAGACCACACCTTGAGTATTGTGTGTAGTTTTGGTCGCCTTATCTGAGGAAGGATGTTCTTGCCATGGAGGGAGTGCAGCGAACATTCATCAGACTGATACCTGGGATGGCAGGAATGACGTATGAGGAGAGATTGGGTCGATTAGGCTTATATTTGCTAGAATTTAGAAGAATGAGAGGGGATCTCATTGAAACTTATCAAATTCTAACAGGACTAGACAGACTAGATGCAGGAAGGATGTTCCCGATGGTCGGGGAGTCCAGAACCAGGGGTCACAGTCTAAGGATAAGGGGTAAGCCATTTAGGACAGAGATGAGGAGGAATTTCTTCACTCAGAGAGTGGTGAACCTGTGGAATTCTCTCACACAAGGCACTTGAGGCCAATTCATTAAATATATTCAACAAGGAGTTAGATATATTTCTTAAGGCTAAAGGGATCACGGGATATGGGGAGAAAGCAGGGACTGGGTACTGAATTTGGATGATCAGCCATGATCTCATTAAATGGCGGAACAGGCTCGAGGGGCCGAATGGCCTACTCCTGCTCCTATCTTCTATGTTTCTATGTAAACCTGAAAACAAGAAGCCTTTCTTTTACATTTGATACTTTCAATTCTGGGAGTTATTTCTTTAATTAAAGATTGACAGAGAGGATCTAGTTCATCCAAGTGGTTTGAAAAGCTTTGTTGCTAAGCCACAAACAGTAAGCACATAAAGGGTAGTAGAAATATGGAATTCTCTCTATCAAAAGGCGGCGGATGCGGGGGGGACAATTATAGCTTTCAGGACTGAGATTGATAAGATTTTTGTTTGGTAAGGGTATTAAGGGATATGGAGCTAAGGCGGGTAAATGGAGTTGAGGTGCAGATCAGCCATGATCTTATTGAATGGCAGAGCAGGCCCGAGGGGCTGAATGAAACTCCTCTTCCTATGTTCTTAAGCACAGATTTAATGCTTACCGGCATCTGAAATGTCATCCCAGTATGGAGAATCAAATTCATAGTCCCCAGCCAGGATTTTTCGGAATAAATTCTTGTCATGGTTTTCATAATCTTCATCATCATTTTCATCATAGAAAGGTGGGTTCCCTGATAACCTGGGAAAAAACGGAGAGGCAAAAATCAAAGATTACAAGAGCAGCCTTTATTCTGTCAGATGGCAGTATTCACCAGCTAGATTCAAACAGAAATAAGTAACACAAGTCAAGTCCCACTCCAGGACTTGAGCACATGATCTAGGCTGACACTTCAGTGCAGTAGTGAGGGAGTGCTGCGCTGTCGGAGCTGCCAGCTTACAGACGTGACATCAAACCGAGGCCCCGTCTGCTTGTTCAGGTGGATGTAAAAGATCCCATGGCACTCTTCAAAGAAGAGCAGGGAAGTTCTCCCAGTGTCCTGACCGACATTTATCCCCCAGCCAACACCTAAAAAAACGGATTAACTGGTCACTTACCCCATTGCTGTTTGTGGGAGCTTGCTGTGAATACATTGGCTGCTGTGTTTCCTACATCACAACAGTGACTGCACTTCAACAAAGTGATTCATTGGCTGTGAAGCCCTTTGGGGCGTCCTGAGGATGTGAAGGGCGCTATATAAATGCAAGTTCTTTGTCTCTTTGACAGAACGTCGTTACGCAGCTGGAATTGGATGATCAGAAAAACTCTGACGTGCGCGGAATAGCACCTGGGACCAGCTCTATCGAGATCCGGCAGTGTAACTGGATCCGATTTGCTTAATCCACTTGTGCATTTATTGCATTGCGGCTGAAACTCAGGAGTGAAGATTAAAGCAAAGAGCTTCCCTCACATCGACACAGAAACCCACCTCTCCGGCCACAGGTTTGAGATTCCTTACAATTTTCTTTTGCGCTCATGGGGTGGTGGTGGGGGGGAAGGGGCTAATGTTCACGTCAGAAAATGGTTAATTTGACCACTTTGTCAGCAGTCTTGGTTCAGGTAGCCGATACCTGGAAGCAGAGAATGTTTCCACTACACTACAATGAACAATGAATCTTAACTCCAACATCACACTTGGAAGAACTTCCTTACTGTGATACTTTTGTTCCCTACATCTTGAGTATTGTGTGCAGTTTTGGTCGCCTTATCTGAGGAAGGATGTTCTTGCCATGAAAGGAGTGCAGCAAAGATTCACCAGGCTGATACCTGGGATGGTAGGAATGACGTATGAGGAGAGATTGGGTCGATTGGGCTTGTACTCGCTGGAGTTTAGAAGAATGAGAGGGGATCTCATTGAAACTTAAATTTTTTTAACAGGACTAGACAGACTAGATGCAGGAAGGATGTTCCCGATGGTCGGGGAGTCCAGAACCAGGGGTCACAGTCTAAGGATAAGGGGTAAGCCATTTAGGACAGAGATGAGGAGGAATTTCTTCACCCAGAGAGTGGTGAACCTGTGGAATTCTCTACCACAGAAGGCAGTGGAGGCCAATTCATTAAATATATTCAAGAAGGAGTTGGATATATTTCTTAAGGCTAAAGGGATCAAGGGATATGGGGAGAAAGCAGGGACAGGGTACTGAATTTGGATGATCAGCCATGATCGCATTGAATGGCGGAGCAGGCTCGAGGGGCTGAATGGCCTACTCCTGCTCCTATCTTCTATGTTTCTATGTTACATGAGCTATCCCTTAATTACCTGCCTGAGTGAGATGCTCAATTTAGTACTGGTTGTCATGTGGAGTCTTCTTCCCCACTAGGAAGCTGGGTGGCGAATGCACAGACTTTATTTCACTTCCGACCCCCTCAATTGACAGAAAAAGAGAGAGGAGGACCTTCACCTCTTTAGTCTATGTTGCATTCAATCTAGATGTCAAACTGAATGGTCTATGTTCTAATCTGCCCGCACTGTCCATTCTACCCCTGTTGCAAATCTTATACCCTTACAGCTTCAGCACCATTTTCCCAGGTGACCTGGTTACTTGACACTACTGCACTACCTGCGAGCTGCAGGACAGGTTCGAACTATCAGGTCTGCTGCAAACCTTACAGTCCCTCCCAGCATTACCTGGAGGTGGGCGTAAAAGACCCCGTGGCACTCATGAAAGATCAGAAAAGTACCGTGTTGAAGAAATGCTGCAGGAACAGCAGCTCAGCTTTCAATGGCTGAGTGGGAAATAAGCATATTCGAAGACTAAGTTCTTCACACTTAGAGCTGTTAACTGCCACCTGGGGCAGTAAACATTGAACTGGTTGGAATAGGCTGCCATCTCAAGCTAGCACACGGATTGCAAACTCACTTGGAACAGACTGCCGCCTAACGCAGTTAATGCCATCTTTGGAATAAACTGTCACCTAGTGCTTGGTTGAAGCATGCAGAAAGGAATTGACAAAAAAGTGTGGCTGATCTGTTCCTAAGAGATTGTCTGATTTGAATTTTCTAAACAAGCTGTTTTGTTAATTGCAATAACGGAAAGCCCTTTATTAATAGATGCCATTTTTCTTTCCTGTTTGAAAACTTCCGTTTGCTTGTCTCCAATTTTCTCCGCTCCTCTTGTGAAGGAGTTTACTCCTTACTAGGCTATGATTCCATGGACGCTGACATCTTATGTAGGCGGCTATTCTTGTGTGTGCCTGCACAATATCTGTGAACAACCAAGGGCATCACATTTCCAAAATGTATTCCTTCATATTTTTCTGCATTGGGACTGTATTTGCCACCTATCTGCCCATCCTGCTAACCTAGGTAGGTCCTCCTGCAGTCTTTCACAATCCTCATCACAATTTATCATAGTACCACATTTTGTGTTCTGCGGCCTCTGAGCTATGATAGGAAATGTGAGAGCCATTTGTCATGGGGTCTGTTTTTTCCTGCATGTGACCTCTCTCTACCTTTCCTGTGTGCCAGCCAGTGGCTCAGTGGGTAGCACTCTTGCCTCTGAGTCAGAAGGTTGTGGGTTCAAATCCCACTTCAGAGACTTGAGCACAAAAATCTAGGCTGACACTCTAGTGCAGTGCTGAGGGAGTGCTGCACTGTCGGAGGTGCCATCTTTCAATGAGACATTAATCCCGTCTGCTCTCTCTCGAGTGAACGTAAAAGATCCCACGGCACTATTTTGAAGAAGAGCAGGGGAGTTATCCCCGGTGTCCTGGGCCAATATTTATCCCTCAATCAATATCACTAAAAAAGATTATCTGGTTATTAACACATTGCTGTTTGTGGGAGCTTGCTGTGCGCAAATTGGCTGCCACGTTCCCTACATTACAACAGTGAATACACTCCAAAAGTACTTAATTGGCTGTAAAGTGCTTTGGAACGTCCTGAGGTCATGAAAGGCGCTATATAAATGCAAGTCTTTCTTTCTAAAATATAGCCAAAGCATATGTCTGCTGACTTTCTATGAATCGATGTGTTGCTGTGTGTTTTCTCACAGGTACAGCCTAACAACCCCCTTGTTCTGTACCACCATTCCATCCGCAGTACCCTCAATTTACCTTTTCTGGATTAGTATTTTGAAAGTTTTCTTAATGAAATTGTTTTGATCCATTAAACATTCAAACTACGATGGATCTATTAAGGTGATGATGAGCAGGGGACAAAATTAAATTGGTGATAATGGCATTTTAAAAGTTAATTTGTGAGGTATAATGATTTACTGGCAGTTTTTATATATCTGAATGATCTAAAAACAAGCATAATATTAAAAAAGGCTCCCCAATCCCTCCAGTAATCCCGAGCCCAAATGAAGCAGTACATACAGTATGTACATGATCACTCCGATGGCCCAGCAGTCAACTGGTCGCCCATATTTCTGTCGTCCGACAACCTCTGGAGCTGGAAATAGACATGAAACAGACAATCATAAAACACAGAGCAATTTGGGGAAAGTCTCCACTCTCTCTGATCGTGCCTAAGGATCCAGGGTCCTTCACTTAACAGTGACTTTACTGCGTTCCTAAGGTAATGCAACCTTTAACGCAGGAAATTGTTAAAACAATTTACACATCAAAATCATGAATGGTTTCGAAAGGGTAAATAAGGAGAAACTGTTTCCACTGGCAGAAGGGTGGGAAATCAGAGGAAACAGATTGGAGGTGATTGGCAAATGAACCAGAGGCGACATGAGGACACATTGTTTTACATATAGCGAGTTGTGATCTGGAATGCATTGCCTGAAAGGGCGGTGGAAGCAGATTCAATAGTAATTTTCAAAAGGGAATTGGATAAATACTTGAAGGGAAAAAATGTACAGGGCTATGGGGAAAGAGCAGAGGGGAGCAGGACTAATTGGACAGCTCTACCAAAGAGCTGGCATGGGCACGATGGGCTGAATGACCTCCTTCTGTGCTGTATCATTCTATGATTCTATCTCAATCCATTTTACTGAAGGTCGATTAAGAGATTATGATCGGCAGACAGGAGAGTGTGAGTTACCGATCTCATGTGTCAGATTCCTGTTGAATGGGGAAGAATTGGAAATCTGGCGTATACAGAAGGTCATTCATGCAACACAAAGGCCCCGATATTTACAGAGAGGCAGCGGAGGCGACTTTAAGCGGCCAGGAAACCCGGGAACACGGGGAACGTGGAGGTCCAGCCGAGTTTGACGGAAGGACCTCATTTGAATTTTTTTCTCCGTTTCCCGCCCGGCAGCCGGCCAGATTGAGAGGCTGGCTGTCTGTTGGGCGGGAAGGCCTGCGGTCGAAGGGAGCAGTCAAGGACCGGGGAGGAGAGAGGGAGAGATTGCAGGGGGGGTCGATCGCGGGGTGGGAAGATCACGGGGGGGGGGGGTGGAGATCGGGGGTTGCCTGGAGATTGCGGGGGGGGCAGTGGGAAGAGCACGGGGGGGTGGAGATCGCGGGTGGGGGTGGGGAGATCACGGGGGGTGGAGATTGGGGGTTGGCCTGGAGATCGCGCGGGGGGGGGGGGTTGGCAGAGTGAGGCTGATTTTGGCAGGTTATCTCGGTGGGCCAGGGGTGGGGGGGAGGCGGGGGGAGCATACCTGCTCCTCCTAGCCCACAAGCAGTGCTGGAAAAACACTTACCTGCTGAATCCGGCAGTTCTCACCTCCCATTAGCTGTCGGATATCCCGAGCTCTGGGAAACCCGGCACGTAGCCTCATTAACATATTTAAATGACTGACCCACCTCTCAAGAGCAGGTTACTCACCCCTCTCCCATAAACCAGCCCTGGTTAAACCAGAAATAGGTGCATTCATGGCGGGTTGGGGTCGGTTTTCAGCTGTTTAAGAATTTAACCCTTTCCCCACCCATCTCTTGCCTGTAATTGGGGAGGGGCGCGGGGTTAAAATTCCCCTTATAGTATGCAGGCTGTGCGGATAAACAAACATATTATATGTTTGAATGAAGGCAGAAGAGGGAAGAGAAACCAAGATTCCTGTGGGTCACGGTCGAATGCACTGACTGGACTCTGAGCCGGCACTGTATCTTAAGAGCAAATAATTGTAATTCATTTTGCAAAGTTAATACGCTTTTTAATCCTCATTTTCTATCTCTGCATGTCATCATTACTGAGTGCTGTAGGTGGCGGTTAAACTCTCACTGTCGGGTATGTAAGCCGGGCCCAGATACCTCAGTCAATGCAGCAGATTGTGAATTTCTCTGTAATCTTCTCTGGAAAAAAAAATTCGCTTGTGCAACATGCTTTAATATGTCCTTTGTCCTATGTCATACGATCCTGTTTAAAAAAAAAAATCAATTAATAGAAACCTCACAGCAGGCAGACAGCGGCGATGTTGAAAACATGTGTTTTCAATGCAAGTCGCCATCTGCTACTTCATAAATTAAACTGTGGGTGTAACAATCCAATTCCAATGCTTCGGATGGTGATTGTTTATATTTACGCTGCTCTCTGAATTCCAGCACTTGGATGCCTCTCATTGATATAATGGGTAGCGCGATAAGAATTTGAGTCGTAACTGTTGAGATTCTCCCATTTACTGCAATCTCTATCATTTCGATCGTTTGTTCTGAGGATGCGGGCGATGCTGGCTTTTATTTCCCATCCTCAGTTGCCCTGAGGACATTAGGAATCATAGAACAGTACAGCACAGAAGGGGGCCATTCGGCCCATCGAGTCTGCGCCGGCTCTTTCGAAGAGCAATCCAGTTAGTCCCACTCCCTCGCTCTTTCTCCATATCCCTCCAATTTTTTTCTCCTTCAAGTATTTATCCAATTACCTGCTGAAGGCTACTTACATAGGATATACGGCACAGAAACAGACCATTCGGGCCAACCAGTCCATGCCGGCGTTTACGCTTCACTCGAGCCTCCTCCCGTCTTTCCTCATCTAACTCCATCAGCATAACCCTCTATTCCCTTCTCCCTCATATGCTGGTCTAGCCTCCCTTTAAATGCATCTATACTGTCTGCTTCAACCACTCCCTGTGGTAGCGAGTTCCACATTCTCACCACTCTCTGGGTAACATCCTCACCACTCTCTGGTACTATTGAATCTGTATCCGCCACCCTATCAGGCAGCGCATTCCAAATCCTAACCACCCGTCGCGTAAAAAAGTTTTTCCTCATGTCGCCTCTGGTTCTGTTGCCAATCACCTTAAATCTGTGACCTCTGGTTATCGACCCTTCAGCCATCGGAAACAGTTTCCCTTTATTTACTCTATCTAAACCCCAACACCTATTGTGGCATCACATGTAGGTCAGACCAGGTAGGTGTGGCAGCTTCCCTTTCCTGAAAGACATCAGTGAACAATAAGGGTTTTTAAAATCAATTCAGTAGCTTAAATGGTGCCAACCCACCAATTACTAGACTCTCAGTTTCCAAGGTGAGATTTGCTAGACCAGCACCCATTGGATAACATTCTTGTCTCTCTTCGAAGCCTTCTGTCTGGATCCTTCTTGCACTGACAATTACTTCAAAAGTGAGGGAGAGACAAGGACAGAGATGGAAAAGAAGGAAGATTCTGCACATCCCAGCTTCTGAGCGGCAGCCACTAGGATCTTGGAATCCAAGAGGTACCCATTTTTAACAGCATCCACCGATGCTTAATGGGTGGTACTGGACCCGTTTGAAGCGGATTAAGATCCTGGTTGGCAGTTTTGCTTAGACTGTAGTTTCATATTGGGAAGGAGTGAATAATGCTTTCTGTCATCGTCTGAAAATGGCTGGTCATGAGGTCAATTTTAGAGCTTGACATACTGGGAGCGCGCATCCGAAACTCAGGATCAGCGGCCCCACGGGAGTAACTTAAACGGATGGAAAATCCTGTGGGGCCTGTTGACCGCCACACCTGAATTCCTGATATGAACTCCCAGTGCGCGGAGCTCTGCGCTGGGAGTGTGAATTTGTACAAGGTTTCAATCCAAGGTCATACAGTGAAAAGTCATAAAGGAAAAGAAGATTTCGAGGTAATGAATTTAAACATCCGGAATAATTTTCGTGTATCCCGGAGAAGTAAAGACCCAATATAAAGGAGATTCCTTATAAAATACACCTAGCCCACAGAGTCACAAAGAGTCCTCCTGGAGACAAGAGAAGGGGGTGAAATTCGACTTCATCGGTCGCACAAAACAAGTGATAACCTCATTTGGATGTCTTGCTGCAGTTTTACAGGGCCTTGGTGAGACCACACCTTGAGTATTGTGTGCAGTTTTGGTCGCCTTATCTGAGGAAGGATGTTCTTGCCATGGAGGGAGTGCAGCGAAGATTCACCAGACTGATACCTGGGATGGCAGGAATGACGTATGAGGAGAGGTTGGCTCGATTGGGCTTGTACTCGCTGGAGTTTAGAAGAATGAGAGGGGATCTCATTGAAACTTATAAAATTCTAACAGGACTAGACAGACTAGATGCAGGAAGGATGTTCCTGATGGTCGGGGAGTCCAGAACCAGGGTTCACGGTCTAAGGATAAGGGGTAAGCCATTTAGGACTGAGATGAGGAGGAATTTCTTCACCCAGAGAGTGGTGAACCTGTGGAATTCTCTACCACACAGGGCCGTTGAGGCCAATTCATTAAATATATTCAAGAAGGAGTTGGATATATTTCTTAAGGCTAAAGGGATCAAGGGATATGGGGAGAAAGCAGGGACAGGGTACTGAGTTTGGATGATCAGCCATGATCTCATTAAATGGCGGAGCAGGCTCGAGGGGCCGAATGGCCTACTCCTGCTCCTATCTTCTATGTTTCTAACTTTTTCCATTGAAGTCAATCGGACGGGGTGTAAAACGATTGGTTGTTGCCTGTTTTGCGCTATCGTTGAAGTCAAATTTACCCGCCCCCCGCCCCACGAGATCATTTGTAGATACAAGGCCGAACTAACAACAGCCCTTGTAAATAAAGGTAGGCTAATGGGGGGGGGGGGGGGGGGGAAGGGAGGGGTGGTAGAGAATGCCCTTGAAACTGAAGTTACGCTCATGGAGTTAGAGATCCCTTATAGGAAGCGGGATAAGAATGTTAATCGGGCGGTTGCTGGAATATGCCACTGGAGATCATTCACACCCGCATCCATGGGACCTTACCTAGATACTCTGGCGTTCCACAAGGCTCCTTGATCAGCCCATTCTCCAACTTAGCCAGGTGAAAATCGCTTATGACAATCTTGGAGTTTTTTAGACGATTGAAGTAAACTAAGTTTTCCAGCTGACAGAAGCAGGGAAAAGGAAAAAAAAACACAGATTAAGAAATGACAGAGAGAAAGAACACAATTATTATTAGCATTCGCAAATTGTCATGCACGTCAGCAGTTTCCCTTCAGCAAGAGCTGACAGCCATGGCATAATGCCGCATTGCCAATTAAAAAAAAAACACAGAAATAAAAGAAATGGATATCTAGTTGAATGAAAGCCCTGGAGGCGCCGATCGCAGCGACCCAGAATTTGCTGGGAAAAACTGGCGCGTTAAAGGCGCCCGCCGTTATTATTGTGTAAACAACCCGGCAATTTGTGGCGAGGAAGGGATTCGGCGCGAGTTGCGAGTTGCCACAAACTGCTGGACGATTTGTGCCGCTGGCCTCGTGAAAACGGCAGCTCACCGTCAACCGCCCCGCGAGTCGGGTCAAGAAATTGTTGCATCTGCGCTGTTAAAACAAACTAAACTCGCTGCAGAGAGTTAGGGCTGGTACTTAACGATGTAAGAACCCTTTTAAGGATGAGATTTATGTTCCTGCAATGCCACTCAACCTCTCCGGCCCAGAAAGGGAGCAATTAAAACCGTGGATTCTCACTCCTGCAGGTAGTAAATTGTTCCTAGGGATTTTTGAAATGTAAATTTTTTAAAAATCATTACTGTTCCTTTCTGTCTCTTTGTTCTCTCTCTCTTAATCCAATCTTTCTGTCCCTCTCTTTCTGTATCTAATTTGACTCTAATTCACCCTATTTCCTTTTCCGTTGTTCTTCTGTTTCTTCCTCTGTCCTTAAATCTCATTGATTAAGGAGATAGACTGCTGCCCCCGTTGTTCACTCGGGGCCCAGATGCCCCTTTACCCACGCCATTATCAGCTCGCACTTCCGGCAATTTGCGGCGCTAACGTTTTGCGAGCTGAAGGGAGAGGTAAAAAAAATCTAACAAATGTGGACATGCCGCGCGATGCCCCGCGCCAGCAAATTCCGCGCCACGGTGTTTGTTGTGCAACTGCTCATTCAGCAAGGTAAGGGTTAAGGCACTAGTCACTGCCACTGTGCGAAACATATGGAGCTCCTGTTTATGCAGCAGAGTGAGGATTAAAGAGCGAGTCATAGCACTTGTTGTGCAGCCATATGGAGCTCCTGCTTGTTGAGGAGGGTATATTTTGAATGCTTTTGTTTAAATCATGAGTGCCGATGACGTGACTGGCAGATTGGTTTGGAAGAGCTATAAGCAGCAGTGGGAGCTGCTGGTCTGAGGTAAAATGGAAAAATGGCTGAAAGTAACATTTGCTAAAATTTTCTCGTTAAACATCTTTGCCTGATGTCATTAAAGCTCCGCGTAACTGCAGGTTTGGCAACTGTGTCAGTCTCATTCCGTCATCAACACCTACCGTTTAAATAAAAATATTTGAAAAATCTAAAAATAGAAAGCTGATGTTAACATTCGTCTTAAAGGGGTACTCGTGTTGAGGCTCTCCTTAAAGAGGTACTCGTGTCGAGACTCTCCTTAAAGGGGTACTCGTGTCGAGACTCTCCTTAAAGGGGCACTCGTGCCGAGACTCTCCTTAAAGGGGTACTCGTGTCGAGACTCTCCTTAAAGGGGCACTCGTGTCGAGACTCTCCTTAAAGGGGTACTCATGTTGAGACTCTCCTTAAAGAGGTACTCGTGCCGAGACTCTCCTTAAAGGGGCACTCGTGTTGAGACTCTCCTTAAAGGGGTACTCATGTTGAGAGTCTCCTTAAAGGGGTACTCGTGTTGAGAATCTCCTTAAAGGGGCACCCATGTTGAGACCCTCCTTAAAGGGGCACTCGTGTTGAGACTCTCCTTAAAGGGGCACTCATGTTGAGACCCTCCTTAAAGGGGTACTCGTGTTGAGAATCTCCTTAAAGGGGTACTCATGTTGAGACTCTCCTTAAAGGGGCACTCGTGTTGAGACTCTCCTTAAAGGGGTACTCATGTCGAGACTCTCCTTAAAGGGGTACTCGTGTTGAGAATCTCCTTAAAGGGGCACCCATGTTGAGACCCTCCTTAAAGGGGCACTCGTGTTGAGACTCTCCTTAAAGTACTCATGTTGAGAGTCTCCTTAAAGGGGTACTCGTGTTGAGACTCTCCTTAAAAGGGCACCCACGCTGAGACTCTCCTTAAAGGGGCACTCATGTCGAGACTCTCCTTAAAGGGGTACTCGTGTTGAGAATCTCCTTAAAGGGGCACCCATGTTGAGACCCTCCTTAAAGGGGCACTCGTGTTGAGACTCTCCTTAAAGGAGTACTCATGTTGAGAGTCTCCTTAAAGGGGCACCCACGCTGAGACTCTCCTTAAAGGGGCACTCATGTTGAGACTCTCCTTACATATGGTCCATTGCTGATGCACATTTAACTGAATTTTTCTCCAATACAATCCTGTAAAGAACTTTGTGAGGCAACAGTTAATTTAAACATCTGTTACCTTCAGATTTCTGTGGACGATCTTGAGGGAATGCAGATAGGCCACAGCCTCCAACACTTGTCTGATCACATTGCTGGTGTCCCGTTCAGAATAGTAACCTTGGTCTAGGATCCAGTCGAACACCTCCCGACCTGTGGCACTAAAATAAATAATGAGAATTAATAACAGATTTTAACCAAGAATTTGAGGATGGCATTCGCTTAAAAAGGCTGGGACATATTTTTGGTCCCTCAGTTTTTTCTAGAACATTCCACTCTGAAAAATCTTCAGAATTGTGCAGAGCCTCGGTCAGACCCCATCTGGAGCACGGTGTTCGTTTTTGGGCACCGCACCCCAGAAAGGATATATTGGCCGTGGAGAGGGTGCAGCGCGGATTCACCAGAATGATACCGGGACTTAGAGGGTTAAATTACGAGGAGAGCTTGCAAAAACGTGGGTAGTATTCCCTTGAGTATAGGCGATTAGGGCGTGATCTGCTCGAGCTGTTTAAAATGTTAAAAGGAAATGTTAAGTGTTAAAAATGTTAGGGTAGATACAGAGAAACTATTTCCTCTGATGGGAGAATCAAGAACAAGGGGACATCATTTCAAGAGGGGTCTGGACAGAGTAGATAGAGAGAAACTGTTCCCATTGGCAGAAAGGGTCGAGAACCAGAGGACACAGGTTTAAGATGATTGGCAGAAGAACCAAAGACGACGTGAGGAAAAACTTTTTTACGCAGCGAGTGGTTAGGATCTGGAATGCTCTGCCTGAAAGGGCGGTGGAGGCAGACTCAATCGTGGCTTTCAAAAGGGAGTTGGATAAGTACCTGAAGGAAAAACATTTGAAGGGCTACGGGGAAAGGGCGGGGGGAGTGGGACGAGCTGAAGTGCTCTAGCAGAGAGCTGGCACAGGCTCGATGGGCCGAATGGCCTCCTTCTGTGCTGTAACCATTCTATGATTCATTCTATGGTTCCAATTTTAAAATTAAAGCTAGGCTATTCAGGGGTGAAATCAGGAAGCACTTTTTCACAATGGTTAGAAGAAATTTGGAACCCTCTCCCCCAAAAAGGCTGTGGACGCTGGGACAATTGGAGCTTTGAAGACTGCGATAGGTAGATTCTTGTTAGGTAAGGGTATCAAGGGATATGGAGCAAAGGCAGGTATTACAAAGTATTTACAGCACAGAAACAGGCTATTCGGCCCAACATGTCCACATGAGCCTCCTCCCACCCTACTTCCTCTAACCCCATCAACATATCCTTCCAATCCTTTCACCCTCATGTGTTTATCGAGCTTCTCCTTGAATGCATCTATGCTATTTGCCTCAGCTACTCCCTGTTATGGGTACGGTAGCATAGTGGTTATGTTACTGGATTAGTAATTCTATAGGCCTACACTAATGATCCAAGAAACATGAGTTCAAATCCCATGGCAGGGAGGGAATTTATAGTTCAATTAAATAAATCTGGAATAAAAAGTTAGTAATGGTGACCAGATTGTTGTAAAAACCCATCTGGTTTACTAATGTCCTTTAGGAAAGGAAATCTGCCGTCCTTACCCGGTCTGGCCTATATGTGACTCCAGACCCACAGCAGTGTGGTTGCCTCTTAACTGCCCTGTGAGATGGCCTAGCAAGCCACTCAGTTGTATTCAAGAAGGTGGTTCACCATCTTCTCGAGGGCAATTAGGGATGGGCAATAAATGCTGGCGACGCCCACATCCCGTGAATGAATTAAAAAAATCAGCCATGACCTAATTGAATGGCCGAGCAGGCCCGAGGGGCTGAGTGGCCGACTGCTGTTCCTAATGTTCTGCTGCTCGTCGAAGCAGTCAAATTTTTTAAAGAGGATTTTTTGTGGCATTTATATTAGTCATTTAAAAAAAATTAAATCAACGTTAAAAATATTAAATTTGTCACACCAGTTGTGACAGGTGACGTGACTCACCGCCTCAGTCAATGTGTCATTCCTCTACACACACCATAAAGTGTCATGCAGACTTTGCTACCATGGCAACACCTGCCCTTTAAAAATCCCCAGTGTGGCAGTTCTATAATAAACAGCAGAGCTGTGCTCAAATGGAGACACGGTTGTGGGCCGCTCTCTCGATTATGCTCTCTGGTGCTGCCATAACCCAAAATCAAACCATACCGGTAAGAAGTTAAGTGGAAATCCAATGGCAACTTATGGGATGCACAAAATGACACCTGATCTCTGGAGCTTAGCAGCTTTATATTTGTGAGTGTTGCTGATGGGACAGATATTAGTCCACCATTGACGCCATTCCTTAAATACAATGGGCCGGATTTTGCGATAGGAATAACGGTGAGGCTAACAGCGCTCACCGTTATAACGGAGTAAATCTGACAGCAGCTTCCGGCGTCCACACGTGTGCAGTTAAACGCGGAAATCTGGAAGTTGCTGTCAGAGATACCCCGCTCTGTCACAGGGTCCGTTGTAACAGTCCTCGTTGACAGACTCGGCACTGAAATTAATGCAATGGCGTGAAGTTGGGGTGCTTACCCACTAGTTCCCCACTAAATACAGCAGAAAAAATTAGGGCTGGTGCATGAAGGAGTAAGTGAATTTGTAATGGTGCGATAAGTGATAATTAATGCCAAACAACCTCTCTGGCCCTGAAAATTTAATTTTACAAGTGTGGAGTCTCATTCCTTCAGAAATTGATAAGTGTTGGAGATTTAAAAAAATTCAAACAATTTTTTTTTAACTTCTTCTGTCTGTCTCTTTTATCTCCCTTTCTTAATCCCATCTGTCTTTCCCAATCTTTATTCCACTTTCTGTACATGATTGAAATCTATTTTATACTTCCTGGCTTAGACTCTGCGGGTCTCAGTGAGGATTCTTCAATCTGATTGGTTGAAGAGCCATGCTGTTGCTTGTCATGCTCACAGACGCCCTGTAGAGGGCGCCACACTGGACCAGACACCCGATGACAGCAAGTCTCTGCTCAAAAGCCCGTGAAAACTTTGTGGGCAGCTGTCAGTGAGGTGAATGGCGAGCGCCGTTCCTTCACCGCTGACTGCAAATTCTGAGCCAATGCCGTCTTTGGTCTGATTCCTTATTTATGGGGCAGGAATCTAATAGACACGTCGCCCTATGTGCAGCCCAAGGAAAAATGCCCATCTACCTGAACATGACAGAAATCTTTTTCCGATTTCTTTTCCTGCTGAAGGAGCAGGTTGAGTTCCCATCCGCTCTTTTCATAGCTCAGTGATTGATCTCCGACCCAGAATCATTCCTCTTGCTGTTTGCCGACATAAGAACATAAGAAATAGGAGCAGGAGTAGGCCAATTGGCCCCTCGAGCCTGCTCCGCCATTCAATAAGATCATGGCTGATCTGACCCTAACCGCCAATCCACTATGACAGGACTATCTCCTGAATCTAACAGAATTAGACACACGAAACAGGAGCAGGATCAGGCTACACGGCCCCTGGGCCCGCTCCGCTACCCACAGGGCCATGACCGATCCGAACCTAGACTCGTCCAAATTCCTGCCCGCTCCCCGTAACCCTTAATTCCCTTTTCTTCTAGGAAACTGTCTATTTCTGTTTTAAATTTATGTAATGATGTAGCTTCGACAGCTTTTTGGGGCAGCATATTCCATGGACCTACCACCCTCTGAGTGAAGTAGTTCCTCCTCATCTCAGTTTTGAAAGAGCAGCCCCTTATTCTAAGACTATGCCCCCTAGTTCTAGTTTCACCCATCATCTGGAACATCCTCCCTGCATCCACCCGATCCAACCCCTTCATAATCTTATATGTTTCAATAAGATCGCCTCTCATTCTTCTGAACTCCAATGAGTAGAGTCCCAATCTACTCAACCTCTCCTCATATGTCCATCCCCTCATCCCCGGGATCAACCGAGTGAACCTTCTTTGTACTGACTCGAGAGCAAGTATGTCCTTTCTTAAGTATGGACACCAAAACTGTATGCAGTATTCCAGGTGCGGTCTCACCAATACCTTGTACAACTGAAGCAATACCTCCCTGTTTTTATTATCTATCCCCCTAGCAATGAAAGCCAACATTCCATTGGCCTTCTTAATCACTTGCTGCACCTGCATACTAACCTTTTGAGTTTCGTGCACCAGGACCCCCAGATCCCTTTGTACTTCAGTACTTTCCAGTTTCTTGCCATTAAGATAATAACTTGCTCTACGATTTTTCCTGCCAAAGTGCATAACCTCACACTTTCCAGTATTGTATTCCATCTGCCAAATCTCTGCCCACTTACTTAGCCTGTCTATGTCCCCTTGCAGGTTTTTTATGTCCTCCTCACTCACTACTTTCCCTCCCATCTTAGTATCATCTGCAAACTTTGATATGTTACACTCGGTCCCCTCCTCCAAATCGTTAATATAGATTGTAAAGAGTTGGGGACCCAGCACTGACCCCTGCGGAACACCACTGGTTACTGATTGCCAGTCTGAGAATGAACCATTTATCCCAACTCTCTGCCTTCTGTTAGATAGCCAATCCTCTATCCATGCCAGAATATTACCCCCAATCCCGTGATTTTTTATCTTAAGCAATAATCTTTTGTGTGGCACCTTGTCAAATGCCTTTTGGAAGTCTAAATACACTACGTCCACTGGTTCACCTTTATCCACCCTATATGTTACTTCCTCAAAGAACTCCAGCAAATTTGTCAAACATGACTTCCCCTTCATAAAACCATGCTGACTTTGTCCTATTAAATTATGATTATCCAAATGTCCTGTTACTGTCTCCTTAATAATGGACTCCAAAATTTTACCTACCACAGATGTTAGGCTAACCGGTCTATAGTTTCCAGCCTTCTGTCTACTGCCCTTTTTAAATAAGGGTGTTACATTAGCAGTTTTCCAGTCTGCCAGGACCTTTGCTGAGTCCAGGGAGTTTTGGAAGATTATTACCAATGCATCCACAATCCCTACCGCCACTTCCCTCAAGCCCCTAGGATGTAAGCCATCAGGTCCAGGTGATTTATCCGCCTTGAGTCCCATTATTTTACCGAGTACCACTTCCTTAGTGATTTTGATCGTGTTTATCTCCTCCCCCCCCTATAGCCCCCTGCTTGTCCAGTGTTGGGATATTCTTGGTGTCCTCTACTGTAAAGACTGATACAAAATATTCATTGTGTTTTTGCCATCTCCATATTTCCCACCATTAATTTCCCGGTCTCATCCTCTAAGGGACCAACATTTACTTTAGCCACCCTTTTTCTTTTTATATAACTATAAAAACTCTTACTATCTGTCTTTATATTTTTTGCTAATTTACTTTCATAATCTATCTTCCCTTTCTTAATCAATCTTTTTTTTATTTTTTGCTGTCTTTTAAAGTTTTCCCAATCCTCTATCCTCCCACTAGATTTGGCTACCTTATATGCCCTTGTTTTTAGTCGAATACTATCCTTAATTTCTTTACTTAGCCACGGATGGCTGTCTTTTCTTTTACACCCTTTTTTTCTCAGTGGAATATACTTTTTTTGGAAGTTGTAAAATAACTCCTTAAATGTACACCACTGATCTTGTATCGTCTTACCCTTTAATCTATTTTCCCAATCCACTTTACTCAATTCCGCTCTCATATCTTCATAGTCTCCTTTATTCAAGCTTAGCACGCTTGTTTGAGATACAACCTCCTCACCCTCTAATTGAATATGGAATTCAACCATGTTATGGTCACTCATTCCAAGGGGATCCTTTACTAGGACATTTTTAATTAATCCTGTCTCTATAACAATGATCACATTTCTTTGTGGTGCTGTCCCACCACGTCTAATATATCATATTCATATATAGTAGCTGTTTCAATGTAAAAGTATTGTTACAAATAATCTTTCTATATTCAGCATCTGTTAAAAGGCTATTTACGAGGGATGCATATGCTCCACACGCCCATGGTTTGTTACCAAATGTTCCAAGCACTCCTCAACCAGTCTTCTTGGCACAGATTGTGCTTTAACTGTGCGCATAAATTATAAAAGGACTTAATTATGAGAAATTGACTCCAACATCTAAATAGGAACAAGGGACTATTATCTGAATAATATACATTGTCAGTGTAAATGGATATTTTGACCTTTACTCCAGTCATCTATAACAATTCTGTTCAGCAAATGTAATCAATTTGAAAGGTCACGGTGTGTTACATAAATTCAATGTTCACTTAGATACAGCTGGCTGGATGAGCATACTGCTGGGACTAGTGTCTGCCTATAAGGAAATCATTTAGTTCAGTCAGCAGTTATGGACTGTATCTATAACATTGAACTGGTAACAGATTTTGCTATGAGCTATTGCACAAGAGTGAATGGTCTTCAACTCATCAGTGATTATTGATATGTCTTTTACTCAAAGTGCATTTCCAATAACTTAAAGTGGTACACTGTTTGAGTTATTAGAAATGCACCTCTCCTTCAACGGGTTAACGGGTAGATGCACTTCCCAGCTGTGGCTCAGTGGCTCAGTGGGTAGCGCACTCGCCTCTGAGTCAGAAAGTTGTGGGTTCAAGTCTCACTCCCGGGACTTGAGCACATCAAAGCTAGCCTGACACTCTGGTGTAGTGCTGAGGGAGTGCTGCACTGTTGGAGGTACTGTCTTTCAGATGAGACGTTAACCTGTCGGTTCTCTCAGGTGGACATAAAAGATCCCATGGGCACTATTTCGAAGAAGAGTAGGGGAGTTATCCCCAGTGTCCTGGCCAATATTTATCCCTCAACCAACATAACAAAAACAGATTACTGTATCTGGTTATTATCACATTGCTGTTTCTGGGACCTTGCTGTGTGCAAATTGGCTGCTGCGTTTCCCACATTAAAACAGTGACTCCACTTCAAAAGGTACTTCATTGAATGTAAAGTGCTTTGAGACGTCCGGTGGTCGTGAAAGGCACTATATAAATGCAAGTCTTTCTTTCTTTTTCTTTTTGTACTGAGTGATACAGACTAGGGCAATTCTCGGTTCAATCTCCGGTCTTTGCTGAGTTAGCTGATCTTAGTCAGAGTAGGGTTAGGGGTGCCGCAGATAGAAATGAACAGGTTTGATCTAATAGCCATTACGGAGACATGGTTGCATAGTGGCCAAGGTTGGGAACTAAATATTCCAGGATACTTAACTCTTAGAAGAGATAGACAAAATGGAAAAGGAGGAGGAGGGATAGCTCTGATAATAGATAAAGACAGTAGAGAGAAAGGATCTTAGCTCCGAAAATCAAGAAGTAGAATCAGTTTGGGTGGAGCTAAGAAACAGCAAGGGGCAGAAAATATTGGTGGGAGTTGTTTATAGACCCCCAAACAGTAGTTGTAATGTAGGGCAGAGTATAAATCAGGAAATTAGAGGCGCATGTAACAAGGATAATACAGCAATCATGGGGGACTTTAATCTACATACAGACTGGGCAAACCAAATTTGCAGTAATAGTGTGGAGGATGAATTCATGAAATGTATGCAAGATAGTTTTCTAGATCAATATGTTGAGGAACCAACTAGGGAACAGGCTATTTTAGATCTAGCATTGTGCAATGAGAAAGGGTTAATTAATAACTTTGTAGTAAAGGGGCCTTTAGGGAAGAGTGACCATAATATGATAGAATTTTATATTGAGTTTGAAAGTGATTTAGTTAAATCCGAAACTAGGGTCTTAAATCTAAACAAAGCAAATTACAAAGGTATGAGGGGTTAGTTGGCTAAGGTAGATTGGGAAACTACATTAAAAGTTATGATGGTAGACAAGCAATGGCTAGCATTTAAAGAATTAATACATAATTTACAACAAATATACATTCCTTTAAGGTACAAAAACCCCACAGGAAAAGTGGTCCAACGGTGACTAACAAGAGAAGTTAAAGGTAGTATTAGATCAAAGGAAGAGGCTTTTAATGTTGCCAAAAAAGAGTAGTAAGCCTGATTACTGGGGGGATTTCAGAATTCAGCAAAGGAGGACAAAGAAATTGATAAATAAAGGGAAAATAGAATATGAGAGTAAACTAGCAGAAGACATAAAAACAGACTGTAAAAGCTTCTATAGGTATGTAAAAAGGAAAAGATTAGCAAAAGTAAATGTGGGTCGTTTACAGGCTGTGGCAGGAGAAATTATAATGGGGAATAAGGAAATGGCAGAGAAATTAAACAAATACTTTGTGTCTGTCTTCACGGAAGAAGACGCAAAAAACTTTCTGGAAATAATGGAGAAGCAAGGCTCTAGCAAGAAAGAAATTAGTATTAGTAAAAAAATAGTACTGGAGAAATTAATGGGACTGAAAGCCGATAAATCCCCATGACCAGATGGCTTACATCCTGGGGTTTTGAAAGAGGTGGCTATAGAGATAGTGGATGCATTGGTTGTCATTTTCCAAAATTCCATAGATTCTAGAACGGTTCCCGCGGACTGGAAGGTGGCAAATGTAACCCCACTATTTAAGAAAGGAGGGAGAGAGAAAACGGGGAACTACAGACCAGTTAGCCTGACATCAGCAGTAGGGAAAATGCTAGAATCTATTATTAAGGACGTGGTAACAGGGCACTTAGAAAATAATAATAGGATTGGGCCGAGTCAACACGGATTTATGAAAGGGAAATCGTGTTTAACAAATCTGTTAGTGTTTTTTGAGGTTGTAACTAGCAGAATAGATAAGGGGGAACCAGTGGATGTGGTGTATTTGGATTTTCAGAAGGCATTCAATAAGGTGCCACACAAGAGGTTATTAAACAAAATTAGGGCTCATGAGATTGGGGTTAATATACTAGCATGGATTGAGGATTGGTTAACGGACAGAAAACAGAAAATAGGATTAAACGGGTCATTTTTGGGTTGGCAGGCTGTAACTAGTGGGGTACCGCAAGGATCAGTGCTTGGGCCTCAGCTATTCACAGTCTACATCAATGATTTGGGTGAGGGGACCTAATGTAATATATCCAAGTTTGCTGATGATACAAAGCTGGGTGGGAATGTAAGTTGTGAGGAGGATGCAAGGAGGCTTCAAGGGGATATAGACAGGCTAAGTGAGTGGGCAAGAACATGGCAAATGGAATATAATGTGGAGAAATGTGAAGTTATCCACTTTGGTAGGAAATATAGAAAAACAGTATTTTTTAAATGGTGAGCGATTGGGAAATGGTGGTGTTCAGAGGGACCTGGGTGTCCTTGTACACTAATCATTGAAAGTTAACATGCAGGTACAGCAAGCAATTAGGAAAGCAAATGGTATGTTGGCCTTTATTACAAAAGGATTTGAGTATAAGAGTAAAGACGTCTTACTGCAATTACATAGGGCCCTGATGAGATCACACCTGGAGTATTGTGTATAGTTTTGGTCTCCTTACCTAAGGAAGGATATACTTGTCATAGAGGGAGTGCAACGAAGGTTCACCAGACTGGTTCCTGGGATGGGGGGATTGTCCTAGGAGGAGAGATTGAGTAGACAAGGCCTATATTCTCTAGAGTTTAGAAGAATGAGAGGTGATCTCATTGAAACATACAACATTCTTACAGGGCTTGACAGGGTAGATGAAGGGAGGATGTTTACCCTGGCTGGGGAGTCTAGAACTAGAGCTCATTGTCTCAGAATAAGGGGTCGGCCATTTAGGACTGAGATGAGGAGAACTTTCTTCACTCAGAGGGTGGTGAATCTTTGGAATTCTCTACCCCAGAGGGCTGTAGAGTCTGAATCGTCGAATATATTCAAGACAGTGATCGATAGATTTTTGGATATTAAGGGAATCAAAGGATATGGGGATAGAGCAGGAAAGTGGAGTTGAGGTCGAAGATCAGCCATGATCTTATTGAATGGCGGAGCAGGCTCGAGGGGCCGAATGGCTACTCCAGCTCCTATTTCTTATGTTCTTATGCCATAATTGTCCATAGCCTCACAGGACGGGGCAAGGGAAGTATCAGTCAGGATCCCACTGCTGATTATTTTTTGATGCCCAGTGCTGGAAAATTTGATTTTGGGCTTTATTCAGGTGTATCCTAGGAGAAGAAATGGGAGCCTCTTTATTGGAACAGAGGAATTGCTAGACAAGAAAAGACCAAGGTCCACCTAGTTCGCCTTCTACCATCCTGGTCGTCGCATGATACAACGATAATGGAGTTGATTAATCATAGCAAGCGATCTCTATCAATTAGTCTACAAGTCTACAACAGACCCAGACATGACACGAGGGAAACCCCAGTGGTGGAGAGCTTTGGGAACCATAGGTTCAAAGTCACCTCTTCCTCACAAGTGTGCTACACTCACCACACGTCATGTCTCAAATTACTCATATACTTTATCATCAGGATAAGGAATTAGGCCCAAGACTCACTAAAGATTGGGTGAAAAACACACAATAAGTAGCATTCTTTAAGAAGCATCAAAATGTATTCATCGTTATACTCAAAATAACATTGGACCCGAAATTCCTGGGTTGGGAGGGCATAAGTCGGGGGTTTGTCCCACTAGGCCACCAAAACGTGGGATGGAACCCAGATGTGTTGGGTTTCCACCACCCATTTGCCCTGTTTCGGGAAATCCTGATCCAAGGAAGGAGCGTGCATCTTCTGCCCCTCCCCTGCAAATGGTCTCCTTCTGTAAATTTCTATATCCTGGAAGCAGGTTGGAGATGTGTCCGGGGTCAGCCCCGGGCTACCTCAGGTATTCCTTCCAGCTCACCCCCTTTAAGCCCGACAGTATCTATACACTCGGCGAGAGCAGGCGTGGGTTTTTTTTTTTTTTTTTGCGTCTACTAAAGGCCTCAAAAATGTAACCGAGCAGCGGTTCTCAATCCCAGAGTGACCAATGAATGACCTTCTTACTGCAGACCCTTTGCTACCTGTGGGGGGAAATGTTTTCCTTCAATTTATATCTTTGTTCTGATAAGGTCCTCGAGCACCCTACCTTAGAACAGCCAGGTGTTGCTCCAACATTTCTGCACCTTATTGGGGCAGGCACCACCACAGGTGTGGGTCACCCACCCGACTATGTAAATGACCACACATTCCCTGCGGATTGGGAAGGCGCCGTGGCCTTGTCAAAGCGGCAGGTAGAAGTCCCACCCGCTGATCTTCCCCCCACTTTATCTGCCCTCCTCTAATTCTGCCCTATTGAGCATCCCTGATTATAATCGCTCCACCTTTGGTGGCCGTGCCTTCTGTTGCCTTGGCCCCCAAGCGCTGGAATTCCCTGCCTAAACCTCTCCGCCTCGCTACCTCTCTTTCCTCCTTTAAGACGCTCCTTAAAACCTACCTCTTCACCTGCCCTAATTTATCCTTATGTAGCTCGGTGTCAAATTTTTTCGTCTTAAAATACCGTAACGTTTTACTATGTTAAAGGCGCTATATAAATACAAGTAGTTGTTGTTGTTGTTGTTGCTGCTTACAAGTGTCCGTGGAATTTCACACCTATTGTGCTTTCTTGAACATGGAAGCAGTTTTATGGTTCCACTTTAGTTGGTTCTGCTTGGCTGCCTTCAGCTTCAGCCATCAGTATTCAGCATGGTCTGATACCTTATCTGAAGAAGGATGTTCTTGCCATGGAGGGAGTGCAGCGAAGATTCACCAGGCTGATACCTGGGATGGCAGGAATGACGTATGAGGAGAGATTGGGTTGATTAGGCTTATACTCGCTGGAGTTTAGAAGAATGAGAGGGGATCTCAATGAAACTTATAAAATTCTAACAGGACTAGACAGACTAGATGCAGGAAGGATGTTCCCGATGGCCGGGGAGTCCAGAACCAGGGGTCACAGTCTAAGGATAAGGGGTAAGCCATTTAGGACAGAAATGAGGAGGAATTTCTTCACCCAGAGAATGGTGAACCTGTGGAATTCTCTACCACAGAAGGCAGTAGAGGCCAATTCATTAAATATATTCAAGACGGAGTTAGATATATTTCTTAAGGCTAAAGGGATCAAGGGATATGGGGAGAAAACAGGGACAGGGTACTGAATTTGGATGATCAGCCATGATCTCATTGAATGGCGGAGCAGGCTCGAGGGGCCGAATGGCCTACTCCTGCTCCTATCTTCTATATGCATCTATGTATCTATGATCACAATGACCAGGCACAGACCGAGTGATGACAGTCATGTGTTCGTCTTTCAGCGTCACTTGCGGCTCAGTGGGTAGCACCCTCGCCTCTGAGTCAGAAGGTTGTGGGTTCAAGTCCCACTCCAAGAGACTTCAGCACGCAATTTAAGCTGATACTTCAGTGCAGCGCTGAGGGAGTGCTACACTGTCGGAGATTCCGGTCGCGATTTTCCGGTTGGAGGCGGCTTTGATGTTCGGCGTGTTCTGGTCCCGCTGCCGGTTTAATACACCCTGAAATTATGATTTTTTCTTAAGTGGGCTGATTAAACCCGTCGTGTGCGATACCCTGCCCAATCAGTGGGTTCGGGTCTGCTGCTCGCCTCTGCTGACGTCTTTCAGCCAGCTGCATTTAAGGGGCCCATGCAGCCTTGTTTTTGATCAATCCTATTCTGCTGCTTCTCGGTGTGGCACATCTGAAAATGACTGCTTCAAGACCCAAGGCATCTCCCAGATTTGATGATGACTCCCTCCAGGCTCTTGTGGAGGGAGTAAGAGGGCACCAAGAGGTACTGTTCCCCTCAAATGGACGGAGGAAGCCTCCTCAGCAAACCAAAGCAGCCTGGCTGCAAATTGCTGAGCAGGTGAGCGCCAGGTCTTTGTGTGGTTGCACCTGGGTTCGGTGCAGGAAAAGGTTCAATGACCTGCTACGCACAGCAAAAGTGAGTATAACATCACACTTATCTGCTCCCCATCTCCTCTCATCACCAGCACTCTGCATTGTCAACCTACTCCTGCACATCCCAACCTACCCTTACATCCCTTGCACCCTTAACCATCCCTCTCTCTCTATGTACACAATCACTTCATCATTCTACTATGCACCCCTCACACTCGCTCTCAGTTATGCAATGATAACAACTAACAACGAACAGGGAGGGTCCTTGGTATTGGCACCTCACTCCATTTTTGTCTCCCTCTAAGCATCTATGCTATGGATTCTCTACACTCACGCCAACATTCTCACTCAAACTCCACTTGTGTTCCTCATTGCAGGAAAAGAGAGCCCACAATAAGAGGGAGAGGGGGAGGACAGGAGGAGGACCACCATCCATTGCCCACTTGACCACCGCTGAGGAGACTGCTCTCGACATCATCGGAGGTGCTGAGGAACTGGAAATGGGGGATGGTCAGACGGGCGCAGTAGAGCAAGTTGCTGACAGAATAGATTTGCAGCCCTCTCAGTTAGATTGCATGAGTGGCTGATATGGCATCTGATGTTCGTACAGATTGAGTTCTGATCATCTGCACAATTCGATGTGTCTGCTACGTTAATATCACATGTCTAACTCATGCCTTTACTCCCCCACAGGACCATCGAAAGCCCCCCTCCCAGGAGGAAGAGCCAGAAGATTCCGCAGAGGAAGCTGCAACCTCTGAGAGTGCAGTGCCAGCAGAATTGAGCGCACCCAGCACCAGCGCAGAGACACACACCTCAGTGGGTCATTTGCGAGATAGAGTAGTGTTGTCACCTGGTGTATCACAGCTCCCAAGTGAGCATCAGCAGATGGTGGAGACAGGGACAGCAGTGGAGAGTCCTCGTCGGAGGTCACAGGGTGCTCCTAGCTCTGCTCAGCAGCATGTGGATACTGAGCCTCTGGGGCCATCCAGAAAGAGAACTTCAGCAACAAGTGCAGGAGTCTCTGACAGGCTTTGCATCCACGGTAACTGCGAGTGTGCAGAGAATGGAGGAGTCCATCTCAAACATGAGCACTGCCTTTGTGGAGGCAATGGCGCATGAACGTTAAACCATGGAGAGGGTGGCAACCTCCTTGGAGGACATAAATCGCCAGACTCAGGAGAACATGGTGACTCTTCTAAATAGATGGTCTGCTATGGAGGATAGATGGGCATCTATTGAGGAGAGGAACCAGAGGTACATGGACATCCCCATTATGAGGACTGTCAGTACAGAAACGGGTTCTCATGGCCCCACTGATGTGCAGCAAGGTGCTCTCCAGCCACTTGCTAGCAGTGAAGTGCGGACGGCCTATGAGAGGGATGTTGGTGGTCGACAACAAGGAAGTGGGGGGCTCCTCTCCAAGCGCTCACACTCCCATGCCACTGCGGAGCACTCGGTCAGAGCCCCAGATTCCTCACCCAACTGAGATGGCTGTCTCAGCCCCTGCACAGCTGCAGGAGGAGCAGACTGTTGCCGAGCCCTCCCAGGCTGCCAAACCCAGAGGACACCCGCCAAGGTTGTTGAAGCAGGAGCAGCATGAAAGTGAGCAAGGTGCCTCCACATCTGCTGAAGCCACAGGGGAAGCACCATGTAGAAGCACGCGTAAGAGAAAGTTAACACACAAATAATCACAAGGGTAGTCACTTGGGTGTTTTGATGTAATACAAATTTAAGATTATCATCGTCATTTCAATTGTAATAAAGAAATGCAATGGCAAACATTCAAAGTGTTGGCCTATGTGTGCCCAGAAATGGAAGTGTCACAGTGAGGTGTCAGGGCGCCTTTCACCTGTAATGATGGTGGTGAGAGTGATAGGAACCCACAGTTTATTGTACAGGTGGTGAATGGTGTGTTAAGAAGGTGGCAGCCACATGTGTTTGCTTCGTAAACTTAAGCGAATCTGGCATGGATTAGTGCATCCCGTGCCTCACGGCCAGCAATGTGTTCGCGTGCTGGTGAAACTGGCACATCCGCCTCCGCAAGGTCTTCTTCCTCCTCCTCTGAGGAGGAGGAGGCTGTGCGCTGAGCCACTTATTCCTCAGGCAGCAGTAAGCCACACTGCTGTGCGATGTTGTGCAGTGCACAGCAGACCACGATGATTCTGGAGACCCTGGCTGGTGAGTACTGTAGGGCTCCACCTGATCTGTCAAGGCATCTGAATCGCATTTTGAGCAAGCCGATGGTTTGCTCGATGATGGATCTGGTCATAAATGTGGCTCGCATTGTAGCGCTCCTCAGCTTCGTTGGATGGCCTCCTCAATGGCATCATTAGCCACATCTTCAGGGGATAGCCCTTGTCTCCAAGTAGCTATCCAGAAAATTGGGTTGGCGGATTGAAGAGCTGAGACATAGTAGACTGCCGCAGGATGAATGAGTCATAGCAACTGCCAGGGAACTTGGCGCAAACATGCATAATGTTCTTCCTGTGGTTACACACTAGCTGGACGTTAAGGGAATGGAAGCCCTTGCGGTTCACAAATACAGCTGGGTTGTGATGGGGTGCCCTAATGACCACATGTGTGCAGTCTACGATGCCCTGCACCCTTGGCAAGCCTGCCATATTTGCAAAGCCAACTGCACGCACAGTTACACTTGCTTCACCCGTGGAGAAGTGGATATAATTGTGCGTCTTTGCAAAGAAGGCATCGGTAACTTGCGTGATGCAAGTGTGTGCGGCCGACTGGGAGATGCTGCTGATGTCTGCTGATGATCCCTGGAAGGACCCTGAAGCAAAAAAATTGAGGACGGTGGTGACTTTGATAGCCACTGGTAAGGAGTGTCCACCCGCTCCTCTGGGCTCCAGGTGTTGGTGCAGCATTGTGCAGATGTCAGCGACTACCACTCGCGAAAGTCTCAGCTTCCTTTGGCATTGCTGCTCACTCATGTTGAGGAAGCTCATCCTCGGCCTGTAAACCCTGTGTTGGGGTTATCTCCTGCGGCGCAGTGCAGCCCTGTGCTGACGCCTTCTGCCCTGTGCAGCATCAGGTGGGTGAGGAGGAGGTTGGCGCTCCTGTTATTGCTGCTGCTGTTGTGCCTGGTTCTGCTGGAGTGGCTGCAGGACATTCTGAAGGGGGAGGGTGAACAGCCGGAGGTCGTGGTCCATATCGGTACCAATGACATAGGTAGAAAGAGGGACGAGGTTCTGCAAGCAGAATATAGGGAGCTAGGAAAGAGATTAAAAAGCAGGACCTCAAAGGTAGTAATCTCAGGATTACTCCCAGTGCCACATGCTAGTGAGAGCAGAAATAGGAGAACAGACCAGATGAATGCATGGCTGGAGAGATGGTGTGGGAGGGAGAGATTTAAGTTCCTGAGGCATTGGGACCGATTCTGGGGAAGGTGGGACCTGTACAAGCTGGACGGGTTACACCTCGGCAGAACCGGGACCAATATCCTCGCAAGGGGGTTTGCTAGTGCTGTTGGGAAAGATTTAAACTAGTTTGTCAGGGGGCTGGGAACCTAAGTGTGGGCCCAGAACAGAGAGAAACAAAGCTGGAAGTGCAAGTTAGAAAAGTAGTCAGCAAAACTAGTAGGGAGCAGAAACAAAGGCCAACAGTAAAGAGGGTCAAAGTGCAGAAAAATATTAAACAGGCAAAGTTGAAGGCACTTTATCTAAATGCACGTAGCATTCGCAACAAGGTGGATGAATTAATGGCACTAATAGAAGTAAATGGGCATGATGTAATTGTCATTACAGAGACATGGTTGCAGGGTAACCAAAGCTGGGAACTGAATGTTCCAGGGTACTCAACATTTAGGAAGGACAGACAAAAAGGAAAAGGAGGTGGCGTAGTGCTGTTAATAAGGGATGAGATCGGTACGGTAGAGATAAAAGATCTTGGCTTGGCAGACCGTGATGTGGAACTGGAATCAGTTTGGGTGGAGCTAAGAAACAGCAAAAGGCGGAAAACATTGGTGGGAGTTGTGTATAGGCCACCAAACAGTAGTGGTAATGTCGGGCACAGTATCAATCAAGAGATTAGAAGTGCATGTAACAAGGGCTATACGGTAATCATGGGGGACTTTAATCTACATATTGACTGGGCAAATCAAATTACCACTAATGGTGTGGAGGACGAATTCTTGGAATGCATGCGAGATGGTTTCCTGGATCAGTATGTGGAGGAATCAACCAGGGAACAGGCTATTCTGGATCTGGTACTGTGTAATGAGAAAGGGCTAATCAATAATCTTGTGGTAAAGGGGCCTTTAGGGACAAGTGACCTTAATATGATTAAATTTTATATTAAGTTTGAGAGTCCAATCTGATACTAAGGTCTTCAATCTAAACAGAGGAAACTACAAGGGTATGAGGGACAAGTTGGCCATGGTAGATTGGGAGACTACACTAAAAGGTATGAAGGTGGACATACAATGACTAACATTCAAGGAAATAATGCATAATTGCAACAAACATATATTCCTCTAGGGCATAAAAACCCAAAAGGAAAAGTGATCCAACCATGGCTAACAAAAGAAATTAAAGCGAGTATTAAGTCAAAGGAGGAAGCTTATAAAGTTGCCAGAAAAAGCAGTCAGCCTGAGGATTGGGATCTTTTTAGAAATCAGCAAAGGGGGACCAAGAAATTGATAAAGAAAGGGAAAATGGAATATGAGCACAAACTAGCGAAAAATATAAAAACGGATTGTAAAAGCTTCTATAGGCATGTGAAAAGGAAAAGACTGGCGAAGGTAAATGTAGGTCCTTTACAGTCAGAGACAGGAGAATTTATAATGGGGAATGAGGAAGTGGCAGAGAAATTAAATAAATACTTTGTTTCTGTCTTCCCGGAGGAAGACACAAAAAACCTCCCAGAAATACGAGAAAACCAAGGGTGTGGCGAGAATGAGGAACTTAAAGAAATTATTATTAGTAAAAAAAAGGACTAGCAGAATTAATGGGACTAAAAGTCGATAAATCTCAAGGACCAGATGAACTACAGCCTAGGGTTTTGAAAGAGGTGGCCATTGGGATAGTGGACGCATTGGTTGTCATCTTCCAAAATTCTATAGATTCTGGAACGGTTCCTGCATATTGGCAGATAGCAAATGTAACCCCACTACTTAAGAAAGGAGGGAGAGAGAAAACGGGGAACTACAGACCTGTTAGCCTCACGTCAGTAGTTGGGAAAATGCTGGAATCTATTATAAAGGATGCAATAACTGGGCACTTACAAACTAATACAGTAAACTCTTTCGTATCCGGCACCGACGGGACTGGGATGGTGCCAGTCGATTAAAAATTCCGGATAACAGAGAGGTAGGCAATTTTTAACACAAAAGAAATAAAAACCAGTGACTAACTCGGCCACCGTGGGAAACTCGAACTCGGAAAAATGAGAAATGGATGGATTCGGCAAGATTACCGGCTATCTATTTTGCCGGTTATTAAAGAATTCTGGTTGATTAGGTGCCGTTTAAACAAGAGTTTACTGTAATAAGATTGGGCAGAGTCAACATGGATTTATGAAAGGGAAGTCCTGTTTGACAAACCTATTGGAGTTCTTTGAGGATGTAACTAGTGGAGTAGACAAAGGGGAACCGGTAGATGTGGTGTATTTGGATTTTCAGAAGGCCTTCGATAAGGTCCCACACAAGAGGTTGGTGAACAAAATTAGGGCACATGGAATTGGGGGTAATATACTAGCATGGATTGAGAATTGGTTAACAGACAGAAAACAAAGAGTAGGGATAAATGGGTCTTTTTCAGGATGGCAGGCTGTGACTAGTGGGGTACTGCAAGGATCGGTACTTGGGCCCCAGCTATTCACAATCTATATCAATGATTTGGATGAGGGGACTAAATGTAACATTTCCAAATTTGCTGATGACACAAAGCTAGGTGGTAGTGTCAGTTGTGAAGAGGATGTGAAGAGGCTTCAAAGGGATCTCGACAGGCTCAGTGAGTGGGCGAGAACATGGCAGATGGATTATAATGTGGATAAATGTGAAGTTATCCACTTTGGTAGAAAAAACAGAAAGGCAGAGTATTTCCTAAATGGTGAGAGATTGGGGAACGCAGATGCTCAAAGGGACCTGGGTGTCCTTGTACATGAGTCACTGAAAGTGAATGTGCAGGTGCAGCAAGCCATTAGGAAGGCAAATGGTATGCTGGTCTTCATTACAAGAGGATTTGAGTACAGGAGTAAAGAAGTCTTACTCCAATTATATCGGGCCTTGGTGAGACCACACCTGGAGTACTGTGTATAATTTTGGTCTCCTTACCTAAGGAAGGATATACTTGCCATAGAGGGAGTGCAATGAAGGTTCACGAGATTGATTCCTGTCATATGAAAAGAGATTGAGTAAACTAGGCCTGTATTCTCTTGAATTCAGAAGAATGAGAGGGGATCTTATTGAAGCATACAAAATTATTACAGGGCTTGATAGGGTGGATGCTGGGAGAATGTTTCCCTTGGCTGGGGAGTCTAGAACCAGGGGCCACAGCCTCAGGATAAAGGGTAGGCCATTCAGGACTGAGATGAGAAGAAATTTCTTCACACAGGGTGGTGAATGTTTGGAATTCTCTACCTCAGAGGGCTGTGGAGGCTCAGTCATTGGGTATATTCAAAACAGAAATCGATAGATTTCTGGCTAGTAAGGACATCAAGGGATATGGCGATAGGGCCGGTGAATGGAGTTGAGGCAGAAGATCAGCCATGATCTCATTGAATGGCGGAGCAGGCTCGAAGGGCCGAATGGCCGACTCCTGCTCCTATTTCTTATGTTCTTATGCTGCTGCCGCAGCTGCTCTTCCTCCTCTGAGGACCAGGATGAGAGGGTATGAATGGTTCCCATTCCGCTGGTATATATGTCAGTTGAGGAATAGATGTTGTAAGTGCTCAGGCAATGTGGGAAGAGGGTTTTCCAAGGAGGTCACAGTATATATAGATGTCAGTTTAACCACTTACAAGCTCAATAGACCTGCAAAAAGTGTTCCAACACCTCTGCCATCTGAAAGTCAGCCATGTTACAGGTCCGCTTTTATGCTGCAGGAGCAGCCGTCAAGAATTCAGGTAGTTGCTGAACCCGCCACAATCAGCTGGCGTGTTTTGCGAACAGAGTGGAACACGCTGAAAATGTCCTAAAATGGGAAGAGCCCGCTAAAATTGGATTATATAGGCAGCTAACAAGCTGTTAACTGCCTTAAGTGCCTCTCCCGCCGCTTGGTGTCGGGTCTGATCGGGACTCCCAGACCCGACACTTTGCAAAGTTGCGTGGAGGCGGGTTGAGGGCGGGTTCGGAACCGGCCGTCAATCAAAACGAGTTTAACCTCTGACCCCCGCCTCCAAACCTGCCCTCTGAGCGCCGGCAAAATCGCGGCCGCCATCTTTTGGATGAGACATTAAAAGGAGATTAACAGAGAAACCCAATCAATGCTTCTTTCTTGCTTTTGTTTTTTCCCTCCTCCTTAATAAAACAGCTTTAGAAAGGCATCGTGTGTGTGTGTGTGCACGTGTGTGCGCGCGTGCGCGTGTGTGTGCGCGTGTGTCCCAGTCCCCGTTCGGGTGGATATAAAAGATCCCATGGTACTAATCAAAGAAGAGCAGAAGAGTTCCCCTGGAGTCATATCCAACATTTATCCCTCAACCAGCACCTAAAACAGATTACCTTGTCATTTATTTCATTATTGTTTGTGGGATCTTGCTGTGTGCAAATTGGGTGCTGCGCTTCCTACATTACAACAGTGACTACATTTCAAAAATACTTCATTGGCCGCAAAGCCCTTTGGGACATCTTGAGTTCTTGAAAGGCGCTGTTAAAATGCAAGTCTTTCTTTTATACTTCCATCCTATTTATACACAAAGTATACACTACATCTAGTAAACAAAACAGCACCACCACTGATGTTTTTAACAATTCTATAAAAGATCCATTATCAATCAGCAGGAACAAACATAATAGCACACGGAATCGGTCACTAACAAATCCAGAAAACAACAATCCCCCTTTCAAACTTTGACAGTCTATCAAAAGAATCCAACCATTCATGAATAAAACCAGTGTATTGGTGGCTGTTATTTTGCAAAACCTCCTCAGGAAGCAGAAGTGTCAAGACTGTCATTGCCAGAATAAGAACAAAGTTTTTGTCGAAGTTAATCTAGCTCCTGATTAAGCATGCTTAGCCTCTACAGAAGCGCGCAGTAATGGGTAAAAGATAATGATATAATCTCTGGAGATAGAACCCCTGCTTGCTGCAAAAAGTGATGTCTCTTGCTTCATCATTGCTTGGAGATTGCTAGCGCTAGACACGGCAGAGGCAAGTGGCAGCGAAGCAAATGCCTGTATCACAGCTCCGACTGCTGCTTCAGTGATAGTTGGGCTCACTCACGTTGGACACTGCCGACACCTGGGAATCCCTGGCCCAAGATCGCACAAAATGGAGGAGAAGCATCCGGGAAGGCGCCGAACACCGAGTCTCTTCGCCGGGAGCAAGCGGAAGCCAAGTGCAGGCAGCGCAAGGAGCGCACATCAACCCAAGCACCCCACCCACCCGCCCCTTCAACCACCGTCTGCCCCACCTGTGCCAGAGACTGTAGGTCCCGCATTGGACTCATCATTTTTAATGTGGAAGCAAGTCATCCTCGGTTCCGAGGGACTGCCTCAGAAGAAGAAGAAGTGTTGCTCCAGCTTCAGTCTCAAGAGTCCCACAGAGGAGCTTTTTTCTCCAACAACAAACTTCACATTACACCAGCTGCAGAAATTAAGAAATGTCACCTGCATCCAAGTTTGACAAACAACTTCAGAGTTCTGTAGGAAGTGGAGTTGGCCATTTAAATGATCAGAACACAGCTCCTAGGCCCTCCTCATGGTCAAAGAATGTGCTTTGCCAATAGCTGTATTCAGGGCAACCAATTCATTGATTATAAGGTTCATAAAGGCAAATCGTGTTTAACTAACTTGATCGAGTTTTTTGATGAGTTAACAGAGAGGGTTGATGAGGGTAATGCAGTTGACGTAGTGTACATGGATTTCCAAAAGGCGTTCGACAAAGTGCCACATAATAGGCTTGCCAGCAAAGATGAAGCCCATGGAATAAAAGGGACAGTGGCAGCATGGATACAAAATTGGCTAAATGACAGGAAACAGAGAGTAGTGGTGAACGGTTGTTTTTCGGACTGGAGGAAGGTATACAGTGGTGTTCCCCAGGGGTCGGTACTAGGACCACTGCTTTTCTTGATATATATTAATGGCTTGGACTTGGGAGTACAGGGCACAATTTCAAAATTTGCAGATGACACAAAATTTGGAAGTATAGCGAACAGTGAGGAGGATAGTAATAGACTTCAAGAAGACATAGTGAAATGGACGGACACATGGCAGATGAAATTTAACGCAGAAAAGTGTGAAGTGATACATTTTGGTAGGAAGAATGAGGAGAGGCAATATAAACTAAAGGGTATGATTCTAAAGGGGGTGCATGAACAGAGAGACCTGGGGGTATATGTGCACAAATCATTGAAGGTGGCAGGGCAGGTTGAGAAAACGGTTAAAAAAGCATACGGGATCCTGGGCTTCATAAATAGAGGTATAGAGTACAAAAGCGTGGAAATTATGATGAACCTTTATAAAACACTGGTTCGGCCCCAACTGGAGTATTGTGTCTAATTCTGGGCACCACACTTTAGGAAGGATGTGAAGGCCTTAGAGAGGGTGCAGAAAAGATTTACAAGAATGATTCCAGGGATGAGGGACTTCAGTTACGAGGATAGACTGGAGAAGCTGGGGTTGTTCTCCTTGGAGCAGAGAAGATTGAGAGGACATTTGATAGAGGTGTTCAAAATCATGAGGGGTCTAAACAGTGTAGATAGAGAGAAACTGTTCCCATTGGCGGAAGGTTCGAGAACCAGAGGACACAGATTTAAGGTGATTGGCAAAAGAACCAAAGGCGACATGAGGAAAAACTTTTTTACGCAGCGAGTGGTTAGGATCTGGAATGCACTGTCTGAAAGGGTGGTGGGGGCAGATTCAATCACGGCTTTCAAAAGGGAATTGGATAAGTACCTGAAGGAAAAAAATTTGCAGGGTTACGGGGAAAGGGTGGGGAAGTGGGACTAGCTGAAGTGCTCTTGCAGAGAGCCGGCACGGGGCTCGACAGGCCGAATGGCCTCCTTCTGCACTGATTCTATGATTCATGGCACCATGAGCCCTGTGGAGGATGACATCTCTCTGGCATGAAACCTCTAAAGCCAATTAGAATAGCTGAACTGCAGCCACTGTTACTGGGATCTGATTAATCTTTTCAGAAATTCAGAACACTGAGCTAATTTTCCATCTTCGTGCTCCTGACATACAGCTCTGCTCTACAGAAGCACCTATTGCAACGCTGGGTGTGTGTGGTGCTTGATTTCACATTACCTGGCCGAGTGCCTGATATGCACTCCCAGCGGGTAAGCGTCCCCATCAGGAATGTGAAGTCAGGAAATTAACCTTCATGTCCACTATGTATTTCAGATCAATAATACTCTTCTGAATGGAGATCTTTGGATCTAGTATGCTTTAAAGTGTAGAGGGCAGGCCCTTCTACCATACCCTTCAATACAGGAATAATCTCTGTTCTTGTCCACGTTCCTCTCACATATCTCTGAAGCATATATATTCACACGAGACGTGTGAAACAGGTTGACATCTCTCACCTTTTTTGATTGAGGGTGGATATCACCTTGTGCCAGTAAACTAATGTCTGAAGTTGACATATGAATAACTCTGAGCCCACCACCTTCCTCATCACCACTGGCATCCTTATCCCCATCACATCTGCTCTAGTCACTGTCACTGCTGTCGCATTCAGTTGCATCTTCTTCTTTGGAGTTGGACTTGTTGGGAGACATATGAATGGGATGGGGAACAGGTCCAGGCTTGGTGTTGTTGTCTAAGACATCTGGCACTGCAGGTAGGATTACGTGCAGACAATAGAGTCCCTGTTTGGCATTTCTAGTTCTCCAACATACTATGACCATCACTTGTGATCCACACTGTGTTATTCAACAAAGAGGATCATAATTTACATATTAATGTTGACAATATTAGCAGAAAAACAGGCTAAACAGGGATAAGGAACGTCATACAAATGCATTAAGTGTTTCTCTATTAATTATTATCAACAGTGATCTTTAGGCTCATATGATTTAAGCTTCACCCATTAGTAGCTAGATATATCTTTCCGCTGGCTCTGGACCGTGAACTCGAATCAACCCAAAACTTTTCACCCTTTCCATGGACACTTACGCTGGTATGTTGTCTGGTTCATGTTGAAATCCATTTATTCAATGTCAGGCTGATCTAGTTACCTTTCTTCCTGTGAGCCAATATATTGCTCATCACTATCTGGCAATGATCAATCACTTTATACTGTTTATTAACTTCTGCTTGAAATGCCCCCCAAATGACTGGTGAGGAACAGAACATCCTGAATGGCAAAACATCTCTGCCAGTCATGTGAGCGAGTGTTGCTTGAAGACTATTTGTATCGCTGCCAAACAAATGATTTGCATACTTCACTAACAGGTGGAGACAGTGGGGTATCTACAGTCATTGATGTCGACTTAGCACAGGTGTTCTGCCTTAAGATCTGTGAGCAAACCTTTGATAAAGCTGCTGCTCGATACAATGGCTCATTTTTACTTTGCACAACGCTGGCTCTCTGTTCTTTTCTCTTAAAAAGAACAGCCATATTCCTTCTGACTTGCTTTTTTCAAACAAATGTTGACAGTCTTCTGGCTATTTGCACTATTGACACGCTTACTACTTCCATCACTTCACCTTTAACCCAGGCAACTCTGGATTAGCCATTGCCACAATTACTCACGGCCTGTGTATCATGGCGCCTTTTTTATGGATAGGCATCAGGTGGGCCACCTCACATGCCTCGTACTTCACCACATCTTAACTGCTCGCTAGCATTTTTGGGAAATCTCAAGACGATACTCTGGAAAGTTGTCTGAAATGAATGCTGTCAGCAACTAGCATTCCGTTCCCATGGCAATGCTGTAATTTTAACATTTGAGAAAATATAACTTTTCAAATTTACATTTTGTCCTCACTAAAGTGATGGATGTCGACCGTGAGGAGCAGAACACATCTTCCGTTATGATAGCAAAATACTGCGGATGCTGGAAATCCAAAATAACAACAGAAAATGCTGGAAAAACTCAGCAGGCCAGGCAGCATCCGTGGAGAGAGAAACAGAGTTAACGTTTCAGGTCGAAGACCCTTCGTCAGAACTGAGAAAAAAAAGCAGGAAATGAAACAGATTAAGAAGCAAGTTAGGGGGCTGGGAAATGGGGGAGGGGATGAAAGAACAAAAGGGAAGGTCTGGGAGGGGTGAGGAGACATTAAGAGATATTCAAGGTGAGACGAGATGGTAATAGGACAGGTAAAGAGACAGAGTATGGCTCTAGATGAAGTGTGAAATGCGCTGGCAGGTATCTTCTGTTATCTTGGGCAACCCAGTGCCAACATCAAACATACTTCTACTCTTCACTAACAAAATGTGTTCACCTCAGCATCAGATGAACAATATGACTGCACCATTGTGCCACTTCCGTCTCGCATAACAACAGTCCTCATTGCCCTCGGAGTGAGACTGGCAATTTATTCTGAGCTGCGGCCAGACTGACCTACACATGATTCCGGCCCCAGACGACACGGTTGACTCTCATGCCTCCTGAAGGTGCCTGGCAAACCACGCAGCTGTCCAAACAATCACTACTTAAAGAAGGAGGCCCACCACCACCTTCTCAGGGAAACTAGGGCTAGGCGATGACCCCAGTCCCGTGTCACCCACATCCTGTGAACTAATTTTAACAAATCCTATGGACCTCTCAAAGGTTTGAGAAGAAAATAGGTCCATTACTTCAGTATATCCTCTTTGCCTGACACAAGGTCCTGTAAGATAAAGTGCTGAGCCTTTCACAACAGGGCATGGCCTTTGAGTTCAAACAAATGCCAGAAGCTTGAGCACGTTGATTGGCAGCTGATGCTGCAGGAGAATTAGAAAATATTTTTTTAAAAATTAAAGAGGCTTTCAACAGAGCTCGACTCTTAATGTCATGATTTCTTCTTTTGCTGTTGATTAATCTTCAGAAGTCTTATGAATTGACACTATGTCAGTACGTGTTTAAACTCAAGGGGGGGAAAATTGGGTCGTGCCCCCTTTGGGGTGCTAACTTCGCTGGGGAGCTACCGAAAAAGTTAGCGCCCCTGCGCCGTAAATTGAGTGGTAGCGCCCCAAGCAGGAGGCGGGGCGCTCCTGAAAACGCTCCTCCTCCCTCTTGGGGCGCTACTATTCAATATCGCGGCGCTACGTGCAACAGCGCCACGCACGTCAGTACGTAGTGCCGCGGTATTACAGGCCTCCCTCCCCTGATTAAAGGGGAGGGGCCTAGCGCTGCTGGACCACCAGGGAGCGGGGTGCCGTGAAAACAGCCCGGCACTCAAGAGGAGTGCCGGGCTGACCAATCGCAGCCGGCACCCCACATGAAGAAGCGGGGGGGGGGGGGGCAGGTGCTGGCCGCTGCAGCCGCAAAAACACCACCCTGATCCTGTCGGACATAGCGTCCGGCGGTAGGTCAGGGGGCGTGACCGAGGTTTGCAGCCGGAGTGTGAGCGGGACGCTGCGCACGGCAATGACATCATCGCCGGAGGTGCAGCGCCACGGAACGCTACTGGCTACCGCCGCCGCTAACCTACCGCCGAATTTCGCAAGAGGCGTTAGCGGCGCCGCGCCCAGGTGCCAGTTGCTTTGCGTCCAGTTGCTTTGCCGGGGCGCTAACCGGAGGTGCAAAGCAACCCAATTTTTCCCCCAAGGGGTTTCCTGCAACTGTAAATTGAGCGCCATGTTAAGTACACTGGAGAAGGAGACTTGGGACAGTGGAAGTTATGGCCCTAAACCAGTAGGTGGCACTGAGCACAAAACAACACCTTTCACCGCAGTCAAACTAACAGAAGGCCTGTGACAGAGTACAAAACCTTCCCGCCCCTTGGTAAAAGTTTGACTATTTCTTCCATCCCCACTAGGGTTGCCAATCCTCCAGGATTGTGCTGGAGGCTCCAGGATTGTGCTGGAGGCTCCAGGAATTGAAGATTGGTCTCCAGGGAACTGCTGCAAGCCAACCCAGGAGAAAAATCATCTGGAGATTTTTTAAAAAGGGTGTGGTTTTAAAAAAAATTTTCTTTTGAACACTTCCGCTTATTATTGGGCCAGAAATTCGGGTCCCCATGGGTGAGTACGCGCTGGGTACTCATGCGTAGGCCCAACGAAAGTGCCGGTTTCGTGCATGCACTGTGTATGCGCTGGAAACCGGAACTTCCGTTCCCTTGAAGGAAGGGGTTCACAGGTCAAACGCATGCGCCGGAGAGGCAGCGCGTACACCTGGAACTTCCGTTTATGTTACAGGTTTCTCCGGGAGGGTAAGTCTCCAGCAGCTGCGCATTTAAAAAGCAGTCGCAAGGCCTGCTTTTAACAAGGTAAGTGGTGAATTAAAATGGAAAATTAAAAAATTTTTTGCACAGGTTTATTATTTTTAAATACTTTAAAGAAAGGTAAGTTTATTGTTAGCCCCGTTAAAAACTGTAATTAATTTTTTCAAAAGTTTAAATTATTGTTTAAAATAGTTATTTAATGTAATTTATAGTTATTTTAAATATGTGATGTTTTTAAAAAATTTATTTGAAGTTTTAGTTAGGTTTTGGGGCCAATCTCTATTCATAGATTTGACAGGTCTTCCCGTCAAATCTATGAATAGAGATTCCCTGCTACGATTGGCTCTCCATGGCCCACGTGATCCCAGGGGACGCTTCGAACTAACTGTGCCCCTGGGATACGCAAGCACTGCGCGCCGGCAGCTGGAGGAGGCCCAGGATCGGAATCCCACGCGGGCCCACAGCACAACGGCCGGCGCGCTAGGTAAGTGCAGGTCGGGGGCTTGTACCCGCGGGAAGCCCCCGACCCGAATTTCTGGGCCCAATGTTTATGAAAAAAAAATTGGCGACAAGGTAAAAGGGACGATTGGCCGGAAGTTGAGAGTCGTCCAGTCGGGTGATGAAGAGTCTGTTCGCTTCTCAGCTGGCTCAGGAAGGCGGTGCGCCGCGAGGGTGGAGGTGTTGGGCGGCCGATGGTGGGGGCGGGGCAGTGGGAGACGGGAGGTCATGTGATTAAACCTCCAGAAATACACCCAACCAGAGTTGGCAACCCTAATCCTCACCCCTAATACAATCCTTGCAGAACCGACCACTCCCTACACACGTACAAACTTCCCAGGCTCCAGACAGCTCGGGAAGCGGTGGCTGAGTTTTCGATTGGTTGTCCATTGGATAATTCCCACCAACCCTTCCTCGAATACCTGGAGAGATGCTGGGTGGATAATATATATGAGGAGTTTCACCCAGGTGGGTACTTAAAGAAAATTGATTAACTAAACAACAGTCGGATCTGATTCTATTTTCACCTGAAGTAGAACCTTTCTACGGAGTAGAAGTTAGGAGCGGAATTTTTCTGATCCTGGCTGTGGTTTTTGCCTTTCCCCTACACCAGGGACACTGAGGTGAACACTATCTGCTCCACTGCTGCCCTCGTTTGCAACAATTCAGAATTTATTAGTCCCGAACATTTGTTAATATTAACAGGGAATATAAGTTTAAAAATGGGTATGGTAGCATAGTGGTTATGTTACTGGACTAGTAATCCAGAGGCCTGGACTAATGAGCCAGAGAATTGCAAATTCAAATCCCACCATGGCAGCTGGGGAATTTAAATTCAGTTAATTAAATAAATCTGGAATATAAAAGCTAGTATCAGTAATGGTGACCATGAATCTATCAGATTGTTGTTAAAAACCCATCTGGTTCACTAATGTCCTTTAGGGAAGGAAATCTACTGTCCTTACCCGGTCTGGCCTATATGTGACTCCAGACCCACAGCAATGTGGCTGACTCTTAACTGCCCTCTGAAATGATCTGGCAAGCCACTCAGCTGTACCAAACCGCTACAAAGAAGTACAGTATCACCACACGGACTGCAGCGGTTCAAGAAGGTGGCTCACCACCACCTTCTCAAGGGCAATTAGGACAATAAATGCTGGCCTTGCCAGCGATGCCCACATCCCATGAACAAGTAAAACAAAACTAGGAAATTAAGAGTAAGAAGGAATGCCAAATAAAACTTTCTTCCCCAAAAGGGTAATGGACTTAGTGGAATAAGTTACCAGGGAAGGTATTGAAGTGAATAATATAAATAGATTAATGAAGTAGCTACTGTAGACCTGCTTCTGGAGAAAGGATTTAGGTATGTGCTGAGAAGGCAGGTAGGGATGTAGAGTTGACAAGGACCAGACTTAACAACTTCAGATTTTAAAATAGCAAATTTGTAAACTTTGTTAGCCAAAATGGTAAATAACCCGTATTATCAAAATACTATGATGTACTTTTATTTTGGATCGAGTTAATAAAGAGAAACTGTTTCCAATGGCTGAAGGGTCGATAACCAGAGGGCACAGATTTCAGGTGATTGGCAAAAGAACCAGAGGCGACATGGGGAAAAACATTGCTACGCAACGAGTGGTTAGGATTTGGAATGTGCTGCCTGATAGGTCGATGGATACAGATTCAATTGTAGCCTTCAAAAGGGAATTGGATAAATACTTGAAGGAGAAAAAATTGCAGGGATATGGGGAGAGAGCGGGGGAGGGAGTGGGACTAACTGGATTGCTCTTCGAAAGAGCCGGCACAGACTCGATGGGCTGAATGGCCTCCTTCTGTGCTGTACTATTCTATGATTCTTTGATTCAACACGGCCAATTATTGCACATTGCTGCTTTAAGAGTTGCAGCCCTGCAGTGAGGAGTGTGAGGTCACATTAGCAGCAACTGTGAATCCTGCTGGGAGGCATGTGCTGCTTTATACTGAATGGTCTCCTCTCACACTTAGCTGCAAGCTTGGATCTTGGCCCGTGGCCTTGCAATTAGATTATCGCGGCAGGGGAGCTCGGATCTATGCTTCAGGACAACTCTGCCATCACAAATGATATTGCTCCCAGTGGGCGGGCATTCTTGCCGAGTCAGGGAATGCAAGATAACTACCGAAATCAACTTCCACTCGTATTGCTGCGGTTATTTTTCTTTTTCTAACACTTGAGTAGCAAAAACACCAGTGAGGGAAAAGTCAGCCTTTCCATAGGGTGGTATCACATTGTCAAAGCAACACCACAGAGCAGCAGGAAGCACGGGGGTGGTGCAGCGAGCATCCCTGTGGTAGTGGGACATAAGAACATAAGAAATAGGAGCTGGAGTAGGCCATTCGACCCTTCGAGCCTGCTCCGCCATTCAATAAGATGATCTTCTACCTCAACTCCACCTTCCCGCACTATCCCCATGTCCCTCGATTCCCTTAATATCCAAAAATCTATCGATCTCTGTCTTGCACATACTCAACGACTGAGCCTCCACAGCCCTCTGGGGTAGAAAATTCCAAAGATTCACAACCCTTTGAGCGAAGAAATTTCTCCTCATCTCAGTCCTAAATGGCCGACCCCTTATTCTGAGACTGTGACCCCGTGTTCTAGACTCCCCAGACAGGGGAAACATCCTCCCTGCATCTACCATGTCAAGCCTATAAGAATTTCATATGTTTCAATGAGATCACCTCTCATTCTTCTAAATTCTAGGGAATATAGGCCTAGTCTACTCAAGAAGGAGTTAGTTATATTTCTTAAGGCTAAAGGGATCAAGGGATATGGGGAGAAAGCAGGGACAGGGTACTGAATTTGGATGATCAGCCATGATCGCATTGAATGGCGGAGCAGGCTCGAGGGGCTGAATGGCCTACTCCTGCTCCTACCTTCTATGTTTCTATGTAATCTTTGGACAATCCCTCCATCCCAGGAATCAGCCTAGTGAACTATTGTTGCACCCTCACTACGGCAAATGTATCCTTCCTCAGGTAAGGAGACCAAAACTGTACACAATACGTCATTAGATCTCCCCTTAACCTTCTCTGTGACAGACTCTTGATGTATGATTCATTGCAGATTCATTGCAGGTTCAAATTGCTTCTGAGACAGCATCTTCTGTCACTGTTTCCTTTCCTCTTACATTAAAAAAAAAAGAAAACCTTGCTTTTAAGAAAACTGTGAATACCATTTCCAAATCGGGGGGACGCCATTTTGTTTTCTTTACAAATTTCATTCCACTGTAAAAATGAGTTCTGAATTTTTGCCCCCATCCCCCTCAATTCCGGCTGAGAAATTAAGCCCCAATCTGTTCAAATGCTTTTTTTTCTTAACCTTATTAACATCCATTCTGCAATCTCGCCACATAACCGAAGACCCTCATCCCTGGTACCATGCTGGAAAATCTCTTCTGCACCCTCTCCAACTTAAAAAAAAAACCTCTCGACCGAACTGAATTGATGTGGGACTGTCTGGAGCAGCCAGCCACTTTCAGGTACGTTTCTGCTTGAAGATTTATTTTAAGACAGCCCGGGTCTGATGCCTATTCGCAGAGAAAGCTGGCCACGACATCCCAACTGCGAGAGCAGGAGCGGTGTGGGGACCATGCAATTGCACGAGGCCCTGAGCCAGTCAGGGGCCCCGAGCATATCCAGTGAAAGGACGCCCACGCTGTGGCAATAGCTGACGCCTGATCATTTTGCCAATTATTTTTATATGACCTATTTCAAACCTGCCTTTATGTCAATCGCACCTGTGCGAATTTGACACCAAATTAAGCGGGTAATATTGAGTATCATCGTCCAATGATGTATGACATAGTCTAACCTCCAGCTCATGATCGGCAATGCTGTTGCTCCGATTTTACAGCTGGAACACAGCTGCAATGACAACCAATTTAGCATTGCAGAGGACCGCTCTCGATCGGAAAAGGCGGCTCGGGCCACTGCTAAATTGGTTTGGAGGCCATTTTTTATTTTAGGCGGAATGAGCACAGGCTCCATTCCAATATGGAAATGAAGCCTCTGTGCCCAATTCATACCCCGACTCCTAAATATGTTTACACTAGTCTTGAGCTGACTCACCAGTGATCCGTAGGGACCGCTGGGGCAAAAAGAAGCCTCACAATTTCCAAAAGGTTTTTTGTGGAGCCAGAGGGAGCAGGAGTGAAGTGATCCTCCAGGCTCCACAAAACAAGTGTGGGCTGCTACCTGACCATTCTTACCCCTATGTTTCTATGTTCCACCCGCCCCCCCCCCCAATCCCCTGCCAAAGATTTACCTGGGGCCTCGGTGCCAGTCGAAATTGGTAAGGCTCAGGCAGGCGGGCTGTATCGGGACACCTGATTGGCGCCTGTAGCTTGCCTGAGTTATGACGATGATTTAGATTGGGCGTCGCTGTGCGCCGCCAGATTGGTGCCCGGTTTGGGGGCGCTAATGAAGTTAGGCCCCAGTGTCCCATCCAAAAGGCGGCACCTCCAACAATGCAGCACTCCCTCAGTACTGTGCTGGAGTGTCAGCCTAGATCTTGTGCTCAAGTCTCTAGAGTGGGGCTTGAACCCACAACCTTCTAGTTCGGAGGTGAGAGTTTTTTTTTTATTCGTTCATGGGGTGTGGGTCTCGCTGGCAAAGCCAGCATTTATTGCCCATCCCTAATTTCCCTTGAGAAGGTGGTGGTGGTGAGCCGTCTTCTTGAACCGCTGCAGTTCGTGTGGTGAAGGTACTGCCACGGTGCTGTTAGGGAGGGAGTTCCAGGATTTTGACCCAGCGACGATGAAGGATCGGCCGATATACTTCCAAGTCAGGCTGGTGTGTGACTTGGAGGGGAACTTGGAGGTGATGGTGTTCCCATGCACCTGCTGCCCTTGTCCTTCTAGGTGGAAGAGGTTGCGGGTTTGGGAGGTGCTTTGGGAGTGCTACCACTGACGCTAAAAAAAAGGCTGGAGTCAGAAGAATGGAGTGCTCAGTTGGGGGGAATATAAGGCTGGAGGAAGCTACAGAGGCCATGGAGGGATTATTTAAAGATGAGGATGAAGATTTTAAATTGAAGGCATTGGGTGACAGTGCCACTGTCGGTCAACATGGACCAGTTTAAAGGGTGAGCAGGATTTAATGTGAAACAAGATAGATGTGACAAAAACCTTCGGAGAGATCCGAAGAGATCGGGATGGCAACACTGATTCCAGCAAACCTCACTATTCCGAAATTTATTTCCGAACGCAAGCAATCCTGGAATGAATGTTAATAAGGATAAACGAAAAAGCATTTGAACAGATTGGGGCTTAGATTCTCGGCAGGAATTGATGGTGAGGGAGGGGGGAGGGGGGGCAAAAATTCAGAACTGATTTTTACAGTAACTGCTGGTGTCATAGAATGAAATTTGGAAAGAAAGCAAAATGGTGTTCCCCTATTTGAAAATGGTATTCACAGTTTTCTCAAAAGTAAGGTCTTTTTTTAAACAAAATTAAGAGGAAAGATAAACAGCAACAGAAGATGTTGGATCAGAAGCACTTTGAACCTGCAATGAACCATACATCAAGAGTCTGTCACATCCTGCAGTAAATGTGCTGCTTCAAAAGCCTCCCATATTCCTTTGTGGTCATTGCTCTCACTGAGGGGTTTGGCACTGTGGGACTTGGTTCTCACCAACGTGTGGCTGTACACAGCCACACGCTACGAGTCAGAGCAGATTTAGCTCTCATCCCCAGGTAAATCTTTGACGGGGAGCGGGGGTGGGGGACGTGCCAACTTTCATACGAGACGTTACACCGAGGCACTGTCTGCCCCCTCTGTGGGCGTGAAAGATCCCACCACACTATTCGAAGAAGGGCAGGGGGCTTTTCCTCGGAGTCTTGGCTAATATTTATCCCTCGAGCAATCATTCATTTAATTGCCGTTTGAGAGAGCTTGCTGTGCGTAAATTGGCTGCCGCGTTTCCTACATTACAACAGCGACGCCACTTCAAAAAGTACTTCATTGGCTGTAAAGTGCTTTGGGACGCTCTGAGGTTGTGAAAGACGCTATAGAAATGCAAGTCTTTCTTTCCTTCGTTAGAACTGAAGGGCCTAGTAATGCTTTATGCTTTGGATATGAGCGTAACATCTAACCTAGACCGATGGGATCAAAGTCTCTTATAATGTGATCCTGGCACAGTGGATGCAGGAACTCTGCCATTCCGGTGCCACGCATTGAACTGAGCTGACCTCACGGCATAATGAAAAGGCAGTTCACTTAACCATTAGAACAGTGCTGTCAGTGCATGGGGCACTAGAGCACACAAGGTGCAGGGAGCAGCATATCTAGCACTAGCAACGCTTGCCGCCTGCTCTTAAAGGAGGAACTGGCTCAAAATTTCAAACAAATTAGCAGCAAGTTGTAGAGTCGGATGGGGTCCAGCTTTAAAAAACTGTCTGAAAGTTAATTACTTGCAAGTCAGCAGAGCAGTGTAACATATTAACAGATAAACAAGTGTACACCAAAGTAGTCCAAAAATAGCCGCAAGCAAACACCACAACTACTGACAGCAAGTCACACCCCTTAAAGCTAAATGAGCCAACATTTGGGAAGGGGTTTGCAATGCGGTGCCCGTTACATGTGATTGCTGATCGCCTGAAGCAATCACATGTAACGGGCACCGCATTGGTTGCAGGTGCACGATGGGTTGCAATGCGGCTGCGGTGCTGTCATATACCCTGTAAGTACCCTGCTTCGGCAAGCCAAACCAAAGCTGCAGCCAGCCGGTCGAATCTTTCAGGTCCTGGCCAGCATGGATTCTCAAGTGATCTCAGCGATTTCAACCATGATCAAGAAACACTGGACAATGGACAATCCCCGAGAAGCGTTCAGCTAAAATGTTGATGGTCTCTCAGCTGCTAAACGCTCCATTCTCTAGTCCAAACAGAACGAGGAACATGCCTTCAGGAGACTCGCTTTCTGCCAGCTGCCTCCACATAAAAGGTTATGAGCTTGTGAGTTACTATCCATATAGCAAATATGCCCGCACTACCGATGTTAGAGCAGGTCTTGTGGCCACGGAACCACTCCCATTTAATTAGGACCTTTGCGAGAGTTGGTCACCAGAGTGACGAATGTGTAAAAGCCTCCTCGCCAACCCTGGCTTATGTAAAATATTCTTCCTACGCTCCCAAACCCTGCCCTCTACATTGGAGATTCTAATACCATCCATCACCACCTGGGGGGTAGTGAGAGTCAGATCAAAATGGAGTTGACCTTTGGGCATCATCCACTTCAAGTTATAAGCAGTGCATTGAAAAACTTTCCACATAGTCAACATTGTCCGATGCTTACCAATGCTGGAGTAACCAGACCTATTGTGAGCGCCAATAAAAACCTCCGCTGGGACTATTGGAAAGGAATTTGGCCCAGCTTTACACGATTCACCAACCGCTATATCACTTGTACCCCCATAACATTTAGACCCATGTGACATAATAAAACTCACTACGCACTTGGTTTGAGTATAAAGCAAGGCTTTAATCAACTTGTTTCAGAACATGGAGGTCTAGTTGTACTTCACTAGTTCCTTGTCTTACAAAATGTCCCTGGACAGCTGGGCCCACGCCCGAGTATTTATACTCCTTGGACGGCGCCACCAGCTGGCCGTCCAGTGTTATTTCACAAGTAGTTTCTTGATGAATGATGAGATTTATAACACCATGTTAAGTTCAAGTCCAGGGTAGAAAGCACCTTTCACAACCTCAGGATGGCCCAAAGCAATTCACAGTCAGTGAAGTGTCTTTGAAGCACAGACACTGTTATAGTGTAGGGAAACTGCCGGCCAATTTGCGCACAGCAAGATCTCACAAACAGGAATGAAATAAAAGACCAGATCAGCTGGTATTTTTTTTTTTAGTGATGTTGTTTAAGGGATACTTATTGGCCAGGACACCGGGAGAACTCCTCTGCTCTTCTCTGAATGGGGCCACGTGACGTTTTCTGCCCACCTGAGAGGGCAGACAGGAGTCACCTCTCAACTGAAAGCTAGCACCTCTGACACTGCAGCACTCCCTCAGTATTGCACTGAAGTGTCAAAGAGGCTACTGAACAGTTAAAGCATGTCTGATGTCTACCTAAGCCCCTTGACACTTTGGAGTTTTTTTTTAAATAGTTTATCTTACTACTTTATAATTTGTTTTCTGAATGTTTTTCCCCCAATCTTTATTTTACCACTTATGCATTTGAAAATAATATGGAAGTGGATCATTGTCTGGAGTGGGGCTTGAACCCACAGCCTTCTGACTCAATGGAAAGTTCCCCAGTCAGCCAAGATCACAGACTTAAATTGAGTATTCAGAGGCGGCTGTTCCAGGACCAGAGCGTGCACTCACAAACACAACAAAACTCCTTTGCACTCCGGTGTAAACAGGCTTTCGCACCGGAAATATCCAGTGATTTTGGTAAAACAGACGCCAGCTTAACCCCACCCTAGCCTTCACATTCTCTTGTGTTGTATGTTAACTTACAGTTCCAGAAAAATGAAATATTCCTTGCGCGTTTCAAAGACGTCCACCAGCTGTAATATGTTCGGATGCTTCACCCTGGGAGAGAGAACAAAGCATTTCAGCATTGGCTGCATAAGCAAGGTGGTTATTCTCGCTAAAGACAGAATAGGGGAACAGATATCAAGAATGGTGAGAATTGCAAACCTCTGAGAAACCTGTCTGGTCTTTTTGAAATTTAATTGAGCTTAAATTAACCTCTCGATTTCGAAAACACATTTGTATACCAGTGCTTTTGTTTAAAGTTTACAGCTGAAAGATGGTTCCTAAGGGGTGATTTTCCGAGTATGTGCCCATGCCTTCGATGTTTGGATACATGCTGGTGGCGAGCAAGCTTCAACCCTGCCCCCACCAATGCTACTTGAAAAATTACCCCCCTCCCCCTTTATCTTTAAATAACCAATACCTTGGTGGCTGCTCGCATCTTGAGTCGTTATAAATCTCATCATTCATCAAGAAACTACTCGTGAAATAACGCTGGACGGCCAGCTGGTGGCGCCGTCCAAGGAGTATAAATACTCGGGCGTCGGCCCCAGCTTACCAGGGACATTTTGTAAGACAAGGAACTAGTGAAGTGCAACTAGACCTCCATGTTCTGAAACAAGTTGATTAAGCCTTGCTTTATGCTCAAACCAAGTGCATAGTGAGTTTTATTACGTCAATTTAATCAACTTGTTTCAGAACATGGAGGTCTAGTTGTACTTCACTAGTTCCTTGTCTTACAAAATGTCCCTGGAAAGCTGTGGCCAACGCCCGAGTATTTATACTCCTTGGACGGCGCCACCAGCTGGCCGTCCAGCGTTATTTCACAAGTAGTTTCTTGATGAATGATGAGATTTATAACAAGTCCTATGAACCCAACATAAACGACCTCACTCCCAACTTTAGTTGATTTGTATGGAAGGGGTGAAGTGTTTGGCACAAATTCAGAAAATGGCGTTGATTCTGGACCTGAAAAGGTCTGTGTTCTGGGACCTGCATTTCAATCAATTCACAATAAGCGCACTGTTGGGTAGAGGTGGGACACGATGTGACAGTAGCAAAGGGGGTGGAGGGAAGCGATGTCAGCTTGCGGTTCTCTTTTGCTGTTAGTGCCAGTAATCTGTTTTTTAAAGGGGCGTCACTGCCTAAATGTGGAGATTTTGGGGCCAAAAGTCACCTGATGCAGTGGTACGTTAACAACTCTGAGCTCCAGTGGGCAGCACACACGCTGCCAACCTACAGCGTGGCTTCAATACTTAGATCTTTGTGTAACTAGAGCCTGCTGTGAGATCACTTGCCGCTTCCCAAAGCCCCTTTGGTCATCTCAATGAATAAAATCTGGAGTCAAACCAGCTGAGCTTATTATTTACACATTAAATTATTAATAACATATATGGTTTTTCTTTATTTATGGGCGTTTGTTGGCAAGGCCAGCATTTATTGTCCATCCCTAATTGCCCTCGAGAAGGTGGTGGTGAGCTGCCTTCTTGAACCGCTGCAGTCCGTGTGGTGAAGGTACTCCCACAGTGCTGTTAGGGAGGGAGTTCCAGGATTTTGACCCGGCGATGATGAAGGAACGGCCGATATATTTCCAAGTCAGGATGGTGTGTGACTTGGAGGGGAACTTGGAGGTGGTGGTGTTCCCATGCGCCTGCTGCCCTTGTCCTTCTAGGCGGAAGAGGTCGCAGGTTTGGGAGGTGCTGCTGAAGAAGCCTTGGTGAGTTGCTGCAGTGCATCATGTAGATGGTACACACTGCAGCCACGGTGCGCTGGTGGTGGAGGGAGTGAATGTTTTTAAGGTGGTAGATGAGGGTGCCGATCAAGCGGGCTGGTTTGTCCTGGATGGTGTCGAGCTTCTTGAGTGTTGATGTCTGGTTTATTCATGTTAGTCTGGCGGGACATGAGTTTTTGATTTTTTTTAGATATATGGTTGTTCTTCTGCTCTGGCGAACTGTGCTCAAGTGAATGAGGTGGCGATTATGTATCAGCCACAGTGCTTTAAGGCCTCGCACACTGACCGCTAGCAGGAGCAGCCTTCGGTTTTGAGAATATGCAATAATCAGGCCTTCAAAGCATTGGGGGGGGGGGGGGGTGAAATCGACTAATCTGGGAGAATGAAATTAAACGAGCTGAAGTGTTTTTTTTTTATCTGAACCTATTTTGCGATTTTTTGTTGTTGTTGCTGTTTTGGCATCAAAGTCTGCATCTGATCTTTGAAAATCCTCCAGTTCAAGAACCTCACAATATCCAGAGACACATCAGACAACTGACCGAGGCTTCAATCACCTGCTTTTACCATGCCGTGATTTCAGGAGAGCACCACGGCACCAGGTTTCGTGTCTCTGCCTGCAATGGTGACTGGAAGACGCTGACCAGGATTACAGAGCTCGTTTTCTGTGCATGCACGCAGTGCTTTGACATCATTACGGGTTTCTGTATCAATCCGAACGTTTTTGGTGCTACTACTGTCATGATACCAGTTGCTCTAAACTGGCTCTGAATTTTTAGTGGAAAGTGGGGCAGTGTTGCCAGCAGAATAGGTCAGGGGGGAGAAATTCGGTATCGCCCCGTTTGGGGTGCAATTATTGGCCGGGCGCAAAGTTTAGCGCCTGGCGCTAATTATCGCCTCCGACTGCAAACTTGGCCTCTATCACCCCTGGAGGTGATTGGAGCGCTAAATCAGGCACTACACACCTCTCTTAAGGCGCTAACGCCGAGGAGCGAGGCGCTACATCAGAGCGCTGGCGAAGCTCATGTGATGGAATACAGACACACTGGCGCCGGCCAGTTCTTAAAGGGAAGGGTTGATCTTGCTCTCCAGCCACACCCTGCTCATTGCAGCCTTGAATCTCGGCCTGGAGAGACCTGTACATCAAATCTGCTAGAAAGAACAAAGGAGAGGCCCGGGGAAAGAGCTCAGAGTGCAGCCCCCATAGTCTCTTCTAAATCGATGTAAGGAAGGTCAAATCAAAGTGAACCTGCAAAGTGCTGCTCAGTACCCAAAACTCCTACACACAGCGTTGAATCTCTCCAGATGTCTCTCTCTCTCTCAGAATGCGTGGTGCAAAAATGTCGCCGACAAAAAAAGGCAGGAAGCGGCCGCCTTTAAATAGCGCTCCCCCAGCCCCTTCCCGACTGCAAAATGCTCCCCTCTACCTGTCGTTGCTAGCGGCAGGCGGAAAGGCAGGGAGCGTGGCACAATATCTGGTCCGGGGCGCTACCGGGGCGTTGCATGCTCGACTGACGTCATGATCTGCGGGCGCAGGAGATCGTGGCGGTAGTGTTTAGCGCCGCTGCAAAATGTCTGGTCAATTTCGCGAGCGGCGGAAACATTGTTGCGCCCGGGCGCTAGTAGCTTTGCGCCCCGTTAACGCCCTCTTAGGGCGCTAACGGGAGGCGCTAATCAACTGAATTTCCCCCACCCCCCGGGTCTTTTATATTTGCAAGGCCAGCTAACAGTAGGAGGAGTGCACTTTTGCCCTTGGGTGCACTATTAGTAACATAAAAGTAGCTATAGGTCTTTCTCAGAGGTTTCAGCTCCCTGTAACATTGGTGGCGAGCAAGCTAATTACTCAAGGGTCCTGTTCCTTTGTAGTTGTGAGGAACTTGAAAACTGTCAGGCTTGGCGTGTCAGATCAGAGAAGTTAGGATATCGTCTGGTTGGTAGCAAATTCGAGAGAGAGAGAAACCTTTTCTGCTGGTGGGGGAGTCGAGGACAAGGGGAGGTACCCTTAAAACCAGAGCCAGGCCATTCAGGAGAGAAGTTAGGAAACACTTCTACACGCAAAGGGTGGTAGAAGTGTGGAACTCTCTCCCACAAACAGCAGTAGATGCTGGCTCAATTGATAATTTTAAATCCGAGATCGATAGATTTTTGCTAGCCGGGGGTATTAAGGGATATGGAGCCAAGACGGATATATGGAGTTAGGACACACATCAGCCATGATCTCATTGAATGGCGGAACAGGCTCGAGGGGCTGAATGGCCCGCTCCTGTTCCTACATTCCAATGTAAATTAGCCGCTCTCTTGTTCTACTAGGTAAATAGGATCATTGGGACCAAATGCAGACGATAAAGTGAACCGTCTGTTTTGAGAAAGCACAAAGCCTAATGCATTTTTCAGCAAGGACTGATCAGGTAGGAATGACTGGTTTAAACCTGTAAACTATGGCTATGCCAAGAGTAGAAGAACAACAACACCCAAATTACATCTACAGGCAATCTGAAAGGTCACCTCATGTTGGACTTAAAAAGAATTATTGATTTCCCAGATCAAGTAGATATTTTCCATTTAATGTGGAGACACAATTTTTGTTTTTGTTTAGAGAACTACCAAAACATCGCAGAATAATCTGCTTTTACAAAAACACACATCATTTACATATTCATTAAAGATCAAAAGTTCTCTCTGGGCCCTGCTTTGCAGACATGGCCAATGATGTTAGAGCGCTGTAAACTAAAGATAAGGAGGAGGCCTGGGAATTCAGGGATTATGGACAGTTCAATGACTGGGGATATTCCGGGGTGAGATTGCAATGCCGAATACTTCTGTTTTCTACTAAAGCAGTGGCAGAGTTTTTGAGTAATCGCTAACACTTTTGTTACAGAAACCCTAACCTAAGACAGCTTTAAACAATTCTCTGCAAACAGAGAGCCAAATTACCCCTGGAAGTGGTAAGTGAAGAACATTATACTAGTCTAACCTTATCTTTTCTCCAAATAATAAATAACCGAGCGATGCACTGAACAAAATAATACAAAAACAGTGCAATTCAAACACAAATTCAGCCACAGATAAGCTCAACAGTCAGTGCAGGGTTGGGATGGAACAATAGGAAGAGCTTGAGAAGCGAGGTTGGCCGAGTGAGGACCGAGGATTCACGGCCACTGCTGTGACCAACGTCTTCAATACCTGGAGGTCAGAGAAGGAGAACTGGCCCAATGAGTCCTGGAGTGGTTGCAGAGATATGGAGGCCATGGCGAGATTTGAACACGAGGGTGAAAATCGCTAATCCAAAGGTCCGGCAGACATAGTCCACAGTAACCTGGAGCCTTTAACCCTGACTCTTGGCCTTTCCACCCACGAGTGGGGTGCCGGGTGTCCACCACGCAGCAATAAGCCCGCCCTAAATGGGCGAGCTGCTGCTTAGCTCAGTTGTTAGCACGTGTGTGGTGCAAGTTGAAAGCACTTTTGGCTTTGAGTCAGAAGGTGGTGGGTCCAAGTCCCACTCCAGGACTTGAACACACTCCAGGACTGTACTAAGGAACACTGAATTGTCAGAAGTGCCGTCCTTTGAATGAGATATTAAATTGAATGAGAGGCTGAAGGGATGTAACCTGTCACCCCTGATCCTCTCTAACTTTTACCGCTGCACAATAGAGAGCATCCTGACAAACTGTATCACAGTATGGTATGGCAGCTGTAGCTACTATGACCGGAAAGCCCTGCAGCGGGTAGTCAAAACTGCCCCGCATTACCGGCACCCGGCTACCGACCATAGAGCACATATACCAGAAACGCTGTTTACGGAGATCACGGTCCATCATCAAAGACCCTACCCAACCCAGCCACAGTCTGTTCGCCCTCCTGCCATCTGGGAGACGCTACAGATGCATTCGCACCCGTACGACCAGATTTAGGAACAGCTTCTTTCCCAGGGCTGTCATCCTACTGAACTCCACAAATAAACTCTAAAGCCTGCACATCTGCCAATGCACTTTATTATGGTTATGTTTATGTTAATGTATTACAAGCCAAATGTATGTTGAATGTTTAAATGTCTTAATCTAAATGTACACTCTCGGGAGCCGCAAGCCTACATTTCGTTGTACTGCACTTGTGCACTAACAATGACAATAAAAGTTGATTTGATTTGATTTGATTTTGATTTGAGTTGATTTGAAGACCCCCATCTGCTTGTTCCTGTGGCTCAGGTAAATGTTAAGGATCTCATAGAACAGTTAAAAAAAAGAGGGCTCCCCTAGTGTCGTGGTCAACATTCCTCCATCAACCAACACCACCAGAAACCGAGAACAACTGGCCATTCACCCAATTGCTGTTAGTCAGATCTTGCTGTGTGCAAACCTGTGCTAGTCTATATTGCCACTACCACAGGCCACCTCCTGCTGATTCCCACTGCTCTGTGTGAGAATAGCACAGTGGGCTTCTAAGAGGTGTTGGAATCCTTCTCTTATCACCGCAACATTTCCGCTGGGTTTTCTTTTTAAACGAAGGAAGGCCGTCCTTGGAAAGCAGATTGATCAGCATAATAGCAAGTGGAATGGATCTTCAGTGATTACCCTTTAAAATAATGCAGCCACATTGCACTTCAATGTACTGACAGCGAGTTATTACCGAGGTCTTTTCCTGACTGATTAGCGACCCATTAAAATGTTGCTGGGTGCTGAACTTGCCTCGGTGATAACTTTATGCTTATGGAGGAATGTCTTCACCCAGAGAGTGGTGAACCTGTGGAATTCTCTACCACACAAGGCAGTTGAGGCCAATTCATTAAATATATTCAAGAAGGAGTTAGATATATTTCTTAAGGCTAAAGGGATCAAGGGATATGGGGAGAAGGCAGGGACAGGGTACTGAATTTGGATGATCAGCCATGATCTCATTAAATGGCGGAAGAGGCTCGAGGGGCCAAATGGCCTACTCCTGCTCCTATCTTCTATGTTTCTATGATTCTATACAGAGTTGCCTTCACAGCCCTTCAACCCGCAGGCTTCAATCCTGAGCCACCAGCACCTTCCTTAGTACTCCGTATTTTGAATAAAATGTAAGCATATTAATATTATTTTAAGGTGCATTTTAGACATTGTAAGAACTGAATACAAATGTACAGAGGTTGAATGGCACAGTCATCACAAAAGACAACTTGCATTTATATAGCGCCTTTAACATAGTAAAAACGTCCCAAGGCACTTCACAGGAGCGTTATCGGACAAAAATTAACACCGAGCCAAAGAAGGAGACATTAGGACAGGTGACCTAAAGCTTGGTCAAAGAGGTAGGTTGTAAGGAGCGTCTTAAAGGAGGAGAGCGCGGTGGAGATGTTTAGGGAGGGAATTCCAGGGCTTAGGGCCTAGAAGGCTGAAAGCACGGCCGCCAATGGTGAGGCGGAGGAAGTCGGGGATGTGCAAGAGGCCAGAATTGTAGGAATGCAGAGGTCCTGGAGGGTTGTAGGGCTGGAGGAGGGCGAGGCCACGGAGAGATTTGGACATAAGGGTGAGAATCCAAAAGCCTAGTAGACTTACTTCTTCACAATGTTCTGTTTAAAAAAAAAAACCCTGTATGTTTGGCTAATTATTGTGGTCAAAGTGAAGAATGCTGTGAGCGAGTTCAAAAACGGGATGGACTTGCTGGCTGTGATGGTGTTTTCATGTTTCTAAGATTAGTGATGCTCTTGCGGGTAGTTGCATCCTAGGGTAAGTAGTATTGGCCTCACGCAGGGATCCAGCAGCCTGGGGGCAGAACTGGTTGGGAAGAAATGCATTAGAACACAGCCCATTTTTTATACCTCACACATTTAACTTCATGTCAAGACTGCAAATAAAGAAAGAGAGAATAAGACTTTGTTTTTTAATGGCTTCAATAGTCATTCCATCAACATTAATAAAAGAGAAATACTTTCTTTAAACTTGACAATTGCCTACAGCAACAGCATGGAAAAGAATGAAATGTTGCCGATTCTTAAGCCAGGGTTCAGTTTTTAGTCAACAAGGGATTCAACAGAAGAGGCGTACATAGTTTGAATAAAGTGCGAGTATGCTCACGAGGGACACTGATTAACCCCTAACTAAAAGTGGCGACAAAATTGCAGCGACTTACATGTTTAAAATCATGATTTCATTTTTTGCAGCCTTCCTAACTTTTCTTCCATCTTTCTTTAAAAACTTCTTGCAAGTGTACATTTTTCCGGTAGATTTCTCTTTCGCTCGGAATATTTCGCAGAACTCCTCCCTGTTTTTGAAAGAGAGAGAGAGAAAGAAAATAAGATACTAAATCTGGGGGAAAAAACAGGCAACGTTCCCCAGCAATTTGTTTTTCGGGTGCGCGGCCCCTTCAAATTCCCGCGCGGGCGCGAAATTTCACATCGGAAAAGCCGGCCCCGGGCTGTGCGGGACTGGCAGCCAGCTGTGCAGCTGCGCAGTTTAGATATACCGAATCAGGAATCTTGCGTGCGTTCTGGCAATAGTGCTGTGCCATCTACTCGTCCCCGAATACCCTCAATTTTAATTTCTCAATTTTAAATCTGCTCCTAACAGACTGAGTCTTTCCATGAAACACCCTCTGTCTCAGCTGGTTTCAGACTGACAAACCCTCTTCTCGGTGGGAGAATTTAGAGCTTGCCTTCCCTTATTCAATTAAAAAAAACCTGTGCTGCACCCTGCAGGTAAACCGGTAAAATTAATCAAATCCACTCACCCACCAGCTCTCACCACACCCTTGGCTTCTCCCGCGCATTTGAAGGTCCCGCCTGCCGGCCAGTCGCCATTGAATGAAATATTGATCAGCTGACTCAAACACCTAGAGCGCAGGGCGGCCAGAGCTGCAGACAGGGTCTTTTTTCAGCCGCACTGCATTGTGGGAAGGCAAAGCCACCATTCAACCCGCTCCAGGAATTTGCTCCTGAACTCAAACGGGCTGATAATCTCTGAGAGACCGGCTTCTGTGCATTGCACTGAAAAAAAATCAAAGACTCAGTATCGGGGACAAGATTTCTAAACCGGGGACTCTTCCAGGGACATTGTTTTCCTGGGGAACACGGGGACGTCTGGTCAGCCTAAAATAAGGGAGATTCATCTCATTGAAACTTATAAAATTCTAACAGGACTAGACAGACTAGATGCAGGAAGGATGTTCCCGATGGCGGGGGAGTCCAGAACCAGGGGTCACAGTCTAAGGATAAGGGTAAGCCATTTAGGACAGAGATGAGGAGGAATTTCTTCACCCAGAGAGTGGTTAACCTGTGGAATTCTCTACCGCAGAAGGCAGTTGAGGCCAATTCATTAAATATATTCAAGAAGGAGTTGGATATATTTCTTAAGGCTAAAGGGATCAAGGGATATGGGGAGAAAGCAGGGACAGGGTACTGAATTTGGATGATCAGCCATGATCTCATTAAATGACAGAACAGGCTAGAGGGGCCGAATGGCCTACTCCTGCTCCTATCTTCTATGTTTCTATGTTTCTATATTTCATTAGAATATGATCATTTAATTTCAAGGCAAAAATAATATCAGAGAGTAGGCTTTATGGAAGAGATAGGCCTCAATGAGATCAATGTAGCCACAGTGAGAACAATGCCACCAATAAGTTTTTCTTATCTATATATATAAAAAAGGATACTTCTGTCTGTCATTCCGTCTGTCTGTCTTGAATTAACTCGAAAGTTATAGAGCGTACCTACACGTGCGTTACGTCGAAAGAAAGCTGACGATTCCAGAACCGTCCTAAGCGTATTTACGTTTCGGCCGGACAAAAATTGTTCGCGCGTTATGCAAAAAACCTTCAAAATTAAACTCATTATCTGCTAAGTAGCATTGATTGACTGACGTCAAGGTTGACCAATCCTACAGTTCAGTCGCCTGATGGTTGGCCAATCGCTGTGTCTGTGGGCAGGACTAATGCTTTTCAACTCAGGCATCGGGCAGCCATTGCTTCACTACTTCCAGCTCAAACTACTCTGCTAATCCAACTTCGAAAAAGTTAGTATCTCTTTTAAAAATAACATAACATTTACCAAAAACGTTTTATAAGTACTTTCACTTTCATCTTTGAAGCTATTAAAAGGTAGAAATGTTGCCCGGCAGCAGATTCACACAGGGACAGACAGACAGGCCCCAAAGCCTGGGACTCGATTTAAACTGCCTGGCCCAAAACAGCCCTGGCAAAGCCGGGCTCCCCCAGCTAGTTTCTATATAAAATGACCTGGACTTGGGTATAGGGAGTCCAGTTTCAAAGTTTGTGGATGATACAAAACTTGGCAGCGTAGTAAATAGTAAGGAGGATAGTAGTAGACTTCCGGAAAAGTGTGAGGTAATGCATTTGGGGAGGGGCAACAAGGCAAGGGAATACACAATTAATGGGAGGATACTGCAAGGTGTGGAGGAACAGAGGGACCTTGGAGTGCATGTCCACAGATCTCTGAAGGTAGCAGGACAGGTCGATAAAGTAGTTAAAAAGGCATACGGGATGCTTTCCTTTATTAGCCGAGGCATAGAATAGAAGAGCAGGGAAGTTATGCTAGAACTGTATAGAACACTGGTTAGGCCACAGCTTGAGTACTGCATGCAGTTCTGGTCACCACATTACAGGAAGGATGTGATTACATTGGAGAGGGTGCAGAGGAGATTTACAAGGATGTTGCCAGGACTGGAAAACTTTAGCTATGAGGAATGATTGGATAGGCTGGGGTTGTTTTCCCTGGAACAGAGGAGGCTGAGGGGAGACTTAATTGAGGTGTATAAAATCATGAGGGGCCTCGATAGAGTGGATATGAAGGACCTATTTCCCTTAGCAGAGGGGCCAAGAACCAGGGGGCATAGATTTAAAGTAGTTGGTAGAAGGATTAGAGGGGAAATGAGGAAAAATGTTTTCACCCAGAGGGAGATGGGGGTCTGTAACTCACTGCACGAAAGGGTGGTAGAGGCAGAAACCCTCATCACATTTAAAAAGTACTTGGATATGCACTTGAAGTGCCGTAACATACAGGACTACGGACCAAGAGCTGGAAGTGGGACTAGGCTGGGTAGCTCTTTTCCGACCGGCACGGTCACGATGGGCTGAATGGCCTCCTTCTGTGTCGTAATTTTTCTATGGGGGGAATTGTCCCAGCCCTGGGGAAGTGGGTATGGAGGTGGGACAGCCGGGAAAATGGCAGAAAATGGGAGCGGGTACCGAACCTGCTCCCAACCCACCTCCGTGCCATCTTCTCGGGAGGTGGGTCCCCGACCCGCGCAGGGACCCGTCTCCTCGAGGCGGGAAGGGGATTACAGCCAATTAACTGCCTGTTAACAGGTAGTTAACAGGCAGTTTTGAGGCTTATCCCCATTTTACCCTGCAATTGCCGGCTTCCCGACGTCGGGAAACCCCGCCAGGATCAGCGAGGCGAGCAGTGGGTCTGCGGGGGTGAGAGGGATCGAAAAGTGCGCTGTGGAGGTGAGTGATGGGTGAAAGTGTGGAGAGAGGTAAGTAATGAGAGGTGAGTGTAAAGTGTTAGAAAAAGTTTACTTACCTTTGCTTCTTCCTGCAGGCTTCAACCCTTGGGGATCCAGCGGTTCCTCATCTCAATGGCAGAGATGACAGAATGGCTGCTGCATTCTCAGATGCAGCAGCCATCTGATTTCTGCTGAGGAAATAGGTTTTGGTGAGCCTTCAGTGCAAGGGCTCACCATAGAACAAAGATTGTCAGTGTTTGACAGCTTCTCTAAGCTGTCAAACGCTGACAATTCATCTGTCAAAAAAATTTTGACAGATGAAACATCATACGTTGACGTCCTCTGTCACCGGCTTTCCCTTAATTGGCCTGCTAAGCCCGCAGGGAAAATAGCGTGGGTTGGCCGGACGTCGTTGGGGGTGGGACTGAAACCCAACAACCAGCAGTCCCGCCCCCAACGCACCCCCATTGACAAAATCCAGCCCTCTGATTCAGGTCATAGACAGATTGGTGAAATGGGCAGACACACGGCAGATACAAATTAATTAATGCATATAAGTTTGAGAAACAACATGGAGAGGCAGTATAATCTAAAATGGTACAAAAGCAAAATACTGTGGGTGCTGGAAATCTGAAATAAAAACAGAAAATGCTGGAAATACTCAGCAGGTAAGACAGCATCTATGGAGAGTGAAACAGAGTTCAAGTTGATGACCTTTCATCAGAACTGAAAAAAGTTAGAGATGTAACAGGTATTAAGCAAGTACAGAGGCAGGGGGTGGGAAAGAACAAAAGGGACAGTCTGTTATAGGGTGGAAGGCAGGAGAGATTAAATTACAAAAGGATGATGGTGCGAGGCAAAAGGGGGTGTAATGGGACAAGTAAAGGAACAAAAGATGGGTCTAGAGGAGGTGTAAATGGGAATATCAGAATCAACAGCTGCAATCCGGAAAAATGTTGGCAGAGCTTATGATCTGTACCACTGTTACATCTCTAATATTTTCCAGTACTGATGAAAGGTCATCGACCTGAAACGTTAACTCTGTTTCTCTTTCCATAGATGCTGCCTGACCTGCTGAGTATTTCCAGCATTTTCTGTTTTTATTTATAATCAAAATGGTACTATTTTGAAGGGGGGGGTGGTGGGTGTAAGAGCAGAGGGACCTGGGGGGAGCATGTTCACATTTAAGGACGGGCTAGCATTTAAAGACTTAATACATCATTTACAACAAATATACATTCCTTTAAGGCACAAAAATCCCACAGGAAAAGTGGTTCAACTGTGGCTAACAAGAGAAGTTAAAGATAATATTAGATCAAAGGAAGAGGCTTATAATGTTGCCAAAAAAGTGTAATAAGCTAGAGGATTGGGAGGATTTTAGAATTCAGCAAAGGAGGACAAAGAAATTGATAAATAAAGGGAAAATAGAATGAGAGTAAACTAGCGGAAGACATAAAAACAGACTGTAAAAGCTTCCACAGGTACGTAAAAAGGAAAAGATTAGCAAAATAAATGTGGGTCCCTTACAGGCTGAGGCAGGAGAAATTATAATGGGGAATAAGGAAATGGCAGAGAAATTAAACAAATACTTTGTGTCTGTCTTCATGGAAGAAGATGCAATAAACTTCCCGGAAATAGTGGAGAACAAAGGCTCTAGTGAGAATGAGGAACTGAAAGAAATTAGTATTAGTAAAAAAAAAGTACTGGAGAAATTAATGGGACTGAAAGCCGATAAATCCCCATGACCTGATGGCCTACATCCTAGGGTTTGAAAGAGGTGGCTATAGAGATAGTGGATGCATTGGTTGTCATTTTCCAAAATTCCATAGATTCTAGAACGGTTCCCGCGGATTGGAAGGTAGCAAATGTAACCCCACTATTTAAGAAAGGAGGGAGAGAGAAAACGGGAACTACAGACCAGTTAGCCTGACATCAGTAGTGGGGAAAATGCTAGAATCTATTATTAAGGACATGGTAACAGGACACTTGGAAAATAATAATAGGATTGGGCAGCGTCAACATGGATTTATGAAAGGGAAATCATGTTTGACAAATCTGTTAAGAGTTTTTTGAGGTTGTAACTAGCAGAATAGATAAGGGGGAACCAGTGGATGTGGTGTATTTGGATTTTCAGAAGGCATTCGATAAGGTGCCACACCAAAGATTATTAAACAAAATTAAAGCTCATGGGACTGGGGACAATATACTAGCATGGATTGAGGATTGGTTAATGGAGAGAAAACAGAGAGTAGGAATAAACGCGTCATTTTCGGGTTGGCAGGCTGTAACTAGTGGGGTACCACAAGGATCAGTGCTTGGGCCTCAGCTATTCACAATCTACATCAATGATTTGGATGAAGGGACCAAATGTAATATATCCAAGTTTGCTGATGATACAAAGCTGGGTGGGAATGTAAGTTGTGAGGAGAATGCAAGGAGGCTTTAAGGGGATATAAACAGGCTAATTGAGTGGGCAGAAACATGGAAAATGGATTATATGTGGAGAATGGATTATATGTGGAGAAATGTGAAGTTATCCACTTTGGTAGGAAAAATAGAGAAGCAGAGTATTTTTTAAATGGTGAGAGCTTGGGAAATGTTGGTGTTCAGAGGGACCTGGGTGTCCTTGTACACAAATCACTGAAAGTTAACATGCAGGTACAGCAAGCAATTAGGAAAGCAAATGGTATGTTGGCCTTTATTACAAGAGGAATTGAGTATAAGAGTAAAGACGTCTTACTGCAATTATATAGGGCCCTGGTGAGACCATACTTGGAGTATTGTGTACAGTTTTGGTCTCCTTACCTAAGGAAGGATATACTTGCCATAGAGGGAGTGCAACGAAGGTTCACCAGACTGGTTCCTGGGATGGGGGGGGGGTTGTCCTATGAGGAGAGATTGAGTAGACTAGGCCTATATTTTCTAGAGTTTAGAAGAATGAGAGGAGATCTCATTGAAATATACAATGTTCTTACAGGGCTTGACAGGGTAGATGCAGGGAGGATGTTTCCCTGGCTGGGGAGTCTAGAACCAGGGGGTCACAGTCTCAGAATAAGGGGTCGGCCATTTAGGACTGAGATGAGGAGAAATTTCTTCACTCAGAGGGTGGTGAATCTTTGGAATTCTCTACCCCAGAAGGCTGTGGCGGCTCAGTCATTGAGTATATTCAAGACAGAGATCGATAGATTTTTGAATATTAAGGGAATCAAGGGATATGGGGATAGTGCAGGAAAGTGGCGATGAGGTAGAAGATCAGCCATGATCTTATTGAATGGCGGAGCAGGCTCAAAGGGCCAAATGGCCTATTCCTGCTCTTATTTCTTATGTTCTTATGTTCTTAAATGGGGCATTGACTACAAAAACAAGGAAGTTAAGCTAAACCTTTACAAATCACTAGTTAGGCCTCTGCTGGAGTATTGTGTACACCACACTTTAGGAAGGATGTCAAGGCCTTGGAGAGGGTACAGAGGAGGTTTACCAGGATTATACCAGGGATGGGAGACTTCAGTTATGTGGCGAGATTGTAGAAGCTGGGATTGTTTTCCTCAGAGCTGAGAAGGTTAAGGGGAGGCCCAGCAGAGGTGTTCAAAATTATGAGGGGTTTTGACAGAGCAAGTAGGGAGAAATTGTTTCCTCTGGCAAGTGGGTCGGTAACCAGAGGTCACAGATTTAAAATAATTGGCAACAGAACTGGAGGGGAAATGAGGAGAAGATTTTTCACACAGAGGGTTGTTCAGGTCTGGAAAGCACTACCTGAAAGGGTGATGGTATCAGATTCCATAGGAACTTTCAAAAGGCAAATGGACGTGTGCTTGAAGATAACCAATTTGCAGGGCTATGGGGAAAAAGCTGGGGTGTGGGACTAAATTGGACAGTTCTTTCAAAGAGCCGGCACAGGCAGGACGGGCCGAATGGCCTCCTTCTGTGCTGTAAGATTCTATGAATCTAAGTTGGAATCCGCGATTGTGGAAAGTTCTGGTTACAGGAATGAGGAGCAAGGGTGAAAACACCAGGGAAAAAGACCAACTCTCTCACTTGGGCTAAATTCCCTTCAGATCCAAGTCAGTTTGGCTCTGCGGATCTGACTGTTATTTAGCGTGCTGACCCCAATTTAATGCAGCCCCCTCTAGAGAATAAGAAACTGAATAGGGTGGAAGAGCAAAGGGATCTAGGGATACAGGTAAACAAATCATTAAAAGCAGCCCCGCAGGTCGGCAAAGCAATTAAAAATTATGACAAAGCACTGGGATTTCGAATTCAAAAGTGGTGAAATTATGTTAGACTTGTATAGGACCCTAATCAGGCCACACTTAGAGTACCGTGCACAGTCCTGGTCTCTACACTACAAAAAGGACATAGAAGCACTGGAGAAAGTGCAAAAGAGATTTACAAGGATGGTACCAGAACTGAGAGATTACAGCTGTCGGGAAAGATTGAACAGGTTGGGGCTTTTTTCTTTTAGAAAAGAGAAGACTTGGAGGTGACTTCACTGAAGTCTTTAAAATTATGGATGGACAGGGTAGTTGTAGACAGAACAGGGGGAATTATAACCCCCCAAAATGGGTGGGTTGGCGTCGGGTGGGACGTTAAAACGTTAAAGAATCTCAAACCCGACCCCAACCTGCATCCAACACGCCCACTTCCGGTTTCAACAGAGGGGGGGGGCGGGGGGCCGGGGGGCAACCAAGCTGCTCCCAGGAGGCGCGTGGCTCATTTAAATTTGTTCTGAAGAGGGACAAGGCGGACAATTTTCAGCAACTTCTCTTTTTATTTCAGATTTCCAGCATTGGCGGATTATTTTTCTTCTTTTTCATTGGTACCTAAGTTGGGCTAGGGACCTGATACGAGCGTCAGCTGGAGTTCTACTCTTTATACCAGCCTGGATTTCAGTCAGGTTTCTGCAGAGACAGTCTTAAAGAGGATAAAGAGGACAACAGGTGGTTCAGAACAGTCAGCTACCGAGCGACTTTAGAAAATACAGTAATCCACGAATCCAAAGGAATTGTCGGCGGGATTTAAACCCGCCCACTTCCGATTTTGCCAGAGGCGGGACAGGGGGTGGGCGACCAACCCGCTCCCAGGGGGCAGAACCTCAATTTAAATATTGTAATGAGGCTGGAAGCCTTTATTTTCCCCTCCATTTTCTTTTTAACTGCCTGTGGGCAGATTTCACACAATTCGTGAAATCCATCAGTTAAACTGAGGCAGGGACTGCTGGATCATAGAAACATAGAAACATAGAAGATAGGAGTAGGAGTTGGCCATTCGGCCCCTCGTGCCTGTTCTGCCATTTAATGAGATCATGGCTGATCATCCAAATTCAGTACCCTGTCCCTGCTTTCTCCCCATATCCCTTGATCCCTTTAGCCTTAAGAAATATAACTAACTCCTTCTTGAATATATTTAATGAATTGGCTTCAACTGCCTTCTGTGGTAGAGAATTCCACAGGTTCATCACTCTCTGGGTGAAGAAGTTCCTCCTCATCTCAGTCCTAAATGGCTTACCCCTTATCCTTAGACTGTTACCCCTGGTTCTGGACTCCCCTGCCATCGGGAACATCCTTCCTGCATCTAGTCTGTCTAGTCCTGTTAGAATTTTATAAGTTTCAATGAGATCCCCTCATTCTTCTAAACTCTAGCGAATATAAGCCCAATCGACCCAATCTCTCTTCATACGTCATTCCTGCCATCCCAGGTATCAGTCTGGTGAATCTTCGCTGTACTCCCTCCATGGCAAGAACATCCATCCTCAGATAAGGCAACCAAAACTGCACACAATACTCAAGGTATGGTCTCACCAAGGCCCTGTACAACTGCAGCAAGACATCCTTGCTCCTGTACTTGAACCCTCTCGCTACGAAGGCCAACATACCATTTGCCTTCCTAACCACCTGCTGCACCTGCTTACCTTCAGCGACTGGTGCACAAGGACAGCCAGGTCTCGTTGCACTTCCCCTTTTCCCAATCTATTGCCGTTCAGATACTAATCTGCCTTCCTATTTTTGCCACCAAAGTGGATAACCTCGCATTTATCCACATTATACTGCATCTGCCATGCATCTGCCCAATCACCCAACCTGTCCAAATCATATTGGAGTTTCTCTGCATCCTCCTCACAGCACACATGCCCACCCAGCTTTGTGTCGTCTGCAAACTTGGAGACATTACATCTAGTTCCCTTGTCTAGATCATTAATATATTTTGCTTTATACCTGCCTCCTGGATCCAGGGACCCGACCATAGCCACCCCCTGCGATCGGAGACCCCTCCCCAGGCCGCCGATCGCCTTCCTGGGTCTCCCCCGCCACCCACAGGCCTCCCCCAATGACGATGATGAGGCCGGCCACGATCCTCAAGCAGCCAGCCCCAATCTTCTGGCCCCCCTGCTAATCCTCTACCACTCCTCCCGTGATCCCCGAAGGCCCCCCCGCGATCCCCGATCTCCCCCGTGATTGCCAACCCCCCTCCCATTGATTGCCGCCTCCTCCCCGCCGACTCCTGACACCCCCCGCCGATTGCAGACCCCCCTCCCGCGATCCCTCCCCCAGCCCAACCCCTCGCGACTGAGGCCGGCTTGCCCGCAGCCAGCCAGCCTCTCAAGCTGAGGCTTCACATTCAAATTAGGCCCTGCCAGTAAAGTCGGCAGGGCCTGCGAGAAACCCGACCTCCCAGGTTTCCTGCCCGACTCCGACCCCACCCCTCGGCCCCCAACCCACCTCCCCGAAGTAAATTCCAGCCTTTGTCTTTGTCCCTTCTCATGCTCAACTCCCTTGGCCTGGATTGAAACAGAAGAATTTTTAGGAACAAGATCACTAGGCCTAAAAAGCCCAGGCCTTTCAGGAGTGAAGTTAGGAAGCACTCCTACACGCAAACGGTGGCAGAAGTTTGGAACGCTCTTCCGCAAACAGCAGTTGATGCCGAGTCAATTGTTAATTTTAAATCTGAGATTGAAAGATTTTTGTTGACCAAAGGTATTAAGAGATATGGGGCAAAGGCGGATATATGGAGTTAGGTCACAGATCAGCCACGATCTCACGGAATGGCGGAACAGGCTCGAGCGGCTAAATGGCCCACTCCTGTTCCTATCTTCCTATCTCTTTGTGATGGTTCAGCCCCAACTCCTCGCCCACTCACCATAGTTGCTCAATCCTTTCTGTCTGGAAAAATATATAGTTGTCCCTGACGGTAGCCATTTCAATGTCCTTCCCTTAATTTAATCCACAACTCTATTATCCTTTGGATCTAAACATTCTATCTGATTTTTCTTACTCAGCATATTGAATAATTTCCTCAGATGAATTTTGTCAGGTTCCTTCCAAATCTTGAAAACCTTAATTGGGTTACCTTGGAATTGCTTTTCCATAGAAAACAAGTCTTCCTTAACGTTTCTTCATAACTTAGGTTCCTAATACCTGGAATCATCCTGCTCATCTCTGCACCCTCTCTGGGGCAATAATATCCTTCCTATGATTAGGCAACCAGAATTTCATAAAATACTTCGGACAGGGTCTATATACAGCAACAGTTCAAACACTTTTGATTTCAACTCTATCCTTCTCCTTATGCAATCCAATATCATACTTGCCTTGTTGCTACTTGGTGAACCAAATGAACTGTTCTCATTACATGCTTTTTAATGGCCCAAAACCTCGGGCCTCCACGGGTGAGTACGCACGGGGTACTCACCCGTAGGCCCAATGGAAGTGCCGGTTTACTGCATGCACTGCGCATGCGCGGGAAACTGGCACTTCCGTTCCCCCTGAAAGAAGGGGTTCAGAGTTCGAACACGTGCGCAGGAGAGGCTGCGCGTGCGCATCGAACTTGCGTTTTTTTTGCAGGTTTTCCCGGGAGGGTAAGTCTCCAGAAGTTACACATATAAAAAGCAGGCGTAAGGCCTGCTTTTTACAAGGTAAGTGGTGAATTAATTAAAATTAAAACATTTTTCCCACAGGTTTATTATTTTTAAATACTTTAAAGCAAGGTAAGTTTATTTTTAGCCCCGTTAGAAAATAAAATTATTTTTTTCAAAAATTTAAATTATTGTTTAAAATAGTTATTTCATGTAATTTATAGTTTATTTAAAAAATGTGATGTTTTAAAAAAATTTATTTGAAGATTTAGTGATGTTTTGGGGCCCGTAGTGTTTATACGTTTTGACTTATGAATGAAGCATTCCCTGCTCCGATTGGCTCTCCATGGCCCACGTGATCCCAGGGGATGCATCGAACTAACTGCGCTCCTGGGATACGCAAGCACTGCGCGCCGGCAGTTGGAGCAGGCCCAGGATCGGAATTCCACAGGGGCCCACAGCTCAACGGCCGGCGCGCTAGGTAAGTGCAGGTCGGGGGCTTACACCCGCGGGAAGCCCCTGACTCGAATTTCTGGGCCATTATGTTCTTAGCTCCAATAACAGAAGCAGAAACTGGAATTGCCCCAAACTTAGGATGTTTACAACTGGCAGAAAGTAGAGATATTTTCTTCATCGATTGGATTCAATTGCAAGGCCTAGGAATGAAAGGACTTGGTCCAAATTCACTACATCTCTTTCAATTATCAAAGTGGCTCATCTTTAGAGTTACCATTCTGGAAAATCACATTAGATCTCATTAAGCTCCAGTATCAAGTATTGTTCACATCCATCTACTTCCAGTCTCCACAGTCAAGCTTTCTAACCTACACTTTAGTTGCATTGTATTCTGTGCAGAAGTGAAAGGGAGGCTGATGTGTCAACTGGCAGAAATGCTAATCTCCGGGAGCTAAGATACCTCAGTGGCTTTGCTGTGTACAGGAAACTTTCAATTTACCGGCACCTAAATAACCGGAAATCTCGGTTAACCGGCAAAATTCAGGAGTAGTTTCAGGTAAGTTTTACTTCATATTGTACTTGCCTTCCTCCATCTGTTGCTGTGCAAGGGTGTGGCTGCAGCTGTTGCTAAGCTACAGAGACGCTTGGAACTTGTGGCCATTGTTCTGAACCAGTTGCTAAGCAACAGGGTTTGTTGCTTTATACGGTGCTCTCAGCTCTCTGTATCTTTTACTATAGCGTTTGGTTATCCGGAATTTTTGAAGAATCGGCACCACGTCGGTCCCGTCGGTGCCGGATAAAAAAAAGTTTCCTGTACTTACGTTTTGACTGTTTGTCCCAGATCATATTTGTCCGTTACATCCGAAGGGTTGTTATAATCCTTTTTGTCACCGAGTGTTATGCAGCCAAAAGGCATTGCTGTTGTTCACCTGTGTGGAAAGCAAAACAAAAGCAATTGGTTAGGAAGTGCAATGTATAAGGATGTTGCACCACGAAAGCATCTTCGCAAGATCAATGTGGATGCGGGACAGCCCATTTTATCTCATAGATCTAGAAAATAACCCCAAGGTCTTGCCAAGCTGATATTGAAGAAGCACTTCCAGTGAGGTCAGCCAGTCCATGGCCAGTACAGGGGATCCAGTAGCATGGACAGCAGTCTCTGCAGAGGGTCCTCCTGCTGCCAGAGACAGTAGGGTTCACAGAATCACAGAATCACAGAAACCCCACAGTGCAGATAGAGGCCATTTCGGCCCATCGAGCCTGCACCGACACATATCCCACCCTATCCCCGTAACCCCACGTATTTAATCCCCCTAACACTAAGGGTCAATTTATCATAGCCAATCAACCTAACCCGCACATCTTTGGACTGTGGGAGGAAACCAGAGGACCCGGAGGAAACCCACGCAAACACGGGGAGAATGTGCAAACTCCACACAGACAGTCACCCGAGGCCGGATTCGAACCCGGGTCCCTGGTGCTGTGAGGCAACGTTGCTAACCACTATGCCACCGTGGTTGATACAGTTATATTACAGTGCTGTGCTACATCAGTGGTGCATGAAAAATCGTAGCATGATCCTTCCACTCCTTGCTAGAGAACATTGATAAGCCAACATTTTCCAACATATCAGTTTATTTGTGCAGCACAAGGAGCAGCAAGTGAACGAAAGAGACTTGTATTTGGGCAACAGCACCTAAGGAGACCCAAATTGGCAGTAGTCAAAAACATTGTACAGTATTCATAGAATCATAGAATGATGCAGCACAGGAGGCCATTCGGCCCATCATGCTTGTACCAGCTCTTTGAAAGAGCTCTCCAATTAGTCCCACTCCCCTGCTCTTTTCCCATAGTCCTGCAAATTTTTCCTCTTCAAGTATATATCCAATTCCCTTGGTTACCAGCCCTCCTGCCAGTGGAAACAATTTCTCCCTGTTTACTCGATTAAAATCCCTCATAATGAACACCTCTATTAAATCATCCTTTGTAAACATGTTAAATCATTTTTTCCCCCTAGTGTTGTTTGAGTGGCCTGCCAGTTGAGGTACCAGTCCAACAATGGAGAGATACTTCTAAAATGGGAACGTGTCTCGGTTGGCAGCACCCTCGGCCTCTGAGTCAGAAGGTTGTGGGTTCAAGTCCCACTACAGAGACTTGAGTACAAAAATCTAGGCTGACACTCCCAGTGCAGTACTGAGGGAGTGCTGCACTGTCAGAGGTGCTGTCTTTCGGATGAGATGTTAAACCGAGGCCCCGTCTGCTCTCTCAGGTGGACATAAATGGTCCCATGGCACTATATTTATCCCTCAATCAACATCACTAAAAAACAGATAATCTGGTCATTATCACATTGCTGTTTGTGGGTGCTTGCTGTGCGCAAATTGGCTGCGGCGTTTCCTACAGTACAACAGTGGCTACACTTCAAAAAGTACTTCATTGGCTGTGAAGTGCTTTGGAACGTTCGGTGATCATGAAAGAACATAAGAAGTAGGAGGAGCAGTAGGACATTTGGCCCTTCGGGCCTACTCCGCCATTCAATAAGATCATGGCTGATCTTCTACCTCATCTCCACTTTCCTGCACTATCCCCCTATCCCTTGATTCCCTTAATATTCAAAAATCTATCGATTTCTGTCTTGAATATACTCAACGACTGAGCCTCCACAGCCCTCTGGGGTAGAGAATTCCAAAGATTCACCACCCTCTGAGTGAAGAAATTTCTCCTCATCTCAGTCCTAAATGGCCGACCCCTTATTCTGAGACTGTGACCTCTGGTTCTAGACTCCCCAGCCAGGGGGAACATCTGCCCTGTAAGAATTTTGTATGTTTCAATGAGATCACCTCTCATTCTTCTAAACTCCAGAGAATATAGGCCGAGTCTACTCAATCTCTCCTCATAGGACAATCCCCCCGTCCCAGGAACCAGTCTGGTGAACCTTCGTTGCACTCCCTCTATGGCAAGTATATCGTTCCTTAGATAAGGAGACCAAAACTGTACACAATACTCCAGGTGTGCTCTCACCAAGGCCCTATATAATTGCAGTTGGAGGCAAAAAGAAAGAAAGACTTGCATTTATATAGCGCCTTACATGACCACCGGACATCTCGAATTGCTTTACAGCCAATTAAGTACTTTTGAAATGTAATCAATGTTGTAATGTGGGAAACGCAGCAGCCAATTTGAACACAGCAAGCTCCCACAAACAGCAATGTGATAATGACCAGATAATCTGCTTTTGTTATGTTGGTTGAGAGATAAATATTTGCCCCAGGACACCAGGCCGAACTAAATTTTTGCACATGATTTTATTTTTGATTTTAATTAAACTTAAAATAAAATTGTAACTAAAGATGTGATTGGCAATATGTCGAAATAAAGGCGTCAGGAAACTCAAAGCCCTTTACTGTGCTGATATTGCCGATTTAAGAGTGTGCAGAGAATGCCCATCCAAAGATCCGCACAACATCTCTATATGTGCAGCTACGCTACAAGTGAATTATTCACTTAACTGGAATTTCACTACAACCCTCAACTGCCTTCAGACTCTATGGGCTGGATTTTGATTGAGGAGGCGTGTAGGAGGCAGGACTACAACTTTCGGTGTTGTAGTCCCGCCTCCATCGAGTTGTGGCCAACCCACACGATTTTCACTTGATTGACCTTGTTGAGACCGCCCAGCGAGCTCAGCAGGCCAATTAAGGGCCACCCGACAACAGGTGACATCACAGATTGACATTTCATCTGTCAAGACCTTTTCACAGATGAAATATCAGCGTTTCACAGCTGTTTGAAACTGTCAAACATGGACAATCTGTACTCCAAGTTAATTCCTTCCTCTCAGGCTGATTTAGAGATCTCCCCAGAACAGAAAGCTCGCGGCCATTCTGCTTTCTGTGCCGGTGAGATGAGGGACTCCCGAGACCTGAAGGAAGGAAGGCTGTAAAGGTAAGTACATGTAAGTAAAACTTCTTTAAACACTTTACACACACCAAACACACTTACCTCTGCACTCATGCACCCTTCACTCACCTGAACACCGGACATCTCGACCCCTCCAAGCCCTTCATCCCAACGATCCGCCTTGCTAACTTGGCGTGGTTTGGAGCCGTCGGGCAGCCCACACTTCAGCTATGAAAATAGGGATTAGGCTAAAAACTGCCTGTTAACTACCTGTTAACAGGCAGTTAATTGGCACTAATCGCCTTCCCGCCTCAGGGAGGTGGATCCCAGTGCGGGGCGGGTACCCGCCTCCTTTGAAACTGGCATGGAGGCGGGTTGGGGGGCGGGATGGGTTCGTGCCCCCCCCCCCCGATTTCGAGATTTTAACCCCCCACACGCCTCCAATCCCGCCTCCACGGCCCAATGAAAATCCTGCCCTATGCTTACGATTACGTGGTAACAATTTACTATCAGCAAATCCTGGCGTTCTAACGGCGAGGTCACTGAACTGATCACCATGTTAGCAGACATTGGCTAATTCACTATCTTAAATGTAGCACAAGGGACCGTGTCAAACGCTTGTATCAATATCTGCATCCTCAATCCAGTCAGTGAACTTTGTGGACAAGAATAAAAAGGCACATCGAGGTTGCCAATGCTGCACATTGAGTTAATAACGTTGTTAGTTATGTTTGTGGCAGAAAGCTGTCCATGTATTATCGGTTTCGTGAGCATCTCGAAAGCCTCACAATTCCCGGACACGCCGAGTTAATTTTGATGCCACGAAACAAGACAACCTGAGATTGACGACTTGTAAAACTGGTGCTTTCAAAGTGAGGGATGAGAGCGCCGGGGAATGGAACATTTTCCAATTTCAGGCATGCAGTGTCAGCATAAAGAACTTCACAGATATAGCATGAGTTGATTAAAGATAAAGCTCGCTCTGCACTGCTCCAGCGAGTTGGGTCAGTCCCAGCCTCAGAAAAGCACACCCTTACTGCAATGGGATATTTTTCATGCCCCTATCAACCACCCCATGGCTCCTTTGAAGGAACTGTTTCCACTCGCAGGAGAGTCGGTAACCAGAGGACACAGGTTTAAGATCATTGGCAATAATGGCAGGGGGGAGATGAGGAGAATTTTTTTAACGCAGCGAGTTGTTCTGATCTAGAATGCGCTGGATGAAGGGGTGGTGGAAGCAGATTCAAAAAGTAACTTTCAAAAGAGAATTGGCACTCTACTTAAAAAAGATAAATTTACAGGGCTATGAGGAAAGAGCAGAGGAGTAGGACTACTTGGTATCTCTTTCAGAGAGCCGATACAGGCACAATGGGCCGAATGGCCTCCTTCTGTGTGGTATGATTCTATGATTCTTTGAGAGAGATGGTCAATTTAGTGTTGCGGGCTCACAATCAGTAGGGGCTGGTTTGAGATGGTTATTCCATATCGGATTCCTGTAGCCAACAGGCATTCATTCCATCACTCTGGGCCGAACATACCGACATGGCAAAAGTCAAAGGGCAGAGTGTTGATGAACTGCAGCACCCTCATTCTTCTGTGTACTGTTCGGATTAAACCAAGTCAACAAACAAGACCATCATAACTGCGGTTGTGGGATCAATGTGCTGCTTTATAATTAAAAATACACTGTAATAAGTTTTATGCCAGATTTTGTGTCTAAATATTAGTCTGGTTCATTGTATAAACAACGTTGGGATTTTGTGTCTAAATATTAGTTTGGTATATTGTGTAACAGCACAAAGATATGCTGAATACCCAGTAGGAAAAACAGAGGGGGCGTAAACTGATAGAATACATTGCCCTTTTTTTAAACTCCTGGATACATGACATACCCATGCTGCTCCTTGCTGTGCGGCCTCTTTACATTTTCATGAAGAGTTCTACACCGAGAACTGTGTAACATGATAAATTATACACGATGAATCACAATTTCACAGTTTGTATTCCGTACATATTAATAAGTTAAAGTAGATGGATATCTTCATACTACTGGGTTTTGGTCCGTGAACCACGTAGGAGTTTGGCTTGCATCTCTCTTTCAAAATCTCAGTGGATCATTAGTTTCCCCCCCCAAGTGAAGTGGATACACCTGCATTACTGTCATAGAAAAGTAAAAACCACCACTGCATTACGGAAACAGTCACAAAGAGTGGAAAAAAGAAAGCAAGACCACACATTTATACAGCGCCTTTCACAACAACCTCAGGCCGTCCCAAATCGCCTTACAGCCAATGAAGTACTTTTTTCAAGTGTAGTCACTGCTATCATGTAGGAAAATACGGCAGCCAATCTGCGCACAGCAAGCTCCCACAAACAGCAATGAATTAAAATGACCAGATAACCTGTTGCAGGTGTTGGTTGAGGGATAGATATTGGCCAGGACGCTGAGAGAACTCACCTGCTCTTCTTTGAATAGGGCAGTGGGATCTTTTACGTCCACCCGAGAAGGCAGATGGGGCACTGGTTTAACATTCGAAAGTTGACAGAGCAGCCACCCCTCAGTACTGCGCAGAAGTGCCAGCCTAAAAGCACATTAGAGGGCACTGTTAATTATTCTGTTCTAGCCAAGCAGGGGCTCACGATGGCAGTCTCTTCCTTTCACGATAAATTCTTAAAGGGGGTTCATTCAGTTCATATCTGAAGCACTGGCAGAAATCCAGACTGCCTAATTTTCTAGTCAGTCAGTATTCAGCTCAAGCACAGGAAGCACATTCGCAACTTCACTGACAGTGATTTATACTACATGCCAGGCCACTACTTATCCTGAAGTAAAATAATGATACAGCAAGGCTGGGCACAGAAATATCAGAAATTACTTTTTTTGCTATTCTAAACATTAAAGATATGCCAGAGGAGAGCGGTCTGTTGCTCACTTGCCTTCCTCTACCTTTAGTTTTCATACTGTCCTCTCTGAAGTATATGAAATATCACTGAAACACATTAAACTATATATTTTTTTTAAGTCTAAACTCCTGTCATTTCTTTCAAAGGTACTTTTTGGATAAATTCACCAGTATTTGGAGGATTGGGCCGAATGGCCTCCTTCTGTGCCGTTATGACTATGACTATGACTCTATGATTGGGGCAATGTGGCTAGTTACTCCTTGCTTGGCTCGGCTGAAAGCACTCGAGCCTGTAATCTAGGCCGACACTCCCGGGAGGTATGGAGGACGCGCTGCACTTTTGGCGATGCTGCCTTTCAGGTAAGGTGTTAAAGCAAGGCCCCCATGGCCTAGCAATTTGTTGGCACTGTGCCCATTATACAGGCGTACAGCGGGCGCCTAAGCCTCCAATACGATGGGTGCATGTGCGCAAGTGCACTGCTTGCCATATTGGATCGGGCTCTTCCGTAGGCGCCCAGGCCGCACACCAGAGGCACAGTGTCAGCCGTGGCTCAGTGGGCAGCACCCTCACCTCTGAGTTAGAAGGTTGTGGGTTTAAGTCCCACTCCAGGGACTTGAGCACATAAATCTAGGCTGACGTTCCAGTGCAGTACTGAGGGAGTGATGCACTGTCGAAGATGCCGTCTTTCGAATGAGTCGTTAAACCGAGGCCCCGTCTGCTTTCTCAGGTGGACGTAAAAGATCCCGCGGCACTATTTCGAAGAAAAGCAGGGGAGTTCTCCCCGGTGTCCTGGGCCAATATTTATCCCTCAATCAACATAACAAAAACAGATTATCTGGTCAGTATCACGTTGCTGTTTGCGGGAGCTTGCTGTGCGCAAATTGGCTGCCGCGTTTCCCACATTACAACAGCGACTACACTTCAAAAGTACTTCATTGGCTGTAAAGCACTTTGAGACGTCCGGTGGTCGTGAAAGGCGCTATAGAAATGCAAGTCTTTCTTCCTTTCTTTAAACGCTCATTAAAATATTTAAGTAAAGGTCTTACGCTTATAAAGGTGTCTTGCCCTCACTTTAGTACAAATAATGGAAACATTAACCAAATCCAGAACATAAAACAAATGTATCCAACGACTCAATTCCATCGGTGTCTAATAATTAATAGAAATAATTAAGAATTATGAGTGGCAGTCTGCGAACATGTCTCCTGCAAATGAAATCTGCAAAGCCTTCGTTGCCTGCCACATTGATATGTCCTGCATGTTCCGCGCAGGTCTAAGTTTAACCTGAAGTAATGCCTCTGCCTCACCAATTAGCTAGTCTATTTCCATTTATGCCATTTCCACTTGTCTTTTTTGATGATGGCTCAATTCAGTAGTCGGAAACATGCTCTGGAATCAACACCCACTAGATGTATTGTTTTGTTTCACATCTAATTCTTATTACAAATGCTAACCTATCAATGGTTCATCTCTCAATGCACAGAACTACCCAGTCTAAATATTCGACTCTCGGCTCTTCAGTGTCATCTTTGTATTCAGGCAAGAAGCAGGATTTCTTCAAATAAACTGGGTGTTGTACTATTGCATTTTTATTTTATTTGAAATCACTCAAATGGTAGAAATTCTGTTACACACTTAACAGGCATGCTCTCAAATGCTGGTATTTCTACTACCTAGAGAGACATCTAAAACACTATCATACAAACAATGACGGACAGGATAAAGACCCTCTGGTCCATCCAGCCTGTCTCACACAATTGCGATACCTTGTGTATCACAATATATACACTCCACCCCACCCGAAACCATATGATCTCCTGGGAGAGGCGACAAACCAGATTAAAAAACCCAGGCCAATTTGGGGAAGAAAAATCTGGGAAATTCCTCTCTGACCCATCTAGGCGATCAAAACGAGTCCAGGAGATCGCTCTGGCCCTGAATTCCCTGCAGTGCCTACCTTCTGTAAGAGCTGATCTCCGCCCCAGCCAGAAACAGGTCCAGCTCTCGCTTGAAGGAATTCAGCGAATCAGCATCCACCGCACAAGACGGCGGCCTGTTCCAGCGGTATCAAATATATAGGTGCAGGGATCAGAGGGACTGGGTTATAACACTGTTGTTTCACTTGTGTGTGAATTTAGCCCAAGCTAATGGGGGGATTGCCTTCTTCTGTGTTAGAAACAAAAAACAAAGAAGTTTACAAGTCTGGCCATGGTCAACCCACCTTCCAGTGGGCACAGCTCCACTGTACAGAACAACCATTACCATGGCACGAGTTGATAGTCACACCCAGAGATGGCAACATTAGAGGGTGTTATTCTGTCTTCAGTGCTTTGAGAGATAGAATTGGACCTTTGGTTGAAGTTGATCTTCTTTGCCCAACCTTCCAAGTGCTCTGACGCACAAAACAGTGGCCCTGGAGAGCTGATAACTTAAGGACATTTCATGCCTGAACTGGTCTTGGGACGCTCCAGGTTGACATTAGTCAAATTTCAAAAGGTGGCTCCAATTGTCTACAGCAAACTCTGCATAACCATTCCTCCCGACTGGGAAATATTTCACAGAGAAAGGAGGAGAAGGGCGGTGGATAATTGGACCAGGGCATGTAGATGTGATTCATACATTCGGTCCTTATTTTATATTTTCATTCATAAGTCTATATTAATAATGGAAACTGAATATGATAACTCGCTAGACTGAAAGGATGGCCTCCTGCCAGTGCTGGTACTGCAGCACCCTCACTGGGAGAGGGTGCAACCTACAGTGTGAGAAGTTTACGTAACCAGTGTCCACTATAATTGCGGAGACAGGAATTTAGAATAGAAAAAGTTGACGGGAATTGCGGGCAGACATATTTCATAGACAGACAGTGGTTCAGATTAAAATGAATGCTGTTCTTTAACCATGCATAAACTGGAGCACCAGAGTCAATCCATCTACAATAGTATAGAAAGATTCTTTTCAGCGAAGAATAAATTACGATAAAGGCTTGCTTTGACCTAGGATGGGACTGGAGATGAGAACTGCAATGAGAAAGGCAAAAACAGGAAGGCAGATTATTATCTGAACGGCAACAGATTGGGAGAAGGGGAAGTGCAACAAGACCTGGGTGTTCTTGTGCACCAGTCGCTGAAGGTAAGCATGCAGGTGCAGCAGGCGGTTAAGAAGGCAAATGGTATGTTGGCCTTCGTAGCGAGAGGGTTCGCATACAGGAGCAAGGATGTCTTGCTGCAGTTGTACAGGGCCTTGGTGAGACCACACCTTGAGTATTGTGTGCAGTTTTGGTCGCCTTATCTGAGGAAGGATGTTCTTGCCATGGAGGGAGTGCAGCGAAGATTCACAAGACTGATACCTGGGATGACAGGAATGACGTATGAGGAGAGATTGGGTCGATTGGGCTTATATTCGCTGGAGTTCAGAAGAATGAGAGGGGATCTCATTGAAACATAAAATTCTAACAGGACTAGACAGACTAGATGCAGGAAGGATGTTCCCGATGGCGGGGGAGTCCAGAACCAGGGGTCACAGTCTAAGGATAAGGGGTAAGCCATTTAGGACTGAGATGAGGAGGAATTTCTTCGCCCAGAGAGTGGTGAACCTGTGGAATTCTCTACCACAGAAGGCAGTGGAGGCCAATTCATTAAATATATTCAAGAAGGAGTTAGATATATTGCTTAAAGCTAAAGGGATCAAGGGATATGGGGAGAAAGCAGGGACAGGGTACTGAGTTTGGATGATCAGCCATGATCTCATTAAATGGCGGAGCAGGCTTGAGGGGCCGAATGGCCTACTCCTGCTCCTATCTTCTATGTTACTATGTTTCTATGTGTCAAATACCTTGATAACTCTTTGGCAAGTTACACCTCGGCACTGTGATACTAAGATGGGAGGGAAAGTAGTGAGTGAGGAGGACATAAAAAACCTGCAAGGGAACATAGACAGGCTAAGTAAGTGGGCAGAGATTTGGCAGATGGAATACAATACTGGAAAGTGTGAGGTTATGCACTTTGGCAGGAAAAATCGTAGAGCAAGTTATTATCTTAATGGCAAGAAACTGGAAAGTACTGAAGTACAAAGGGATCTGGGGGTCCTGGTGCACGAAACTCAAAAGGTTAGTATGCAGGTGCAGCAAGTGATTAAGAAGGCCAATGGAATGTTGGCTTTCATTGCTAGGGGGATAGAATATCAAAATAGGGAGGTATTGCTTCAATTGTACAAGGTATTGGTGAGACCGCACCTGGATACTGCGTACAGTTTTGGTGTCCATACTTAAGAAAGGACATACTTACTCTCGAGTCAGTACAAAGAAGGTTCACTTGGTTAATCCCGGGGATGAGGGGATGGCCATATGAGGAGAGGTTGAGTAGATTGGGACTCTACTCATTGGAGTTCAGAAGAATGAGAGGCGATCTTATTGAAACATATAAGATTGTGAAGGGGTTGGATCGGGTGGATGCGGGGAAGATGTTCCCGATGATGGGTGAAACTGGAACTAGGGGGTGTAGTCTTAGAATAAGAGGCTGCTCTTTCAAAACTGAGATGAGGAGGAACTACTTCACTCAGAGGGTGGTAGGTCCATGGAATATGCTGCCCCAAAAAGCTGTAGAAGCTACATCATTACATAAATTTAAAACAGAAATAGACAGTTTCCTGGAAGTAAAGGGAATTAAAGGTTACGGGGAGCGGGCAGGAATTTGGACATGAGTCTAGGTTCGGATCGGTCATGGCCCTGTGGGTAGCGGAGCGGGCCCAGGGGCCGTGTAGCCTGATCCTGCTCCTATTTCGTGTGTCTAATTCTGTTAGATTCAGGAGATGGTTCTGTGATAGTGGATTGGCGGTTAGGATCAGATCAGCCATGATCTTATTGAATGGCAGAGCAGGCTCGAGGGGCCGATTGGCCTACTCCTGCTCCTATTTCTTATGTTCTTATGTTCTTATGTATGCTTGTTTTTTTTTAGTATACCTGTATTTTTTTAAATCTTCACTTCAGCAGTCTGCATCAATTAGTCCCTGTAATATTGGCCTGGATTTTGCGGTCGGCGGCATGCCTACGGAGTACACCGTTGGCATCCGACTAGCGTGCGCACTTACCTGATGGGGACCCTCCTTCGCCAACTTGCTGTTTGACGCTGCGGACCCCAGGGGCGCAGCGTGTGCGGAAACATACCTGGGATCACATGGGTCGGTGCCCCAGTCAGTTTCCATTATTAATATGGACACAGGAGCTTATGAATGACAAATATAAAATAAGGACCGAATGTATGAATCACATCTACACTCTCTGGTCCAATATTTGGAGAGCTGATCTTTGAGGCTTTCTCAGAGAAAGAATAAAAGGGAAATTAAAAAACAGGGAAAAGAATAAATAAATCCAAGGAAAAGAGGAAGCAGATTCCAGCAGTTTAATGGCACTCGGGAGAAACAGGGTGAAATTCAGTTAAATTAATATCTGCCACATTCCCATTTCTTTTAAAGAAACACAAATTTAACAACATCCTCTCGGTTATTAGCTTACTCTCAGAGTACCCACCGCAAATTCTGGCCCAATGTCTTTTAATCTTAAAGAAATAATTAAGAGAGTCAACGCTTTTGTGATATGTCAGATAACGCTGCTGCTTTGATCCCGATTGATTGACAGCCCTCTCTTCAAAAGGAAATATGACTTGAAACCTGAAAGTTATTGTGGACATGGACCGTTGCAGAAAGATTAAAAGAGAGCTCCGAGAGATTTTTAAAAATAAAAACAAGTTCGGCGCAAAAAGTGTTTGGAAAAACTTTCAAAAAGTTTCTACTGAAGGAGAAAGTAATTGCCGCAGACTGAGGCTTCGATAGTGTTTAATACTGAAATAGAAACAGAACCTGCTGGAAATACTCTCAGCAGCTCAGGCAGCTCCTGTGGAGAGAGAAACCGAGTTAACGTTTGCAGGTCGACCACCTTTCCTCAGATCCTCTGGCGGTTTTCCTCAGACTGTCATCTGTTCTGATATGGAGATCAGGTATTCGCCATACATCGAAGTGGATTCTACCAGTATGTGAGCTGCAGCATCTTATTACATTAACGCACTACATCAGTATACTGCCTGCTCAGATATGGATCTGTTTCTATTTGAAGAGAAGTAAGTTCCCGTCAAGGAAAAAGGAAGGCTTTTTTTCCCCCTCCCCTTTTCGGCTGGGTGCTGAGACATGGGCACCAGTTGCCTTGTCCAAGGTGGCCAAATTATGCCCTTCATTTGTGAGTTTAAGTATTGAGTGACACCGGATTCTTTTACTCCATACAAGCCAAATCCAACCCTCTTTTACCCCAATCATCCACCTGCACCTCCTTGCCAGCAAAGATTATTGAAAGAAAGACTTGCATTTATACAGTGCCTTTCACGACCACCGGACGTCTCAAAGTGCTTTACAGCCAATGACAGCACTTTTGAAGTGGAGTCGCTGTTGTAATGTGGGAAACGTGGCAGCCAATTTGCGCACAGCAAGGTCCCACAAACAGCAAAGTGATAATGACCAGGTCATCTGTTTTTGTTATGTTGGTTGAGGGATAAATATTGGCCCAGGACACCGGGGATAACTCCCCTGGCTCTTCTTTGAAGTAGTGCCATGGGATCTTTTACGTCCACCTGACAGAGCAGACGGGGCCGCGGTTTAATGTCTCACCCGAAAGACGGCACACTCGACAGTGCAGCACTCCCTCAGTACTGCACTGGAGCATCAGCCTAGCTGTATGTGCTCAAGTGGTGCTGGATAACAATCAGGACTGGGAACTGTGGCTGTTTTTCCTCCTCGCTGGCTCCGGTACACTGAGTCCATTCGCAGCAAGCTCTACAGCTGTGATCAGCCGTATGGCCTACTCCTGCTCCTAATTCTTATGATAATACTGGGGTGCTGCCTGCCAGAGGTAACAGTCTCGGAAAGGCTATTTAAAGGTATGTTGGCTGACAGGCCAATTCCCTGCTGTAGCACAATCTGCTACAAAAAGGGAGGTCTATGCAGTAGATGGGACGGGCTCAGTAAAACCCGTAGCCTCAACAAATTTTTCTTTTTATGCTACGACGATTTTTGAAATATATACTAGGGGCTACTGACTATTGCAGTGCAGAGATGAATACACAGCAGGATAGCTAAGCTGGTTCCAACAGAGAGTCATGGCAACGCCAGGGAGGAGATTAAAAAGAATAATTTTTTCCTTATTATTGTAACTGTGAAAACGTTGATCAGGCAAAGTCTGCGCTTCCAATCGCTACACAATTGCTCTCTTAATTACTACACAACAGAGGCTCCACCATTGATCAATATTGGTGAAAAAATACACAAGGGAGTGCGCCCGGCTTTATACTCGGATCTACTTTTCTGCTAAGATAAGCGACTGAAGAAATATATATCCCATAGCTCCTACGTAGATTTGTATGAGCTGTTCTTCTGGAAGCTTGCTATCAGCGGGGAGCCTTGGCTATGGGCCCCACAAATTGGGAAAGCATGGGTGTGCTGTCCAAGATTTTACATCCATTCATCTTAATGGGTGGAAAATCATGTGCAATACTGCCATGATTTCCTGAGTAATGTAGATGTAATTTCTCGATATGTCCAGAACGTCTGTAATTTCCTGGTACGTGCAGAGTGCCTGTGATTTCCCGATATGTGCAGAGTGCCTGTGATTTCCCGATATGTGCAGTAAGCCTGTGATTTCCCGATATGTGCAGTACACCTGTGATTTCCTGCTATGTGCAGTATGCCTGTGATTTCCTGCTATGTGCAGTACACCTGTGATTTCCTGCTATGTGCAGTACGCCTGTGATTTCCTGATATGTGCAGTACGCCTGTGATTTCCCGATGTGTAGTACGCTTGTGATTTCCTGCTATGCGTATTACGCCTGTGATTTCACAATGTGCAGTGCACCTGTGATTTCCTGATACATGCAGAGGTCCTGGGATTTCCTGATATATGCAGAGCACCTGTGATATCCTGATGTGTGCAGCGATTTCCTGATGTGTGCAGTACACCTGTGATTTCCCGATGTGCAGTACACCTGTGATGGCCTGATCTGTGCAGTGTGCCTGTGATATCCTGATGTGCAGTACGCCTGTGATTTCCCGCTATGTGCAGTGCACCTGTGATTTCCCAGTGTGTACAGTGTGCCTGTGATTTCCCGGTATGTGCAGTGCGCCTGTGATTTCCTGGTATGTGCAGTGCGCCTGTGATTTCCTGATCTGTGCAGTGCACCTGCGATTTCTCAGTGTGTACAGTGTGCCTGTGATTTCCCGGTATGTGCAGTGCACCTGTGATTTCCTGATCTGTGCAGTGCACCTGTGATTTCCCGGTATGTGCAGTGTGCCTGTGATTTCCCAGTGTGTACAGTGTGCCTGTGATTTCCCAGTGTGTACAGTGTGCCTGTCATTTCCTGATCTGTGCAGTGCGCCTGTGATTTCCCAGTGTGCACAGTGTGCCTGTCATTTCCTGATCTGTGCAGTGTGCCTGTGATTTCCCAGTGTGTATAGTGCACCTGTCATTTCCTGATCTGTGCAGTGTGCCTGTGATTTCCCAGTATGTGCAGTGTGCCTGTGATTTCCCAGTGTGTACAGTGTGCCTGTCATTTCCTGATCTGTGCAGTGCGCCTGTGATTTCCCAGTGTGCACAGTGTGCCTGTGATTTCCCGGTATGTGCAGTGTGCCTGTAATTTCCCAGTATGTCTGTCATTTCCTGATCTGTGCAGTGCGCCTGTGATTTCCCGGTATGTGCAGAGTGCCTGTGATTTCCCGGTATGTGCAGTGTGCCTGTGATTTCCTAGTGTGCGCAGTGTGCCTGTGATTTCCCAATATGTGCAGTGTGCCTGTGATTTCATGATCTGTGCAGTGCGCCTGTGATTTCCTGATCTGTGTAGTGTGCCTGTGATTGCCCGGTATGTGCAGTGCGCCTGTGATTTCATGATCTGTGCAGTGCGCCTGTGATTTCCCGGTATGTGCAGTGCGCCTGTGATTTCATGATCTGTGCAGTGTGCCTGTGATTTCCCAGTGTGTACAGTGCACCTGTGATTTCCCGGTATGTGCAGTGTGCCTGTGATTTCCTAGTGTGCACAGTGTGCCTGTGATTTCCCAGTATGTGCAGTGCGCCTGTGATTTCGTGATCTGTGCAGTGTGCCTGTGATTTCCTGATCTGTGCAGTGTGCCTGTGATTTCCTGTTATGTGCAGCAGGTGGGCAGGGCTCACTGCCGGGACTGCACTCGTGGAAAATTGTCCCATTAAAATCACGTAAATTTCAACATAGAAGTGGACCAGGTCTCTGCGAGGGCAAGCTGTAAAGCAGAGTTGTCTACTCCAATCCCATTTCCCTGCTCTTTTCCAGTACCCTTTAATATTTTACTTCAAGTGTTTATCCAATTCCCTTTTAAATGCTGTAATTCTCTTGGCTTCAACAGCCACTTATAGTAATGTATTCCATACATTAAAACTCTTTGCACACAAAAAAATTATTCTAACCTCACCATTTTTGCTTTTAGTACTAATCCTAAATTTATGTCACCTTGCTTCCGTTTCACTGGCCATGGAAATAATTTTTCATTGCATACCGACTCAAACCATTGAAGGTTCCCACTAGATGCCCCGTTAGCCTCTGCTCCAGTTAATACAGTCCTGGTTTTTCAAGTAACAACAGAAAATGCTGGGAAACACTCAGCAGGTCACGCAGCATTGTGGAGAGAGAAACAGAGTCAATATTTCAGGTCGATGACCCTTCGTCGTCAGAGCTGGAAAAGGTTAGAGAAGTAACAGACTTTTAAGCAAGTGTAGGGCAGGGGAAGGGGGGAGGGGAGGAAAGAACAAAGGCCTGTGATAGGCTGGAAGGCAGGAGAGATTAAAAGACAAAAGGGATGATGGTACAAGGCAAAAGGAGCTGGTAATGGGACAAGTTAAGAAACAAAAGATGACTCTAGATGAGGTGTAAGTGGCAATGGCAGAATGATCAACAGCTGCCATATGAGAAAAAAAAAGGGAAGAAAATGATAGGGGCCGAGATAGTCTGAAATTGTTGAACGCGATGTTGAGTCCAGGAGGCTGCAAAGTGCCTAATCGAAAGATGAGGTGCTGTTCCTCGAGCTTACGTTGAGCTTCGCTAGAACAGTGTAAGAGGCCGTGGACAGAGAGGTCAGAGTGTGAGTGGAGCGGAGAATTAAAGTGACAGGCGATTGGAAGCTCGGGATCACGCTTACAGACTGAACGGAGGTGTTCCGCAAAGCGGTCACCCAATCTGCGTTTGGACCCCAATGTAGAGGAGACCGCATCGTGAGCAGTGAATACAGTATTGTTGTGTATGTACCTTTAAGAGAATAACTGGTCTCAGACTGCAGTACCGGCAGTGACCACCCCTGTATAAAAGGCGCTAGTGAGCCTCTGTTGTTTTCAGTTTCACTATTGACTTCCATCAGTAAAGACTTGTTTTGTTCAACTCCTGCTGTCCGTGTCTCAATCATTCACGGACATAATACTGGCGATGAGCAGATACGAACCTACCTACAGTCTGCACCACCTCCTGGGATCCATTCCTACAGCGAAGTGAGCAGAGGTCGAGGCCAGAAAGAAAAGAAAGTAAGAGGCAGTAGAAACGGGCGTCAACCGTGGGCATCCGCCCCTGTGTTAGCGGAGTTGAAGATTGCTGGAGAAGCTGTCGGAAGCGGGGCCTGGTTCCTGTCGACGGTGCTTCAGCTAATCGGGCTGGTGGAAGGTAGTACACTGATCCTTCCTGGGCTGCGGCGGTCGCAAACTCGAGCGGGTGGCTTGCAACGGGGCCGAGCAGCGTTGTCGGGAAAAAAGAGAGAGAGAGGGTGGAGCACACAGGGCGTGGCCGGTGCTACGAAGCTGGGCTGCGTATAGACCCGAGAAGAGGGAGGCAAGAGTCCCACAGGGTTGTTCCAAGACGGGAAAATAATAAGCAAGGAAATATTAAACGCGCAAGAAACCGCGAGGAGCTGCAGGTTGCAACGGGGACCGCGGAAAGCAGCGCTAGCAACAGCGGGGAAGAAGGCAAAGCACGGGAGGCGCCATCTTAATCAGCGGGGAAGAAGGCAAAGCGCGGGAGGCGCCATTTTGTTAAATCGGGGAAGAAGGCAAAGCGCGGGAGGCGCCATTTTAGATTTGCAAGATGCCGAAGACTGGCGGTATCACTGCTTTTGATAATACTATAGAGGACTGGACCACGTATGTGGAAAGAGTCGAGGTATATTTCGAGGCAAACGAAATAGCTGATGAGAAAAAGGCATCGGTATTGCTAAACTTAATGGGCGCTAGAACGTACGGCCTATTGCGGGACCTGATTACTCCAGCCAAACCGAAGGTGAAGAGTTTTAACGAAATTGTTGCTGTCCTACAGGAACACCTAAACCCTGCACCGCTGTTGATAGCAGAAAGATTTAAATTCCACAGGAGAACTCAGCATAAAGATGAGAGCAATGCTGAGTACCTTACAGAACTACGCAAGCTATCAAAGCACTGCCAGTTCGGAGAAGGACTGGCAGATACCCTACGGGACAAATTTGTCTGTGGACTCCTGAGTGAAGGAACACAGAAGAAGTTACTATCAGAGAAAGAGCGGACGCTAGATAAGGCTTTCAGCGTGGCAGTATCGTATGAAGCAGCAGCCAGGGGAGCTGCAGAAATACAACAAAAGCCACAGGAATACGGCACCCACGAAATGACACGGGGATTTGCAAAATGTTATCGCTGCGGCAGAACTAACCATGACCAGAAGGACTGCTGGTCCAAAGACAAAATATGCAGGCAATGCGGAAAGATGGGACACATTGCATGGGTTTGCAGGTCTGGGAAGAAGACCAGCGACAACAAAAAGGCTACTAAGGGACCGTACAAGAAAGTACAAAAGATGACGGACAGTAGTTCCGAAGACCAGATGAGCGATAGTGAATCCGGGAACAGGAGACTAAGCTGTCTCAAACTTCACAATGTAATCGCAAAAGAGGATCACCGAACCATTTGGGTCACCCTCACGAGAGCAGGGTCCCAAGCTAAAATGGAATTGGATACAGGATCAGCGCTAACCGTCATGAATCGACGAGACTACGAGTGGCTATTCTCACACATACCCTTGAGAGAGACATCCATTGTCTTGAGGACGTATACGGGGCAAAAAGTATACCCCAGAGGAAAAATAAGGGTGCCTGTCGAATACAACGGCAAGAAAATATGGAAATTGTATCTCTACATACTGCCAAATGGTGGACCACCGTTATTGGGACGTGAATGGATCAGGAAGATAAACTTAGATTGGCACTCCATTCATGCAATGACGGTGGACGGTAAAAAAGATGAAGACGTCACTCCTGGACGATTGTCAACAATCTTAGCTAACGCCAAAGAGGTATTTCAACAAGAACTGGGCATGCTTAAAGGCGTAACCGCCTCGATAAAAATAGAAGAGAATGCAGTTCCCAAGTTTTTCAAAACAAGACCGGTACCATATGCAATTCGCCCAGCCGTCGAGGCAGAGCTGGAGAATCTGGAGAAGGCGGGCGTGTTGTCTAAGGTCGACTGGAGCGAGTGGGTGACACCCATCGTTCCTGTCATGAAGAAAACGTTAAGCAATAAGTCCGGGGAGCCAAGGAAGATTCGCATCTGTGGGGATTTCAAGGTGACGGTGAACCCAGTCCTTCACACAGTACAATATCCTCTTCCAAGGATAGAAGATATCTTCGCCTCACTGTCTGGAGGGAAGCGTTTTACAAAAATTGACCTAGCACAAGCATATTTGCAGATGGAGGTTGAAGAGTCCTCTAGGAAGTATCTCACGATAAACACTCACAAAGGTCTTTACCAGTATCATCGATTGGTATTCGGAGTAGCATCGGCTCCGGCGATATGGCAAAGAGCGATGGAACAAGTCCTGCAAGGGATTCCGGGGACTCAGTGTTACTTGGACGACATTCTTGTGACAGGTGAAGATGACAGTGAACACCTTAACAACCTAGAACAGGTGCTCACTAGACTACGGGAACATGGGCTACGAGCCAACCGCCCCAAGTGCGAGTTTTTTAAGAAACAGATATCGTATTGTGGCCACGTGATTGATGAAGAGGGGTTACATAAGTCCCCTGACAAAATTGAAGCGGTTGTTAAGGCCCCAGCACCTGAAAATGTGTCGCAACTGAGGTCATTCCTCGGATTGGTGAATTACTACCATAAGTTTTTGCCGAATTTGTCGACAATTCTGCACCCACTGAACGCCCTGCTACGAACGGGGGTAGCATGGAAATGGAGCGATGATTGTAAGCGGGCCTTTCAGAAGAGTAAGGACTTAATCACTTCAAGGGAAGTATTGGCTCACTACAACCCAGCACTGCCGATCAGACTGGCATGTGATGCGTCTCCCTACGGCATTGGGGCGGTACTGTCACATAAATTCCTTGATGGTTTAGAGAGGCCGATAGCTTTTGCGTCACGCTCGTTAACTTCTGCCGCGTGTAACTACGCCCAGATTGACAGAGAGGCCCTCAGCCTAGTGTGGGGGTGAAGAAGTTCAATCACTACCTGCACGATCAAAAATTTACTCTACTAACCGATCATCAACCTCTTGTCTCCATTTTCAACCCTCAGAAGGGCGTACCGATAATGACAGCACAACGGCTGCAGAGGTGGTCCCTTTTCCTAGGGGCACACCAATATGACATCGAGTACAAAGGAACTAAACAGCATGGGAATGCTGATGGATTGTCACGCCTACCGTTGCCGACGGTGGAAGAAGAAGACCTTGCAGTGGATCCAATGGAGTTATTCCACTCGACCATAGTCGAATGTCTCCCTGTGACGAATGCAAACATAGAAAAGGAAACACAGAATGACCCGACACTATCACAGGTCTATGATTTAACGGTGAAGGGATGGCCAGCACATGGCGAACCACTGCTGCCAGCATTCTCGCCGAGAAGAGAACAGCTGTCAGTGTGCAGAGGAACCTTGATGTGTGGATCCAGAGTAGTAATTCCACCGAAGTTGACGGATAGAGTGCTTAATGAGCTTCATGAGGGTCATCTGGGTGGGGTAAAAATGAAGAACTTAGCCAGAGCGTTTGTGTGGTGGCCAGGAATCGATAGAGAAATCGAAGAGATGACCGAGAGCTGTGCAGGATGCCAGAAGGTCCAAAACGCCCCACCACAAGCTCCTCTTCATCCATGGGAGTGGCCCTCATCTCCATGGCAAAGGGTGCACATTGATTTTGCTGGTCCCTTCATGGACTCGATGTTTTTAATTGCGGTGGATGCACATTCAAAGTGGCCAGAGGTAATAAAAATGTCCTCAACCACCACGGAAAAAACTATCACAGTTTTACGAACCATATTCGCCAGGAATGGGCTGCCTGAACAGATTTGCTCTGACAATGGACCACAGTTTGTGTCGGAAGAGTTCCGGAGGTTCTTAAAGAACAATGGTGTTAAGCATTACACATCTGCCCCATATCATCCAGCCACTAATGGATTGGCCGAGAGGTTTGTCCAAACATTCAAGAAAGCTATCAAGGCAATGTGTAATGAAGATATACCCCTACAACACAAGGTGGACAACTTCTTGTTTGCCTACCGGAATGCGACACATGCGGTTACCAATCAAACTCCAGCCATGATGTTCTTCAATCGAAGACTACGATGGCGCTTGGATTTGGCTAAGCCAAACGTCCGAAGAGATGTGGAGAACAGGCAGTTTCAGAATATGAATGAAAGGCCGACCAGGAGTTTTAAGATAGGTCAACCAGTTTTGGCCCGGGACTACCGCACTGAGAAATGGCAGCCAGGAACGATTTGTACACGGCAAGGACCTCTCATGTATACCGTGGACGTTGGAGAGAGCATTGTAAGATGCCATGCTGACCAGATTCTAGAGTCACTGGAAAACGTCAACTCCACACCACGACCTGATACACCTGGCAATGAAATCGACGTACCAATTGCAGCTACCGCAGAACCGGTGATATTGGAAGCAGATGAACCAAACAACGACATTGATCTCGACTCAACATTGCCAGAAGAACCTGATACCCCAAAGAGGCATTATCCAGACAGAATCAGGAAGCCTCCTCAAAGACTGAACTTATAATTGCTTAAACTTAACCAATGTATCTAGCAACCGTAATTGTGATTGTAATTAGTTATCATTTAGTTGTTAAATTAATGTTATGTACTGTTTATCTAAAAGGGGAGGAATTGTTGTGTATGTAACTTTAAGAGAATAACTGGTCTCAGACTGCAGTACCGGCAGTGACCACCCCTGTATAAAAGGCGCTAGAGAGCCACTGTTGTTTTCAGTTTCACTATTGACTTCCATCAGTAAAGACTTGTTTTGTTCAACTCCTGCTGTCCGTGTCTCAATGATTCACGAACATAATAAGTATACTAAATAGTAAGAAGTACAAGTAAATCGTTGTTTCATCTGGAAGGAGTGTTTGGGGCCCTGGACAGTCAGAAGGGAGGAGGTAAAAGGGCAGGTGTTGCATCTCCTGCGCTTGCACGGGAAGGTGCTGTGGGAAGGGGAAGAGGTGTTGGGGGTGATAGAGGAGTGGACCAGGGTGTTGCGGAAGCCCAGTACTGAGGTGATGCTTTTTTTTGTATTCCTTCACAGATGTGGTCGTTGCTGGCAAGGCCAGCACTTATTCTCGATCCCTAATTGCACTTGAGAAGGTTAACCATCGCAGTCTGTGTTGTGAAGGTACTCCCACAGTGCTGTTTGGTAAGGAGTTCCAAGATTTTGATCCAGCGATGATGAAGGAATGGTGATATATTTCCAAGTCAGGATGGTGTGTAATTTGGAGGGGAACTTGCAGGTGATGGTGTTCCCATGCGCCTGCTGCCCTTGTCCCTCACGGTGGTAGAGGTTGCAGGTTTGGGAGGTGCTGTCGAAGAAGCCTTGGTGAGTTGCTACAGTGCATCTTGTAGATGGTACACACTGCAGCCATGTTGCACCAGTGTTGGAGGGAGTGAATGTTTAAGGTTGTAGGTGGGGTGCCAATCAAGCGGGCTGCTTTGTCCTGGATGGTGTAGAGCTTCTTGAGTGTTGTTGGAGCTGCACTCATCCAGGCAAGTGGAGTGTATTCCATCACACTCCTGACTTGTGCCTTGTAGATGGTAGAAAGGCTTTGGGGAGTCAGGAGGTGAGTCACTCGCTGCAGAATACCCAGCCTCTGACCTGCTCTTGCAGCCACAGTATTTATGTGGCTGGTCCAGTTAAGCTTCTGGTCAATGGTAACCCCCAGGATGTTGATGATGGAGGATTTGATGATGGTATTGCTGTTGAATGTCATGGGGTGATGGTTAGACTTTCTCTTGTTGGAGATGCTTATTGCCTGGCACTTGTGTGAGGTGAATGTTACTTGCCACTCATCAGATCAAGTGTGGATGTCGTCCAGGTCTTGTTGCATGCGGGCACGGGCTGCTTCATTATCTGAGAAATTGCGAATGGAACTGAACACTGCAATCATCAATGAACATCCCCACTGCTGACCTTATCATGTCACCAATGACGTTATTGCGTCCTGTTCATTTTACAAAAGTGGTGAACTGTGTTGTGCCATTCGCTATTAAGTAACAACACTTTCTTTTAAAAAGTGAAGAAGGCACATCTGGAAACTGATCAAAAATCAACCCAAACACTGAGCCCTCAGAAGTAAGAGTAATAGCAATGCATGTCAAAGTGAGTGCTGTGCTCCAGATAATAATGGCATTCTGCATTAACTCTTGCAAAACCACAGGAGCAGAGATACAGAAACACACATGGGCTCAAATCTGTTGAGTCTGTGTGTCCCAGTTATGCTTATTATAAATCACTGGACACAGACAACAAGAATAACTTTAACAGGTCTTTACTATTCGGAGGTCAGGGCTGAACTGCCCAGCAAATCACTACACAACGTTTATATACCGGTGTGGTCACCACCGGTATTACAGTATACAGCAGCCAAGAGAAAGTAGTACATCTCTTAAGGTAGTTCTCTTAAGGTGGAACAGGTTACATACACCACAATCCTCCCTTTTTAGCTTAACAGTGTATATCCCCATTTAACATAACATAACATATATATATATACTAGCTGGGGTGAGCCCGGCGTTGCCGAGGCTTTTTCGAGGGCATGTTGTTGTTGGAAGAGAGAGAGAGAGCGACTGGGGGGGTGGGGGGGTGGCAGAGAGAGACTGGGGGGGGGAACAGAGAGAGACTGGGGGGGGAACAGAGAGAGACTGGGGGGGGGAACAGAGAGAGACTGGGGGGGGAACAGAGAGAGACTGGGGGGGAACAGAGAGAGACTGGGGGGAGGGGGGAACAGAGAGAGACTGGGGGGGGAACAGAGAAGCACTCCCCGCACCCCCCCCCGCGATTTCCCGAGGCTCTCCCCCCCCCGCGATTTCCCGAGGCTCTCCCCCCCCCATGATTTCCCGAGGCTCTCCACCCCCCCCCCCGCGATTTCCCGAGGCTCTCCCCCCCCCGCGATTTCCCGAGGCTCTCCCCCCCCGCGATTTCCCGAGGCTCGCCCCCCCCGCGATCTCCCGAGGCTGTGTGCTGGCGTCACGGGGGCCGTGCGCATGCGTGCCGGCGTCAAGGCGGCTGCGCAACTGGCGGCCTCTTCATTTTTTTAAAACTCATGCGTGCTGGCGTCACGGGGTGGCGGGCCGTGCGCATGCGTGGTTTCAAGACCGCCGGCGTGCCCCGTTGCCGGGGTAACGGGGGCCGTGCGAATGCGTGCCGTCGTCAAGGCGGCCGCGCAACTGGCGGCCTCTTCTTTTTTTTTAAACTCATCTTTCGCCGAGTAAGAGGAGATTAAATAAATAGAGAGCAGCAAAAGAGGAGGAGGGAGTAGGAGTCGCTCGGTAGGCCCATGCAAGAAGGACGGTAGATGTGAATAGGAGGCAGGGCTCGGCTGCCGGTTAACTAAGTGGCCCCTCGGGTCGGACGCAGGCCTGGTCTCGAACGAGGAGCCAACTGCCCCGCCCACCGCGTGCGCATTTGCTCAATTTAAAACACAAATAAATTGTTATTTAATTCCCTAACACATCATTAAAATATTAACCCTAGTTCCCTAACACACAGAAAGTGTGGGGGAAAAAATCGTGAAAAATCAAGATGGCGGCCACTCACCTCGGTTCAGAAGGATAAGGCCCGCCCACACACGCACCGATTGGTCGACCGGTCAGGTCACCGAAACGTAGGATTGGTCAATCGTCGAGTCACTCGACACTCAACTGTAGGACGGCACGCGCCAGGAACCCGCCGTCCGATTGGTCGACCCCGACGTCACACGGTCGCTAATGAGATGCTAATGAGCGGAATGCTGAACGTTTTTCGGATACCGCGGGTGGGATTTTTGTGCGGCCGAAACGTAAATACGCCTATGACTGGTCCGGAATCGCAAGCTTTCTTTTGAGGTGACGCGCGCGTCGGTACGCTCTATAACTTTCAAACGTATAGAACACGGACGGACAGACAGACAGACATCGGGACAGACAGACAGAAGAGCCGCTTTATATATATAGATACAACTTCATGCAAAACAGTTCAAAGATTCAGTCTCTGAGGAGGCCTCCTGATCCGAGTTGGATAACGCCTTTCAGGGGTCTCTGATTCTCGTTGCTGGGGTGACTCATCTAGTTGATCTCTTATGGATTGGACATCATCATCAGGTACATTCACTTCTGAGGTAGATGTTTCAGGTTCACTAACTTCTTCCACGGTTGTCTCTGCCGTAACCATGGGTTCGACCCTTGTTCTCGATTCTACCAGTTGGTCAGCATGACGTCGTATTACATTTTCACCAATATCTACCGTGTACATCAGGGGTCCTTGTCTGGCCCGAATTGTTCCAGATTGCCATTTCTCATTTTTATAGTCCCGGGCTAACACTGGTTGTCCTATTTCGAAACTCCGAGTGGTCTTGTTATTTATATGCTGGAACTGTTTGTTTTTGACTTCCCTCCGCACATTTGGTTTTAACAAGTCCAACCTGGACCGCAACCTTCTGTTATAGAACATCATGGCAGGACTTTGGTTTGTCACTGCATGAGTGGTGTTTCGATATGCCAGTAGGAAAGTGTCCACCTTGTGTTGTAGTGGAATCTGATCTTCGCTCATGGCCTTTATTGCTTTTTTGAACGTTTGTACAAATCTCTCGGCCAACCCGTTTGTAGCCGGATGATATGGGGCAGAGGTATAATGTTTCACCCCATTCTTCTTCATGAATTTCTGGAATTCTTCTGACACGAACTGCGGTCCGTTGTCTGAACATATTTGTTCTGGCAATCCATTTCTTGCAAATATCGTTCTTAGCACCGCGATCATCTTTTCCGAGGTAGTGGTAGTCATCTTAATCACTTCTGGCCATTTAGAATGTGCGTCCACCGCAATTAAAAACATGGAGTCCATGAATGGACCAGCAAAGTCAATATGTACACGTTGCCATGGGGTTGAAGGCCATTCCCATGGATGCAGCGGTGCAATCGGAGGTGCATTTTGAACTTTTTGGCACCCTGAGCAGCTTTTCGTCAGATCCTCTATCTGTTGGTCGATACCCGGCCACCACACATAAGTCCTAGCAAGGCTTTTCATCTTGACTCCCCCCAGATGACCTTCATGCAGTTCCTTTAGAACTCTCTCTCTTAACTTAGGAGGAATAATCACCCTTGTTCCATACATCAATGTTCCTTGACAGATGGACAGCTGTTCTCGTCTTGCTGAGAATGCCGGTAACAGTGGATCACCATGTGCTGGCCATCCCTTCACTGTCAATTCGTAGACCCGGGACAGTGTCGGGTCATTCCTAGTTTCTCTTTCAATTCTTGCATTGGTAACTGGTAAACATTCGATGATGGTCGAGTGAAATAACTCAACAGGGTCAACCGTCGGTGCCTCCTCCGCTGTAGGTAGTGGCAGGCGCGACAGCCCATCAGCATTACCATGCTGCTTTGTACCTTTGAATTCAATCTGATATTGATGTGCCCCTAGGAAAAGGGACCATCTCTGGAGCCTCTGTGCTGTCATCACCGAAACACCCTTCTTAGGGTTAAAAATGGATACCAACGGCTGGTGGTCTGTCAGTAGCGTAAACTTTTGGCCCTGCAGGTAATGATTAAACTTCTTTACTCCCCACACAAGGCTGAGAGCCTCCCTATCTATCTGAGCATAGTTGCGCTCAGCGGAGGTCAATGATCTGGATGCGAACGCGACTGGCCTCTCCAAGCCATTTGGCAACTTGTGTGAGAGTACTGCCCCAATACCATGTGGAGAAGCATCACAAGCCAAACGAATAGGCAGCGTTGGGTTGAAGTGAGCCAACACTTCCTCTGAGGTGATCAATGCCTTGCTTTTGCGAAAGGCCCTCTTACAGTCCTCGCTCCACTTCCATGGTACTCCCTTCTGCAAAAGAGCGTTCAGCGGGTGCAGCACCGTGGATATATTTGGCAGAAACTTATGGTAATAGTTAATCAACCCTAGGAACGACCTCAACTGGGATACATTATCCGGAGCGGGAGCCTTCACAACAGCTTTGATCTTGTCAGGAGACTTATGAAGCCCTTCCTGGTCAATGACATGACCACAGTACGAGATCCGCTTCTGAAAGAACTCACATTTCTGGCGATTAACTCGAAGTCCATATTCTTTCAATCTGGTGAGCACCAGTTCCAAATTTGCAAGGTGTTCCTCATCATCATCTCCTGTAATCAGAATATCGTCCAGGTAACATTGTGTGCCTGGAATTCCCTGTAATACCTGCTCCATGGCCCTCTGCCAAATTGCTGGAGCCGATGCCACTCCAAAAACCAGTCTATTATACCGATACAAGCCTCTATGCGTGTTGATCGTGAGATACTGGCGTGACTCTTCCTCAACTTCCATCTGTAAGTACGCCTGCGCCAGGTCTATCTTGGTGAAGTGTTTCCCGCCAGACAACGAAGCGAAGATATCCTCAATCCGCAGAAGCGGATACTGCACCATGTGAAGCACCGGATTAACAGTGATCTTGAAATCTCCACAGATGCGAACCTTCCCCGGTTCCCCCGGCTTGTTGCTCGATGAACGCTTCATGACGGGAACAATGGGCGTGGCCCACTCACTCCAGTCCACCTTAGACAGTACTCCTGAACGTTCTAGCCCTTCCAGCTCAGCTTCCACAGCAGGTCGTATCGCATAAGGTCTGGCTTTGAAAAATTTCGGGTTTGCATGTTCTTCAACCTTGATGTTTGCCGTAATTCCTCTCAGTGTTCCCAGTCCCTGTTGGAACACCTCTTTAGCATCATCCAATATTCTGGACAATTGTTTAGGTTTGACATCTTCTTTTTTACCGGAATCTACCGTTAGTGCTGTTAAGGAATGCCAGTCCATATTTATTCTCCTGATCCACTCCCGTCCCAGTAGTGGTGGACCTCCCTCAGGTAGCACATATAAGTCCATTCCTCGGCTTTCTTTGCCCTTGTGGACCACCTTTACCTTTATCTTTCCGATGGGGTATACTCTTTGCCCCGTGTATGTTTTCAATACAATCTCCGTATCCCGTAGGGGAATATGTGGGAATAACCTTTTGTAATCTTGCTTATTCATGACCGTCAATGCCGATCCAGTGTCCAATTCCATCTTCACTTGGACTCCTGCTATCTGAAGTGTGACCCAGATAGTTTGGAGGTCTGCTTCATTACCCACATTGTGTACTCTTAGACAACCCAGTTCCTTACTGCTGGAGTCTGAATCTGACTTCTGTTCATCCGAACTGTTCTCTGTCACCTTGTGTACCTTTCTGCACTTTTCCTGCGGTGACTTTTTGTTGCTGGTCTTCTTTCCTGACCGGCATACTTTAGCTATGTGACCAAGCCTGCCACATTTTCTGCATTCCTGATTTTTGAACCAGCACTGGTTCTGATCGTGCGTTGTCTTTCCACAACGATAACACTTTACTGCACCCAAGGCCATTTGATTGGTGCTGAGTTCCGATGACCTTAGCTGCATTTCCGCAGTGCCTCTCGCTGCGGCTTCGTGCGATGCTGCAATAGTGACAGCTTTATCAAGCGTAAGATCATTCTCCTCTAGCAGTCGCTTTTGTGTTCCTTCTTTTAACAATCCACACACAAATTTATCTCTCAGCGCATCTGCTAGTCCTGTTCCAAACTGACAGTACTTTGATAGCTTACGCAGTTCAATTAAGAATTCAGCGTTGCTTTCGTCTTTCAGCTGCGTTCTTCTGTAAAATTTAAATCGTTCCGCTATCAGCAGCGGCGTGGGGTTTAAATGATTTTTCAGGACAGTAACAATATTCGCGAAAGTCTGATCCGCCGGTTTATCTGGTGATACAAGGTGCTTCAATAGCTCGTACGTCTTCGCACCCATTGAGTTTAATAAGGTTAGTGCTTTCTTATCATCTGGTACCTCATTTGCTTTACAATAAACTTCCATGCGTTCTACATACGTGGCCCAATCTTCGACATCGCTATCAAAAGCATTGATGTTACCATGTTTAGACATCCTTGCAAGTTTCTTTAAATTTTCTTTTTCCCAAAATGGCGGCTTCCTGTGCTTGTCTTCTTCCCCCGCCTACTAAAATGGCGGCTTCCCGCGCTTGGCGGTTTTTCCCGCGCTCGTCTTCTTCCCCCGCCGACTACAATGGCGGCTTCCCGCGTTTGCCTTCTTCCCCCGCTGGCTGCAATGGCGATTGCCGTGCTGCTGCCGTTCTCGCCTCCCCAGCGGTTCTCAATTCCCCGACGCTGCTCTTTGCTCCCCCGCGGTTCCCGTGGGCATTCACGCTTCCTCTGCTGTTGCGCCTCTCAGCCCCGCTTGCAGGCCGGTCCTTTACACCGGCTGCGGTTGAGTTCTCCGCGGTTCTCGTGGCCTTAACGCTGCCCCAGTCGTTGCGCCTCTCGGCCCCGATTGCAGCCCGGCCCTTTTCACCGGCCGCGGTCGAGTTCTCCGCCCTTTTTCCTCCGTTTTCCCTCCCCTACTCCACAGCCAACGCGGCCGACTTTCTGCTCGTGTCGCTGATCGGCTTACCCACCACCGTGGTAGAAGGGATGATCACTGCCTGTCGCTGATGGAGGGCTTCGTGGTCAGAATTTTTCTTTTTAACCCGGGTTCTCGATGCCTCCCGTGCGATGTGGTGCTCAGCAGGATGATGAGGGCGGATGCCTCTTCTCGACGCCCGTTCTGAGGACGAAGCTGCCTTGGATGTAAAACTGCCGCAGGGTAAGATCGGACTCGTCGCCACTGTTGAGTCTGTGTGTCCCAGTTATGCTTATTATAAATCACTGGACACAGACAACAAGAATAACTTTAACAGGTCTTTACTATTCGGAGGTCAGGGCTGAACTGCCCAGCAAATCACTACACAATGTTTATATACCGGTGTGGTCACCACCGGTATTACAGTATACAGCAGCCAAGAGAAAGTAGTACATCTCTTAAGGTAGTTCTCTTAAGGTGGAACAGGTTACATACACCACAAAATCCATGTCAAGAAAATATTGAACATGTGCTTTGAACTTATGCCGTGGGACACGAGCATATGAATGCTTAAAATGTTTCTCTGAAATTCCTATCTCCAATATTCTGGCAGAGGGGTTAACCCATATATTTTAAACAGGCTAACACCTTCACTGAAATAGCGACTTCAAACTGAACATGTTTAAATACTTTAGTATCTGCCTTATAGTCTCAGGACCATGTTAGAAAATGTTAGAGACATCTTGTTAAAGACTATGGGGCTGATTGTCATCTGACCGCTTCCACTTGGCGGGAGGCAAGTGCACCACGCTCACTGCGCACCTGACCAAAGTGGTCCGAGGCCCGACCAGTTTTCCATTGGCAAGTCTGTCATGCATTCAGAGCAGCTCACCGATCGGGGCGGGGGATGGGGGTGCAAAAACCTAGTGGCTCAATTGCAGAGCCCAACCAGTCCAGGTAAGTTAAGGGGGTGGGGGGTGGGGGGGGGGGAGGGGGCGATTGTTGCGGTGCCACCCTGACCCCACAAACATCATTTACAAACCTGTTATTTTTAGAGCGACCTGCAGTGGTTCCTTAGGGCCCGCTGGTTAGACCTCTCAATGCCAAGTACCAACGCACGCTTGCTCCGCCTATTGCTAATTCAAAATTGTACTGCAGTCCTATTGCCTTCATGGAACCCTGCTTTTCATTGGCTAATGAGGCTCTGGCCTATTTCCGGTGTGTGCCTTGGCCGCCCATTTCAAGACCCCAACCAACATGGCGGTGAACTGGAAGTTGGTGGCAATGGCTCGGTAAGTGCTGTGCTGCTATTTTAATCGCACTACCTCCCCGTTCCCGCTTGACAAAGGGAATGAAATTCGGTTCCTATGTCTTCATTAAGATATTTTGATCAGGCTCTTTATTAGCCTCAACATCCTGTTTATTGTTTTACTGTCCGGTTTCTGTTGATTGACATCTTCAATGAGCAGGAGCAGAGCAAGCCTAGTCTGTGTCATAACCCGGCCTGATTTGGGGTATTTGTGTAGCAGTAGTACTTCTGATGCTGTGGCAGTCACACCCTTGACAGAACCTTGGGTGGCCTAGGACATTGGTTGCCGTAGGGTGCTCAGCTGTCACTTGTGGTTCCTCCGATCTGTTGACGCACCACAATGATTAACCCTCAAGGAAGCACTTTGACTGGTGGGCTAAGCCAGGAAGTGTTGGCCAGCAGGTTCTGCTCTTGGGGGAGAGGAATATCTCTTTTCCAATGCACGAGTAGGGGAGCTGGCTGATAAATCCTTCCAGTTGGCCAATGGCGGCAAAGTTGCAATAGCAAAGTGTTTGGGACACAAAGAGGGCCCTATAATGGTATGAAGTAAGATGTGGCTGTCCATCACAAAAGGATGTTTCAGCCTTGCCAATCAGAACTTTCATGAGGTTAGTATGGAGACCAGTGATCACCAACTTCCAGGCTGCAACAATAGTGAGAAAACATTTCCATAGTATTGGGGCACCTTTGTTAGACCCAAGCATATCTGGGACGTGTGTAGTAGTTCTCCTTTCTCCTCAGCATCAAAAAGGGGACTATTATTTTTCCATTCTGATACACTCTCATTAAGGATGTGGATAAGCATCAGGTATGCTTTGTGATGAGCCATCATTCTCTCCTTTTACATATGTAAAGGGTCTCGTGAGATACTCTTGACTTGTTGAAGTATTTTTTTTTCAATTTACTGGTATATATGATGAGGATCATACTGAGTGAGTTCAGTCAGAGAATAAATCACCCGAGAAAAAAGTTTATAATAGGCAAGTGAAACTTTTAAATTGTCTGACTGCCTTCTGACAGTATTCCTAAGGTGCTGATAAAAAGTGTATATTATACTAGACATGAAAGATGCTGAGGAAAATAAGCTCCCTTTCTCTTCATTACTTACTAATCTTCCTCACTACACATGCACCAAGGACTGTGAATCAGGCAATAAATAAACTTGGCCCCAGAATTTAACTAGACAGACCTAACACAGAATGATGAACTTCACTCATTAGGAACAGGCTGTGCTCAGTCCTATTTAAGATCAGTCAATTCATGCCTGACATGAATCAGTCATTCATGAAAGAAAGACTTATGAAATAATACTGAGTGGCCTGCGGGTGGCGCTGTCCAGGGAGAGTATAAATACTCGGGCACGGGCCCAGCTTGCGTAGGACATTCTTAACAGGAACTAGTGAAGGACACAATTAGACCTCCATGTTGTAAAACAGTTGATTAAAGCTTTGTTTAACGCTCAGACCAAGTGTCTAGTAGTTTTCTTACGCCAATGCCCTTTGCCCATTTCGCACCAAAGATTGTTACTTTTGGTGCCTAAAAATGTAATCATTTTCGAGAACAATTGCTCCTGAGCGAGTGTGCCTGGGAGAATTTCCTCCGCAGATTGCAACAGCCAGGAACTCACTCCTCAATTCTGTGTGTGTCCAAGGATGTCTTACTACAGTTATACAGGACCTTGGTAAGACCACACCTGGAGTACCATGTGCAGTTTTGGTCTCCTTACCTAAGAAAGGATACACTTGCCATAGAGGGAGTGCAGCGAAGTGTAGTGATCAATAGCATGTCATTCTATAGTGGACACTAGGTGGAGCCATAGAGCTGTATATAGCTGTATGTATAAGACTACACTACCCAGCTATATATATTAAGACTACATTACCCATGAGGCTAGGCTACCCACAAGGCAGCAGTCAAGATGGAAGCCTCTACAAGATGCTGTACAAGTCCACATGTGCTCAATAAAATAACTAGCAAAAGCTAGCTGTGTTCATAATAAGAATGTCTATTTATTAATGAACATAACACGAAGGTTCACCAGACTGATTCCTGGGATGGCAGGACTGTCGTATGAGGAGAGATTGGGTCGACTAGGCCTGTATTCACTAGAGTTTAGAAGAACGAGAGGGGATCTCATTGAAACGTATAAAATTCTGACCGGGCTAGACAGACTGGATGCAGGGAGGATGTTTCTCCTGGCTGGGGGGGTCTAGAACGAGGGGTCACAGTCTCAGGATACGGGATAGGACATTTAGGACTGAGATGAGGAGAAATTTCTTCACTCAGAGGGTGGTGAACCTGTGGAATTCTCTACCACAGAAGGCTGTGGAGGCCAAGTCACTGAATATATTTAAGAAGGAGATAGATAGCTATCTAGACACAATAGGCATCAGGGGGTATGGGGAGAGAGCGGGAATATGGTATTGAGATAGAGGATCAGCCATGAGCGTGTTGAATGGCGGCGCAGGCTTGAAGGGCCGAATGGCCTACTCCTGCTCCTATTTTTTCTATGTTTCTATGATGTACTCCATCTCTGTCAGCTCCCAGCAACCATTGAAGATTTCTACCTTGAGGATTATCTGTTTTTTAGTTGTATGAGGCAGTATTAGACATACAGGAGTGTCGAAGCACAGCATTTGTCTCAGTAAAGCCCTCTTGCTCTGTCAGCTGGTTCCACTGTGCCTTTAGTCTATTATTACAATGTCAAAAGCAACTTCCTCTTAGTAGCAAATGAAAAATAAAACTACAATAATACTGTGACTGACAATTCTAGCTTAGGCCAGGAAATCAAACACAACTATTAAATTCTTTCTGTCGGTCTATAATATATACATAAATAAATAACGGTCTTGAGTCCAATGAACATCCGTCACACTTCAGAGTGTTAAAACTATGTTTAAAAATAAAAGCCGGCCTGCTGGTTTTCTGAACTCCATTAACTGGCTTCTTCCCAAGTGACAGGATTAACAAGAAGCTTCTGTCAATAATTAGCCTCTAATGGACTTCACTGCGCCGATTGAGACCACTTACTCAAAGGGAGAACCTCAGCGTTGGCTTTAACAAGGACAGGCCAGATGAAAGGTGGTTCAGTTTTACCGGCCGAGCGATGCAGCCGTGCCGCAGAAACCACGAGCAATTCCACGGGAGATCAGCTTAACCTGTAAAAGCTAAATGCTGGCCTTGAGTACGTCAGCAGGCGGCATTCAAAATTCGGGTAATTGAGTCAGCCGCTGATGCCAGCAATGGGTCCCACAGCAAATGACTTTTAATCAAAGAAATTACAACGTGGAAACAGGCCGTGCCGCCCAACCAGCCCGCGTTGGTGTTTAATCCCCACACGAGCAGTAATCCTAATCCCATGTGCCCGCCCTCTTCCCAGATCCCTTTATCCCTTTTCCTTCAACCACCTATCTAACCTATTCTTAAATGTTGGCGTGGTCAATGCCAGACATCATCCTCCGCAGTCCTGGATGCCAGTTGAGGAGACAGGTAATTTAAAAAGGGGCGGGGCTGTCATGTTTAAAGAGATATTCAGCAAATCTCTATTTAAAAAAAATCACCATTCCCAAACATTCAAGCAATTCGCATTGAAACTTGCCACGAAATATTACTGAGTCTCTCGCGTGCGACACTGTGAGAGTGAAAATGATGTTCTAGCTATTTTGCCCGCTGGTTCTATCACTTTAAGATTCAGCACCTGTCAGTTATTGGTGTGGACTCACTTGGTGCTGAATTATAATCTCCCTGATGCCTTCCCAACGAACGCCAGCATCAAAAGAGATGGCGGTCGATGGTGACTGTATAAGAAGCGCTCGCTGGCTGACCCATCCGATGCTGGCCAGACACCCATCTTCCACTCTCCATGAACTTCAGCTCATCCAAAAACTCTGCTGCCCCGTGTCCTAACTCGCACCAAGTCCCCGTTCACCCATCACCCCAGTGCTCGCTGACCTACATTGACTCCCGGTCTAGCAACGTCTCATTTTTAAAATTCTCACCCTTGTTTCCAAATCCCTCTATGACCTCGCCCCCTCCCTATCTCTGTAACCTCCTCCAACCCTGCGAGATCTCCGCGCTCCTCCAGTTCTATTCCCTTGTGTAACCTCGATTTTCATCGCTCCACTGTTGGTGGCCGGGCCTTCAGCTGCCTAGGCCCTAAGCTCTGGAATTCCCTCCCTAAACCTCTCCGCCTCTCTACCTCTCTTTTCTCCTTCAAGACGTTCCTTAAAACCTAACTCTTTGACCAAGCTTTTGATCACCTGCCCTAATACCTCCTTATGTGGCTCGGCGTCAAATTTTGTTTGATAACGCTCCCGTGAAATGCCTTGGGACGTTTGACTACGTTAACGGTACTATATAAATGCAAGTTGTTGTTGTTGCTGCTGCTGCTGGGTGTTTTCTTCACTGAGGCTCGGACCCAATATAGCAGGACTCTGGCACTGCGTGGAAAGGATGCAGGTGACGATTTTCGAGTTGAACGCACATGGGGTGGGCTTTGGGCACGGCAGCTGCTCCACCTGCCTGCTAACGTTGGCGAGAGGCCTGATTCAGTTTGGAGTTCGGGCCTAGTTTGGGTGCAGGCAGCTCGCCGCTTGGGAGTGCGGGACATCCATGGAGTGCAGCAGCAGCTCAAAGGGGAAGGGCGGAAACCTCAGGGGCTAAACGGAGCAACATATTTCAGCATCAGGGAAATTTAATGAGTAGCACGGAGATGGTTGACGTAAGAAAACTACTAGGCACTTGGTCTGAGTAGCTGGCGACGGTGAGGAGGAGGCTGCGGCGACCGGAGCATTCACATCCCAATGATGTGTTCGGCGAGACGGGCGGAGGCAGCGCAGCGCAACGAGCAGCAGCAGCAGCCATGATGACCCGCTGCAGCACGTCGGCCGGAAGCTCCTTGGCGGGAAGCTCGCAGTCCGACTGGGAGGAGGGGAGCCGGGCATGGCGGCCAGAGGTCGGATCGTGAGCGGGAGAAGCAGGCCACCACACGTGGAGCCGGCAATAGTGAGGAGGAGGCCGCGGAGACGAGGAGGACGGAACGGCTGAGGGACATCGTGCTCCCACTGCCACTGGAAGCCATTGAACTGACTTTCTGAACACGGCGCTGTTAAAACAGCTGACGTGTCCCTACGGGGAGTAAGCATTCCATTGTACTTGTACTTGTACTGGTTACATATGGCAAATAAAATTGAATTGAATTGAATTGAAAAACAAGGCTTTAATCAATTGTTTTTCAACATGGAGATCTAGTTATGTCCTTCACTAGTTCCTGTTAAAGAATGTCCTGCACAAGCTGGGCCCATGCCCAAGTATTTATACTCTCCCTGGACAGCGCCACCAGCAGGCCACCCAGTATTATTACATAAGTCACTTTCACATGAATGACAAGATTCATGTCGATGGTCTTAAGCCTTTAAGGCTCAAAATTCCACTAAGAATGAATCAAATATACGAGTGGCAAGGCCAGTATCCATCTCTCCTTTACTGCAGCTAATAATGCCTTTAAGTAGCACTGTATATGGCCACCTCCCAACCTATACCGCCCACGGCTTGTGGGCAGGCTGAGGAAGTAGCGGTGGCAGCGCTGATTGACATGAAAATTGCATTGGGGGCCCTGAAAACATGAGTTGACTCCCCATTTAGCAATATCGAAGGTTAAGGGGTGATTTGATTGTGGTTTTTAAGATTTTGAAAGGAATTGATAGGCTAGATAGAGAGAAACTTTTTCCGCTGGTGGGGGAGTCTAGGACAAGGGGACATAAGCTTAAAATCAGAGCCAGGCCACTCAGGAGAGAAGTTAGGAAACACTTCTTCACGCAAAGGGTGGTGGTAGAAGTGTGGAACTCTCTCCCATGAAAAGTAGCAGACGCTAGTGTAATGATCAATAATATGTCATTCTAGAGTGGTACACTAGATGGAGCCGTAGAGCTGTATAGAGCTGTATATTTAGTTGTATGTGTTTAAGACTACACTACCCACAATGCACTAGGCTACCCACAAGGCAGTAGTCAAGATGGCTGCCTGCACACAGAAGTACACATGCTGAATCTCTACAGATGCTGTACCTAGAGAACGTGTACTGAATAAATGACTAGCTAGAAGCTAGCTGCTCATAATAAGAATGTCTAGTTATTAATGAACATAACAGCTAGTTCAATTAATCATTTTAAATTTGTGATCGATAGATTTTTGCCAGCCAAGGGTATGAAAGGATATGGCGCCAAGGCGGGTGGATGGAGTTACGATGCAGATCAGCTGTGGTTACATTGAATGGCAGAATGGGCTCGAGGGGCTGAATGGCCCACTCCTGTTCCTATTTGAACGCTTTAATTAGACCCCCACCTATTGCTGGTAGGAGCGTTGACTGCTTAGAAATAAAGCGACAGGCGACCGGAAGCTCGGACTGAACGGAGGTGTTCCGCAAAGCAGTCACCCAATCTGCGTTTGGCCTCCCCAGTGTAGAGGAGACCGCAGCGTGAGCAGTGAATACAGTATACTAGATTGTAAGAATTACAAGTAAATCGCTGTTTCACCTGGAAGGTGTGTTTGGGGCCCTGGACGGTGGAAAGGGAGGAGGTCAAAGGGCGGGTGTTGCATCTCCTGTGCTTGCACGGGAAGATGCCGTGGGAAGGAGAAGGGGTGTTTGGGGTGATAGAGGAGTGGACCAGGGTGTCGCTGAGGGAGCGGTCTCTTTGGCATGCTGAAAGGGGAAGATATGTTTGGTGGCGGGATCACGCTGGAGGTGGCAGAAATGGCGGAGGATGATCCGGTGAATATGGAGGCTGGTGGAGTGAAAGGGGAACCCTATCGTGGTTCTGGGAGGGAGGGGCAGGGGTGAGAAAGAAGTGCGGGAAATGGAACGGACACGGTTAAGGGCCATGCCAACCAAGGTAGAGGGGAATTCTCGGTTGAGGAAAAAGGAAGACATGTCGGAAGCACTGGTATGTTGGAACCACTTGTGTATCTATATTAGAACCACTTGACTGAGTAACTGCCTTGTAACTTGCTGCCAATCCTAAACTAAACGAAAAGCAATATTAAAATCACTCGAACATTTCGCGAGGCAGTTGTTACATTAGTCCGGGTTCACCAACTGCTTGTGTGGTCTGTTACAAAGTCATTGCACCATTTTAAAGAAAACTGAGAAACTGTCTCCAATCTGGAAAAGCTGATTCTGGTGAAGTTACATATAGAGCTGAAAGTCTTCGAATAGCAAGACTGTTACTTGGTAAAGCACAGCCGGCATGGGAAGATCTCGACACTATTTTAAATCATAGAATCCTCCGGCACAGAAGGTGGCCACTCAGCCCATCGTGCCCGTGCCAGCTCTTTGAAAGGGCTATCCAGTCTTTCTCTTTAGCCCTGCAAATGTTTCCTTTTCAGGTATTTATCCAGTTCACCTTTTGAGATTCACTATCGAATCTGCCTCCACCGCCCCTTCAGGCAGCGCATTCCAGATCATAACAACTCGCTGCGTGAAAAAAATTCTCTTCATCTCCCATCTGGTTCTTTGGCTCTGCAAGTTTTTGTGCCCAGTTCTGAGAGTGAGTGGTAAGAGACAGAGTATATCTCACCGATTGATGCTGTGTCGATGTGAGTAGTGGGTTATGTGCTTACCAACAGGCAGAATTTGTTATTTTCAAGTAACCTACCATTTTACAGCTAGCTATTCTACAATTTCCACCATCTACAAGGCACAAGTAAGGAGTGTGATGGAATAGTCTCCACTTGCCTGGATGAGTGCAGCTCCAACAACACTCAAGAAGCTCGACACCATCCAGGACAAAGCAGTCCGCTTGATTGGCACCCCATCCACCACCTTAAACATTCACTCCCTCCACCACTGCTGTACCGTGGCTGCAGTGTGTACCATCTACAAGATGCACTGCAGCAACTCGCCAAGGCTTCTTCAGCACACCTCCCAAACCCGCGACCTCTTCCACCTAGAAGGACAAGTGCAGCAGGCGCATGGGAACACCACCACCTCCAAGTTCCCCTCCAAGTCACACACCATCCTGACTTGGAAGTATATCGCCGATCCTTCATCGTTGCTGGGTCAAAATCCTGGAACTCCCTCCTTAACAGCACTGTAGGAGGACCTTCACCACACGGACTGCGGCGGTTCAAGAAGGCGGCTCACCACCACCTTCTCAAGGGCGATTGGGGATTGGCAATAAATGCTGGCCTTCCCAGCGACGCCTACATCCCATAAACTAATTTTTAAAAACGTATGAGTGCCATACAGAGTGGGTGTAACGATCATAAGTAATTTTAGAATGAAATATGGTGGTAACCACTGCTCCCTCTAATTTGTTTTCGTGTGCGGTCCTTTAAATTTCCTGCGTGGCCGGCATGTGGCCGCGCACGCGCGGTGTTTCCAGCAGCAGCAGCTTGTGAGCGGCCTGCGCGGGAACTCCCGATTGAGGCATCTCAGGTGGAACACTGGTGGTGGCCATATCTTTCAAGCTACATTATGTTGAAAGGGTGGAATTTGGGTGGTCTTCTATAGAAACAAATCAGCTTATTTTCCTCAGCAACTGCCTCCGTCTCCGACTTATTCCACCTGGATTCCAACTGAAATTCTACCCATCATGCTTCAGATCCACCCATGAGTCCATTTTTTCACACGGCAGCTGTTGATGATCCTGCTATTCACAATTCACAATTCACAATTCAAATCGCTTTATTGGCATGATAAGTTACATCTTATGTTGCCAAAGCATCAAAATACATTTATTCCCATTTACACCTCCTCTCGACCCATCTTTTGTTTCTTTACTTTCCCATTACCATCTCCTTTCGCCTTGTGCCGTCATCCCTTTTGTCATTTAATCTCTCCTATCTTCCACCCTGTCACAGACCTTCCCTTTTCCTCACCTCCCCCCTTTCCCAGCCCCTACACTTGCTTAAAACCTGCTACATCTCCAACTTTCTCCAGTTCTGACGGAGGGTCATCGACCTGAAACGTTAGCTCTGTTTCTCTCTCCACAGATGCTGCCTGACCTGCTGAGTATTTCCAGCATTTTCTGTTTTTATTATAGCTTATTTTGCTAGTTTGAGGTTCTCATGTGCCATGCTGCTTTTCCCAGTTACTGTTTAACATCAGGATGTCCTGATTAAAATGGCAATATTAACAGATATACTGGTAACCGCCATGGTTGGAAGTTGACACTGACCGTGTTACTGCTGGATTGCAAATGATCCAATTGCAAGTAACCCACTTGGATCTCAAACTTGATGTTCAGTATAGACGGATCCACAAGGCCAAATGAGTTTACATTGTAACTCAACACAGCTCAATGACTGAAAAGACCTCACAGTCATTGTGTACTGGACAATATACCTTGAGAATAGTTAGATAGATAAAATGTTTAATAAGATTAGGGTTGTATTCCCCAGAATTTAGAAGGTTAAGGGTTGCTGTGAGCAGTTCTGGGCACCACACTTTAGGAAGGGTATATTGGCCTCGGAGGGAGTGCAGCGTAGGTTTACCAGAATGATACCCGGACTTCAAGGGTTAAGTTATGAGGAGAGATTACACAAACTAGGGTTGTATTCCCTAGAATTTAGAAGATTAAGGGGTGATCTGAGCAAAATTTTCAAGATGTTAAGGGGAACAGATAGGCTAGATAGAGAGAAATTATTTCCGCTGGTTGGGGATTCTAGGACTAGGGGGCATAGTCTAAAAATTAGAGCCAGACCTTTCAGGAGTGAAATTAGGAAACACTTCTACACACAAAGGGTGGTAGAAGTTTGGAACTCTCTTCCGCAAATGGCAACTGATGCTAGCTCAATTGTTAATTTTAAATCGGAGATTGATAGCTTTTTGTTAACCAAAGGTATTAAGGGATGTGGGAAAAAGGCAGGTATATGGAGTTAGGTCGCAGATCAGCCATGATCTCATTGAATGGTGGAACAGGCTCGAGGGGCTGAATGGCCTCCTCCTGTTCCTATGTTCCTAGATGGCTGAGCATTTCCAATGTATCCTGAGGAATGCAAGGAGATTTGGGAAGCAGGAATTATTATAGGGGATACCTGTCAAGAGAAAAAATAAAGACAGGTTATGACATTTCAGTTGTTTACTTTTCTGATCGCACCTGAACTTCGGAAGCTCTTTTCTTTCCACAGGTGCTAACTGACCTGCTCTGAATTTCCAGCATTTTCTGCTTTCATTTCGATTTCCTTTTATTAGAAGAGGTGGTATAATGGGCCATTATAATGGAGGACAATAACAAGCTATTAATGGGGGGATACCGCACATCCTCCAAACAGGGTGGCAGGGGTGTTAAGAGACGGGACACCTGTTAGATGGTGCCAGGGCACTAGGAGAACTCCCTTGCTCTTCTTCGACCAGCACCATGAGATCTTTTATGTCCACCTGAACAGGCAGACAGAGCCTTGGTTTAATATCTCATCTGAAAGAGGGAACATCTGACAGTGCTCCCTCTCTACGGCACAGTCTCAGCCTAGATGATGTGCTGAGGTCTTGGAATGGGGCTTGAATCAAAGCCTTCTCACACAGAAGCTCAAGTGCTACCACTGAGCAAAGCTGACAGTATCACAATCGTAACTAATTGTATTCAATGTTCTCTCTGGCTAAGATTTTGTCTGTATCATATAGTGAATATCAAATTTGAGCCTTTTCACATAAATGTATTACCTAAATCTTTTTTGATTCCCTCACAGCTCTTACATGACCCCCGTGTAACTCCATCCCTGCATCAGCCTACAACTTGTCAATGAAATAGTTAAGACAGGGTTTAAATTTCAATTTTAGATCCTATTCAGTTCAAAGTCCTGAAGGTTAATGGAACAGACTTATTGCTTATCACAATATTACACCGCCTGCTGACTTTTTATAAGACTTATAATGGCAGCTTGCTGCAATCATTTAAAAAGGAATAGATCTGTAGTCAATAGTTTTCCCCCAGAGATCTGTCACAGATCTCAAAGAAGAATTCGTATGCATTTTTATCATTCTTGTCTGGTTCCGTACTTGACAGTAAGTCAGTTAAGTGCTGATATGATGAGTAACAGTATTACATTACTTCAGTAGGACTATCGGTCTACAACAGTGGCACTTGAAAAGGTTAATGAGCCAATAGTTTGGCTACATTGAGGAAATGTCCAGTGTTGGACGGTAGAGACTGATATTAGCACTGTAGAAAAAAGCATTTCCCCACATTTTTGCACCCAGTATCAGCATTGGCACTCCCAAATCAGGTATCGTATGGTTTAGATACAAAGTAAAACTCCATGAACACTTCATGAGTTATTGAATATATTCAAGGCGGAGATAGACAGATATTTGAGCTACAGGGGAGTCAAAGGTTATGGGGAGTGTCGTAAGAAAACTACTAGGCACTTGGTCTGAGTATTAAACAAGGCTTTAATCAACTGTTTTTCAACATGGAGATCTAGTTGTGTTCTTCACTAGTTCCTGTTAACGAATGTCCTGAGCAAGCTGGGCCCATACCCGAGTATTTATACTCTCCCTGGACAGCGCCACCAGCAGGCCGCCCAGTATCATTTCATAAGTCATTTCCACATGAATGACAAGATTCATGTCAGGGAGTGGGCGGGAAAGTGGAGTTGAGGCCAAGATCAGATCGGCCATGATCTTATTGAATGGTGGAGCAGGCTTGAGGGGCCGAATGGCCTACTCCTGCTCCTATTTCTTATGTTCTTATGATCTAATAATGCACCTAACCTACTACCTCAACAAAGCAGCCCTTTCTTTTCCTTAATTTCCCACAGCAGATGCTTCTACACTTGCTGAGCCAATTTAGTCCTAAATCATAGGCCGCTTTGTGCCTCCCTGAAACCAGGTCGAAACTACCTAAAATAATCTCACATAGGATCCTCACATAGAGAAGAGAATCTCATCCTCACAATCCAACTGGATTTGAAGGATGGATTCAGGAGTGAAAGCACTTTATTCAACCAATTGCACCTCCCAGGTTATTTTAAATGATGTAAAGTTGGAATGTTTTTGTGTAATGGATATACAGATCCAACCAATAGTTTCCTATGCAAAAATGATTAAATGCATTAAATGCTTCCTCTAATCAGGAGATCGGAGGATGTCAAACCAAATTTGAGTGGTCTACCCCCATTATTTTGCTCCCTGAGATTTGATTACAGCAATGAATTGGTTTTCTTCATTACTCTTTGGAATATGACAGCCTTGGTACTCCAAGTCTGAAGGTTGTGGGTTCAAGTCCCATTCCGTAGACATGCACACAGAATCCAGGCTGACACTCCAGTACAACACTGAAGGAGATGTCTGTCATCTTTCGGATGAGACGTAAAACCAAGGACCCATCTGCCCTCTCGGTTGGAAGTAAAAGATCCTATTGTACTATGGCAAAAAGAGCAGGGGAGTTCTCCCTGGTGTCATGGCCAATATTTATCCTTCAACTAACACCAAAAACAGATTACATACATATACATTACATAGGATATACAGCACAGAAACAGGCCATTCGGCCCAACCAGTCCACTCCACTCGAGCCTCCTCCCGTCTTTCCTCATCTAACTCTATCAGCAAAACCCTCTGTTCCCTTCTCCCTCATATGCTTATCTAGCCTCCCCTTAAATGCGTCTATACTATTTGCCTCAACCACTCCCTGTGGTAGCGAGTTCACATTCTCACCACTCTCTGGGTAAAGAAGTTTCTTCTGAATTCCCTATTGGATTTGTTGGTGAATATCTGGTCATTATTGCATTTCTGTTTGTGGGAGCTTGCTGTGCACAAGTTGGTTGCCACGTTTCCCGACATTACAGCAGTGACTACACTACAAAAAGTACTTCATTGGTTGTAAAGCGCTTTGGGAAGTCCTGAGGTAGTGAAAGGTGCTATATAAATGCAAGTTCTTTCTTTCTTTATGGTGCTAGAGATTTCTCTTTAATGCCACCCAACCTCATTGGTTTCAGATGTGCTCCTGCATCCAGATGCTGTGCGAAATGTGGATTCTGTGGACGTGCTTCACTTCAGCAACATCCAACTTTTTCTGCACCTTGACAACTGTGGTTAAGAACATAAGAAATAAGAGCAGGAGTCGGCCATTTGGCCCCTCGAGCCTGCTCTGCCATTCAGTAAGATCATGGCTGATCTTCTACCTCAACTCCACTTTCCTGCACTATCTCCATATCCCTTGATTCCCTTAATATCAAAAAATCTATCGATCTCTGTCTTGAATATACTCAACGACTGAGCCTCCACAGCCCTCTGGGGTAGAGAATTCCAAAGATTCACCACCCTCTGAGTGAAGAAAGTTCTCCTCATCTCAGTCCTAAATGGCTGACCCCCTTATTCTGAGACTGTGACCCCTGGTTCTCGACTCCCCAGCCAGGGGAAACATCCTGATTCTCTTCCTCGGGAGTAAAACTAGGAATGACAGAAATGGAGGCTTTTTTTTCCACGTGTTTGAAGTGCTGAAGCTCTAGTCCCTCGTGGGACTTCGTAATAAATTTAGAACAGCACTGAAAGAGATTAAAGGGCCTCGCAAGACTGCAGCGGATTACAGGGAAATGCATATCCAGTATATATGATTACATAGAATATACAGCACAGAAACAGGCCTTTCGGCCCAACCAGTCCTTGCCAGCGACATGATGATCCATTTGGATCCATTTCCACTTCTCCTGCAGTGTCTGTGGCTAAGTGGTCACATTTTACAGTGGTGTGGAGATGCCGGTGTTGGACTGGGGTGGACAAATGTAAGAAGTCACACAGCACCAAGTTGAGTGCGGCCTCAACCGGGATCTTGGGTTCATGTCATGCTACATGTAACCCCACCTGATGTAGGGTCATCCAGACTCGAGTCGTCGTTGGCTTGTTCTCTCTACACAGATGCGGCCGGACCTGCTGTGATTTCCAGCAAAAAAAATGTTTTTTTGTCTGTTTTTTGTTTTTCATACAAACCCCAGCATCTGCAACATTTGACCCCTTATGAACCCACCTCATTGTTCTTTGATGTAATGTTTTCCTGACTAACCTGTTTGGACACCATTCACACCTTTGATTGCTGTGATTATCTCTCTGCCGAGGTGTGATAAATGGCAGTTAGAAAGATTACCTGTAATCATCCGGCATTATTCTCTGACTATATAAGCTGTGTCTTTATGCATCTCTCCACTTCAGCTGACGAAGGAGCAGCGCTCCGAAAGCTTGTGATTTCAAATAAAACTGTTGGACTATAACCTGGTGTTGTGTGACTTCTTACATTTTACAGTGGTTACAGTACTAGGTGGAACAGTTATCCGGTACTGTTTATCACTGACGACTTTGTCCTCTCGCACAAATACTATATATATAGAGGAAGAAATTCCAATTCCCTTATGGTAACAAACTAGAAGCTGAACTTCTCTAGACTATTTAGCGATGGGAGCAGGTCAGAGGGTTACATTCAATAAGTAATGCACTGAAATTTGTCTGGTTCTTTTTTTACAATAGGGGGATAGGCTCTTGCTATAAGCAATGTTCCCTGTGATTTTTTTTTGGCATGCACGGCCCCTTTAAGGGGCTGCGCGGCCCATTCATGTGCGGCTTTTGTATTGAAAAGCTGGCTGTGCGGGATCCCTGGAACGCTGTGCGGCCGCGCGACTTAAAGGAAAAATTGTCCATAAGCCTTCTTTCAGAAGTTAAAACTTTGGGATACAGTATTATGAGTAAATTGAGACATGACACGTGGTGAGCATAGCGTGCTTGGGAAGAAAAAGGTGACTTTGGACCTATGGTTCCCAAAGCTCTCCACCACTGGGGGTTTTCCTCATGGAATTTCTGGGACCGTTTGGGAATTTCTGATTTCTATCAGTCAACAACTCCATTATCGTATCATGCGACTTCCAGGATGGTAGAGGATGAACTAGACGGACCTGGGTCTTTCTTCGTCCTGCAGTTCCTATGCTCCCAGTGACAACAAGCCCAAAGGATGTCGTCATCAGTCTCAGCAGCACTGCTTGTTTTCAGGAGGCAAGGCTCTGATGCTCAAGTTGTGCTGTGGGTTGAAACATTGGATTATTTCATCACACGAGCCATTCAGTTCTGGTGCAGATAGGCTCCAATACTCTTTTCCAGTCATTTATGGACCATTTTATACAGCATTTAAGATAGAAACTGACATGGCATCCGTGTTTAAAAGAAAGCACAATCTATTGTGCAACAGTATAAGAAGTCAGCAAACAGCCAACAAACCACTAAAATGTAAGTGCAGTTCATCATAGTGATGGCCTAATGAAATCGATAATTCTCTGCAAGTGTCTTCATGATGCCCATTAAAGTTGCAGCATCAGGCTAGATCAGCATTCTTGCCGGGGCTGTAGGTTAACTTTTAACACAATTCCGTGCAATGAAGCTGAAGTCTTCTTTGCATTTTAGCCTTTGATCTGATTGTTAGAACATCACAGCCTATCCCTCAGCGACAGTAAGCTATAAAAGAGGTACGTAGTTTGTAAAATGTGAGGTAGAAATTAAATGTGATTTAGACTCCAGTAATCCAGCTGGGTTTGAAGTGGCACCAGGATATGTTGGCACCCTAATGTTGTATACCAAGGCGTGATACAGGCAGGGTCAAGCGATAAATGGAAGTCCCACTATATGCAGAAGCATTCACTGTTGCTATTAAAATGAATGACATGTTTTAAGTTCTGTCCAACAACTGCAGGTTCACAAGCTGAATATTAGATTGTTATTTGCTCAAAATTTCGCTGAAATAAAGGAATAGAAAAACAAGATAACATCATTTAGGTATGCTTTCCTCCTTCATTAATGTAAGTGTAAGTATAAAGCAGGGAAAATAAGAACATAAGAATTAGGAGCAGGAGTAGGCCATACAGCCCCTCGAGCCTGCTCCTCCATTCAATAAGATTATGGCTGATCTTTGACCTCAACTCCACTTTCTCGCCCGATCTCCATATCCCTTGATTCCCCTCGAGTGCAAAAATCTATCGATCTCATTGTATATTGATATCAATTTTAAAATTAGCGAATGGAAGAATATGTACTGCATTATGTTTAGCACCAGTCCAGCTGTGTGTTCACTGCAGATAATGTACTGCTCTGTTTCACCTTGTAATCTCAACCGGTGTCCCAAATATATATAAAGATAGAAAGAAAGACTTGCATTTCTATAGCGCCTTTCATGACCTCAAGACGTCCCAAAGCACTTTACAGCCAATGAAAAACTTTTGAAGTGTAGTCACTGTAATGTGGGAAACGCGGCAGCCAATTTTGCGCACAGCAAGCTCCCACAAACAACAATGTGATAATGACCAGATAATCTGTTTTTTGTGGTGTTGATTGAGGGATAAATATTGGCCCAGGACATAATATAAAAGCAAGATTTCAATTTTTAAAGAATAGCCCCGATGAAGATCTCTGATTCCACTTCATAATATTACATATAACAGACAATTCTGCAAAAACCATTATTCTTGTGTTTTCTGCCAACACTGTCTCCTCAACTAACACCACCAACAGCAGATTCACTCTCACTCATCTCACTGCCGTTTTTGGAATCGTGCTGTTTGCTAAATTGCTGCTACATTACCTTAAATAACAACAATCACCACACATAAAAGTAGCTCCTTGTGTGCAAAGTGCTTTGAGTTGATTCTGAGATGTGGTAAGGCACTGTGTAAAAACAAGCCTTTCTTCTTTCACGAGAGATTTAAATGCCCACAAGAAAACACTGTTGGCTCCTCATGTAGTAATTAAAGTTTTCTCTCCTCTTACCCCCAAAAGGTTAAGAAGGCAAATGGTATGTTGGCCTTCGTAGCAAGAGGGTTCGAGTACAGGAACAAGGATGCCTTGCTACAGTTGTACAGGGCCTTGGTGAGACCGCACCTTGAGTATTGTGTGCAGTTTTGGTCGCCTTACCTGAGGAAGGACGTTCTTGCCATGGAGGGAGTGCAGCGAAGATTCACCAGGCTGATACCTGGGATGGCAGGAATGACGTATGAGGAGAAATTGGGTCGATTGGGCTTATACTCACTGGAGTTTAGAAGATTGAGAGGGGATCTCATTGAAACCTATAAAATTCTGTCAGGCCTGGACAGACTAGATGCAGGAAGGATGTTTATGATGGCCGGGGAGTCCAGAACCAGGGGTCATAGTCTAAGGATAAGGGGTAAGCCATTTAGGACTGAAATGAGGAGGAATTTCTTCACCCAGAGAGTGGTGAACCTGTGGAATTCTCTGCCACAGAGGGCGGTGGAGGCCAGTTCATTAAATATATTCAAAAAAGAGTTGGATATATTTCTTAAAGCTAAAGGGATCAAGGGATATGGGGAGAAGGCAGGGACAGGGTACTGAATTTGGATGATCAGCCATGATCTCATTGAATGGCGGAGCAGGCTCGAAGGGCCGAATGGCCTACTCCTGCTCCTATCTTCTATGTTTCTATGTTTAAAAGGTTCTAGCTCTTGCTGAGCACAGTTCAATGGCGATTCTCCCAAGTGGCCATTCTTCAAGAGTGAACCAAGGTAGTGAGTGTTGAGAGCAACGTTCCCTCTAAGCTGCGTGCGGGTGCAGCCATGCAGTGATCTGCAAGGTACCGCGCGGGCCGCTCACAAGCTTTTCCGCTGGAAGTACTGCGCACGCACAAGAAATTTAAAGGGACCGCGCATTGAAATAAACAGGCAGCACACAACAAAGCGCAGCTTAGAGGGAACTTTGGTTGAGAGGCTAATCTATCACAGAGGTCAACACCACTGAGCCCAACCATGTCCCCTCCCGATACCCGCAGACAAGCACATTTTCCAACTGGACAGCAATTAGGAGCGAGAGACCTGGCTGACATCCGCATCTTAGCCAAAGGGTACTGAGGCCAATTTTAACACCCATTATTGTGGCCCGGCTAAGCTCAGCTAAATAAGGCCGGACTTCTGATTGAACCTTAGACCTTGCTGGTCTGGAAAGAAGAGGGAAAGAGATTGACTCTCAATTCAAACCTTCAACGTCCTCTCACTACCTGAGAGAATGCTTGAGGTTGCCATGGAGATGTCATGACTTTTAACGGGATTTATATCAATAGCTATATTCTAGAGCGCAGTGACTAGGAGGGAGCGGAGCTCAACGTTTTCTGAATTTGATATATTTAGAAGTGAGATACTTTTATAAAATAGCAATAAACTCTCATTATATAAAAGGAAACAAATGAAAAAGATTTACAGTTGCATAGAAGCTTATCAAAATATTCCAATTTTCACACACAATGAATGACTTTGAAATTTAGTGACTCTTGCTATGTAAGTAAACATGGCAGCCATTTTGTGCAGGGTACAGGCGCTGTCTGCTATTGATATTGTGTCACATATTGCAGGTTCAATTTTATTTGATAAACACCCCTCACACTTCTACTCCAAGCAAGAATCCCCAGAAGGACAGCGTCTAAGATCCTGACACACCAATGGATGCATTTTATGTTCTTCAAAAAGAAAATTATCAATGACATGCTCATCATCCGAGGGCTGTCAGTACTAGTGAACGGAGCATCAATTAAAGGCTCCCAGTGCTAGTCAATGGAGCGCTTCTCCATCCAGCTTCCAGCACTTGGTGTATAATCTCACAGGTTAGATGCAGGAAAAAACTTCCTCTAACTGCGTCAACCACATGCTTTAACACTGACTTTAGAAGAACGCCAGTATGAAACTTCAATTTCTTAACCAATTGTCACTTGCCCGGGCAATCCCAACAGTTTGTTACCAATCAATACTGAATTTTGGACTGTTTTGTGCTATGGACTTCCATTCACTGAGAACTCCATCAAGACTGCCCATGCTAATTCACATAGAACCTTTCAAGTGGCAGAAAGAGAGAGAGGGGATTTTCATCCCATCACATTAGTTGGAGTAGAATCTAAAACTGAGAGATGAAAAGGTAGTGTTCTAACCCACTATATCATTCAGTTAGCAACATTAGTAGCCCCTCAAAAAGTTCTGGGATATGCACTTGAAGTGCCGTAACCTACAGGGCTACAGACCAAGAGCTGGAAAGTGGGATTAGGCTGGATAACTCCTTTTTAACCGGCGCAGACACGGTGGGCCAAATGGTCGCCTTCTGTGCTGTAAATTTCTACGATTCTATGATTTGATCCTGCTCTGCCATTCAATTAGATCATGGTTGGTCCGCAACTCAACTCCATTTACCCGACTTTGCTCCATATCCCTTGATACCCTCACCTAACAAAAATCTATCAATCTCAGTCTTGAAAGCTCCAATTGTCCCAGCGTCCACAGCCTTTTGGGGGAAGAGAGTTCCAGATTACTACAAACCTTTGTGTGAAAATGTGCTTCCTGATTTCCCCCATTATAGTAGGGTATTCAAATTTTTGTAGAGCTCTACGTATTATACTTCAAGAGTGACGTTCACCAAAAGGGCTCTGTTTTAAGACCTGTAAATTGGCAAGAATTATGAATAGCATACTTTTTGTTGCATCATTATTTGCCTTTAGGCAGCAAGTTCTGTTGGCTGCATCAGGGAACCGGCTCAGAGGAGATGCTGATTCCGAGAACAAGAGGGAGATGGAGTCATTCAGACTTCAGCCATCTTGTAATTTTAACTGTGTTCATTCATTCAGCTCACTCCCATCATTGGGTTCAGTAGCTCTTCCAAGATAGCTTGTGCGACAATTTCATCATCATTTAAACAAAAATGTTGCAAAATAGCAAAACCAACACACAATAAATGTAATCACAATTCTTTGCAACTGTTTTGATTTATGTCAAAGTAACCTGATGTCAGAGGCTCCCTCTTTCAAAAATGACAGCGGAATTAAAGAAACCTCCAGATCTGCAAGCCCTGCTATTCATTAGCTGTGTCAGCGTGGCTCACTTGGTCGAATTTGTACCCCTGCAGCAGAAGATTGTGGATCAAGCCCCACTCCAGGGCCTGAGCACATGGTCCAGGCTGACAATCCAGTGCAGTACTGAAGTAAGTATTTCAGATTACATTAAGATTAGATTCTGATTACAGACACGTTAAACCATCTGTTTATTGATGTGGGTTAGATGGGTGTTAGTGGTCCCTTGGCACTATTTGAAGAGCAGGAGGTTCTGCTAGTGTCCTGGCCAACATTCCTCTTTAAGCAATATCACCAAAAACAGATTAACTAGTCATTCACCTCATTACAATTTGTGGGATCGTGCGCACAAAGTGACTGCTACATTTGCCTACATACGAAAGTCACTACACTTCAAAGTCATTTATTGTGTATGAAGCATTTTTAAACTTCTGGACGATATGATAATATGCTATACAAGTACAAGTCTTCCCTTTCATTAATGCTCTGGTACAATAAAAAAACTACAGCCCTCCTTGATTTTTCATTTTACTCAGTACAGTGTTGACAATGATACCCTCCATAGAATGATCAGCAAGAAATGGGGTTTGCAACTTTTCAGCTCTGCACAACATCTGGAAAAAATTTGAATGCACATTTCTAATATTAAAAAAATATATAAAATTGCAGGGGCTCCTGCAGCTATTGTTGCGCAGTTATTTTTGAATCACAAGAAAGCAACTTACAATTCCTCCTCCAATACATTTTACATTTTCTTTAGATCTCCTTCTCCATCACCCTATCTCAAACTCGGCAAATTAACCCACTCGTCGCCCTCTGCAATGACACTGTTTCTCTAGCACCGGCTCTTCGATGTTGCTGCCCTGCCATAGTAGAAGGTGTCTGTCCTTTCTCCCTAACAGGCAGAGGGGAAATAAGAAACCAGTGCACAGAGCTTTGAAAGAAAGAAAGACTTGCATTTCTATATTGCCTTTCACAACCACCGGAAGTCTCAAAGTGCTTTACAGCCAATGAAGTGCTTTTGAAGTGGAATCACTGCTGTAATGTGGGAAACACGGCAGCCAATTTGCACACAGCAAGCTCCCACAAATGGCAATGTGATAATGACCAGATAATCTGTTTTTGTGATGTTGATTGAGGGAATAAATATTGGCCAGGACACCAGGGATAACTCCCCTGCTCTTCTTCGAAGTAGTGCCATGGTGGAGTCTTTTATGTCCATCTAAGAGAGTAGACAGGGCCTCGGTTTAATGTCTCAGCCGAAAGATGGCACCTCTGACAGTGCAGCACACCCTCAGCACTGCACTGGACTGTCAGCCTAGCTCTATGTGCTCAAGTCCCTGGAGTGGGACTTGAACCCACAACCTTCTGACTCAGAGGCGAGAGCGCTATCAGCTGAGCCACATCTGACACTGAACACAAACTCATTGCCCCTCTTGCACATTGGCACTGGATGTTGGGTCAAAAAGTGCTCCACAAAATTTGGTTAATAGTTTTCTTTCTAAAAAAATCACTAGTTTACTATTAAAACGTATCCCATAGACAATTATTTCTCAGATGGAAGTTTGTGCCTTCAGTCGTCGACGCAGTGAGTTCCAGATTCCAACTGGGTATGATGTTAGGGAAAGTGTTGAGATATTGGGGAAAGTGTTGTGATGTTGGGGAAAGTGTTGAGATATTGGGGAAAGTGTTGAGATGTTAGGGAAAGTGTTGAGATATTGGGGAACATGTTGAGATATTGGGGAACGTGTTGAGATATTGGGGAACGTGTTGAGAAATTGGGGAAAGTGTTGAGATGTTAGGGAAAGTGTTGAGATATTGGGGAAAATGTTGAGATGTTAGGGAAAGTGTTGAGATATTGGGGCAAGTGTTGAGATGTTAGGGAAAGTGTTGTGATGGTGGGGAAAGTGTTGTGATGTTGGGGAAAGTGTTGTGATGTTGGAGAAAGTGTTGTGATGTTGGGGAAAGTGTTGAGATGTTGGGGAAAGTGTTGTGATGTTGGGGAAAGTGTTGTGATGTTGGGGAAAGTGTTGTGATGTTGGGGAAAGTGTTGAGATATTGGGGAAAGTGTTGAGATGTTAGGGAAAGTGTTGAGAAATTGGGGAAAATGTTGAGATGTTAGGGAAAGTGTTGAGATATTGGGGCAAGTGTTGAGATGTTAGGGAAAGTGAACGTGTTGAGATATTGGGGAACGTGTTGAGATATTGGGGAATGTGTTGAGATATTGGGGAATGTGTTGAGATATTGGGGAAAGTGTTGAGATATTGGGGAAAGTGTTGAGATGTTAGGGAAAGTGTTGAGATATTGGGGAAAATGTTGAGATGTTAGGGAAAGTGTTGAGATATTGGGGAAAGTGTTGAGATGTTAGGGAAAGTGTTGTGATGGTGGGGAAAGTGTTGTGATGTTGGGGAAAGTGTTGTGATGTTGGGGAAAGTGTTGTGATGTTGGGGAAAGTGCTGAGATGTTGGGGAAAGTGTTGTGATGTTGGGGAAAGTGTTGTGATGTTGGGGAAAGTGTTGTGATGTTGGGGAAAGTGTTGAGATATTGGGGAAAGTGTTGTGATGTTGGGGAAAGTGTTGTGATGTTGGGGAAAGTGTTGTGATGTTGGGGAAAGTGTTGAGATATTGGGGAAAGTGTTGAGATATTGGGGAAAGTGTTGTGATGTTGGGGAAAGTGTTGTGATGTTGGGGAAAGTGTTGTGATGTTGGGGAAAGTGTTGTGATGTTGGGGAAAGTGTTGTGATGTTGGGGAAAGTGTTGAGATATTGGGGAAAGTGTTGTGATGTTGGGGAAAGTGTTGTGATGTTGGGGAAAGTGTTGTGATGTTGGGGAAAGTGTTGAGATATTGGGGAAAGTGTTGTGATGTTGGGGAAAGTGTTGTGATGTTGGGGAAAGTGTTGTGATGTTGGGGAAAGTGTTGTGATGTTGGGGAAAGTGTTGTGATGTTGGGGAAAGTGTTGTGATGTTGGGGAAAGTGTTGTGATGTTGGGGAAAGTGTTGCGATGTTGGAGAAAGTGTTGTGATGTTGGGGAAAGTGTTGACAAGAGGCCAGACACATCCTCAGTGTTGCCCAGTAGACAGGAATGAAAAAGGTAGGACAGTTGTCCTAGATCTCTCACATTGACCAAGGTCTGGCATCAATTCTTACACAGTTCAATCTGTTGCATGGGGTAGAGGCATCTAAAAAAAGGGATGCCCCCACCCAAAAGAAGTAAAGTTATTATATCGGATTCCACTTATGGTGCAGTCATTTTCAAATTCATTCACACCCTCCCCATTGACTTTGCCACTTGTAAACCTTTATATAATGAACAGTCGTAGATTGACTGTGGTTGTTAACACAAACACAGAGTATTTATCGGCATCTTTCGTTATTCCTATTATTATTGCCACATGCATTGTTTATCATTATAGGGACCAAGTGTGACCTACTCTCTTGTAAACATCATTGTCATTGAAAATCTCTACACTCCTGTGCAAAAAAATGCTAGCCCTGTTTTTTTTATATATTGTTCATCTTAAAACATTTATTTCTCTCCTCTGAGGGAACAAAACACCATTAGACAGGCAGGAAATTCTCTTACTGCGATTTCCTGCTTATTGCTATTTTTCGTCTCCCTTTCTCCCCTCCAGAGCTGGCAAATTCCAAGAGACAACAGGAATGGGCTGCCTGCGTAGAGAACGATGTTGAATACGATCTGCCCCAGCTAAACCAACATCGTTCAAAATACATTTCTCCATCCCTTTAGAAATCACACACACTTGAGACCCACAATGTTTCCTCCTTATGTCTCTGGAAATTAGGTTAGTGAACGCTTTAAGTACTTTTGAAATACCCAGCTGTTTGTTTGTTTAGAGATACAGGAAACTCAAAAGGTAGAAACTGCTAAAGGCTACCTTGTCCCACCTCGCTCACCCCAGTCTGAAAGCATCTATGGGCAAGACCCTCTTCGACAGCCAATCTTGCTTCCGTGCTGATCCTTGCATTCCCTCCCTACTCACCAATGTATTGACTCGAGAATCTGATTCTTTTTAGCCTCATTACCTCGACCCGTCCAAGAGTTTGTAATGATGCAATAGAATCAGAGACATTCTTTAAAATCAGTCATTTGAAAAATGTTTAGGAGCTGCGACAGTGCTTCTACTGAAGGGCTCCGTGCCACGCAGTGAAGGCTCGTTTTCAGAAATGTGTCGAGTTGCACTCCATGCCCACAATGCGCACTTAAAGACCAAATTAATAACCTTTCACTTATCTCTGAAATTGCTCATTGTTCACTTAAGTGGGTCACTCAGTCTCAGTAGTCTTGGCTGCTATATAGGCCATGTGAAGTAATGCTCTCCTAACCTGTCACTGCCAATGGAAGCCAACTAAATACATGTAGTACATGTACTGTAGCATTCTTCAAAATGTACTTGAGCGCACAGAGACTGTAGAGAAGATTAGTTGCCTATTCTAAGAGTGTGCGGACCCAAACTGAGGTTCTGCTGGATTGTCAACATTCTCCTCTTAAACACAGTATTGGGAGAAGTCTAGGAAAGTGCACGGTCTAGAAAGATATCACCAAAGCAAGGAAGAAAATAAGTTACAGAAACACAGTTTAATTCCACAAATCAAAATACATATTTAAACATGACTTAAACGTTCATATTTAAATATGTACACTACAGCGTAGTTAAAGCTTGACGTAAAGCCTGTGTGAGGTAACATGAGGAGTAATTATATTTCAGTATCTGATGTGGTTCATGAATCTTACTGCAGCTGCCAAACAAGATGAAGAAGGAAGGTCACAACCAGAACCTTTTAAAAAATAATTCTTAAAAATGACCAGGGTCAGCTAAATTTCACCGCCACCAAACAAGCAAATCGCTGGCCACATCAAAGCCGAGGGGACCGCAGAGTGGGGTGGCCGAGTCCCAACAGTGTGAGAGAATGAATTAACAATTCACATTCATGTCCGGCACCTCTACTGATGGTGACTCAGGGTCGGATCTTTGCACCGTGGGGGGAATCACCAACACCTTCCAGTCAGGACCGGGGCATCTTTCTGCATTCCACTTCATGTCTGAAGCAACAACAAAAAGCTAGGCGTTTGCACAACTCGCAAGTGGGGAGAAATACTGAAGAATCTTTCAAAGTGATACTTTGCACTGGGTTAAAAGGTGGGGGTGGGTGGGGGGGAGGGATGTGTGCAGACAATTCAGTTTGAAACCTCGAGGTCTGGATTTACTTCAGCGTTTTACAAAGCAAGCACAACAATTCCAGCCAGCACTGTAATTCACATATTTAAGGACTGCCAGCAAAGCACTGGAGAGATTTACACCGCCAAAAAGGAGATTTATTCCATGGCTGATCATTTATGTGGAGGGGGAAAAATGCTACACTGAAGCCGAGGAAAACGTCCCAGTCAAGCCCGCGATAAACTTCTCCCCACACGGGGGGGGGGGGGGGGGAGCAGCCCATCCCATAATATAGCTCCTATCTCCCCATCCCATAATATAACTCCAATCTCCCCATCCCATAATATAGCTCCTATCTCCCCATCCCATAATATAGCTCCAATCTCCCCATCCCATAATATAGCTCCTATCTCCCCATCCCATAATATAGCTCCTATCTCCCCATCCCATAATATAGCTCCAATCTCCCCATCCCATAATATAGCTCCAATCTCCCCATCCCATAATATAACTCCAATCTCCCCATCCCATAATATAACTCCAATCTCCCCATCCCATAATATAGCTTCAATCTCCCCATCCCATAATATAACTCCAATCTCCCCATCCCATAATATAACTCCAATCTCCCCATCCCATAATATAACTCCAATCTCCCCATCCCATAATATAGCTTCAATCTCCCCATCCCATAATATAGCTTCAATCTCCCCATCCCATAATATAGCTCCAATCTCCCCATCCCATAATATAGCTCCAATCTCCCCATCCCATAATATAACTCCAATCTCCCCATCCCATAATATAGCTCCTATCTCCCCATCCCATATTATAGCTCCAATCTCCCCATCCCATAATATAGCTCCAATCTCCCCATCCCATAATATAGCTCCAATCTCCCCATCCCATAATATAGCTCCAATCTCCCCATCCCATAATATAGCTCCTATCTCCCCATCCCATAATATAGCTCCAATCTCCCCATCCCATAATATAGCTCCTATCTCCCCATCCCATAATATAGCTCCTATAACTTGCTTCTCAGACCAGCCTCCATGCCAGAATAACAGGATAGTCGCAGACAAAATATTTTGACTTCAGTGTATTTTCTACCAGGACTGTTCAACCGCTTATTTCAATAAATATTTATATTTTGGGGGGATCGAAACTAAATGGATTTCGCTACCAGGATCTCCACCCTCCCCCCGCCCCTAGAATTTATTAAATGAGATTTGACCAATATATAAAATTAACCTTTTTAATTAAAAAAAGTTTTTTAAAAACAGAAATTCAAAACACAAGCATTCTCCAAAAAACAGTGGCTGTGTGTTTAAGGGCGGATGGAGTTGAAAGATTTATCATTCTTTTCTGCGCTCAGAGTGACTTTAATGTGAAATAATCAGCGGTCGAGTTATGTTTCACAGGAGTCATTTGATAATCAATCAGAAGCTACCGTCAGTGGGATGTCGAAACGGAAAGGAGATATTTTAAGTCTCAAAATTTGGCGGAAATCTGTGACACAAGCGAATCAGTCGGCCGGGTGGGAATCTGATGGGACAAGGACATCTTTTTTTTTTGTAAATCAGGGACTGAACATCGACTTAATTAACTGAATGCAAAGGTTGACGTGGGCTGGAACGGGTCATCCCGAGAGAATGAATATTATTTGAAGAGTCGTGTGTCCTGGCGCACTGAATGTTCACGATAGTGACAAACTGCCAAGGCAAAAGTCTCGCTGGCCATTCAAGTTGGACAGACCCCGCGGTGTCAGTCAGTGCGGATTATAGAGTGCAGGGCCAACCGCAGAAACGCTTTAAGTCGTTATTAACCTCTGCCAGAACCTCTCCCCCTTACCCTCGGAACTAACTAAAGGGAGGGTGTGTATGTGTGTGTGTGTGGAAAGAGGGGTTCAGCGTCTCTTGTGTTCTTAGGTCTGTCCTTACTTGGGGAGATTGGGGGCGACTTCCAGCACCCCCCCTCCGGTCTCCCCACCCCCCCACACCACCACACATACACCCAGATCTTCGCAGTATTCTGCAGTAGTGGAAAATAATAAGTTCCGTTTTAATGCGAGTCACACGTTGCTTTCTCAAATTAAATTATTTGAGGGGTGGGGGGGGGGAGGTGGCCGGACAAGAGATAAATGACGACTAGCTGAAACTGTGAGCACAGATGGCGACCGGATTTTTAAATAATGTGGACAGTGCGATCCCGGGGATGGGGGAAAAGAGCAAAAAAAACTGCTCCCCAAACCCATCCTCACACACACAAGTACCAAGACACACAAACTGACCGTCAGAGCACCAACACAATCACACGCCAGCGAAACACTGTCAGTAACCACTTCAGGCTGACGGTGGTGCTGTACAATCGAGCTTCACATATGTGTGTGTGAGTGTGTGTGTGTCTGGACCTGTGAAAAGTACAGATTTAAACCCGAACACAGCTTTAAAAAGCTCCGTTTTAAAAAAAAAAAACTGGATTGACATTCTTCGTGTTTCATGTCATTTTAAAAAGAAAAACCGCATTGTAATACAAAAACAAAATACTGCGAACGCTGGAAATCTGAAACAAAAACAGAAAATGCTGGAGATACTCAGCAGGTCAGGCAGCATCTGTGAAGAGAGAGAAACAGAGTTAACGTTTCAGGTTGGTGACCTTTCGTCAGAACGGTCATCGACCTGAAACGTTAACTGCTTCTCTCTTCACAGATGCTGCCTGACCTGCTGAGTATCTCCAGCATTTTCTGTTTTTAAACCGCATTGTAATGTTGCCTTATCCCTCAATCCATAAAAACCCACAGCCAAGCAATAATTTAATCTAGTGATCAGATCTCCAAGAAACCAAGATTATTTCCTGCGAGATTCCCCTCCTCACACACACACACACCTTTTCAGAAAAGAATGTTACGAATTTTTATTTTTCTTGTAAATCGCAACTTTGTAAAAACCCAGTCCCAAGTGTTTTACTGATGATCCGGGATAGAGATTTATTTGCCCAGTCCCTTACACAGCAGAATAAACCCGAACCGGAGCACTGGGGTCGGAGCCTGGCAGCATTGCTCAGTCAGTCAGTCGGTGCCCGTCAGTTTCACCAAGAAACGGAAACTGACCTCGACCGTCAGCTAAAGAAAAAAACACACAAACAAATACACCTGAAACTGAACTGAAACAACACTAAATGGTATTTGGCTCGCTGGCTTCACACCAAACGGATCTAAACAAACCTCAGTACAGAGAGCATTCATCTAGCAGCCCCCCTACAAAACCGAGATGCTCATATCACACTGGGAGATTACAGTACTTACTTTGTCCTCCTCTTGCTGGCGAATGTGTAGCCAATATCCTGCTGCACCTGTCCGATTAAAACCTCACGGGTCCCAGGATTGCGTTATTGACAGTAAGAGATCAATGGAAATGCAGCCCTTTTAGTGAAAGCACCTTTTGCTTAAGCGCAGTCCTCTGCCTTGTTCAGAAAAGTGATAGGCTCCAAATGGATCACTTCCACGCGAAACACGAGCATCAGTCTGGACAGGGACCCACATGTGCCGCTCTTCGATCAGTGCACTTCGCCAAGCGGCTGGATGTGTTCACTAAGCTGCAGAGTTTGGGAGAAAGATTCGGGCTGGGCGAGCAGGGAGCCGAAGCAAATGCGGCTGCTCGGAGACGCCAGCAGCAAGTCAGAGTGATGGAGCGCAAAGCAAGCTAGAGACTGACTGAGAGCGAGTGAGCACCAAACAAGCAGGGGGAGGATTTAACACCCACCCAGCACTGGGGGAGGAATCGTCAGACACCCAGCACTGGGACAGGAATCATCAGACACCCAGCACTGGGACAGGAATCATCAGACACCCAGCACTGGGACAGGAATCATCAGACAACCAGCACTGGGACAGGAATCATCAGACACCCAGCACTGGGACAGGAATCATCAGACACCCAGCACTGGGACAGGAATCATCAGACACCCAGCACTGGGACAGGAATCTTCTCACACCCAGCACTGGGACAGGAATCATCCGACACCCGGCACTGGGACAGGAATCTTCTCACACCCAGCACTGGGACAGGAATCATCAGACACCCCGCACTGGGACAGGAATCATCAGACACCCAGCACTGGGACAGGAATCATCAGACACCCAGCACTGGGACAGGACTCATCAGACACCCAGCACTGGGACAGGAATCATCAGACACCCGGCACTGGGACAGGAATCATCAGACACCCAGCACTGGGACAGGAATCATCAGACACCCAGCACTGGGACAGGAATCATCAGACACCCAGCACTGGGACAGGAATCATCAGACACCCAGCACTGGGACAGGAATCATCCGACATCCAGCACTGGGACAGGAATCATCAGACACCCGGCACTGGGACAGGAATCATAGAAACATGGAAGATAGGAGCAGGAGTAGGCCATTTGGCCCCTTGAGCCTGTTGCACCATTTAATGAGATCATGGCTGATCATCCAAATTCAGTACCCTGTCCCTGGTTTCTCCCCATATCCCTTGATCCCCTTAGCCTTAAGAAATATATCTAACTCCTTCTTGAATATATTTAATGAATTGGCCTCAACTGCCTTGTGTGGTAGAGAATTCCACAGGTTCACCACTCTCTGGGTGAAGAAATTACTCCTCATTTCAGTCCTAAATGGCTTACCCCTTATCCTTAGACTGTGAACCCTGGTTCTGGACTGCCCCGCCATTGGAAATTCCTTCCTTCATCTAGTCTGTCTAGTCCCGTTAGAATTTTATAAGTTTCAATGAGATCCCCTCTCATTCTTCTAAACTCTAGTGAATATAAGCCTAATTGACCCAATCTCTCTTCATACGTCATTCCTGCCATCCCAGGTATCAGTCTCTCCATGGCAAGAACATCCTTCCTCAGATAAGGTGACCAAAACTGCACACAATACTCAAGGTGTGGTTTCACCAAGGCCCTGTACAACTGCAGCAAGACATCTTTGCTCCTGTACTCGAATCCTCTCGCTATGAAGGCCAACATACCATTTGCCTTCTTAACCGCCTGCTGCACCTGCATGCTTACCTTCAGCGACTGGTGCACAAGGACACCCAGGTATCGTTGCACTTCCCCTTTTCCCAATCTATTGCCGTTCAGAAAATAATCTGTTCCTGCTTTTGCCACCAAAGTGGATAACCTCGCATTTATCCACATTATACTGCATCTGCCATGCATCTGCCCAATCACCCAAACTGTCCAAATCATACTGGAGTTTCACTGCATCCTCCTCACAGCACACACGCCCACCCAGCTTTGTGTCATCTGCACACTTGGAGATATTACATCTAGTTCCCTCGTCTAGATCATTAATATATAATGGCCCAGAAATTAGGATCGGGAGCTTGCCGCGCGTGCAAGCCCCCGATCTGCACTCACCCGGCGCGCCGACATCTGAAGCCCGGGCCTGCTTGCATTTCCTGTCACAGGCCCGGTTCAGATGTCGGCGCGATGTGCTTACCTGATCCAGTGGCGTAGTTAGTGCGATGTGCTGGCTGGGATCAGGTGAGCACTGTGCAGCCAATCAGGGGAGCGGAAACTTCATTCATGAGTTTGATAGGAAGAACTGTCAAACTCATGAAAAGTATGGGCGCCCAAAAGACTAGTTTAACTTTAAATAAAATTTTAAAAAACATCCCATAATTAAATAAACTATAAATAACTTAAAAAACTATTTTAAACAATTAATCAAATTTTTGAAAAAAATTATTTTTTAAAGAATCGGGTCTAAAACTACACTTACCTTACTGTAAAGTCCTTAAAAACAATAAAGCTGTGGAAAAAATGTTATAATTTTAAGTAATAGACCACTTACCTTAAAGAATGAAGTCCTTACGTCTCCTTTTTACATTCGTAAAAAGGAGAGGCCCTTACACACGCGCAAACCTGTCAAAAAGAAGGAAGTTCAACGCGTGCGCGCAGAGTCCTGCGTGCACGCGTTGGACCTCTGAACCCCTTGGAGGAAATGCCAGTTTCCCGCGCATGCGCTGTGCATGCTGAAATCCGGCACTTCCAACGGGCCCACGCGTGAGTACCCCGTCCGTACTCACGCGTTGGGACCGGAATAACTGGCCCATTGTGAATAGCTGGGGTCCTAGCACCGATCCCTGCGGTACCCCACTAGTCACTGCCTGCCACTTGGAAAAAGACCTGTTTATTCCAACTCTTTGCTTCCTGTCTGCCAACCAGTTCTCTATCCAAGTCAGTACTTTACCCCCAATCCCATTTGCGTTAACTTTGCACGCGAATCTCTTTTGCGGGACCTTATCAAAAGCACTCTGAAAGTCCAAATACATCACATCCACTGGTTCTCCCTCATCTATTCTATCAGTTACATCCTCAAAAAATTCCAGTAGATTAGTCAAGCATGATTTACCTTTTGTAAATCCATGTTGACTTTTTCCGCTCCTGTCACTGTTTTCCAAGTGCTCTGCTATTACATCTTATGTAATGGACTCTAGCATTTTCCCCACTACAAATGTCAGGCTTACCGGTCTATAATTCCCCGTTTTCTCTCCACCACCTTTTTTAAATAGTGGGGTTACATTAGCTGCCCTCCAATCCATGGGAACTATTTCAGAGTCTATAGAATTTTGGAAGATAACCAGCAATGCATCTACTATTTCTAGGGCCACTTCCTTAAGTATTCTAGGATGTAGATTATCAGGCCCTGGGGATTTATCGGCCTTCAATGCCGTCAATTTCCCTAACACCATTTCCCTACAAATACAAATTTCATTCAATTCCTCCCTCTCATTAGACCCTATGTTCCCTGAAATCTCTGGAAGGTTATGTGTGTCGTCCTTTGTGAAGACAGAACAAAAGTATGTATTTAATTGGTTAGCCATTTCTTTGTACCCCATTATAAATTCCCCTGATTCTGACTGCAAGGGACCTACGCTTGACTTCACCAATCTTTTTCTCTTCACATATCTATAGAAGCTTTTACAGTCAGTTTTTATGTTCCTTGCAAGCTTACTCTCATATTCTATTTTCCCCCTCTTAATTAATCCGTTTGTCCTCCTTTGCTGAATCCTAAACTGCTCCCAATCCAGTTTTGCTGCTTTTTCTGGCCAATTTATATGTCCTCTCCTTGGATCTTATGCTATCCCTAATTTCCCTTATTAGCCATGGTTGAGTCACCTTTTTTGTTTTATTTTTATGCCAAACAGGGATGAACAAATTCTGTAGTTCATCCATGCGATCTTTAAATGTTTGCCATTGCCTATCCACTGTCAACCCTTTAAGTAACGTTCCACAATCCAGCCTAGCCAACTCGCGCCTCATACTAGGGTTTGGATGATCAGCCATGATCTCATTGAATGGCGGAGCAGGCTCGAAGGGCCGAATGGCCTACTCCTGCTCCTATCTTCTATGTTTCTATGTTTACTATCGTAATTTCCTTTATTTAAATTCAGGACCCTAGTCTCTGAGTCAACTACTTCACTCTCGATCTTAATGAAGGTTTCTATTATATTATGATTGCTCCTCCCCAAGGAGCCTCGCACAACAACATTGCTAATTAATCCTTTCTCATTACATAATACCCAGTCTAAGATGGCCTGATCTCTAGTTGGTTCCTCGACATATTGGTCCAGGAAACCATTCTGTATACACTCTAGGAATTCCTCCTCCACAGTATTGTTAATAATTTGGTTAGCCCAATCTATATGTAGATTAAAGTCACCCATGATAACTGCTGTGCCCTTATTGCACATGTCTCTAATTTCCCATTTAATGCCATCCCCAACCTCAGCATTACTGGTTGGGGGTCTGTATACAACTCCCACTAATGTTTTCTACCCCTTGGTATTTCTCAGCTCTACCCATACAGATTCCACATCATCAGAGCTAATATCCTTCCTTACTATTGTGTTAATCTCCTCTTTAAGCAGCAATGTTACCCCACCTCCTTTTCCTTTTTGCCTGTCCTTACTGAATATTGAATACCCCTGGATGTTGAATTCCCAGACATGGTCACCCTGGAGCCATGTCTCCGTAATTCCAATTACATCATATCTGTTTACATCTATTTGCGAAACGAATTCATCCACTTTATTACAAATGCTCCTCGCATTAAGACACAAAGCCTTGAGGCTTGTTTTTTTTACACTCTTAGTCCTTTTAGAATTATTATTTACTATAGCCCTGTTTGATTTACACCCTTGATTTCTCTGCCTTCCACTTTTGCTTTTCTCCTTCCTGTCTTTTGTTTCTATCCTTGCTTCCCTTTCCTCTGTCTCCCTGCGCAGGTTCCCAACCCCCTGCCATTTTAGTTTAAACCCTTCTCAACAGCACTAGCAAACACTCCCCCATGACATCGGGCCCGGTCCTGCCCAATAATAATAATAATAATAATAATCAACTTTATTGTCATTGTTAGTGCACAAGTGCAGTACAATGAAATGTAGGCTTGCGGCTCCCGAGAATGTACATTTAGATTAAGACATTTAAACATTCAACATTCATTTGGCTTGTAATACATTAACATAAACATAATAAAGTGCATTGGCAGATGTGCAGGCTTTAGTGTTTATTTGTGGAGTTCAGTAGGATGACAGCCCTGGGAAAGAAGCTGTTCCTAAATCTGGTCGTTCGGGTGCGAATGCATCTGTAGCATCTCCCAGATGGCAGGAGGGCGAACAGACTGTGGCTGGGGTGGGTAGTGTCTTTGATGATGGTCCGTAAACAGCGTTTCTGGTATATGTGCTCTATGGTCGGTAGCCGGGTGCCGGTAATGCGTTGGGCAGTTTTGACTACCCGCTGCAGGGCTTTCCGGTCATAGTAGTTACAGCTGCCATACCATACTGTGATACAGTTCGTCAGGATGCTCTCTATTGTGCAGCGGTAAAAGTTAGAGAGGATCAGGGGTGACAGGTTACATCCCTTCAGCCTCCTTAGGAAATATAGGCGCTGCTGGGCCTTCTTCACCAGAGAGGAGGTATTGAGGGACCAGGAGAGGTCTTCCGTGATGTGGACTCCGAGGAACTTAAAGCTGTCCACCCTTTCCACCACAGCCCCATGGATGTGGATGGGGGTGTGACTTCCGCCTTTAGTCTTCCTGAAGTCCACAATGATTTCTTTGGTTTTCTTGATGTTAAGGGCCAGGTTGTTATCGGTGCACCACTTCACGAGATGCTGGACCTCCTCCCTGTAGGCTGACTCATCGTTGTTGGTGATCTGGCCTACCACCGTGGTATCATCCGCAAACTTGATGATGGTGTTGGAACCATGAACAGCCACACAGTCGTGGGTGAAGAGGGAATAGAGGAGGGGGCTCAGCACACATCCTTGTGGGGCCCCCGTGTTCAGGGTCAGGGGGTGGGAGGTGTGGTTACCTAATTTGACAGACTGGGGTCTGTTTGTTAGGAAGTCCAGGGTTCAGTTGCAGAGGGAAGTGTTCAGGCCAAGAGTGTGGAGTTTGGTGGCCAGCTTGTTGGGGACGATAGTGTTGAATGCTGAGCTGTAGTCTATGAACAGCATTCTGATGTAGGTCTCTTTACCGTCTAAGTGATTCAGTGCAGAGTGTAGAGCAGTTGTGATTGCATCCTCCGTTGATCTGTTTGCACGATAGGTAAACTGGTGTTGGTCAAGAGAGGCGGGAACACTGGCTTTGATGTGAGCCAGGACCAGTCTCTCGAAACACTTCATTGTGATGGGTGTGAGTGAGACAGGTCGATAGTCGTTCAGACACGTCACAGCCGTTTGCTTTGGCACAGGAATAATGGTAGCGGTCTTGAAGCATGCAGGGACTACTGCCTGGGCCAATGACAGATTGAAGATGGCGGTGAAGACATCAGCCAGCTGATCAGCACATTCCTTGAGTACCCGTCCAGGGATGCTATCAGGTCCAGCAGCCTTGCGTGTGTTCACTCCGCGTAGAACACCCCGTACGTCGGAGGTCGACAGAGTGAGCACCTGGTCTTCCGGGGGTGGCAAGGCTTTGGTAGCCGGCTCCCTGTTGTCCCTGCCAAAGCGTGCGTAGAAGTTGTTAAGCTCCTCTGGAAGGGAGGCATCGCTAACCGGGGGGCTGGTGTTTTTACTCTTGTAGTCAGTGATGGACTGGATGCCTTGCCACATGTGCCGGGGGTCCGAGTTGTTGTGGAAATGATCCTCTATCCGCAGTGTCTGTTTCCTTTTGGCAGTCCTGATACCCTTTTTTAAGTTGGTCCTAGCTGCACTGTAAGCCGCCGCGTCACCAGATTTAAATGCTGCGTCGCGTGCTTTCAGCAGCGAGCGGACCTCCCCGTTCATCCAGGGTTTCTGGTTGGGGTATGTCCTGATATTTTTATGGGTCGTGACGACCTCGACGCAACTGTTAATGTAGAATAGCACTGTGGATGCGTATTCTTCGATGTCATTATGGGCAAACATGCTCCAATCAGTGCGTTCGAAGCAATCCTGAAGCTCCGAGACTGCCCCCTCTGGCCATACTTTCACTGATCTCACTGATGTTCTCACTCTTTTGATGAGCGGTTTGTATGCCGGGGCTAGAAACAGGGAGAGGTGGTCAGACTTCCCAAGGTGGGGGCAGGGAATGGCCTTATAAGCATCTACAATTCTCGTGTAGACTTGATCCAGTGTGTTCTCCCCTCTTGTGGGGCAGGAAACATTCTGGTGGAATTTCGGTAGTACAGGTTTTAGGTTTATGTGATTGAAGTCCCCCGCGACGATAAAAGCTCCATCTGGGTACGCAGTTTGTTGTGCGCTGATGGCCCTGTAGAGGTCCTTCAGTGCTAGTTTGGCATTAGCGTGCGGTGGGATGATAACAGCCGTGAATTCACGAGGCAGGTAGAAGGGTCTGCACCTTACCATGAGGAATTCCAAATCAGCCGAACAGGATCTATCGATTATGTCCGTCCATTTTGTACTGGTCCCACCTCCCCCAGAACCAGGTTCCTCTGTCCCAGGAATTTCAATCCCTGACCCTTGTACCATTCCTCTAGCCACGTATTCAGCTGAAATATACTTCTAATTCTACTCTGACTTGCAGGTGGCACTGGCAGCAATCCTGAGATTACCACCTTTGGGGCCTTTTTAAATTTATCTCCTAACTCCCTATATTCAGATTTTAGGAATCATCTCACACCCAGCACTGGGACAGGAATCATCTCATACCCAGCACTGGGACAGGAATCATCTTACACCCAGCACTGGGACAGGAATCATCAGACACCCAGCAGTGGGACAGGAATCATCTTATACCCGGCACTGGGGGAGGAATCATCAGGCACCCAGCACAGGGACAGGAATCATCAGACACCCAGCACTGGGACAGGAATCATCAGACACCCAGCACTGGGACAGGAATCATCAGACACCCAGCAGTGGGACAGGAATCATCTTATACCCGGCACTGGGGGAGGAATCATCAGGCACCCAGCACAGGGACAGGAATCATCAGACACCCAGCACTGGGACAGGAATCATCAGACACCCAGCACTGGGACAGGAATAATCAGACACCCAGCACTGGGACTGGAATCATCAGACACCCAGCACTGGGACAGGAATCATCAGACACCCAGCACTGGGACAGGAATCATCAGATGCCCAGGACTGGGACAGGAATCATCTCACACCCAGCACTGGGACAGGAATCATCAGACACCCAGCACTGGGGAAGGAATCATCTGACACCCAGCACTGGGACAGGAATCATCTCACACCCAGCACTGGGACAGGAATCATCAGACACCCAGCACTGGGGAAGGAATCATCAGACACCCAGCACTGGGACAGGAATCATCAGACACCCAGCACTTGGAGAGGAATCATCAGACACCCAGCACTGGGACAGGAATCATCAGACACCCAGCACTGGGGTGGAATCATCAGACACCCAGCACTGGGACAGGAATCATCTCACACCCAGCACTGGGACAGGAATCATCAGACACCCAGCACTGGGACAAGAATCATCTCACACCCAGCACTGGGAGAGGAATCATCAGACACCCAGCACTGGGGGAGGAATCATAGCAACATAGAAACATAGAAGATCGGAGCAGGAGTCGGCCATTTGGCCCCTCGAGCCTGTTCCACCATTTAATGAGGTCATGGCTGATCATCCAAACTCAGTACCCTGTCCCTGGTTTCTCCCCATATGCCTTGATCCCCTGAGCCTTAAGAAATATATCTAACTCCTTCTTGAAAAGATTTAATGAATTGGCCTCAACTGCCTTCTGTAGTAGAGAATTCCACAGGTTCACCACTCTCTGGGTGAAGAAATTCCTCCTCGTTTCAGTCCTAAATGGCTTACCCCTTATCCTTAGACTGTGAACCCTGGTTCTGGACTGCCCTGCCATCGGAACATCCTTCCTGCATCTAGTCTGTCTAGTCCTGTTAGAATTTTATAAGTTTCAATGAGATCCCCTCTCAGTCTTCTAAACTCTAGCGAATATAAGCCTAATTGACCCAATCTCTCTTCATACGTCATTCCTGCCATCCCAGGTATCAGCCTGTTGAATCTTCGCTGCACTCCCTCCATGGCAAGAACATTCTTCCTCAGATAAGGTGACCAAAACTGCACACAATACTCAAGATGTGGTCTCACCAAGGCCCTGTACAACTTCAGCAAGACATCCTTGCTCCTGTACTCGAATCCTCTCGCTATGAAGGCCAACATACCATTTGCCTTCTTAACCGTCTGCTGCACCTATATGCTTACCTTCAGCGACTGGTGCACAAGGACACCCAGGTATCATTGCACTTCCCCTTTTCCCAATCTATTGCCGTTCAGAAAATAATCTGTTCCTGCTTTTGCCACCAAAGTGGATAACCTCGCATTTATCCACATTATACTGCATCTGCCATGCATCTGCCCAATCACCCAAACTGTCCAAATCATACTGGAGTTTCTCTGCATCCTCCTCACAGCACACACGCCCACCCAGCTTTGTGTCATCTGCACACTTGGAGATATTACATCTAGTTCCCTCGTCTAGATCATTAATATATATTGTGAATAGCTGGGGTCCTAGCACCGATCCCTGCGGTACCCCACTAGTCACTGCCTGCCACTTGGAAAATACCTGTTTATTCCAACTCTTTGCTTCCTGTCTGCCAACCAGTTCTCTATCGAAGTCAGTACCTTACCCCCAATCCCATTTGCCTTAACTTTGCACGCGAATCTCTTATGCGGGACCTTATCAAAAGCATTCTGAAAGTCCAAATACACCACATCCACTGGTTCTCCCTCATCTATTTTACCAGTTACATCCTCAAATAATTCCAGTAGATTAGTCAAGCATGATTTACCTTTTGTAAATCCATGTTGACTTTTTCTGCTCCTGTCACTGTTTTCCAAGTGCTTTGCTATTACATCTTTTATAATGGACTCTAGCATTTTCCCCACTACCGATGTCAGGCTTACCGGTCTATGATTCCCCGTTTTCCCTCTACCACCTTTTTTAAATAGTGGGGTTACATTAGCTACCCTCCAATCCGTGGGAACTATTCCAGAGTCTATAGAATTTTGGAAGATGACCAGAAATGCATCTACTATTTCTAGGGCTACTTCCTTAAGTACCCTAGGATATAGATTATCAGGCCCTGGGGATTTATCGGCCTTCAATGCCATCAATTTCCCGAACACCATTTCCCTACAAATACAGATTTCATTCAATTCCTTCCTCTCATTAGACCCTATGTTCCCCGAAATCTCTGGAAGGTTATGTGTGTCCTCTTTTGTGAAGACAGAACAAAAGTATGTATTTAATTGGTCTGCCATTTCTTTGTTCTCCATTATAAATTCCCCTGATTCTAACTGCAAGGGACCTACGCTTGACTTCACCAATCTTTTTCTCTTCACATATCTATAGAACCTTTTACAGTCAGTTTTTATGTTCTCTGGAAGCTTACTCTCATATTCTATTTTCCCCCTCTTAATTAATCCATTTGTCCTCCTTTGTTGAAACCTAAACTGCTCCCAATCCAGTTTTGCTGCTTTTTCTGGCCAATTTATATGTCCTCTCCTTGGATCTTATGCTATCCCTAATTTCCCTTGTTAGCCATGGTTGAGTCACCTTTAAAAAAAATATATATGCCAAACAGGGATGAACAAATTCTGTAGTTCATCCATGCGATCTTTAAATGTTTGCCATTGCCTATCCACCGTCAACCCTTTAAGTAACTTTCCCCAATCCATCCTAGCCAACTCGTGCCTCACGCTATCGTAATTTCCTTTATTTAAATTCAGGACCCTAGTCTCTGAGTCAACTACTTCACTCTCGATCTTAATGAAGAATTCTATTCTATTATGATTGCTCCTCCCCAAGGAGCCTCGCACAACAACATTGCTAATTAATCCTTTCTCATTACATAATACCCAGTCTAAGATGGCCTGATCTCTAGTTGGTTCCTCGACATACTGGTCCAGGAAACCATCCTGTACACACTCTAGGAATTCCTCCTCCACAGTATTGTTAATAATTTGGTTAGCCCAATCTATATGTAGATTAAAGTCACCCATGATAACTGCTGTGCCCTTATTGCACATGTCTCTAATTTCCCATTTAATGCCATCCCCAACCTCAGCATTACTGGTTGGGGGTCTGTATACAACTCCCACTAATGTTTTCTACCCCATGGTATTTCTCAGCTCTACCCATACAGATTCCACATCATCAGGGCTAATATCCTTCCTTACTATTGGGTTAAGCTCCTCCTTAAGTAGCAATGTTACCCCGCCTCCTTTTCCTTTTTGCCTGTCCTTCCTGAATATTGAATACCCCTGGATGTTGAATTCCCAGACATGGTCACCCTGGAGGCATGTCTCCGTAATTCCAATTACATCATATCCGTTTACCTCTATTTGCGCAGCTAATTCATCCACCTTATTATGAATGCTCCTCGCATTAAGACACAAAGCCTTGAGGCTTGTTTTTTTACACTCTTAGTCCTTTTAGAATGATTATTTACTATAGCCCTGTTTGATTTACACCCTTGATTTCTCTGCCTTCCACTTTGGCTTTTCTCCTTCCTGTCTTTTGTTTCTATCCTTGCTTCCCTTTCTTCTGTCTCCCTGCGCAGGTTCCCAACCCCATGCCATATTAGTTTAAACCCTCCCCAACAGCACTAGCAAACACTCCCCCTAGGACATCGGGCCCGGTCCCGCCCAAGTGCAAACCGTCCATTTTGTACTGGTCCCAACTCCCCCAGAACCAGTTTCCTCTGCCCCTGGAATTTCAATCCCTGACCCTTGTACCATTCCTCTAGCCACATATTCAGCTGAAATATACTTCTAATTCTACTCTGACTAGCAGGTGGCACTGGCAGCAATCCTGAGATTACTACCTTTGAGGCCTTCTTTTTTAATTTACCTCCTAACTCCCTATATTCAGCTTGTAGGAATCATCAGACACCCAGCACTGGGACAGGCATCATCAGACACCAACACTGGGGGAGGAATCATCAGACACCCAGCACTGGGACAGGAATCATCAGACACCCAGCACTGGGACAGGAATCATCTCACACCCGGCACTGGGACAGGAATCATCAGACACCCAGCACTGGGACAGGAATCATCAGACACCCAGCACTGTGACAGGAATCATCAGACACCCAGCACTGGGACAGGAATCATCAGGCACCCGGCACTGGGACAGGAATCATCAGACACCCAGCACTGGGACAGGAATCATCTCACACCCAGCACTGGGAGAGGAATCAACAGACACCCAGCACTGGGGCAGGAATCATCAGACACCCAGCACTGGGAGAGGAATCATCAGACACCCAGCGCTAGGACAGGAATCATCAGACACCCAGCACTGGGACAGGAATCATCAGTCACCCGGCACTGGGACAGGATTCAAGAGACACCCAGCACTGGGACAGGAATCATCATACACCCAGCACTGGCGGAGGAATCATCAGACCCCCAGCACTGGGACAGGAATCATCAGGCACCCGGCACTGGGACAGGATTCAAGAGACACCCAGCACTGGGACAGGAATCATCATACACCCAGCACTGGCGGAGGAATCATCAGACCCCCAGCACTGGCGAAGCCATTATCAGACACCCAGCACTGGGGGAGGAATAATCAGACATCCAGCACGGGGACAGGAATCATCAGATACCCAGCACTGAGACAGCAATCATCAGACATCCGGCACTGGGACAGGAATCATCAGAAACCCAGCACTGTGACAGGAATCAACAGACAGCCGGCACTGGGACAGGAATCATCAGACACCCAGCACTGGGACAGGAATCATCAGACACCCAGCACTGGGACAGAAATCATCTCACAACCAGCACTGGGACAGGCATCGTCAGACACCCAGCACTGGGACAGGAATTATCTCACACCCAGCACTGGGACAGGAATCATCTCACACCCAGCACTGGGACAGGAATCATCTCACACCCAGCACTGGGACAGGAATCATCTCACACCCAGCACTGGGACAGGAATCATCAGACTCCCAGCACTGGGACAGGAAGCATCAGACATCCGGCACTGGGAAAGGAATCATCAGACAGCCGGCAGTGGGACAGGAATCATCAGACACCCAGCACTGGGACAGGAATCATCAGACAGCCGGCAGTGGGACAGGAATCATCAGACACCCAGCACTGGGACAGGAATCATCAGACACCCAGCACTGGGACAGGAATCATCTCCCACCCAGCACTGGGACAGGAATCATCAGACACCCGGCACTGGGACAGGAATCATCAGACACCCAGCACTGGGACAGGAAGCATCAGACATCCGGCACTGGGAAAGGAATCATCAGACACCCGGCACTGAGACAGGAATCATCAGACATCCGGCACTGGGAAAGGAATCATCAGACACCCAGCACTGGGACAGGAATCATCAGACACCCGGCACTGGGAAAGGAATCATTAGACAGCCAGCACTGGGACAGGAATCATCAGACACCCGGCACTGGGAAAGGAATCATCAGACACCCAGCACTGGGACAGGAATCATCAGACATCCGGCACTGGGAAAGGAATCATCAGACACCCGGCACTGAGACAGGAATCATCAGACATCCGGCACTGGGAAAGGAATCATCAGACACCCAGCACTGGGACAGGAATCATCAGACCCCCAGCACTGGGACAGGAATCATCAGACACCCAGCACTGGGACAGGAATCATCTCACACCCAGCACTGGGACAGGAATCATCAGACACCCAGCACTGGGACAGGAATCATCAGACACCCAGCACTGGGACAGGAATCATCAGACACCCAGCACTGTGGGAGGAATCATCAGACACCCAGCACTGGGACAGGAAACATCAGACACCCAGCACTGGGACAGGAATCATCAGACAGCCGGCAGTGGGACAGGAATCATCAGACACCCAGCACTGGGACAGGAATCATCTCCCACCCAGCACTGGGACATGAATCATCAGACACCCGGAACTGCGACAGGAATTATCTCACATCCGTCACTGGGACAGTAAGCATCAGACACCCGGCACTGGGACAGGAATCATCAGACACCCGGCACTGGGACAGGAATCATCAGACACCCAGCACTGGGACAGGAATCATCAGACACCCGGCACTGGGACAGGAATCATCAGACACCCAGCACTGGGACTGGAATCATCAGACACCCGGCACTGCGATAGGAATCATCAGACACCCAGCACTGGGACAGGAATCGTCAGACTCCCAGTACTGGGACAGGAATCATGAGACACCCGGCACTGGGACAGGAATTATCTCACACCCAGCACTGGGACAGGAATCATCAGACACCCAGCACTGGGACAGGAATCATCAGACACCCAGCACTGGGACAGGAATCATCTCACACCCAGCACTGGGACAGGAATCATCATACACCCAGCACTGGCGGAGGAATCATCAGACCCCCAGCACTGGCGAAGCCATTATCAGACACCCAGCACTGGGGGAGGAATAATCAGACATCCAGCACGGGGACAGGAATCATCAGACACCCAGCACTGAGACAGCAATCAACAGACAGCCGGCACTGGGGCAGGAATCATCAGACACCCAGCACTGGGACATGAATCATCTCACAACCAGCACTGGGACAGGCATCGTCAGACACCCAGCACTGGGACAGGAATTATCAGACACCCAGCACTGGGACAGGAATCATCAGACACCCAGCACTGGCACAGGAATTATCTCACACCCAGCACTGGGACAGGAATCTTCAGACACCCAGCACTGGGACAGGAATCATCTCACACCCAGCACTGGGACAGGAATCATCTCACACCTAGCACTGGGACAGGAATGATCAGACACCCAGCACTGGGACAGGAATCATCAGACACCCAGCACTGGGACAGGAATCATTAGACACCCAGCACTGGGACAGGAATCATCTCACACCCAGCACTGGGACAGGAATCATCAGACACCCGGCACTGGGACAGGAATCATCAGACTCCCAACACTGGGACAGGAATCATCAGACACCCAGCACTGGGACAGGAAGCATCAGAAACCCGGCACTGAGACAGGAATCATCAGACACCCGGCACTGGGACAGGAATCATCAGACACCCAGCACTGGGACAGGAATCATCAGACACCCGGCACTGGGAAAGGAATCATTAGACAGCCAGCACTGTGGGAGGAATCATCAGACACCCAGCACTGGGACAGGAATCATCAGACACCCAGCACTGGGACAGGAATCATCAGACACCCAGCACTGGGACAGGAATCATCAGACACCCAGCACTGGGACAGGAATCATCAGACACCCAGCACTGGGACAGGAATCATCTCACACCCAGCACTGGGACAGGAATCATCAGAAACCCGGCACTGGGACAGGAATCTTCAGACACCCAGCACTGGGACAGGAATCATCAGACTCCCAGCACTGGTAGAGGAATCAACAGACAACCAGCACTGGGACAGGAATCATCGGACACCCAGCACTGGGACAGGAATCGGCAGGCACCCAGCACTGGGACATGAATCATCAGACACCCAGCACTGGGGGAGGAATCATCAGACACCCAGCACGGGGACAGGAATCATCAGACACCCAGCACTGGGACAGGAATCATCAGACACCCACCACTGGGACAGGAATCATCAGACACCCAGCACTGGGGGAGGAATCATCAGACACCCAGCACTGGGACAGGAATCATCAGACACCCAGCACTGGGGGAGGAATCATCAGACACCCAGCACTGGGACAGGAATCATCAGACAGCCGGCAGTGGTACAGGAATCATCAGGCAACCAGCACTGGGACAGGAAACATCAGACACCCAGCACTGGGACAGGAAACATCAGACACCCAGCACTGGGACAGGAATTATCACACACCCAGCACTGGGAGAGGAATCATCAGACACCCAGCACTGGGACAGGAATCATCAGACACCCAGTAGTGGGACAGGAATCATCTCACACCCGGCACTGGGACAGGAATCAACAGACAACCAGCACTGGGACAGGAATCATCAGACACCCAGCACTGGGACAGGAATCGTCAGACACCCAGCACTGGGACAGGAATCATCCGACACCCAGCACCGGCGGAAGAATCATCAGACATCCGCCACTGGGACAGGAATCATCAGACACCCGGCACTGGGACAGGAATCATCAGACACCCAGCACTGGGGCAGGAATCATCAGACACCCAGCACTGGGACAGGAATCATCTCACATCCAGCATTGGGACAGGAATCATCAGACACCCAGCACTGGGACAGGAATCATCAGACACCCAGCACTAGGACAGGAATCATCAGACCCCCAGCACTGGCGAAGCCATTATCAGACACCCAGCACTGGGGGAGGAATAATCAGACATCCAGCACGGGGACAGGAATCATCAGATACCCAGCACTGAGACAGCAATCATCAGACATCCGGCACTGGGACAGGAATCATCAGAAACCCAGCACTGTGACAGGAATCAACAGACAGCCGGCACTGGGACAGGAATCATCAGACACCCAGAACTGGGACAGGAATCATCAGACACCCAGCACTGGGACAGAAATCATCTCACAACCAGCACTGGGACAGGCATCGTCAGACACCCAGCACTGGGACAGGAATTATCTCACACCCAGCACTGGGACAGGAATCATCTCACACCCAGCACTGGGACAGGAATCATCTCACACCCAGCACTGGGACAGGAATCATCTCACACCCAGCACTGGGACAGGAATCATCAGACTCCCAGCACTGGGACAGGAAGCATCAGACATCCGGCACTGGGAAAGGAATCATCAGACAGCCGGCAGTGGGACAGGAATCATCAGACACCCAGCACTGGGACAGGAATCATCAGACAGCCGGCAGTGGGACAGGAATCATCAGACACCCAGCACTGGGACAGGAATCATCAGACACCCAGCACTGGGACAGGAATCATCTCCCACCCAGCACTGGGACAGGAATCATCAGACACCCGGCACTGGGACAGGAATCATCAGACACCCAGCACTGGGACAGGAAGCATCAGACATCCGGCACTGGGAAAGGAATCATCAGACACCCGGCACTGAGACAGGAATCATCAGACATCCGGCACTGGGAAAGGAATCATCAGACACCCAGCACTGGGACAGGAATCATCAGACACCCGGCACTGGGAAAGGAATCATTAGACAGCCAGCACTGGGACAGGAATCATCAGACACCCGGCACTGGGAAAGGAATCATCAGACACCCAGCACTGGGACAGGAATCATCAGACATCCGGCACTGGGAAAGGAATCATCAGACACCCGGCACTGAGACAGGAATCATCAGACATCCGGCACTGGGAAAGGAATCATCAGACACCCAGCACTGGGACAGGAATCATCAGACCCCCAGCACTGGGACAGGAATCATCAGACACCCAGCACTGGGACAGGAATCATCTCACACCCAGCACTGGGACAGGAATCATCAGACACCCAGCACTGGGACAGGAATCATCAGACACCCAGCACTGGGACAGGAATCATCAGACACCCAGCACTGTGGGAGGAATCATCAGACACCCAGCACTGGGACAGGAAACATCAGACACCCAGCACTGGGACAGGAATCATCAGACAGCCGGCAGTGGGACAGGAATCATCAGACACCCAGCACTGGGACAGGAATCATCTCCCACCCAGCACTGGGACATGAATCATCAGACACCCGGAACTGCGACAGGAATTATCTCACATCCGTCACTGGGACAGTAAGCATCAGACACCCGGCACTGGGACAGGAATCATCAGACACCCGGCACTGGGACAGGAATCATCAGACACCCAGCACTGGGACAGGAATCATCAGACACCCGGCACTGGGACAGGAATCATCAGACACCCAGCACTGGGACTGGAATCATCAGACACCCGGCACTGCGATAGGAATCATCAGACACCCAGCACTGGGACAGGAATCGTCAGACTCCCAGTACTGGGACAGGAATCATGAGACACCCGGCACTGGGACAGGAATTATCTCACACCCAGCACTGGGACAGGAATCATCAGACACCCAGCACTGGGACAGGAATCATCAGACACCCAGCACTGGGACAGGAATCATCTCACACCCAGCACTGGGACAGGAATCATCATACACCCAGCACTGGCGGAGGAATCATCAGACCCCCAGCACTGGCGAAGCCATTATCAGACACCCAGCACTGGGGGAGGAATAATCAGACATCCAGCACGGGGACAGGAATCATCAGACACCCAGCACTGAGACAGCAATCAACAGACAGCCGGCACTGGGGCAGGAATCATCAGACACCCAGCACTGGGACATGAATCATCTCACAACCAGCACTGGGACAGGCATCGTCAGACACCCAGCACTGGGACAGGAATTATCAGACACCCAGCACTGGGACAGGAATCATCAGACACCCAGCACTGGCACAGGAATTATCTCACACCCAGCACTGGGACAGGAATCTTCAGACACCCAGCACTGGGACAGGAATCATCTCACACCCAGCACTGGGACAGGAATCATCTCACACCTAGCACTGGGACAGGAATGATCAGACACCCAGCACTGGGACAGGAATCATCAGACACCCAGCACTGGGACAGGAATCATTAGACACCCAGCACTGGGACAGGAATCATCTCACACCCAGCACTGGGACAGGAATCATCAGACACCCGGCACTGGGACAGGAATCATCAGACTCCCAACACTGGGACAGGAATCATCAGACACCCAGCACTGGGACAGGAAGCATCAGAAACCCGGCACTGAGACAGGAATCATCAGACACCCGGCACTGGGACAGGAATCATCAGACACCCAGCACTGGGACAGGAATCATCAGACACCCGGCACTGGGAAAGGAATCATTAGACAGCCAGCACTGTGGGAGGAATCATCAGACACCCAGCACTGGGACAGGAATCATCAGACACCCAGCACTGGGACAGGAATCATCAGACACCCAGCACTGGGACAGGAATCATCAGACACCCAGCACTGGGACAGGAATCATCAGACACCCAGCACTGGGACAGGAATCATCTCACACCCAGCACTGGGACAGGAATCATCAGAAACCCGGCACTGGGACAGGAATCTTCAGACACCCAGCACTGGGACAGGAATCATCAGACTCCCAGCACTGGTAGAGGAATCAACAGACAACCAGCACTGGGACAGGAATCATCGGACACCCAGCACTGGGACAGGAATCGGCAGGCACCCAGCACTGGGACATGAATCATCAGACACCCAGCACTGGGGGAGGAATCATCAGACACCCAGCACGGGGACAGGAATCATCAGACACCCAGCACTGGGACAGGAATCATCAGACACCCAGCACTGGGACAGGAATCATCAGACACCCAGCACTGGGGGAGGAATCATCAGACACCCAGCACTGGGACAGGAATCATCAGACACCCAGCACTGGGGGAGGAATCATCAGACACCCAGCACTGGGACAGGAATCATCAGACAGCCGGCAGTGGTACAGGAATCATCAGGCAACCAGCACTGGGACAGGAAACATCAGACACCCAGCACTGGGACAGGAAACATCAGACACCCAGCACTGGGACAGGAATTATCACACACCCAGCACTGGGAGAGGAATCATCAGACACCCAGCACTGGGACAGGAATCATCAGACACCCAGTAGTGGGACAGGAATCATCTCACACCCGGCACTGGGACAGGAATCATCTCAAACTCAGCACTGGGACAGGAATCAACAGACAACCAGCACTGGGACAGGAATCATCAGACACCCAGCACTGGGACAGGAATCGTCAGACACCCAGCACTGGGACAGGAATCATCCGACACCCAGCACCGGCGGAAGAATCATCAGACATCCGCCACTGGGACAGGAATCATCAGACACCCGGCACTGGGACAGGAATCATCAGACACCCAGCACTGGGGCAGGAATCATCAGACACCCAGCACTGGGACAGGAATCATCTCACATCCAGCATTGGGACAGGAATCATCAGACACCCAGCACTGGGACAGGAATCATCAGACACCCAGCACTAGGACAGGAATCATCAGACACCCAGCACTGGGACAGGAATCATCAGACACCCAGCACTGGGACAGGAATCATCAGACACCCGGCACTGGGACAGGAATTATCTCACACCCAGCACTGGGACAGGAATCATCAGACACCCGGCACTGGGACAGGAATCATCAGACACCCAGCACTGGGACAGGAATCATCGGACACCCAGCCTTGGGACAGGAATCATCAGACACCCGGCACTGGGACAGGAATTATCTCACACCCAGCACTGGGACAGGAATCATCAGATACCCAGCACTGGGACAGGAATCATCGGACACCCAGCACTGGGACAGGAATCATCAGATACCCAGCACTGGGACAGGAATCTTCAGACACCCAGCACTGGGACAGGAATCAACAGACAACCAGCACTGGGACAGGAATCATCAGACACCCAGCACTGGGACAGGAATCGTCAGACACCCAGCACTGGGACATGAATCATCAGACACCCAGCACTGGGGGAGGAATTATCAGACACCCAGCACTGGGACAGGAATCATCCGACACCCAGCACTGGCGGAAGAATCATCAGACATCCGCCACTGGGACAGTAATCATCAGACACCCGGCACTGGGACAGGAATCATCAGACACCCGGCACTGGGACAGGAATCATCAGACACCCAGCACTGGGACAGGATTCACCACACACCCAGCACTGGGGGAGGAATCATCAGACACCCAGCACTGGGACAGCAATCATCAGACACCCAGCACTGGGACAGGATTCACCACACACCCAGCACTGGGGGAGGAATCATCAGACACCCAGCACTGGGACAGGAATCATCAGACACCCAGCACTGGGACAGGAATCATCTCACACCCAGCACTGGGACAGGAATCATCAGACAGCCGGCACTGGGGCAGAAATCATCTCATACCCAGCACTGGGACAGGAACTATCTCACACCCAGCAGTGGGACAGGAATCATCAGACACCCAGCACTGGGACAGGAATCAGCAGAATCACAGCACTGGGACAGGAATCATCAGACACCCAGCACTGGGGGAGGAATCATCAGACACTCAGCACTGGGACAGGAATCATCAGACACCCAGCACTGGTACAGGAATCATCAGACACCCAGCACTGGGACAGGAATCATCAGACACCAGCACTGGGACAGGAATCATCAGACACCAGCACTGGGACAGGAATCATCAGACAGTCGGCACTGGGGCAGGAATCATCAGACACCCAGCACTGGGACAGGAATCATCAGACACCCAGCACTGGGACAGGAATCATCTCACACACAACACTGGGACAGGAATCATCAGACACCCAGCACTGGGACAGGAATCATCAGACACCCAGCACTGGGACAGGAATCATCAGACACCCAGCACTGGGACAGGAATCATCTCACACACAACACTGGGACAGGAATCATCAGACACCCAGCACTGGGACAGGAATCATCAGACACCCAGCACTGGTACAGGAATCATCAGACACCCAGCACTGGGACAGGAATCATCAGACACCAGCACTGGGACAGGAATCATCAGACACCAGCACTGGGACAGGAATCATCAGACAGTCGGCACTGGGGCAGGAATCATGAGACACCAACACTGGGACCTGAATCATCAGACACCCAGCACTGGGACAGGAATCACCAGATACCCGGCACTGGGACAGGAATCATCAGACACCCGGCACTGGGACAGGAATCATCAGACACCCAGCACTGGGACAGGAATCATCAGACTCCCAGCACTGGGACAGGAATCATCTCCCAACCAGCACTGGTACAGGAATCATCAGACACCCAGCACTGGGACAGGATTCATCAGACACCCAGCACTGGGACAGGACTCATCAGACACCCAGCACTGGGACAGGAATCATCAGACACCCAGCACTGGGACATGAATCATCAGACACCCAGCACTGGGACAGGAATCATCAGACACCCAGCACTGGGACAGGAATCATCAGACACCCAGCACTGGGACAGGAATCATCTCACACCCGGCACTGGTACAGGAACCATCAGACACCCAGCACTGGGACAGGATTCATCAGACACCCAGCACTGGGAGAGGAATCATCAGACACCCAGCACTGGGACAGGAATCATCAGACACCCAGCACTGGGACAGAAATCATCAGACACCCTGTAGTGTCCGAGGATCAATAATACTCAGACTGCAGGAGAACAATAAAACAGGTATTTACTGAACAGAGAGTAATTCAAGACTGAAGTACAGAAGCCTGCTATGGCTTTATATACAGGGGTGGTCACTGCCGGTACTGCAGTATAGAATCAGTTCTTCTCTTAAAGGTACATACACAACAATTCCTCCCCTTTTAGATAAACAGTACATAACATTCATTTAACAACTAAATAATAACTAATTACAATTACAATTTTCTCTGTACTATATACATCAACTGAAATAATCATTTATAAGTTCAGTCTTTGAGGAGGCTTCCTGATCCTGACTGGATAACGCCTTTCTCGAGTATCCTGTTCTTGCGGCGGAGTTGATTCTGGCTCATTGTCATTGGTTGGTTCGTCAGCTTCCAATACCACTGCTTCTGAGGTAGACGCAATCTGTACTTCGGGTTGATTACCAGGTGCACCTGCTCGTGGTATGGGTTTGCCTTGTTCCTGTGACTCTAGAATCTGGTCAGCATGGCGTCTCACGATGCTCTGTCCAACGTCCACTGTGTACATTAGTGGTCCCTGCTGTGTGCATATCGTTCCTGGCTGCCATTTTTCTGTTCGGTAGTCGCGGGCCAAGACTGGTTGCCCTATCTTGAAGCTCCTGGTTGGCTTCTCATTTATGTGCTGGAATTGCTTATCCTCAACATCTCGTCTTATGTTTGGTTTGAGCAAATCCAGGCGACATCTTAGCATTCGGTTGAAGAACATTATGGCTGGAGTTTGGTTGGTGACTGCATGTGTCGCATTCCGGTAAGCAAACAAGAAATTATCCACCTTGTGTTGTAGTGATATGTCGTCATTATGCATTGCCTTTATTGCCTTTTTAAAGGTCTGAACAAACCTCTCAGCCAATCCATTTGTGGCTGGATGATATGGGGCAGATGTGTAATGTTTCACCCCATTATTCCTCAGAAACCTCCGGAAATCCTCGGACACAAACTGTGGCCCATTGTCGGAGCAAATCTGGCAAGCCATTCCTGGCGAAGATGGTCCGTAGGACTGCAATAGTTTTCTCCGTGGTGGTGGGGACATTTTGATGACCTCTGGCCATTTTGAATGGGCGTCCACAGCGATTAGGAACATTGAGTCCATAAATGGACCAGCAAAATCAATGTGTACCCGTTGCCATGGAGATGAAGGCCACTCCCATGGATGTAGCGGGGCCTGTGGTGGAGCGTTTTGGACCTTCTGGCATCCTGTGCATCTCTTGGTCATATCCTCGATTTCTTTATCGGTTCCCGGCCACCACACAAACGCCCTGGCTAGGCTCTTCATTTTTACCCCTCCCAGATGACCCTCATGAAGCTCATTGAGCACCCTATCTCTCAACTTGGGTGGAATTACCACTCGGGATCCACACATCAAGGTCCCCCGGCACACTGACAGCTGTTCTCTCCTTGGCGAGAATGCTGGCAACAGTGAGTCGCCATGTGCTGGCCATCCCTTCACCGTCAAATCATAGACCCGAGAGAGTGTCGGGTCATTTCGGGTTTCCTTCTCTATACTTGAGTTTGTAACAGGTAGACATTCAACTATGGTCGCATGGAATATCTCAACAGGGTCCACTGCAGGTGCTTCCTCTACTGTAGGCAACGGTAGGCGCGACAGCCCATCAGCGTTTCCATGCTGTTTCGTACCCTTGTACTCTATGTCGTACTGATGTGCCCCTAGAAAAAGTGACCATCTTTGCAGCCGTTGCGCCGTCATCACCGTATGCCCTTCTTTGGGTTAAAAATGGAGACCAGGGGCTGATGGTCAGTCAGTAGGGTGAATTTCTGCCCGTGCAGATAGTGATTGAACTTCTTCACCCCCCACACCAGGCTGAGGGCCTCCCTGTCAATCTGGGTGTAGTTACGCTTGGCTGAGGTTAACGAGCGCAACGCAAAGGCTATTGGCCTCTCTGAACCGCCAAGGAATTTGTGTGACAGCACCGCTCCGATGCCGTAGGGAGACGCATCACATGCTAACCGAATCGGTAGTGTTGGATTGTAGTGGGCCAATACTTCTTTTGAAGTGATTAGGCATTTACATTTCTGAAAGGCACGCTTACACTCATCACGCCATTTCCATGTTACTCCAGTTTGCAGTCGGGCATTCAGTGGGTGCAGAATTGTAGATAAATTCGGCAAGAACTTATGGTAGTAGTTCACCAACCCGAGGAACGACCTCAGTTGCGACACATTTTCCGGTGTTGGAGCCTTGACTACAGCCTCAATCTTGTCCGGCGACTTATGCAACCCTTCCTCATCAATCATGTGGCCACAATACGAGATTTGTCTCCTGAAGAACTCGCATTTGGGGTGGTTGGCTCGTAGCCCATATTCCTGTAATCTCGTGAGCACCTGCTCCAGGTTGGCAAGGTGTTCACTGTCATTTTCGCCTGTAACCAGGATGTCGTCCAAATTACACTGGGTCCCCGGGATCCCTTGCAGGACTTGTTCCATCGCCCTCTGCCAAATAGCCGGGGCTGATGCTACCCCGAATACCAGTCGATTATACTGGTAAAGGCCTTTGTGAGTGTTTATCGTGAGGTATTTCCTAAATGCTTCTTCCACCTCCATTTGTAGATACGCTTAGGCCAGATCAATCTTTGTAAAGCGTTTCCCTCCAGATAGTGAGGCGAAAATATCTTCTATCCGCGGAAGTGGATATTGTACTGTGTGCAGGACTGGGTTCACAGTTACCTTGAAGACCCCACAGATGCAAACCTTTTTCGGTTCCCCAGGCGTGCTGCTCAATGATTTCTTCATTACAGGAATGATGGGTGTGGCCCACTCGCTCCAGTCCACCTTGGACAGCACACCTGAACGCTCCAGACTCTCCAGCTCTGCTTCAACGGCTGGGCGGATCACGTAAGGTACTGGTCTGGCCTTAAAAAATTTTGGGTTTGCGTTATCTTCGATTTTTATCGTTGCCGTTACTTCTTTTAGAGTCCCAAGTCCTTGTTGGAACACCTCTTTCGCGTCAGTTAGAATTTTTGACAGTCGTCCAGGTGTGACATCATCATCCTTTTTATCAGTCATAGTTAGCGCCTGAATGGAATGCCAATCCAACTGTATTTTTCGGATCCATTCACATCCCAATAGTGGTGGTCCTCCATCCGGTAGTATATATAGATACAGTTTCTGTGTTTCCTTGCCGTTGTATTCAACTGGCACCCTTATTTTTCCTCTGGGGTAGACTTTTTGCCCCGTGTATGTCTTCAATACAATGGACGTGTCCTTCAAGGGTATGTGTGAGAATAGCTGCTCATAGTCTCGTCGATTCATGACAGTTAGGGCTGATCCTGTATCCAATTCCATCTTTACTTGGGACCCTGCTATCATGAGGGTGACCCAAATGGTTCGGTGATCCTCCTTTGCGATCATGTTGTGTAACTTTAGACAACTTAGTCTCCTGCTCCTGGAGTCATTATCACTCTCCTGAGCTTCCGAACTACTGTCTGTCATTTTTTTTTACTTTATTGTACTTTTCCTTAGTAGTTCTTGTAGTGTTGGTTTTCTTTCCCGACCTGCGGACTCTTGCTATATGTCCCATTTTCCCGCATTGCCTGCATACTTTGTCCTTAAACCAGCAGTCCTTCTGATCATGAGTTGTTCTGCTGCAGCGATAGCACTTTTCTGCTCCATACGCCATTTCGTTAGTGCTGTATTCTTGTGGTTTCTGTTGTATTTCCGCAGCTCCCCGTGCTGCTGCTTCGTAGGATACTGCCACGCTGAAAGCCTGTTCTAGCGTCAGGTCCTTTTCCGAAAGTAGTCGTTTCTGGGTTCCTTCACTCTGGAGCCCGCAGACAAACTTATCCCATAAGGTGTCTGCCAGTCCTGCTCCGAACTGGCAGTGCTTCGATAACTTGCATAGTTCCGTAAGATAGTCAGCATTGTTCTCATCTTTGTGCTGGTTTCTTTTATGGAACTTGAATCTTTCTGCTATCAGCAGTGGTGTAGGGTTTAGGTGTTCCTGTAAGATATTAACAATCTCTTCAAAACTTTTCTCCATTGGTTTAGCTGGGGTAATTAAATTCCGCAATAGGCCGTACGTTCTCGCGCCCATCAAATTTAATAATACCGACGCCTTCTTTCCATTGGCCACCTCATTGGCATTGCAGTACACTTCAATTCTTTCCACATACGTGGTCCAGTCTTCTACCTCGTTGTCGAAAGCAGTGATACTGCCACTCTTCGGCATCTTGGGTGATTTAAAATGGCGCCTCCCACGCTTTTTCTTCTTCCCCAATGTAATAAAATGGCGCCTCCCACGCTTTTCCTTCTTCCCCAATGGAATAAAATGGCGCCTCCCGCGTGTTATGTATTGTGTGTTCTATTGTGTGTTCTCCTCCCACCTGTGGTGGCGCTGTCACAGGAGATAAATGGTTGGGTATTTTCTCGGTTAAGTTTAGTTCTCTTTGTTCGGAACTTGCCAGAACTTCCTTTCCTTCCAATAAAGCACTTCATGTTTGAATCTCTGAGTTCTGAGTCCTAAATTGTGTCTAGGTAGAAAGGTACCGACACAACAAGTGGCAACGAGGAGCGGATGAATCTGCGTACGTTACGGGTGCAGTGAGTAAACAGAAAATTTAATTTGAAACGTGAGATGGCTACTATATTAGGAAACATCGGTGATTTTGATGAAAATGTGGAGCAATGGAGCGCATTTACGGAACGTTTTGACTATTTTGTATTGGCGAATGCGGTGGCAAATGAAAAGGTCGTGCCTACCTTTTTGAGTGTAATCGGGCCGAAGACTTTCAATTTACTTCGCAGCCTCGTGCAGCCAGATAAGCCAGGAACTAAAACATATAAGCAACTAGTGGAAATTCTTGGAGCACATTTTTCACCAAAACCTCTGGTTATTGCTGAGAGATTTAGATTTCACAAACGGAATCAAGAGGAGGGGGAATCAGTGACAATGTTTATTGCTGCTTTACAAAGGTTGTCGGAACACTGCCAGTTCAAGGAGGTGCTGAATGACACCATTAGAGGCAGACTTGTGTGTGGTCTGCAAAATGCAGCCACACTGAAGCGCCTTCTTACTGAGGACAACCTTACTCTTGAAAAGGCCATTGAAGTTAGTGTCTCCATGGAGATGGCGGAAAAGGAGGCTCACCAGTTGAGTTCAACAGGGAGAGTTCACAATGTGTCGTCTGAGCCTAAAGGTGCGCGGAACGGCACATGTTACCGTTGTGGGAAAACGGGCCATCACGCTAATGACTGCTGGTGTACGGAGCCGGAATGCCGAAATTGTGGCAAAAAGGGTCACATTGAACGCGCCTGTAGAGGTAAAAAAAGAACAGACAGAGCTGGGAAGCATGGAAGCAAAATGTCTGTATTTGGACAAGAGAGGAAAAAGAGTGTTCATTCAGTGCAGTATGATGGAACAAGCAAAACAGAGGGGAGCGACACCTCTGAGGAGGAAGAGGTGCATATGCTGACGGTTGCAGGTGGTTCAAATGGCTACTGGGTGTCACCACTGGTGGAGGGACAATCAGTGCGGATGGAGGTGGACACAGGCGCGGCTGTGTCCCTTGTTTCAGACACTGTCTACAACAAAATGCTAAAGCATCTTCCCCTTCAGCCAACAAACATTCTGCTAAAGACGTATACCGGCGAACCTGTGGCCATGAGAGGCGTCATTGAGGTGACAGTTAAATTGAACGGACAGACTGCAAAACTGCCACTATATGTGGTAAAGGGAAATTACCCATTGCTACTGGGACATGCGTGGCTAGAGAAATTCACGCTGGACTGGCCTGCAGTCCGCATGATGTCAAAAGGGGAGTCAGGTCTGACTGCAGTGTTAAACAAACATGCAGAACTCTTCAATGGGGAACTTGGGAGCATGAAAAAGATCAGCGTGAGACTGGACATTAAACCTGACAGCAAGCCTAAGTTTCACAAAGCCCGACCTGTACCCTATGCAATTAGGCCAAAAGTTGAGGCTAACTTGGAGGCCTTAGTCGAGAATGGAGTCCTGGAGCCTGTGAGCGTGAGCAAATGGGCCACACCCATTGTTCCTGTCCTGAAAAAGGATGGATCTGTTCGAATCTGCGGGGATTTTAATGTGACTATTAACCCGGCGCTGTCTGTGGAACAGTACCCTCTTCCCCTCATTGATGATCTTTTTACGGGCCTGGCCGGAGGGCAAAAGTTCAGCAAAATAGACTTATGCCAGGCTTATCTACAAATGCATGTCGATGACAAATCAAAGGAGCTGCTGACAATTGTGACACACAAGGGGCTATACAGGTACTGCCGCCTTCTGTTTGGAATTACGTCGGCCCCTGCTCTATTCCAAAGGGCAATGGATCAGATTTTGAGTGGACTGCCAGGAGTCCAGTGCTACCTGGACGACATCCTTGTCACTGGGACAAATGAGGAGGATCATCTTCTGAACTTGGATGCGACACTACAACGACTGAAAGAGTATGGACTCAGAGTTCGTAAAGACAAATGTGAATTCTTTCAGTCTTCAGTTGAGTACCTGGGGCATGTGATTGACGCTACTGGCCTGCATAAGGCGCCGCCAAAGGTCAAGGCGATCGTGGAGGCCCCAGCACCCCAGAATGTGAGCCAGTTACGTTCATTTCTGGGGCTACTTAACTACTATGGGAAGTTTATTCCAGACTTAGCAACATTGCTGAAGCCGTTACATCAGTTGCTATGTCAAGGCAAAACATGGAAATGGACTGAACTGTGCAACGAAGCTTTCGCCCAAGCAAAGAAAGCATTGCTGAATTCGGAGGTCCTGACACACTTCGACCCAAAGCTACCCATGCAGCTAGCTTGTGATGCATCACCATATGGTGTGGGAGCAGTCATATCCCACATCATGCCTTTGGGTGAAGAGAAACCTATCGCCTTCGCATCACGCACCTTGAACAAGGCCGAGAGTAACTATGCGCAGGTCGAGCGCGAGGCCTTGGGAATCGTTTTTGGAATTCGAAAATTTCATCAGTACCTGTTTGGGAGAAGGTTCACACTCCTGACAGACCACCGTCCATTGAGTTCAATCTTCGGGCCCCACACCGGAATTCCGTCTCCCGCTGCAAGCAGGATGCAAAGGTAGGCTTTACTGTTGTCAGGACACACATACGACATCAAATATCGCAAATCAGACTTGCACGGCAACGCAGACGGTCTCTCGAGGCTACCCTTGCCTGTTACTCCCCCAGAGCCTCGTCAGATAGACATCTTCTACTTTAGACAAGTGGAGGGAGCACCTGTCACTGCAGTTCAGGTGCGAAGGTACACCCGCAACGATCCAGTCCTGTCTGAGGTAATGGACGATGTCATTCGAGGGAGAGCGATAGGAGATTCTCCTAGTTTAAAACCTTACGTTTCAAAAAGAAATGAGCTCTCCGTCCAGGCAGGTTGTCTTCTTTGGGGACGCCGTGTCATCATTCCGCCACCTCTGAGGGAACCTATACTGCAACAACTTCATACAGGCCACAGTGGGATGGTTCGGATGAAGGAAATGGCAAGAAGCTACTTCTGGTGGCCCGGTCTCGATGGGAATATTGAGGAGAAAGCCAAAACATGTTCCCCATGTCAAAGGGTCCGGAATGTTCCACAGCTGGCAACCCTACACCGCTGGGGTTGGCCTGCAGAAGTGTGGCAGCGAGTACATGTGGACTTCGCCGGTCCTTTCGAAGGGAAGATGTTTATGGTGGTTGTGGACGCTCGTAGCAAATGGCCGGAGGTCGCTGTGATGAGGTCTACCACGGCAGAGAAAACAATTGAGAAACTTGGTGAGATGTTCAGCCGTTATGGCTCACCGGAACAACTCGTAAGTGACAATGGTCCACAATTTGTATCACAGGAGTTTGCAACCTTCCTGCATGTGAATGGTGTCCAACACATCAGGTCTGCGCCCTATCATCCCTCTACTAACGGCCAGGCAGAAAGGTGCAAACTTTGAAGCACGCCTTGAAGGCATCGCAAGGTCAGGGCTCAATCCACCAACGTCTGAACAGCTTCCTGTTGTCCTACAGGAACGAGCCGCATGCCACAACCAAAACTTCCCCGCTTCGCTCATGATGAAGGGGCAGTTGCGGACAAGTTTTGACTTACTCAAACCTCCAAGGGCAGAGCAGGTTGTCCATCGTCAACAACAAGCTCAAGTTGAAAAGAGAGAGAAAAGAGCCAAGGAGTGATGGTTTCATCCGGGAGAGCACGTCCTAGCTCGAAACTACAACACTGGACCGAAATGGGTTCCTGCTACGGTGATCGCGCGGACGGGCCCTGTGTCTTACACGGTTGAGACTGCTGAGGACGTCGTCTGGAGAAGACACACAGATCAACTGTTGCTAGGAGCAGAGACAGCCACAGAGGCTCCAACGGCTGGTTGGCCTGAACTGTTTCTGAATGATACCGCAAACCAGCATCCTTTGCCACAGTGCTCTTCTCCAACACAGGAAGTCAAAGAGACTGTTCCACCTGTGCAAACTCCTGACTTTCAACTGACACAGGCATCTTCTCCATCTAGGCCTGTGTCAATGCCTACTGCTGTGGAAGCCAGCGATGACCGCCGGTATCCTGTCAGAGAGCGGCGGCCTCCAAGACGCTTGGATCTGTAGGCTTAGTGACTTACCCACAAGACTGGGGCAGAATAAACCCCAGAGTAAAGTCAGGGTTTGAGGCAGTCTACCTCTACCCTAGGTTAGTTGAGTGTATTGAAAGTAACTTACCTATTGAGGAATCATGTGGACCTTCCATTTAAGAGGGGAGGAAATGTTATGTATTGTGTGTTCTCCTCCCACCTGTGGTGGCGCTGTCACAGGAGATAAATGGTTGGGTATTCTCTCGGTTAAGTTTAGCTCTCTTTGTTCGGAACTTGCCAGAACTTCCTTTCCTTCCAATAAAGCACTTCATGTTTGAATCTCTGAGTTCTGAGTCCTAAATTGTGTCTAGGTAGAAAGGTACCGACACAACACCGTGCTTTTCCTTCTTCCCCTTGCTGCCATGCTGCTCCTAGCGTTCTACAGGGTAATGGCAGCGACCCACGGCTTCAGCGCTTCTCACTTTTTCTTCCCCGCGTTCTATCCTCTCCACGCTGCCCTGTTCTTGAGCACCGACCGCGCCCTGTGCGCTCCACCCTCTCTCTCTCTCTTCCTCCCGACGACGCTGCATGGCCCCTTTGCAGAGCCGCTCGATCGAGCCCGAGCCCGCCGCAGTCCGGAAGGGTCAGCGCACTACCTGCTACCAGCACGACTTGCTGGAACACCTCGACTGGGGAGCCAGGCCCAGCTCTCCACAGCCTCCCCTGCAACTCTCCGATGGATCCCTGGGCGGTTGCCCGCGGTCGACTCCCGCTGTTCTGACTTCGACCTCCAAGAAGCTTCTCTTCAGGGAAAAGATCCCCGTGAGGTGATGCAGTACTGCAGGTGAGTTCAAACCTGCCCGTCGCCAGCGTAGTGTCCGAGGATCAATAATACTCAGGCTGCAGGAGAACAATAAAACAGCCATTTACTGAACAGAGAGTAATTCAAGACTGAAGTACAGAAGCCTGCTATGGCTTTATATACAGGGGTGGTCACTGCCGGTACTGCAGTATAGAATCAGTTCTTCTCTTAAAGGTACAGACACAACACACCCAGTACTGGGACGGGAATCATCAGACACCCAGCACTGGGACAGGAATCATCAGACACCCAGCACTGGGACAGGAATCATCAGACACCCAGCACTGGGACAGGAATCATCAGACACCCAGCACTGGGACAGGAATCATCAGACACCCGGCACTGGGACAGGAATCATCTCACACCCAGCACTGGGACAGGAATCATCAGACACCCGGCACTGGGACAGGAATCATCAGACACCCAGCACTGGGACAGGAATCATCAGACACCCGGCACTGGGACAGGAATCATCTCACACCCAGCACTGGGACAGGAATCATCAGACACCCGGCACTGGGACAGGAATCATCAGACACCCAGCACTGGGACAGGAATCATCAGACACCCAGTACTGGGACAGGAATCATCAGACACCCAGCACTGGGGGAGGAATCATCCGACACCCAGCACTGGGACAGGAATCATCAGACTCCCAGCACTGGGACAGGAATCATCAGACTCCCAGCACTGGGACAGGAATCATCAGACTCCCAGCACTGGGACAGGAATCATCAGACACCCAGCACTGGGACAGGAATCATCAGACTCCCAGCACTGGGACAGGAATCATCAGACTCCCAGCACTGGGACAGGAATCATCAGACACCCAGCACTGGGACAGGAATCATCAGACACCCGGCACTGGGACAGGAATCATCAGACACCCAGCACTGGGACAGGAATCATCAGACACCCAGCACTGGGACAGGAATCATCAGACACCCAGCACTGGGACAGGAATCGTCAGACACCCAGCACTGGGACAGGAATCATCAGACACCCAGCACTGGGACAGGAATCATCAGACACCCAGCACTGGGGGAGGAATCATCCGACACCCAGCACTGGGACAGGAATCATCAGACACCCAGCACTGGGACAGGAATCATCAGACACCCAGCACTGGGACAGGAATCATCAGACACCCAGCACTGGGACAGGAATCATCAGACACCCAGCACTGGGGGAGGACTCATCAGACACCCAGCACTGGGACAGGAATCATCAGACACCCAGCACTGGGACAGGAATCATCAGACTCCCAGCACTGGGACAGGAATCATCAGACTCCCAGCACTGGGACAGGAATCATCAGACTCCCAGCACTGGGACAGGAATCATCAGACACCCAGCACTGGGACAGGAATCATCAGACACCCAGCACTGGGACAGGAATCATCAGACACCCAGCACTGGGACAGGAATCGTCAGACTCCCAGCACTGGGACAGGAATGATCAGACACCCAGCACTGGGACAGGAATCGTCAGACACCCAGCACTGGGACAGGAATCACCAGACACCCGGCACTGGGACAGGAATCACCAGACACCCGGCACTGGGACAGGAATCATCAGACACCCAGCACTGGGACAGGAATCATCAGACACCCGGCACTGGGACAGGAATCGTCAGACTCCCAGCACTGGGACAGGAATCGTCAGACACCCAGCACTGGGACAGGAATCACCAGACACCCAGCACTGGGACAGGAATCACCAGACACCCGGCACTGGGACAGGAATCATCAGACACCCAGCACTGGGACAGGAATCGTCAGACACCCAGCACTGGGACAGGAATCATCAGACACCCAGCACTGGGACAGGAATCGTCAGACACCCAGCACTGGGACAGGAATCATCAGACACCCGGCACTGTGACAGGAATCATCAGACACCCAGCACTGGGTCATTTTTATACTTCATTGTCAAAAACTGAGTTTTGGAAATTGTGTCGAGCAAGTGAACATACGAGTAAGCTCGGACTGGAAAATGCCGTGTTGTCCACCCAGCCTGCCCCACACAAGTGTGATGTTCTGTGTGCCATCTAACGTGCACTCTGCACCCAAAGGCCATGGCTAATTCCCATCACCAATACAGATAATCTGGGATCCTCCTGGACAAATTGGGAATCCTGTGGGTTACACTGTACAGGAGCCGAGACTGAAACACACAGAGGAGTATTTTACTCACAAACATGGGTGAATTGCTCCCCTTAATTTAGTGTTCATTATATACGCAGTGAGAGTGATCGAGCATGCGGACGATGTGACCCGCCCATCGGAGCTGATCGAGCGAGGTCAAAACTTCGATGCTGGGGCTGTTGGCCTGCGCGAGAACACTGACGTTGGTGCGCCTATCCTGCGAATGGATTTGCAGGATCTTGCGGAGGCAGCGTTGGTGGTACCTGTCCAGTGCTTTGAGGTGCCTGCTGTACATGGTCCATGTCTCTGAGGCATACAGCAGGGCGGGTATCACTACTGCTCTGTAGGCCATGAGCTTGGTGCTGGGTTTGAGGTCCTGGTCTTCAAACACTCTCTTCCTCAGGCGACCGATGGTTGCACTGGCACACTGAAGGCAGTGTTGGACTTCGTCATCGCTCTACCCGGAGCTCCGACACGGCAAGCGAGCCCCAGGTGGGCAGAGGAAATGCTTCAAGGACACCCTCAAAGCCTCCTTGAAAAATTGCAACATCCCCACTGACACCTGGGAATCCCTGGTCGAAGACCACACAAAGTGTAGGAGAAGCATCCGGGATGGCGCCGAACACCTCGAGTCTCTTCGCTGGGAGCAAGAGGAAGCCAAGTGCAAACAGCACAAGGAGCGCACGTCAACCCAAGCACCCCACCCACCCGCCCCTTCAACCACCGTCTGCCCCACCTGTGACAGAGACTGTTGGTCCCGCATTGGACTCATCAGTCACCTGAGAACTCATTTTTAATGTGGAAGCAAGTCATCCTCGGTTCCAAGGGACTGCCTAAGAAGAAGAGTGAGAGTGATGTTAACAGTGGCGTTTCCAGCGGTTTTTTATTTTGCCGCCATTGTTCTGGATGTGATTGGTTAGTCTTTCTCTGTAAGCTCCTCCAGCCTTACAAGCCTTCGAGACCTCTGCACTCCTCCAATTCTGGCCTCTTGCACATTCCTGATTTTATTTGCTCCACCATTAGCGGCCGTGCCTTCAGCTGCCTGGGCACTGAGCTCCGTAATTTCCTACCTGAACCTCTCCACATCTCCACCTCTCTCTCCTCCTTGAAGACACTCCTTAAAACATTTTGGTCATCTATCCTAATATCTCCTTATATGGCTCGGTGTCAAATTTTGTTTGTTAATGCTCTTGTGAAGCGCCTTGGGACGTTTTCCAACATTAAAGGTGCTTTATAAATGCAAGTTGTTGTTGTTGTAGTCCATCATTAAACTCCCACACAATGCAGGTGTTTATCTGTGCTGGGACTTTCACACTTCTCACGGGTGTCAATATCTATATTTAACCACTTCTCATTAGCAGAACATACACAACTGAAAAGTCAATAAAAACTCTATTAAGAGAGCCCCTGATGCCAGGATTGGACACTAAACCATGTACCCATATCCCTGAGTATCAAGTAACCCACATAAAAGACTTTCCAACCATCTAAAGGGGAAACAAAACATTTATGATCGACATATAAGAGGCCATATCAGACAATATAGCACAGCAGGAAGTGGAAAACTTGACTTCAATGCATGTCGGCTGTTCAACATGTTGCCACTGCTGTGCGCAGACCAAGAATGGGAGACTGGAAGCCTGAGAACCTGGGGGAAGGGTGTAGGAGACTGGGAGGCGGAGAGAAGGAAGTGGAAGATGATTAGCTGGAGAGATGCAAGCCCCATTGGGGAATCCGAAATTGACTGGAGAGCGGGATTGGGCCAAGAGGTGATTCCACTCCGCAGAGTGAGTGCAATACCATATGACCCGACTTTCAATCTCCAAACAGTGACTATAAGCGTATATGTAAGTATATACAACGGTAAAGTGTCAAAGTTACACTGATGGCTTCTTAGACTGATGTGGTAGTGAGCCTCACACACAGGAAGATCCCTTGTTCAATTCTTGGTTTATGTTGAGTTAGGTTGTCTCAACCAGGGCAGCAATCGGGTTGCTACAAAACACTGGTTCGGCCACAACTGGAGTATTGTGTCCAATTCTGGACACCGCACTTTAGGAAGGACGTGAAGGCCTTAGAGAGGGTGCAGAAAAGATTTACAAGAATGGTTCCAAGGATGAGGGACTTCAGTCACGTAGTTGGACTGGAGAAGCTGGGGTTGTTCTCCTTAGAGCAGAGAAGGTTGAGAGGAGATTTGATAGAGGTGTTCAAAATCATGAGGGGTCTGGACAGAGTAGATAGAGAGAAACTGTTCCCATTGGCGGAAGGGTCGAGAACCAGAGGACACAGATTTAAGGTGATTGGCAGAAGATCCAAGGGTGACATGAGGAAATTTTTTTTAATGCAGCAAGTGGTTAGGACCTGGAACGCACTGCCTGAGAGGGTGGTGGAGGCAGATTCAATTGCGCCTTTCAAAAGGGAATTGGGTAAGTACCTGAAGGAAAAAAAATTGCAGGGCTATGGAGAAAGGGCAGTGGATTGGAACTAACTGAAGTGCTCATGCAAAGAGCCGGCACAGGCTCACGGACCGAATGACCTCCTACTGTGCTGTAACCATTCTATGATTCTATGATTCTCTGGGCTCTGTCCCTATGCTAGGGAAAGGGCAATTGGATCGGATCGAGTTCAGCTGTGATGCAGCCTGCAGTTGAGTAGCCCCCTAACACTCACTGGGCTCACACATGAACAATGAACAATTTGTTAAGGTGCTAGAGGGTTGGTGGCTCCTGTGAAATCATTCCTCAGCATCAGTCAGTACCTATGAGTATAATTCAGAGCACAATCCAACAAATCTGTATTATACTCAAAACCTCAAAATGTGACAGATGCTACTTGGCCCAGCTGACCCCAACCACTACTGCTGTTTAAAGTTTTAATATCAAAAGAAATTCATATTTATTTAAGTACCAGTTTATCACTGAGGTTCTTACTCACGGGGATTGTGAGGTTGTGCAGTTGGGCAGCACCCTCGCCTCTGAGTCAGAAGGTTGTGGGTTCAAAGTCCCACTCCAGGGACTTGAGCACAAAATCTAGGCTGACACTCCCAGTGCCAGTACTGAGGGAGTGCTGCACTGTTGGAGGTGCTGTCTTTCGGATGAGACGTTAAACCAAGGTCCCATCTGCCCTCTCAGGTGGACGTAAAAGATCCCACGGCACTATTTCAAAGAAGAGCAGGGACGTTTTCCCAGTGTCCTGGCCAACATTATTCCCTCAACCAGCACCAAAAACAGATTATCCGGTCATTTATTTCATTGCTGTTTGTGGGAGCTTGCTGAGCGCAAATTAGCTGCCGTGCTTCCTACATTACAACAGTGACTATACTTAAAAAAGTATTGCATTGGCTGTGAAGCACTTAGGGCCATCTGAGGTCGTGAAAGGCACTCCCGCATCGTTACCTCTGGTGTCCCCCAAGAATCTATCCTTGGCCCCCTCCTATTTCCCATCTACATGCTGCCCCTTGGTGACATCATCTGAAAACACAGCGTCAGTTTCCACATGTACGCTGACGACACCCAACTCTACCTCACTACCTCTTCTCTCGACCTCTCCATGGTGTCTAAATTGTCAGATTGCTAGTCCGACATACAGCTGTTCATAATGAAAACGTCTATTTATTTATGAACATAACATGCCTCTCCACCTCTCTTTCCTCCTTTAAGATGCTCCTTAAAACCTACCTCTTTGACCAAGCTTTTGGTCATCTGCCCTAAATTACCGTTATGTGGATAGGTGTCAAAATTGTTGTCTTAAAACACTACATTAAAGCGCTATATAAATACAAGTTGTTGTTTTTATATAAATGCAAGTCTTTCTTTCTTTTCAATTCTACCGTGCTGTTACTGTAATAAGACATCTGAAGGTGCATCCCACAGGAGAAAGGGGACTGAGCGGTAATCGGGGAATCAGGAGAGTTGATCAACTGTGCAACTCAAAAGATAGTTTGGAGAAACCCTTTCAAAAGCTGGATTATTAGCAAGGCACAGACATTTTTGGAGGCAGCCCTCGAGAAAGAAAGAACGTGCATTATTTTTTTTTCTGACTTTGGAAAGGTTCCTATTTGAAATGTGTAGTGTATGTACCTTTAAGGGGAGAACTACATTTTACAGCACCTGTATACTGTAGTACCGGCAGTGACCACACCTGTATATAAACCCTGAGTAAGGATCTGTACTTTAGTTTTAGAGTAACCTTCATCCAGTAAACACCTGTTGATTGTTCCTCTGCAGTCTCTGTCGATATATTGAAGAACACCATACATCAAAATTCACGGATTTAACATTGGCGACGAGTCGATTCGAACCTACCTGCAACTCTGTAGAAGAAGGCCGATTCCACCAGTGCGGGCGTCGACCATCCGGAGAGGACTTGAACATCGCAGAGGAGGCTGTGGAGAGCTGGGCTTGGTTCCCCAGTCGCGACGATCCAGCGCAGCGGGCTGGCAGCAGGTACGGCGCAGACCCTTCCCGGACGGCGGCGGCTGGAGCCGACCGACGGCACAGAAAAAGGCCTAGCAGCATCGACGGGGTAAGAGAGAGGGTAAAGCGCACAGGGTGCAGCCGGGGTTGAAGACCGAGCGGCATCAACGAGAGAGGGGTAAACGCGCAGAGCGCGGCCGGGGTTTCAAGGGCTGAGCAGCGTCCGCGGGGGAAGAAAGGAAGCGCGGGAGATGCCATTTTGAGCCAGCGGAGAAGAAGGGAGAGCACGGGAGACGCCATTTTTAGCCAGTCTAACCACACCCAGGGATGCCGAAGAGTGGCAGTGTCACAGCGTTCGACAATGAAGTCGAAGATTGGGCAACATATATAGAACGCGTAGAAGTGTACTGCAAGGCGAATGAAGTGCCAGATGCCAGGAAAGCACTGGTATTGTTGAATTCCATTGGTGCAAAAACGTACGGCTTACTGCGAAACCTAATAACCCCAGAGAAGCCAGCGGAAAAGGATTTTGAAAGCATAGTGGCAATCCTACAGGACCACTTAAACCCCACACCGCTGCTGATAGCAGAAAGATTTAAGTTTCACAAAAGGAACCAGCATAAAGACGAAAGTAATGCTGAGTATTTAATGGAACTGCGCAAACTATCGAAACACTGCCAGTTTGGAACAGTACTAGCAGATACTTTAAGGGACAAGTTTGTGTGTGGGCTTCAAAGTGAAGGAACCCAGAAACGGCTTCTATCAGAAAAGGATCTTACGCTGGACAAGGCTTTCAGCATGGCAGTATCACACGAAGCAGCCGCACGGGGTGCTGCAGAGATACAACGGAAACCGCAAGAATATGGCACAAATGAAATGTCATATGGAGCAGTGAAGTGTTATCGCTGCGGCAGAACAACACACGACCATAAGGATTGTTGGTTCAAGGACCAAGTGTGCAGACAGTGTGGAAAAGTAGGACACATAGCAAGTGTCTGCAGGTCGGGAAAGAAAACCAGCAGCAAGAAATCTCCACAGGAGCAGTACAAAAAGGTACATAAGGTGACGGAGAGTAGTTCAGACGAACAGAAAAGTGATACAGATTCCAGAAGCAAGGAGCTGGGTTGTCTGAAACTACATCATGTAATCAAAATGGAGGATCACCAAACTATCTGGGTCACGCTCAAGATAGACAGAGTCCAAGTGAAAATGGAATTGGACACAGGATCAGCCCTAACAGTCATAAACCGAAGGGACTATAAGCGGCTATTCTCACATATACCCTTGAGAGAAACAGAGATTGTCTTGAAGACGTACACGGGGCAAAAAGTCTACCCCAAAGGAAAAATAAGGGTGAACGTGATATACAACGGCAAGGAAACACCAAAAATGGACCTATATGTATTGCCAGATGGAGGACCACCACTACTAGGGCGTGAATGGATCCGGAAGATACAGCTAGATTGGCATTCCATACAAGCACTGACTGTAGATGCCAAAAAGGATGACGACGTCACACCTGGACGACTGTCAAAAATGCTAACTGACGCACAAGAAGTGTTTCAGGAGGGACTCGGAACACTAAAAGGCATAACAGCGACGATCAAAATAGAGGAAAATGCAAGCCCAAAGTTTTTTAAGGCCAGACCAGTACCTTATGCGATCCGCCCAGCCGTCGAAGCAGAGCTGGAAGGTTTGGAATGTTCAGGAGTACTATCCAAAGTGGACTGGAGTGAGTGGGCTACACCCATCATTCCTGTAATGAAGAGGTAGTTGAGTAATACGCCTGGGGAACCAAAGAAGGTTCGCATCTGTGGGGACTTTAAGGTGACAGTGAACCCAGTCCTTCACACTGTACAATATCCGCTTCCGTGGATTGAAGATATTTTCGCCTCGCTATCTGGAGGGAAATGCTTCACTAAGATTGATCTGGCCCAGGCGTACCTGCAAATGAAGGTAGAAGAAGCTCGAAACAGTACCTCACGATCAACACTCATAAAGGTCTCTACCAATACAACCGGCTGGTGTTCGGGGTAGCATCAGCTCCGGCTATTTGGCAAAGGGCAATGGATCAAGTCCTGCAAGGGATTCCAGGGACCCAGTGTTATTTGGACGACATCCTGGTCATGGGCGAAAATGACAGTGATCACCTCGCCAACCTGGAGCAGGTGCTCACTAGATTGAAGGATTATGGGCTCCGAGCTAATCGCCACAAATGCGAGTTTTTCCAGAAGCAGATCTCATATTGTGGCCACGTTATTGATGAAGAGGGGTTACATAAGTCCCCTGAAAAGATTGAGGCAGTAGTCAAGGCTCCAGCACCGGAAAATGTGTCACAACTGAGGTCGTTCCTCGGGCTGGTGAACTACTACCATAAGTTCTTGCCGAATTTGTCTACAGTACTACACCCACTGAACACCCTACTGCAAACAGGGGTACCATGGAAGTGGAATGACGAATGTAAACGAGCTTTCCAGAAGTGCAAAGAATTGATCACATTAAAAGAGGTGTTGGCTCATTTCAACCCAGCACTACCAATTCGGTTGGCGTGTGATGCATCACCCTATGGCATTGGAGCGGTGCTGTCGCACAAATTCCCGGACGGCTCGGAGAGGCCAGTAGCCTTTGCGTCTCGGTCACTAACCTCAGCCGAGCGTAACTACGCCCAGATTGACAGGGAGGCCCTCAGCCTAGTGTGGGGAGTGAAAAAGTTCAACCACTATCTGCACGGGCAGAAGTTCACCTTGCTGACTGACCACCAACCACTTGTCTCCATCTTTAACCCAAAGAAGGGCGTTCCGGTGATGACTGCGAAACGGCTACAAAGATGGTCCCTTTTTCTAGGGGCGCACCAATATGATATCGAGTATAAGGGCACGAAACAACATGGAAATGCTGATGGGCTATCACACCTGCCACTGCCTACTGCGGAGGAAGCACCAGCAGTGGATCCTGTCGAAATATTTCATTCGACTATAATTGAATGCTTGCCAGTAACTAACGCTGGTATAGAGAAGGAGACCCGAAATGACCCGACACTGTCTCGGGTATATGATTTGACGGTGAAGGGATGGCCAGCACATGGCGACTCACTGTTGCCAGCATTCTCATCCAGAAGAGAACAGCTGTCAGTATGCCAGGGGACCTTGATGTGTGGATCCCGAGTGGTAATTCCACCCAAGTTAAGGGAGAGAGTGCTCAATGAGCTTCACGAAGGCCATCTGGGAGGGGTGAAAATGAAAAGCCTTGCTAGCGCTTATGTGTGGTGGCTGGGGATCGATCAACAAATCGAGGACCTGACAAAGAGCTGCTCAGGATGCCAGAAGGTCCAAAATGCACCACCACATGCCCCTCTACACCCATGGGAGTGGCCCTCATCTTCATGGCAACGGGTGCATATTGATTTTGCTGGTCCATTCATGGACTCAATGTTTTTACTAGCCGTGGATGCGCACTCGAAATGGCCTGAGGTGATCAAAATGTCCTCCACCACCACGGAGAAAACGATTGCAGTCCTACGGACCATATTTGCCAGGAACGGCTTGCCAGAGCAGATTTGCTCTGATAACGGACCACAGTTTGTGTCCGAAGAGTTTCGAAGATTTATGAAAAGGAATGGGGTAAGACATTACACATCCGCCCCGTATCATCCAGCCACAAATGGATTGGCTGAGAGGTTCGTACAAACCTTTAAAAAAGCAGTAAGGGCCACGTGCGATGACGACATTCCACTGCAGCATAAGGTGGACAATTTCCTGTTAGCCTACAGAAATGCGACACATGCAGTCACCAACCAGACCCCGGCCATGATGTTCTTTAACCGAAGGTTGAGATCTCGTCTGAATTTGCTCAGACCAAATGTACGAAGAGATGTTGAGAATAAGCAATTCCAGCACATCAATGAGAAGCCGACAAGGAGCTTCAATGTAGGGCAACCAGTCTTGGCCCACGACTACCGAACAGAGAAATGGCAACCAGGAACGATATGCACACGGCAGAGGCCACTAATGTACACAGTGGATGTTGGGGAGAACATTGTGAGACGCCATGTCGACCAGATCCTAGAGTCACAGGAACGAGTCAACCCCAGGTCTAGCGTACCTGGTGATGAACCTGACATACAGGTAGCATCTACTCCAGAAACAGTAGCATCGGAAGCTGATGAACCAACCGACGACAGGGGGCCAGAATCACCTCCGCACCAAGAGCAAGACACTCGGGAAAGGCGCTATCCAGAAAGGATCAGGAAGCCGCCCCAAAGACTGAATTTATAAATGGACTATTTGCAGTTAATGTTGCATGTTAAAAGTGTTAATTGTTAAATGAATGTTATGGTACTGTTAATCTAAAAGGGGAGGAATTGTAGTGTATGTACCATTAAGGGGAGAACTACTTTTTACAGCTCCTGTATACTGTAGTACCGGCAGTGACCACACCTGTATATAAACCCTGAGTAGGGATCTGTACTTTAGTTTTAGAGTAACCTTCATCCAGTAAACACCTGTTGATTGTTCCTCTGCCGATTTATTTAAGAACACCATACATCAAAATTCACGGATTTAACAAAATAAGCGTGACGAGTCTGAACCCAGTTCCTTCTGGGCTTGGGCACAAGTAGAAAACCTGGTAGTTCAGCCATAATTGGTATAAAAATGGCATTGATACTTACAGACATCTGAAATGGAAAGTGGAGAAATTCACATTGGTGCACTCGGGGGGTGGTTTTCTGAGGTTTGCATCATTGTTGGGGCATAGTTAAAGGAGCTTTGCGGCCCTTTTATATTATAAGCCAGGTTCTTGGTAGAACATTTGGATTTACCCCTAAGTCGTGAGGCTAATCTCTCTGTAAATTGTGGGACTGGCTGTAAGGTTTTGGCCAACGTGCATGTACGGAATATGACCATCATGACACTGACTAGTTCTGCTAAGGCTGGCAGCAGCCCATAGAACCTAATGAAAAATGCAATTTGCTTGCCAGGGGCCGAAAAACTAGCTGGTAGGTTTCCGTTGATGTGGCCAGCAGCTGGGGCTAGACCTGGGCTGTAAGATTCGGCAGCCAGAGAACAATATAAAAGCGGCTTGACTTTGTATCTGGTAATGCTGTACTTGGTCTGGGAGTTCTGAATGCTGACAGTGGGCGACATTTCACCTATCTTGATGAGAAACATAGGAACAGGAGTAGGACGTTCAACCCCTCGGGCCTGTTCCGCCATTCAATTAGGTCGTGGCTGTTCTGCACCTCAACTCCAATCTCCCGCCATTGCTCCCTATCCTGTGATACCCTTACCTAATAAAAATCTATCGATCTCAGTCTTGAAAGTTCCAATTGTCCCCCAGCATCCACAGCCTTTGTGTGAAACAATGCTTCCTGATGTCGCTCTTGAATGGCCGAGCTGTAATTCTAAGATTCTGTCCACTTGTTCTGGATTCCCCCACCAGAGGAAACAGTTTCTCTGTATCCAGAAAATGGGATTAGAATAGATAGGGCTTGATGGCCGGCGCAGACACGATGGGCCGAAGGGCCTCTTTCTGTGGCTGTATAATTCTGTGGGGGAGAAATTCAGTTGGCAGCGCCACCCGTTAGCGCCTTAAGAGGGCAATAAGTGGGGCGCTAACCAACTAGCGCCCGGGTGCGGCGAGACCTGCGCCTCTCGCGAAATTGAGCGGACATTTTGCGGCGGTGCTAAACAATACCGCCACGATCTCCTGCGCCAGCAGATCATGACGTCAGTCGAGTGCGCAACGCCCCGTTAGCGACCCGGACCGGAAATTGAGTGGCGCCCCCGCCTTACCGCCTGCCGCTAGCAACGACAGGTTGAGGGGAGCGTTATGCTATCAGGAAGGGACTGGGGGAGCGCTATTTAAAGGCGACCGCTTCCTGCCTTTTTTTGTCGGTGACATTTTTGCACCACACATTCTGAGAGAGAGAGAGAGAGAGACTTCTGGAGAGATTCAACGCTGTGTGAAGGAGTTTTGCAGGTTGGTTTTGATTTGCCCTTCCTTGTATCGATTTAGAAGAGACTATGGGGGCTGCACTCTGAGCTCTTCCCCTGGTTCTCTCCATTGTTCTTTCCAGCAGATTTGATGTACAGGTCTCTCCAGGCCGAGATTCAGGCCGAGATTCAAGGCTGCAATGAGCAGGATGTGGATGGAGAGCAAGATCAACCCTCCCCTTTAAGATAAAAACAGAAAATGCAGGAGAAACTCAGCAGGTCAAGCAGCATCTGTGAAGAGAGAAACAGAGTTAACGTTTCAGGTCGATGACCATTCGTCAGAACTCCCCTTTAAGAATTGGACGGTGCCAGTGTGTCTGTGTTCCATTGCTGACTGACATCACATGAGCTTCACCAGCGCTGTGAGGTAGCGCCCCGCTCCTCCGGCTTAGCGCCTTAAGAGAGGTGTGTAGCACCTGATTTAGTGCTCCAATCACCTCCAGGGGCGATAGAGACGAATTTTGCAGTAGGCGGCGATAATTTGTGCCGGGCGCTAAACTTTGCGCCCGGCCGATAATCGCGCCTCAAAATGGGCGATACCGAATTTCTCCCCCTATGGCTCTATGACACCCTATCAAATCCTTTTAACATTTTAAACACCTCGACCGGATCACTCCTCAATCTTCTATGCTCAAGGGAATACTTTTTAAAATTTTACCAGCTTGGTCACAGCTAGTCGGGTTGTGGTGTTTAACTGTTAACCTGGCCTGCTCCTCAGGGCCACTACTCCATGTGGAGAAGAAGTCTAACCAGGCCCTGAGGTCAATGAGAGCTTGATTCCGATAACTGAGCAAAGTATAAAATGAGAGCGAGTGTTAAATTACAGGTTTTTACCATATTGGTGACAATTTACTGATACTGTAACCCCCCCTACCCACCAATATACTCCCAGCTTCACGTTCTTTATTACCATTATGCATGAAGTCATTGTAATCCATCACCCCTGTGCTCCACTGACTCGTTCAACTCACCAATTTCAACATCCTCGCTCTTGTTTGCAAATCCCTCAGTGGCCTTGCTGCTCCCACCTCTGAAACCTCCTCCAGCTCCACATCTCAGCTGATGTGCTATGGTACTCTGACAATAGTACCTTGTGCATTTCTCCCAACCCAGTGCTCCTCGCTTAGTGGCAGAGCTTTCAGCCACCCAAGTGCTGCCCTCTGTCACCCTTAGCTTTTGGTACTCTTGTCTCTAAGTCAGAGATTGTGCTTTCAAGCTACGCTCTAAATAATTGAGCATATAATCCAGGCTGACACTTTATGCAGCGTTGAGGGAGCGCTGCACTGACGGAGCTGCTGCCTTTCAGATGAGACATTAAACCGAGGCCCCGTCTGCACTGTCAGGTGGACATAAAAGATCCCAAAGCACTATTTGAAGAAAAGCTGGGGAGTTATCCCCGGGGTCCTGGCCAACATTTATCCCTCAACCAACATCACTAATAAAACAGATTAACTGGTCCATTTATCTCTCCTGTTGGTGGGACCTTGCTGTGCACAAATTCGAGTGGAGCATAAACGGCGGCATGGACTGGTTGGGCCGAATGGCCAGTTTCCGTGCTGTATATTCTATGTAATCCTGTGCAAATTGGATGCCGCATTTCCCTACATTACAACAGCGACGACTTCAAAAGTTCCTCATTGGCTGTAAAGCACTTTGGGAGATCCCGAGGTTGAGAAAAGTGACGTATAAATGTATGTTCTCTCTTTCATCCCACCCATTTTAAGCGCATTTGAGATTTTGTCACAGTCTGCAAATGATCCAGCGCTCCAAATTTCCTTCGCTCATCCCAATCGGCTGCAAGCGGAAAGTCACCAATGAGGGGAAACCGGGGATATAAACCCACTTCGGTGGCAAAAACAGGAAGACAGATTATTATCTGAACGGCAATAGATTGGGAAAAGGGGAAGTGCAACGAGACCTGGGTGTCCTTGTGTAGCAGTTGCTGAAGGTAAGTATACAGGTGCAGCAGGCGGTTAAGAATGCAAATGGTATGTTGGCCTTCATAGCGAGAGGATTCGAGTACAGGAGCAAGGATGTCTTGCTGCAGTTGTACAGGGCCTTGGTGAGACCACACCTTGAGTATTGTGTGCAGTTTTGGTCACCTTATCTGAGGAAGGATGTTCTTGCCATGGAGAGAGTGCAGCGAAGATTCACCAGACTGATACCTGGGATGGCAGGAATGATGTATGAGGAGAGATTGGATCGATTAGGCTTATATTTGCTAGAGTTTAGAAGAATGAGAGGAGATCTCATTGAAACTTATAAAATTCTACAGGACTAGACAGACTAGATGCAGAAAGGATGTTCCCAATGGCAGGGGAGTCCAGAACCAGGGGTCACAGTCTAAGGATAAGGGGTAAGCCATTTAGGACAGAGATGAGGAGGAATTTCTTCACCCAGAGAGTGGTGAACCTGTGGAATTCTCTACCACAGAAGGCAGTGGAGGCCAATTCATTAAATATATTCAAGAAGGAGTTAGATATATTTCTTAAGGCTAAAGGTATCAAGAGATATGGGGAGAAATCAGGGACAAGGTACTGAATTTGGATGATTAGCCATGATCTCATTAAATGGCGGAACAGGCTCGAGGAGCCGAATGGCCTACTCCTGCTCCTATCTTCTATGTTTCTATGTTTCTATGCTTCCAACCACTCCAGAGGGCTGCTCATCAGGGGCGCCAATACATCATTGCAGTAGGCTGCGCCACTGCCTGAATACGAACCGGCATTGTGTGACCTGGGGCGAGTTGGCTATTCGGATGGAATCACTGCAGAATTACATCACATAACTGACTCGAGAGAATTACAAACCTACTTTTTTGCAGCAGGTATATTGAGCGCAGGGTACATATTACACAGGAAATTGCGCGAAGGCAAAAGGTCCCAATTTTTCATCAGCTTGTTGAACTTGACACTCCAATGATTCACAACTGGTGGTTAGCAGCCATTCAAAGTGGTCATCCTTTTCAAAAGAGTACAAAGAACATTCATTTGTTATTAGCCTGTTCCCCAAAAGCACGCTATAAAAATAATGAAAATAGATTTTTTTCAATACCTATCCATATATATTAAAAAAAGTGTAAATGGAACATAAACCACCTTTCCTGACCTCTTAGAGTCCAGTTTAAAGTCTTGACATTGATGGGTAGCCCCTTGGCGATAAGTGGCAATACTCGCTGTGGGCGAACTTCAGGAAGCAATAAAATGTGAATATTGGGCATTACATCATGTCACCCGCTGGCAACAGTAATTTCACACTGTCCCTGATGGTGATAGCTCACCTCCATACAAATAAAAAACATAAATATTCTTGCAAAATAAAAGCCATTGAGCTCAGTGTACTGTAAATGGCAGCTTCCCCGTGAGCTCTCTGTGACCTGGCAGAAGCCACTGCAAGCTGGCACGCTTGGCACTGGTGGGCTTCCAACTGCGCCCAGCTCCCTCACAGTGGGTAAGGCTTCACAGTTCATTTGCTTTCTGTGTGGCTTGTGTACGTCTCAATGTCAACACCTTATCATGTGCAGTGCGCAGTACCAGTACGGGTAGAAGACAATAATTGAATCCGGGCCAGTATTTTGAGGCTTGGTGGCATTTGCTGTGCATGTACGGAGCACATCAGTAGTGCAGTCTCAGATCTGGTAGTGTGTGGCTTGCCTGTATCTGTGATGTCTTTTGTATATGCATACTACAGACTGGCAAAGGATTTGGAGAGGCTTTGAATAACGACAGAGCAGGGCGGAAGGATTAGTAATGGAGCTCCAGGATGGGGAGGAGTTGAACCGCAATGTACAGAAGCAGGTGCACCTGCGCTGGAGGCGATCTGACCTGACCAGCTTGTACTGAAGGAAACAGGTCTATAGACTCTGCCAGAATTACTTAGGCACATCTGAGGAAATCCACCGTCATTGATTTTGCTTCATCAGAGAGGCAGTCTTGGAACTTTGCTGTCACCTACAGTCTGCCCTTCAAATTTCACCCTGACCTCAGACAGCTTAGTGCTTAGTGGTGAAAGTTCTTTCTAGCCGCCTTGGGGGTGACATCCATATGGTCAGCCAGTCTGCTGCATACCACTGCATACTTAAGGTCACTGATTCCTGGTTTTCCAGGCATAATGCCTTCATTACTCTTACAAAGAAATGCACCAGGGAAGGCTCTGCACTTTTTTTTCTGGCTGGCCACATTCCCAAAAGTGCAGGGTCCCATCAGTGGAACCATTCAACTCTGCTTTGATATTTATGAATAGCAAGGGCTTCCGTTCTATGAACCTCCCAAACCCGCGACCTCTAGCACCTAGAAGGACAAGGGCAGCAGGTGCATGGGAACACCACCCCCTCCAGCTTCCCCTCCAAGTCACACACCATCCTGAGTTGGAAATATATCGCTGTTCCTACATCGTCACATGGTCAGAATCCTGGAACTCCTTACCTAACAGCACTGTGGGACTACCTTCACCATACAGACTGCAGCGGTTCAAGAAGGCGGCTCACCACCACCTTCTCAAGGACAACTTGGGATGGGCAATAATTGCTGGCCTTGCAGCAAGAATTCATTTAAAAACACATACAGGTCATATGACCATCAGCACCATATCATGCAGGTGGACACCAGATACCCTGGATGCTGCCACGGGACATTTCTCCTGCACCGATTGACAGTGCCACCATTATTTAATGGAATCTCGAGACCAGGTGGATGGATCCTGGGGGACAGGGATAAATGAACGAATCATAAACGGAAGAAAATATATCGTGACGCACACGAGAATGGCAAAACAGGGCTGCATGGATAGGGGTGAGGGCATCACATTGTACAGCCCCAGAAAGATATTCAGAGTAATAGTGGCATGTGTTCTGCTCTGATAAGAGGATTCACTATGCAGAAGGTGGAAGAGCAGGGTCATGGAAGGCCCTGAATAGATACCGACAATGAGCATGGGGATGAAGAATTGCCGACTGTATTACAGCCTCAGCAAGGAAGACATATCTGGCACTTGCTAATAAAGAACCATTTCAATTAAAAACTTCCAATCATTACAGCTTAAGCTTTGTTGTGTACATGTTCCCAATGATCTGGATCACCAAACTCCATTATCCTCAGCCACCATGTACACCCATCCCATCATCTCCTGCCACTGAAATCTGTCCCTGGACAAACGAACTCTTGCACAATCTAATGTTTTTCATTTATTCGTACATCCTGCAATCTGCCTGGGCTACCCACATCGGGTTATAGTGCAGTTGATTAGCCAGACTGGTGAACCCTGGTGAACCCAGGCAGGACCGACTCAGATAGTGATACCCAAGGCATCAGAAGCATCAGTTGGTATATTCCTAAGAGAACCTACAGCTGTACTTTGGCCACAGTTAAAGGTAATGAAAACGCCATATGCTTCAGGGCGGATTGTAGGTCTTTGAAGTAGTCAAACACCCCTGCATAGAAACAGCTAATTGATTCTTCCAAACTAGCTGAAGTGTACTGTTAAATGACTCAATTAATGTTCTTCTTCTTCTTCTTAGGCAGTCCCTCGGAAACGAGGATGACTTGCTTCCACATTAAAGATGAGTTCTCAGGTGACTGATGAGTCCAATGTGGGACCTACAGTCTCTGTCACAGGTGGGGCAGACGGTGGTTGAAGGGGTCTGTTTCACATGTTCACATGTTTCCTCCATTAATGTGGTGCTCAGAAAGCAGCATTCTTTTGTACGCAGGCTCTGGATGGCATTAATCCCAGAATTCTGCAGCTGAGGGTAGTCTGACCTTGGCCTTCCGTCCAAAGTCCCACTCCTGAGACTTGAGCGCATAATCTAGGCTGACGCTTCAGTGCAGTGCTGAGGGGGCGCTGCACTGTTGGAGGTGCCGTCTTTCGGGCTGAGACGTTAAACCAAGGCCCCGTCTGCCCTCTTGGGTAGATGTAAAAGATCCCACAGCCCTATTCGAAGAAGAGCAGGTGAGTTCTCCCGGTGTCAATATTTATCCCTCAAATAAAACCTAAAACAGATTATCTGGTCATTATCACGTTGCTGTTTGTGGGAGCTTGCTGTGCACAAATTGGCTGCTGTGTTTCCTATATTACAACAGTGCAAAAGTACGTCATTGACTGTAAAGCGTTTTGGGACATCCTGAGGCCGTGAAAGGCGCTTATAAATGTCATTCTTTCATTCATTCATTCACTCTTTCTTTCTTTTTCTCTCTCTCTCCTCACTCATCCTCTGCATTTCAGCCAGTGTGCCCTTGTAAAGGAAAAGCCATATTTCAGAAAAATATACCACCCTATGAACAGATTTCTGATATTATTAAACCATGACATACTGGGTTTAAAAATCTAAAAAGCCTCAACGACACAAGCTGTCAATACAGGCTTCTGAGATAAGATGAAGTGTTAACACAAAAGTTGTAAACACCACACAAGCTTTTGAAATGGGAATTGATTGTTAATACTGAGACAAAGGCCCTATTGAAGAAGCAAAGGCTTACTTCCAAGAAGTCTGCAGTTTGGAACCAACACAATAGCAATGCCCAAGTAAAGTGTTAAAAACTGACACTTCGAACAGAAACACAGAACATTAAAAAACCATGTGGCTTTGATAAAAGTAACATCAAATGAGAAACAGGAAACATAAGTTTGTCAGATACTGATGCAGTCCGTGTCCATATGCAGCAAGACCTGGACAACATTCAGACTTGGGCTGACAAGTGACAAGTAACATTCGCACCACACAAGTGCCAGGCAATGACCATCTCCAACAAGCGAGACTCTAAACATCTCCCTTTGACATTCAATGCCATTACCATCGCTGCATCCCCCACTATCAACATCCTGGGGTTACCATTGATCAGAAACTGAACTGGACCAGTCATATAAATACTGTGGCTACAAGAGCAGGCCAGAGGCTGAGAATTCTGCGGTGAGTGTCTCACCTTCTGACTCCCCAAAGCCTTTCCACCATCTACAAGGCACAAGTCAGGAGTGTGATGGAATACTCTCCACTTGCCTGGATGAGTGCAGCTCCAACAGCACTCAAGAAGCTCGACACCATTCAGGATAAAGCAGCCCGCTTGATTGGCACTCCATTCACCACCTTCAACATTCACTCCCTCCACCACCGGTGCACCGTGGCTGCAGTGTGTACCATCTACAAGATGCACTGCAGCAACTCACCAAGGCTTCTTCAGCAGCACCTCCCAAGCCCGCGACCTCTACCACGTAGAAGGACAAGGGCAGCAGACGCATGGGAACATCACCACCTACAAGTTCCCCTCCAAGCCACACACCATCCTGACTTGGACCTGACTTGGAGCCAAAATCCTGGAACTCCCTTCCTAACAGCATTGTGGGTGTACCTACACCATATGGACTGCAGCGGTTCAAGAAGGTGGCTCACCACCATCTTCTCAAGGGCAATTAGGGATGGGCACTAAATGCAGGCCTAGCCAGCGACGCCCACATCCCAACAATGAATTAAAAAAAAAATACAACTAATTGAAGTAGCTAAGAAATGCAACAAACACCCTAGTTGATGTGTTTTTGATTTACATATTGTAAAAGGTACAAAACAGAAGACTTTGAAAATATGACAGCAACAGATGCACCAAGCAATCACATTGTTTATGTTTTGAACTTGGAATACCACAGAGACAGGAGTCTGTAATATAACCAGTTAAGAATTGAATTGAAGGCCTTTGTAAGAATGGCATCAAAGAGATAAATCTGTAATAACCATTTTTTATGATAAGTTTTGAAACACCTATACAGCAGACAGGATTCTGAAAGTTAACGGCTGAATTGACAAAAGATTAGAAAGAATTCAACAGAAGATGACTAGAGATAATTAGCTTACATCAGCAGAAAACTTCAAAAAATAAACCACTAAAAAAGAGTATAAAAATAGAGCTTTCAAATAGAAAGTCAGAAGTCGCTGGAAGGGGCAAGCGATTCTCAACTTCAGAGGCAGGATCTGTAAGTTTTTAACTCTTTGAGTCTCAGGGATCAAGAGGTACTCGCTCTTATTTGATTTTGGTGGATATTCGGGATTAGAAATAATAAGAAATGTAAAAATGTATGAAGTTAAGATTTAAGAATAAGAATCTCTGAGAATAAGAAATGTAAGCTATTTGTATTTTGAACTGTTAAAGTCGCGATTGACTCACCAGCTGTTAACTGTATGTCGGCTCTTAAATAAATCTATATATTTTTAGAATTGTCTCAAATAGTATTTCTGTATCAAACTCGTGAACTCAATTTCTGTACACTCTTTTTGTGAGGAGTTGCAGAATTCTGGGGGGTTTTCCGGACCCTCATAATATCCGGAAGGTTACAGTCTAGTTAAACTTATTAAAAGTGCTATCTGGAAGACGGTAACATCGTCAAGTCATTCCTTTCCTTTAGACAGAGATAGCCTGGACCTTTAGACCCAATTAAGCATCTTATAGAATTCGGCTATCTCTAACTTTAGTTGAAGGTGAACGTCTGGGGAATACGCCTGATCTGGGGTAGCCTGAAAAGGGCTAGGACTAGTAATTATCCCTTCACCCTGTTGTAATCTTTATCTGAATCCTCAACTGTGGATAGTCCTGTAGGAACATTAGGAACAGGAGGAGGTCATTCAGCCCTTCGGGCCTGCTCCGCCATTCAATTAAAGCATGGCTGATCTGCACCGCAATTCCATACCCTTAGCAAAAAAACAATCCATCGATTTCAGTCTTGAAAGTCCCAAATGTCCTAGCATCCACCATCTGTACTGGTGATTGATAAAGGAGGAGTGAATGCTACTGTGTGCTATGAGATGTGAGGTGGTACGGTCAGCAATTGAAGTTTGGGTTTTCTTGAGGACACATAGGGAAGCAAAAACCTTACAGTGATATCCTTACAAATGTAACTTGTAAGATATGTCGTACTATGATGTTGTGGTGCATGTTGAATTTATGACTGATAGAATGTCTGAATGTGTGAAAGATTAGGGGGAGGAAGAAAGCACAGCAATGATGGGAGAGCTGTGGATTGCCATTCTGCATGATCCTCTCCAATGGGCTCCCTTGGTCCTGGGCTCAACGATTTGATTTCATGGCTCATTTCTCAAGGCGAATGAAGGGCTTCAGATTGAGGGAACTTCTGCTGGTTGCTCATCTCTAGTTTCTGTTATGGACCTTTCTGAGTGAAATTCTCAATTTAGTTCCAATTTGCGCCACATTCTTATTTGTTTTGATCCATGAACTTTTGCCCAGTAGGAAATGTCTGAAAATATATAAAGATTGTTATCCTGGCCCTCGAGGTGAAAGGGCAGTGCTCTAACCAAACACAGATCCTTACTAGTTATTCCTTATGTCCCAATTATGAGCACTGACTTTGTGGAGTTCAGCAGAGGAAGCAGGCGTGTTTGGGACAGAGCAGTGACAATCCCCAAAGCGAGATGCTCAGAGGTGAGCAGGGCAATCACAGCGAATGAGAATTCTCCATGCATGGCAATTTAGTACTGGTAAAAGTTTAACCATTGTACCAGGTCAGGGAAAGCAGGAGGAGCCTCACATGCACCAGTCCAGAGACATCCACTCCAGGGGAATTAGAGAGTCAGGCAGAGGGAGGTGCATTGGGTCATACACAGGACACGAGTGGACAGGACTAGCGGTGGAACACAAGGAAGAAGATGTTGCTGACTAGATGGTCGGGATATTTTGCCTTTGGCTGAAGACCCCGGGGATCCGGAACTCATGCATCCCGCTTTTAAAAGAGCATCAAGTGTATGTGCAGGCACTCGGGATCGTGTCAGGCAGTGTGCTGTAGATGGTGATTTCAGCGGAGGAGTCCACTACCCACATGTACAGTACTGGATGGATTTGAGGCACTGCAGCCCACTCTGTAGTGCCCACCCTATGTACGCCTGTCACTTAGGTAGCACCTAATTCCAGGGACATCTGCAGCAGAGCTCCTAAGGGGAGTAGTCTGTGCTTCCTCCATGGGTGGCCAGGCCGCTGCCATCGAGGCCTAGGTTGCCAGATTGGAGAGGGTCATCTCATCCAAACTCCGGAGCTTTGATCATGGGTTGTAGACAGGTATCAAAGGCTTCGCTGATCTCATTGATAGTATTAGGTCAGCTTTCCTGCAGATCAGAGAGACAGTGCCTGGTACTAGTGGCATAGCAGGAATGGGTACGTATGATGCTGCTCTCTTCAGCATGGCAGCAGTTTCAGTCCCCACTGCCGGCACTCCTTTAATGTCTGCAAAGTGCACAGGGCCATGCAGCAGCAGAAGTGGTGCAGCCTGCAGTGTGTACCATCTACAAGATGCCCTGCAGCAACTCGCCAAGGCTTAGTCGGCAGCACCTCTTCCGCCTAGAAGGACAAGGGCAGCAGGCGCATGGGAACACCACCACCTCCAAGTTCCCCTCCAAGTCACACACCATCCTGACTTAGAAGTATATCACCGATCCTTCATCGTCGCTGGTTCAAAATCCTGTAACTCCCTCCCTAACAGCACTGTGGGAGTACCTTCACCACACAGACTGCAACAGTTCAAGAAGGCGGCTCACCACCACCTTCTCAAGAGCAGTTAGGGATGGGCAATAAATGCTGGCCTTGCCTGCGGCTCCCACATCTCATAAATGAATTTTTAAAAAAGGTCTCATGACTTAGCTACCATGAGATGAAGGCTACCCCAATCCCAGGAGGCTCCAACAGCCAGCCATTCCACCTTATATAGTGCAGTTACTCAGGTTGTACCTAGGACAAGCATGAGGCTAAGTTTAAGAGCTCACATGTTGCATCCTGGTAGCAAGGGGGAAGGTGGCAAGAAGGACCAGGCACACAGAGTTTGAATTTTCTTTACAATTATGGTAGCACTGTAGTTATTGTACATTAGGACATGGTTCTTGCTAAGGTTTGGAATGGCTTTGGTGAAGTGGCACGAGTAAAGTGCTTACTGGGGATAAGAGCATCAACGGTGGAGGTGAGGGACTGATTGAGCAGATCGACAGCCCCATTCCATGATGTAGTCCCATCTATCATCTATCCTATTATGTAACACAGTCCCATCTGTCTGCCAATCTATAAGTGACACAATTTCATCTATCTGCTATCCTATAGGTGACACAGTCCCATCAAACTTCTAGTCTATGGGTAGAACAGTCCTAACTAGTTGTTGGCCTATAGGTAACACTCTGAACCATACATTATTCTAACTTTTGTATTCTGAACAGATCCTAAGGATTTTTTTTGGGAACCTGTGTTCTTTTAGCTCCCCACAAGTTCCTCTTCACTCACTGTATTGATCAAAGCCTGTTTGCTGTCAGCCAGCCGGCTGCCCTTTTATAATTGATACATCATGGATCGGATCAGGTTCACACAGATTTCTTAATTAGGGTTTAATATGGAACATGTGGTGTTAGCTGAAGGCTAAATCGAGAGATGAAGGGCAGCAATATTTAGAGAAAGGTGAGCAGTAAAGGACTAAGGGGAAAAATTGGGTTGCGTTGCACCTCCTGTTAGCGCCCTGGGGGGGGCATGAACGGGGCGCGGCACCGGTAATGCCTCCCACGAAATTCAGCAGGAGGTTAGCGGCGGCGGTAGCCGATAGCACCCTTTGGCGCTGCTCCTCCAGCGATGATGTCATCGCCAGGCGCAGCGCCCCGCTCGTGCCCCGGCCGCAAACTTCGGTTGCGCCCCCTGACCTACTGCTGGACAATATGTCTGGCAGGGTCAGGTCGGCGTTAAAGGGCAGATGCTGGGCGGCCATTTTTTTTGGGCCGCCTGCCAGCACCTGCCCTCTCTCGCCTCCTCCTGTGGGGTGCCGGCCGCGATCGGTCAGCCCGGCGCTCCTCTTGAGTGCTGGGCCCTTTTCCTGGCACCCTGCTCCCCGGTGGTCCAGCAGGGCCCCGGTGCGTGCTGCGCTCGGCCCCTCCCCTTTAATCAGATGAAGATCTTGAGGGGGACAGCCTACAGAAGAACGTTGGTGGTTATGCACATTGCAATGCTCGGTGCATTGGCAGGCCTGCCAGAAAGCCTGAATGCAATGCCAAGGATCATAGAGGAGCCCAGCTCCAGGCTTGCACGGGGCTTTGGGCAGATCTTGGAGCCCATCCTTTCCAGCGTGGAAGGGCTGGGCAGATCCATTAATGCACTTGTGGACCCAACTATCATGCTGCATCTGATGGCCAAAGTCTCAGCTTTCATTGCAGCACAGGCACAAGCCACCCAATGTCTGAGTGCTGCAATGGAAGCTCAGACTGAAGTCATGCAATTACAGACTAGCGACCATCATGGTTGGGTTTACCAGTGTTGAAAGGGGCTTGCAGTGTGTCACAGCAGTCCAGCAGTCTGTACTGCAGCAGATTACTAGGAATGCTGAGGCGCTGACTCTGGGGGAGTGGCAGTGGCTCCGTGGAGCACGACCCTATTGTCCTCTCTCAGAATGACAGCACTCATCCTCCCACCACTGCCACTCCGCCAGTGCCCTTGCTGTTGCCTGTCAGCCAGCCAGCCCAGACTGCTGCCACCCATGCCAATGCAATCCGAAGCCGGGCCTACAAGGCCTAGAGCTCCGTGAGGTCATCCTGCAAGGTCATCTGCAGTCTCCCCCACTGAAAGTCAGTAACCTTCCACCAGCCATGCTGCAGACACTGGGGTAGCACTGCATAGGAGCACTAGGATAGGCAAAGACTCATGAAAAACATTCGCTGAGGGAGTGCAGATGGATGATTAGTTCAATTTTTGATGTAATATTGGATGGATATATGGATAAAGTTTGATTGAAAAGTTTACTTTGTGGTGGCTTTTATTTCAGCATTGTGGCCAAAATGATGCTGTGATGGTCAGTAACAGAGGGAAGGTAAGGTGTGGGACTGATGTTGAATGTGGAAAAGGGGTTGCGTTTAATTGTACCACAGGCGGATGATTCGATCCCGGATATCCCGGCCAGAAAGGGACTGCCTCGGTTGCCTCCTGCCTTCCGCTTCCGCCTCCTCCTCTTCCTCCTCCTCCTTTTCCTCCTCCAACTCCTCCTCTTCCTCGTCCTCCTGAGCTGGTGGCCGTATCCCTGGTGGCAAGGGCTGTGCCCTCACGTTGGCCAAGTTTTATAGGATACAGCAGACCACGACGAATCAGGACACACGCTCTGGTAATTAACTCTAGAAAGCTGTAAACAGCGCCACAAACCTACACAGAGCCAGCAGAAACCAAAAAGCAAGTTACCTGAAAGTTTTTGATGATCCCTTTATATATCGCTGGTGGGGGGTGCCTTCCTGCTGCTGAATGCATGTTCAGCTGTGCAAGGTTACGAGAGGGCATTAATTCCAGCGATGACAACAATAATGGCATCGCTGGCCTCAAATCAGCATTGCACGCTGATTGACGTCACGATCTGCCGACTTACCATACTTCTAGTGCACGTTCCTATCGGCCGCCCTACCAACCTCATCAAGGTGGCTTCCTGCGTGGCCCCCACCAGAAGAGTGTGTATGCTGCTCAGAGGACATTTTGGTCCCAATTCTGCACCCGTAGCACCCAAACGATGGGCGCTACGTAACCAAATTTCTAGGCCAGAGAGTTTAACAATGGTAATAGGACATTAGCGACTAAGGCCACATCGGGGAAAAATTGTAAAAAGTTAGGGCTAAAAATTGAGTAGCGCCCCATTTAGGGCGCTAACTTCGCCAGGGCGCTACTTTTAGCGCCCCAGAAAAATTAGCGCCCCTGCACCGGAGATTGAGTGGTTGCGCCCCAAGAGGGAAGCGGGGTGCTACTGGAAGTGCCCCGCATCCCTCTTGGTGCGCTGCGAGTCAATATCGTGGCACTACATGTCGCAGCGCCATGTGCTGTGGCACGTCGCATTGCAGTATTGCAGGCCTTCCTCCCCTTCTTACTCAGGAAGAGGTTGGCGAAAGTAAATGTGGCTCCCTTAGAAGCAGAGAGAGGAGAAGTTATAATGGAGAATAAAGAAATGGCGGAGATGTTAAACAAATATTTTGTGCCTGTCTTCATATTAGAAGACACAAAGAACATATCAGAAAGTGTGGAGAACCAATTATCTAATAAGAGTGAGGAATTTAAAGTAATTAATATTAGTAAAGAAAAGTACTGGAAAAATTAATGGGACTAAAAGCCAACAAATCCCCTGGTCCTGATGGCCTATATCCTAGGATTTTAAAAGAGTTGGCTGCAGAAATAGTCGAAGAATTGGTTTTGATCTTCCAGAATTCCCTAGATTCTAGAATTGTCCCCTTGGATTGGAAGGTAGAAAATGTAACCCCACTGTTCAAGAAAGGAGGGAGAAAAAACAGGGAACTATAGGCCAGTAGTAGGGAAAATGTTAGAATCTATTATTAAGTATGTGGTAATACGGCACTTGGAAAATCACAATATGATTAGGCAGAGTCAACACGGTTTGATGAAAAGGAAATTGTGTTTGACAAATCTATTAGTTTTTTGGGGGGTGGAACTAGCAGGGTAGATAAGGGGGAACCAGTAGATGTAGTATATTTGGATTTTTAGAAGGCATTCGATAAGGTGCCACACAATAGGCTGTTCCGCAAGATGAGGGCTCATGAGATTGGGGGTAATGTATTAGTATGGATTGAGGATTGGTTAATGGATTGAAAACAGAGAGTAGGAATAAACGGGTCATTTTCAGGATGGCAGGGTGTAACTGGTGGGGTGACGCAAGGATCAGTGCTTGGGTCTCAGCTATTTACAATCTATATTAATGCTTGGATGAGGGGGCCAAATGTAATATATCCAAGTTTGTGACAATACGAAGTTAGATGGGAAAGTAAACTGTGAGGAGGACGCAAATAGGCTGCAAAGGGACATAGACAAGTTAAGTGATTGGGTAAGAAGGTGGCAGATGGAGTAGAATGTGGGGAAGTGTGATATTATCCACTTTGGTAGGAAGAATGGAAAAGGAGAATATTTTTTAAATGGTGAGAGTCTAGTAAATGTTGGTGTTCAGAGGGACTTGGGTGTCCTTGTACACGAATCACAGAAAGTTAACATGCAGGTACAGCAAGCAATTAGGAAGGTATGTTAGCCTTTATTATTAGTATATAAGAGTAAGGAAGTCTTGCTGCAATTATATAGGGCTTTGGTGAGATCACACCTGGAGTACTGTGCACAGTTTTGGTCTCCTTATCTAAGGAAGGATATACTTGCCTTAGAGGCGGTGCAACGAAGGTTCACTAGATTGATTCCTGGGATGAGAGGGTTATCCTATGAGGAGAGATTGAGTAGACTAGGCCTATATTCTCTGGAGTTTAGAAGAATGAGAGGTGATCTCATTGAAACGTATAAAATTCTTAGAGGGCTTGACAGGGTAGATGCTAAGAGGCTGTTTCCCCTGGCTAGAGAGTCTAGAACTAGGGGTCACAGTCTCAGGATAAGGGTTCGGCCATTTAGGACTGAGATGAGCAGATATTTCTTCACTCAGAGGGTTGTAAATCTTTGGAATTCTCCACCCCAGAGGGCTGTGGGGGCTCAGTCGTTGAGTATACTCAAGACAGAGATCGATAGATTTTTGGGAACTAAGGGAATCAAGGGATATGGGGATCAGGTGGGAAAGTGGAGTTGATGTAAAAGTTCAGCCATGATTTTATTGAATGGCGGAGCAGGCTCGAGGGGCCGTATGGCTGACTCCTGCTCCCATTTCTTATGTTCTTAATCTGCAACAACATTCCAGTTTGAGTTGAGAAGGGCAGGATTTCACTGCACAAGCACCTCTTTCTTTCGGCCCATTTTCTTCAATCCTGCACTCCTGAAGGAGCTCTTACACACTGGGGTACGGTCCCACAAGCACCTGCAGTGCAAGTGGCCATTCCTTATGTGTGACCAAGACAGGCAGTGAGTCATCTGACTGTGGTGGGCACCATGTCCAAGCTCCATCCTATCCTGATGCAGATATCAGTGCAATCTCTGAGACTTACGAACCAACAACCTCTTTTCCCCAAGACACCCAGCGGCTTTCTGCTTCAGGTAAGATCACTTTTTTTTTCTTACTCCCTCCAATTGTCGCTCCTTGTCTCCTAAAGGCTTAGCCCCTTGCTGCAGGATGATTACATGAGCATCAACCACCTTCTGGTACCATGCCCAAGAGGTCAGTGCTTGTGTGTGAACCTAGATACGGAGTGTCAGCTACTCTACTGTTGGGACATGACAGCTAGTGGGTACAGTAGTGTAGCGGTTATGTTACTGGATGAATAATCCAGAGGTCTGGACTGATAAATATGTTCAGAGTCCCACCATGGCAGTTTGAGAATTTGAATTAAATTTTTTTTTTTTAAAAAGCTGGTATCAGTAACAGTGACCATGAAGATCTCAGATTATCTTAAAAGCCCAACAGGTTCACTAATGTCCTTCAGGGAAGGAAACCTGCCGTCCTTGCAATCCACTCTGTTGTCAGGGAAACTGAGGATGGGCAATAAATGCTGGCCTTACCAGTGATGCCCACATCCCAAGAATGAAGAATAATCGGTGAGCCCAGTCTTGTCCTCACTTGACATGCACACATATATAGTACTTTGCTGCATGAATCACTAGCTCGTTAGTAGGAACAAGATTTCTGATTCCTTTCCTTAGCCCAGAAATCCTGAGGCCAATCATGATGCCCTTTTAAAAAAGAAAAAAAAAGGTAAAAAGTTACGGGGAAAGGGCAAGTGAACGGGACTAAGAAGATAGCTGTATCAGAGAGCTGGCACAGGTGTGGTGGGCCAAATGGCTTCCTTCTGTGCTGTAAAATGCTATGATTCTGCGCTGCCGTCTTGACTGAGATGAGCTAACTCAGTACGGACCGGTGATCGGATCTGGGACCGTCCTAGGCTGTACCGGAATGGGACGCAAACTGCTTTAGGTAAGTGCTCAGTACTGAAAGTTTGACCGTGGAAAGCATCGTATCTATACCTGACCCTGTCCTTGCCCACACTTTGCAATAGACGTCATTGGAGAGTGATCGGAAGCAGGAACCCTGGCTAATTTTCCCCTTCCTTTCCCAGGGGTAGCACAGACTAGCTTTTCAAACCTAGGACCTTCCTAGTTTGTACACCCGGCCGGGCATTTACTCAGTAAATCATCAAGGGAATTCTTAGATTTCTTTTTAATGGGAAACATTACAATTGCCTTTTTCTGCGTCTCTAAATGTGCAGTATTCTACGTAAACTTGAGCTCATTCAAAACTCGGCTGCCCGTGTCCTAACTCGCACCAAGTCCCGTTCGCCCATCACCCCTGTGCTCGCTGACCTACATTGGCTCCTGGTTAAGCAACGCCTCAATTTCAAATCCTTCCATGGCCTCGCCCCCTCCCTATCTCTGTAATCTCCTTCAGCCCCACAACCCCCCCCCCCACCGAGATATCTGCGCTCCTCTAATTCTGCCCCCTTGAGCATCCCTGATTGTAATCGCTCAACCTTTGTTGGCCGTGCCTTCTGTTGCCTAGGCTGTGGAATTCCCTGCCTAAACCTCTCCACCTCGCTACCTCTCCTCCTTTAAGACGCTCCTTAAAACCTACCTCTTTGACCAACCTTTTGGTCACTGTCCTAATTTCTTCTTATGTGGCTCGGTGTCAAATGTTTTGTCTTTTAATACTCCTGTGTGGTGCCTCGGGATGTTTTACTACGTTAAAGGTGCTATATAAATACAAGTTGTTGTTGTTTCCTAATGGAAATATTGCACCATCATTGCCTCTTACAGAAGGTACGTACTGCAGAGAATTCAGGGCCAGTGGGCCCTCCTGGACTAGTTTTGATCGCCTAGGTGGGCCGGAGTGGAATCTCCCTGACTTTTACCCCCCAAATTGGCCTGTTTTTTTAATCTATTTTTTTCGGCTCTCCCAGGAGATCACCTGCTTTCAGCTGGTGTGGCGAGTACCTATTGTGATACACGAGGTATCGCAATTGTGTAGGACAGGCTCAATTGACCAGAGGGCCTTTATCACTGTCTGTCATTGTTCATACGTGTGGCGATGCCGGTGTTGGACTGGGGTGGACAAATGTAAGAAGTCACACAACACCAGGTTATAGTCCAACAGCTGTATTTGAAATCACAAGGTTTCGGAGCGCTGCTCCTTCATCAGGTGACGTGGAGGGATGCATAAAGACACAGCTTATATAGTCAGAGAATAATGTCAGATGTTTACAGGTAATCTTTCTAACTGCCATTTATCACACCTCGGCAGAGAGATAATCACAGCAATCAAAGGTGTGAATGGTGTCCAAACAGGTCAGTCAGGAAAACATTACATCAAAGAACAATGAGGTGAGGTCACAAGGGGTCAAATGTTGCAGATGCTGGGGTCTGTATGAAAAACAAAAAAACAGACAAAAAACATTTTTTTTGCTGGAAATCACAGCAGGTCCGGCCGCATCTGTGTAGAGAGAACAAGCCAATGACAACTCGAGTCTGGATGACCCTACGTCAGGTGGGGTTACATGTAGCATGACATGAACCCAAGATCCCAGTTGAGGCCGTCCTCATGGGTGCGGAACTTGGCTATCAGTTTCTGCTTGACGATTTTGCGTTGTCGTGTGTCTCAAAGGCCGCCTTGGAGAATGCTTACCCGAAGATCGGAGGCTGAATGTCCTGGACTGCTGAAGTGTTCCCCGACTGGGAGGGAACACTCCTGCCTGGTGATTGTTGCGCGGTGTCCGTTCATCCGTTGTCACAGTGTCTGCATGGTCTCGCCGATGTACCATGCTCCGGGGCATCCTTTCCTGCAACGTATGAGGTAGACAACGTTGGCCGAGTCACATGAGTATGTACCATGTACCTGCTGGGTGGTGTCCTCACGTGTGATGATGGTATCTGTGTTGATGATCTGGCATGTCTTGCAGAGGTTGCTGTGGCAGGGTTGTGTGGTGTCGTGGTTGCTGTTCTCCTGAAAGCTGGGTAATTTGCTGCGAACGATGGTCTGTTTCAGGTTAGGCGGCTGTTTGAAGGCGAGTAGCGGAGGCGTGGGGATGGCCTTAGCGAGGTGTTCGTCGTCATCGATGACATGTTGAAGGCTGCGAAGAACATGGCGTAGTTTAACATCAACAACGATAACATCAACAAGTTCCATCCCACCATCAAACTCACCATGGACTACTCCTCAGAATCGGTTTCATTCTTGGACACACGAATGTCCATCAAAGACGGACATCTCAGCACTTCACTCTACCACAAGCCCACGGACAACCTCACGATGCTCCACTTCTCCAGCTTCCACCCTAACCACGTTAAAGAAGCCATCCCCTATGGACAAGCCCTGCGAATACACAGGATCTGCTCAGACGAGGAGGAACGCGATGGACACCTACAGGCGCTGAAAGATGCCCTCGTAAGAACGGGATATGATGCTCGACTTGCCGATCGACAGTTCCGACGGGCCACAGCGAAAAATCGCATAGACCTCCTCAGAAGACAAACACAGGACACAACCAACACAGTACCCTTCGTCGTCCAGTACTTCCCCGGAGCGGAGAAACTACGCCATGTTCTTCGCAACAATCGCCAGGCAGGAGTGTTCCCTCCCAGTCGGGGAACACTTCAGCAGTCAAGGACATTCAGCCTCCGATCTTCGGGTAAGCATTCTCCAAGGCGGCCTTTGAGACACACGACAACGCAAAATCGTCAAGCAGAAACTGATAGCCAAGTTCCGCACCCATGAGGACGGCCTCAACCGGGATCTTGGGTTCATGTCACGCTACATGTAACCCCACCTGACGTAGGGTCATCCAGACTCGAGTCATCATTGGCTTGTTCTCTCTACACAGATGCGACTGGACCTGCTGTGATTTCCAGCAAAAAAAATGTTTTTTGTCTGTTTTTTTGTTTTTCATACAGACCCCAGCATCTGCAACATTTGACCCCTTGTGACCCCACCTCATTGTTCTTTGATGTAATGTTTTCCTGACCTGTTTGGACACCATTCACACCTTTGATTGCTGTGATTATCTCTCTGCCGAGGTGTGATAAATGGCAGTTAGAAAGATTACCTGTAAACATCTGACATTATTCTTTGATTATATAAGCTGTGTCTTTATGCATTTCTCCACTTCACCTGATGAAGGAGCAGCGCTCTGAAAGCTTGTGATTTCAAATAAAGCTGTTGGACTATAACCTGGTGTTGTGTGACTTCTTACAATTGTTCATACGTTCGTATTTATCGGGTCAGACAGTTCACCAGTTCCACCCGAAGGGGAATGAAGAGCAATTAGAAACTGTCGGCTGGCTTTGTGCACACGTTCTCTGGAGGGCTTCAGCTGAACCTGGCACCTGTGACAAGGGATTAACACCTGAGAGAAATTCAACCCTGGGCCAGATTAAGCACTGCCAATGCATAATGCAGTGGCTGGAAATTTGTATTCTTTGAACATCTGCCCCGTGTTTATTTTTTCTGCTTCTTAATTAAAGTGTTTGTTTAACTTCATAAGGATTTTGTCATCGTCATATAATACAATTATTGAGCTGGACTTTATCTTTAAAAGCTCATTCAATTTTTAATTTCCTATGTACGCATGACTATAATTTTGTGATGTTTAATTAAATCTTTATGATTGTCTGAATTGCTTGGTTATTTCTCTAAGGAGGCTCCCAGTTTATGTCACAGATCTGACAGGATAAGGTACTGTGTGAGGTGGGTGTTGCTGTGCTCACCTGATGATTCAGTGGGACTATGCACTGCGTGGCTTGCTGAAAGGCCATACAGACCAGGACGTCCCAAGCTCAGTCCATGAACTGAGCTACCCAATCTCGGCTGAGCCACCAGAAGGGTCATTACAATTGGTCTCAGCATTAGCCAGGGCTCCTGCTTATGATCGCTCTCCAATGACGTCTGTTGGAATGCGTGGGCAAGGGCAAGGCCAGGCTTTGCTGTGGTGCCCCTCCGTGGTTCAGATTTGCAGCATTGAGTACTTACCTAAAACACTTTATGAAGTAAGAAAACTACTAGGCACTTGGTCTAAGCGTTAAACAAAGCTTTAATCAACTGTTTTACAACATGGAGGTCTAGTTGTGACCTTCACTAGTTCCTGTTAAGAATGTCCTGCGCAAGCTGGGCTCGTGCCCGAGTACTTATACTCTCCCTGGACAGCGCCACCCGTAGGCCGCTCAGTATTATTTCATAAGTCTTTCTTTCATGAATGACTGATTCATGTCACTTTATATCTGGATAAGGGTGTGGGCTGGGGAGAGGCCCAGAATGTCTTACATTCCCTGCTGAAGGGGCACCCAATGCTAAGCAGCACTGATCATCAAACACTCCTCGCTGGAGAAGGGCTGCAGAATAGGTGTGCAGTGGTGAGCATCCATGACCACGTTGCACTGCCCATTAAAGGTGTGTGATAGCAGTGAGTGCTGCCTCAAAATACCTACTAGAGGAGGATACGTGGGGCGAGCTTGTGTCAGGCTGTTTGCGTTCTCCACTGAAGGAGTGGGTGAGTGCCCTGAACAACTTGTACTCCTTTACTCAAAGTGGCTACGGGGCAGTAAACAAGCTGCAAGCAGAGTAAAAAGGGCACAACAGCATAGTGGTTATGTTACTGGACTAGTAATCCAGAGGACTGGACTAATGATCTGGAGACACCTGAGGGGTCACAGTCTCAGAATAAGGGGTTGGCTATTTAGGACTGAGATGAGGAGAAATTTCTTCACTCAGAGGGTGGTGAATCTTTGGAATTCTCTACCCCAGAGGGCTGTGGAGGCTCAGTCATTGAATCTATTTAAGACAGAGGTCGATAGATTTTTGAATATTAAGGGGCTCGAGGAATATGGGGATAGTGCAGGAAAGTGGAGATGAGGCAGAAGATTAGCCATGATCTTACTGAATGGCGGAGCAGGCTCGAGGGGCCAAATGGCCTACTCCTGCTCCTATTTCTTATGTTCTTATGACATGAGATTAAATCCCACCACTGGCAGCTGGGGAATTTAAATTCAGTTAATAAATTAATCATAGAATGGTTACAGCACGGAACAAGGCCATTCGGCCCGTCGAGCCTGTGCCAACTCTCAGCTAGTCCCACTCCCCTGCCCTTTCCCCGTAGCCCTGCAATTTTTTTTCCTTCAGATACTTATCCAATTCCCTTTTGAAAGATAAGATTGAGTCTCCCTCCACCCCCCTTTCAGGCAGTGCATTCCAGATCTTAACCATTCGCTGCGTAAAAAAGTTTTTTCTTATGTCGCCTTTGGTTCGTTTGCCAATCACCTTAAATCTGTGTCCTCGGGTTCTCGACCCTTCTGCCAATGGGAACAGTTTCTCTCTATCTACTCTGTCCAGGCCCCTCATGATTTTGAACACCTCTATCAAATCTCCTCTCAATCTTCTCTGCTCCAAGAACAACCCCAGCTTCTCCAGTCTAGCAACATAACTGAAGTCCCTCATTCCTGGAATCATTCTCGTAAATCTTTTCTGCACCCTCTCTAAGGCCTTCACATCCTTCCTAAAGTGTGGTGCCCAGAATTGGACACAGTACTCCAGTTGGGGCCAAACCAGTGTTTTATACAGGTTCACCATAATTTCCACACTTTTGTACTCTCTGCCTCTATTTATGAAGCCCAGGATCCCGTAAGCCTTTTTAACTGCTTTCTCAAACTACCCTATCACCTTAAATGATTTGTGCACACATACCCCCAGGTCTCTCTGTTCGTGCACCCCCTTTAGAATTGTACCCTTTAGTTTATATTTCCTCTCCTCATTCTTTCTACCAAAATGTATCACTTCGCACTTTTCTGCATTAAATTTCATCTGCCATGTGCCCGCCCATTTCACCAGCCTGTCTATGTCTTCCTGAAGTCTATCACTCTCCTCCTCAAGTTCTGTGTCATCTGCAAATTTTTAAATTGTGCCCTTTACACCCACGTCCAATTCATTAATATGTATCAAGAAAAGCAGTTGTCCTAAAACCAACCCCTGGGGAACACCACTGTATACCTTCCTCCGGTCCGAGAAACAACCGTTCATCACTACTCTCTTAGCCAATTTCATATCCATGCTGCCACTGTCCATTTTATTCCATGGGCTTCAACTTTGCTGGCGAGCCTATTATGTGGCACTTCGTCGAACACCTTTTGGAAATCCATGTACACCACGTCAACCGCATTACCCTCATCAACCCTCTCTGTTATCTTATCAAAAAACTCGATTAAGTTGATAAAACACGATTTGCCTTTAACAAATCCGTGCTGGCTTTCCTTAATTAGTCCACACCTATCCAAGTGACTATTAATTTTTCCCTGATTATTGTTTCTAACAGCTACCACTACCAAGGTTATACTGACTGGTCTGTAGTTGCTGGGTTTATCTTTGCACCCTTTTTGAACAAGGGTGTAACATTTGCAAATCTCCAGTCCTCTGGCACCACCCCCGTATCTATGGAGGATTGGAATATTATGGCCAGTACCTCTGTGATTTCCTCAATTCCCTCAGCATCCTAGGATGAATCCTATCATCTCCTGGTGATTTATCTACTTTAAGTACAGCCAGCCTTTCTAATACCTCTTCTTTATCAATTTTTATCCTATCAAGTGTCTCCACTACCTCCTCCTTCACTATGTCTATGGCAGCATCCTCTTCCTTGGTGAGGACACTCGTTTAGTACCTCAGCCATACCCTCCGCCTCCGTGCATAGGTCTCCTTTTTGGTCCCTAATCGGCCCCACCCCTCCTCTTACTACCCTTTTGCTATTTATATGCCTGTAGAAGACTTTTGGATTACTTTTTATGCTGGCTGCCATTCTATTCTCATACCTTCTCTTTGCCCCTCTTATTTTCTTTTTCACTTCTCCTCTGACCTTTCTATATAAAGCCTGATTCTCAGATGTATTTGCAACCTGACATCTGTCATACGCGCTCTTTTTCTACTTCATCATATTCTCTATCTGTTTCATCATCCAGGGAGCCCTGACTTTAGTTGCCTTGCCTTTCCCCCTAGTGGGAATGTACATCAACTGTACCTGAACTATTTCCTCTTTAAAGTCAGCCCATTGTTCCATTACAGTTTTGCCTACCAATCTTTGATACCAATTTACCCGGGCCCGATCCATTATCATCCCACTGAAATTGGCTTCCCCCCAGTTAAACATTTTTACTCTAGATTGCTCCCTGTCCTTTTCCATAGCTAATCTAAACCTTATGATACTATGATCACTGTTCCCTAAATGTTCACCTACTGACACTTGCTCCACTTGACCTACCTCATTCCTCAGAACCAGATCCAGCAATGCCTCCTCCCTCGTCGGGCTGGAAACATACTGATCAAGAAAGTTCTCCTGAACACACTTCAGCAATTCTTCCCCTTCTCTGCCCTTTACACTATTACGATCCCAGTCTATATTAGGATAGTTGAAGTCCCCCATTACTCTATACAGGAAACTTTGGTTTATCCGGAGGTTGTATGTCTGGAATACTCGATCTAACGGCAAAAATCAGGAGCCATTTTCTGTAAGTTTTTTTAGATCTTTTTTTTTCCCAGTCAGCCACTGCAAGGTCCGTAGCTATAGCAACAGCTTCAGCTACAGACGCTTGCAGCTGCAGCCGACTCTTTAGAAGCTGTTGCTAAGCAACAGTGTTTGTTGTCAGATACGGAGATGAAAACCTCCATATGCTTCAACATTAACTTTGTATGTCTGGCAGTTTTGATAGGTCGGCAACACGCCGGTCCCGTCAGTGCCGGATATCACAAACTTTCCTGTAGTTCTTGCACCTCTCTTTAATTTCTCTGCAAATTTGCTCCTCCATATCTTTCCCACTATTTGGTGGTCTATAGAATACACCTGGTAGTGTAATGGCACCTCTATTATTTCTTAACTCTAGCCATATATATTCTGTCCTTGACCCCTCCAGGACATCCTCCCTCTCCAGCACTGTAACATTCTCCTTAACCAATACTGCCACACCACCTCCTATCTTTCCTGAACACTTTATAACCAGGAATATTTAATACTCAATCCTGTCCTTTTTTGAGCCAGGTCTCAGTTATTGTCACAACATCATATTCCCATGTGGCTATTTGTGCCTGCAGCTCACTTACCTTGTTTACTATGCTTCGTGCGTTCACATACATACACTGTAAACCCATCTTCGACCATCCTGTGTTCTCTCTTAGTTTGACCCCCCTAATACCTTACTATTTCTTACTTTAGTGCTCTCTGCCTCTCCCAATCCTTTGAGCACTTTATTTCCCCTTTCTAATGTTACATCCTGGTGCCCACCCCCCTGCCAAATTAGTTTAAACCCTCCCCAACAGCACTAGCAAACCTCCCTGCAAGGATATTTGTTCCGGCCCTGTTCAGGTGCAACCCGTCCGGCCTGTGCAGGTCCCACCTCCCCCAGAACCAGTCCCAATGCCCCAGGAACCTGAAGCCCTCCCTCCTGCACCATCTCTCCAGCCACGCATTCATCTGCTCTATCCTCCTATTTCTATACTCACTAGTGTGTGGCACCGGGAGTAATCCGGAGATTACAACCTTTGAGGTCCTGCTTTTTAACCTCTTTCCTAGCTCCCTAAAACCTGCCTGAAGGACCTCATCCCTCTTTCTACCATGTCGTTGGTACCGATATGGACCACGACTTCCGGCTGTTCACCCTCCCCCCTCAGAATGTTCTGCAGCCGCCCAGTGACATCCTTGACCCTGGAACCAGGGAGGCAACATACCATCCTGGAGTCACGTCTACGGCTGCAGAAACGCCTGTCTGCTCCCCTACCTATCGAATCCCAGACCACTATTGCTCTCCCACTCTTCTTCCTCCCCCCACTGTACAGCTGAGTCACCTGTGGTGTCGTGGACTTGGCTCTGGGTGTACTCCCCAGCGGAACCATCACCCTCACCAGTACACAGAACAGAATACTGGTTGGAGAGTGAGATGCACTCAGGGGATTCCTGCACTACCTGCCTGGTCCTCCTCTTCTGTCTGGTGGTCACCCATTCCCTCTCTGCCTGCACACTCTTTATCTGTGGGGTGACCACCTCCTGAAACGTGCTATCCACAAACCTCTCAGCCTCATGGATGCACCGCAGCGACGCCAGCTGCTGCTCATCAAGATCCGAAACCCGGAGCTCGATCTCCTCCAGCTGACGACATCTCCTTCACACGTGGTTGTCCAGGACATGAGAAACGTCCTGGAGTTCCCACATGGCACAGGGTGTGCATTCCATGGGACTGTGCTGCCTTGCCATGCCTCTATTTAATAGACTATTAACTAACTTACAGAAATAAACTTAAGACTAAGGGGGTAAAACATTTTTTTTTATTCGTTTGTGGGATGTGGGTGTTTCTGGCAAGGCCAGCATTTATTGCCAATCCCTAATTGCCCATTGAACCGCTGCAGTCCGTGTGGTGAAGGTACTCCCACAGTGCTGTTAGGGAGGGAGTTTCAGGATTTTGACCAAGCGACGATGAAGGATCGGCGATATACTTCCAAGTCAGGATGGTGTGTGACTTGGCGGGGAACTTGGAGGTGGTGGTGTTCCCATGCACCTGCTGCCCTTGTCCTTCTAGGTGGAAGAGGTCGCGGGTTTGGGAGGTGCTGCCGAAGAAGCCTTGGCGAGTTGCTGCAGTGCATCTTGTAGATGGCACACACTGCAGCCATGGTGTGCTGGTGGTGCAGGGAGTGAATGTTTAAGGTGGTGGATGGGGTGCCAATCAAGCGGGCTGCTTTGTCCTGGATGGTGTTGAGCTTCTTGAGTATTGTTGGAGCTGCACTCATCCAGGCAAGTGGAGAGTATTCCATCACACTCCTTACTTGTGCCTTGTAGATGGTGGAAAGGCTTTGGGGAGTCAGAAGGTGAGACACTCGCTGCAGTATACCTAGCCTTTGACCTGCTCTTGTTGCCACATTTCCCCTCGTTTGCGCCTCCGGTGGGAGGCGCTAACAGGGCACAAATGGCTTTTCGCCTCCCGCAAAATTCCACGGGAGGTTAGCTGCAGCACTACCGGGTATCGCGCCGATCTTCTGCGCCCGTAGATCATGATGTCATCTTTGGGCGCAGTGCCCCGGTAGCGCCTCGGGTGAAAAATTCCCCCTCGTGCCCAGTGACGGGCGATGCTACCGACTGCTGCAGGGGTTGGGAACAGTGAGGCTGGCCATTCGCGGGACACCATTTAAAGGTGTGGTGGCCGGCTGGCATGAAAAAATTCGCCGATTTAAAAAAAAAACATTTCCTGAGCACCGGACGCAGGCTGAGTGCCCCGATCGGTCAGCCCGGCACTCAGCTTGATCGCGCGGCACTCCCGCACCCCGGTGCTCCAGCAGATGCCAAAAAAAATGCAGAGCTCGCAGCCTGGGGCCCTTCCCTTTAATTGGGGGAAGAGCCCCTGCAACGCGGCAGCGCCACACGTGGCCACACGTGGCGCTGCTGAGCACATCGCCCCGGATTGGGACATTCCCCACCTCTTGTGCTCCAAGAGCGCTTGATTTAGTGCTCCACTTCCCTCTTGGAGCAAAAAATGGGAATTTCTCAAATATTTGGAAAGGTTAGTGCCTGGCGCTATCTTTTCAAATATTTTTGACTTCGCGCCACAAATGGCCCTCGAGGGGAATTTCTCCCCCTAAGAGTCTTAAAAGTCGGGCCTGCCTTTATCTCCGGCTGCTTCTCTCACTCTCGTAGTTAAAGTCTTTATTCACAAGATTATCTTTAGTTATATTAATTAGTTTAACTAGTTACGTTAGAGAGAATAAAAAAATAATACTCACCCACCAATCACCTACTTGCAGTCCTGTGACGTCACCCCTTGCTTTCGCTGTTCTTTTGGAATTCAGCGGCCCCGCGCTCTCTATCCTGTGCTGTCCTCAGGTCCCGCGCTCTCTATCCTGTGCTGTCCTCAGGCCCCGCGCTCTCTATCCTGTGCTGTCCTCAGGCCCCGCGCTCTCTATCCTGTGCTGTCCTCAGGCCCCGCGCTCTCTATCCTGTGCTGTCCTCGGGCCCCGCGCTCTCTATCCTGTGCTGTCCTCGGGCCCCGCGCTCTCTATCCTGTGCTGTCCTCGGGCCCCGCGCTCTCTATCCTGTGCTGTCCTCAGGCCCCGCGCTCTCTATCCTGTGCTGTCCTCGGGTTGCACACTCTCTATCCTGTGCTGTCCTCAGGCCCCGCGCTCTCTATCCTGTGCTGTCCTCGGGGCCCCGCGCTCTCTATCCTGTGCTGTCCTCAGGTCCCGCGCTCTCTATCCTGTGCTGTCCTCAGGCTCCGCGCTCTCTATCCTGTGCTGTCCTCGGGCCCCGCGCTCTCTATCCTGTGCTGTCCTCAGGCCCCGTGCTCTCTATCCTGTGCTGTCCTCCGGCCCCGCGCTCTCTATCCTGTGCTGTCCTCGGGGCCCGCGTTCTCTATCCTGTGCTGTCCTCGGGCCCTGCGTTCTCTATCCTGTGCTGTCCTCAGGCCCCGCGCTCTCTATCCTGTGCTGTCCTCGGGCCCCGCGCTCTCTATCCTGTGCTGTCCTCGGGGCCCCGTGCTCTCTATCCTGTGCTGTCCTCAGGCCCCGCGCTATCCATCCTGTGCTGTCCTCGGGCTCCGCGCTCTCTATCCTGTGCTGCCCTCGGGGCCCCGCGCTCTCTATCCTGTGCTGTCCTCGGGGCCCGCGCTCTCTACCCTGTGCTGTCCTCAGGCCCTGCGCTCTCTATCCTGTGCTGTCCTTGGGCCCCACGCTCTCTATCCTGTGCTGTCCTCAGGCCTCGCGCTCTCTATCCTGTGCTGTCCTCAGGCCCCGTGCTCTCTATCCTGTGCTGTCCTCGGGGCCTCGCGCTCTCTATCTTGTGCTGTCCTCGGGCCCCGCGCTATCCATCCTGTGCTGTCCTCGGGGCCCCGCGCTCTCTATCCTGTGCTGTCCTCGGGCCCCGCGCCCTCTATCCTGTGCTGTCCTCAGGCCCCGCGCTCTCTATCCTGTGCTGTCCTCAGGCCCCGCGCTCTCTATCCTGTGCTGTCCTCAGGCCCCGCGCTCTCTATCCTGTGCTGTCCTCGGGCCCCGCGCTCTCTATCCTGCGCTGCCCTCGGGGCCCGTGCTCTCTATCCAGTGCTGTCCTCAGGCCCCGCGCTCTCTACCCTGTGCTGTCCTCGGGGCCTCGCGTTCTTTATCCTGTGCTGTCCTCAGGCCCTGCGCTCTCTATCCTGTGCTGTCCTCGGGCCCCGCGCTCTCTATCCTGTGCTGTCCTCGGGGCCTCGCGCTCTCTATCTTGTGCTGTCCTCGGGCCCCGCGCTATCCATCCTGTGCTGTCCTCGGGCCCCGTGCTCTCTATCCTGTGCTGTCCTCGGGGCCTCACGCTCTCTATCTTGTGCTGTCCTCGGGCCCCGCGCTATCCATCCTGTGCTGTCCTCAGGCCCCGTGCTCTCTATCCTGTGCTGTCCTCAGGCCCCGCGCTCTCTATCCTGTGCTGTCCTCAGGCCCCGCGCTCTCTATCCTGTGCTGCCCTCGGGGCCCATGCTCTCTATCCTGTGCTGTCCTCGGGCCCCACGCTCTCTATCCTGTGCTGTCCTCGGGGCCCCGCGCTCTCTATCCTGTGCTGTCCTCAGGCCCCGCGCTCACTATCCTGTGCTGTCCTCGGGGCCCATGCTCTCTATCCTGTGCTGTCCTCAGGGCCCGCGCTCTCTATCCTGTGCTGCCCTCGGGGCCCATGCTCTCTATCCTGTGCTGTCCTCAGGCCCTGCGCTCTCTATCCTGTGCTGGAATAAAAAGCTAGTATCAGTAATGGTGACCATGACACTGCCAGATTGTCGTAAAACCCCAACTCGTTCACTAATGTCCTTTAGGGAAAGAAAACTGCCGTCCTTACCCGGCCTGTCCTATATGTGACTCCAGACCCACAGCAATGTGGTTGACTCTTAACTGCCCTCTTAAATGGCCAGGCAAGCCAGTTCATTCAAGAAGGCGGCTCACCGCCACCTTCTCAAGGGCAATTAGGGATGGGCAATAAATGCTAGCCTTGCCAGCGATGCACACATCCGCTACTGAATTAAAAAAAAGCAAACTGCCACTGCTGAATAATTGTAGCCGTACATTTACAAAGCACATCCTCTGACTAAAATTGCTACCCCTTAGAGTACTTCGCGCCCCATTCATCTTTGAAAATGTGCACATCCCCTGGGGCCTAAATTATTGGCAAAATACACACTCTAAACCTTCAATGAAAGGTAAAGAGACAAGAGAGAGTTAAGGGATTATAATGGTGGAGTTATTTCTCATTACTGACACCTTCTGTGGGCGGATGCTCAAAAGCCAAATCCGTAATTCAACATTAAACAAGATACATCCATTAAACGCTGGGAGGCAAGGTAATTATTCTTCCAAGGTGGCTGTGTGTTAAATGCATTTGATATTAATCATGATGACAGCTTTCCCCCACCCCGCCATCAATATACATCATAGTGATCCTGACCTTAAAGTTGTGGTCGTCTAATAATTGGGAGGATATTAATGCAGTGGAGGAGGGACAGCGGTGAGCAATGAAGATGATGCCGTGTTTCAGGAGTTAATGTTGAGAGGAAAGCAACTTTGAGGTGATCGCACTGAAGTTTTCAAGATTGTGAGGGGGTAGACCTCCCCTGTTCTTCTTCAAATAATGTAACTGTATCTTTTGCGTCCACCTGAGAGGACAGACGGGACCTCGGTTTAATGCCTCATCCGAAAGACTGCGCGGCACTCCCTCAGCACTGCACTGGAGTGTCAGCCTAGGCTTTTGTGCTCAAGTCTCTGGAGTGGGACTATGAACCCACAACCTTCTGACTTAGAGACGAGAGTGCTGCCCACTGAGCCACAGCTGATACCTAAGACAGCCTTACACCACATTCTATTACACGGTTAGTAAGTAAGCAAGGGGTTAAACCAATATGTTTAGCTGAACAATTAATGGAATTCTATTTGAAAAGGAACAAATAGAGACAATGGATGCAGTACTTATACAAATACCAAACAGAGCTCCACAGTTAATAAGGATAAAATCTACTGGGTAAATGGCACCTGTGAATAACTCTCTCCTTTTTATAATAGGAAACCTGTTTTAATGTATTGCTTGCTTCAGATCTGTTCACTATCCCTATTTGCTGCATTAAGTGATTCTATCTGTCTCTCATAAACCCCTTGGCCCTGGTTTCTTTCCTTTTCCTCTATGTGTCTGCTTCTTGTTGTTCTGTGAAGTGCTAGATTGTATAAATGCCAAGATTAGACAAGCATGTAGTAAAGGCAGTGTGGTTTTAATGGGGAATTTTAACTTTCATATAGATTGGGATAAGCAGACTAGCACCTGTCATAAAGGTAGTGAATTTCTTGAGTGTGTCCGGGATCGTTTTCTACAACAATGGCCCAGAAATTCGGGTCCCAACGCGTGAGTACGCACTGGGTACTCACCCATAGGCCCAACGAAAGTGCCGGTTTTGTGCATGCATTGCGCATGCGCGGGAAACTGGCACTTCCGTTCCCCTGAAAGAAGGGGTTGACAGGTGGAACGCATGCGCCGGAGAGGCAGCGTGTGCGCATCGAACTTACGTTTTTTTTTGCAGGTTTCTCCAGGAGGGTAAGTCTCCAGCAGTTGCACTTTTAAAAAGCAGGCGTAAGGCTTGCTTTTAACAAGGTAAATGGTGAATTAATTAAAATTAAAACATTTTTTCCACAGGTTTATTATTTTTAAATACTTGAAAGAAAGGTAAGTTTATTTTAGCCCTGTTAGAAAATGTAATTAATTTTTTCAAAAATTTAAATTATTGTTTAAAATAGTTATTTCATGTAATTTATAGTTATTTTAAAAATGTGATTAAAAAAAAATTATTTGAAGTTTTAGTGATGTTTTGGGGCTTATAGTATTTGTAGGTTTGACAGCTCTTCCTGTCAAACTTATGAATGAAGCATTCCCTGCTACCATTGGCTCTCCATGGCCCATGTGATCCCAGGGGATGCACCGAACTGACTGCGCCCCTGGGATACGCAAGCACTGCGCGCCGGCAGTTGGAGGAGGCCCAGGATCGGAATCCCACGCGGGCCCACAGCTCAATGGCCGGCATGCTAGGTAAGCGCAGGTCGGGGGCTTGCACCCGCGGGAAGCCCCCGACCCGAATTTCTGGGCCAATATGTCCTAGAGGCAACAAGGGGGCAGGCCATATTAGATTTAGTAATGAGTAATGAGCCAGATTTAGTTAACAGCCTAACTGTGCATGAACATTTATCCAATAGCGATCACAACATGATCGAGTTCAACGTAGTGTTTGAAAGGGAGAAACGCGAAACAGCTACTAAGATTCTAGATTTAGGTAAGGGATGAGACCGAGACTGTCCACAGTAAACTAGGCAAATCTGTTAATGGGTAAAATGACAGAAGATCAGTGGGAGATGTTAAAAAAATAATTTAATGTGATACAGAACCAGTTTATACCCCTGAGGGGCAAGAGATCTACTTGCCAACAAAAATCTAGGCTGACACTCCAGTGCGGTGCTGAGGGAGTGCTGCACTGTCGGAGGTGCCATCTTTTGAATGAAATGTTAAACCGAGGCCCCGTCTGCTCTCTCAAGTGGATGTAAAAGATCCCACGGCACTATTTCGAAGAAGAGCAGAGGAGTTATCCCCGGTGTCCTGGGCCAATATTTATCCCTCAATCAACATCACTAAAACAGATTATCTGGTCATTATCAAATTGCTGTTTGTGGGACCTTGCTGTGCGCAAATTGGCTGCCGCATTTCCCACATTACAACAGTGCTCCAAAAGTACTTCATTGGCTGTAAAGCACTTTGAGACGCCCGGTGGTCGTGAAAGCGCTATATAAATGCAAATCTTTTTTTCTTTCTTTCTTAAAGAGGTAAGGGACAGCATAAAACTAAAAGAAAAAGCATACAAAAATGCAAAAAATAGCACAGATCCTGGTGAATGGGAAAGATACAAAGAACAGCAAAGGGTCACAGAACAGATAGTTAGAGCTACAAAAAGGGAGTATGAAAAGAAATTTGCACGGGATATCAAAATCAACACAAAGAATTCTTACAATTACGTTAGGAAAATGAGGGTAGTCAGAAGCAATGTTGGCCCCTCAAAAACTGAAAGCGGTGATATTTTCAATGGTAATAAGGAAATGGTGGACATGTTGAATAATTACTTTGCCCTAACTATTGTAAGGATTTCACAATAATTTTGAAATTATCGTACAGTTCCGAAGATTGATTTTTGATTAAAGAATACCTGGGTAATATACCTTTAAAAATCCAGGGATCAAAATGGCCGTCAGACCTTGTGGCAGAAGAGAAAAGGACTTGAAAAGGCAGCCTGTTGTGTCTGTGAAAAAGGAGTAATCAAAGATGGCTGCCTGACCTCGTGGCAGGACACAGGCTGTGGACATATGTAAAGGGAAGATCAAAGATGGCTGACTAAACTGCCAATCAAAGGCAGTTCCGGAAGTTTCCCTCCCTGCAGAGACAATCGATGTTTGTTTACAGAAACTGCTACAATGTTTACACAAAGAATTAACCACTTGAGACTGCGGTTTCAGTTTGACCACAGGACAATGACTTTTGTTTACACTAACTTCCAAGGCTGTTTACTCAGCAATTAAGGAAAGACATGCTTTTTTTCAAACCAAGACAGCTCTATTCAAACCCAGTACGATGAATGGGAATACATTCACAAACCCATCACGGTAAATGGGTAATTCATCCAAAACCCATCACAGTTTAATGGGGACATCGGATCCCTTTTGTTTAGCCCAGATGCATCTGGATTTGGGCGGGAAGGTTTCGGCCCCAAATGGGGTATAAGATAGCTTCTCAGGAAGTGATCTCTCTCTCTGCCGCCTTGCCTCCGTGCTCTGCCGACAGAAGAACAGCTCAGAAGCCTGCCTAAAGGAGTGGAATACCAGCAGTTTACTTTTAAATACTGGGGTATTCTTTACTTCGGGGCAGTGAAGATCATAGACCGCAGGGGGCACGGAGCAGGCATTTTCATTGGTGAGCATACCTTTTCTGGCCCATTACAAGGCAACTTAAAATAGGTATTAAGGGGTGGGAATTAAGGGGAATTTTGTTAAAACTGTAATTTTAGTCAATTTTCCCTCGTTGTGTCTGTTTTTCTCCTCCCCTATTTAAGTAAGACAGTGTTGCACTAGCAGAGAAGTGCTGTAGTGAACACTAAGGCCCAGAAATTCGGTTGGTTGCGCCAGCGATTAGCGCCTAAAGAGCCCGAGATTTGGGGCGTTACCCAATTTTCGGACATGTGCAGTGATCCTAGTGCATCCTGTCATATTGAGTAGACTGTTAGTGCCGGCGCTAAGTCTTTGCGCCCGCTCACGGGCGCAGCCAGATAATGACATCATTTCATTGTGCAATGCCTTTTTGGCGCCCCGTACCGGAAATTCAGTGGCGCCCCCCTCCGTTCCACCTGGCGCTATTAGTGACAGTTGGATGGAACATTACCAGGTCCTTCTCGGACTCGGGGGGTGCTCTTTAAAGGGGACAGCACTAGTATAAAACCGGCAGCCATTTGGCCTGGCCATACTGCTCGCTGCTGGAGAGAGTTGCAGACCTTCAGTTACACAGACTTGTTCTTATTGAGCCAGAGGAGCCTTGGGACCTTCAGCCCTGTCCAGAACAGTTGGATCCAGAAAGCTGACTGCGTCTTACTCATCGGCCAGAATAATGGGAGCTGCTTTGGAGGGGAACATCATCCTGGCTGAACAACTGGCAAGGGCACAGAGATGGAGGGAGAGAGGGCCGGGATTGGCCAGAAGGAGGAGGGCCAATGGACGTCGCCAAATCCGACCATATGCTGCCAGGGTTTTCAGGCAGCAGGTCTCCTACCTTACCATGTCGGAGGAGCAGTGTCTGCGAAGGCTCAGATTTGGTAAGGATGTTGTCACTGAGCTGTGCCACCTGCTTGCTGGGGATCTGCAGCTGCGGATATGGTGCAGGACCCCTCTGTTGGTGGCCGTGAAAGTCACTGTTGCGCTCAACTTTTACGCCAGCGGATCGTTTCAGGCAGCAGCTGGGGACATATCAAATATCTCTCAATTTGCGGTGCATTGCTACATCCGGCAAGTGACAGCTGCCCTCTAAAAAAGGAGGCGTGAATTACTCACCTTCCCTGTGACCCTGGAGAACCAGGGGGAGCGCGCACAGGGCTTCGTGGCTATTGCGGACTTCCCCATGGTGCAGGGGGCCATTGATTACACACACGTGGCTTTGCGGGCGCCATTACAGAATCCGGAGGAGTTCCGTAACCGAAAGGGGTTCCACTCCCTTAATGTGCAGCTGGTCTGTGATCACCGGCAGATGATCATGGCGGTGAATGCACAATTCCCTGGCAGCAGCCATGATGCGTTCATCCTGTGGCAGACCTCAGTGGCTGACCTTTTTGAGGCCCCGGCTTACCCACGAGGCTGGCTTCTGGGCGACAAGGGCTATCCTCTCTGCCCATGGCTCATTACCCCGCTCCGTTTGCCCAGCACCCCGGCAGAAGAGCATTACAACAACAGCCATCAGGCCACCAGGAACATTGTGGAGCACACAATTGGTGTGCTGAAGCAGCGTTTCCGTTGTCTAGACCATTCGGGGGGCTCCCTACAGTACTCGCCGGAGCATGTGGCGTGCATCGTTGTTGTCTGCTGCATGCTCCACAACCTGGCCATTCGACGCACCCAGCCAATGCCAACCGACCCTCAAGGTCCAGCAGAGCAGGCGGACGAGGAGGAGGAGGAGGAGGAGGAGGAGGAGGAGCATGCGGGCGAGGAGGATCAGGAGGAGGAGGAGGAGGAAGATGGGAGGGCTCCAGAAACTGGAAGGGCCGTTTGTCAGAGGCTCATAAGGACTCAGTTCTAGGCCCCTCGGACGGAATGGTGGCTGTGATTCGAACAGCGCCCTCCGGTTCACTGTAAGCCTATGAAGGCCTCAATGATTGTAAATAGTGTACAGCTCGATTGTAAATAAAAAGTTTTCTTTATTTTCAAACAAGTGCTTCCTTCCAGCATGACAACGTAATGGTAACAGAAATCATAACTAACAAACTAACAGATAACTGTCTGGCAACCCGGCGAAACTAACCAAACCATAACAAACAAACACAGCAGGTGTGGACGACCTTAAATCCGGAAAAAGAGACGTCTTAGCACCTCCCTCTACTGGTGACCCCTTGATGGAGACTGACTCCTCTTACGAGGTCGGCCCCTTCCCTCCCTGCAGCTCCTCTGTAATTGGACCCCAGTGGCTGCGTCAAGGCTGGGGGACGCCTGCTGAGTGTCTGGAAGCGCTGAAGCCCCTGAGGGACGGCCTGGACGACCTCTGGGCTTAGAGGTCCCGCAAGCAGGTTGCTCCAACTGGGCATGTCTGCTAGCAGTCTGCCGCGCAGGTGGTGGCAGCTGCTCTGCTGACGTGCCAGCGGTGGCATCAGGACTGCTCACATGCAGAGAGAGGACACCTGCACCGTGGTCGGCCGAAACACTAGCACTCTGACGGGGCCGCACAGGATCATACGCCACAATCGACTGCTCCACAGATTCGTGGCCTGCTGTGGTGCTGCAAGGGCCTGGGGTGATCCTGCCTGATGCAGCTAGGGTGGCAGCAGAGAGTGTTCGCGTGGCCTCAATTTGTGTGTGGACGAGGCCAGCAAGTGACTGCGTGGCAGCAGTGAGGACCTACGTGGCAGGTGCCAATGCTTGGGAAAAGCCATGGACAGTCCTTTCCACTGCTTCGGACAAGCCCTGGACAGTCCTTTCCATTGCTGCCCCAAAGTCCAGCACACTCTTTGCCAGTGTGTCGATCGACTCAGGCATCCTCCCCACTGCAGCCATCAGCTCAGTGTGCCTGAGCCGGGCCTGGGCGCTCATCTCAGCAAGGCTACGCACCTCCTCTGCACTCTGTGCAGCAGTCATGGTGGCCTGCCTCGCCCTCCGGGGAGACGGCCCCCGAGCGTCCCTGCCCCCCGCGCGTTGCTGCAGGCCGCTGGTTCCTGCAACTGGCTCCTCATCAGAGCCCCCCCCCCCCACCTCAAGGGAACTACTATCCCCAGTCTCCAGATGCGGTGGCTCCCCTGAGGTTGGCACGGATGGTCTGGCTTCCTCCTGGACGTCGCCTCCGGAGGCACTGGCACTGGCAGCTTGAGGGGCCGGCTCCCGAGCTGGTGATGCAGCATCTGGAAGCAGGGAGGTTGAAGAGTGGCTTTAGCAAAAGGACAGTTTGGCAGCAAGGGATGCAACAGTGCGGCAATGCTATGACATGGCTCCACATTGAGAAAGCATGCTGGTGGGGGAAACAACTGGAAGGTGACAGCTGTAATAGTAGAGAACCTTACCATCGCTGTGGACAATGGGGTCAGCAGCTGCAGTGGTGACAGGACCACTCAGGCGTCCTCCCACAATCTGGTGGACTCTCTCCTCGAGATCCGTCAGAGGCTCCAGTTGAGGACGGCCTCCTCCGGTGCGAAGCTGCTCCTTGCGGTTTCTCACCAGCTTGGCCTGCAGGGCAAAGGACGGGAAGTGATGTTACATGATGCCCTGAGTTATGATCTCATGCCCCCCATGGTGGAACAGCCCTTACATGATGCCCTGAGTCAAATGTGCATGTGTGTGACCAGAAAGGGCCATGGGTGCTTGCTGACAGATGGCCAGTGGGGCATAGCGCACCCTGTAGCCATAAAGTCAGGTGCTAATGGAGGGATGCATAAGTTTACATTAACTCCACTCACCCTCACGACCCGAGTGAGGTCATTGAATTTCTTCCTGCACTGCACAGGGCTCCTGGTCGCCATGCTGCTGGAGTTGACCCTCTGAGAAACATCCCTCCAAGCTCATCGGTAGTCCTTATGATTAGGCCTCCTGCCATTGTCGGGGTAGAGGACATCTCGCCGGTGCTCCACTGCGGCCACCAATTCCTCTAGAGACTCATTGGTGAAGCGCTCTGCTCTCTGCCTCACCCTCTCTATATGCTCCAAGTTTTTTGCGCCAGAGAAGGGCCTGCAAGGCGCAGACTGTGGATGCTGGAGCTGCCTGACCCACCCCTTTAAGAGCTGGCTGGCGCCTGGAAGTCTCGTGGTCATGAGTAATTGAGAGCACCTGCGCTGCGGCTGGGCGCCCCAATATTGGGTTGCGCCGGAATGTTAGCGCCTTAGGTGCCCCGTGTAATGCCTGAACTCGCGCCTCATTCACCTTTGGGGCGCTGCAACCCAATATCGCACGAGGTGTCGATAAGTTGCGTCTGGCTATAAAATTTGCGCTCCGACAATTCTAACGCCCCAAGCGGGGCTATACCCAATTTCTAGGCCTAAGAGTTCTGTATTGAAAATGCTATTAAAAGGGTGTTGCACTAAGCAGAAAAGGTGCTTCAGTGGGCACTACGTAGTTGTATTTAAAAAGTGCTGTATCTATGTAACAGCGTTGTACTAAGAAGTAAAGTGCTGCATTTAAGCAACAGTGTTCTATTAAGTAAACGAGTGCTTTAGTGGACAAGAAGTGTACTGTGTTAAGTGAAGTGCTGTATTTCAGCATAAGTGTGCTGTATCGTTTATTTTCAATTTGTTTCCTTCTTTTTGTTTCAATAAATGCTGGTCTGTTTTGCACCCAACCACGAGTCACGTTTTCTGTCCACATCGCTACCGAATAAGTCCGGTGGCCAGAACCAGGAATAGGGGAGCGCTTCAAAACCGCACGGGGGTCCCTGGAGCAGCTCAGAGGCTTCTGACTGGTCAGAGACAATAACCCCAACCCCGCTTGTGTTAATTCCTACACTATAACCTTCCAAAGTTCTCTCGATTCAGGAACTGTTCCTTTAGATTGGAAAATTGCGTATGTCACTCCGCTATTTAAGAATGGCGAGAGAGGAAAACCAGGGAATTATAGACCAGTTAGCCTTACATCTGTTGTCGGGAATTTGCTAGACTATAATTAAGGATAGGGTGTCTGAACACCTCGAAAATTTTCAGTTGATCAGAGAGAGCCAGCATGGATTTGTGAAAGGCAGGCCATGAATTGATTGAATTTTTTGAAGAGGTGACTAAAGTAGTGGACAGGGGAATATCTATGGATATTATTTATATGGACTTCCAGAAGGCATTTAATAAAGTCCTACATAAGAGACTTGTAACTAAGGTAGAAACCCACGGAATTGAGGGCAAATTATTGACCTGGTTAGGAAATTGGCTGAGCGGCAGGAGACAGAGAGCAGGGATAATGGGCAGGTACTGAAATTGACAGGAGGTGACTAGTGGTGTCCCGCAGGGATCTGTGTTGGGGCCTCAACTAATCACAGTATTTATTAATGACTTAGATGATGGCATAGAAAGCCACATATCCAAATTTGCCGATGAGACAAAGATAGGCAGCATTTTAGGCAGTGTAGATGGAAGCATAAAATTACAGAGGGATATCGACAGATTAAATGAATGGGCAAAACTAGGACAAATGGATTTCAATGTAAGCAAATGTGAGGTCATCCACTTTGGACTTAAAAAGGATAGAACAGGGTACTTTCTAAATCGCGAAAAGCTAAAAACAGCGGTGGTCCAAAGAGACTTGGGGGTCCAGGTACATAGATCATTAAAATGTCTCAAACAGGTACAGAAAATAATCAGAAAGGCTAATGGGATGCTGGCCTTTATATCTAGAGGACTAGAATACAAGGGGGTAGAAGTTATGCTGCAACTATACAAAACCCTGGTTAGACCACACCTGGAGCACTGTGAGCAGTTCTGGGCACCACACCTTAGGAAGGATATATTGGCCTTGGAGGGAGTGCAGCGTAGATTTACCAGAATGATACCTGGACTTCAAGGGTTAAGTTACGAGGAGAGATTACACAAATTAGGGTTGTATTCCCTAGAATTTAGAAGGTTAAGGGGTATTCTGCCCTCGCAACGCGTGGCTATGCAGAGCTAGACAGATAGCGAACAACTTGATATCTTCCCATAAAATCACAAGGCTTGACTTTTCTTGTAACGCTTTACTGAAAGATTCTTATTGTAAAACTGAAATACAACACAGAAATGGAAGCACACATTAGTATACAAACGCATAACTGATACCAAACACATGGAAACACGGCTTACTGAATATACATTTAGCAAACTGGGAGGCATTCTCTTTAAATTAGCCCTGTACATAGTGTATCAAAATACAGCTACTAGTTAACCAGCTAGACAGAGAAAAGTTACAACTAAACATTTTCTACAACATACAGTGCGCACTAATCATCTATAGCATTCTAAAATACTTACAGACAAATAATTTCCAAGACTCAAGCATGGGGACAATACAACTGAGGAGCCTGTGCTGCTGTAGGAGCACCGTGGTGTAGGTCCTGTTCCAGCGGCGACTCCACGAGGACTGGGTTCGCAGTCCTGTGGGGAGCGTGATGACCTCATCACGCTCGGGGTTGTGACGTCATCACGTTTGCCGGTCGTTGCGTCGCTGGCCGTTGGGGCCGAAGTCGGGAGCGGGAGCTGGAGGCCAGGCTGGGCCGGTGCTTGCCGCGGGAGCGGAAGATAGCGTCGCTCCCGGCGGCTGATCGATGCGGCCGAAGACGCTAGGCCGGGCTGTGCCGGCGGCCTTTCTGGAGGGCCGAGTCGGGCCGGCAACCGCCTCACGCACGTCACGTCGTACGTGACGTGACGTCAGCACGCTAAGGCGCGTCTTAAAGGGGCAATGGCCCTAAAAGGTAAGTTAAAGGGGCAACGGCCCTAACAGGTAAGTTATACATATATAAGTAGGTTATGTACATACAGTAAGGTTAAGTTAGAGGGAGAGACAGCACAAGGGGTGATCTGATTGAAATTTTCAAGATATTAAGGGGAACAGATAGGGTAGATAGAGAGAAACTATTTCCGCTGGCTGGGGATTCTAGGACTAGGGGGGCATAGTCTAAAAATTAGAGCCAGACCTTTCAGGAGTGAAATTAGGAAACACTTCTACACACAAAGGCCTAGAAATTCAGTATAGCCACTTTTGGGGCGGTAAAGTCGGGCGGCCGCTAAAGTTTGCGCCCGGCGCAAAGTCGAGCCCCCTTCGCCGATAGCATCGCCCTAAGAGGTTGCTGCTGCGCTAAAACAGGCGATGCACGACTATCATTAGGCGCTAAGCTGGCAGCCCGGGGCGCTAACACCGGAAGTTGGGCGCAGGGCAGGTGCGGCGAGCTGTTGATTGCCGGCAGACACTTTGGCTCCGGTGAGCTCTTAAAGGGGGAGGGTGGATTTGTTTTTTTGAAAGGCCGAGACTAGTGTATTTGTGTTTTTGGGGAGGGCTTCTCTCCACCAGTTTGTTATGTCCTCCTCCTCCTTCTCTCCATCAGTTTGTTATGTCCTCCGCCTCCTCATCCTCCTCATCCTCCTCCTCCATCATCATCATCTACTCACAAAGAAGGAGTGTTGCAAAACGGCTGCCTTTTCTACTGCAGGAGTGCCCTTTAATTTGCGCTCCCCGTGGCCCGCCTCGGCTGTGTACCGTTCCACTTCACAGTCGTTCGGGCCGCCAGGTGCACAATGGGGCGGCGCGAGTGAAGTTCCGGTTCCGGGCGCACAAAGGGCGTTGCATGACAAAATGACGTCATGATCTGCGCGCGCAGATGAGCGCGCGCAATGACTTTGCGCCGGCGCTAAATGTCTACTGAAGTTGGGGCGAGGCGCAGATCGCGCTGCGCCCGGGCGCTAAGCGCCTAGCGCTCGAGATCTACTCCTCCTAAGGCGCTAACGGCTGGCGCAGCCAACTGAATTTCTAGGCCAAAGGGTGGTAGAAGTTTGGAACTCACTTCCGCAAACAGCAATTGATGCTAGATCAATTGTTAATTTTAAATCGGAGATTGATAGCTTTCTCTTAACCAAAGGTATTAAGGAATATGGGCCAAAGGCGGGTATATGGATTTAGGTCGCAGATCAGCCATGATCTAATTGAATGGCGGAGCAGGCTCGAGGGGCTGAATGGCCTCCTCCTGCTCCTATGTCCCTGTGATCTCTACTTCATTGTCTCTTGACTCTTCCCCCTCTCTCAGTTTCTTTGCCACTATTCTCTGACTCTCTACTCCGGACAGCCATCAGGCTCACATTCTAAAATAACACCGTGTGTGTGTGTGTGTGTGTGGGAATGCGAGTTCCTAATCTCAGTTGTGCCGCTGTGGGAAGGAGCCAGACCTTTCCACAAGAGAAGAGAGGAGAGAAAATGCAGAGCAGTCCCTGAGCCACAGCCACACTCCTCCAAGTAACGGACTCAATGTGACCTAGGTGGCTAACCTATCCACTAAGCACAGTGGGAGATTTTACTATGTTTTACTACATTAAAGGCGCTATATAGATGCAAGTTGTTGTTGTTGTTAATGGTAGTTGGTGCAAGGCCTAGGATTTGTGCCTGTGTACCTGGGCTTGAATAAAGATGGAGCGATGCATTTCTATAGCACCTGATCACATTTCAAAATACTTTGAATTAATTACTTTGAAGTACAGTGACTGCTGTTACGCAGATTAAAGCACTTGCATTTTGCACACAGCAAGATCCCACAAGGAGAAAGGAGATGAATGACCAGTTAATCTATTGTTTTGGTGATGTTGCTTGATGGAGGAATGTTGGTCAAGGCATAGAATGTTGGAAGCAACCACACTCTCTGCGAGACCATTATATTTATTCTCATTCAGATCACTAGTTCAGGAGCCATGTCCTAATTTGTTGAACCTCTGCATTTCAGCCAAGAGTTCACCACCCGAATGACATGATTAAGAATAGGCTCCCTCTGCTGGACTCATGTGTAATCACGGACAATAGGGAGGAATTTTAACTCTTCCCCATTGGGCGGGAACGGACTGGGCGATCAGTTAAAACGGGGCGGCTCCATTTCCCGCTCCGTTTGGCACTGCTGCTTCAGGCGGGGTGCCACGTGCTTAAACAGTACATAGGATTACATAGGATCACACAGGATTACATAGGATTACATAGGATTACTCAGGATTACACAGGATTACATAGGATTACACAAGATTACGTAGGATTACACTGGATTACACAGGATTACATAGGATTACATAGGGTTACACAGGATTACACAGGATTACACAGGATTACATAGGGTTACATAGGATTACACAGGGTTACACAGGATTACATAGGATTACATAGGATTACACAGGATTACATAGGGTTACATAGGATTACACAAGATTACACAGGGTTACACAGGATTACATTGGATTACATAGGGTTACATAGGATTACACAGGATTACACAGGGTTACACAGGTTTACACAGGATTACACAGGATTACACAGGATTACACAGGGTTACATAGCATTACACAGGATTACATAGGATTACACAGGATTACATAGGATTACATAGGATTACACAGGATTACACAGGATTACATAGGATTACACAGGATTACAGAGGATTACACAGGATTACACAGGATTACATAGGATTACACAGGATTACATAGCATTACACAGGTTCACACAGGATTACATAGGATTACACAGCGTTACATTGGATTACATAGGATTACACAGGATTACACAGAATTACACAGGATTACACAGAATTACACAGGATTACATAGGATTACACAGGATTACACAGGAGTACATAGGATTACACAGGATTACACAGGATTACATAGGGTTACACAGGATTACACAGGATTACATAGGATTACACAGGATTACACAGGGTTACATAGGATTACACAGGATTACACAGGGTTACACAGGATTACACAGGATTACATAGGGTTACATAGGATTACACAGGATTACACAGGGTTACACAGGCTTTCACAGGATTACATAGGATTACACAGGATTACACAGGATTACATAGCATTACACAGGATTACATAGCATTACACAGGATTACATAGGATTACACAGGATTACATAGGATTACATAGGATTACACCGGATTACATAGGATTACACAGGATTACATAGGATTACACATGATTACACAGGATTACATAGGATTACACAGGATTACATAGGATTACATAGGATTACACAGGATTACTTAGAATTACATAGGATTACACAGGATTACAGAGGATTACACAGCATTACACAGGATTACACAGGATTACACAGGATTACATAGCATTACACAGGATTACATAGGATTACACAGGATTACATAGGATTACATAGCATTACACAGGATTACATAGGATTACACAGGATTACATAGGATTACATAGAATTACATAGGATTACACAGGATTACATAGGATTACATAGAATTACACAGGATTACACAGGATTACACAGGATTACAAAGGATTACACAGGATTACATAGGATTACACAGGATTACACAGGATTACATAGGATTACACAGGATTACATAGAATTACATAGGATTACACAGGATTACACAGGATTACACAGGATTACACAGGATTACATAGGATTACATAGGATTACACAGGATTACATAGGATTACACAGGATTACATAGGATTACACAGGATTACACAGGATTACATAGGATTACATAGGATTACACAGGATTACATAGGATTACACAGGATTACATAGGATTACACAGGATTACAGAGGATTACACAGGATTACACAGGATTACATAGGATTACACAGGATTACATAGGATTACACAGGATTACATCGGATATACGGCACAGAAACAGGCCATTCGGCCCAACCAGTCCATGCCGGCGTTTATGCTCCACTCGAGCCTCCTCTCGTCTTTCCTCATCTAAATCTATCAGCGTAACCCTCTATTCCCTTCTCCCTCATATGCTTGTCCAGCCTCCCCTTAAAGGCATCGACACTATTCGCTTCAACCACTCCCTGTGGTAGCGAGTTCCACATTCTCACCACTCTTTGGATAAAGAAATTTCTTCTGAATTCCCTATTGGATTTCTTGGTGACTATCTTATATTGATGGCCTCTAGTTTTGCTCTTCCCCACAAGTGGAAACATTCTCTCTGTATCCACTCTATCAAAACCTTTCATAATTTTAAAGACCTCTATTAGGTCACCCCTCAGCCTTCTTTTTTCAAGAGAAAAGAGACCCAGCCTGTTCATCCTTTCCTAATATGGATACCCTCGCATTTCTGGTATCACCCTTGTAAATTTTCTCTGCACCCTCTCCAGTGCCTCTATATCCTTTTTATAATATGGCGACCAGAACTGTACACAGTACTCCGAGTGTAGTCTAACCAAGGTTCGATACAGGTTTAGCATAACTTCCCTACTTTTCAGTTCTATCCCTCTAGAAATAAACCCTAGTGCTTGGTTTGCATTATTTATGGCCTTGCTAACCTGTGGCGCAACTTTTAGTGATTTGTGTATTTGTACTCCGAGATCCCTTTGTTGCTCTGCCCCAACTAGGTCAGAAATGGGGATGCCTGCACAGTGTTCAGCGCCATTCACAACTCCTCAGATAATGGAGCAGTCCGTGACCACATGCAACAAGACCTGGATGACGTTCAGGCTTGGGCTGATAAGTGGCAGGTAACATTCGCTCACAGATGTGCCAGGCAATGACTATCTCCAACAAGCAAGAGCCTAACCACCGCCTCTTGACATTCAATGGCATTACCATCACCGAATCCCCCACCATCAACATCCTGGGGGGTCACCATTGACCAGAAAATTAACTGGACCAGCCACATAAATACTGTTGCAACAAGAGCAGGTCAGAGGCTAGGTATTCTGCGGAGAGTGCCTCACCTCCTGACTCCGCAAAGCCTTTCCACCATATACAAGGCACAAGTAAGGAGTGTGATGGAATACTCTCCACTTGCCTGGATGAGTGCAGCTCCAACAGCACTCAAGAAGCTCGACAGCATCCAGGACAAAGCAGCCCGCTTGATTGGCACCCCATCCACCATCTTAAACATTCACTCCCTCCACCACCGGCGAACTGTGGCTGCAGTGTGTACCATCTACAAGATGCACCGCAGCAACTCGCTAAGGCTTCTTCGGCAGCACCTCCCAAACCCACGACCTCTACCACCTAGAAGGACAAGGGCAGGAGGCGCATGGGAACACCACCATCTCCAAGTTCCCCTCCAAGTCACACACCATCCTGACTTAGAAGTATATCGCCGATCCTTCATCGTCACTGGGTCAAAATCCTGAAACTCCCTCCCTAACAGCACTGTGGGAGTACCTTCACCACACGGACTGCAGCGGTTCAAGAAGGTGGCTCACCACCACCTTCTCAAGGGCAACTAGGGATGGGCAATAAATGCCGGCCTTGCCAGCGATGCCCACATCCCATAAGTGAATTAAAAAAAACCCTCCAAGTAATAAGTGACCTTCCTATGCTTCCTACCAAAATGTACGACCTCACATTTATCTGTGTTCAACTTCATTTGCTAAGTATTTGCCCATTCTGCAAGTTTATTAATGTCCTCCTGTAATTTGTTGCAGTCCTCCTCAGTATTGACTATCCCCCCCAATTTGGTATCACCCGCAAATTTAGAAATTGTGTTTTTGATTCCAAAGTCTAAATCGTTAATGTAAATTGTGAACAACGGTGGTCCCAGCACTGATCCTTGTGGAACACCACTACCCACCTTCTGCCACTGTGAATAGCTACCCTTTCCTCCCACTCTCTGCTTTCTGTCCTGAAGCCAGGTAGCAATCCATTCTGCTACTTGTCCCCTGACTCTGCATTCTCTGACCTTGTTCATCAGTCTATTATGGGGTACCTTATTGAAGGCCTTTTGAAGGAATCGGGGTTCGATGTCGTCAACAGGACCCCGATGGCACTTTACCAGGAGCCTGAGCAGGAGAAGCTGCAACGACGTCCCCGCCAGGCTGAAGCAGGTCGGCAGCTGGGGACAAGGACAAAGAGGCCCTCCAGGTAAATGAAAAAATAATATCCTTTGTGGGGGCCAGGTGGAGCTGGCGTGCCACCCCTGCCCCGGTCTCCCCACCTGCACCCTTCCCTCTCGCGAGAGCCTCCTGAAACCCCCTCCCCGCCAGCTACCTGAAACTGGCTGAGGGGGCTGAGGGTTTTTCCAATCTTCCCCTGACGGCAGCAGCTCTGCATCCTCTTCCCGCCCGTTTTGGGTTGAAGGCCATCCGGCAGCAGTTGAAAAACTGCTGGACCCGAGACTTCAATAAAACTTCCTACTAACACACTTATTGTGGTTCTTATTTTCCAAGTCCCTGGTGATCAGTCATTGCCACTCCATAGGGTTGCCAACCCTCCAGGATTGCCCTGGAGTCTCCAGGAATTCAAGCTCACTCTCCAGAACAACGCTGCCAGCAAACAGCCGGGAGAAAAAAAATCACCGGGGGCATTAAAATTGTGTCTTCTTCATTTTCTTTGTCGTTTATTAGTTAGTAAAATATTAGAGAAGGATTAAAAAACAAAAGGCTGCTTGACTGGACGGGGCGGTTGGAGGCGGGAGATCATGTGATGAAACCTCTAGGAGTACGTCCAATCAGAGTTGGCGACCCGACCACTCCACCCTCGCACCAGGGAGCTGCCATCAGCCACTGTGCTCCGTGATCGCTTTTGGGGCACGGCAGCTTTAAGAGAAGTGTCGCAGTACAAAAAAACTAATTTATTTGGAAAAATACTCTTTTATATTTACAATAATAGCACTGTTTAGGGAGCACTCGGAATGCGATATGTACACCAGCTTGAATCAAGTGGATAAATGAACAATTAACAAATTACCATTTACAATGGGGAGGATGGGGGCGTGAGCTGGAAAACCTTGTACTTATCAGAAAATTACCCTTATTAATATACACTTAACTGTACAGGCTTCTGTAGAGCTGGAATAGAGGGCGAGTGCTGAGAATTCACACAACTGCAGCCTTAAGTGGACTAAACTGTAATCACATTATACAAAACATACCTCCCACATAAAGCACCTCTACCACGCGGTTGCAAGCTGTGTAGATCCTGCGCACATGTTTTGACTCTGTGGGGTACATGGTCTGTGGTAACTGCAAACAATCGTGCGACATCTTACTCCCTCCTCCAGATACTGTCAAATATGTATCCCACACCCATTAAAGTCATGGCTTCTTCAGAGACACACACCGACTTTATTTATACTTATCTACTTCTCTGTTCTATATAAGATTCTGAGAAGGTCCTTCACACGTCAGATGCCACACTTCAAAGTGTCAAAAGGATACAACACAAGAGGAAGCAAGCCAATCATTTCGGTACGGTGGTGTAGTAGTTATGTTACTGGACCAGTAATCCAGAAGGCCTGGACTTAATGATCCAGTTCAAAATCCCACCACGGCAGCTGGGGAATTTAAATTCAGTTAATTAAATTCATCTGGAATAAAAGCTAGCATGAACCATGCAACCACTGGATTGTCGTTAAAAACCCATCTGGTTCACTAATGGCCTTTAGGAAAGGAAATCCGATATGTGACTCCAGACCCACAACAATGTGGTTGACTCTTAACTGTTCTCTGAAATGGCCTAGCAAGCCTCTCAGTTGTAACAAACTGCTACAAAGAAGTATCATGGACAGCATGAAAGGATAATTACTAGTCCTAGCCCCTTTAGGGCTACCCCGGATCAGGCGTATTCCTCAGACGTTCACTTTCAACTAAAGTTTGAGGTAGCCGAATCCTAAAGACGCTTAATTGGGTCTAAAGGTCCAGACTATCTCTCCCTAAAGGAAAGGAACAATCTGAAAATGTTACCGTCCTCCAGATAACACTTTTAATAAGTTTAGCTAGACTGTAACATTCCGGACATTATGAGGGTCCGGAAAACTCCCCCAGAATTCTGCAACTCCTTACCAAAGAGTGTACAGAGATTGAGTTCGCAAGTTTGATACAGAAGTATTATGTGAGACAATTCTAAAAATATATATTGATTTATTAAACAACCAACATATAATTTACAGTTGGTGAGTCAATCGCAACATTAACAATTCCAAAAAGAGAAAGCTTTTCAATCTTATCAGAGATCCTTACTCTCAAATCTTAACTTTGCTACAGTTTTACAGTTCTTAAAGTTTATTCAGGATATCCACCAAAATCAAATACAGCACCTTGATCCCCGAGGTACAAAGAGTTGTAGACTTATAGAGCTAGCTCTGAAGCCGAGAATCACTTTGCCCCTTTAAGTGAGTCTATTATCCCATTTGAGAGTTCAATATTTATACCCCTTTCCAGTGGTGTTTCCTTTAAGGTTTTCTGCTGATGTAAGCTAATTATCTCTAGTCCATTTTTCTGCTGACCCCTGCAGTTCGTACAGTCACCCCAGCTGGTAGCACTGCAGAATTATGTCTCTTCTCTAGGTGTTCTAAATTTATCATAAAAAATGGCGTAACAGCAGGTGCGCTTTACTTGGTATCATTTTTATGAAGGCAGATGTTTGTTACTTTTATGTGCTCCTTTACGAGGTGTAAATTAGAACACCTTATATAGGGTATACTATTGTCTTGTTCCCAAAGGTTCAGACTTCAGGAGCCTTTAACCTTCTGTTTCAATAATGTTATTGATTCAGTGTCAACAACTTATCTTATCTCAATAGCCAGAATGCTATCACAGCTTTTTCATCGTTAGGTTTCTAGATTTCCAGACCCAGTTTGTCATGTTTTAATTAGGCCAGAATTCTTTCATAGAATGGTGCATTTTTCTGAATAGGTTATATGGCTTATTCCTTCACACCCGGTGGTACACGAAGGCATTGAGTATATTCAAGGCTGAGATCGATAGATTTTTGGACTCTTGGGGAATCGCGGGATATGGAGATGGGGCGGGAAAGTGGAGTTGAGGTCGATGATGAGCCATGATCTTATTGAACGGCTGAGCAGGCTCGAGGGGCCGTATGGCCGACTCCTGCTCTTAGTTCTTAAGGCAGCTCACCACCACCTTCTCGAGGGCAATTAGGGATGGGCAATAAATGCTGGCCTTGACGGCAACGCCCACATCCCATGAACGAATAAAAGAAAAGCTGGTTGTCTTCTGACCTGGAGCTAGAAATTTACAAGCACTTATCAATCTGCAAACCTTGCCCGCTGATAGTAATTAACCTATAATTATAACAATGAGACTTTGCAGCATTAAAAAGACAGACCAGTTAAACAAAGTTCCATATTGGCAGCAGAATAATACATGCTGCATTAGATGGTTCAATTTTCCTGTAATTATAAAGTGCCTTGAGAGATCTGCAGGGGATATAAAAATAGGGTGACAAATCAGTTTACTGGTAAGGCACAAAGCACTTAAATACATACTTCACTGCTTCCGAACACACCTTTGGAAATATTTTTCCAAGTCCTTTGAGCTATTTCATTCAGCCTGTGCCATTCCTTTTATTATTTCTATGATTCTTTCCATGGTCTGACATTCCTCTTTATTTATTTAATCCCCCCCCCCACCGCCACACCCCTTGCCTCAGCCGATCCGGTTTATTTATAATTTGCACTCAGCAACTTTATGGCAGAACCTCCCACACTTTCCAGAGCTCCTGCATTAAGCACAGTGACTACACTTCTAAAGTACTTCATTGACTGTGAAGTGCCCTGAGGTGGCCTGAGGTCGTGAAAGGCCCTATATAAATGCAAGTCCTGTCATTGGGCTGATAGGTGGAAAGTACCATTCGCACCACACAAGTGCCAGGCAAAGACTATCTCCAACAAGCGAGAGTATAACCACCGTCCCTAGACATTCAACGGCATTGCCATCGCCGAATTCTCCACCACCAACATCCTGGGGGGGTCACCACTGATCAGAAATTTAACTGGACCAGCTACATAAATACTGTGGCTTCAAGAGCAGGTCAGAGGCTGGGTATTCCGCGGCGAGTGTCTCACCTCCTGACTCCCCAAAGCCTTTCCACCATCTACAAGGCACAAGTCAGGAGTGTGATGGAATAGTCTCCACTTGCCTGGATGAGTGCAGCTCCAACAACACTCAAGAAGCTCGACACCATCCAGGATAAAGTAGCCCTCTTGATTGGCACCCCATCCACCACCTTAAACATTCACTCCCTCCATCACCGGCGTACCGTCGCTGCAGTGTGTACCCTCTACAAGATGCACTGCAGCAACTCGTCAAGGCTTCTTCGGCAGCACCTCCCAAACCTGCGACTTCTACCACCTAGAAGGACAAGGGCAGCAGGCACATGGGAACACCACTACCTCCAAGTTCCCCTCCAAGTCACATACCATCCTGACTTAGAAATATATTGCCGATCCTTCATCGTCATTGGGTCAAAATCCTGGAACTCCCTCCCTAACAGCACTGTGGGAGTACCTTCACCACACGGGCTGCAGCAGTTCAAGGAGGTGGCTCACCACCATCTTCTCGAGGGCAATTAGGGATGGGCAACGCCTACATCCCGTGAACGAATAAAAAAAAACCCATGTCGCGGTTTGGCCACACACGTTAATGCTCAGCCCTTTCTGGAGAGGGTGGAGGGATGTGAAAGAATCCCAGTGTCTTCAATGTCAGGCAGAGTTTTCTTGTGAACTGTGGCTAATCTGGCAATGGATGGGGAAGAAAGGTAAAAAGAGCAGAAAGAAGACTTTTATTTATAGGAGGCTTTATCACGTCTCTCAGAAGCATCTCAACGCACTTCACATGTAATTAAGTACTTCTGACTGTTGATCTCTGGCGCTAATTAAGCAGTCCTTTCATGCACAGCAATGTGATGCACCACCTGTTACTAGTGGCGATTGGAGAGTGCTGCCCTAGCACACTGGAAGAACTCGCCGCTCTTCTTCCAATAGTGCCACGGGATCTTTAACACCCACCTGGACGGCCGAAACAGCTAGGGCCTTTGTCTAACGTCTTATCTGAAGGATAGCATCTCCAGCAACGCAGCACCCCCTCAATACTGCAACAGAGTATCAAAGCTAAAAGCCGACAAATCCCCTGGACCTTAGGGTTCTAAAAGAGGTGGCTGAAGAGATATGCTGCAATCCATTGTTAAGGAAGTGGTATCAGGGCACTTAGAAAATCATAACATGATTAGGCAGAGTCAACATGATGTTATGAAAGGAAAATCGTGTTTGACAAATTTATTAGAGTTTTTTGAGGATGTAACTAACAGGGTAGATAAAGGGGAACCAGTGGATGTAATATATTTGGATTTCCAAAAGGCATTCGATAAGGTGCCACATAAAAGGTTATTACACAAGATTAGGGCTCACAGATTTGGGGGTAATATAGTAGCATGGCTAGAGGTTTGGTTAACGGACAGAAAACAGAGAGTAGGGTTAAACAGATCTTTTTCAGGTTGGCAGGCTGTAACTAGTGGGCTGCCGCAAGGATCAGTGTTGAAACCTCAGTTATTTACAATCTATATTAATGACCTCGATGAGGGGACCGAGTGTAACGTATCCAAGTTTGCTGATGATACAAAGCTGTGAGGAGAACATAAAGGGAGAGAAATTCGGTATCGCCCGTTGGGGCGCAATTATCGGCCGGGCGCAAAGTTTAGCGCCTGGCACGAATTATCGCCTCCGACTGCAAACTTGGCTTCTATCGCCCCTGGAGGTGATTGAAGCGCTAAATCAGGTGCTACACACCTCTCTTAAGGCGCTAACGCTGAGGAGCGAGGAGCTACCTCAGAGCGCTGACGAAGCTCATGTGATGTCAGTCAGCAATGGAGCACCGACACACTGGCGCCAGCCAATTTTTAAAGGGGAGGGTCAATCTTGCTATCCATCCACACCCTGCTCATTGCAGCCTTGAATCTCGGCCTGGAGAGACCTGTACATCAATTCTGCTGGAAAGAACAATGGAGAGGCCCAGGGAAAGAGCTCAGAGTGCAGCCCCCATAGTCTCTTCTAAATCGATGCAAGGAAGGTCAAATCAAAATGAACCTGCAAAGTGTGGCTCAGTACCCAAAACTCCTTCACACAGTGTTGAATCTCTCCAGAAGTCTCTCTCTCTCTCTCTCAGAATGCGTGGTGCAGAAATGTTGCCGACAAAAAAAGGCAGGAAGCGGCCGCATTTAAATAGCGCTTCCCCCAGTCCCTTCCCGACTGCAAAATGCTCCCCTCTACCTGTCGTTGCTAGCGGCAGGCAGTAAGGCAGGGGGGCGCCACTCAGTATCCAGTCCGGGGCACTACCAGGGCGTTGCATGCTCGACTGACGTCACGATCTGTGGGTGCAGGAGATCGTGGAGGTAGTGTTTAGCGCCGCCGCAAAATGTCTGGTCAATTTCGCGAGCGGCGGAAACAACGCCGCGCCCAAGCGCTAGTTACTTTGCGCCCCATTAGCACCCTCAACCAAATTTTTCCCCCAAAGTGTCTGCAAAGGGATATAGGTAGATTAAGTGAGTGGGCAGTAAGGCGGCAGATGGAGTATAATGTAAGGAAATGTGAGGTTATTCACTTTGGTAGGAAGAATAGAAAAACAGAATGGCCTAAAAATGTGGTTGCTTTGCGCCTCCTGTTAACTCCCTAAGAGGGCGCTAACGGGGCGCAAAGCACTAATGCCTGGACGCGGCGCCGCCAATGCCTCCTGTGAAATTCAGCGGGAGGTTAGCGGTGGCAGTAACCGTTAACACCCCGCAGCGCTGCGCCGCTGCCGATTACGTCATTGCTGTGCACAGCGCCCCGCTTGCGCCCCTGCCGCGATCTTCAGTAGCGCCCCCTGACTTACCGCCGGCCGCTATGTCCGACGGGGTCAGGGGGCCTACCTGCAGCCGGGGCGGCGCAAATTAAAGAGGAGGTGCCGGGCGGCCACTTTTGTTGCTGGCCGCCTGCCAGCACCTGCCCCCTCGGCCGTCCCCAGCCTCCTCTGAAGCACCCTGGCGGAGTGCCAGCTGCGCTCCATGAGCCTGGCACTTCTCTTGAGTGCCGGGCTCTTTTGCCAGCACTCCAATCCCTGGTGGCCCAGCTGGGCCCCGGGTCGTGCTGCGCTGGGCCCCTCCCCTTTAATAAGGGGAGGAAGGCCTGCAGTACCGCGGCACGTAGCGCCGTGATATTCACTTGCAGTGACCCAAGAGGGAGGCAGGGCACTTCCAGTAGCACCCCGCATCCCACTTGGGGCGCTACCAGTGAATTTCGGCCGTGGGGGCGCTACTTTTAGCGCCCCGGCGAAGTTAATGCCCCAAAGGGGGCGTGACGCAATTTTTCCTCCAATATCTTTTAAATGGTGAGAAACTTTCAAATGTTGGTGTTCAGAGAGATTTGGGTGTCCTCATGCAAGAAACACAGAAAGCTAGCATGCAGGTACAGCAAGCAATAAGGAAGGCAAATGGCATGTTGGCCTTTATTGCAAGGAGGTTGGAGTATAAGAGTAAGGAAGTCTTGCTACAATTGTACAGGGCCTTGGTGAGACCACACCTGGAGTACTGTTTTGGTCTCCTTATCTAAGGAAGGATATACTTGCCTTGGAGGCGGCGCAATGAAGGTTCACTAGATTGATTCCTGGGATGAATCTCATTGAAACGTATAAAATCCTGACAGGGCTAGACAGACTGGATGCAGGGAGGATGTTTCCCCTGGCTGGGGGTCTAGAACGAGGGGTCAAAGTCTCAGGATACGGGGTAGGACATTTAGGACTGAGATGAGGAGAAATGTCTTCACTCAGAGGGTGGTGAACCTGTGGAATTCTCTACCACAGAAAGCTGTGGAGGCCAAGTCACTGAATATATTTAAGAAGGAGATAGATAGATTTCTAGACACAAAAGGCATCAAGGGGTATGGGGAGAGAGTGGGAATATGGTATTGAGATAGAGGATCAGCCATGATCATATTGAATGGTGGAGCAGGCCTACTCCTGCTCCTATTGTTCTATGTTTCTATGAGAGAGCTGTCCTATGATGAGAGATTGTGTAGAGTGGGCCTATACTCTCTGGAGTTTAGAAGAATGAGAGGTGATTTCATTGAAACATACAAGATTCTGAAGGGGATTGACAGGGTAGATGCTGGGAAGTTGTTTCCCCTGACTGGAGTGTCTAGAACTAGGGGGCATAGTCTCAGGATAAGGGGCTAGCCATTTAAGACCGAGATGAGGAGGAATTTCTTCACTCAGAGGGTTGTGAATTTTTGGACTTCTCTGCCCCAGAGGGCTATGAATGCTGAGACTGAGTATATTCAAGGATGAGTTAGATAGATTTTTGGACTCTATGGGAATCAAGGGATATGGAGATCGGGAGGGAAAATGGAGTTGAGGTCGATGATCAGCCATGATCTCATTGAATGGCGGAGCAGCCTCGAGGGGCCGTATGGCCGACTCCTGCTCTTATTTCTTATGTTCTAAAGAAGATCATGAACTCAAGCCACGATCAGATCCTTACCCTATCCCGTTACGCACATTAGAGATAAGTATAACTTTATTTAGGGGCCCTCGGAGAGATCAGAGAAAAGAGATGTTAATTGCATCAATTTGGGCTGGATTTAGATTCAGGTCCCAGAGGAGAACAGACAGGATTTGACCACCCAGCTCCCTGCAAACCAAGGTTGTCACTGGAAACTATTTTATTTGTAAACTTCAGAAATGTATAAATCGTCCCATCCACAACTACCAGTGACAAATAATGAATTAATGGGTCATTGGCTCAAACTAGGAAGAGGATAGTTACCTTGATGCAGTATTTGTAGGTAGAATAGATTGACCCCTATGGCATCTGGCTGCAAGTACTCAGACACTTGGGAAATTCAGTTCTTTTGTCAAATTTCTGCCGTTTCACCCACTGTTAATGGACTCTTCCTTTGACAATGTCATGGATTAGCTCACAGCTGTGGTCTTCCCATCTCCTGTTCCATTCAGGACATTGAGTGTAGAATAGTTCATACACATCAATTTGACAAAAAAGGTACGTCAGTTCTGGAAGGTCACTGCTTGCTCTTAAGGGACTGAGGTCATATGGTGAAGGTTTTCACTGGTTTAAACACCGAGCAGCTGATCAATACAGAAAGGGAAGACCCCGGGTTTGAACCCTAGTCTGTGCTGAGTTGGGGCAGTAATAGGGGCACTACAATTGGATTCAGTACCTCTGAGATAGGGAGGGAAAGGTGACCAAGGTTCCTGACTTAAGCAAACTACTAGCAACTTGGTTTAAGCGTTAAACAAAGCTTTAATCAACTGTTTTACAACATGGAGGTCTAGTTGTGTCCTTCACTAGTTCCTGTTAAGAATGTCCTGCCCAAGCTGGGCCCGTGCCCGAGTATTTATACTCTCCCTGGACAGCGCCACCTGTTGGCCGCTCAGTATTATTTCTTAGAAACATAGAAACATAGAAGATAGGAGCAGGAGTAGGCCATTCGGCCCCTCGAGCCTGCTCTGCCATTCAATGTGATCATGGCTGATCATCCAAGTTCAGTACCCTGTCCCTGCTTTCTCCCCATACCCCTTGATCCCTTTAGCCTTAAGAAATATATCCAACTCCTTCTTGAATATATTTAATGAATTGGCCTCTACTGCCTTCTGTGGTAGAGAATTCCACAGGTTCACCACTCTCTGAGTGAAGAAATTCCTCCTCATTTCTGTCCTAAAAGGCCTACCCCTTATCCTTAGACTGTGACCCCTGGTTCTGGATTCCCCGACCATCGGGAACATCTCCCTGCATCTAGTCTGTCCAGTCCTGCCAGAATTTTATAAGTTTCGATGAGATCCCCTCTCATTCTTCTAAACTCCAGCGAGTACAAGCCCAATCGACACAATCTCTCCTCATACGTCATTCCTGCCATCCCAGGTATCAGCCTGGTGAATCTTCGCTGAACTCCTTCCATGGCAAGAATATCCTCCCTCAGATAAGGTGACCAAAACGGCACACAATACTCAAGATGTGGTCTCACCAAGGCCCTGTACAACTATAGCAAGACATCCTTGTTCCTGTACTCAAACCCTCTCGCTATGAAGGCCAACATACCATTTGCCTTCTTAACTGCCTGCTGCACCTGCATGCTTACCTTCAGCGACTGGTGCACAAGGACACCCAGGTCTCATTGCGCCTCCCATTCTCCCAATCTATTGCCATTCAGATAATAATCTGCCTTCCTGTTTTTGACACCAAAGTGGATAACCTCACATTTATCCACGTTATATTGCATCTGCCATGCTTCTGCCCAATCACCCAACCTGTCCAAATCATCCTGTAGTTTCTTGGCATCCTCCTCACAGCACACACGCCCACCCAGCTTTGTGTCATCTGCAAATTTGGAGATATTACATCTAGTTCCCTCGTCGAGATCATTAATATATATTGTGAATAGCTGGGGTCCAAGGACCGATCCCTGCGGTACCCCACTAGTCACTGCCTGCCACTCGGAAAAAGACCTGTTTATTCCAACTCTTTGCTTTCTATCTGCCAACCAGTTCTCTATCCAAGTCAATACCTTGCCCCCAATCCCATTTGCCTTAACTTTACATGCTAATCTCTTATGTGGGACCTTATCGAAAGCCTTCTGAAAGTCCAAATACACCACATCCATTGGTTCTCCCTTATCTATTTTACAAGTTACATCCTCAAAAAATTCCAGTAGATTAGTCAAGCACGATTTACCTTTTGTAAATCCATGTTGACTTTGCCCGATCCTGTCACTGTTTTCCAAGTGCTCTGCTATTACATCTTTTATAATGGACTCTAGCATTTTCCCCACTACCGATGTTAGGCTTACCGGTCTGTAATTCCCCATTTTCTCTCTACCACCTTTTTTGAATAGTGGGGTAACATTAGCTACCCTCCAATCCATGGGTACTGTTCCAGATTCCATCGAATGTTGGAAGATGATCAGCAATGCATCTACTATTTCTAGGGCCACTTCCTTAAATACCCTAGGATGTCGATTATCAGGCCCTGGGGATTTATCAGCCTTCAATCCCATCAATTTCCCTAACACCATTTCCCTACAAATACTGATTTCTTTCAGTTCCGGCGGGAGGAATCCGAGCGGCAGCGACCTATGAAAGGTAAGCCCGAGGCGCGAGTAGGCCTCAGAGCGGCGGCGGGAGGAATCCAAGCGGCAGCGACCTATAAAAGGTAAGCCCGAGGCGTGGGTAGGCCTCAGAGCGGCGGCGGGAGGAATCCGAGCGGCAGCCACCTATAAAAGGTAAGCCCGAGGCGTGGGTAGGCCTCAGAGCGGCGGCGGGAGGAATCCGAGCGGCAGCCACCTATAAAAGGTAAGCCCGAGGCGTGGGTAGGCCTCAGAGCGTACCAATCTCCAATCTCAGAGGGAGAAGTAGTAAAAAGTAATTGAGGTGTGACATCACCATAAAGCAGGTAAGTGATTGGTTGGGAGTATTTCTCTCTTTTTTAAAACTTTAACTCTGTGGTTTATAGTTTTTATGGTCTCTGTGGTGTAGCGGGACAGTTTGTAAACCAGGGCCCTTAAATATATCATTTAAAAATAATAATAATAAATTTAATTAATTACATAGAATGGGAGAGCAGGTGATGTTTTACTGCTGCAATATGTGGGAGCTGGTGGACACCACTGATGTTCACAGTGATCACATTTGCAGTAAGTGTTGGCTGCTCGAGGAACTCCGGCTCCGTGTAGATGAGCTGGAGTCCGAGCTTCAAACACTGCGACACATCAGGGAGGGGGAGAGTTACCTGGACTCTGTGTTCCAGGAAGTAGTCACACCAATTAGTTTAACTAATTCAGATGTAGTCCGTGGTCAGGGACAGGAGGGTGTGACTATGACTGAGGCAGGTACGGGGATCCAGGAGGTAGTGTTGGAGGAGCCGCAGCCCTTGCTCTTGTCCAACAGGTTCGAGGCTCTTACTCCCTGTGGGGACAGGAGCGGGGACTGCAGGGAGGATGAGCAACTTAGCCATAGCACCATGGAATGAGGGGCCATTCAAGTGTGGGGAGTAAAAAGAAATGTTGTAGTGGTAGGGGATAGTATCATTAGGGGGATAGATAGGGTTCTTTGCAGCCGAGAGCGAGAGTCCCGAAGGCTGTGTTGCCTGCCCGGTGCCAGGGTTAAGGACATCTCCTCTGGGCTGGAGAGGAACTTGGAGTGGGAGGGGGAGGATCCTGTTGTCGTGGTCCATGTTGGTACCAACGACATAGATAGGACAAGGAAAGAGGTTCTGCTGAGGGAGTATGAGCAGCTAGGGGCCAAATTAAAAAACAGAACCACAAGGGTAATAATCTCTGGATTACTACCTGAGCCACGAGCAAATTTGGCTAGGGTAAATAAAATCAGAGAGTTAAATGCGTGGCTCAAAGACTGGTGTGGGAGAAATGGGTTTTGCTTCTTGGGACACTGGAACCAGTACTGGGACAGGAGAGAGCTGTTCCGTTGGGACAGACTTCACTTGGCCAGTGCTGGGACTAGAATCCTGCCGAATCGAATAACTAGGGCTGTAGAGAGGGCTTTAAACTAATTAGTGGGAGGGAGGTTTCAAGAGAGCAAAAAATAAAAATGTCAGCGGAGAAGGCAATAGAGCAAGGTAGCAGTGGAGGAATTAAAAACCAGAGCGTGTCAGGAAGGGACAGAATGTATAATGATAAAGGTAAAGTAGTAAAGGGGGTAAAAGCAGGAATAAATTGTCACAAGACATATTTAAAAGTTCTTTATCCGAATGCACGCAGCATTCGTAACAAAATAGACGAGTTGACGGTACAAATAACTACACATGGGTATGATCTGGTGGCCATTACAGAAACATGGCTGCAAGGTGACCATGACTGGGAACTAAACATCCAGGGGTATTTGACAATTAGGAAGGACAGACAGGAAGGAAAGGGAGGTGGGGTGGATATGTTAATAAAGGATGGAATCACTGCAATAGTGAGAAATGATATTGGGTCAAAGGATCAGGATAGTGAAACAGTTTGGGTGGAGATAAGGAATAATAAGGGGAAAAAGTCACTAGTGGGTGTAGTCTATAGGTCTCCTAACAGTTGCAACTCTGTTGGTTGGAGTATAAATCAGCAAACAGTTGGGGCTTGTAATAAGGGAACAGCTATAATCATGGGGGATTTTAACTTTCATATTGACTGGACAAATCAAATTGGGCAGGGCAGCCTTGAGGAAGAGTTCATAGAGTGCATTAGGGACGGGTTCCTTGAGCAGTATGTTACTGAACCAACCAGGGGGCAGGCAATCTTAGATCTGGTCCTGTGTAATGAGACAGGATTAATAAAAAATGTCCTAGTAAAGGATCCCCTTGGAATGAGTGACCATAACATGATTGAATTCCAAATTCAGTTGGAGGGTGAGAGAGTTGGATCCCAAACCAGCGTACTAAGCTTAAATAAAGGAGACTATGAAGGTATGAGAGCAGAGTTGACTAAAGTGGACTGGGAAAATAGATTAAAGTGTAAGACGGTACATTCAAGGAGATATTTCATAACTTTCAATAAAAATATATTCCACTGAGGAAAAAGGGGCGTAAAAGAAAAGACAGCCATCCGTGGCTAAGTAAAGTAATAAAGGATAGTATCTGACTGAAAACAAGGGCATATAAAGTAGCCAAATCTAGTGGGAGGATAGAAGATTGGGAAGCATTTAAAAGCCAGCAAAGAATAACTAAAAGATTAATTAAGAAAGGGAAGATAGATTATGAAAGTAAACTAGCAAAAAATATAAAAACAGATAGCAAGAGTTTCTACAGTTATATAAAAAGAAAAAGGGTGGCTAAAGTGAATGTTGGTCCCTTAGAGGACGAGACCGGGAAATTAGTGGTGGGGAAACATGGAGATGGCAAAAACGCTGAACAAATATTTTGTATCAGTCTTTACAGTAGAGGACACTAAAAATATCCCAACACTGGACAAACAGGGGGCTATAGGGGGGGAGGAGCTAAACACGATTAAAATCACTAAGGAGGTGGTACTCGGTAAGATAATGGGACTAAAGGCGGATAATCCCCTGGACCTGATGGCTTACATCCTAGGGTCTTGAGAGAAGTAGCGGTAGGGATTGTGGATGCATTAGTGGTAATTTTCCAAAATGCCCTGGATCCAGGAAAGGTCCCAGCAGATTGGAAAACTGCTAATGTAACGCCCTTATTTAAAAAGGGAAGTAGACAAAAGGCTGGAAACTATAGACCAGTTAGCCTAACATCTGTGGTTGGTAAAATGTTGGAGTCCATTATTAAGGAAGCAGTAACAGGACATTTGGATAAGCATAATTTAATCGGACAGAGTCAGCATGGTTTTATGAAGGGGAAGTCATGTTTGACAAATTTGCTCGAATTCTTTGAGGACGTAACAAACAGGGTGGATAAAGGGGAACCAGTGGATGTGGTGTATTTGGACTTCCAAAAGGCATTTGACAAGGTACCACACAAAAGATTACGGCACAAGATAAAAAATCACGGATTGGGGGTAATATACTGGCATGGGTGGAAGATTGGCTATCTAACAGAAAACAGAGAGTTGGGATAAATGGTTCATTCTCAGGTTGGCAATCAGTGACTAGTGGTGTTCCGCAGGGGTCAGTGCTGGGACACCAACTCTTTACAATCTATATTAACGATTTGGAGGAAGGGACCGAGTGCAACATATCCAAGTTTGCCGACGATACAAAGATGGGAGGGAAAGCAGTGAGTGAGAGGACATAAAAAACCTGCAAAAGGACATAGACAGGCTAAGTGAGTGGGCAGAAATTTGGCAGATGGAATATAATGTTGGAAAGTGTGAGGTTATGCACTTTGGCAGAAAAAATCAAAGAGCAAGTTATTATCTAAATGGAGAGAAACTGCAAAGTGCTACAGTACAAAGGGATCTGGGGGTCCTGGTGCATGAAACACAGAAGGTTAGTATGCAGGTACAGCAGGTGATCAGGAAGGCCAATGGAATCTTGGCTTTTATTGCAAGGGGGATGGAGTATAAAAGCAGGGAAGTCTTGCTTCAGTTATACAGGGTACTGGTGAGGCCACACCTGGAATACTGCGTACAGTTTTGGTTTCCATATTTAAGAAAAGATATACTTGCTCTCGAGGCAGTTCAGAGAAGGTTCACTCGGTTGATTCCGGAGATGAGGGGGTTGACTTATGAGGAAAGGTTGAGTAGGTTGGGCCTCTACTCATTGGAATTCAGAAGAATGAGAGGCGATCTTATCGAAACATATAAGATTGTGAGGGGGCTTGATCGGGTGGATGCAGTGAGGATGTTTCCACTGATGGGTGAGACTAGAACTAGGGGTCATAATCTTAGAATAAGTGGCTGCCATTTCAAAACTGAGAGGAGGAGAAACTTCTTCACTCAGAGGGTAGTAAATCTATGGAATTTGCTACCTCAGAGAGCTGTGGAAGCTGCGACATTAAATAAATTTAAAACGGAGATAGACAGTTTCCTAGCTGATAAGGGAATTATGGGTTACGGGGAGCGGGCAGGGAAATGGACGTGAATCTGGGTTCGGATCAGCCATGATCCTATTGAATGGCAGAGCAGGCCCGAGGGCCCATATGGCCTACTCCTGCTCCTATTTCTTATGTTCTTATGTTCCTCCCTTTCAACAGACCCTATGTTCCCCGACATTTCTGGGAGGTTATTTGTGTCCTCCTTTGTGAAGACAGAACCAAAATATGTATTTAATTGGTCTGCCATTTCTTTGTTCCCCATTATAAATTCCCCTGATTCTGACTGCAAGGGACCTACGCTTGACTTCACCAATGTTTTTCTCTTCACATATCTATAAAAGCTTTTACAGTTAGTTTTTATGTTCCCTGCAAGCTTACTCTCATATTCTATTTTCCCTTTCTTAATTAATCCCTTTGTCCTCCTTTGTTGAATCCTAAACTGCTCCCAATCCTCTGGATTACTGCTTTTTCTGGCCAATTTATATGTCCTCTCCTTGGATCTTATGCTATCCCTAATTTCCCTCGTTAGCCACGGTTGAGTCACCTTTTTTGTTTTATTTTTATGCCAAACTGGGATGAACAATTTCTGTAGTTCATCCATGCGGTCTTTGAATGTTTGCCATTGCCTATCCACCGTTAACCCTTTGAGTGACATTCCCCAATCAATCCTACCTAATTCGTGCCTCAGACCATCGTAAGTCTTCATAAGTCTTTCTTTCATGAATGACTGATTCGTGTCGGTTCCTTTCTGGGTCTCTGCTGGAGCTGTAGGATTTCCCCTTCTCTGACCCAGGGAGCAATTATTTTCCCTTTTTATCCTAGGGGGTGACGCGGACAATCATTCTGACCCAGTTGAGATCGGATAACTCAACACAGTCCAGGGATAGAAAATGGGAGATTATGGTCAGTGTGGCTCAGTTCTACAGTGAGCTACCCAACAGTGTATAATTGTAAAAATAACAACTTGTGTTTATATAGCATCTTTAATGTAAAAAAACAGTCCCAAAGAACGTCACAGGAGCATAATCTGACAAAAAAATTGATGCCCAGCTAAACAAGGAGATATTAGGACAGGTGACTAAAAGCTTGGTTAAAGAGATAGGTTTTAAGGAGGGTGTTAAAGGAGAAGAGAGAGGCAAAGAGGTTTAGGGAGGGAACTCCAGAGCTTAGGGCCTAGACAGCTGAAGGCACGGCTGCCAATGGTGGGGCGAAGGAAATGGGAGATTGGCAAGAAGCCACGGTTGGAGGAATGCAGAGTTCTTGGAGGCTTGCAGGGCTAAAGGAGGTAACAGAGATAGGGAGGGGCGAGGCCATGGAGGGATTTGAAAATAAGGATGAGGATTTTAAAATCGAGCAATTGGTCAGTGGCTTTGTTGTGGCCATTCAGTGCAACCGTCAGTTTGGTTAATTAAAATGTTAGCAGCACCTCAGTCTCGGGTGCAGTATTCATCTGTGAAGGGCTACATTACATTAGTTGCATGGTTGTGTGTGTGTGGCTCCCTTGCTGTATCCTAATAAGCACGCCACTTGTTTCCTGATGAACGCTCTGCTTGGCTCTGGATTTTTACAGAGCACTCACTGAGAGAAAGCAAAGTACGCGACAGCTGACTCGGAATTTCAATTCATCTCTTGTCCTGTAACCGATCCTAAAAATCAGAACAATTTATTCTACCGAATACCATCTTTTAACGGAAGCAGCTAGTCTGGAAATACATGACAGACAAATGCTGGACTGATAATATTCTGTGAAGGGTTACATTGCATTTGCTTCACAGATGTGTTGCTGTATCCTGATAAGCTCACGCCGACATATTCTGGACATAATATTCAGTATGCTGGTGTGTTGGAAAATGCAGGGGATGGGGGAGCAATTCATTCAAGGATCAGGATTAGAGCTGGATTAGCAATTATGATAATCGCGCGGCATCCAAACTGTGGAGGTTTTCACATCGCAGTGCTACTGATTCCACCACCTGCAGTGCACACTGGGAACAATAATTGACGCTCGCATCTTCCCAGAGAATTTTGGCAAGTCTTGAACCAACAAGCTAAAACAATCACTTCACGATGGACTTCAGCCAAAGCTCTATGGAAAGAGTTTTCCTTTTTAAACATCGTGGATGCCCAAGGAGAACAAAACAGGCGCAATATCATTGTAAAAAGAAAGGCTTGCATTTATTTATATAGCATTTTATCTCATCTCTCATAAACAACAGCTTGCATTTATATAGTACCTTTAACGTCGGAAAACGCCCCAAGGTGCTTCACAGGAGCAAAATCGGAGAAACATTCACATTGAGCCAAAGAAGGAGATATTAGGATAGATAACTAAAACCATGGTAGGTTTTAAGGGGTGTCTTACAACAGTGACTCCATTTCAAAAGTACTTCATTGGCTGTAAAGCACTTTGAGACGTCCAGTGGTCATGAAAGGCGCTATAGAATTGCAAGTCTTTCTTTTTTTTTAAAGGAGGAGAGAGAGGTAGAGAGGCACGAGGATGAGACTATCTATCGAATACCATCTTTTAATGAATACCATGTTCCCCGTACTCTGCGTGGCGCTCCTGGGGTCTCGCGCAGCTGGCACGCTGCATGGCTCGAATTTTTTTTTTTACAGGGTACATTGGCTGGTGGACCGACGTAAGTCAGCGATCACAGGGGCAATGGGTGAGCAGGACTTGGCGCAGGTTGGGGATATGGGCAGCAGAGACTGAGCTCAAAGCACTTCATATACAATGAGCTACTTTGAAATGCAGTGACTTGCTATGTAAGCAAGTACTCTCTCTTCTTAGGCAGTCCCTCGGAACCGAGGATGACTTGCTTCCACACTAAAAATGAGTTCGCAGGTGACTGATTAGTCCAATGCGGGACCTACAGTCTCTGTCACAGGTGGGGCAGACGGTGGCTGAAGGGGCGGGTGGGTGGGGTGCTTGGGTTGACGTGCGCTCCTTGCGCTGCCTGTGCTTGGCTTCCGCTTGCTCCCGGCGAAGAGACTCGAGGTGTTCGGCGCCTTCGCGGATGCTTCTCCTCCACTTTGTGCGGTCTTGGGCCAGGGATTCCCAGGTGTCGGTGGGGATGTTACACTTTTTCAAGGAGGCTTTGAGGGTGTCCTTGAAGCGTTTCCTCTGCCCACCTGGGGCTCTCTTGCCGTGCCGGAGAAAGTTGGTGCACAGCAGAAGCCCGCAAACAACAATGAGCTGAATAAGCAGTCTGTTTTGAGGGAGGAGTATTGGCCAGGGTACCTCGCTGCTTTTCTTTAGCTTGCGACTCTGTTTAACATCTCGCACAAAGGACAGCACAGCACTCCCTTGCAGTCAAGATTATGTGCTCAAGTACTGGCACAGGGCTTGAACCCATAACCTTCTGACTCAGAAGCAAGGCTGCAAGCAACTGAGCCAAGTTGAACTGTCACAAAAGGCATCAAGGGGTATGGGGAGAGAGCGGGAATATGGTTTTGAGATGGAGGATCAGCCATGATCATATTGAATGGCAGAGCAGGCTCGAAGGGCCGAATAGCCTACTCCTGCTCCTATTTTTCTATGTTTCTATGTTTTTTTTCTATGTTTGAATGCTTTGCAGGAAGGGAAGCAGTGAGACTCAATGGTGGTGACTACTGAAGACAGAGGACAGCAGTTTTGGTTTCAAAGTAAACTACTGAAATAATTCCTTTCTTAAAACGATCCTGCATGTTATCAACATCTGAACAGTATTACTCAAGGCCATTTTGTACCCCATAATTCAGAATGCAACAAACCAAGATTGCAGCTTTTAAGTTGTGGCTACATTGCACAGTGGTACTGGGACTGGTAGATGCAGAGTACGCTCTCAGTTGACAGGATTCCTGTTGTATTACATAGAAACATAGAAGATAGGAGCAGGAGTAAGCCATTCAGCCCCTCGAGCCCGCTCCGCCATTTAATGAGATCATGGCTGATCATCCAAATTCAGTACCCGGTCCCTGCTTTCTCCCCATATCCCTTGATCCCTTTAGCCTTAACTACACACAGTTCAAGGCGGCGGCCCACCACCACCTTCTATGGGCAACGAGGGATGGCAATAAATGTCAGCCGTGCCAGTGAAATCCACATTCCAAGAATGAATTTTAAAGAATTAAAATAGGATTTTGCAGATGAATGGACAGCATTGGAACAGCATAAATCTTCTTTAGCCAGATGTCAGTGTTTTCCCAACACTGACATCCTTCCCCACGTAACCATGAAAAAAAACAATTCGGACCGAGGCTTCCCCACCACCCCCCCCGCCCCCCCAGGGGCCTTTTACACATTGATTTTCCAACTTAACAGTAATAAATTCGAAGTTTGGTTTTATAGTCCAAGATTACTAACTGGACAAATCTAGTATAGGACCTTTCTGAGAAAGCAGTGAAATAAAATGTACCTTAATTGTCCTATATTCCCCACCCCCGAAAAGGTCATATATCCCAATTAAATTATTGCCTCGCTGTCAACCACAGTCTGGCTACTAGGAAAGGGCTGGGTGCATATGTACTTACACACATGGCCGGAGCTCTGCTTTCAGCCAGTACATGTTTTAGAGCCAAGTGCAGGTATCACTTTAAACAGGATGGATGCTGAGAGCATGTTTCCCCTCGTGGGGGAATCTAGAACTAGGGGGCATAGTTTCAGAATAAGGGGTCGTCCATTTAAGACGGAGATGAAGAGGAATTTCTTCTCTCAGAGGGTCGTGAATCTTTGGAATTCTCTGCCCCAGAGAGCTGTGGAGGCTGGGTCAATGAATATATTCAAGGCGGAGATAGACAGATATTTGAACCACAGGGGAGTTGAAGGTTATGGGGAACAGGCAAGAAAGTGGAGTTGAAGCCAAGATCAGCTCAGCTATGATCTTATTGAATGGCAGAGCAGGCTCGAGGGGCCGAATGGCCGACTCCTGCTCCTATTTCTTATGTTCTTATGTTAAACCTTTAAGAGAAAGAGTGAGGTCGCCTCGTGGTTAGAGTCCCTGACTAACATCCCAGATGTTGTGTGTTCACAATCCCACCATAGCAAAGTGGGGAGCTGAATTCTAAAACAAAAATCTGGTAACTTGTGAGCTGGCTTCTGGATTGTTAATAACAACCCAATTAGTTGACTAAGGGAATTTATCACCCCTAACAACCAGGTCTGGCCTACAGGTGACTTCAGAGCCACTCTATTTGGTGACTCTTAATGCCCTCTGAAGTACCTTACATGTAAAATAACCGCTACAAAATAAAGACTTGTATTTATATAAAGCCTTTAATGTAGTAAAACATCCAAAGGCGCTTCACAGGAGTGCTATGGTGTGTGACTCAGTCATAGCGTCATAATGGCACAGAAGGAGGCCTTTCGGCCCATCGGGTCCGTGCCGGCTCTCTGTAGAGCAATCCAGTCAGTCCCATTCCCCCGCTCTATCCCCGTAGCCCTGCAAGTTTATTTCCCTCAAGTGCCTATCCAGTCTCCCCTTGAAAACATTGAGTGTCTCCGCTTCCACCACTTCCGTCAGCAGCTAATTCCAGGTCCTCATCACTCGCTGCGTGAAAAAGATTTTCCTCACGTTCCCCCCCTGTAACACTTGTCCAAAACCTTAAATCTGTGTCCCCTAGTCCTTGTACCATCAATTAGTGGGAACAGCCTTTCCCCATCTAGCCTATCCAAACCTGTCATAATCTTGTACACCTCTATCAAATCACCCCTCAACCTCCTTTGCTCCAATGAAAACAAATCCAGCTTCTCCAACCTGTCCTTGTAGCTAAGATCCCCCATCCTCGGAACCATTCTGGTAAGTCTCCTCTGCACCCTCTCAAGGGCCTTCACATCCTCCCTAAAGTGTGGTGGCCAGAACTAGACGCAATACTCCAGTTGTGGTCTAACCAACGCTTTATAAAGGTTCAGCATAGCTTCTCTACTTTTGTACTCAATACCTCTATTTATGAAGCCCAAGATCCCATATGCTTTGCTAACCACTCTCTCAAATATGTCCTGCCACCTTCAGGGACCTATGCACATTAACTCCCAGGTCCCTCTGTCCCTGCACACTCTTTAAAACTGTGCCATTAAGTGTATAATGCCTCTCCCTGTTCCCTCTGCCAAAATGCATCACCTCACACTTCTCTGCATTAAATTCCATCTGCCACTTGTCTGCCCATTCTGCTAGCCTTTCTATGTCCTGTTGCAGTCGATTGGTATCGTCACTAAAGTTTGCCACACCCCCAAGTTTGGTGTCATCAGCAAACTTAGAGATTCTACTCTGTATTCCAATATCCAGGCCATTTATATATATCAAAAAAAGCCACCTTGAGAAGGTGGTGGTGAGCCGCCTTCTTCAACCGCTGCAGTCCATGTGGTGAATGTACTCCCACAGTGCTGTTAGGGGGGGAGTTCTAGGATTTTGAATAGGCAATGATGAAGGAACGATGATACATTTCCAAGTCAGGATGGTGTGTGACTTGGAGGGGAACTTGGAGGGGGTGGTGTTTCCATGCGCCTGCTGCCCTTGTCCTTCTAGGTGGAAGAGGTCACGGGCTTGAGATGTTGCACAAAGAGTTCTGCTCCTGTGCTACCAGCACAGCTTGTCCTGCTATCAAACACTGGCTCCTTTGCTCTGTTGGATATACAATGCATCCAGTTTACAGTAGTTTTTAAAAATTTGTTCCTGGGATGTGGGCATCGCTGGCAAGGCCAACATTTATTGCCCATCCCTAATTGCCCTTGAGAAGGTGGTGGTGAGCCGCTTTCTTGAACCGCTGCAGTCCATGTGGTGAAGGTGCTCCCACAGTGCTATTAGGGAGGGAGTTCCAGGATTTTGACCCAGCGACGATGAAGGAATGGTCGATATACTTCCAAGTCAAGACTTGGAGGGGAACTTGCAGGTGCTGGTGTTCCCATGCGCCTGCTGCCCTTGTCCTTCTAGGTGGATGAGGTCGCGGGTTTGGGAGGTGCTGCTGAAGAAGCCTTGGAGAGTTGCTGCAGTGCATCTTGTAGATGGTACACACTGCAGCCACGGTACGCCGATGGTGGAGGGAGTGAATGTTTAAGGTGGTGGCTGTGGTGCCAATCAAGTGAGCTGATTTGTCCTGGATGGTGTCGAGCTTCTTGAGTGTTGTTGGAGCTGCACTCATCCAGGCAAGTGGAGAGTATTACATCACACTCCTTACTTGTGTTATCTAACAAAATTTGACACCGAGCCACATAGGAGGTATTAGGACAGGTGACCAAATGCTTGGTCAAACAAGGAGGTTTTAAGATGCGTCTTAAAGGAGGAGGGAGAGGCAGAGAGATTTAGGGAGTGAATTCCAGAACTTAGGGCTTAGGCAGCTGAAGGCACGGCCGCCAATGGTGGAGCGATTAAAATTGAGGATGCACAAGCGGCCAAAATTGGAGGAGTACAGAGATCTCGGAGGGTTGTAGGACCGGTGGAGGTTACAGAGATAGGGAGAGGCGAGGCCATGGACGGATTTGAAAACAAGGATGAGCAGAACAATAAGCACAACAGACTATAGCAGCTCAAGGAGAAGATCGGGAGGCTGGGATTCCCACAGGCTCTGCCAACTTTAACAGCAGGGCCTGATTTGCATGTAAGGCCTCGGATTCCTGCCCGCAGCCAGCCAAATTGAGAGGCTGGCTGGCTGCGGGCAGGTAGGCCTCAGTTACGGAGAGGGAGGAAGGAATAAGTCCGGGGGAGGGACCGTGGTGTGGGGGTGGGCGGAGGGGGGGCGGGGGGGTTAGGTAATGGCTCGATTGGGTACTGTTATAAATCTCATCATTAATCAAGAAACTACTCGTGAAATAACACTGGACAGCCAGCTGGTGGCGCCGTCCAAGGAATATAAATACTCGGGCGTGGGCCCAGCTTGCCAGGGACATTTTGTAAGACAAGGAACTAGTGAAGTACAACTAGACCTCCATGTTCTGAAACAAGTTGATTAAAGCCTTGCTTTATACTCAAACCAAGTGCGTAGTGAGTTTTATTACATCAGGTACCACGGGGTGGGGGGGGGGGCGGGGTGTCGGGGAACAGCAGGGGTGGATCGGTGATCAACGAGGGAAGGGTGTCGTGGATCGGCGAGGGGGTTGTCGGGGATCGTGGGGGTGGTCAGCCAGAGGATCGGGGATTGGTGGGGGGGGGTGGGGAGAGAGGATCGGGGCTGAGCACCGGGGGATTGTGGCCGGCCTCAGCATCATCGGTGGAGGGGTGGCGGGGGGAGGCCTCATGGTGGGGAGGTGATCGAAGGCCTCGTGAGGGGGTCTTCGATGGCAGGGGTTGGGTTAGGTAGGGACCCTGGATCCAGGGGATAGGTATAAAGGTACTTACCTCCTGGATGCAGCAGTCCCCACCTCGGTTTAAGTGCCGGGTTTCGGGAATTGTCTGATACCCGTCCACAGGCAGTTAAATTCAAAATGGGGGTTCAAAAAGAGGCTTCCAGCCTCATTACAATATTGCAATTGACGTACCGACCCCTGGGAGTGGGTTGGTTGTCCGTCCCTCCCCCCCATTAATACCGGAAGCGGGCGGGTTGGAGGCGGGATCAGGTCGGGAATCCCATTTTTAACACTTTAACTCCCCCTACATTCCAAACCCACCCGTTTCTTTAGGGGAAAATTCCAGCCGTTAAGTTTATTAGGTGCGGAGGAGACCTAACGAGCCCCTGAGCACTTCTTAAACGTGGCTTGGTACCACACTGGACGTATACTCCACTCAGTGTCAAGCCCAAGTGGTGTGAGGTGGCCTTTCTGAGCGAGTCTCTGAGTGAGCATTCTGGGGAATGGTCTGGACCTGACTCCAGAGGTGGAGGAACGCTGCCAGTTTAGTATTGCTGTGCAGTACAAGCCATCAAACTACCAGTTATACAATCACACCCCCAAATTATGGGATGAGAATCTGTCATCGCAAAGTGGTGCTACACCCACTCTGGGCGGAATCTTACCTTCCAGGCCGAGTTCAAGGCTGGGCTGCTGGTATTTGGGCTCCAGCCCCACCCCCATCGACGTCTGACGAACAGGCGCTATTTTGCCCTGATTGGCCTTGTTAAGCCCACCCTTGCGGGCTTGCCGGCCAATTAAGGGAAAGCCGGTGTCAGATGACGTCAGTTGATGACGCTTCATCTGCCGGTTTTCTTAAAGGCGTATGCACCACACTTGTTTGACATATGATTTGACAGTGTTTGACAGCATTGAGGTGCTGTCAAACACTGACAATCACTGTCCAAAGGTGAGCCCTTGAACCCAGGCTCTCCAATTACTCTCTCCTTAGGATAAAACAGATGGCAGCTGCAGCTGAGATTGCAGAAGCCATCTGTCACTTCTCCCAATGATATAAGGCTACACAAACACTTCACAGCTTGTCACCTGCAGAAACATCTAACCACATTAAAAATTACCTTCACAACATTTCCTTACCTCTGATACTAACTAGTGTCCCATTGCATCCTTCACACCACTTCTGCAGCTGTCATCCAAACACCAACATAATAGACCCATAGCATGCCTCACTTACCCTGGCGGGGTTCCCCGACATCGGGAAGCCCGCAGCAGCAGTCAAAAAATTGGAAAAAGCCTCTTAGCTGCCTGTTACCTATCTGTTAACAGGCAGTTAAGTGGCTATAATCCTCTTCCCGCCGCTAGGAGCCGGGTCCCTGTGCAAATCGGGGACCCGACTCCTGGGAAGATTGGTTGGAGGCGGGTTGGGAGCGGGTTCGGTATCCGCTCCCATTTTTGGGGATTTTCCCAGCAGTCCCACCTCCTCAGGGCTGGTAAAATCGAATGGGAACATGTACATCAGTGACCATGGTGACACACCGTAAAGTTCAGAATTTTGGCCCAATGTGAGGCAATTAGCCTTCAGGAAAAGTCACTGGGGGAAAAATACTTTTAAAAACGGAGTCACAGGAGGCTCTAAGGACTGTAGCCAAATCCAATATCACACCCATCGCTCTCCACCATCACCATTCTCCTCACCTCATTATCTCAGCTCGCTTCACCTATGAAGTCCACAGCTCAATCAGTGACAATAATTGAAGGCAACAGGAAGTTACATCACACTGCCATCACCCATAATGCCCTGCCTGTTGCAAGTCATCATTAGATGAGGAGAGACGGGAGGAGGCTCATGTGGAGCATAAACGCCGGCATGGACTGGTTGGGCCGAATGGCCTGTTTCTGTGCCGTATATCCTATGTAATCCTGTGTAATTAGTTTCAAAGGCATAAATAGCTACAATAAATATATTCTCTCAGCCCATAGAGAGCCTTTATAAAGTGATCTATCATAACCATGTACTATAGACACAAGAAAAACATTTATACCTCACCTCGCCAAACCCAGATGATAAAGGAAGTGTGTAGCTTATCTGTATGGGCAAGAGCATCCGCGATTCGACTCCCGGTCTGTAGTAAGTCAGCTGGCATCAGCATGGGTGGCAGGAGTAGTGATACAATTACCCACGACTTCCCCGGAGGGGAAAATCAGCCAATGTTTCTGCTCCAGAGACCCGTGCGTATGTGTGGATGCGGAGTGAGAACAGCATCAGGCTCCCTCGTGAAACAGTTCACAGTTGAATAGCCTGCCCATACTCACTGTCCAGGCCCTCTCATGAGCAATAGCTCCTCGCATGAAGACCTACCAGTGTGGTGTGGGGCTGTACCCCAACATAAATCATTGCCTTCATGAGAGGAAGGGAGAACATTTGGAAAATAAATCTTACTGGAAAGTTGTATAAACAGTACATCTTGTACACGTAGTGCAGGAACATACAATGCTCAATACGTCGAAACTCTACAGCTGCAATAAATAATGCATTGTTGCATTGCTCTGTTAATATTTCAGGATATGGGCCTGAAACTTGAGCTTAAATCGGGGTACGGTCTGCTTCTCTGCTCATCCCTCATTGTTAACTATCAGAGCCTGAATATTATTCATGCCCTCTGTAGCCTATCTTAAGGTCCTGCAATGAGTCTGACATGCACTCAGTCCTCCTACAGCTATTACCCCAGGCCTGGTCAGCTGGATGTATTGCGGTTCTATAACTCAGCCGGCCCCACGCTCGGGTTTCAGGGTTGACTTAAAGCGCGGCAATAATGGGAACTGGGATTTGGAGCTGGCCTGAAATCATAGAATCAATCGTGGAAATTTACGGCGCAGAAGGAGGCCATTCGGCCCATCGTGTCCGCGCCGGTCGAAAAAGAGCTATCCAGCTGAATCTCACTTTCCTGCTCTTGGTCCGTAGCCTTGCAAGTTACGGCACCTCAAGTGCACATCCAAGTACTTTTTACATGTCAGGCCGTGTGAAGCCATGGCATGATTCATAAGGCACATTTCAGATGGTGTTCATTTTAATACATTTGATTCTTACGTCAACAATCAACAGGCCAGATGCTACATTTTCTGTTGAGGTCCAAGTTCACAGAAGATTTGCAGCCAATGATAGTAGGGCCTCTGTTTTTGGGGCCATTCCTTTAAGATACCCGAGTCGTGTATATGGATTAGGATTTGGTTTAATCTCAATTGATTGGGGTTTTTGCTTTCTTTTGACTTATAAATGGCTTGTGGATTTGTGCTGTAGCTAGAGGTAATGAAATGGTTAAAGTTGTTAATTCCCAGGATGCTTTAGGCTGAGGAACCAGTACTGATGAAAGGTCATCGACCTGAAATGTTAACTCTGGTTCTCTCTCCAACTCTGCAGTGGCTTTCTCACTCCCCTACTCATTAAATGGCCACGGGATTCACAAACGTAAATCTCCATCACATTCCTCCCCCAAGTCTCCTGCTTATCTTTTCCCAAAATGACAATTGCTTATTTTTCTCAAAAATTGTTCTGCCCCCGTGTATCTCAGTCAGTTTCTTGCCTGGCTTTTTAAATAGATGCCAATCGCTCATTGATGGGTCGGAGAGGAATTTTCCAGCCTTTTCCCCCCAAATTGTCCTGGGTTTTTACGTAGTTTTGGGTGGGGTGGGGTGGGGAGTGTATATATTGTGATATGCAAGGTGTGGGACAGGCTGGTTGGACCAAAGGGCCTTTACCTGTCCGTCATTGTTCGTATGTTTGTATGACTGAGTCTCCATTACGGGAGGTTGACTACCTCTTCTTCAGTCTCTCGTTGTTGCTACCAGATCTTCAGAATTTTCCTCATAAACTTGCTTCTCAACCTTTCACAAAGATAAGTACAAATGAAGGAGATCATTTGGCCTAACTTCCGGAAAAGGTTGGACATTTCTCAACCTCTTTCAGGCCTTTCACAGGTTCACAGCACCAAAGAGAACTTCTATATGGGGAACACTGAATGACAGAAGGTAAAGAAAGCTCAAATGCTTACTTCAAGTTCGAACTCAGCGACTGGACAATATGTTGAAACAATTTTAGAGAATTCACAAAACGCCGGGATATGCGCCCAGGGTAGTCAAGCGCCAGTCTTCAGACACACTGGGTAGATACTACTTGAAATGTGTTCAATTCCAGTCACATCGCTGCAAAAATCATACACATGCAATGCAAAGGGCACAGAAGAGAAGGAAGAGTGATCTCAAGTAAGAGGAAGAGCTGTGAGGAACGATTGGAGGAGCTCGGGCTCCGCTGCTCAGAAAGAAGATGGTTAAGGAGGAATCTCATGAAGATATAAAAAGTATCAAACGGTGAAGATAGATAAAGTGAACCCAGAATATTACTTTAAAATAAGCCAGAAGATAGGACCACATGATACAAATGTAAATGAGTGGACAGTGAATTTAAAGAAGACATTAGGAAGAACTCCTTGATGCAAAAAGTGCTAAATGTTTGGAATATTCTGCAAGGTTGGGAAGTATGTAGAGACAAAGGCATTCAGAATGCAGTAGACTGCTACAATGGAACATTTGGGGGACCAGATGGATGAACTTTGATGGGCTAAATGACCGTGACATTTTCTTCTGCTCTTGTTCTGAGTTTGAGAGTCTTCTCGTGGCACTGAGTGAACGCATGCTCCGATATGATTCAGCATCTCCACAGCAGAAACAATAATAATAGTTCAATAAATCCACAATCAATTGCAGTGAGGCTCGAGATCTATGGAGAAATAAAAGGGAAAAAGCTCAGGGCCGTGACCTCGGTAGCAGTGCTATACTATTATGCTCTGAGTCATACTGGCCTTTTGTCATTCCGGCAAGCTGTTCTTGATGTTGAAAGTCCTTGGCAAGATCCAATCTGCATCAAAACCTTTGTGCTATTGTTATTTTATCTATTTTGAAAAAATTCTAGTCACAAAAAAGCAGCAAATAGTTGTAATGATGAATCTGGTAGTAATGTCACAGGGGCAAAAAAAAAACGCTCAATGTTGCACAAAGGAATAATGCCTGTCCTTCGATAGAGAGAAGCCAGCATAGTTTTCACTGAGTCTAACTCCAAGCAACTGTGAGCAGTGTGCTGCTCCATGCGTTTTTTTTTTCCAAAAGAGGCCCAGATTTTAAAACATACTCCCGGGACATGGGACACCACTAGGTCAATGCTTACCTCGTTCCTCTGAATTTTTGTGGAAGTATTAACCTATTTATTTTGATCAGATTTAGCGTCACCACTAAAATAGTGGAGAGAGGAATTTCAAATGAACCCGCTAATCATTTGCCCACTAGTGTAATTTTAGGGCCTTAGGGGGAAAAATTCGGCATCGCCCATTTTGGGGCTCTAATATCAGCCGAGCGCAAAGTTTAGCGCCCAGCGCTAATTATCACCTCCGACCGCAAAATTCGCCTCTATCGCTCCTGGAGGTGATCTGAGCGCTAAATCAGGCGCTACACATCTCTCTTAAGGCGCAAACGTCAGGGAGCGAGGCGCTACCTCAGAACGCTACTGAAACTCAGGCGATGCCAGTTACCATGGAAGCCAGACAGACTGGTGTCGTCCAGTTCTTAAAGGGGAGGGGCCATCTTGCTGGCCAGCCACACCCTGCTCATTGCAGCCTTGAATCTCGGCCTGGAGAGACCTCTAAAGCAATTGTGTTGGAACCACTAATGGATAGGCCCAGGGAAAGAGCTTGGTGCTTAGGAACCACAAAAGTGGTGCTGAGGGCCAAAACCCCTTAGGACAGCGTTAAATCTCTCCAGACGTCTCTCTCCCTCTCAGCTTGCATGTAACAAAACTTTTGCCGACAAGAAAAGGCAGGAAGCGCCCGCCTTTAAATAGCGCTCCTCCAGCCACTTCCCGACTTGAAAATGTTCCCCTCTACCTGTCGTTCCTAGCGGCAAGTGCTAAGGCAGGGGTTGCGACTCAATATCCGGTCCGGGGCGCCACCGGTGCGTTGCATGCTTGACTGACGTCACGATCTGCAGGCGCAGGAGATCGTGGTGGTAGTGTTTTGCGCCGCTGCTAAATGACTGGTCAATTTCGCAAGAGGTGCTAAAATCTCCGCGCTCGGCTGCTAAGTTCCTAGCACCCCATTAGCGCCCCTCGGAGGCGCTAGCAGGAGGTGTTAACCACCCGAATTTTTCCCCCTTATTCTTTTAAAGCAACTTCAAGAACATGTTGAGTAATATTCTACTGCTGATGAATAGTGAGCAGTATTAATTAAGAAAGAAGGAAGAACTTGCTTTTTCTACCATGTTCTCAGGTATAACAATTGTGTCAGCCGTGGCTCAGTGGGCAGCACCCTTGCCTCTGAGTCAGAAGGTTGTGGGTTCATGTTCCATTCCAGAGACTTGAACACCAAAATCTGGGCTGACACTCTAGTGCCAGTACTGAGGGAGCACGGTGTAGGGGTTTCGCAAAATTCCCCTATTTTTCCCTGAAGATTGAAAATACTGTTCCACATCGTGGACGAAGAATTGGGTGACGTGACTTGTCTACAATGTTTTAAAATGCGCCGAGAACTGCAAAAGACTGCTCTGAGATGGAAAGAACGTGGACAACACGGGAGTCGTGGAGCTCTGTGGAAAATATTCACACACCTTAAGACAGTGCTTTTATTAATAAAATCGTTCCCTGGAGTTTGGGCAATCACAAAAGGTTTTAAAATGGCCACAGAAAGCATGGCAAAAAGAGCAGCAAGCAGCTCGAGTTGCCTGTGTGAAAAAGTGGGAGGATACAGTGGCAGTCAGACCTGTCAATCAAACCCAGGAGTTTCCCTCTCAGCACTTGAAGTTGCTTATTTACTTAAGAGATTAGCCCACTTGAGAATAAGCAGGACAATCGATTCGAAACTGCTTCTGTTTACACAGCCATTCAAAGCACTCACAGACAATGATAGACTGAAACCATGGAAGGATTTTGATACATAACAGTTTAAGCAATGAATGGGTTTTTGAATCACCCATTATTGGACAATACGACAGTTGGATTCCCTTTTGTTTTAGCCCAGGTGAGCTCCGGATGTGGGCGGGAACATTTCGGCCCCACAGTGCAGACACATTAACCCATTCCAACCACTTTGAATCAACCAATCATCAGCGTTTCTTTTGTGTATTGGAACTTTTTGGGCGTGAATTTTCCAGACAGGCAAACAGCAGGGGGCTCACGAGGTATATAAGATAGCTCCTGAGAAGCTATCGCTCTCTTTTTACTTCCTGGGACCACAGGTGAGCCTCTCTCTCTCTCTCTCTCACTTCGCTGGACCACATGTGAGCAGAGTTTCTGACTCCTCAGCAAAGCAACCCAGTAAGGAGTTAGGGGATGGTGAATTAAGGGGATTTGCTAAGATTGTTTAATTAACATTGTAGCCATTTAATCCCTCGTTTTTACCATCTGCATTCCCCCATTTAAGCAATTTTACTGTAATTACTGTGTTCGTGTGGTATAGTTTATAATTTGATTGTAGTTCATTTAGTTAATAAAACTTGATTTTTTTCTCTCATCCAAACCACGTGTCCGTTTTAATATCATTAATTATAAGTCCTTCAGTCAGAAGTGGAAGGTGGGGTAGCGATTCGAAACCGCTGCTTGAAAATTGGTTTATTGGAAATTGGTTTACTGTGTAGCAGCAGGCTGCCTGACCAGGTGAATTACCGTAAACCAGGTAAAAGATTGGAATTGGTCAGAGTGCAGGCAAAGGCTGCAAGACCAGGTAAATTACCTTAAACCAGTTAAAAGATGCCCCCCTACAACTGCACTGTCGGAGATGCTGTCTTTCGGATGAGACGTTAAACCGAGGCCCCGTCTGCTCTCAGGTGGACGTAAAAGATTCCACGACACTATTTCGAAGAAAAGCAGGGGAATTATCCCTGATGTCTTGGCCAATATCTATCCCTCAATCAACATAACAAAAACAAATGATCTGGTCGTTATCGCATTGCTATTTATGGGAGCAATTGGCTGCCGTGTTTCCTACATTACCACAGTGACTACACTTCAAAAAGCACTTCATTGGCTATAAAGCACTTTGGGACGTCCGGTGGTTGTGAAAGGCACTATAGAAATTCAAGATTTTCTTTTTTTTATGTCCCAACGTGCTTCAGAGACAATGAACCACTATTGAAGTGCAACCACCATTGTTATGTAAGTTGATTTGTGCACAACAAAGCCCCACAAACTGGAATGAGATAAGTGACCAGCTAATCTGTTTTGTTGGAGTTGTTTTGGGTGATAACTGTTAGCCAGGACACCGGGAGAACTCCCCTACTCTTCTTCCAATGGGACCTTTTATTGTCCATCTGAACAGGTATCCAGTGCCTCGATTTAGCATCCCGTCTGAAAGACAATGAAACTCTCCCTCAGTAATGCACTGCAGGGCCAGTATTCATTCATCCTGGGACTGGTGAGATGGTGCTGTGAGAAACAGTCCATTGCACAAAACCGCTCCGAGACCAGCAACAACTTGCGGCAATGGTTGACAACCATCATATGTTGTAGGAAATTGAATATTCAGGGGTATTTGACATTTCGGAAGGATAGACAGAAAGGAAAAGGAGGTGGGGTAGTTCTGTTAATAAAGGATGAGATCAGTGCAGTAGTGAGAAATGATATTGGCTCAGAAGAGCAAGATGTAGAATCAGTTTGGGTGGAGATAAGAAATAATAAGGGAAAGAAGTCACTGGTGGGCGTAGTCTATAGGCCCCCTAACAGTAGCTACACCGTTGGACAGAGTATAAATCAAGAAGTAATGGAGGCTTGTAAGAAAGGTACAGCAATAATCATGGGCGATTTTAATCTTCATATTGATTGGACAAGTTAAATTGGCCAAGGTAGCCTCGAGGAAGAGTTCATAGAGTGTATCCAAGATGGTTTCCTAGAACAATACATTGTGGAACCAACCAGGGAGCAGGCTATCTTAGATCTGGTACTGTGTAATAAGACAGGATTAATAAATGATCTCATAGTAAAGGATCCTCTATGAAAGAGTGATCATAGCATGGTTGAATTTCAAATTCAATTGGAGGGTGAGAAAGTTGCTCTCAAACTAGTGTGCTGATCTTAAATAAAGGCAATTACAAAGGTATGAAGACAGAGTTGGCTAAAGTGGACTGGGAAAATAGATTAAAGGATAAGACGGTTGATAAGCAATGGCAGACATTTAAGGAGATATTTCATAACTCTCAACAATCATATATTCCAGTGAGAAGGAAAGACTTTAAGAGAAGGGAGCACCATCCGTGGCTAACTAAGGAAGCAAAGGATGGTATCAAATTGAAAACAAAGGCATACAATACTGCCAGGATTAGTGGAAGGCCAGAGGATTGGGAAATTTTTGAAAACCAGCAAAGGACGACTAAAAAAAATAATAAAGAGAGAGAAGATGGATTTTGAGAGTAAACTAGCAAGAAATATAAAAACAAATAGTAAGAGCTTCTACAGGTATATAAAAAGGAAGAGAGTAGCTAAAGTAAACATTGGTCCCTTAGAGGATGAGACTGGGGAATTAATAATGGGAAATGGCTGAGACTTTGAACAAATATTTTATATCAGTCTTCACGGTAGAAGACACTAAAACCATCCCAATAACACATAATCAATGGGCTATAGGGAGGGGGGAACTTAAAACAATCACTATCACTAAAGAAAAAGTACTCGGTAAAATAATGGGACTAAAGTTGGACAAGTCCCCATGACCTGATGGCTTGCATTCTAGGGTCTTAAAAGAAGTGGCTGCAGAGATAGTGGATGCATTGGTTGCAATCTACCAAAATTCCCTGGATTCTGGAGAGGTCCCAGTGGATTGGGGAAAAAAAGGGAGACAGAAAGCAGGAAAGTATAGACCAGTTAGCCTCACATCTGTCATTGGGAAAATGCTGGAGTCCATTATTAAGGAAGCAGTAGCAGGGCATTTAGAAAATCATAATACAGTCAAGCAGAGTCAGCATGGTTTTATGAAAGGGAAATCATGTTTGACAAATTTGCTGGAGTTCGTTGAGAATGTAACGAGCAGGGTGCAAAAGGTAAGCCAGTGGATGTAGTATATTTGGATTTCCAGAAGGCATTCGATAAGGTGCCACATAAAAGGTTACTGCACAAGATAAGAGCTCACAGGGTTGGGGGTAATATATTAGCATGGATAGAGGATTGGTAAACTAACAGAAAGCAGAGAGTCGGGATAAATGGGTCATTTTTTGGTAACTAGTGGGGTGCCAGAGGGATCAATGCTGGGACCTCAACCATTTACAATCTATATTAATGACTTGGATGAAGGGACCGAGTGTAATGTAGCCAAATTTGCTGATGAAACAAAGATAGGTGGGATAGCAAGTTGTGAAGTGGACACAAAGGGCTGGATTTTCATTGAGGAGTCGGGTAGGAGGCGGGACTACAACTATCGGGGTTGTAGTCCCGTCTCCATCGAGCTCCAGCCAACCCACACGATTTTGACTTGATTGACCTTGTTGAGCCCACCCAGCAGGCTCAGCAGGCCAATTAAGGGCCACCCGGCAACAGGTGACGTCACAAATTGATATTTCATCTGTCAAGACCTTTTGACAGATGAAATATCAGCGTTTCACAGCTGTTTGAAGCTGTCAAACACTGACAATCTGTACTCTAAGTTAATTCCTTCCTATCAGGATGATTTAGAGATCTCTCCGGAACAGAAAGCTGAATGCTGCAATTTTTGACAGCTCGCAGTCATTCTGCTTTCTGTGCCGGTGAGATGAGGGACTCCCGAGACCTGAAGGAAGGAAGGCTGTAAAGGTAAGTAAAGGTTAGTAGAACTTCTTTAAACACTTTACACACACCAAACACACTTACCTTTGCACTCATGCACCCATCACTCACCTGAACACCGGACATCTCGACCCCTCCAAGCCCTTCATCCCGACGGCCCACCTCGCTAACTTGGTGTGGTTTGGAGCCATTGGGAATCCCACACTTCAACATTAAAAATAGGGATTAGGCTAAAAACTGCCTGTTAACTGGCAGTTAATTGGCACTAATCCCCTTCCCACCTCAGGGAGGGGGGTCCCAGTGCGGGGCGGGTACCCACCTCCTTTGAAACTGGCATGGAGGTGGGTTGGGTGAGGGATGGGTTCGGGACCCCCGATTTCGTGATTTTAACCCCCCACACGCCTCCAATCCCGCCTCCACAGCCCAATGAAAATCCTGCCCAAAGAATCTGCAAAGGGATATAGACAGACTAAGTGAGTGGGCAAATATTTGGCAGATGGAGTATAATGTGGGAAAGTGTGAGGTTATCTACTTTGGTAAGAAAAATAACAAATTATTATTTAAATGGAGAGAGATTACAAAATGCTGCAGTACAGAGGGACCTGGGGGTCCTTGTGCATGAAACACAAAAAGTTAGCATGCAGGTACAGCAAATAATCAGGAAGGCAAATGGAATGTTGGCCTTTATTGCAAGGGGGCTGGAGTATAAAAGCAGGGAAGTCCTGCTGCAACTGTACAGGGTATTGTTGAGACCACACCTGGAGTACAGTGTACAGTTTTGGTCTCCTTATTTAGGAAGGGACATACTTGCATTGGAGGCAGTTCAGAGAAGGTTCACGAGGTTGATTCCTGAGATGAAGGGGTTGACTTATGAAGAAAGGTTGAGCAGGTTGGGCCTATACTCACTGGAATTTAGAAGAATGAGAGGTGATCTTATTGAAACATACAAGATACCGAGGGGGCTCGGCAAGATGCAGAGAGGATGTTTCCCCTCATGGGGGAATCTAGAACTAGGGGGCATAGTTTCAGAATAAGGGGTTGCCCATTTAAAACTGAGATGAGGAGAGACAGAGGAAAGGGAAACAAGGATAAAAGCAAAAGACAGGAAGGAGAAAAATGAAAGTGGCAGGCAGAGAAATCAAGGGCTAGATTTTCAGTTGCTTGCGCCAGCAGTTAGCGCCTTAAGAGAAGTGATTTTCGGGCGCTATGCGTGTAGCGCCCGGGCGCTATGCGTGTAGCGCCCGGGCGCAGCGCAGTTTGCGCCCCGCCCCAAATTAAGTTGCCCGTTAGCGCCGGCGCAAAGTTTAGCGGCCGCCCGGATGCGCGCGCAGAAAATGACGTCACATCCTCGTGCAACGCCCTTTGGCCGCCCCGAATACAAACTTCAGTCGGACCGCCCGATTGTGCGGCTGCCGTCCAGTGCGTTTGTAAAATGGAACGCAACACACCCTGGGGAGCGCAAATTAAAGGGCCCTCCTGCACTATAATGGAAGGAACCAGTGTGTTCTGAATGGTGTATTTATGTCCTCCTCCTCCTCCTCCTCCTCCTCCTCCTCCTCCTCGTCGTCGTCGTCGTCGTCGTCTTTTCCCCCCCAGACTCTGCCTTTGCAAAAAACACATGTACCCGTCCCCTTTAAGAGCTCACTGGCACCAGAGTGTCTGCCGTGCGCTGCGCCCGAGCTCGGGTGTTGCGCTCTGCACCGCCGGCTTAGCGCCTAAAGATAGTAGTGGAACGCCTCTTTTAGCGCTCCACCAACCTCTTAGGGCGAAGCCACTGAATTTCCGGCAACGGGGCGCTACTTTGGGGCGGGCGCTAACTTCGGGCGGGCGCTAAGGTTAGCGCCCCAAAACTGTCTATACTGAAAATCTAGGCCCAAGGGTTTAAATCAAACATGGCCACAGTAAATAATAATTCTAAAAGATCTAAGAGCGTTAAAAAAACAAGCCTGAAGGCTTTGTGTCCTAATGCAAGGAGCATTCGTAATAAGGTGGATGAATTAGCTGCGCAAATAGACGTAAACGAATATGATATGATTGGGATTACGGAAACATGGCTCCAGGGTGGCCAAGGCTGAGAACTCAATATCCCGGGGTATTCAATATTCAGGAAAAATAGGCAAAAAGAAAAAGGAGGTGGGGTAGCATTGCTGGTTAAAGAGGGGATTAACACAATTGAAAGGAAGGATATTAGCTCTGATGATGTGGAATCTGTATGGGTAGAACTGAAAAATACCAAGGGGCAGAAAACATTAGTGGGAGTGGTATATAGACCTCCAAACAGTAATGCGAAGGTCGGGGATGGCATTAAATGGGAAATTGGAGAAGCGCGCAATAAGGGCACAGCAGTTATCATGGGTGACTTTAATCTACACATAGATTGGACTAACCAAATTAGTAACAATACTGTGGTGGAGGAATTCCTGGAGTGTATACGGGATGGTTTCCTGGACCAATATGTCGAGGAACCAACTAGAGATCAGGCCATCTTAGACTGGGTATTATGTAATGAGAAAGGATTAATTAGCAATCTTGTTGTGCGAGGCCCCTTGGGTCAGAGCGATCATAATATGATAGAATTCTTCATTAAGATGGAGGGTGAAATAGTTGACTCAGAGACTAGGGTCCTGAATTTAAATAAAGGGGACTACGATGATATGAGGTGCGAGTTGGTTAGGATTGATTGGGGAATGATACTCAAAGGGTTGACGGTGGATGGGCAATGGCAAATATTCAAAGATCGCATGGATGAACTACAGAATTTGCTCATCCCAGTTTGGCATAAAAATAAAACAAAAAAGGTGACTCAACCGTGGCTAACAAGGGAAATTAGGGGTAGCATAAGATCCAAGGAGAGGACATATAAATTGGCCAGAAAAAGCAGTAAACCTGAGGATTGGGAGCAGTTTAGGATTCAACAAAGGAGGACAAAGGGATTAATTAAGAGGGGGAAAATAGAGTATGAGTGTAAGCTTGCAGGGAACATAAAAACTGACTGTAAAAGCTTTTATAGATATGTGAAGAGAAAAAGATTGGTGAAGTCAAGCGTAGGTCCCTTGCAGTCAGAATCGGGGGAATTTATAATGGGGAACAAAGAAATGGCTAACCAATTAAATACATACTTTGGTTCTGTCTTCACAAAGGAGGACACAAATAACCTCCCAAAGATGTCGGGGAACATAGGGTCTAATGACAGGGAGGAACTGATAGAAATCAGTATTTGTAGGGAAATGGTGTTAGGGAAATTGATGGGATTGAGGGACGATAAATCCCCAGGGCCTGATAATCTACATCCTAGGGTACTTAAGGAAGTGGCCCTAGAAATAGTAGATGCATTGCGGGTCATTTTCCAAAATTCAATAGACTCTGGAACAGTACCCATGGATTGGAGGGTAGCTAATGTTACCCCGCTGTTCAAAAAGGTGGTAGAGAGAAAACGGGGAATTACAGACCGGTAAGCCTGACATCGGTAGTGGGGAAAATGCTAGAGTCCATTATAAAAGATGTAATAGCAGGGCACTTGGAGAGCTGAGCCCAAGATCAGATCAGCCATGATCTCATTAAATGGCGGAGCAGGCTCGAGGGCCCAAGTGGCCTATTCCTGCTCGTATTTCTTATGTTCTTATGTTTGATAAGTGATTGGTGCAGTCAAAGTGTGCTTTCCTGGACCTGGGTTTAAACTATACTGTTGGGGCATTCAGGAAGTAGCTTAACTCTGTATCTAACCAGTGCAATACCTGACCTGTAAGCGTGTGAAAAGCTCAATTCCTCAATATATCCCTGCCATTGATGAACACAAATTCACAGAATATTTTAGATATTTGGTCTGGAAAAAGGGAGTACTTTTCCTACTCGGTAGCAGATAGAATTCCTGCCGTACAGTCTAACATCTGGATCAGACGGAAGCTGCCTGTCATTATCCCAGAGCTCTAAGCAAGGATCGGGAAATCAATGCAATTGCGACTTCCACACAACTGAGATGTTGCACAAAGCGTTCTGCTCCTGTGCCACCAACACAGCTTGTCCTGCTATCAAATTCTGGATCCTTTGCTCTGTTGGATATACAATGTACCCAGATTACAGTCGGGTTTGTTTAATTTGTTCCTGGGATGTGGGTGTCTCTGGCAAGCCCTGCATTTATTGCCCATCCCTAATTGCCCTTGAGAAGGTGGTAGTGAGCCACCTTCTTGAACCGCTGCAGTCCGTGTGGTGAATGGCCTCACGCAGTGCTGTTAGGGAGGGAGTTCCAGGATTTTGACCCAGCGACGATGAAGGAACGGCCGATATATTTCCAAGTCAGGATGGTGTGTGACTTGGAAGGGAACTTGCAGCTGATGTTGTTCCCATGTGCCTGTTGCCTTTGTCCTTCTAGGAAGAGAGTGTTTGAAGACCAGGACCTCAAACCCGGCAATAAGCTCATGGTCTACAGAGCAGCAGTGATACCTGCCCTGCTGTATGCCTCAGAGACATGGACCATGTACAGCAGGCACGTCAAATGCTGCCTCTGCAAGATCCTGCAAATCCATTGGCAGGATAGGCGCACCAACGTCAGTGTTCTTGCTCAGGCCAACATCCCCAGCATCGAAGCTTTGACCACGCTCAATCAGCTCCGATGGACAGGTCACATTGTCCGCATGCCCGATACGAGACTCCCAAAACAAGCACTCTACTCGGAGCTCCGGCACGGTAAGAGAGCCCCAGGTGGGCAGAGGAAACGCTTCGAGGACACCCTCAAAGCCTCCTTGAAAAAGTGTAACATCCCCACTGACACCTGGGAATCCCTGGCCCAAGACCGCACGAAGTGGAGGAGAAGCATCCAGGAAGGCGCCGAACACCTCGAGTCTCTTCGCCGGGAGCAAGCGGAAGCCAAGCGCAGGCAGCGCAAGGAGCGCACATCAACCCAAGCACCCCACCCACCCGCCCCTTCAACCACCGTCTGCCCCACCTGTGACAGAGACTGTAGGTCCCGCATTGGACTAATCAGTCACATGCGAACTCATTTTTAATGTGGAAGCAAGCCATCCTCGGTTCCGAGGGACTGCCTAAGAAGAAGAAGAAGGTGGTAGAGGTTGTGGGTTTGGGAGGTGCTGTCGAAGAAGCCTTGGGGAGTTGCTGCAGTGCATCTTGTAGATGGTACACACTGCAGCCATGGTGCGCCAGTGGTGGAGGTAGTGAATGTTTAAGGTGGTGGCTGGGGTGCCAATCAAGCGGGCTGCTTTGTCCTGGATGGTGTTGAGCTTCGAGTGTTGTTGGAGCTGCACACATCCAGACAAGTGGCGAGGATTCCATCACACTCCTGACTTGTGCCTTGTAGATGGTGGAAAGGCTTTGGGGAATCAGGAGGTGAAACACTTGTGAGACACAGGGGGGGAGAAATTGAGTATAGCCCCGTTTGGGGTGCCAGCCTCGCCAGGGTGCTAGAAGTAGTGCCCCGGAAACATTCGCGCCCCCGCACCGGAAATTGAGTTGTTGCGCCCCAAAGGGAAGCGCGGCGCTACTGGAGGTGCCCCGCATCCCTCTTGGGGCGCTGCGAGTGACTATCGTGGCGCTACGTGCCGCAGCGCCACACGCTGCGGCGCGTCGCGCTGTGGTATTGCAGGTCTTCCTCCCCTTCTTAAAGGGGAGGGGCCTTGTGCAGCGCAATCTGGGGCCCAGCTGGGCCCCCGAGGATCGGGAGTGCAGGCAAAAGAGCCCAGCACCGAGGAGAAGTGCTGGGCTCTTGGAGTGCAGCCAGCACTCCGCGGGGGGGGGTTCAGGAGGCCGGGGACGGGAGCGCAGGCAGGTGCTGGCAGGCGGCCAACAACAAAAATGGCCGCCCCGCACCTCGCCTTTAACTTGCGCCTCCCCGGCCACAGGTAGGCCCCCTTGAACCGGTCGGACATAGCGTCCGGCGGTAAATCAGGGGGCGCTGCCAAATATCGCGGCCAGGACGTCATCAGCAATGGCGCAGTGCTAACGGTTAGCGCCTCCACTAACGTCCCGCGGAATTTAGCGGGAGGCGTGGGCAGTGCCGCGTCCGGGCGCCAGTTGCCTTGCGACCCACTTAGCGCCCTCTTAAGGCGCTAACGGGTGGCGCAACCTACTGAATTTCTCCCCCAGGGTGTCGCAGGTGCTGCCACTGAGGCACACACAAGTCATACAGCAACAGGTGTAAGTGAATTGTGATAAAAACAGAAAATGCTGGAAATACTCAACAGGTCAGGCGACACCTGTGGAGAGAGAAACAGAGTTAGCGCTTCAGGTCGATGACCTCTCGTCAGAACTGGAAAATGTTGGAGATGTGACAGGTTTTACGGAAGTGCAGAGGCAGGGAAAGGGCTGAGTAGTCCTAGCATTTTCTGTTTGGATTTCAGATCTCCAGCATCCGCAGCATTTTGTTTTTGTATAAGTGAATTGTGTCTCTTTTACCCGGGGTATATTCTTTAAATAAAGTAACTGACATTGAAGCAGGCCTTACAGTCTCTGACATAACCGAATCATTCTTTTTCACCCAACAAATTGAAACTAGTCAGATCAACTAAACCTCTCATTGGTTTTGCCAGCAGGTGGTAGAAGCTGATCAACAGCAGAGAGCCTGTCCATGTATTTGTAACTCCGAACACAAATCAGTCCTAGCAATTGTTGCCCAGGTATTTTATTCTTGTTGAAACATGTTTTTTTTTTCCTGCATTTCAATTCAATTTTGCTGTCAGCCTGAAGTCATGAAGCAATTAGGAACGAAAGACCTGCATTTATAGAACGCCTGACCTCGTCTTTCATACGCGTCTCTAAGCGCTTCACATACAATCAATTACTTTGAAAAGCAGTGACTATTGTTACGTAGGCAGCGTTACGATTGAATGTTAAGGACAAGCTAGGACATTAGTTCTGGTATCATCCTAAGCCGCCCGGCGAGAATGGAGTGGGTTCAGGTCGGCTGCCATTTCTTGCACCCCGCCCAATTTTATGCTCCATTCACTTCAGTAGAGTGCAATATTGGGCGGGGTGTGAATCCGGCTTCCGACATGAACCCACCCCGTTCCCGCTGGGTGGGTGGTCAGGTTAGACGTGGGACATAAGAACATAAGAAATAGGAGCAGGAAATAGGCCACTTGGCCCCTCGAGCCTGCTCCGCCATTCAATAAGATCATGGCTGATCTTGGGCTCAAAGCCACATCCCTGCCCGCTCCCCATAGTCCTTCACTCCCTTATCTTGCAAAAAATCTGTCTATCTCCACCTTAAATGTATTTAATGACCCAGCATCCACGGCTCTCTGGGGCAGAGGATTCCACAGATTTACGACCCTCTGAGAGAAGAAATTCCTCCTCATCTCAGTTCTAAAAGGGCGACCCTTTTATTCTGGAACTATGCCCCCAAGTTCTAGATTTCCCCACGAGGGGGAAACATCCTCTCTGCATCTACCCTGTCGAGCCCCCTCAGTATCTGAGGACTGTTGTATTGGTTGTGATTCTTTTCCCCTTGCTTACTACAGGAATCCAACAAAATTATTGTTAAGTAATAAAAGCCGTATGCGTTTATTGACACAAGTCTTCCTCTCCCCCATCGTCAGACAAGTACTTTAATTTAATTGCACAAAGGAGTGCTGCTCCTATGCCACCGGCACAGCTTGTCCTGTTATCAAACACTGGCTCCTTTGGTGGAGGTTACACTCCAAGGGGCTTAAAAAAAAACTGACAGAATCGAATCTACCGCAGTTTTAAATGAAGGCTAAAAACCTGTTTTATTTTATGCAACTGATTTGACTTCAAATAATTTTCTGTGCCATTTAACTGATGACAGGACCAATTCACAATCACATTATCAGCCCGCATTGGACTAATGAACTGTCAAGTGTCTTAAAAACCTTCCCCTTCTCTACATTTACTTCAAGTGTTGCAGACTACAACCTCAACGAGTGGAACAAGAATTTCTTGTGCGTGAATAACCTCTCGCCAAAAGCAAGCTCAGATCTGGGTACAGGAACCTCTCGTTTAAATGGCTCCTAAATATCCGGAATTCTCTATTAACCGGCAAAATTCATACTCCGAAAACAACACCTCAATAACCGGCAATGTTGCCGAGTCCGAGTCTCCCGCGGTGGCCGAGTTAGTCAGTGGGGGTAGTTCTCCAAACTGCCACTACTCGGCTTCTTGGCGCTGGCGGAAGTCCGAACACCTCAATAACAGGAGTCTGACTCTTTGTTTGTTAAAAATAGCCTTGGTAGATAACCCTCTCCGTCAACCGGAATTTTTAATCAACCGGCACCATCCCGGTCCCGGCGGTGCCGGATACCAAAGAGTTTTCTGTATTTAGGCAACACTGTTCATTTTTTTTACTATAAAAAACCATTCTTTGACACACTTAATTTTGAGGTTACTTCACATAATCAGAAAAAACAATCAATCCAGACTGACTTGCCTTTCAGTGCATTCCCACAAATCCAGACCAGGCCCCAAGGTTTAACTCCATCCCTCTTCACTCGTGGGCCTACCTACTTGGGAGCCCCTGGAACCAGCCTCCCCACAAACACCAATCCAACCACTGTTATTGCTCAGTAGCTCTATTCACCCATCTGTACAAATATGAAATTGGTATAAATAACTGGCAGCTTATTTTTGCGGGATCTATCCTCTTAAAATACAGAGGGAGGTGAATTGGATCAATTCTGGATTAATTCTCAAACCACCCAATTTGAGTCATTTGCAGATTCAGAAAAATAATTTCTCTGACTGTGCTGCCCTTGATGCGAGTTTTAAGAACATAAGAAATAGGAGCAGGAGTAGGCCGTAAGGCCCCTCGAGCCTGTTCCCCCATTCAATAAGATCATGGTTGATCTTACCTAAGAAAGGATATACTTGCCATAGAGGGAGTGCAGCAAAGGTTCACCAGACTGATTCCTGGGATGGCAGGACTGTTGTATGAGGAGAAATTGGGTCAACTAGGCCTGTATTCACTAGAGTTTAGAAGAATGAGAGGGGATCTCACTGAAACGTATAAAATTCTGACAAATCTAGACAGACTGGATACAGGAAGGATGTTTCCCCTGGCTGGGGCTCTAGAACGAGGGGTCACAGTCTCAGGATATGGGGTAGGACATTTGAGACTGAGATGAGGAGAAATTTCTTCACTCAGAGGGTGGTGAACCTGTGGAATTCTCTACCACAGACAGCTGTGGAGGCCAAGTCACTGAATATATTTAAGAAGGAGACAGATAGATTTCTAGACACAAAAGGCATCAAGGGGTATGGGGAGAGAGCGGGAATATGGTATTGAGATAGAGGATCAGCCATGATCATATTGAATGGCGGAGCAGGCTCGAAGGGCCGAATGGTCTACTCCTGCTCCTATTTTTCGATGTTTCTATGTTTCTACCTCAACTCCACTTTCCCACCCGATCTCCATATCCCTTGATTCCTTTCCATGGTGTTGAAAAAAGTTTTGCTATTGTTAAGATAGACTTGGACAAGAGGCTACCATCCAGGTCCTTTGGTGCGTGCGTGTGCGCGAGAGTGTATGAAATTGTGCGTGTCTGTGCGTGTCTTCACGGGGACAGGACCTCAGAATTCAAAGCCACTTGACAAAGTAAAGGCTGATTCAGTCGAAACATTGAAAAGGAAATCAGCGTATATTCGACTTAGCAAAGAAAAGGGGGGTTTGAGGCCGGGGAGGACAAAAAATGGCCAGTGAAAATCTTGGAGTTAGATGATAGGATGAGTTGTATATTTTTATGAAGCTAAAAATGTGAAGAAAATAGCATTGTCAGCTGAGTACAACTAGGCATTCAGATGCTTGAAATTATTTTCCTACCCCCAGGTACTTTTTAATCTGAATCTCTCATGAAATATTCACCTCCCTGTTTAAACTCTACCTTTGTACACCTGCCAGATGGCACTGTGATGCATCAGAATGGAATAAAATAGAATCTTTTATTCTTTAACCTCTTCACTAGTTGAATGACTTTGTTAGTGTTTTAGAGTCGCAAAATTCTTTTTTTAAATGAAAAACAAGAAAATTCTTATTTTTTTCTGCAATTAACGCACTGCTGGCAAAGATCACGGGAATGCAAAGTTTTGCCTCGTGGGGTTTAGTTAGCGTGCTGTTTATTCTGGGGCAAAAAAAACAGGCATTTCTCTTTAAAAGAGGAGTTTCTGAATCATGTATAATACCTCGTGCCTCATCCTCCATGTAGGGTATATCAACCAGAAAGAAAATTGGGCCTCCGTCACTGCTAATTACAACTAGAATTCTGAGCTGGAAATCTGTGATCCATTTTTCTTTCCATCCCGGAGTGTCACCCTTTGATGTGATCTTTGAATTCCATCGGATATACAGCACAGAAACAGACCATTCGGCCCAACCAGCCCATGCCGGCGTCTATGCTCCACTCGGGCCTCCTCCCGTCTTTCCTCATCTAACTCTATCAGCATAACCCTCTGTTCCCTTCTCCCTCATATGCTTGTCCAGCCTCCCCTTAAATGCATCGATACCATTCGCTTCAACCACTCCCCATGGTAGCGAGTTCCACATTCTCACCACCCTCTGGGTAAAGAAGTTTCTTCTGAATTCCCTGAAGAAATAAACTGGTTGCAAGGTCAGAATTGCAATTCAGCTGATCTATGATGAGTCTTAAGCTACTGAAATAAAACATGCTTGCTTATCATTTTCAGTGACTAACAATGCTCCTTCCTATCACTCCATCCAAATTGTACATTCGCCTCATTTTAAAATGGCTTTCTCCCCATTTATCAGCTTGGCTCAGAGGTAGCACTCCTGCCTCTGAGTTAGAAAGTTGTTCAATCAAGCCCCACTCTAGGACTCGGCCCCATAAGATAGATGGAGATGCCAGGGTAACACTGGAGGAGTACCGCATTGTTGCAAGTGCTGTCTTATGGATGAGACATTAACCCAAGTCGCTGGTGACGTAATAAAACTCACTACGCACTTGGTTCGAGTATAAAGCAAGGCTTTAATCAACTTATTTCAGAACATGGAGGTCTAGTTGTATCCACTAGCTCCTTGTCTTACAAAATGTCCCTGGAAAGCTGGGGCCAACGCCCGAGTATTTATACTCCTTGGACGGCGCCACCAGCTGGCCGTCCAGTGTTATTTCATAGGTAGTTTCTCGATGATGAGATTTATGACAGCCGGTAGCCTCTTTTAGAAGGATGTTAAAGATGCCACTATTTGAAGAAGAGCAGGCAGCTCTCCTGGCGTCCTGACTAACATTCCTTTCTCAGCTAACGCCACCATAAACTGGTCAGTCACTCATTGCTCTTCGTGGTGAGTTGCTGACGTAAGAAAACTCACTAAGCACTTGGTTGAGTATAAAACAAGGCTTTAATCAACTGTTTCACAACCATGAGATTCTAGTTACATCACTAGTTCCTGGTTACAAAAACGTCCTGGGCAAGCTGGGCCCATGCCCGAGTATTTATACTCCTTGGATGGCGCCACCAGCTGGCCGCCCAGTGTTATTTCATGAGTCATTTCTTCATGAATGATAAGATTCATGACAGTTGCTATATGCAAAATAGCTGGTGCGCTTGTCTATGTAACAATCTCTATGCATTTCATTCCATGTAAACCATTTTAAGATGTGCTCTATATAAATGCAAGTATTTATACTTTACTTTGGCTTCCACCCTCCTGTGCTACTCAACCACTTCCTCATCAAGAGAGGGTGGGCAACATGCTCCCAGGGGTCTGGGAATGCTATTGTGTAACCAGTGTCTGTGAAACATAGAATCGATACAGCACAGGAGGCTGCCATTCGGCCCATCATGCCAGTGCCAGCTCTTTGGTAAAGCTATCCAACTAGTCCCACTCACCCGCTCTTTCCCCATAGCAATGCAAATTTTTCCCTTCAAGTATTTATCCAATTTATTCATGGAATACTAGCAATGGGATGACACCTGAAGAAGTGAGCAACAGCTACTTTGACAAGATGACCGAGATCAGGATATCTCAATGCGGGGAGGGAGCACCATATGTCGCAGAAGGTTGAAGCACCAATACCCCCCATTACCGTGCCATCTTTCATTACAGTATGTTTGTATATTACTGCATCAACATTAAATGGATCAGAAATGATAAGGACATACCAACCTACAGAGCAATTATATTGCCTCTCCCCACCCGCCCCTAACAGTCCCAGATACTATGACACTTCTCCATCCTCCTATTAACTTAAAATTCAATCTTTCCAATTGTTGTGTCAGCCGATGTCTGGAGACACAACAGCTTCTTTATAGTTAAATGTGATACCTTTTGTTCAACTGACTGTTGGATGATAATAGTTTTCATGAGCTTTCAAGATCACAGATTCTTTCATCAGCTAAGAAATGAAGAGTAGTGGTGTTGTTGCAATTTGAAAAGTGATAACATTTTTTCAACTGCAAACACTCATAGAATAAAGCAAGCTGTCCAATCTCAGAGGGAAGAAAGTTGTCAATGTTCAATATTCCTTGACTTAAATTGTGCTTCAAGACCGAAACAAAAATCTGACTATGTGGGGTTGGGTAAGTTGAAGGTGTAAAAGGCCTTTTATCATTTCTGACACTGACAGAAATTATTGAGACATCTACTGCCCAGGCTATGCCAACCATCTTGACCAAAGAGAGTGTGTGATAGAGAGCAAAATGCAATGAAAGGAACAAGGTAGGTCAGTTAAGTAACAATTTATAATGCATCCTCTCATGCACCCATTAATAATCTCCATGCTGTCTGATTAACTAACTCGGTTCATTACAGGTTTCTGTTGAATAACATCCCCTTGCAAGCTCCCATTGACTAACTTGTCGCCGTCCCTGCCTCAGCTCATCTGCTGCTTAAACCATCATCCTTACCTTTGTTACCTCTAGACTCGACTATTCCAATTCTCTCCTGGCCTGTCTCCCATCTTGCACCTTCCGTAAACGTGAACTCATCCAAAACTCTGCTGCCTGTGTCCTAACTTGCACCAAGTCCCGTTCACCCATCACCCCTGTGCTCGCTGACCTACATTGGCTCCCGGTCCAGCAATGCCTCGATTTTAAAATTCTCACCCTTGTTTTCAAATCCGTCCGTGGCCTCGCCCCTCCCTATCTCTGCAACCTCCTTCAGCCCCACAACCCCCCCGAGATATCTGTGCTGCTCCAATTCTGGCCTCTTGCGCATCCCCAATTTTAATTGCTCCACCATTGGCAGACATGCCTTCAGCTGCCAAGGCCCTAAGCTCTGGAATTTCCTCCCTAAACCTCTCTACCTTTGTACCTCTCTCTCCTCCTTTAAGACTCTACTTAGAACCTACATCTTTGACCAAGCTTTTGGTCACCTGTCCTGATAATTCCTTATGTGGCTCGGAACCAAATTTTCTTTGATAACACTCCTGTGAAACACCTTAGGATGTTTTACTACGTTAAATGTGCTATATAAATCAAGTTGTTGTTGTTCTTGTCCCCTCATGTGTGATGTTGATGAACCCATCCCCTCATATGACCAAAAAAGATATATGCTCACCAAGCCAGACCCATCAACATTTCTGCCCAAAAAATCAATAGAAACGAATGTCTAAAAGGCACTAAAATACTAACCACAATGTGACCAGAGAGGTGATAAAAGATTTTTTCAGAAAGAAAACCATTATCTTCCTTTTCCCTTGAGCTAGGTGTTCCCACACCAGATATGCACCCAGTTGAGAGGGTGGACATCTGGCTTCTTACCAGGTCACTGCTAACCTTCGTGTAAAAATAGTTTCTAGGGAAAGTGGTCTGGGGGTGACCTTCCTTCCCAATTTTCCTCCCTGTACTTTGGGGAATTATCAGTTCCTTGCTGAATGCTCTCCCACAGTGACGTGGGCCGAAATTGGTAACCCAGTGAGTTAGGGATGATGGACGTTACACCATGTCTTACCACGCCCTAACACCACATGCTGCTGATCCAACACGTCGAGCCATTGCTCTTTGGCTGAGCTGACTGGTGAAAGAAACAACTGAATTCTCTTATAGATGCAATCCACCCCAACTGCTTCACACATAATTAATTGTCAGCTTTCCCAATGCAATTGCCACAGAGATGGTGACACAACTGGTGGTGGGGTGTAACCAAACTATGACAATACGTGCGCGGGATATTATCATGCCATGGGAAGTGACGTAATAAAACTCACTACACACTTAGCTTGAGCATAAAGCAAGGCTTTAATCAACTTGTTTCAGAACATGGAGGTCTAGTTGTATTTCACTAGCTCCTTGTCTTACAAAATGTCCCTGGAAAGCTGGGGCCCACGCCCGAGTATTTATACTCCTTGGACGGCGCCACCAGCTGGCCGTCCAGCGTTATTTCATAAGTAGTTTCTTGATGAGATTTATAACAGGAAGCAAAGAGCAAAACCTCGAAAGTGACCTGGTATTCTGCTCCCAGGCAGACAGAAAGCGAGGCATGACCTTTCAACCTTTAACCTTGTTTAATCTCCGGCACTGTGGTTTGCATTCGGGATCTCAGCTTTGAAATGGAACTGCCAACCTACAGATGCGGACATGAAAGTTAACCAATAGCTGCCAATATTTCTTGAAGAGGTCTAAATAAGATCTCAGGATATATGCAACTATTTCCATTGCTCTGGTTTCTCAGGTGACTTTCAGCTACCACGGTGACTCTTTAAAATCAGCTTTCCATCTTGCATTTTCTAGCCATTCCCACTGAGGTATTAATCAGGCACTTTTTCACATCATCCAGCATGTCCTCCTATGATACTCCCCAACATAGAATGATGCAGATCTGTGGAGGTTTGCATCTGAGCAATCTGATGTATCTTTCTGCATTTTATTCCAGGTTTTGAAAATCTGTTACATTTATTGGCATTTTTTTCCCCTGAATGATTAAATGTAGCTATAGGCTCAAAGTGCAATGAAGGAAGTCTTGTACTTACAGCATATTTTACCACATCTCCCAGAAACATCTCAAATTGCTTCACATTCAATGAATTGCTTTGAAATGCAGCAACTACGTTTTACATGCAGCAAGATCCCGCAAAACAGCTGTGAGCTTGAATGACCAGTTAATCTGTTTTTGGTGGTGTTGGTTGAGGAAGGAATGGTGGCCAGGATACCAGGAAGAACTCTCCTTCTACCAATAGCACCATGGGAGCTTTATCGCCCTCTGAACAGACACACGGGACCTCGGTTTAACGTCTCCTCTGCAGGATGGGACCCCGAGCAGTGCAGTCAGCTCTTATTACTGCACTGGAATATCAGATTAGATCACGTGCCCTAATGCTGGAGTAAGCCTTGAATCCACAACCTTCTGCGTTTGAGGCAAGACTACTTACTTCCAATGTGCCAAGCCGACACTCGTAAGAGAAATCCTAGACTAAGTATAACTTGCCCACCAAGCCACTGACCTAGGGGGTCCAAGCAGTATAACCCACAAGAGATACAATAAGCCTGAATTTGCCCCACTGCAAATTGGTATGTTGTGCTGTGGGATGAGAGGCATGCTTTCTCCCATTCCTCCTCCTCCAGGAATGCTCAGAAGTCCATGATTGTCCCTGATTCGATTATGGTATAAGGGGGAGGCTGTTAAAACAAAACGTGTCTTACTTTAATCACTCTCCACGAAGGCTGAAGGGCTCAGCCCCATGCAGGGGCTATGACGTCATCACGCAACCGACGTCATGACGTCATCACGCTACCGACACTCTTAAAGGGACCCTGCACCGATAACCCAACCCAGCATGTACATATCACAACATTGCTATACATAGTGAATTGTGTTTAGATACATATAACAGCATTGGTTATACATTGTGTTATTGTCCCTATGTGGTTTCCGCCACATACGTCCCCCCAGAATTCACTAGCACTGGCAAGGTCAGTCGCTGGGGGGGTGGCGGATCACACGGCTGGAACGGCTCCTCAGTTCCGGGGCGGGGACCGGGAGGTTCGTCGGAGAGACCTCGGGCGCTCGGTGGTGGACTGAGGGTGCGGAAACCGGAGGTCGGCCCCGCCTCACAATCACAGATCACAGAAACCCCACAGTGTAGATAGAGGCCATTTCAGCCCATCGAGCCTGCACCGACACATATCCCACCCGATCCCCGTAACCCCTACACCAACACATATCCCACCCTATCCCCGTAACCCCACGTATTTAATCCCCCTAACACTAAGGGTCAATTTATCATAGCCAATCAACCTAACCCGCACATCTTTGGACTGTGGGAGGAAACCGGAGCACCCGGAGAAAACCCACGCAAACACGGGGAGAATGTGCAAACTCCACACAGACAGTCGCCCGAGGCCGGATTCGAACCCGGGTCTCTGGCGCTGTGAGGCAACAGTGCTAACCACTATGCCACCGTGCTGCCTCGAGGGCTGTGCCAACTCAACGGGTCAGTCCAGGTCCAGGTGGGCCGGCTTAAGACGGTCCACGGAAATGTAGTCCGGCTTACCACCGACAGCCACTATGAAGGTCTTGTCCCCGGTTTCCAGGGCGTGGAATGGTCCCTCGTAGGGTGGCTGAAGAGGTCCCCGGTGGGCGTCGTGGCGGACGAAAACGTACTCCGCCGCATGAAGGTCGAGCGGAACGTGGGACTGCGGGAGGCCGTGCTGCGACGTGGGCACCAGCGCGAAAACCTTGGCATTGTCCAGAAGGTCGGACCGCTGACAGGCTGCGGACCAAGGTTCAGTTGCGTTGGGGACAAAATCCCCGGGAACCCGTAGCGGCTGGCTGTAGACGAGCTCGGCGGACGAGGACTGGAGGTCCTCCTTGGGCGCAGTCCTGAGTCCCAGCATGACCCACGGGAGTCTGTCGATCCAGCTGTTGTCCCGGAGGCTGGCCCGGAGCGCGGCCTTCATGGAGTGATGAAACCATTCGCACAGCCCGTTAGCCTGAGGGTGGTATGCTGTGGTGTGGTGGAGTCTCAACCCGAGGCCTTGGGCGACAGCGTTCCATAGCTCTGACGTGAACTGGGGGCCCCGGTCGGAGGAAATGTCAGATGGGGCGCCGAACCGGGCGACCCAAGTGCTGATGAACGCCCGAGCCACATCGGCAGCCGTCGTTGAAGACAGCGGGATGGCTTCCGGCCATCGGGTGGTTCTGTCGACCATTGTGAGGAGGTGGGTGAACCTGCGGGAGGGCGGCAGGGGCCCCACCAGGTCCACGTCAACTTGGTCGAACCGCCTCTCGGGCACCGCGAAAGGCACCAACGGGGCCTTAGTATGGCGATGTACTTTCGAGCGTTGGCATACCACACAGGTGCTGGCCCAGTCACGCACGTCTTTCCTGAACCCGTGCTAGACAAACTTAGCCACCACCAGCTTCTGTGACGGCTTCCTGCCCGGGTGGGAAAGATTATGGACGGCGTCGAAAACTTGCCGTCTCCACCCTTCGGGCATGACAGGACGTGGCTGCCCAACGGAGACGTCGCACAGGAGTATGGTGCCGGCAACGTCGAACGCGACGTCCGCCAGTTGAAGGCCCGTGACCGCCGTCCTGTAGGCCTGGACGTCCGGGTTGGAGGCCTGGTCGGCCGCCATGCGGGTGTAGTCGATGCCGAGGTGTACGGCGCTGGCAACGGCTCGGGAGAGGCAGTCGGCGACGGGGTTGTCTTTCCGAGCCACATGCTGGATGTCCGTTGTAAACTTCGAGATGAAGGCCAACTGGCGTTGCTGACGGGCCGACCACAGCTCAGAGGCTTTGGCCATGATGAAGGTCAACGGCTTGTGGGCCATGAACGCCGTGAATGGGCGGGCCTCCAGCAGGAAGCGGAAGTGTCGGACGGCGAGGTAGAGGCCGAGAAGCTCGCGATCAAAGGTGCTGTACTTCCGCTCGTTGGGGCGGAGCTGCCGGCTGAAGGTGGCGAGCGGCTGCTAGGTGCCGTTGACCCACTGTTCGTGGACGGCGCCGACCGCATAGTCTGAGGCGTCGGTGGTGAGAGCGATCGCGCATGGTCGCGTTAGCCAGGGCCCTTTTCGTGTCCGCGAAAGAACTGGCCATCTCATCAGACCAGTCGACGGCGAGTTTGTCGGGCTTGCCTTTGAGGGCCTCGTAAAGGGGCCGCATAAGCTGGGCTGCTCGGGGGACGAAACAATGGTAAAAGTTCACCGTGCCCAAAAACTCCTGCAGGGCCATCACGGTGAGGGGTCGCGGGAAGTCCATCACGGCCTCCACTTTCGATGGCAGTGGCACCGCCCCGTCCTTCGTGATGCGGTGACCGAGAAAATCGATTGAGGACAGCCCGAACTGGCACTTGGCTGGGTTGACGATTAGGCCGTGTTGGCTGAGTCGTTCGAAGAGAGTCCGGAGGTAGGACACATGTTCCATCCTGGAGGCGCTGGTGATGAGGATGTCGTCCAGATATACGAACAGGAATGTCAGGTCCCGTAACACGGTGTCCATTAGGCGTTGAAAAGCCTGTGCTGCGTTTTTGAGGCCGAATGGCATGCGGAGAAATTCGAATAACCCGAACGGGGTGATCACCGCGGTTTTCGGGATGTCCTGCGGCCGGACAGGGACCTGGTGGTAACCCCGGACGAGGTCCACTTTCGAGAATACCACTTTCCCGGCCAGGGGGGCGGAAAAGTCCTGGATGTGTGGAATCGGATAGCAGTCGGGGATCGTCGCGTCGTTGAGGCGCCGGTAATCTCCGCACGGGCGCCACCCGCCGCCTGGTTTTGGGGCGATGTGGAGGGGCGAAGCCCATGGACTGTTCGACCGGCGGATGATGCCGAGGCGCTTCATGGTGTCGAACTCGGCTTTGGCGATGGCGAGCTTCCCCGGGTCGAGGCGCCGAGCGCGGGCGTACCGGTGGTTGACATGTGGTGTTCTACCCCGTGTTTGGTGGCGGCAGACGAGAACGTGGGCTTCGTGAGGTCCGGGAACTGGGTGAGGAGGTGGGAAAACTCATCGGAGGCCGAGAGTGCGCTGGACAACTGCGTTGTGCTGGACCCGCTGAGGGAACATGGGAGCGAGCTGAAGGTTTCCGCGTTGATGAGATGTCGGTTCTTGACGTCCACCAAAAGGCCATTGGCGCAGAGGAAGTCAGCGCCGAGAAGGAGGATGGACACTTTTGCTGTGACAAAGTCCCAGGTGAACTGCTGCCCGCCAAAACAAAGCGCCACGTTCCATTTCCCGAAGGTGCGGATGGAACTGCCAATGGCAGCTTTGAGGACGGGGCCGTGGTTCCCCCCTTGAATGTCTATGGCTGACGCGGGCAGGACGCTCACCTGGGCGCCCGTGTCGCAAAGGAAACGACGTCCGGAGTCGGTGTCTGTAATAAACAACAAACTGCCTGAATGGCCGACAGCCATGGCAGCCGACGAGAGGTCTTTAGTTTGTTTCGATGCGGGAAAACTGCACGGGGGCTGACACTTCCTGGCTTTGGGGCCGAACTGCGCATGGTAGAAGCAGAGGCCCGAGGGTTGCCGCCGTTGGGCTGTAACAGTGGGGGCAGGGCTCCACATGGCCACGCAGTACTGTTACCCGGCGGAGAAAAATTTGTCGGCCTCCTTGGCCAGGTCGCTGAAATCGGTAGTGGAAGAGTTGGCTAAAGCCGACCGTACCTGACCTGGCAGCTGTTGAAGGAACAGTTCCTTGAAGAGGAAGCATGGTGTGTGTGTGTGCCCAGGAGGGCTAGCATGTGGTCCATCAGCTCCGAGGGCTTGGAGTCGCCAAGCCCGGGTAGAGAGAGAAGCCGGCGTGCGCGTTCAGCTTCGGTGAGTCCGAAAGTTTGTAAGAGGTGCACCTTCAGTGTATCGTATTTGTTGAGCTCCGGGGGGTTTTCGAGCAGGTTCACGACTCTGGCCGCGGTGGAGCTGCCGAGAGCGGAGACGACGTAGTAGTACCTCGTGTCGTCCGCGGTGATGTCCCGGATCGCAAATTGAGCCTCGGCCTGGGCGAACCAAGCGGCAGCCTGTTGTTCCCAAAACTCGGGTAATTTGATAGAAACGGCATTCGTCGCCATTACAGATGAGGTCTTTGGAATCGTCCAAAAGAGCAGCGGGGTCACCAATGTTGGGATCAGTAGAAAACAACAGGCTGAGACTTTTCTTTGAGCAGAAACAAAACGTGTCTTACTTTAATCACTCTCTGTGGTAAACCACTTTTATCGTTCACTATCGTTACACTATAGTTATCACTGTTGTATTGTTCTCACTGTTCTCACTGTTGTATCACTATACGAGGTCGCCTCTTGTCGCGCTGTTATACCTGGGCTGACCACCTCCGACTCCGCCCATGGCTCCACCTACCTGCCCAGGTATAAAGGTAGTCGACTGGCTGGTATTCCTCCTTGTTGGACCCGATCACCCACGAGGGTGGGCTCTGTTATTTAGTCAATAAAAACCTTTAGTTACGTTCCTAACTCGTCGCTTTTTATTGGACGAATTGATAGGTATATCAATTTTATTGACTAAATTTTAAAGATGTCTACTACTGGCCAGCCAGAAGCCCTCCCAGAAGCACAGCCACAGCAGCTTTCAGACACCGGGCTACACCAGCCACACCAGCCGGCTTGGCTGCAAGCCCTCAAACCACCGTACCTGGATCTAAACCCACAGGCAGCAAACTCAGCCCTCGACTTCAAACACTGGCTGGGCTGCTTCGAATCCTACCTGGAAGAATCCGGCATCCCTCAGAGATCCAAACTAAGAGTTCTGAACGCCCAAGCGAGCCCGAGAGTATACGCACTCATCCAGGACACGACTACATACGAGGCCGCTATCAACCTACTGAAACAGCAGTACCGGAGCCCGGTAAATTACATGTACACCAGGCACCTCCTAAGATCCCGCCCGCAACAGCCAGGAGAGTCTGTAGCTGAATTTTTACGGGCGCTAAGAGCACTCGGCAGGAACTGTGACTTTAAAGCGGTGACGGCTGTTGAAAATATGGAAGATAATATCCGCGATGCCTTTGTGAAAGGCCTACGGTCCGACTACTCACGGCAAAGACTGCTTGAAGCTAAAGACCTCGACCTGGACAAAGCTGAAGCCCTCGCTCTCTCCCTAGAGGTGGCCCATCAGGACCAGGAGGCGTTTTCCAGGTACTGCTCGCGACCCTGGGACTCGGGCCCGACCCCTACCGCAATACCCTTCGCAGCGCTGCCCCCGGGACCTACCTCAGCGTCGGCGTCCCGGACCCGACCGGGACCGCCACCCCCGGTACCGGCTCCGACATCGGGCACCCGCGATCGGGCCGCCGGCTGCTTCTTTTGCGGCCAGGAGAAGCACCCGAGGTCGCGCTGCCCAGCCAGGAACTCTACCTGCTCAACCTGCAGGAAGAAAGGCCACTTCTCTAAGGCCTGCAGGAGCGGATCTTCAGAGGCCAGCAGTACCTCATGCGAACTGTGGGGGCGGCCATCTTCTTTCAAGGCAACTGAGGCCAGCATCCCCACACGTGAGTCATGGGGCGGCCATCTTTGATCAAGGCAACCGACCCCAATAGTGCCTCATGTGAGTTATGGGAGCAGCCATCTTCTCCGCCATTTTGTCCTACCTCGTGGGAGACGCCATTTTACCCACCACGCCCGACTGCCACCGGGCCTCCGGACCCGACGACCGCCTCGCCCGCAGACGACAACGACTCGCTTACCTACACACTAGCCTCCGTCACTCTGGATCAAGCCCGCCCACACCACCTGTCCAAGTCGATGATGGACATCAAAGTAAACGGCCACGCCACGACCTGCCTGTTCGACAGCGGAAGCACGGAGAGCTTCATCCACCCAGACACGGTGAGCCACTACTCCCTCCCTGTCCTGCCAACGCGCAACCGAATCTCGATGGCATCGAGGTCCCACGCCACGGACATTAGCGGCTACTGTGTTTGTGACCTTGTCGGTTAAGGGTACGGAGTATAAAAATTTTAAACTCCTCTGCGCTGCCGTCCTACTAGGGCTGGACTTCCAATCCCACCTCCAAAGTGTAACCCTAGCATACGGTGGACCCCTCCCCCCACTCACAGTTGACAACCAGCGAATGTTAAACCGCCCACCGCGTAACACCTGCAGCCTATCCACCGTCAAGGTGCCGCCACCTTCCCTGTTCGCTAACCTCACCCCCGACTGCAAACCCGTCGCTACCAAGAGCAGGCGGTACAGCGCTGGGGACAGAGCCTTCATTAGCTCTGAGGTGCGGCGCCTCCTGAAAGAGGGCATTATCGAGGGGAGCAACAGCCCCTGGCGTGCCCAGGTCGTGGTCGTTAAGACCGGCGATAAAAATCGCCTGGTCATCGACTACAGCCAGACCATAAACAGATACACCCAGCTGGACGCATACCCCCTTCCCCGCATATCTGACATGGTCAATCAGATTGCACAATACCGCGTATTCTCGACCATCGACCTTAAGTCGGCCTACCACCAACTCCCTATCCACCCCGAGGACCGCCAGTACACCGCCTTCGAGGCGAATGGGCGCCTACACCACTTCCTTAGGGTCCCCTTCGGTGTCACCAACGGGGTCTCGGTCTTCCAAAGGGAGATGGACCGGATGGTTGACCAGAACGGACTGCAGGCCACATTCCCCTATCTAGATAATGTCACCATCTGCGGCCGCGACCGGCAGGACCATGACGTGAATCTGGAGAAATTCCTCCGTATGGCCCAACGGCTGAACCTCACCTACAATAAGGAGAAATGTGTGTTTAACACCTCGCGCCTTGCCATCCTTGGCTGTGTAGTAGAGAACGGACTCATCGGCCCCGACCCCGAAAGAATGCGCCCCCTCATGGAGCTACCCCTCCCCCACTGCCCTAAGGCACTTAAGAGAACCCTGGGGCTCTTCGCCTACTATGCCCAATGGGTGCCCAATTATGCGGACAAAGCCAGACCCCTCATGAAGTCCACATCCTTCCCCCTCACGGAGGAAGCGTGCGCGGCCTTCTCCCTCATCAAGGGAGACATAGCCAAGGCCACAATGCATGCAGTGGATGAGTCCATCCCCTTCCAAGTGGAGAGCAATGCATCCGACTTCGCCCTAGCCGCTACCCTTAACCAGGAGGGGAGGCCGGTGGCCTTCTTCTCAAGGACCCTACAGGGCCCCGAGATCCAACACTCGTCGGTCGAGAAGGAAGCCCAGGCAATTGTGGAGGCGGTACGGCGCTGGAGGCATTACCTGGCAGGCAAACGATTTACCCTCCTCACCGACCAACGTTCGGTTGCTTTCATGTTTAATAACAAGCTGAGGGGCAAAATCAAGAATGACAAGATCTTGAGGTGGAGAATCGAGCTATCCACCTACGATTATGATATCTTGTACCGGCCAGGTAAGCTGAACGAACCCCCTGATGCTCTTTCACGAATTACATGCGCCAGCGCGCATATTGATAGACTTCAGACCCTCCACAACGACCTCTGCCACCCCGGGGTCACCAGACTTTACCATTTCATTAAGGCCCGCAACCTGACCTACTCCATCGAGGAGGTCAGGACCATGACCAGGAACTGCCAGACCTGCGCCGAGTGCAAACCGCACTTCTATAGGCCGGACAGAGCAAGCCTGATCAAGGCCACCCGCCCCTTCGAGCGCCTGAGCATCGACTTTAAGGGGCCTCTACCGTCATCTGACCGCAATGTGTACTTCCTCAACATCGTTGATGAGTACTCCAGTTTCCCATTTGCCTTCCCCTGTCCAGACATGACCAGTACCACGGTCATCAAGTGCCTGAACGACCTCTTCGCCTTGTTCGGGTTCCCGAACTATATACATAGTGACCGGGGCTCCTCCTTCATGAGCGAGGAACTCCGTCAGTTCCTACTAGCGAGAGGTATTGCAGCAAGTAGGACCACCAGCTACAACCCCCGAGGGAACGGCCAGGTGGAAAGAGAGAACGCGACGGTATGGAAGGCCGTCCTCTTAGCCTTAAAGTCTAAGGGCCTCCCAACCTCCCGCTGGCAGGAAGTCCTCCCGACAGCGCTGCACTCCATCCGGTCACTACTTTGCACTGCCGTTAACGCCACCCCCCATGAATGAATGTTTGTTTTCCCCAGGAAGTCGACTACGGGAACCACTCTACCAACCTGGCTGACCTCTCCGGGGCCCGTCTTGCTGCGAAAGCACGTGAGGGCCCATAAAACGGACCCCCTGGTCGAGAGGGTGAACCTCCTGCACGCCAACCCCCAGTACGCCTACGTGGCTTACCCAGACGGGCGGGAGGACACTGTCTCCTTACGAGACCTCGCACCCTCGGGCACTCCGGAGACACCACCTTTACCCCCCCCCACCACCCCCCCAATTCCAGCCCAGGTAGACGGCATGCCGGAACCCCACGAGCCTTCGCCGACCACGCAGACACCAGCATTAACACCGGATAATGCAGCACCGCCGCTGCGACGATCGGAGAGGCTTACGAGGCCTCCGGACAGACTGACATACCAGAACTGGTAGTACACTTCACCCCGCCGGACTCAAATCTAAACAAGGGGTGAATGTGGTAAACCACTTTTATCGTTCACTATCGTTACACTATAGTTATCACTGTTGTATTGTTATCACTGTTCTCACTGTTGTATCACTATACGAGGTCGCCTCTTGTCGCGCTGTTATACCTGGGCTGACCACCTCCGACTCCGCCCATGGCTCCACCTACCTGCCCAGGTATAAAGGTAGTCGACTGGCTGGTATTCCTCCTTGTTGGACCCGATCACCCACGAGGGTGGGCTCTGTTATTTAGTCAATAAAAACCTTTAGTTACGTTCCTAACTCGTCGCTTTTTATTGGACGAATTGATAGTTATATCACTCTCCACGAGGTCTGAAGGGCTCAGTCCCGTGCAGGGGCTATGACGTCATCACGCAACCGACATCATGACGTCATCACGCTACCGACGCTCTTAAAGGGACCCTGCACCGATAACCCAACCCAACATGTACATATCACAACATTGCTATACATAGTGAATTGTGTTTAGGTACATATAACAGCATTGGTTATACATTGTGTTATTGTCCCTATGTGGTCTCCGCGCAAGGCTTTATTTAAGGCGCGTAGGGAATTTGAACAACAGTACTGCAAAAGCCTCAGGGTAGGCAGCTGCAGGGTTGCACATAACAGATGTCAGTTTAAATTTTTTTTTACATTTACTTTATATTAATTATAACTTCATATATCAAGCAGTCTTTTAGCTCAATCCAAAGTAATTTTCTTGGCAAAAATCCAATAAAAGCATCGTCTAATAAAAAAAAATGTAATTTTCCTATCCTTTGTACCTTTTGAGGGAGATTTTGTTAATTGATTTTAGGGGAGTGAAATTGGGTGCCTTTACTCCAGGGGGCGCTAACGGGGCGCAAATGGCTTTGCGACCGGGCGCGGTGCTGACATCGACTCCCGCCATATTCGGCGGGAGTTTTGCGGCGGCGCTACGGCATTGCGCCCCGATCTCCTTCGCCTGGAGATCATGATGTCATCGTCATGCACATCGCTCCGGTAGCGCCCCGGACCCAAAATTGACTTCCGCCCCCTGCAGCAGCGCAGGGTGAAAACACCGACAGCTGCAGGAGGCGTGCATCGGGCGGCCGGCCGCTTCAGGGGCGATGATTAAAGGCGAGGTGGCCGAGCTAAGTCAAAAAAAACTTACCTACTTGTTCCGCTTTTTTTCGCGGGTTCCTGCCCGCGTTCGATCAGCCCGGCGCTCTGCTTGAGTGCCGGGCTGATCGCGTGGAATCGCGGCTGCCTTGATGGTCTAGGTAGGTATTTTTCTATTGCAGAGCCTGCAGCGATGGCCCTTCTCTTTAAGGGAGGGAAAGAGCCTTTGAACGCGGCAGCGTTGCTGAAGTCTCTGTCCCGCCTGCTGCCGAACACGCTGTGATAAAAATGCTAACTTCCGGGAAGTTATGTCATCACTTCCTGTGAACTATGAACTATGAACTATGAACTGTGTACATACCTCACTTCCTGTAAATGTCACTTCCTGTTGGACTGGTATAAATACTGGTCTGTTCAGTATTGTAAGAGGCTTCTACCAGAGGCATGGTAAAGACCTCTCTTGTATATAGTGTGTTTATAAGTTACTTAAAGCTTACTTTAAAGTTACTTGATGGTAAGTCTCCTTTTTCTTACATCACACGCTCCAAGAAGGAAGTGGAGCATTTGATTTAGCGTTCCACTTCCTTCTTGGAGCGCAAACGATGAATTTTTCAAAAGTTTGAAATTGTTAGCACCTGGGGCGAACTTTACAACTTTTAAAAATTAGCGCCCCAAACGGGGTGGGTGAGGGGGGGGGGGCGATAGTGAATTTCTCCCCCTATGAGTCTTAGATAATAGGGCTGGAAATCCTCAGCCACGTTCCACCAGTGAAGTGTGGTGGAGCTTGTGCTGGTGACCTGTACTCCTGGCCCCAGTAGAGTATCCAGGGCCATGACAGAGCCAGATAATTAGCAGTAAAGCAATGGCACCCACACCACTACAGGTGCAGCTCAGGTGCCTTCCGGTGGGGGTGTGGGGTGGTGGAGTGGGGAAGTGACAGGAAAAGCCGCTCTTTGGGTGACCCATGCAAAGTTCTTCTTTGCTGCCCAACTTCCCTCCTTTATAAGGGGGCTGATAGTTGATGGCTTTCCAATGGACCTGGACCTAGGCATGGACCTCCAAGTTGTGCCTACCCCTGTTGCTCAATTGACCCGTACACGGGGTTCACCCTGGGATCTAGTTCACTAGGTAGTCGAGGGGCTGGTGGATGAGAAAACTCCCGGTGTGGGAATCCCCTCCTCCGGTGCTGCTCCTTCCTACATCATGTTTGGGATGGACGGAGGTTCTGTTGGAAAGTAGCAGCCTGGGCCGGGTCCTGCTGTGTCCCAGTCCCACCCGATTTCCTTGCAGCTACACTGCTCTCCTAGCCAACTTACACCTCTGGCCCTGTGGATGCTCGAGGTCAATGTTTGTGGAAGGTACAAGAATGAAAATACGGCATTTCTTACAAAAACTGGGGCAATAATGAGCAAAGCAAACTGGTCGACCTACCGCATGGTAAATACCAAATGGTTTTGTCCTCATCAGTGCTTCATAACTTCTCATCGACCCCACGAAGAAAGGTCTGGGCACCTGCCAGCCTTGCCACATGCCATTGTAAATTATAGTGATCCAAATGTACCAATGTGCTGATAGATGGGCATCAGTGACTGACCTCGTGTAACTATTCTTGTGGCCACCTTCAGGCCTAAGGTATACCTAAATAGCAAGGGTTATTATTCCATCTTACGTACAAATGGAGCGTGACCACTGCCAGAAAACACGGCACTTCAGTGCAGACTTCTCTCGGGTGTGCGGGCTGCTGCCATTCTGAGGCAATCAACTGTGGCAAGACTCTTTGGAGGAGAAGAAAAGCTGCACAACCGGCTCCTCAGAGAAGGACTTCGCAGTGCAACTGTGGCCGATGACACCTCCGTGCAATTGCCATCCTTCAGCGCAGAACAGTTACAACGATGCACTGGGCATGAACTACGGCCCACGTTAAGCAGACATTTGAGGTGCAAGAGCAACATTTCAAGTGAGGAAAGCTTGGCTGCATGGTCTAAAAGAGGTCCACAAAATGACAGCATTGTAGGAACGGAGATTCCTATCAAAAAGACTGAGTTCGACTCAGGCAATTAAAATAATGAACTTTAATGAAACTAAACGAGTTTAAACTGGAAACTGCTAGAACACATCAATAACAGGTCTACTCTCCTTGAGGGCTCCACGAGGACTGATCCTCTGGTCAGAAGACTGACGTCATGACATCATCACGTTCTTCCCGCCATTGGGGCATCACGTGACTAACGGCATGACGTCATCACGTTGAAACCGCGCTGTAAAGGTAACTAGACATTGTACAGTCAAACAGTGTAATTAAAGGTACAGGCACAGACAGTAACTACATTGCTGTTAAAGGAATTATGTACAACCGCTCTGACTTCTTTGGTGGCTCCGCCACAGCATCCTATATTATCCATAACATTGGCACGGAGAGGGCTCGGCCATGGATTAGGTTGAGGTGAATTTCAAGGTATGGAAGACTAGGAGGACCATGTTGTACAGGAGAAACAAGCAAGAAATCAGTCACTGCAGCCAGGGAGGAAGATAATACATACATCTCATTGCTCTGTTCTTCCTGTGGACTCTGCAATTGGGCTCTATTACTTTCTGCTGAACAAAATTACAGTCCATGAATAATCATACGCTTCATCTAATTTTGTAGATAACGGCACATGTTCTATTAGGACAACTGACACTTTTTTCTGTACAGTAAAAGAATGACAGACTGCAAGAAGTAGTGCAGATGGGATAGAGGGCCGGACTACCTGTCTGTATGACAAAGCCTGCTGACCAGCCAGGGGTGACCTCTGCTGGAGTTGCTATGGGCTCGTTGCTTTCAGATGCACCTACTGCCACTTGTGCAAGGGTAGTTAATGGCACAAGAGTGCTGCTACTGACATGATTGACAACCAGCTTCTGCTATGCAACACCACCCATGGCACAGCAGTAAGTCATTGGCGATCCACCAATCGAGCACAGACCAACTGATTTAAGTCTAGCACAGTGAGATTTCAGAATTCCTTCTTCATGGTTATTTGTCGCTGTTCTTCAACAGTGCGTTGCAACTGGCTTCTGGATGTCTGGATCCTGAATCCTCCAACAGCAACGAGGGTGGTGTGTGGGGTGGGGATGGGGTGGGGCGAGGGCGATGTGTGGGGTGGGGATGGGGTGGGCGAGGGTGATGTGTGGGGTGGGGATGGGGTGGGGCGAGGGCGATGTGTGGGGTGGGCGAGGGTGGTGTGAGGGGTGGGGTGGGGACGGGTGAGGGTGGTTTGTGGGGTGGGGTGGGGTGGGCGGGGGTGGTGTGTGGGGTGGGGTGGGGACGGGGTGGGGCGAGGGTGATGTGTGGGGTGGGGATGGGGTGGGCGAGGGTGATGTGTGGGGTGGGGATGGGGTGGGGCGAGGGCGATGTGTGGGGTGGGCGAGGGTGGTGTGAGGGGTGGGGTGGGGACGGGTGAGGGTGGTTTGTGGGGTGGGGTGGGGTGGGCGGGGGTGGTGTGTGGGGTGGGGTGGGGACGGGGTGGGGCGAGGGTGATGTGTGGGGTGGGGATGGGGTGGGGCGAGGGCGATGTGAGGGGTGGGGTGGGGACGGGTGAGGGTGGTTTGTGGAGTGGGGTGGGGTGGGCGGGGGGCAAGCTACCGAGGTATATTCGCCTGGAAGCAAGCATAAATTGAGAGGGAAACTTAGGCTACAATGTTTGCTTGTTGCTAAAATATGTATGGACACATTAATAATTAATGCCTCTACAATATTAAACACAAGCGGGTGGAAACAAAAGAACTTCCAATTTGAAAACTGGACTCTTGGTTTCCTGGTCTACATTTAAATTTTTTTTTAAAGTCATTGTTGTAGTATGGGCATTGCTGACAAGGCCAGCATTTATTGCCCATCCCTAATTGCCCTCGAGCAGGTGGTGGTGAGCCGCCTTCTTGAACCGCTGCAGTCCGTGTGGTGAAGGTACTCCCACAGTGCTGTTAGGGAGGGAGTTCCAGGATTTTGGCCCAGCGACGATGAAGGAACGGTGATGTATGTCCAAGCTATGATGATGAGTGACTTGGAGGGGAACTTGGAGCTGATGGTGTTTGTGCAGCCAAATCCGAAACAAGACTGTAGGGTCCAAAACTGGATGGGTGGCAATCCTAGTCACAATCTGTTCACGCTTCTTACTGTATGGCTGGTATTTTTCTCAGTGTCACCCTAGATAAACTAAAGCTGACCATTCACTTGTGGCTGAAAACATATGGCTGGGTTTGCGTCCACTCCTGTACGAGTTCAGTACACTCTGGGTCACATCTCGCACTATTTGGTTTGTGCATGTTTCAGCTTGGACTCCTGTGCGTAATGTTAAACTGGACAATTATAAATTAAACGGAGTTGATACTTGAGAGCAAGACGTGTTGCATTGGCGATGAAGAAGCCAACAATTATCGGTCCCGGCTTTGCAATGGGTCTCGTTGAAATATTCAAAAAGGAATTGGACAGATTTCCAGTTCAGCTGAGTAGAGAGTGATGAGTTCAGTTCTGAGGAGCTCTGTTCATGTTACTGGATTTGTAATCAAAATCATGTATTTTATGAAACTCTGTTTCCTGTGGTCTGCTCATGGAAAGGGTTAATTATTCGTCCGCATGGTTCATTCTATGCTATAGAATTAATTACTCATGAGAATAATGATCTACCCTACTTTGCACTCCAGCCTGTCATTACTCATCTAATTAGAATACTATTGCATTAAATCCTAGAGAACCAAATGCTTCACACATTCTGCACGCTTTAAGAAGCACTTCCCAGAACTGGCAATCACTACATAGTTATGTATCAAACCTCATTGGCAGCCAGCTCGAAAGAACGTTCTTCTTTGGGAAAATAAGGGTCATTACATCTGCCATGAGCAGTGAAATCTCGCTGGGATGAGCTTCCAGGAGAAACACCGTGGCCGGAGTTTTCACTTCAGAGTCGGGTCGGGTGCATGCGGGCCGCATAGCGGGTCGGGAACGCGATGTGTTGATCAGCCCGCTCCTCAGTGAGACTTCAACAGAATGGCCCCAATTAAGTCAGCCGTGCGTGTTTGCTGGCCCTATTAAAGGGTGCGGGTCTGATGGTGTCATCAATGGCTCATTTCCAGCACCCATGTTTAAAGCAACTTTGCACACAAGTCATTTGAAGGTTGGTAAAGGAGTGTGTAAGCATCATTGTAAAGGTTGGATTTATTTTGCGAACATTCTGGTGGAGGCAGTACAAGCACGCAGGGAGGTCCTCTTCCCAGCGGATGGGCGCAAGAGACCTCCCCAAGAGACCAAAAGGGCCTGGCTGGAAATAGCGGAGGAGGTCAGCAGCAGGGAGGTTGTAAGGAGGACCTGGATCCAGGGCAGGAAGAGATTCAGTGATCTGATGAGGTCAAGAAAGGTGAGTGCCAAGCCACCCTCACCTTCATCCTGCTGTGCCTGTCACCACATCCCCGTCACTCTGCCTTCCCAAGCCTACTCCTTCCCATCATTCCTCACAGCAAAATACCTTCCAGGTCCACCCATCCCCCTCTCTCTATGTACATACTCACATCCCCAGCTGACTAACCACCCCTCACACTCAACCTCATCCTAATGTGATCATACCAAGTAACACCACAGAAGGAGGCCATCTGGCATTGGCACCACATTCCCTCATAGTCACCCCTATAGATGTAACCCACACATTCCTTACACTCATTCCATCACTCTCACTCAAACTTCTCTTCTTTCCCTCCTTGCAGGAGAAAAGAGCCCACAACAACAGGGAGAGACAGAGAACTGGAGGTGGCCTTCCAGTCTTCAGTAATTTGACTGCAGCCGAGGAGGTGGCCCTGGAGGTGTCGAGAGTTGCAGAGCTGCTGGCGGTGGGAGATGGAGACCTCTCAGCAACCTGGTGACAGAATTACATCTCATACAGCCACATGGCATACAGCAGTCACTCAAATGGTGACTGCTGTCAGGTCCAACAAGAGCCACCCCCCCTTCCCCCACTGTCCAGCTGGAGGAGAAAGACGACTCCTCAGAGGAACCTCCAGCCTCTGAGGGTGCACTGTCAACAGACCCAAGAGCACCCAGCACCAGCGCAGATACACAGACCTCGGTGGGTCCTGTGCGAGATAGATTAGTGTTGTCACCTGGTGTCTCACACTTCACAAGTGAGCAAGAGTAGACGGTGTAGCCAGGGACAGCAGTGGAGATCTCCTGCTGGAGGGCGTGGGACGCTCCAAGCTCTGCTCAACTGCATGCAGACGCTGAGCCTCGGGGGCCATCGAGAAAGGGGGTGATCCTGGAGGGGCAGCAAGAAATGCAGGAGGCTCTGGCAGCTGTAATGTCCGCAAATGTGCAGAGAATGGAGGAGTCCATCTCCAACATGTGTACCACCAGGTCACAGGCGATGGTGATGATGTGCTGTTCCATGGAAAGGATGGCCACCTGCATGGAGCAGCTAATGCACCACTCACATGAGCACGTGCTAGCTATGGAGAACAGATGGCGGAGGCTCATTGACCTCTTCTATAGGTAGGGATCTAAATGTAGGATTAGGCCCTCATGGCCCCTCTACTGTGCAGCAAGGTGCTCTCCAGCTCCTTGTTAGCAGGGAAGTGCAGGTGTCCCATGAGAGGGATGATGGTGAGAGGGGACATGGAAGTGGGGGCCCCTCCCACTCCCACTTCTCCCCGTTGCCTCCCCTTCAGTCATGCTTTCTCGGATCCCGATGGCCGAGTCTGCCTCTGCACAGTGGCAGGAGGAGCAGTCTTCGGCGGGGCCATCACAGGCTCCAAAACCCAGAGGACGTCCGCCAACAGTGTCTACGCAGTCGCAGCAGGGAAGTGAGCAACCTGCCTCTACCTCTGCTGAAGGCACAGGGGTTGCACCTCGTAGAAGCACTCAGAAACAAAAAATGACACAATCCTAGATGCACGCGCAAGGGTGTGCACATGGGTGTATAAAGCTATGTTCTTGTTAAGGTTCCGTTATTGTTATGACACATATATAAATGTCATTATTTTCACTATTTTACCGATCCTGCCCATTTTTGCCTGCTACCTAGGAAGTGGCTTTGTGACTTGGAGTGAATGGTGAGACATTATGTGACCTCGAGCAATGGGGCTTTGGGTGAAAGGAATGGGTTGGTTATTGTAGGGATGCTTTATGGTGTTGTTGTCGGGGGTGGACTTAGCACAGCATGTGGCAGCCGTATGGGTGGATTGGTGCAAGTTAAGTAAATCTGGCCATCATGAGGCCATCCCTGGCCTCCCGGGCAGCAATGTGCGCCGCTGCTGGTGCCACCTACACCTCAGGTTCCTCCTCCTCCTCATCTTCCAGCTGTTGCTCTTTCTCCTCCTGCTCTGAAGAGGCTGTGCGCTCTGCGCCTTGCTCCTCATGCAGCTCCAATCCTAGCTGCTGCGCTATGTTGTGCAGCGCGTAGCAAACAACGATGATTCTGGAGACCCTTGAGCGTGCACGGTGGCATAGTGGTTAGCACTGTTGCCTCACAGCGCCAGGGACCCAGGTTCAAATCTGGCCTCAGGTGACTGTCTGTGTGGAGTTTGCACATTCTCCCCGTGTTTGCGTGGGTTTCCTCCGGGTGCTCCGGTTTCCTCCCACAGTCCAAAGATGTGCGGGTTAGGTTGATTGGCTATGATAAATGGACCCTTAGTGTTAGGGGGATTAAATACGTGGGGTTACGGGGATAGGGTGGGATATGTGTTGGTGTAGGGGTTACGGGGATCGGGTGGGATATGTGTCGGTGCAGGCTCGATGGGCCGAAATGGCCTCTATCTGCACTGTGGGGTTTCTGTGATTCTGTGCCTATTGTTTGCTCTTTGAAACATCTGGTAGACATGTGGCTTTCATTGTGATGCTCCTCGGCCTCTTTGCTTGGCCTCCTCAAGGGTGTCATGAGCCATGTCTTTAGTGAATAGCCCTTGTCTCCAAGCAGCCAGCCCGTAAGTGTGTTTGGAGATGCGAGGAGCTGAGGGAGGGTGGACTGGCGCAGGATGCAAGAGTCATGACAGCTGCCGGGGAATTTGGCTCACACATGCTTAATGATCTTCCTATGGTTGCAGGCCAGCTGCACATTGAAGGAGTGGAAGCCCTTGCGGTTCATAAACACTCCTGGGTGATGTGGGGGTGCCCTGATGGCCACATGTGTGCAGTCGATGATGCCCTGCACCCGTGGGAAGCCAGCCAGAGCTGCAAAGCCGAGCGCCCGCTCAGTAACATTGGCTTCACCTGTGGCAAAGTTCACATAATTGACTGCCTTGTTAAACATGGCATCAGTGACCTGTGTGATGCATCTGTGGGCGGCCGACTGCGAGATGCCGCAAATGTCTGCTGCAGATCCCTGGAAGGAGCCTGAGGCAAAGAAGTTGAGGGCGGTGGTGACTTTGACAGCCACTGGTAAGGAGTGTCCACCAGGACCTCTGGGCAGCAGGTCTTGTGATGTCTGCGATGACCTGGCATGATAGACTGAGCCTCTTTTGGCACTGCTGCTCAGTCATGTTGAGGAAGCTCATCCTCCGCCTGTAAACCCTGTGTTGGAGATATCGCCTCCGGCATGGTGCAGCCCTGCGCTGATCCCCTCTCTGCTGTGGAGCATCAGGTCATTGAGGAGCAGGCTGGTGTAGTTGCTGCTGCTGCTGGTGGTACTCATCCTAGTCCTGAGGACCAAGGTGAGACAGTATAAGTGGCACCCGCACTGATGTCGTAGATGGCAGGTCAAGTCGTGATCAGAGGACCAATCCCTCAATGTTCTAATAGTGACTAGCAATGTGCTGAAAGTGGCTTCTGAGGTTGCAGAAATGAACTCCAGAAACCTAAATCAGTGCACAAAATGGAGTCAGCAAGAGCCTTTCCTTTAGGCAACTAATGAGGTGTAAGGTGTGTATATTTATGTGGTTTTCCCAGCTGTCAATTAATGCCCTTGCACAATGGCCACTGAACTTCCGCCTCCCCCTCACAGGCGAGGTTCCCGAGCAGCGTGCTTCCTGTGCTCGGGCCGTTAAATTCAGAAGCTGCTGTTAATAAAACTCTCTTAAGGGTCTGATAACAAGTAGTTAATGAGTTGAATTAGGTCGTCCGCCTCAGCCGATCAAGTCCGCGGTGCGCTGGGAAACGCGCCCGAGTTAAAAGGCGCGAGGAAGCGGGAATGACGGCAGGGTCCCGACTCGCTGCCTATATTTACAGCCGACCCGCCACCAAACCTGCACGCACGGGGCAACGGGAAAATTCCGGCCCATGTCGGTGTGTCTGCCACACTGGCACTGAACACGGGTACCATCTGAAATAAGAACAGAAAATGCTGGAAGTACGCAGCAGGTCAGGCAGCATCGGTGGAGAGAGAAACAGAGTTAAACGTCTCAGGTCGATGAAATGTTAATTCTGTTTCTCTCTCCACAGATACTGAAAGGGGAGGGGAAAATGGCGGAGGATGATCCATTGAATGTTGAGGCTGGTGGGCTGGCAGGGGACCATATTGTGGTTCTGGGAGGCGGGGGAAGGGATGAGGGCAGCAATGCGGGAAATGGGACGGTCACGATCGAGGGCTCGGTTAACCACAGTGGAGATTTAACAGTTTTTAAGCAAGTACTGAGGTAGGGAAATGGGGGAGGAAAGGGGGGGGGGGGGGAAGGGAGGAAAGAACAAAATAGAAGGTCTGTGATTGGGTGGAAGGCAGGAGAGATTAAGTAACAAATTGGTGCAAGGCAGAAGGGAGTGGTAATGGGACAAGTAAAGAAACAAAAAGAGGAGCTGTAAATTGCAACAGCAGAACCATTACCAACAACTGCTGTCCGAAAAAATAGGAGCAATGGTTATGATCTGAAATTGCTGAAATCAATTTTGAGTCCGGAAGGTTGTAAAGTGCCTAATTGAAAGATGAGGTGTTGTTCCTCGAGCTTACGTTGAGCTTCATTGGAACAGTGTAAGAGGCCAAGGGCAGAGAGGTCAGAGTGGGAGTGGGACGGAGAATTAAAACGGTTAGCAACCGGAAGCTCGGGGTCATGCTTGCAGACTGAATGGAGGAGACGCAAGAAAACTACTAGGCACTTGGTCTAAGCGTTAAACAAAGCTTTAATCAACTGTTTTACAACATGAAGGTCTAGTTGTGTCCTTCACTAGTTCCTGTTAAGAATGTCCTGCACAAGCTGGGCCCGTGCCCGAGTATTTATACTCTCCCTGGACAGCGCCACCCGTAGGCCACTCAGTATTATTTCATAAGTCTTTCTTTCATGAATGACTGATTCATGTCAGGAGGTGTTCAGCAACGTGATTACCCAATTAGCGTTTGGTCGCCCCAAGGTAGAGGAGCGAATACAGTATACTAAATTGAAAGAAGTACAAGTTAATCACTGTTTCACCTGGAAGGAGTGTTTGGGACCCTGGACTGTGGGAAGGGAGGAGGTGAAAGGGCAGGTGTTGCATCTCCTGCACTTGCATGGGAAGGTACCATAGGAAGTGGAGCGGGTGTTGGGGGTGATGGAAGAATGGACCAGGGTGACGCAGAGACAACGGTCCTTTCAGAATGCTGAAAGGGGAGGGGAAAATGTGCTTGGTGGTGGCAGAAATGGCGGAGGATGATCTATTGAATGTTGAGTCTGATGGGGTGGAAGTTGAAGACAAAGGGGACTCTATTGTGGTTCTGGGAGAGAGGGGAAGGGGTGAGGGCAGCAGTGCGGGAAGTGGGACGGACACAGTCAAGGGCTCTGTCAACCACAGTGGAGGAGAATCCTTGGTTGAGGAAAAAGGAGGACATACTGGAAGCACTGATGTGGAAGGTGGCATTGTCAGAACAGATGCAACGGAGATGGAGAAACTGGGAGAATGGAATAGAGTCTTTGCAGGAAGCAGGGTGGGAGGAAGTGTAATCAAGGTAGCTGTGGGAGTCAGTGAGCTTTCAGTAGATATTGGTTGACAGCCTAGCCCCAGGAATGGAGATAGAGAAGTCGAGGAAGGGAAGCAAAGAGTCAGAGATGGGAGGGGTGAAACTTGGAAGCAAAGTTGAAGACATTTTCCAGTTTGGGGCGAGAGCAGGAAACGGCACCGATACAGACATCAATGTACTGGAAAAGGAGGTGACCATCTGGATCCTTTTCATACTGAAAGCCAATTGCCCCTTTTCTCTGATAGCTGTACCATCCCCAAGTAACTCATCTTGCTAATGTTGACGGGGCAGTGTCACTGTCCTGGGCAGGTTGAACAGGTGAAGCAGCGAGAAACGAGGCTGCAGCTGAAACCTCGGCTGGCGTGTGTTGGTTTCTGGCGTGTGTTGGTTTCTGGCGTGTGTTGGTTTTTGGCGTGCGTTGGTTTCTGGCGTGCGTTGGTTTCTGGCGTGCGTTGGTTTTTGGCGTGCGTTGGTTTTTGGCGTGCGTTGGTTTTTGGCGTGCGTTGGTTTTTGGCGTGCGTTGGTTTCTGGCGTGTGTTGGTTTCTGCCGTGTGTTGGTTTTTGAGTTATGTTTGAGCTGATGTGAAAGTTGCCGTGGTGTGGTTTGCACAACTTCATTTTAGATTTTGTTTGAAAGAAAAGATTGTTTATAATTGTAGCAACAGGCAACTGCAATAAGCATTCCAACAGTGTTGACTGCTACGGCGTTTGCTTGATATTAACTAAACCATTTAATGGCATGATTAGTCTGAGAGAGAAATTGGGGTAAGAGTTGGACCTCGTTCCGTAAAACGGGCGCGATGTGGTCCAATTGTGGGGATCAATGTCCTGCGCCCCAAGCACTCCTGACCCATTTTTCAGGCATCTTCTGGTGGCTGCCTAAAACAGGTGATAAGTCTGTTAAATATGTAAATGAGAAGCATGGCACCTGTTTGAGGTCCCCTGACAGTAATTGGGCAGCGATGAGCAGGGATGATAAAACCTGACTCTGGAGCCAGGAGGAGTCGGCCTGCTCCCCCAACTCCACAGTCAGCATGAGATATCCTCATACATACAAGTTTATTTATTCATTCATGGGATGTGGGCATCGCTGGCAAGGCCAGCATTTACTGCCCATCACTAATGGGTGACACGCATGTCGAGTCTGAACAGCGTCAAACAGAAAACAATCAAACAAAATAAGTTGTCAGCCGTGGCTCAGTGGGCAGCAGTCTCGCCTCTGGGCCAGAAGGTCGTGGGTTCAAAGTCCCACTCCAGAGACTTGAACACATAATCTAAGCTGATGCTCCACTGTCGGAGTGTGCCGTCTTTCGTACGGGATGTTAAACCGAGGCCCCATCTGCTCTCTCAGTTGGACGTAAAAGATCCCATGGCATAACAAAAACAGATTATCTGGTTATTGTCACTTTGCTGTTTGTGGGAGCTTGCTGTGCGCAAATTGGCTGCCGCGTTTCCTACATCACAACAGTGACTGCACTTCAAAAAGTACTTCATTGGCTGTGAAGCGCTTTGAGACGTCCGGTGGTCGTGAAAGGCGCTATAGAAATGCAAGTCTTTCTTTATATGAAGAGCTGGGAAGTTGTCAGAGTGTCCTGGCCAACATGAATCCTAAAACAGACAACCTGGTCATTTATTTCATTGCTCTTTGTGGGACCTGGCTTTGCGCAAATTGGCTGCCGCATTTGTTACATGACTGCGATGACTCCACTTCCAATGTGCGTCATTGACTGTGAAGCATCTTGGGACGTCCTGAGGTCGTGAAAGGTGCTCTATATAAATGCAAATTCTTTCTCTCATTTCCTTTTATATATGTATGAAAAAATAAGACATATGGGTCACCAGCTAGCTTCAGAAATTAAATGATGGGTGCTCACTCCGAGCTGTGTAATTTTAGAACCATTAACTGCACAGTGTTGTGACACCTTCTCAGAAGCTTCAAAGCATGCGATTAAAGGCTTGCATCCTAGAAGCTCCTTAATGAGTCTCCACTTCCGTGCACGCTGGAGACACATGCTGGGAAAAGCACTGACCTTACATTCATCTGCCACTATGTATAAAAAATTAAAAAAAAATTTTTTTTTTACAAATAAAGCTGCCTTTTTTTTTGTAACATTAATTAAGCATTTTCCCAGTTAAGAATAAAAACAACCAGCAGCTTGGCTTTGTTTTACACATGGTTTTCATCTACTGTCAGCGGCAATTAACAAGACAATTATAATAAAGGTCGCTTCTTCGCAGGGTAGCCTGTTTGCAAAGAGCGAGTTCTGATTAAGTGCTACAATTAGAACTCGAGGGACCCAGAGAAAAATAAAGGCGGCAAACTAAACACATTGAGGGAGAGAAGACTGCAGATTTAGACTTACAGTAATAAATACAGCAGATGAATATTTCATAGCAGTACTTGAGGCCTCTGGCAACAACTGCAAAAGCAAACAACTTCTTGAATACTTTTTTTTATTTATTCATTCATGGGATGTGGGCGTCGCTGGCAAGGCCAGCTTTTATTGCCCAACCCTAATGGGTGACACACGTGTTGGGCAACGTCAAACAGTAAAAAAATTAAACTAAATAAAAAGACTGTTAGCACATGGAAGATTTAAAGAAGGTGTTCAAAATTATGAAGGGTTTTAATAGTGTAGATGGCAAGAAACTGTTTCCATTGGCAGGAGGATCAGTAACCAGAGGACACAGATTTAGGATCTGGGGGGAGATGAATTTCTGTTTTTTTTTTTAACGCAGCGAGTTGTTGTGATCTGGAACTCACTGCCTGAAAGGGCGGTGGAAGCAGATTCAACAGTAACTTTCAAAAGGGAATTGGATAAATACTTGAAAAGGATAGATTTGCAGGGCTATGGGGAAAGAGCAGGGGGGATTGGCACTAATTGGGTAGCTCAAAGGCTAGGCACAGGCACAATGAGCCGAATGGCCTCTTTCTGTGCTGTGCGACACTGGTCATGTTAAAGGGCCTCATTTACACAAACTATTTGGGGAACATGACCGATCTGAAACTGGGTCAAGCATATTAAAATCAGTGATCTCGGGTGTCCTGTAGGCTCATGTCTGAATGTCTCAGCACCTAAACAAACCACTGATTACACCATCCAGCTTCACCACATCAGTATTCAGACAGATTGAAACAGTTATATACGAGGACTGCAGTATTGATTGATTTAAATTACAATATTTATGAGTGATATCAACAAGCATCAAGTGTTAAGCCAACATGTAAATATTTGTGTTATTTTAAAATTCATTTTGAGGCAGGAAACTGGAAAGATGGATCCTTCAACAAGCTTCTAGACTGTACCAGAAACATCTCACATTGATGCACTGGTAGAGTCCAACGCAGATTTCAGTCTGAATTTCAGAATTGTTAAACCTCACCATTTTATGAATTAGTAAAATAGTCATTCACCAACTCAGAACAAACCTCTGTTCACGCACTGAATCATTGAATAGAATCATAGAATGGTTACAGCACAGAAGGAGGCCATTCAGCCCGTCGAGCCCGTGCCGGCTCTCTGCAAGAGCACTTCAGCCAGTCCCACTCCCCCAACCTCTCCCCGTAGCCCTGCAATTTTTTTCCTTCAGGTGCTTATCCAATTCCCTTTTGAAATCCACGATTGAATCTGCCTCCATCACCCTCACAGGCAGTGCATTCCAGATCCTAACCACTCGCTGCATAAAAAAGTTTTCCCTCATGTCGCCTTTGGTTCTTCTGCCAGTCACCTTAAATCTGTGTCCTCTGGTTCTCGACCCTTCAGCCAATGGGAACAGTTTCTCTCTATCTACTCTGTCTAGACCCCTTATGATTTTGAACACCTCTATCAAATCTCCTCTCAACCTTCTCTGCTCTAAGGAGAACAACCCCAGCTTCTCCAGTCTATCCACGTAACTGAAGTCCCTCATCCCTGGAACCATTCTTGTAAATCTTTTCTGCACCCTCTCTAAGGCCTTCACATCCTTCCTAAAGTGTGGTGCCCAGAATTGGACACAATACTCCAGTTGAGGCCAAACCAGTGTTTTATATAGGTTGCAGAGGAGATTTACCAGAATGGTTCCAGGGATGAGGGATTTTAGCTACAAGGTTAGGTTGGAGAAGCTGGGGTTGTTCTCCAGAGCAAAGGAGGTTGAGGGGAGATTTGATAGAGGTATACAAGATTATGATGGGTTTGGATAAGGTAGACAGAGAAAGGCTGTTCCCATTAGCTGATGGTGCAAGGGCTAGGGGACACAGGTTTAAGGTTTTGGGCAAGAGACACAGGGGGGATGTGAGGAAGAATTTTTTTATGCAGCCGACGAGGGTGGTGGAAGCGGAGATGATCAATGATTTCAAAAGGAAATTGGATAGGCACGTGAGGGAAATAAACTTGCAGGGCTACAGGGATAGAGTGGGGCTGACTGGATTGCTCTACAGAGAGCCAGCACGGACTCAATGGGCCGAATGGCCTCCTTCTGTGCCGTAATGACTCTATGGAGGAAAAATTCAGTTGTTTGCGCCTCCCGTTGGCACCTTAAGAGGGCACTAATGGGGTGCAAAGCAACTGGCGCCTGAGCGCGGCGATGTTTGCGCCGCTCGCGAAATTAACTAGACATTTTGCGGCGGCGCTAAACACTACCGCCACGATCTCCTGCGCCGGCAGATCGTGACGTCAGTCGAGTGCGCAACGCCCCGGTAGTGTCCCGGACCGGATATTGAGTGGCGCCCCCTGCCTTACCGCCTGCTGCTAGCAACGACAGGTTGAGGGGAGCGTTTTGCAGTCAGAAAGGGACTGGGGGGGCGCTATTTAAAGGCGACCGTTTCCTGCCTTTTTTTGTTGGTGACATTTTTGTACCACGGATTCTGAGAGAGAGAGAGAGAGACTTCTGGAGAGATTCAACGCTGTGTGAAGGAGTTTTGGGTACTGAGCAGCACTATGCAGGTTCATTTTGATTTGCCCTTCCTTGCTTCGCCAGCACTCTGAGGTAACGCCTCGCTCCTTGGCCTTTGCGCCTTAAGACAGGTGTGAAGCGCCTAATTTAGCGCTTCAATCACCTCCAGGGGCGATAAAAGCCAAGTTTGCTGTCGTAGGCGATAATTAGCGCCAGGCGCTAAACTTTGCGCACGGCTGATAATGGCGCCCCAAACGAGGCAATACTGAATTTTCCCCCCATGACTATCATAACTTCCTTGCTTTTGTACTCAATGCCTCTATTTATGAATCCCAATATCCCATATGCTTTTTTAACCGCTTTCTCAACCTGCCCTGCCATCGTCAACGCTTTGTGCACACATACCCCCAGGTCTCTCTGTTCATGCACCCCCTTTAGGATTGTACCCTTTAGTTTATATTGCCTCTCCTCGTTCTTCCTACCAAAATGTATCACTTCACACTTTTCTGTGTTAAATTTCATCTGCCACGTGTCCACCCATTCCACCAGCCTGTCTATGTCCTCTTGAAGTCTATCACTGTCCTCCTCACTGTTCACTATCCTTCCAAGTTTTGTGTCATCTGCAAATTTTGAAGTTGTGCCCTGTACACCCACATCCAAGTCATTAATATATATCAAGAAAAGCAGTGGTCCTAGTACTGATCCCTGGGGAACACCACTGTATACCTTCCTCCAGTCCGATAAACAATCGTTCACCACTACTCTCTGTTTCCTGTCACTTAGCCAATTTCATATCTATGCTGCCACTGTCCCTTTTATTCCATGGGCTTCAACTTTGCTGGCAAGCCTATTATGTGGCACTTTATCAAATGCCTTTTGGAAGTCCATGTACATGACATCAACTGCATTGCCTTCATCAACCCTCTCTGTTACATCATCAAAAAACTCAATCAAGTTAGTTAAACACGATTTGCCTTTAACAAATCCATGCTGGCTTTCCTTAATTAATCCACACTTGTCCAAGTGTCTGTTAATTTTTGTCCCAGATTATCCTTTCTAAAAGCTTCCCCACTACCTAGGTTAAACTGACTGACCTGTAGTTGTTGAGTTTATCCTTACACCCTTTTTTGAACAATGGTGTAACATTTGCAATTCTCCAGTCCTCTGGCACCACCCCCATATTTAAGGAGGACTGGAAGATTATGGCCAGTACCTCCGCAATTTCCACCTTTACTTCGCTCAACATCCTAGGATGCATCCCATCTGGACCTGGTGACTTATCTACTTTAAGTACAGCCAGCCTTTCTAGTACCTCCTCTAACAATTTTTATCATATCCAGTATCTCAACTATCTCCTCTTTCACTACTGAAAGTAATTGCGTGACACAGAACGGCATACAGAGGATAGTAAGTTAAGCAAGTGTTTAAATTTCCCATGCTTCAGGGATTGGCTGTAGCACCGAGCTGGCACAGACATGGTGGGCTGAATGGCCTCCTTCTGTGCTGTAAACATTTCTGGTTCTATGATTCTGCCCAAAAGCTATTGCAGCTCCTCAGAGTAGGAAGTTTGAATTCAGTGAAATTTAGGGGAAAATATACCGTCCAGGACAAAGCAGTCTGGTTGATCAGCACTTCACCTACTAGCTTAAATATCCACCCCTCCACCACCGGCACACCATGGCTGCAGTGTCTAATATCTACAGGCTGCACTGCAGCAACTCAACCAGGCTTCTTCAGTAGCACCTAGACAACCTGCGACCTCCACCACCACCTAGAAGGACAAGGGCAGCAAGAGCATGGGAACAAGTTCCCCTCCAAGTCACACACCATCCTGACTTCCTTCATTGCCATTGGGTCAAAATCCTGGAACTCCCTGCCTAACAGCACTGTGGGAGCACCTGCCCCACAGGGGCTGCAGTGGTGTAAGAAGGCGACTCACCACCGCTTTCTGAAGGGCAATAAATGCCGGCCTTGCCAGCAATGCCCACGTCTCAAGCATAAGAACAAAATGCTATTATTTAATCACCTCCCTCAAGGAATACAGCTTACATCTGATATTTTTTTATTTGGAACTCGCAGCAAGGCTTTGCTTATAATCTACACTGTCTTTGAATAATGGGCCATTGAAGAAGTATATTCATCTCAGACCACAAATAAATAATGACGAATATAATGGATGCACAGTGGTGAGAAGTACATGTCAAGGTCAAAACCTGATGTTGATTTAACGTGGTTTGTTCAAGTGTGCAAGGCCAAATGAAAACTATGTTTTGTTCACTCAGAAAGACCCAAATCCAAATTGCAGCAAAAGAAATAAGTGTATGGAAATGAGTTAAGGCTTCAGAGAGGGTCTTGTACTAAGACTTCAGCTTCAACTCCTATTCTGACAGCCGAATCAAACTACCTGCTGTGTTTACTTGGCTCTGTTGGTAGCAATCTCACTTGAGTCTGAAGATTGTGACTTCATGCAGCATTCCAAGACTTGAGCATAAGAACATAAGCAATAGGAGGAGTAGGCCATTTGGCCCCTCGAGCCTGCTCTGCCATTTAATGAGATCACGGCTGATCTGATCTTGGAGTTCAGCTCCATTTCCCTGCCCGCTCCCCATAAACCTTCACACCCTTATTGTTCAAAAATCTATCTCCACCTTAAATATATTCAATGACCCAGTCTCCACAGCTCTCTGGGGCAGAGAATTCCACAGATTTATGACCCTGAGAGAAGAAATTCTTCCTCATTTCAGTTTTAAATGGGTCCTTATTCTGAAACTATGCCCCCTAGTTCTAGATACCCCCATGAGGGGAAACATCCTCTCTGCATCTACCTTGTCGAGCCCCCTCAGTATCTTGTATGTTTCAATAAGATCCCCTCTCATTTTTCTAAACTCCAATGAGTATAGGCCCAACCTGCTCAACCTTTAGTCGTAAGTCAACCCCTTCATCTCAGGAATCAACCATGTGAACCTTCTCTGGGCTGCCTTCAATGTAAGAATATCCCTCCTTAAATAAGGAGGCCAAAACTGTACACAGTACTCCAGGTGTGGTCTCACCAATATCCTGTACAATTGTAGCAGGACTTCCCTGCTTTTATACTCCAGACCCCTTGCAATAAAGGCCAACATTCCATTTGCCTTCCTGATTATTTGCTGTACCTGCATGCTAACTTTTTGTGTTTCATGCACAAGGACCCCCAGGTCCCTCTGTACTGCAGCATTTTGTAATCTCTCTCCATTTAAATAATAATTTGCTGTTTTATTTTTCTTACCAAAGTGGATAACCTCACACTTTCCCACATTATACTCCATCTGCCAAATGTTTGCCCACTCACTTAGTCTGTCCATATCCCTTTGCAGATTCTTTGTGTCCTCTGCACAACTTGCTTTCCCACCCATCTTTGTATCATCAGCAAATTTGGCTACATTACACTCGGTCCCTTCATCCAAGTCATTGATATAGATTGTAAATAGTTGAGGCCCCAGCACTCATCCCTGTGGCACCCCACTAGTTACTGTTTGCCAACTGGAAAATGACCCATTTATCCCGATGCTCTGAGAAAATAATCTAGACTGACATTTTATTATCAGCAGTGACATTCTTCAGATGAGATGTTAAAACCAAGGCATCATCTGCCTCTTCTGGTATTTCAGGTGGACATTAAGGATGCCGTGACACTATTTGGAGTTGCCCTGGCCAACATTCTTCCCTCGGCCAAACCATTCATCTCAGTCCTCTTTGTGCAAGATCTTGTGTGCAAAAATGGTTCGCACGCTTCCTACTTAGTGGGCTGGATTTTCATTGGGCCGTGGAGTCGGGATTGGAGGCGTGTGGGGGTTTAAAATCCCGAAATCGGGGGTCCCGAAGCCATCCCGCCCCCCAACCCAGTATGATTTGGACAGGTTGGGTGATTGGGCAGAAGCATGGCAGATGCAATATAATGTGGATAAATGTGAGGTTATCCACTTTGGTGTCAAAAACAGGAAGGCAGATTATTATCTGAATGGCAATAAATTGGGAGAAGGGGAAGTGCAACGAGACCTGGGTGTCCTTGTGCACCAGTCGCTGAAGGTAAGCATGCAGGTGCAGCAGGCGGTTAAGAAGGCAAATGGCCTTCGTAGCGAGAGGGTTTGAGTACAGGAACAAGGATGTCTTGCTGCAGTTGTACAGGGCCTTGGTGAGACCACATCTTGAGTATTGTGTGCAATTTTGGTCGCCTTATCTGAGGAAGGATGCTCTTACCATGGAGGGAGTGCAGCGAAGATTCACCAGGCTGATACCTGGGATGGCAGGAATGACATATGAGGAGAGATTGGGTCGATTGGGCTTATACTCGCTGGAGTTTAGAAGAATGAGAGGGGATCTTATTGAAACATATAAAATTCTAAAAGGACTAGACAGACTAGATGCGGGAAGGATGTTCCCGATGGTCGGGGAGTCCAGAACCAGGGGTCACAGTCTAAGGATAAGGGGTAAGCCATTTAGGACAGAGATGAGGAGGAATTTCTTCACCCAGAGAGTGGTGAACCTGTGGAATTCTCTACCACAGAAGGCCGTAGAGGCCAATTCATTAAATAGATTCAAGAAGGAGTTGGATATATTTCTTAAGGCTAAAGGGATCAAGGGATATGGAGAGAAGTCAGGAACAGGGTACTGAATTTGGATGATCAGCCATGATCTCATTGAATGGTGGCACAGGCTCGAGGGGCCGAATGGCCTACTCCTGCTCCTATCTTCTATGTATCTATGTAACCCACCTCCATGCCAGTTTCAAAGGAGGCAGGTCCCCGCCCCACACTGGGACCCGCCTCCCTGAGGCGGGAAGGGGATTAGTGCCAATTAACTGCCTATTTTTATTGTTGAAATGTGGGATTCCCAATGGCTCCAAACCATGCCAAGTCAGCGAGGTGGGCCGTCGGGATGAAGGGGTCGAGATGTCCGGTGTTCAGGTGAGTCTTAGGCAGCAGTCCCTCGGAACCGAGGATGGCTTGCTTCCACATTAAAAATGAGTTTGCAGGTGACTGATGAGTCCAATGCGGGACCTACAATCTCTGCCATAGGTGGGGCAGACGGTGATTGAAGGGGCAGGTGGGTGGGGTGCTTGGGTTGACGTGCGCTCCTTGTGCTGCCTGCGCTTGCTCCCGGCGAAGAGGCTCGAGGTGTTCGGCGCCTTCCCAGATGCTTCTCTTCCACTTTGTGTGGTCTTGGGCCAAGGATTCCCAGGTGTCGGTGTGGATGTTACACTTTTTCCAAGGAGGCTTTGAGGGTGTCCTTGAAGCATTTCCTCTGCCCACCTGGGGCTCTCAGGTGAGTGATGGGTGCATGAGTGCAGATGTAAGTGTGTTTGGTCTGTGTAAAGTGTTTAAAGAAGTTCTACTAACCTTTACTTACCTTTACAACCTTCCTTCCTTCAGGTCTCGGGAGTCCCTCATCTCACTGGCACGGAAAGCAGAATGGCAGCCAGCTGTCAAAATCTGCAGCATTCAGCTTTCTGTTCCGGGGAGATCTCTAAATCATCCTGAGAGGAAGGAATTAACCTGGAGTACAGATTGTCAGTGTTTGACAGCTTCAAGCAGCTGTGAAACGCTGATATTTCATCTGTCAAAAGATCTTGACAGATGAAATATCAGTCTGTGATGTCACCTGTTGCCGGGTGGTCCTTAATTGGCTTGCTGAGCCCACTGGGCGGGCTCAACAAGGTCAATCAAGTCAAAATCGCGTGGGTTGGCTAGAATTCGATGGAGGCGGGACTGCAACCCTGAAAGTTGTAGTCCCGCCTTGTACCCGACTCCTCAATGAAAATCCAGCCCAACAAGTTACTGCACTTCAAAGCAATTCATTGTACCTGAAGCACTTGGAGATGTTCTCAAGAGATGTGCTAAGGTGCCATATACGTGCAAGTGTTTCTTTTTACTTCATGTTTTGGATGAGTCAAACTTCAAAATCAGTTTAGAAAATAACCCCAAACGTAATTAGATGCTACACAAGGTTAAAACAATCTGTTTCTACTCACAACTAAATGCCTTCCAGAGCATTATAATCTTTGATTAGATTGGCTAATTACAGCTCACTATATTGGATAGCTCCAGTGACTAGCTCATAATTATACACAAATCTTTTCCTTTTTTATACCATCAGCTGTATATATTGGTCTATTGTGTGCATGTTTCATAACTTCTCCAGCAGTGTGCGTTATCTTACATTTACATCCATAGTAAGTTCCACGTACCACTCCATAGCTTTTGGGAAGCCTCTGTTGAAAATGCTAGCATCTGTACTACAATAGTCACTTGGGCCCAGAACTTCGGGTCTCCGCGGGTGAGTACGCACGGGGTACTCACCCGTAGGCCCGATGGAAGTGCCGGTTTCTTGCATGCACTGCACATGCGCGGGAAACCGGCACTTCCGTTCCCCTGACCGAAGGGGTTCAGAGGTCGAACACGTGCGCAGGAGGGGCTGCGTGTGCGCATCGAACTTAGGTTGTTAAAAAAAATTTTTTATTTTTTTTTATTTTTTATAAACACAGCTTTTCCCGGGAGGGTAAGTCTGCAGAATTTAGACATGTAAAAAGCAGGCGTAAGGCCTGCTTTTTACAAGGTAAGTGCTGAATTAATTAAAAATTAAAACATTTTTTCCACAGGTTTATTATACTTAAATACGTTTATTTTTAGCCCTGTTAGAAAATAAAATGATTTTTTTCAAAAATTTAAATTATTGTTTAAAATAGTTATTTCATGTAATTTATAGTTTATTTAAAAATGTGATTTAAAAAAAAAAATGTATTTGAAGATTTAGTGCTATTTTGGGACCGTAGTATTTATAAGTTTTGACAGGTCTTCCTGTCAATCTTATGAATGGAGCATTCCCTGCTCCGATTGGCTCTCCATGGCCCACGTGATCCCAGGGGCCGCATCAAACTAACTGTGCCCCTGGGATACGCAAGCACTGCACGCCGGCAGCTGGACCAGGCCCTGGATCGGAATTCCACGCGGGCCCACAGCTCAACGGCCGGCGCGCAAGTTAAGTGCAGGTCGAGTGCTTGCACCCGCGGGAAGCCCCCGACCCGAATTTCTGGGCCTTGGTTCACAGTTTGGTACAGACAGAATATTCTTCTTAAATATGACTAGAATACATAGTGTAAACAGCCCCAAAGGACCCAACCCTATAGAGAGTGGTATGGCCATTAAAAAACAACGTTTGCTCTCTGTTAACGAGCCAGTATGCTATTAACTCAATGCACCTTTAGCGCCTTTAAAAGCCTCAGATGCAGGTGAGAATGTTTTCTGTAAATCCAAGTAAGTTATATTTATCCTTCGTCATTTAACTGAATACTTCTTCAATAATTCAAGAGATTTGAGTCACATGACCTATTGCTTCTAAATCCTATATGGACTCCATAGCCGCGGAATTCGGCTCCATAGCGCCCATATCGTCCACACCGTGCGCGCGCACTTCTGCTGCGGGCTGCACCAGAAGAGGAGGAAGAGGAGGCGGAGGCAACCAACACAGCCTTTTTCTGGCCAGGCTGCCCGTGATTGACTGATCCAACTGCGGTACCAGTGAATGCAACCCCAATTCCCCATTCACCCATAGTCCCACACCTTACCTGCACTCTGTTACAACAGCGTCCTCTTGGATACAATGCTACAACAAAAGCCACCACAAAACAAACATTCTAAACCAACTTTATACATCAAACAATATTACATAACAGTTACTCCACTGGCTGGAGTCATACCTAGCACAAAGGAAGATGGTTGTGGTAGTTGGAGGTCAATCATCACAGCCCCAGGACATCGCTGCAGTTCCTCAGGGCTGTAGGGGGTGGCGGGTGGCGCGTACGCCCAGTCAGTTATGCCCCTGACTGTCTGTGAGCGGTTCGAATCGCTCCCACACCCCTGGGTTCTAGACACCGGACTTAGGTACAGGCGGCGATACAGAAAATCGAGTAGACAAGTGTTTTGGTGTAAGAAAACCAAGATTTTATTAAAACAGAAATAAAACACAGTCTTATGAGAAGTTACTAGTATAAAATACAGGCAAATACAAAATTTATACTTATACAGGGAATGGGGAACACACGGCACATCGAGGGAAAACAACTACATTAACAATCCCCTTATCCTTATCCCACCCCCTATACCTAACTAGATTAAGCTATGAGGGGCCAGAATTCATGCTCACCAATCCAAAGCCTGTTGCTTTAACGGCTGCAAGTTTTGAGGTTTGGTCTTCTGTCCTTTTAGGTACTCCGTCGCCACGTGGTCTCAGGGCGCGGTGCTGGAGCTGCTGCTGCGACACACCTTTCTTCTCCTCAGCTACCGTTGTCATCTCGTAGCGATAGGTTCTTCTTCTTCTCCCTCGGGCGGTCGTCAGCGGTAACGTTGTGTCTATAGGACGGTTGGCAGTCTTCGTTGCTTAGATTTTACTACCCATCCTTCGAATGCCAGCATATTCGTGGTGGCGTGGACACCTGCGTATAACGCCAGCTCATTCGCAGTGTTCAATAGCCAACTTATTGTCACTGTCCATACATTTCTTCCCCAAACACCAGCTTATAACTAGGCGCTCAGTCTTTATCAATGCGTCTTTCGCTGCCCTGCTCTGCTCTTATCGAGTTGTTACCTTCTTCTTCGTCTCTCCTCGTCTCGTCTCGCCCCTTTTTGCGGCCTGTGTGTCCTGTATGACTTTGGACTCGGGTCTCGTTCCCCCGCCTGCAGTTGGTATGGATGTCCTTGGCTGCTTAACCCAATGTGGGAAGTGAGAAGAGAACCCGCCACGAGGCCAGGGCATGAGTATGAGCGGCAGCAGCCCCAAGAGGCCGGAGCCATGAGAGCAGGAGTAAGGGGCAAGAGCAAGAGCCAAGAGAGCGATAGCTACAGAGGGCCTACAATTATACCCATTGCTTCAACTCCTATCTGTGCGCCAAATCAGGTCAGTCCATTGTTTCACTTTTGGCGGGCTGTTTAACATGATTATACCAATCTAAGTTAACTGGTTTTAGATGGCCGTTTATCGCACCTGATGGCCTTAATGTCCGGATTGTATTGTCAATAATGCATTTTAATCGGCCTGTGCAGCCTTAATGGCTTCCATAAGCTGTTTCCGATTATTTATGCGGACAAACTAATGGCCTCAAGTATAGGCCTAACTGGGTTTGATCTGACGTAATGCATATTCAGTGTTTGCCCAGCTGTCTGGATCTCCAAACACAAAGTCCTTTTCACAGAAAATACATTTTAAGCTTTGATTTCCCAAAGCTGCTTGTGCTGCTACAGAGTCCAAGCTTTTAAAATCTTGCAGGCTTTTTGGTCACGAGGTGCAGACGCCATCTTTTGGGTACCCTTTTTAAAATGTCCATGCAGGGTCCCTTTTATTAATAACCTTGGGGGAATGTGGGAATTTTGCGAATCTTACAGGGCTGTGTCCTAGGCCCGGCCATCTTCAGCTGCTTCATCAGTGACCTTCCCTCCTTTATAAGGTCAGAAGTGGGGATGTTCGCTGATGACTGCATAGTGTTCAGTGCCATTCGCTACTCCTCAGATAATGAAGCAGTCCATGCCCGCATGCAGCAAGACCTGGACGACATTAAGGCTTGGGGTGATAAGTGGCAGGTAACATTCGTGCCACACAAGTGCCAGGCAATGACTATCTCCAAAAAAAAGTGAGCGTCTAACCACCGCCCTTGATATTCAATGGCACCTATTCTCTACTGCTAACCGTCTTCTTAAACCCCTCTCCCCTGTCTCCTCCACCCTCACCTCCGATAACAAATGTGAGGAGGTCATGGACTACTTTGTCTCTAAGATTGAGACTATCCGCTCAGCTGCCTCTGCCACTTACCTTCCTTCCCCTAGCCCACCGGGCCAAATTTCCTCCAAGGTTCTCCCCTGCCTTAGCCCTGAACTCACATCTTTCTCCAGTTTCTCTCCGATCTCCCCTCATGACCTCTCTGCGTTAATCTTGTCCATGAGACACACCTCCTGCTCCCTCGACCCTATTCCCACCAAACTGCTAACCACCCAACTTCCTTTTCTGGCTCCCATGTTAGCTGATATTGTTAATGGTTCTCTCTCCTCAGGTACTGTCCCCCTCTCCCTCAAATCTGTTGTCATCACCCCTCTCCTCCAAAAAACAAACCTTGATCCCTCCGTCCTTGCAAACTACCGCCCCATCTCCAACCTCCCTTTCCTCTCCAAAGTCCTTGAACGTGTTATTGCCTCCCAAATCCGTGCCCATCTTTCCCGCAATTCCATGTTTGAATCCCTTCAATCAGGTTTCCGCCCTTGCCACAGTACCGAAACGGCTCTTGTCAAAGTCACAAATGACATCCTTTGTGACTATGACAAAGTTAAACTATCCCTCCTCGTCCTTCTTGACTTGTCCGCATCCTTTGACACGGTTGATCACTCCATCCTTCTCCAACCCCTCTCCACCGTCGTCCAGCTGGGTGGGACTTCTCTTGCCTGGTTCCATTCTTATCTATCTAATCATAACCAGAATCACCTGCAACAGCTTCTCTTCCCGCTCCCGCATCATTACCTCTCGTGTCCTCCAAGGATCTATCCTTGGCCCCCTCCTATTTCCCATCTACATGTTGCCCCTTGGCGACATCATCCGAAAGCACAGCAGCAGTTTCTACATGTACGCTGACGAAACCCAGCTCTACCTCACTACTACTTCTCTTGAACCCTCCACGGTGTCTAAATTGTCAGACAGCTTATCCAACATACAGTTCTGGATGAGCAAAAATTTTCTCCAATTAAATACCAATTGCCAAAAACCAAAGCCATTGTTTTCAGTCCCCGCCACAAACTCCATTTCCTAGCCACTGACCCCATCCCTCTCCCTAACATCTGTCTGAGGCTGAACCACACTGTTCGCAACCTTGGTGTCATATTTGACCCTGAAAATGAGATTCCGACCACATATCCACAGCATAATAAAGACCGCCTACTTCCACCTTTGTAACATCCCCCGTCTCCGCCCTTGCCTCAGCTCATCCGCTGCTGAAACCCTCATCCATGCCTTTGTTACCTCTAGACTTGACTATTCCAACGCACTCCTGGCTGGCCTCCCACGTTCCACCCTACGTAAACTTGAGGTCATCCAAAACTCGGCTGCCCGTGTCCTAACTCGCACCAAGTCCCGTTCGCCCATCACCCCTGTGCTTGCTGACCTACATTGGCTTCTGGTTAAGCAGAACCTTGATTTCAAAATTCTCATCCTTGTTTTCAAATCCCTCCATGGCCTCGCCCCCTCCCTATCTCTGTAATCTCCTTCAGCCCCACAACCACCCACCCCCCCCCCCCCCACCAGAGATATCTGCACTCCTCTAATTCTGCCCTCTTGAGGATCCCAGATTATAATCGCTCAACCATTGGTGGCCGTGCCTTCTGTTGCCTAGGCCCTAAGCTCTGGAATTCCCTGCCTAAACCTGTCTGCCTCGCTACCTCTCTTTCCTCCTTTAAGATGCTCCTTAAAACCTACCTCTTTGACCCAGCTTTTGGTCACCTGCCCCAATTTATCCTCATGTGGATCGGTGTCAAATTTTTTGTCTTAAAATACTCCTGTGCAGCACCTTGGGACGTTTTACTGCGTTAAAGGCGCTATATAAATACAAGTTGTTGTTGTTCTTGTTGGCATTACCATTGCCGAATCCCCCACCATCAATGTCCTGGGAGTCACCATTGACCAGAAACTTAACTGGACCAGCCTCTTAAATACTGTGGCAACAAGAGCAGGTCAGAGGCTGGGTATTCTGTGGCGAGTGTCTCACCTCCTGCCTCCCCAACACCTTTCCACCATCTACAAGGCACAAGTCGGGAGTGTGATGGAATAGTCTCCACTTGCCTGGATGAGTGCAGCTCCAACAACACTCAAGAAGCTCGACACCATCCAGGACAAAGCAGCCCGCTTGATTGGCACCCCAGCCACCACCTTAAACATTCACTCCCTCCACCACTGGCGTATCGTGGCTACAGTGTGTTCCATCTACAAGGTGCACTGCAGCAACTCGCCAAGGCTTCTTCGGCAGCACCTCCCAAACAGGCGACCTCTACCACTTAGAAGGACAAGGGCAGCAGAGAGTAAATTAGCAAGAGACATAAAAATAGATTGTAAATGTTTCTATAGGTATGTAAATAGGAAGAGATTAGTGAAAGTAAACATAGGCTTATTAGAGGCAGAGACTGGAGAAATTATAATGGGCAATAAGGAAATGGCAGTGACATTAATCAAATACTTTGTAACTGTCTTCACGGTAGAAGACGCAAAAAACATTCTGGAAATAATGGAGGACCAAGGGTCTAGAGAGAATGAGGAACTTAAAGAAATCAGTATAAGTAAAGACATAGTACTGGAGAAAATAATGAGACTAAGTGGCGACAAAATCCCCATGACCTGACGACCTGCATCCTAGGGTTTTAAAAGAGGTAGCTGTAGAGATAGTGGATGCACTGGTATTAATCTTCCAGAATTCCCTAGATTCTAGAACAGTCCCCAAGGATTGGAAGGTAGCAAACATAACCCTGCTATTTAAGAAAGGAGGAAGAGGAAAAACAGGAAACTATAGGCCAGTTAGCCTGACATCAGTAGTAGGCAAAATGCTAGAATCTATTATCAGGGACGGGGTAACGGGGCACTTAGAAAATCGTAAAAAGATTAGGCAGAGTCAACATGGTTTTATGAAAGGGAAATCGTGTTTGACAAATCTGTTAAAGTTTTTTGAAGATATAACTAGTAGGGGGAACCAGTGGATGTAGTGTACAGTATTTGGATTTTCAAAAAGCATTTGATAAGGTGCCACACAAGAGGTTATTGCATAAAATTAGGACTCATGGGATTGGGGGTATTATATTAGCATGGATTGAGGATTGGTTAATGGACAGAAAACAGAGAGTAGGAATAAACGGGACTTTTTTGGGGTGGCAGGCTGTAACTAGCGGGGTACCGCAAGGATCACTGCTTGGGCCTCAGCTATTTACAATCTATATTAATGACTTAGGCGAAGGGACTGAGTGCAACGTATCCAAGTTTGCTGATGATGCAAAGTTAGGTGGGAAAGTAAGCTGTGAGGTGGATGTAAAGAGGCTGCAGAGAGATATAGACAGGTTGACTGAATGGGTAGGAACATGGCAAATGGAATACAATGTGGGGAAGTGTGAAGTTATCCACTTTGGTAGGAAAAACTAAAAAGCTGAATATTTTTTGAATGATGAGAGACTGGGAAATGTTTGCATTCAGAGGGACCTGGGTGTCCTTGTACACGAATCACAGAAAGTTAACATGCAGGTACAGCAAGCCATTAAGAAAGCAAATGGTATGTTAGCTTTTCACAGAATCACAGAAACCCCACAGTGCAGATAGAGGCCATTTCGGCCCATTGAGCCTGCACCGACACATATCCCACCCGATCCCCGTAACCCCTACACCAGCACATATCCCACCCTATCCCCGTAACCCCACGTATTTAATCCCCCTAACACTAAGGGTCAATTTATCATAGCCAATCAACCTAACCTGCACATCTTTGGACATTCAGGAAAGATCCCAGCAAACTGGAAAACTGCTAATGTAACGCCCTTATTTAAAAAGGGAGGTAGACAAAAGGCTGGAAACTATAGACCAGTTAGCCTAACATCTGTGGTTGGTAAAATGTTGGAGTCCATTATTAAGGAAGTAGTAACAGGACATTTGGATAAGCATAATTTAATCAGACAGAGTCAGCATGGTTTTATGAAGGGGAAGTCATGTTTGACAAACTTGCTCGAATTCTTTGAGGATGTAACATACAGGGTGGATAAAGGGGAACCAGTGGATGTAGTGTATTTGGACTTCCAAAAGGCATTTGACAAGGTGCCACACAAAAGATTACTGCACAAGATTTAAAAAATCATGGGATTGGGGGTAATATACTGGCATGGGTGGAAGATTGGCTATCTAACAGAAAACAGAGAGTTGGGATAAATGGTTCATTCTCGGGTTGGCAATCAGTAACTAGTAATGTTCCGCAGGGGTCAGTGCTGGGACCCCAACTCTTTACAATCTATATTAATGATTTGGAGGAAGGGACCAAGTGCAACATATCCAAGTTTGCCGACGATACAAAGATGGGAGGGAAAGCAGTGAGTGAGGAGGACATAAAAAACCTGCAAAAGGACAGACAGGCTGAGTGAGTGGGCGGAGATTTGGCAGATGGAATATAATGTTGGAAAGTGTGAGGTTATGCACTTTGGCTGAAAAAAAATCAAAGAGCAAGTTATTATCTAAATGGAGAGAAACTGCAAAGTGCTACAGTACAAAGGGATTTGGGGGTTATTCTGCCCTTGCAGCACGTTCCTATGCAAAGCTAGACAGGTAGCTAACAACTTGATATCTTCCCATAAAAATCACAAGGCTTGACTTTTCTTGTAAACTTTACTGAAAGATTCTTATTGTGAAAAGACAAATAGTGTCCAAGGCTGGAGCATAGCAAGAAAATAACTTCCCAGACCATGTGTGGCTGCAGGTCTGTGATATACAGTAGTTTACTTTACTGCACTTGCTAGGTACCAAATACCCACTAGGTGGCGGCACACAATGGAAATCGACCCAAATTACTCAAACCCCTGAATTAACTGGAAAACTAACATAAATTCCTAAAGGAAGGCAGCACACTCCCCGCTTGGTACAATTCCATTGTACCACTACAGATCCAAGATAAAACCTAAAGAAAACGTCCTTTGGCTGCAAATATACTCAGAATCCTTTCTCTAGGTTTCTTCAGAAAGGAGGACTACGATCTCTGAGACTGGCCTCAGAAACACTTTGACAGTACCCTCCTTGACAATCTTCACCTCCACCTTGCGGACCCTCTTGTCCCTGCTCAGCAGTGTTTTGGCAACCAGTCCCACTGGCCATTCATTTCTGTGTGCTTAGCTGTCTTTCAGCAAGACAACATCTCCCACTTTGACATTTGGCTTGTCTTCTGTTACAAAGGGATTAGAATATAGAGTAAAGAAGTCTTACTACAATTATACAGGGCATTGGTGAGGCCACACCTGGAGTATTGTGTACAGTTCTGGTCTCCTTACCTAAGGAAAGACATACTTGCCTTAGAGGGAGTGCAATGAAGGTTCACTAGCCTGGTTCCTGGGATGAGAGGATTGCCCTATGAGGAAAGATTGAATAGGCTAGGCCTATATTCCCTAGAGTTTAGAAGAATGAGAGGTGATCTCATTGAAACATAAAATTCTTAAGAGGCTTGACAGGGTTAATGCTGAGAAAATGTTTCCCCTGGCTGGGGAATCTAGAACACGGGGTCACAGCCTCAGAATAAGGGGTGGGCCATTTAGGACTGAGATGAGGAGAAATTTCTTCACTCAAAGGGTTGCGAATCTTTGGAATTCTCTGCCCCAGAGAGCTGTGGATGCTCAGTCATTGAATATATTCAAGACAGAGGTCAATAATTTTTTGGGAACTAAGGGAATTAAGGGATATGGGGATAGTGCGGGAAGATGGAGTTGTAGTAGAAGATCAGCCAAGATCTTGTTGAATGTCGCAGCAGGCTCAAAGGGTCAAATGGCCTACTCCAGCTCCTATTTCTTATGTTCTTATGTTCTTGTGTATCTGTAAGGAGAAATGCACAATGGTAGGGTTGTGGTGAGGGGAGTGGGGAAAGCAAGAGGTGCATGCTAACATCATCTGCAGCTTGTAAATCAGAAGAGATTGTGGGATGAGGAGGAAGTGGGATGTGAGGATACAGTCACCTTCGATTGCTACAGCCCCACCGCTGGCCACGGCCTCAGCGATGGCAGCTCCAATGATGGCGACCACCGTCTCCTCCATCTGTGTTAGGACATGTAGCCATACCCGTTCCCCACTGGTTAGCAGTTGCTGCTTGCGGTTATGTGCCAACTTGTCCTGGAAGAGACAGGGAAGTATGTCAGTGAGTGTTGTGCGATGTGCCCATCATGGTTGAATAGCTGGCAATGGGTGCAAGCTGTGAGATGTGGGTCTGTGGCTTGCAGCAGTGTTAAGTCATGAGGGTGAGGTGAAGCTATGAATGTGAGATTTGAGTCGTGATTGATAGACATTATTGGTAGGTGAGTGTGGTGGGGGGGTGCGGTGCAAGTGGTGCATTGAGCAGTGTGTGAGGCTAGTGGTTCAGTTGTAAAGATATGCCATTTGAAGATGCATTCACTGACCTTGACCACTCGTGTGAGGTCATTAAAGTTCTTGCGGAACTGCATTCAGGTCCAAGTGGCTACACTGCTGGCATTGACCACAATGGCTATCTTCTCCCATTGCTTTCTGACAGTTTGCCTGGAGGGTCTCTTGACCCCCTGCGGATAGAGGACCTCTCTCCTCCTGTACCGAGGCATCCGAGGACCATGGAGCTCGTTCTCTCTCCCATGTTGTGCCATAATTCAGTCTTTTTTCAGGTCAGACTCTCTTCCCCAGCCACTTCCAGCACCTTCTCCAGCCAGAATGCACCACCCCTTTAAGAGGTGCAGGCTGCCTTTAAGTAGTGCAGGCTAGCTTTAAGTGCTGCTAGCCTCACACGACCTTGGACTTGAGGCACAAAGCCACTGAACAGCACATTTAGTGTTACCTCAATACCACAATCATTTAAATTAGCAGGCAGCATGAAGTTTGCATGCTGCCTGCATCAGGAGCAACGGACGCAGGTTAATCGCGCATCACGATCCCTGCGCCCGTTTTCAGGCCTTATCCAATTTTGCCCCCCACGCTCTTTAGATCAGCATTGATGGTGTCTGGTAAAATGTTCGTGAGCATTATTGACATGAATCTTGTCATTCATGTGGAAATGACTTAGGAAATAATACTGGGCAGCCTGCTGGTGGCGCTGTCCAGGGAGAGTATAAATACTCGGGCATGGGCCCAGCGTGCTCAGGACATTCTTTAACAGGAACTAGTGAAGGACACAACTAGATCTCCATGTTGAAAAACAGTTGATTAAAGGCTTGTTTAATACTCAGACCAAGTGCCTAGTAGTTTTCTTACATCAACTATCACTGTTAAATAATTGATCTACAATTGCCTTATTCATGCCTCTTTCCTTTTTTGAATATCAGGATTACAATAGCTATCCCTCAATCTGTAGGTAAAACCTTTGTATTTATGGGGTCCTTAAAAGTATTACCCAGAACCTCATGTATTTCCTTGCTCATTCCCTCGAGGATGCCGTATTTTAACATATTCATATGCCCTGAAGACAGTTAGGGTAAACAATCCATTTCTGCACTCATAGTGCATGTTGTATGTGCATATTGTGAGATAGCACCTTGTCAGGCTGTGATTTTCTGTCCATTAGTTTTAATGAATGGAAGATCATGAGCTGGGCTACACGCCATCATGATATGCAGTCCTAGCATTTGCCAAGAGTACAGAAACACAGGGGGGAGAAATTGGTCCCTGTTGCATCTGATTTCTGGGCAAAAAATAGGAGCTGGGTTGGAACAACTTCCAGGTGCAATCGCTCAAGCCTATTCCCCCCGAGATTTGGCAGCCAGCAACCTCAGAGTCCACAGTGCCCACCTAAAACACACGCAAGACCCCTTGTTCATGCAGTGCTGAGGGCCCTTTACTCTGCATTTAACCTGTGCTAGAACTTATCAGGGAATACTTGATGCTAACACTAGGTGCAGAATTTGGAAAATCCTCAGTTGCACAGAGTGGGCTACAGTGAGCAGAGCTCGACAATGCATCCAACCCTCTGTATTGTTTATGAACAGTGCGAATAGCCGTGGTCCCAGAACAGATGCTGTGGAAATACATTAGCCGCTGCCCACTAGACATAGCGAGAAACTGCCGGTCACTGCCCAATAGATAAAACAAAAGACAACTAGTCACCGTCTGCTAGACATGGCAAGGAACTGCTAGCCACTGTCTGTTACATGTAGCAAAGATCCACTAACCACTGTCTGTTACATGTAGCAAATATCCACTATCCACTGTTACATGTAGCAAAGATCCACTATCCACTGTCTGTTACATGTAGCAAAGATCCACTATCCACTGTTACATGTAGCAAAGATCCACTATCCACTGTGTTACATGTAGCAAAGATCCACTAACCACTGTCTGTTACATGTAGCAAAGATCCACTATCCACTGTCTGTTACATGTAGCAAAGATCCACTAACCACTGTCTGTTACATGTAGCAAAGATCCACTAACCACTGTCTGTTACATGTAGTAAAGATCCACTATCCACTGTCTGTTACATGTAGCAAAGATCCACTATCCACTGTCTGTTACATGTAGCAAAGATCCACTAACCACTGTCTGTTACATGTAGCAAAGATCCACTAACCACTGTCTGTTACATGTAGCAAAGATCCACTATCCTCTGTCTGTTACATGTAGCAAAGATCCACTAACCACTGTCTGTTACATGTAGCAAAGATCCACTATCCACTGTCTGTTACATGTAGCAAAGATCCACTAACCACTGTCTGTTACATGTAGCAAAGATCCACTAACCACTGTCTGTTACATGTAGCAAAGATCCACTATCCACTGTCTGTTACATGTAGCAAAGATCCACTATCCACTGTCTGTTACATGTAGCAAAGATCCACTAACCACTGTCTGTTACATGTAGCAAAGATCCACTAACCACTGTCTGTTACATGTAGCAAAGATCCACTAACCACTGTCTGTTACATGTAGCAAAGATCCACTAACCACTGTCTGTTAAATGCAGCAAGGAACTGCTAGCCACTGCCTAGTTACATGTAGCAAGGATTCGCTTGTCACGATGTGTTACAGGTGCCAAGGAGCTATCGGGAATAAAGTTAAAGTTTGGAAAGAGAGGAAGGAACACTTCAATAGTTTTTTGCTACAAGGTTGACTTGCTTTGTTTTTCACCTCATCAAAGCTGAGAAATAGCTCGGCCCAGGCTTATTAGCAAGCAGTGTTTTCCAGTCTAACGCGGTACCGCAGCTCCTGCATGGGGCAACGAATGCCAGTGTAACCAGCACTTGTGTTGTTTGTTTACTTCAATTTACATTAAACACATAAAACTTGTAATTATTTAGTTAAAAATGCCACGCAAAAATTAATAAACCTTAGTTTACACCCAATTAAACTGACAGACAATTAACAGGTACAGAATGGTGTGCTTTTTCCGTGTAGCACTTTGTTGAAGCAACCTTGCATTAATATCAGCAATCGTCACCTGCTGGATTTTAATGCTCATTTATTGTCAACATAAATAAGAGCGGGACCCATTCAAATAATGCAATTATTCATGGAGGGACTTGGGAGGCAGACAAGGTGATGAGCAATTACGGAACTATATCTAGTTGTTTAAATTCCAATTAATCTTAAATTAATTGTTCAAATTATACATTGACGCGAAACACAGTTTTAAAAAAAAATTGTTGGCTTGATTAGTATTGCAAGCACTGAAATAAATTTGCATCTGAATTGTTTTCTACGATACATAAGCAAATCAACTTGCTGCAAAATAGGACTATAACTGCACAACAGGTTCACCGCGCTTTTGTCATCAGTGTCCATGGATACCATGAATTTTCTCTCTAGCTGTTGGTGAATTTTATAATCATCAAGGTGAGAGATGTCAGCACTGCGGAATGGAATATTTCCACACTCCTGGCATTCAGTTTCAGCATTCAGCACTTCTAAGCCGGGTGCCGCCAGGGTTAGATGCGCAGCAAAGCTCATTATGGTTTGTCAGCCAGTGGCTCAGTTGGCAGCTCCCTCGCCTCTGAATTCAAGTCCCACTCCAGGGACTTGAGCACATAAAGCCAGGCTGACACTTCAGTGCAGTACCTCACACATCAACATAGAAAGCCTCGTCAAAGACTATCTCTTCAACCATGGTCATTTCTCCCAACTCACCTACTACAGTTTTCACTTATATTTTTCCACTCCTTTCCTTTCCCCCCCCCCTTTCCTTTTGTTTCTCTCTCACACCTGGCAGCTATCTTTTGCCCTGCCAGTACACTTTACACCTAATCACAGCCTATTACCATCTCGTCTAGCTTCTAATCTCTTTTACTTCTTTTGGTTCTTTTATTCTTTTGTCCGATCGCAGCCCTGCCTTCGATCTAGTTCCTTTTCTCTCCAGTTTTGAAGAAGGGTCAAACCCGAAACGTCAACTCAAATTTCTCTCCACGGATGTTGCCTGACTTGCTGAGTTTTTCCAGCATTTTCTGTTGTTATTTCGGATTTCCAACATCTGCAGTATTTTGCTATCGTACTACAGTTTGGTGTCTGATTCTCTTCTATGAAGTGCCTTGGGATGACTGCACTATATAAATGGAAATTGTTGATAATTCCATATCAACAGAGTGTAGTGGGGGGCTACACCCACTTTAAATGTTTGTTGAGAAGCTTATTGCTCACTTCTGGGGAGCTGGAAAATTACCCTGTGCCTTTGTCAACCAACTCCTCACCTCCCACCACAGCTCCGAGTTAGTTCACCCCTGAATAACAACAGAAAATGCTGGAAAAACTCAGCAGGCCAGGCAACATCCGTGGAGAGAAATTAGAGTCGACGTTTCGGGTCGAACCCTTTTTCAAAACTGGAAAGGAAATGAAATAGATCGAAGGCAGGGCTGCGACAGAACAAAAGAAGTAAAGAGACATTAAGAGGTATTCAAAACCAGACGAGATGGTAATAGGACAGTGGAGACAAAAGACGGCTCAGATTAGGTGTGAAGTGTACTGGCAGAATGAGAGACAGCTGCCATGTGGGAGAGAGGAAAAAAAAGGGGGGGGGAAGGTAAAACCCAAAACAAAGGGGTGGAAAAAAAAAAGTAAAAATGTAATAGGGGCCGAGGTTATGATCTGAAATTGTTGAACTCGATATTGAGTCCGGAAGGCTGCAAAGTGCCTAATCGGAAGATGAGGTGCTGTTCCTCGAGTTTACGTTGAGCTTCCGTAGTTCGCCCCGGACCTTTGCCCAAGTCTTGTCATGGCTTCTTCAATCTGTTCCACCCTAGCCGAGGCCTGTTGTGACTTCCTGAGTCAGTGCTGCCCAAGTCTACCCTACACCGGCTCCTGTTGCTGCTGAAATGACTGAACGCAGCTGCATACTGTCGGAAGGCATGCTCGAAACCCTTTCTTGAAGGAATTCTCATCCATGATGTACAGTATACCGCTGCATATCAGTCATTCTTGTGGCCTTTCTACATGACTCACATCCCATCAGTTTGGGATAGATTTAAACCCAAATCTAAAGGATTAAAAGGATAGTCTGCTACCCAGTACCATCACCGAAACTGTTTGGTCAGTGGCAGTGTTTGTTGGATTCAAACTTTTAATTATTTCCTGTTTTGTACTGACCTAAATAGGTTTAAACCCTGAGGCCACCGCTGAGGGGATGACATGTTTTGGTAAGTTCTAATCCACTGATGAGTAATTTTGCCATGAAAGTGGAGTGCTCATCATTGGCCCAGGAGTTATCAGCTTAACCTGGGATGTTTCAAAGATAATTCTTTAACGTCTAGAGACTTGATTGGTTGAAAAGCTAATCTTTGGCCAAGTTTGTATCCAATCAACAGCCAAATTCCAGCCCAGTAATGAAAGAAAGAACTTGCATTTATAGAACACCTTTCACAACCACCAGACATGCCAAAGCACTTTACAGCCAATGAAGTACTACTGTGAGCCATAGTCACTGATAATCTGTTTTTAGTGATGTTGATTGAGGAATAAACATTGGCTAGGACACTGGGGAGAATTCCCCTGCTCTAGTGCCATAAGATCGTTTACATCCACCTGGGAGAGCAGACAGGGCTTCAGAGACCCAGGTAAGGCATCAGACCACAGGTGTCGGCGGGAGGCGCGAGCGGGAAGCTTGAAAAAGCTTCAGAGACCCAGGTAAGGCCTCAGACCGCAGGTGTCGGTGGGAGGCGCGAGCGGGAAGCTTGAAAAGGCTTCAGAGACCCAGGTAAGGTTTACCAATCTCCAGTCTCGGACCTCAGAGGGAAGGAGAGAGGTAAAAAGTAATCCAACTGTGACGTCACCAGAAAGCGGGTAAGTGATTGGTTGGTGAGTATTTCTCTCTTTTGAAGCTTAAACTCTGTGGTTTATAGTTTCTAAGGTGCGATATTCATCATCTAGAATCGGGGCAGAGGGTATTTAAGAATAATATTAATAAATTTAATTAATTACATAGAATGGGAGATCAGGTGATGTGTTGCTGCTGCAATATGTGGGAGCTGGTGGACACCATTGATGCTCACAGTGATCACATTTGCAGTAAGTGCTGGCTGCTCGAGGAATTCCGGCTCCGTGTTGAAGAGCTGGAGTCCGAGCTTCAAACACTGAGACACATCAGGGAGGGGGAGAGTTACCTGGACTCTGTATCAGGAGGTAGTCACACCAATTAGATTAATTAATTCAGATGTAGTCCGTGGCCAGTGTCAGGATGGTGTGACTAGAATTGAGGCAGGTACGGGGATCCAGGAGGTAGTGTTGGAGGAGCCGCAGCTCTTGCTCTTGTCCAACAGGTTTGAGGCTCTTACTCCCTGTGAGGATGGGAACGGTGACTGCGGGGAGGATGAGCAACCCGGCCACAGCACCGTGGAGCAGGGGGCCATTCAAGTGGGGGGAGATAAAAGAAATGTTGTAGTGGTAGGGGATAGTATCGTTAGGGGGATAGATAGGGTTCTTTGCAGCCGAGAGCGAGAGTCCCGAAGGCTGTGTTGCCTGCCCGGTGCCAGGGTTAAGGACATCTCCTCTGGGCTGGAGAGAAACTTGGAGTGGGAGGGGGAGGATCCAGTTGTCGTGGTCCATGTTGGTACCAACGACATAGATAGGACAAGGAAGGAGGTTCTGCTGAGGGAGTTTGTGCAGCTAGGGGCCAAATTAAAAAGCAGAACCACAAGGGTAATAATCTCTGGATTACTACCTGAGCCACGTGCAAATTTGGCTAGGGTAAATAAAATTAGAGAGTTAAATGCGTGGCTCAAAGACTGGTGTGGGAGAAATGGGTTTTGCTTCCTGGGACACTGGCATCAGTACTGGGACAGGAGAGAGCTGTTCCGTTGGGACGGACTTCACTTGGCCAGTGCTGGGACTAGAGTCCTGGTGAGAGGGCTTTAAACTAATTAGTGGGGGGGAGGTTTTAAGAGAGCGAAAAATAAAAATGACAGTGGAGAAGGCAATAGAGCAAGGTAGCAGTGGGGGAATTAAAAACCAGAGCGTGTCAGGAAGGGACAGAATGTATAATGATAAAGGTAAAGTAGTAAAAGGGGTAAAAGCAGGAATAAATTGTCAGAAAACATATTTGAAAGTTCTTTATCTGAATGCACGCAGCATTTGAAACAAAATTGACGAGCTGACGGTACAAATTACTACACATGGGTATGGTCTGGTGGCCATTATGGAAACATGGCTGCAAGATAATCATGACTGTGAACTAAACATACAAGGGTATTTGACAATTAGGAAGGACAGACAGGAAGGAAAGGGAGGTGGGGTTGCTATGTTAATCAAGGATGGAATCACTGCAATAGTCAGAAATGATATTGGGTCAAAGGATCAGGATAGTGAAACGGTTTGGGTGGAGATAAGGAATAAGAAGGGGAAAAAGTCACTAGTGGGCGTAGTCTATAGGCCTCCTAACAGTTGCAACTCTGTTGGTCGGAGTATAAATCAGGAAATAGTTGGGGCTTGTAATAAGGGAACAGCTATAATCATGGGGGATTTTAACTTTCATATTGACTGGACTAATCAAATTGGGCATGGCAGCCTTGAGGAAGAGCTCATAGAGTGTATTAGGGACGGGTTCCTTGAGCAGTATGTAACTGAACCAACCAGGGGACAAGCAATCTTAGATCTGGTCCTGTATAATGAAACAGGATTAATAAAAATTGTCCTAGTAAAGGATCCCCTTGGAATGAGTGACCATAATATGGTTGAATTCCAAATTCAGTTTGAGGGTGAGAGAGTTGGATCTCAAACCAGCATACTGAGCTTAAATAAAGGAGACTATGAAGGTATAAGAGTAGAATTGACTAAAGTGGACTGGGAAAACAGATTAAAGTGTAAGACGGTACAAGAGCAGTGGTCTACATTCAAGGAGATATTTCACATCTTTCAAGATAAATATATTCCACTGAGGAAAAAGGGGAGTAAGAGAAAAGACAGCCATCCGTGGCTTAGTAAAGTAATAAAGGATAGTATCTGACTGAAAACAAGGGCATATAAAGTAGCCAAATCTAGAGGGAGGATAGAAGGTTGGGAAGCATTTAAAAGCCAGCAAACAATAACTAAAAGATTAATTAAAAAAGGGAAGATAGATTATGAAAGTAAACTAGCAAAAAATATAAAAACAGATAGCAAGAGTTTCTACAGCTATATAAAAAGAAAAAGGGTGGCTAAAGTGAACGTTGGTCCCTTAGAGGATGGGACCGGGAAACTAGTGGTGGGGAACATGGGGATGGCAAAGACGCTGAACAAATATTTTGTATCAGTCTTTACAGTAGAGGACACTAAAAAAATCCCAACACTGGACAAACAGGGGGCAATGGGAGGGGGGGGGGGAGAGGAGCTAAAGACAATTAAAATCACTGAGGAGATGGTACTCAGTAAAATAATGGGACTTAAGGCGGATAAATCCCCCGGACCTGATGGCCTACATCCTAGGGTCTTGAGAGAAGTGGCGGTAGGGATTGTGGATACATTGGTGATTATTTTCCAGAACTCCCTGGACTCAGGAAAGGTCCCAGCAGATTGGAAAACTGCTAATGTAACACCCTTATTTAAGAAGGGAAGTAAACAGAAAGCTGGAAACTATAGACCAGTTAGCCTAACATCTGTGGTTGGCAAAATGTTGGAGTCCATTATTAAGGAAACAGTAACAGAGCATTTGGATAAACATAATTTAATAGGACAGAGTCAGCATGGTTTTATGAAGGGGAAGTCATGTTTGACAAATTTGCTCGAATTCTTTGAGGATGTAACATACAGGGTGGATAAAGGGGAACCAGTGGATGTAGTGTATTTGGACTTCCAAAAGGCATTTGACAAGGTTCCACACAAAAGATTACTGATCAAGATAAGAAATCACAGGATTGGGGGTAATATACTGGCATGGGTGGAAGATTGGCTATCTAACAGAAAACAAAGAGTTGGGATAAATGGTTCATTCTCGGGCTGGCAATCAGTAACTAGTGGTGTTCCGCAGGGGTCAGTTCTGGGACCCCAACTGTTCACAATCTATATTAACGATTTGGAGGAAGGGACCAAGTGCAACATATCCAAGTTTGCCGACGATACAAAGATGGGAGGGAAAGCAATGAGTGAGGAGGACATAAAAACCTGCAAAAGGACATAGACAGGCTAAGTGAGTGGGCAGAGATTTGGCAGAGGCAATATAATGTTGGAAAGTGTGAGGTTATGCACTTTGGCAGAAAAAATCAAAGAGCAAGTTATTATCTAAATGGAGAGAAACTGCAAAGGGATCTGGGGGTCCTGGTGCATGAAACACAAAAAGTTAGTATGCAGGTGCAGCAGGTGATCAGGAAGGCCAATGGAATCTTGGCTTTTATTGCAAGGGGGATGGAGTATAAAAACAGGGAAGTCTTGCTGCAGTTATACAGGGTATTGGTGAGGCCACACCTGGAATACTGCATGCAGTTTTGGTTTCCATATTTAAGAAAAGATATACTTGCTCTCGAGGCGGTTCAGAGAAGGTTCACTCGGTTGATTCCAGAGATGAGGGGGTTGACGTATGAGGAAAGGTTGAGTAGGTTGGGATTCTACTCATTGGAGTTCAGAAGAATGAGAGGCGATCTTATCGAAACATATAAGATTGTGAGGGGGCTTGATCGGGTGGATGCGGGGAGGATGTTTCCACTGATGGGTGAGACTAGAACTAGGGGGCATAGTCTAAGAATAAGGGGCTGCCCTTTCAAAACTGAGATGAGGAGAAACTTCTTCACTCAGAGGGTAGTAAATCTATGGAATTTGCTACCCCAGAGAGCTGTGGAAGCTGCAACATTAAATACATTTAAAATGGAGAGAGACAGTTTCCTAGCAGATAAGGGAATTAGGGGTTACGGGGAGAGGGCAAGGAAGTGGACGTGAGTCTAGATTCGGATCAGCCATGATCCTATTGAATGGTGGAGCAGGCCCGAGGGGCCGTATGGCCTACTCCTGCTCCTACTTCTTATGTTCTTATTAACAGCTCATCCCAACGACAGCACCTCTGACAGTGCAGCACTCCCTCAGTACTGCACTGGAGTGTCAGCCTGGATTTGTGTGCTCAGGGTCCTGGAGTGGGACTTGAACTCAACTATTTGGGCACAGAAGCAGGAGTGCTACCCACTTTTTTTTAATATTATACTTTATTGAACATTAAGAACATTTACAACATCGTGATCATTACATTGTATGATACAAATCAAATCCACCGCCCTGCACAGCCATTCCGCCACCACATTTTATCAAAACCTGAAGTTTAATTTGTCACCTGTAACATATATTAATCGATTGTACTTTAAAAATTGGTTGTAAAATACTGTCCTTAAATTCCTTACTGAATAAAACATCCACAGAGCCTTATAATGATCTTTTAGCTTATATTTAAAATACTCTTTTAGATTGATTCTCCTCCCCTTAAAAAAGAGCATTCCTTCTTTGCACAATCATGAATTTAGCCAAACTGAACATTAAATTAATTGCCGCTCCGCTAGACTCTGGCAGACTCTCCTGCAATCTCCATCTCAAAATTGAGTCCCACGGGGTTCCCATTCTCACTGTTCGGTCCCCACCCAGCAAAAAAGCTTCACACAACTGTCGAACATAGTACTTAAAGTCATTTAACTGCGGACATAACACCAGTAAATGGGACAGAGTCTCATCCTGTGTCCCACACACTGGGCAAGTTGCCGCCTCCACTCGTCCAATCTTGCACAAGACCGTCATGGTAAAAATCCAGTTATGAGCCAATTTGAAACCTAGTTCAATCCATTCTGGGCATTTAAAATTCGCCCACACTCCCTTCCAAATCCTGTTGAAGTCCAGCTGTGGGTATATACTCTGCCAAAACTCCTGACCAGCAGGTGTCTTGAATCACCATTCTCTGAATACCTCATAGAAATCTCGAGTATTACAGTTGTCAAATTGGACCAACTCTCCCCCTGTCTCCAGTACAAAGCTTGGAAAAGCAGGACGCATTTTACTTCCTTTGGAGATTTCCGCATTTATTTCTTCCATCCAATCCTGTGGCATTGCCCTCACAATCTTCTCATACATGACTCCTATTGCTTTTCCTTCTACCTCCTGATCCTCCTCCCACACCATGTCCCTCACTATCGCTTCCGGCAACCAACCTGGAATCACCTTGTATAATACATCTTTCACAGATATAATCCCAGCTTTTATAAAAGCTTGATTAAATAAAACCTCTCCTTCGATGTTGACCCACCTGTTCAAAAATAAGGGCTGTTCTAAAAATTCCTCAGCCCCCTTGGACATAAACTGCACACTTTTTAAAAATTGAGCCCAAGTCTCTACAGCCCCTTTATAAAACCTAGGGAGAAGTTTAATCGATTTCAAAAACATATTATTGTATTCCATATACAATATCCCCTGTCCTCCTATCCCACTTCGTTTTAAAAAATGCTCAAAACAACTCTTCCAAAAACTTGTATTTGACTTCTGAAGAAATCTCTTCACCCATTTGATTCTAAAGGATTTTTTCTTCAAATCAATATCTGGGAAATTGAGTCCTCCCTGATTTCTCTGTCCAATGATGGTATTGTAAGCCACCAAGGTTGGTTTCCCTTCCCATAAAAACCTCACACAAGCCTCTCGGATGGACTTTTCTGCCCACTCAGGAATATCCTCCACCATCAATAAGTACCATAGCTTAGATAGCAGGAGAGCAGACACCACTGTCGCTCTTCCTTGCACTTTCAACCACCTTCTTTACCATTTTCCCAAAATCTTTTTAATTTTCATAACCTTCGGTTCCCAATTTAATCGATCCACTTCTTTCCTGTCTTTCTTTCACCCCATATGCACCCCCAGAACTTCCAAAACCTCCACCACCTTAAAAGGGACATACCCCCAACCATTCCCCCCTACCCCTCCCTGCAACCAGGCATTGGGACTTACTATAATTCACTCTGGCACCTGAAGCTCTACAATATTCCTCCACTACCTCCATAGCTTTCCTCACTGACTCCCCATTTCTCAATGTTAAGGTTGTGTCATCTGCATATTGGTGTATAACCGACACCAGCCCAGAACTGGGTACCACAATCCCAACTACACCTTGTTTCTTTCGCATCATGTAACCTAATGGTTCTGCTACCAATGTGTACAGCAATGGGGACAAGGGACAACCCTGTCTCACTGATCGCTGTATCGGAAAATACTTGGATAAAAAACCATTACATTTAACACAGCTAAATATGTTTGAATAAAAAATCCTTATCCACTCAATGAAATTTTCCTTGAAACCAAATGCTTCCAAAACCTTCAATAAAAACACATGAGAGACCCTATCAAAGGCTTTCTCTTGATCTATCTTTAATACATAAGCCTCCCTCCCACTCTCTTCCATGAGCTCTATCGCATCTCGGATTGAGACCACAGAGTCTGCGATGTCCCGGCCTATGACTCCATAGGACTGAGAGGGCCAAACTATCTCCGGTAACACCTCCTTCAAACGATTTGCCATAACCCTCGCCAAGATCTTATAATCCACATTTAATAGTGGGATGGACCTCCAATTCTTCAGATCCCGTCTATCCCCTTTATTTTTATATAAGCTAAGCTTATGATACCTCTCCTCATAGATGGGGCCAGGCTTCCCTCAATTTTAATTTCCTTAAAAACTCCTAAGAGCAATGGAATTAAAATCTCGAAAAATTCCTTATAAAATTCTGCACTTAGTCCATCGGACCCTGGGCTTTTCCCCCCCTTCATTCCACTTATTGCTATTTTTATTTCCGCTAATCCTACTTCTTTATCACACATGCTTCTCTCATCCTCCTTTAAACCCTTTTCAATAAAAGCAGTAACCTGCTCCACCTCCAAATTGGAAATGTCTTCTTTTGTATATAGCTCTTGATAAAAGCTGCTAGCCGCCTCCAAAATCTCCTCACTTTCATGAATGATCTTCTCCCCAACCTTCAACTCCTCAATTAACGATAATCTCTGTCGCAGCTTCTCTTGCTCTAGAAAGTATCTAGTGCATCTTTCGCCCTCCAATGCATCTCTAGCCTTTGCACGGAGAATGGCCCCCTTGCATTTTTCAGCTTGCAATAATTCCCACTCTTCCTTTAGCACCCGGAACTTAGTCTCAGCTCCCTTATCCCCTCCGTCAACTGCTTTACAGACATCCGTAAACCTTTTCTTTATATTCTCTTCTCGATGCCCGTTAGCTGCCGCCCTCTTTTTCCCATAACGCACCGAAAAAACTTTTACCTTATATTTGAAATTGTCCCACCAAACTCTTCTTTCTTTCAAGAACAAAAGTTCCTTCCGAGCATTCTTTATTATATTTATAATCCCTTCTTTATAAGCACTTTCCTTCAGGTATTGATTGTTTAAAATCCACACCCCTGAACCGATCTTAACTCTGCTGTTCCTAATTCTAAGAACCAAAGCCGAGTGATCACTAAAAAATACTTTTTTATAATAAATCTCCATCACCTCTGAACTTAACCCTTCCTGCATTAACACAAAATCTATACGGCTCTGTTTTAAAACATCACCCACCCAACCTGCTCTGGAGAACTCCCTTTTTATGGGGTTCCGGTCCCTCCATAAGTCTCTCAAATTTAAATTTGCCATCATTTTTACAATCATCCCTCTGGAGTTATCATCTTTAAAGGTCATCTGGGCTGAAATGTCCATCCAAGATAAAAATACATTAAAATCCCCCACTATACAAGGATTTTCCACCTCTGCCACTTCAGTGAATAACCCCCAAAAAAACTCGTGACGCTTGCAATGGTCGTTCGGTGCATAGATATTAAAGAGATCACAATTAAATCCCTCCAATTTTACCCTTAGCCGTAAAAATCTCCCCTCAGTGTCCTTGTCCACCAAGGCAACGTTCTCTTCTATGGACGGACTCACCAAAACAGCCACCCCTCTACGGTTATTGTTTGCACAACTTGCAAACACCTCTCCCTTCCACACCTTCTGAACTCTCTCCAGAACATCCTCATCCCAAAAGGTTTCTTGCAGACACAACAAGTCCGTACCTTTAAAACCCTGCAACAACTGCTGCAATTTCTTCTCACCCCTCAGTTCGTTCACATTAATCGAGACCAATGTAATCATGGCTCCAAAGAAGGGAAGTATGCCTGATAATCTCCCCATCATTTAATCTCTGGCTCTTCCCTCCTCTCATGCTCCTTCTCAACTTTTCGGGTAGCTGTTGCTTTTTCCTGCAGCCTCCGGCTCTTTTTCCCCTCCTGTTTGACCCCTCCCTGCTGTTTCAGCCTCTTCCTTGCCTTAAGTTTGGACCCAGGAGCTGCCCTTTCTCCCTCCTTCTGCCCCTCACGAACTTTTCCCTTTCCACATGATGCCACCCCATCCCCGACTTCCATGTCTCTGTCCCCCTCTAATTCCTCACACTCAAGCTCTTCTGCAACCCCCTGTGCCTGCTTCCCGTCAGATACATAATCCTGCTCCCCGTCGGATACTTCATCTCCCATAGAGAGTCTTCCTACTATCGCAGTTTCTCCCACTGTGCCGCCCCCTTCGACCACATCTCCACCTCTGACCCTTGCACCTTGTTCCCTCACTCCATGGGACAATGGCGCACCTAAATTGTTCCCTTCTGACGTCTCTATCTCGCCGATCCCATTATGCTGTCCCTTTAAGGCTCCTGCCTCTTGCACCCTCTCCCCGCCCTGCCCCCTCCCACTCACCAAAATATCCGACTCCCCGCCTCTCCCCGGAGCACTCACTTCCACCACACACCCCGCTCCTGCCTCCTCTCCCCCCGCAGACACCAGACTCCCCAGGGGGAGCCGAACTGCACTAAGGCTCGAGTCTGCACTCGACCCTCGCTGCCTGCTGCTGTCTTTGCTCCCCTCCATAGTACTCACTGTGTTTTCCGCCATCTCCATCTCGATCTCCACTCCGCCATCCTCTGCCTCTTCCTGTGCTCCTTTTTCCTTCATTTTACCGGCTGTCTCCTCCGACTGCACCGCACCTCCGGCCATTCCACGCTCCTCTCCTGCTCCTTCTCCCATCTCATCACTCATTTCGCTCCCTTCTGCCACACACTCACAGCGGGTGGGGCCTTTACGACACACCCCACAGCTCTCCACCTTGCAGCTCCGCGCGATATGTCCCGACTCACCACAATTGTAACAATACAAATCAGGACAGTTTCTTACGAGATGGTCATGTCCCAGACAATAGTAACACACCTTTACTTGGTTATCGTGCAGCACACGAAAGTACTGCACTCCTTCCAGTGTCTCGAACTTCATACTGTAAGGCAAAGACCTCACCCCCTCTGGGAACCGCACCTTTACATACCGGGTTCCGTCTGCTACCCGTGTTCCCGGATAGTACCTCCTCTTTATATCGGAACAGATTTTAATGTCCCACGACTCCAACTTTTTGCTCAGCACTTCATCCTCGATGTACACAGGCAAGTTCAAAAATGAAACCACCACCTCCTCTGAATATAGCAGAGTCACCTCCAAGAATTTCTCCCCAACTTTCAGACTGAGCAGCAGTTTTTCCACCTCCTCACGGCCACTGACCGTCACCTCAAATCCCACATTCGGCTTTGGTCGGCAGGCAAAGCAGCTTCCCTCGCCACAGTCCTCATGAACCGCCTGGATTATATCCCAGGCTTGAATCTTATCTTCACATTGCACCACCACCGTATTTTCTTTACCAAACCTCCTGAGGTCCCGGCCCAAATCTTTGGGCCTTTTTTTTCCCCTTCCCACCACAGTTTCTTCCCTAATAAAATTCCTCTTGGGAATATTGTCCTCTGAGGGGCCCGGCACTCCGGACCCCTCAGCAGCCATCTGGCTGTTTTTTGTGGGCCAAAAAGGCCCTAAAACCTGAAAACAAAACCCTCCACCAACTTTTTACAAAACTCCCTCCAACACCCAGCTGCAATCAGGCAACCAGTCACACCTGCTCACTCCTAGCCCCTCCCACCGAGAGCATGCTGCCCACTGAGTCACAGGCTGACACTAGTGGACATTAGACTGATGGAAGCACAGGATAAAGATAAACCTAAACTAAATGAGAAGTAAAATAAATGTTAAAAATAGATAGAATGAGTAAGAAATAAAGAAGTTTAAATCGTGAGAATTGGCATTTCCATTTTTTCATATCCTTATCGTCCTGTTCCCAGTTTATTTTCTTATTCTTTATCTTTCTCACTTAGGGTGGGGAGTGATTGGAGCTTACCTTCTGTTTACCTCATAGTTCAGCATTCTACATCTCTTTATAGGGTTCAATTAGAAGCATAGCAGTTTACAGCGCAGAAGGAGGCCATTCAGCCCATTGAATCCATGCTGACTCTTTGCTAGAGCTACCCCAAACTAATCCCACTGCCCCACTCGCTCCCCACAGCCCTGTATCTTTCTCTGCTTCAAACATTTGCCCAATTTTGGCCTTAAATGATACAATCGGTTCTGCCTGAACCATACCCTGTGGCAAAGCATTCCATGCCCCAACAATCCACTGCATTAAGAAATTTCTCTGAAGCTCTCTCGACATTCTTCTCGGTGAATTGGAGGTTTTTCAGCCAGGCTGGATCCGAGAGGCAGCGAGGTTATGCTCCATCTCAATAACTCCACTACACCCCCGCCACGGAGCCTGCGGCATTAAATGCCGCAGATGTTGTAACTGCTATAATGCTTCCTATGTTAATCCTAGTGTCTATTAAAAACAAAAGGGAAGTGATAAACTTCTAGTGGCCAAAGCTGTCAGCGATGAAGTGCAATCCCTGCATCATGGACTGCCTCATTGTGCTCCTGTCCATGTATAGACACAGTACAGTGCCTCGCAAGACTCACAACCAGGCAAACATCTTCCCTTTTCACTCTAATGCATTTAACTGCTAAACTAAAAAAATTGCTCTCATTGCTCTTCATTACAAGATTAATCCAGAAGCTTAAACAAAGTAATACATCAAAAGCGACAAATGGAACTGTAATCCTTCACAATGGGCCATGGCTCATTCAACTTTTATTTATGAGAAGTCATCGAATGGTATGTGTTCTAACGGTTTAATTGCCACTTGGGGGAAGAGTAGAATGAATGACTGCCGGGTTAAGGAAACCTCAAAAAATGCACTTTTTTTAGGTCCATACAAGTTAGACAAGGAGCCCCACTTTAGGTTATTGAGGACTGCGGAAACCATATCCTCTAGTGAGCAGCGAGCAGCTGATGGGCACAACAATAATCTTCTGAAGAAAACTGAATTCAACAACAATTTGCATTTATATGGAGTCTTTAGCAAAATAAAAAAATCCCAAAGTACTTCTCAGAGGTGAAAACACAGCAGGAGAAGAGCTTTGGGAGGCAAGGTTAAGAGGCAGGTATAGAGGAGGTTATTGAAGCTGGAGAGACAGAGAATGGTAGCAAGGCACACCGGACCCTTTTTAAAATGGGGGTGTTGATGCTGGACAGAGAAGTTATTTGGATGGTTACGTGATGACCATGAATAGTTTGCACTGAAAACTTGGTCACCATAGTATTTTTTCTAATTTATTCATTCACGGGATGTGGACGTCGCGGCCCATCCCTAATCGCCCTCGAGAAGGTGGTGGTGATTCCCATTTCAGAGGACAGTTAAGAGTCAATCACATTGCTATGGCTCTGGAGTTACATATAGGCCAGGCCAGGTAAGGACGGCAGATTTCCTTCCCTAAAAGACATTCGTGAACCAGATGAGTTTTCACAATAATCCGGTAGTATTCATAGTCACCATTACTGATACAGGAAACTTTGGTTTATCTGGAGGTTGTATGTCCGGAAACCTCGATCCACCGGCAGAAATCAGGAGCCGTTTTGTTAGGTTTTTTTTCTTCTCGTGGCTTTTTTTTCCAACAGTCAGGCTCTGCAAAGTCTCTCTGAAGCTGTTGCTAAGCTACAGAGACGCTTCCAAGGTACGGGCCGACTGTTTAGAAGCTGTTGCTAAGCAACAGTGTTTGTTGCCAGATATGGAGCTGCAAATCTCCGTATGCTTCAACATTAGCACTGGTTTGTCCGGCAGTTTTGATAGATCGGCAACAGCTCGGTCCCGTCGGTGCCGGATATCACAAAGTTTCCTGTACTAGCTTTTTATATTTTTAATTAACTGAATTTAATTCCACAGCTGCTCATGGTGGGACTTGACCCACGCATTTGGATTACTAGTCCAATAACATAACCACTATGCTACCGGTCCCAATAATAGCCCAATACTATCATACAGCACAGAAGGAAGCCATTCAGCCCATCGTACCCGTGCCGACACTTGGAAAGAGCGATCCAATTAATCCCGCTCTCCTGCTCTTTCCCCATCTCCCTGCAAATATCTCCTTTTCAAATATAATCAAATTCCCTTTAGAAAGTTACAATTGAATCCACTTCCACCACCCTTTCAGGCCCTGCATTCCAGGTCACAACAACGTGCTGAGTAAAAAAAATTCTCCTCATCTCCCCCTCTGGCTCTTTTGCCAATTATCTTAAATCTGCGTCCTCTGGTTACCAACCCTCCTGCCAGTGGAAACAGTTTCTCCCTATTTACTCCATCAAAACCCTTCATCATTTTGAACACGGCTATTAAATCTCTCCTTCTCTGCTCCTTCTCTGCTCTAAGGAGAACAATCACAGCACGCGTGCATGTGCCCACTGCTGTACAACGCCCGCTCTCCCTTTTTTTTTCTTCCTCTCCAGTTTCCTCCCTTCTTTTCCTGACCTTTCCTGGGTTACAGCGGCATGGGCAAAGGTAAGCTCCAGGTAGCTCACCCGAGTGCAAGCGTTGGCAAACTACTTAACTATGGACAGCGTCACAACCCAAGTCTGACCTTGTCATCACCTGATATCCACATGTGTGCAGATTCCAGTACAGGAAACTCTCTTTTTACTGACACCTAAATAACCGGAAATCTCTCTTAACCGGCAAAATTCAGGAGTAGGTTCAGGTAAGTTTTACTTCATATTAGTGGCCGTGTAACCGGGGTTCCTGGATCTGTGGCCGTGTAACCGGGGTTCCTGGATCTGTGGCCGTGTAACTGGGGTTCCTGGATCTGTGGCCGTGTAACCGGGGTTCCTGCACCTGTTGCCATGCAACAGGGATGCCTGGATCTGTGGCCGTGTAACCGGGGTTCCTGCACCTGTTGCCATGCAACAGGGACGCCCGGATCTGTGGCCGTGTACGGGGCTCTCGTACCTTAGTAAGTATACCTCTCTGTAATCCAGATTTTTTGATCAACCGGCACCACGCCGGTCCCGTCGGTGCCGGATAAAAAAGAGTTTCTTGTATTAGGAACTGGCCAACCCACCCCTCCCAGGGGCATCGAGCTCAATAGTAACACCTGCTGCACTGCCATAGCTGAAGTCAGTTCGTTCAACCCACACTGAGCATTGAACCTATATTCCCTGGAGTTTAGAAGAATGAGAGGTGATCTCATGGAAATGTATAAAATTGTTAAGGGGCTTGACAGGGTAGATGCTGGGAGATTGTTTCCCTTGGCGGGGGAGTCTAGAATTAGGGGGTCACAGTCTCAGAATAAGGGACCGGCCATTTAGGACTGAGATGAGGAGAAATTTCTTTACTCAACGAGTTGTGAATCTTTGGAATTATCTACCCCAGAGGATTGTTGTTGCTCAATCGTTGAGTATATTCAAGACAGAGATCGATAGATTTTTGGATACCAAGGGAACCAAGGGATATGGGGATAGTGCAAGAAAGTGGAGTTATGGTAGAAGATCAGCCATGATCTTTTTGAATAGCGGAACAGGCTCGAAAGGCCCAATGCCCTACACATGCTCCTATTTCTTATGTTCTTATTCTCCTGGTATGAATGACTCAGCACTACATCAGGAACTTGCTCTATCCCCACTGACCCATTGGAGGAACTATTCTCTGGTATGCTGCGCCCTCTTTGGTGCCCAGCTGGGGTCCCGAGAGGAAAATCTGCAATCTACAGTTTACCAACCCCAACTCAAATGGCAGCAACCTTGCTTTAGCGATTATGCTAAAACAGAGCTGATCTGTAGAGCAGTCTAGTCCCATTTTATATGGGCGAAGTGCTTTCTGGGGCAAGGCTTTGCTGAAAGTCGGGGAATGCCATGTAAATGAGGGTCGCGCTTATCTGATGCTCAGTCTAAACTTTGAATTGGATGCAGCCTCGAAAAATACAATATAAGGAAGCAGATTATAATACAAGTCACTTGTTAACACTAAACATGAACTGTAGTAGCTCCCGGGTATATACTAGTTATGTTTTAAAAGCGTATTTTATTGTCTCGTCGTTGGCTGGCTTCCTGGATCAAGTACCATATACTGGCTAAGAGGGTGAGTACTCTGTCCTAGGCCTCTACCCAAGCCATTGTTGAGTCAGCCATTAGAAGGTCTGTGTGAGCACATAGGAACATAGGAACAGGAGGAGGCCATTTAGCCTCTTGAGCCTGTTCCGCCATTCAATGAGATCATGGCTGATATGTGACCTAACTCCATCTACCTGCCGTTGTCCCACATCCCTTAAGACCTTTGGTTAACAAAAATCTATGAATCTCAGATTTAAAATTAACAATGGATCTAGCATCAATTGTCATTTGTGGAAGAGAGTTCCAAACTTCTAGCACCCTTTGTGTGTAGAAGTGTTTCCTAATTTCACTCCTGAAAGGTCTGGCTCTAATTTTTAAGCTATTTCCCTTGACCTATACTCCCCAACCAGCGGAAATAGTTTCTCTCTATCGACCCTATCAGTTCCCCTTAATATCTTGAAAACTTTGATCAAATCACACCTTAACCTTCTCAATTCCAGGGAATACAACCCTAGTTTGTGTAATCTCTCCTTGTAATTTAACCCTTGGAGTCCAGGTATCATTCTGGTAAATCTACGCTGCACTCCCTCCAAGTCCAACATATCCTTCCTAAGGTATGGTGCCTCGTGCCACTCACTCTCCACCCCTCCCCCAAATGTTACCCTCTCTGTATCTGAGGGGAAGCATCTAGCCTCTGACAGAACTCACTGCGTGTGGAGAATTGTATGCAGAAACCTATCTCAGCAGCATGTTGTGACACTAACACGGTGAACTACTACACTCCAGAGCACAGATGATTACTCCGTCCCAGCACAAAGAAACACTAAAATCACTGACGTAATAAAACTCACTACACACTTGGTTTGAGCATAAAGCAAGGCTTTAATCAACTTGTTTCAGAACATGGAGGTCTAGTTGTACTTCACTAGTTCCTTGTCTTACAAAATGTCCCTGGAAAGCTGGGGCCGACGCCTGAGTATTTATACTCCTTGGACGGCGCCACCAGCTGGCTGTCCAGCATTATTTCAGGAGTAGTTTCTTGATGAATGATGAGATTTATAACAATCACTGCATTCACATACCACTAAACATTTCTCCCATTGCCTCTTCACCCTTCTTATGTTCTTATGTTCTTATGAAGTACCTAATACAACTCTGGTACTCTTCACACAGGGTACAGTGTGATTTGAGTGGTTGACAAGTATGAATGATCTGAGAGGAACCAGATAATAATATCTTGCTCTAGATCCTGCCCTTTTCCATTGACCACCATGTTGTGACCCGTCCAACACTGCATTCTACCAAGTCTCATGTCGCATCTCATTACACCGTGGCTGATCAGCTTCTTTTCTGTGAACCGCTTGATTGCACTGACCACTCCTTGAAGCCATCTATTGCCATAAAAACAATGTCAGAAACCATCAGCTGCTCCTATGATATGGCTGATGGTTCTTGACACACATACACTCGCAATAGCAGAGCGGCATAAGATATTTCTATCTCTTAATCAACACATTGATACCAAATTATGGTCATGGACATTTCAGTTTTATATCCTCTGATTTCTAATCTTCTCACTTTCATATGGTCCAAATTTTTGTACACATGTTCGAAATAGCTACTAAGATATTATGAAGAGTGACCTTTAAAAGACATTACTGTGGAATTAATATCATAAATCAGAATAAATGTTACCAAACAAGGGAAGGATTGTACACTTGAGTCACATGGCTAAGTCATCGGAGATAACTGGGGTGGACTCACAGTACAGTACTCCCAGCTGATGATACCATCACTGAAACAATCCATTATGATAATTGGGGTTCAGGGAATCATAAAGATATTTCTCCAGATTTGAAACAAAGGCTTGAAACATGGTTCTATGCAAGCTGATCGTGATTCTTCATGCATGAGTGTCAGTAGGCTAATGATTGTTTGCTGAGGGCTACCAGTACTGGGCAATAGGCCGGGGAGAAGGTCAGAGGTTGGGAGAGGAGGCGAGTGGGGGTCGGGAGAGAAGGCCGGGGGTCAGAAGAGAAGGCCGGGGGTCGGAAGAGAAGGTTGGGGTTGGGATTGAAGCCGGGTGGAGTTGTCGGGAGAGGAGGCTGGGGGGGTCAGGTGAGGAGCCTGGGGGTCGGGAGCGGCGGCGATCGGAGGGGACAGTGAACTTTCTTTAAATGTGGGGTCGGGAGAAGGATTCCTGCTCCTCCGGGCTCCACATTCAGGTAAGCAAATGTGAAAAACTTATCTTGTAGGCCGTACATATGCAAGGAACCATTCGCCTGTTTCAAGCCAGGTTCCTGGACTATTTTTTTCTTTTCCCAATATAATGGGCGGCGCACTTCCGGCTACAAATGTACGTGTGTTTCCTGCCTGCCATACTGGGGGCTTAGTAGGACAGTTAGCGCTCGAAAAAGGGGCGCTGTGCGGCCAAATTCATATAGCTGATCACTTAAGAACTCAGTTTAATTAGAAAAAAAAGCCTTTGTACAGAAGCATTCCTGTCATAAAATGGCTGTGATGGGATGAAAAAAAAAGTTTGACATTTTAACCATCTCACGACAGCAGACTGAGGCAGAGTGTTGACTCTTTATCTTCTTCTAGAGACTAGCACCCAATGAATAGTGTGTAACAGGGGAGCGTGGCATGCGCAGGTTGTTCCACCCCCCTTACCACAGCCGAAAGTCCCTAGCAATGAGTAGAACATACCGAAGGCATGATTGGAAACCACTGCTTCACATGTTGGGAGTGGAGGTTGACTGACGGCAGAATCGTGTGAGAAATTGCGCAAGAACCAAATCTGGCAAGTGTGAAAGATTTCAAAAAGATAAAACTTGGGATTTCGGGAAACTCCCTAAAAAAAAAGATGAAAAGGGCAGATTTTTTTCTTCTTCGGATGACCATCCTACTGGCTGTTTCTGACCAGGAACAATGGACAGGAATGCGTAGCTCTGCCTCTCCACTTCAGTCACGATGGATTCGCATTTCTGACAGGGGAGGGGGGGTGGGAGCTTCATTAGCATATGTTAATGATGTGGGAGTGCCAGTCAGCGACCTCCCAGATGTCTTTTTCTGATGTCAACACTGTGTCGAGGGGAAAGGAAAGAACATGCAGTAAAACTGGGCATCCAGGGTTTGTGGGCACTGAGCTGCCTAAGAAAGTGGATTTAAAGGGCCCAAAAAGAAACTTATTCATGCTGTTTTAAAAAAGAAAAACTTGAAAGACTTGCATTTATATAGCGCCTTTCACACCCTCAGGATGTCTCAAAACGCTTCACAGCTAATGAAGTACTTCTTGAAGTGTAGTCACTTCAATGTAATGTAGGAAATGTGGCAGCCAATCTGCGCACAGCAAGTTCCCGCAAACAGCAATGTGATAATGACCAGGGAAGCTGTTTTTTTAGTGATGTTGGTTGAGGGATAAATATTGGCCCAGGACACCGGGGATAACTCCCCTGCTGTTCTTCGAAATAGTGCCGTGGGATCTTTTACGTCCGCCTGAGAGAGCAGACGGGGCCTCGGTTTAACATCTCATCCGAAAGGCGGCACCTCCGACAGTGCGGCACCCCCTCAGCACTGCACTGGGAGCGTCAGCCTAGATTTTTGTGCTCAAGTCTCTGGGGTGGGACTCACACCCACAACCTTCTGACTCAGAGGCGAGGGTGCTACCCACCGAGCCACAGCTGACACTAAGGCAAATTCTGGTCTGTTATTCTTCTTCGGTTTTTTTTCCCCCTAGGTGCACAGGCTATCATGAACCTTTGTGCCAGTTGTTTTATTTACTTTTTTCCACAACGCTATTCCAGCCATCAGTGGTTTTCCCAAATGGTATCTCCTGATGTGAGGTGCTGGGAGGAGGAGGCCCACCAAGGAGATAGCAAGGAGGTTGGGATGCATGAGAGAAGCCTGTGCCCACCATCCAGTACCTGCATACTGTAAGGTACCCTACATATATACGTAGAATCATAGAATGGTTACAGCACAGAAGGAGGCCATTTGGCCCATTGAGCCCATGCCGGCTCTCTGCAAGAGCACTTCAGCTAGTCCCACTCTCCCGCCCTTTCCTCCGTAGCCCTGCAAATTTTTTTTCCTTCAGGTATTTATCCAATTCCTTTTTGAAAGCCACGATTGAGTGTGCCTCCACCACCCTTTCAGGCAGCGCATTCCAGATCCTAACCACTCGCTGCGTAAAAGAGTTTTTCCTCATGTCGCCTTTGGTTCTTCTGCCAATCACCTTAAATCTGTGTCCTCTGGTTCTCAGCCCTTCCGCCATTGGGAACAGTTTCTCTCTATCTACTCTGTCTAAACCCCTCATGATTTTGAACACTTCTATCAAATCTCCTCTCAATCTTCTCTGCTCTAAGGAGAACAACCCTAGCTTCCCAGTCTATCCAAGTAACTGAAGTGTACGGGGCAACTTGAGGGAGTGGGCAATTGAGAGCTGTTGATTCTTGGGGCTGGCCAGGTGGACCTTCTTGTTTTTCTTCTGGTCCTATAACATTCTTGTGTTCCAAGTAAAATGAGGGAAAACCTAAATCATTGCTGCAGAGCTGAGTTCAGCAGTAATGCCTTGTCACAAATGAGGGAGTGCTTACTGGCTCTAGAGGAATGGGCACGGTGAAGTTGTTCTAAGCTACTGGAGATAGCAGGGAGCGAGCAGCAACACGAAAATCTGTGCACCGTGGCTGCAGTGTGTACCATCTACAAGATGCACTGCAGCAACTCACCAAGGCTTCTTCAACAGCACCTCCCAAACCTGTACTACCTAGAACAACAAGGGCAGCAGGCGCAAAGGAACATCACCACCTCCAAGTTTCCCTCCAAGTCACACACCGCTCTGAGGTGGAAATATATCGCCGATCCTTCATCGTCGCTGGGTCAAAATCCAGGAACTGCCTCCCTAACAGCACCGTGGGAGTACCTTCACCACACGGACTGCAGCAGTTCAAGAAAGCAGCTCACCACCACCTTCTCAAGGGCAACGAGGGATGGGCAATAAATGTTGGCCTTGCTAGCGGTGCTCATATCCTAAGAATGAATAAAGAAAGGTACCGCCCTTCTCTCACCAGTATTTTTACCGGTAATGTGCAACTAGAGGGCTCGAGCTGCTTTAGTGCTTTAGGAGGTGATCCTGAGGGCTGGTAGGGATCTATGCATTGGACCAGTTTATGGACCAAAAGCTCTTGTCATGTTCAGTAGATGCCTGGTGAACTTTTTAAATGGAGAAATTCCCAGGCCCAGCTCTCCTCTCTTTGATGAGCACACAAAATGAAATTTAATTGTAAATATTTACCACACTATGGCCGGAATTTTCCTTACCGAGTCGGGTCGGGTGCGTGCGGGCCGCACAGCGGGTCGGTACCGCGATGTCTTGATCAGCCCGCTCTTCAGAGCGACTTTAGCGTAATGGCCCCTATTAAAGCAGGCATGCACATTTCCCGGCCCTATTAAATGGTGCGGGTCTGATGATGTCATCGGTGACGTGTTTCCAGCGGGGATATTTAAAGCCGCCTTGGCCCCATCACATTTGAAGGTTCATGTAGGAGTGTGGAGGAGTATTGGAGAGGAGTGTGTTGTTGCTGAGAATTATAAAAATGAGTTCACCAGGAAAGAGGGCTGCACCCTGCTTTTCGGATGAATCCTTACATATTCTTGTGGAGGGAGTCAGAGCACGCAGGGAGGTCCTCTTCCCTGCGCATGGGCGGAAGACACCTCCCCAAGAGACCAAAAGGGCCTGGCTCCGAATTGCTGAGGAGGTCAACTGCAGGGATGTCATAAGGAGGACATTGGTACAGTGCAGGAAGAGATTCAATGATCTCATGAGGTCAGGAAAGGTGAGTGCAATGCCACACTCACCTTTATCCTGATGTGCCTGTCACCACATCCCCATCACTCTGCCTTCCCAAGCCTACTCCCACACATCACTACTCACACCAACATACATTGCACGTTCACCCATCCCTCTCTGTCTATGTACATACTCACATCCCCATCTGACTAACCATCCCTCACACTCACCCTCATCCTAATGTGATCATACCAACTAACACCACAGAGGGAGGCCATTTGGCATTGGCACCACATTCCCTCATAATCACCCTCTATAGATGTAACCCACACATTCCTTACACTCATTCCATCACTCTCACTCAAACTTCTTTCTCTTCTTGCAGGAGAAGGGAGCCCATAACAACAGGGAGATGGAGAGAACCCGAGGCGGCCCTCCATCCTTCAGTAATTTGAGTTCAGCAGAGGAGGTGGCCCTGGAGGTCTCGAGAGTTGCAGAGCAGCTGGCGGTGGGATACGGAGAGAGGGGGACCTCTCAGCAACCTGGTGACAGAATTACTTCTCATACAGCCACATGGTATACAGCAGTCACTCAGATGGTGACTGATGTCAGCAGCCAGTGAATGTTCATCATGTGCATAATGTTCATCAAGTGAATCATTACCCATTCTTAATATAACATTTCTAAATCATCTCTTCACCCTCCCACAGGTCCACCAAGAGCCCCCCCCCCAACCCCCCTCCACTCCAACTCTCCAGCTGGAGGAGAAAGACGACTCCTCAGAGGACCCTCCAGCCTCTGAGGGTGCACGGTCAGCAGACCCAAGCGCACCCAGCATCAGCGCAGATACGCACACCTCGGTGGGTCCTATGTGAGTTAGAGTAGTGTTGTCACCTGGTGTCTCCCAACTCACAAATGAGCAAGAGGAGATGGTGGAGACAGGGACGTCAGTGGAGACTTCTCACCGGAGGGTGTGGGACGCTGCAAGCTCTGCTCAGCTGCATGCAGACGCTGATCCTAGGGGGCCATCGAGAAAGGGGGTGATCTTGGAGGGGCAGCAAGAAATGCAGGAGGCTCTGGCAGCTGTGATGTCTGCAAATGTGCAGCGAATGGAGGAGTCCATCGCCAACATGAGCACCACCAGGTCACAGGCGAAAGCGATGATGTGCTGTTCCATGGAAAGGATGGCCACCTGCATAGAGCAGCTAATGCGCCACTCACATGAGCACATGCTAGCTATGGAGAACAGAAGGCAGAGGCTCATAGACCTCCTCTCTAGGAAGGATCTAAACATAGGCTTGGGTCCTCATGGCCCCACTGCTGTGCAGCCAGGTGTTCTCCAGCTCCTTGCTAGCAGGGAAGTGCGGGTGGCCCATGAGAGGGATGAAGGTGAGAGGGGACATGGAAGTGGGAGGCTCCTCTCAAAGCATTCCCACTTCCCCCCTCTCCCCCTCAGTCAGAGCCCCAGATGCCTCCTCGAATTGAGATGGCTGAGTCTGCCTCTGCACAGTCGCAGGAGGAGCAGATTTTGTCGGGGCCATCATATGCTCCAAAACTGAGACGACGACCGCCAATAGTGTCTATGCAGTCGCAGCAGGGAAGTGGTCAGCCTGCCTCTACCTCTGCTGAAGCCACAAGGGTTGCACCTCGTAGAAGCACGCGAAAAAAAAAAGCCACAAACCTAAGTGCACAAGGGTATTTAAAGAAGTGTAATTGTTAAGGTTCCGTTACTGTTATGACACATATAAAAGTATTTATTTTCACCACTTTCCGGTCATGCCAATTTTTGTATGCTACTTTGGAAGTGGCTTCGTGAGTTGGAGTGAATGGTGAGACATAACGTTATCTTCAGCAATGGGGGTCAGTATAAAAGAATGGCTCAGAAGATCAAGATGTAGAATCAGTTTGGGTAGAGATAAGAAATAATAAGGGAAAGAAGTCACTGGTGGGAGTAGTCTATAGGCCCCCTAATAGTAACTACACTGTTGGACAGAGTATAAATCAAGAAATAATGGAGGCTTGTAAGAAAGGTACTGCAATAATCATGGGCAATTTTAAACTTCATATAGATTGGACAAATCAAATTGGCAAAGGCAGCCTTGAGGAGGAGTTCATAGAGTGTCTTTGGGATGTTTTCTTAGAACAATACGTTGTGGAACCAACCAGGGAGCAGGCTATTTTAGATCTGGTACTGTGTAATGAGACAGAATTAATGATCTCATAGTAAAGGATCCTCTAGGGAAGAGTGATCATAGCATGTTAGAATTTCAAATTCAGTTTGAGGTTGAGAAACTTGGGTCTCAAACTGGTGTCCTGAACTTAAATAAAGGCAATAATAAAGGTATGAAGACAGAGTTGGCTAAAGTGGACTGGGAAAATAGATTAAAGGGTAAGATGGTAGATAAGCAGTGGCAGATATTTAAGGAGATATTTCATAACTCTCAACAAAGGTTTATTCCAGTGAGAAAGAAAGACTCTAAGAGAAGGATGAACTATCTGTGGCTAACTAAGGAAGTTAAGGATGGTATCAAATTGAAAACAAAGGCATACAATGTTGTGAAGATTAGTGGTAGGCCAGAGGATTGGGAATTTTTTAGAAACCAGCAAAGGATGACTAAAAAATAATAAAGAGGGAGAAGATAGATTATGAGAGTAAACTAGCAAAAAATATAAAAACAGACAGTAAGAGCTTCTACAGGTATATAAAAAGGAAGAGAGTAGCTAAAGTAAATGTTGGTCCATTAGAGGATGAGACTGGGGAATTAATAATGGGAAACAGGGAAATGGCAGAGACTTTGAACAAATATTTTGTATCGGTCATCATGGTAGAAGACACTAAAAGTATTCCAATAATAATAGATAATCAAGGGGCTACAGGGAGGGAGGAACTTAAAACAATCTCTATCACTAGAGAAAAAGTACTAGGAAAACTAATGGGACCAAAGGTGGCCAAGTCCTGATGGCCTGCATCCTAGGGTCTTAAAAGAAGTGGCTGCAGAGATAGTGGATGCATTGGTTGTAATCTACAAAAATTCCCTGGATCCTGGAGAGGTCCCAGTGGATTGGAAAACCGCAAATGTAACGCCCCATTCAAGAAAGGAGGGAGACAGAAATCAGGAAACTATAGACCAATTAGCCTAACATCTGTCATTGGGAAAATGCTGGAGTCCATTATTAAGGAAGTAGTAGCAGGACATTTAGAAAATCATAATACAATCAAGCAGTGTCAGCATGGTTTTATGAAAGGGAAATCATGTTTGACAAATTTGCTAGAGTTCTTTGAGAATGTAATGAGCAGGGTGGATAAAGGGGAACCAGTAGATGTAGTGTATTTGGATTTCCAGAAGGCATTCGATAAGGTGCCACATAAAAGGTTACTGCACAAGATAAGAGCTCACGGGGTTGGGGGTAATATATTAGCATGGATAGAGGATTGGCTAACTAACAGAAAACAGTGTCAGGATAAATGGGTCATTTTTATGTTGGCAAACTCTAACTAGTGGGGTGCCACAGGGATCAGTGCTGGGGCCTCAACAATTTACAATCTATATTAATGACTTGGATGAAGGGACCGAGTGTAATGTAGCCAAATTTGCTGATGATACAAAGATAGGTGGGAAAGCAAGTTGTGAGGAGGACACAAAGAATCTGCAAAGGGATATAGACAGGCTAGGTGAGTGGGTAAAAATTTGGCAGATGGAGTATAATGTAGGAAAATGTGAGGTTATCCACTTATAGAAGAATAAAAAAGCAAATTATTATTTAAATGGAGAGAGACTACAAAATGTTGTGGTGCAGAGGGATCTGGGGTTCCTTGTACATGATACACAAAAAGTTAGCATGCTGGTACAGCAAATAATTAGGAAGGCAAATGGAATGTTGGCCTTTATAGCAAGGGGAATGGAGTATAAAAGTAGGGAAGTCTTGTTACAACTGTACAGGGCATTGGTAAGACTACACCTGGAGTACTGCGTACAGTTTTGGTTTCCTTATTTAAGGAGGAATATACTTGCATTGGATGCAGTTCAGAGAAGGTTCAAAAGGTTGATTCCTGAGATGAGGGGGTTGTGCGAGGAGAGATTGTGTCGATTGGGCTTATACTCACTGGAGTTTAGAAGATTGAGAGGGGATCTCATCGAAACCTATAAAATTCTGTCAGGTCTGGACAGACTAGATGCAGAAAGGATGTTTCTGATGGCCGGGGAGTCCAGAACCAGGGGTCATAGTCTAAGGATAAGGGGAAAGCCATTTAGGACTGAAATGAGGAGGAATTTCTTCACCCAGAGAGTGGTGAACCTGTGGAATTCTCTGCCACAGAGGGCGGTGGAGGCCAGTTCATTAAATATATTCAAGAAAGAGTTGGATATATTTCTTGAGGCTAAAGGGATCAAGGGATATGGGGAGAAGGCAGGGACAGGGTACTGAATTTGGATGATCAGCCATGATCTCATTGAATGGCGGAGCAGGCTCGAAGGGCCGAATGGCCTACTCCTGCTCCTATCTTCTATGTTTCTATGTTTCTTATGAAGAAAGGTTGAGCAGGTTGGGCCTATACTCATTGGAGTTTAGAAGAATGAGAGGTGATCTTATTGAAACATATAAGATTCTGAGGGGGCTTGACAGGGTAGATGCAGAGAGGATGTTTCCCCTCGTGGGGGAATCTAGAACTAGGGGGCATAGTTTCAGAATAAGGGGGCGCCCATTTAAAATGGAGATGAGGAGGAATTTCTTTTCTCAGAGGGTCGTGAATCTTTGGAATTCTCTAACTCAGAGAGCTGTGGAGGCTGAGACATTGAATATATTTAAGGTGGAGATAGACAGATTTTTGAAATATAGGGGAGTCAATGGTTATGGGGAGTGGGCAGGAAAGTGGAGTTGAGGCCAAGATCAGATCAGCCATGATCTTATTGAATGGCAGAGCAGGCTCGAGGGGCCAAATGGCCTACTCTTGCTCCTATTTCTTATGTTCTTATGTTCTTATGTAATGGCCTGGTCATTGTAGGGATGCTTTATGGTGTTGTTGGGGGGTGGGGTGAAGGGGGTGCTTGGCACAGCATGTGGCAACCATATGGGTGCAATCCAGGATGTTAAGTAAATCTGGCCATGATGAGGCCATCCTTGGCCTCCCAGCAGCAATGTACTCCGATGCTGCTGGCCTGTGGACCTCAGGTTCCTCCTGCTCCTCATTCTCACCTTCCAGCTGATGCTCCTCCTCGTCTGAAGAGGCTGTGCGCTCTGCGCCTTGTTCCTCATGTAGCTCTAATCCTCATTGCTGCGCTATGTTGTGCAGCATGGAGCAGATGACTACGATTCTGGAGACCCTGGCTGGTGCGTACTGAAGGGCACCTCCAGATCTGTCAAGGCATCTGAACTGCATCTTGAGCATGCCTATTGTTTGCTCTATGACACATCTGGTGGACATGTGGTTTTTATTATAGCACTCCTCAGCCTCATTGCTTGGCCTCCTCAAAGATGTCATGAGCAACGTCTTCCGTGGATAGCCCTTGTCCCCAGGCAGCCAGCTGGGAAGTGTGGGAGACTACAGTCTCCCGCGTAAAGAAATGGGCAACACAGAGAGCTACAAGAAATAGGTCTTTACTCCAACTCTCACAATACAGTACTGAATTCGTACAGCCCACGAACCTGTGATGACTCACGGATTGGTCACCTGCTGGAACCTGATTGGTTTTCCTTCTCTCAGCAGCAGGCAAGTCTGAACATGCCTTATTCCTCTCAGCTTGCAACTGTCTTGCAGGGGGAGGGGAATACAGCAGTTAAAAGGGGATTATACAGGTTTATCTACATACACACAGTGTTTCCCCAATGTGGCAACACCACAGAAGTCTGTTTGGAAGAGCGAGGAGCTGAGGGAGGGTGGAGTGGCGTAGGATGCAAGACTCATGACAGCTGGCAGAGAATTTGGCGCACACATGCATGATGGTCTTCCTATGGTTGCAGACCAGCTGCACATTGAGCAGTGGAAGCCCTTGTGGTTCACAAACGCTCCTGGGTGATGTGGGGCTGCTCTGATGGCCACATGTGTGCAGTTGATGATGCCCTGCACCTGTGGGAAGCCAGCCAGAGTGGCAAAGCTGAGCGCCCGCTCAGTAGCACTGGCTTCATCAGTGGCAAAGTTGACAAAATTGACTGACTTGTCAAACATGGCATCGGTGACCTGTGTGAGGTATCTGTGGGTGGCCGACTGCGAGATGTTGCAAATGTCTGCAGCAGGAGCTGAAGTGAAGAAGTTGAGGGCACTGGTGACTTTGACAGCCACTGAGAAGGCATGTCCACCAGGTCCTCTGGGCTGAAGGTTTTGTTTCAGCAAGCTGCAAATGTCTGCGACGGCCTGGCGCAATAGCCTGATCCTCCTTTGGCACTGCTGCTCAGTCATGTTGAGGAAGCTCTTCCTCCGCCTGTATACCCTGTGTTGGGGGTATTGCCTCCGGCGTGGTGCAGCCCTGCGCTGATGCCCTCTGTTCTGTGGAGCATCAGGTCGTTGAAGAGAAAGTTGGTGGTGCTGTGCCGGCTGCTGCTGGTGTTGTTGCTGCTGCTGGTATTGGGGCTCATCCTGGTCCGATTCCGAGGACCAAGGTGACACAGTATAAGCGGCACCCATGCCAATGTAGTAGATGGCAGGTCCGTGGAGATCAGAGGGCCAATCCCTTAATGTTGTGATACTTAGTAGCAATGAGGTGAGAGTGGCTTCCGAGGTTGCAGCAAAGACTTGCAAACTCTAGACACCTAAATCTGTGCTCACAATGGAGCCTTTCCCATAGGTAAGTAAGCAGGTGTCATGCGGGAGTATTTATTGGGATTTCTCGCTCAATGGCCACGGAGTTACCACCTCAGGTTGACCGACATGGTTCCCGAGCTGCGTGATTCCCGTGGTCATCCAGTGAAATTCAAAAGGTATGCTTAAAATCCCAGTTAAGGGCCTCACAACAAGGATTTAGTGAGATTAACTACGTCTCCCGCCTCTGCCGTTCGGGTCGGTGGCGCGCTGGCAAACACGTCCATGTTAAAGGCGCGAGGAGGCGAGATGGCGGCACGGTCCCGACACGCTCTCATTTTCTGCAACTTTTACTGCTGACCCGCCTCCAAAACCCGCACGCACGGCAGCGGGAACATTCCGGCCATAGTGTAAGTCTGGACTTGGTTGAACACAATAAGCATATTTGTCGTTACAAAGCATATTTAGTGTCGGATTTGAACTGCTCACAATACAGATGCAACCAGACCTCACTCGCTCTGGCAGACGATTGGTGCATGTGGAGGCTGCACCTTTCAAGGTAGATTGTGACGGCAGGACAGGTAATAGTTTTGCTGGACGGTTCTTCAGAAGCACCCTAATCACGGCATATCTGCTTCACATGAATAAAGGTGTGCTATGGTGAACAACAGCCAGCGTAGCCTGATTAGTAGCATACACCAAGATACCACTAACTGTATTGGCAGGCATTGTTGCATATACCTGCCAATGGCTGTGCCTTTCCGAGGTCTGGGTCAACGGAGCCAGAGGCAGAGCTATGTCATCGGCTGTAAAGATCATTTAGATTGGATTAAAAAAAACAACCAATCCAAGTGATGTTTGACAAAGGGCAAATGAAGTGTCCATAATAACCCAAAACATATACAAGACAGTCAATAGATGTCTTGAGATGGTTTATCAAAAGATCTTGGACAAACTATACCATATTGTTGGAATAAGTCGGATTTGGTTTCAGTACTAGATTAGTATTTTATTTTAATTTAATCAACAAAGGCAACGAAGACTTGTCCTAGATCTGTTTTTCTGGTCATCCCTGATCTATGGAGCAGTTCACAAGCAGGCTACCTGCTCCAAGATCTCTTCTTTCGCCAGTCGCTGGGAGATGCACAAAAGCAGCATCCATAAACCCATTTGCTGGTTTTAAGGCATCAACATTTGTGCACCAAACACCTCATGTCACCATGAAGTACTGCAGTGCCTTGGGACAGAACAGGGGGACAATCAGAGGCCAAGTCAGCCACGTCGTTCTTGCCAGCAATTCCTAGAAGCTCTGGAGTCAGCAACTTTTCTGCCCTCTTGGTCCAAGAGTGCCAAACACAGGGGGGGCGGGGGGGGGGGGGGGTTGGGGGGTGGGGTGGGGGGGGGAAGAAAGAAATAAAACTGGAAGATCAATCAATGGCCCAGTAATTCCTGTCACAACGCGTGAGTACGGACGGGGTACTCACGCATGTGCCCGGAGGAATTGCCGGTTTTCAGCATGCACAGCGCATGCGCTGAAAACCGGCATTTCCTGTCCTCTGACCCAAGGGGTTAAGAGGCAGAACGCGTGCGACTGCACAGGCAGCGCGTGCGTAGTGAAATTCCTTTTTTCCCCCAGAGTTGCCCGAGTGTAAAGGCCTCCGGTTTTTACACGTGGAAAAACCAGACGTAAGTATTTAGTTTTACAGGTAAGTGGTCTTTTAGTACAATTTAGAATTTTTTTTTCCACAGGTTTATTATTTTTAAAGAATTTACAGTAAGGTAAGTTTAGTTTTAGACCCTATTTTTCAAAAATTTATTTTTTTCAAAAATTTGATTAATTGTTTAAAATATTTTTAAAAACTTATTTATAGTTAATATAATCAGTGGGATGTTTTTTAAAATTTTATTTAAAGTTTAAGTAGTGTTTTGGCAGCCCATACTTTTCATGAGTTTGACAGCTCTTACTCTCAAACTCATGAATGAAGTTTCCCCTCCCCTGATTGGCTGCACAGTGCTCACCTGATCCCAGCCGGCACATCGCACTAACTACGCCGCTGGATCAGGTAAGCACATCGCGCCGACATCTGAACCGGGCCAGTGACAGGAAATGCAAGCAGGCCCGGGCTTCAGATGTCGGCGCACCGGGTGAGTGCACATCGGGGGCTTGCACGCGCGGCAAGCTCCCGATCCTAATTTCAGGGCCAATATTTTAAAGAGGAAATCACTTTCACAGATCGCAGGGGAAAAAATTCGGCAGCTTTGCGCCTCCCGCTAGCGCCCTCTTAGGGGCACAAAGCAACTAGCGCCCGGGCGTGGCGCCGCCAACGCCTTCCGCGATATTCAGCGGGAGGTTAGCGGCGGTGGTAACTATTAGCGCCCCGCTCGCACCCCGGCCACGATCTTTGGTAGCGCCCCCTCACTTACCGCCAGACGCTATGTCCAACGGGGTCAGGGGGGGCCTACCTGCGGCTGGGGCAGTGCTATTTAAAAGCGAGGTGCCGGGCGGCCATTTTTGTTGCTGGCCGCCTGCCAGCACCTGCCTCCGCTGCCGTCCCTGGCCTCCTGAGCAACTCCCCCCCCCACCGCATGGCGTGCCGGCTGCGCTCCAAGGGCCCGGCACTTCTCTTGAGTGCCGGGCTCTTTTGCCAGCACTCCGATCCTGGTGACCCAGCTGGACTCTGGGCCGTGCTGCACAAGGCCCCTCCCCTTTAAGAAGGGGAGGAAGGCCTGCAATACCGCTGCGCGACGTGCCGCAGCGCAGCGCCCCAAGAGGGAGGCGGGGTGCTTCCAGTAGCACTCTGCTTCCCTCTTGGGGAGCTATCACTCAATTTCAGCCGCGGGGGCGCTAATTTTATCGGGGCGCTAAACGTAGCCCCCTGACGAAGTTAGCGCCCTAAAGGGGGCGTGACTCAATTTTTTCCCCCCCATAGAAGTTTAAGTACAAAAGGAGGCTGATACCACCCATCGTGCCACTGCCTCTGCTAGCTCCATACCACAGCTAACTAGTCTGCTCCTATTTCCCTGCCCTTTCCCCTACCTTCTAATATTTTTCTTCCAACCATTTATTTAGTACCCTCTTAAGCACTGTGATTGAATTGGCTTCAACAGCCACTTGCGGTAATGCATTCCACAGTCTAATAGCCCTTCGCATGGGAAATTAAATCTTTTTCAGCAGATGTCGCATTAATAAAACCACGAGCATTTTGAAGCTGGGGGGAGGGGGGGAGGAGGCGGGGGGGGCCGGGGGGAAGAAATAAAGCAAATTTGCAGCACTCAAGGGGTTAAACTCAGAGCCTTTCCAATAATTGGTGCAATTTGTGCAACACTTGCTGAAGAGTTCTGCTCAGAGATTATTGATAAACAGGAAACAAATAAGCGAACAGAGGTAATCGCAGCAGTGCTGATTGTAGAAATTTTTCACCTGAGTAATCTTTGTTTAAAAAAAACTGTCAATAAATGAATGTGTCTGCAATTTACTTGAATTCGATTAAAAGCTCTTATTTTCAAAAGGGTGCGAAAATGGGAATCAATTTTCGTAATATTTTAATACATCAGCTACTTTGGTGTAGAAATAATGGCCTTTGCTGATTTAGCTGTGTAGATTGTCCCAATATTTGTGTGAATCTCTGAGCTGTGTTCGTGTTTTTGAAGTGTTATCATTTCAAGCTGTTAACGCTCTCTTGTTTAAACGCTGGCCTCCGGCTAGTATTCCTGACACTTACTGATGATATTTACGATTAATTCAGCCAAACAATAGCAATGAATGCTGCACATCAGACAGCTAAGCCTTCTTCCTTGAACTTGTCTCTTTATAATGTTGATCCCCGATTTTAACTCCAGGTGGTTCCCCCCGCTCGGGCCTGAGTTAAAATTACAGTCGGGTCTCAATGATGTCATCGGGCCACAACATGCACATGTAAAGAAGGACCCCTCTGTTGGCTCCGGGCGTCTGTCCTTGCCGCCCGCTCGGGAGAGCGGGTTAAAATTGCAGATGTTGCGATCATGGCGGCTTTTGGACAGGTAAGAGCTGAGACGATTTTAACTGCCCGTTCGCCAGGTTTCTGCTGAGCGAGTCAGGTTAAAATCGCCCCCTTGGTCTTCGAGTTAGCGGTTCTTAGTTGGGATAGCAGTGGAGGTGCAACAATTAGCCTCAGAACCACTGGATTGGAAGCGGGGGGAGGGAGGGGGGTTCGGCGTGGGGTGTATGAAATTCAGCCAGGGTTCCTTCTATCTGGAGACCCCTGCTGGGAAAATTGGGTGGGCTGTTTTTTTGTGTTTTAAATCTTTGCTTTAAGATTTAAATTAGGTCGCTGCCTGCAGCACGAGCCTGGCCCGACTTCATAGAATCATCGAAATTTACAGCACAGAAGGAGGCCATTCGGCCCATGTTGTCCGTGCCGGCCGACAAAGAGCTATCCACCCGATTCCCACTTTCCAGCACTTGGTCCGTAGCCCTGTAGGTTATGGCACTTCCAAGTCAGTGGAGCTAAAATGTCGCTGGGAATGATACGGTCTGGGGCTGGTTAGTGACTCAGACAAAGTTAACCCCTCCCGCCAGGTGGAGGTTAAAATCAACCCCACAATATCACCAGGTACAATGGACAGAAGAAAGAAAGAAGGACTTGCATTTATATAGCGCCTTTCTTGACCTCAGGAGGTCCCAAAGTGCTTTACAGCCAATGAAGCACTTGTGAAGTGCAGTCACTGTTGTAATGTAAGAACAGTGGCAGCCATTTTGTGCACAGCAAGGTCCCACAAAGAGTAATGTGTCAGTGACCAGATATGTATAAGTGATGTTGGTCGAGAGATAAATATTGGCCAGGACACAGGGGAGAACTCCCCTGTTCTTCTTCGAAAAATGCCGTGGGATCTTTTACGCCCACCCGAGAGGGCAGACAGGCCCGCGGTTTAACGTCTCAGCCGAAAGACGGCATCTCCCGACAGTGCAGTACTTCTATCGGGAGAAGAGGGGAGGAAATTAGAGGTTATATTGGACACTGTGGAGCAGCAGTAATGTGGGTTTCTGTCCTGAACAATGCATTTTTTGATTTCAGCCACTGACTGCATGAGGGAAACAAATATGTGCAAACCCACAGTGCAAAGTTGGCCATAACTTGACAGTAATTTCCACTAAAATAACAGGCTCAGTGGCTGGTGGTAAATTGAAATGTTCTTGGGTGGCAGTAAAGGTGCACTTGATCCCGCTGTTCCTCAACCCCATTTAGTCACTTATTTTCCTAGGAGTATGTGACCTCCTTATTCTTCCTACCAAAATGTACTACCTCACACTTATCTATGTTGAAGTTCATTTGCCAATTACATGCCCATTCTGCTAGTTTATTAATGTCTTCCTGTATTCTGTCGCAGTCCTCCTCTGTATTAACTATATCCCCCAATTTGGTGTCACCTGCAAATCTTGAAATTATACTTCCAATTCCTGGGTCCATGTCATTTATGTAAATGGTGAACAGCAGTGGTCCCAGCACCGATTCTTGTGGAACACCACTTCCCACCATATACCAATCTTTAACCCCTATGTAATGGAACCAGCTGGTGGACTACTGATGTATATAATAATAAAGCCATGTGCAGTACAGTTCTTACCGAAAGCCATGTTGTACCATTGTATATATATGCTGTTGTTGGAGTTGCTAGAAATCAACAGACTCTGAGACTTTTGTTGCAGCAAAGGCAAAACGCGTGTTACTTTATTCACTCTCCATGAGTACTGAGGGTCTCAGCCTCATTGCAGGGCTATGACGTCATCACACTACCGATGCATGACGTCATCACGCTACCGACGCTCTTAAAGGGACCCTGCCCCGATAACCCAACCAAGTACGTACATATAACAACATTGGCTATACATTGTGAATTGTGTTATTGCCCCTATGTGGTCTCCGCCACATACGTCCCCCCAGAATTCACTAGCACTGGCAATGTCAGTCGTTGGGGGGGCCGGATCACACGGTCGGAAGGGCTCCTCAATTCCGGGGCGGGGACCGGGGGGTTCGTCGGAGGGACCTCGGGCACTCGGTGGTGGACTGAGGGTGCAGAAACCGGAGGTCGGCCCCGCCTCGGGGGCTGTGCCAACTCAACGGGTTGGTCCAGGTTCAGGTGGGCCGGCTTAAGACGGTCCACGGAAATGCAGTCCGGCTTACTGCCGACATCCACTACGAAGGTCTTGTCCCCGGTTTCCAGGACGTGGAATGGTCCATCGTAGGGTGGCTGAAGAGGTCCCCGGTGGGCGTCGTGGCGGACGAAAACGTACTCCGCCACATGAAGGTCGAGCGGAACGTGGGACTGCGAGAGGCCGTGCTGCGACGTGGGCACCAGTGCGAAAACCTTGGCGTTGTTCAGAAGGTCGGACCGCTGACGGGCTGCGGACCAAGGTTCTGTTGCGTTGGGGACGAAATTCCCTGGAACCCGCAGCGGCTGTCCGTAGACGAGCTCGGCGGACGAGGACTGGAGGTCCTCCTTGGGGGCGGTCCTGAGTCCCAGCATGACCCACGGGAGTCTGTCGATCCAACTGTCGTCCCGGAGGCTGGCCCAGAGCGCGGCCTTCATGGAGCATAGAAACATAGAAACATAGAAGATAGGAGCAGGAGTAGGCCATTCGGCCCTTCGAGCCTGCTCCGCCATTCAATGAGATCATGGCTGATCATCCAAATTCATTACCCTGTCCCTGCCTTCTCCCCATATCCCTTGATCCCTTTAGCCTTAAGAAATATATCCAACTCTTGAATATATTTAATGAACTGGCCTTCATCGCCCTCTGTGGCAGTGAATTCCACAGGTTCACCACTCTCTGGGTGAAGAAATTCCTCCTCATTTCAGTCCTAAATGTCCTACCCCTTATCCTTAGACTGTGAACCCTGGTCCTGGACTCCCCGACCATCGGGAACATCCTTCCAGCATCTAGTCTGTCCAGGCCTGACACGTGGCTGAACTGTCGACGTTGCCAGAGTCCAGATGGCCACGCCTATGGGAATAATAGAGCGCTTGGGTGAGCTCCATCATGACTGAGAGACTTTCGGAGCATATGTGGAGTGGCTAGAAATGTTTTTCACTGCGAATAGAATTGTCGAAGTCCCCGATGATGTAAACCGTAACCGGGCGGTTTCTTTGACTGAAGCAGGCCCCGCGGTGTATGAAACCCTGAAAAATGTGCTTGTTCCTGCCAAGCTGAAGGACACGCCACTGAAGGAGATCCTAACCAAGTTAGAACAGCACCACAGTCCTGAGCCCCTGGAAATTGCTGAAAGTTATCATTTTGGAACACATGAGCAATTAAATGACGAGGGTATCAGTGAGTACATTGTAGCTTTACAAAAGCTATCCATCCACTGTCGTTTCGGAAACTTTCAGGACCGAGCTTTGCGTGACCGCTTTGTTTGTGGGTTGAAAAATGAACATATCAAAAGTAAATTGTTGACAACCCCTAACTTGCCTTTTGACTTAGCTTGTCAGACAGCTATGTCGATGGAAATGGCCGACCGATACTCCCGAGAGTTCTGCGCCATTTCCAGTCGTCAGACAACCGAGGTGAATCGGCTGCAGGCTAAAAGTAAAAGGCCGTTGGGCCCTAAGGCCTCAGCAACTGGCCACGGTAACAGAGCATTGAAGTCGTGCTATCGGTGCCTGGGACAACACATCGCTCAAAGCTGTCCATATGTGAAGGCAGAGTATTTCTACTGCAAGAAAACTGGGCATCTTGCGAAGGCGTGCCGACAGAAGAGTAAACTGACTGGCAATGCTAGAAGTAGAAATCGCCAGACACTACATACCATTGAAGAGAAGCAGCAGAACGAGGAGTTTCTGGAGATTAACGTCATCAGGAGCACAAAGGTAGCTAACAGCGATTCGCGAGGTATCGTCATCCAAGTAGATGTCGCAGGAACCAGGATACCCATGGAATCGACACTGGTGCATCCGTGAGCGTAGTACCGGAATCACTATATCGTGACAAGTTGGGTGATTATCGACTAGAGAAATCGAAGGTAGAGCTGCGAGGCTACTCAGGAGAGCAAATCCCTGTAGTAGGAAGTGTCACCATACTAGTGAAATACAAGGATCAGTGTCAGAGCTTGCCTCTCATAGTAGTGGTAGGAGACAAGCCTGCCTTGATAGGTAGAAATTGGTTGGGATCACTGAAGCTGGATTGGATGAGATTTTTTGTGTGGAAGCGAAATTTGCATCGAAAGATGATGTCATCAAGCAGTATCCGAAGGTGTTCAGCGAAATGGGCAGTCCAATCCAAGACATCAAGGTGAGTGTCAGAGTGCAGAAGGACGCAAGACTAGTTTACTGCAAACCACGTCCTGTACCATACGCACTCAAGGAGAAAGTTGAGCAAGAACTCAAAAGACTAGAACCTCAGAACATTATCTCTAAGGTAGATCTGAGTAATTGGGCTACACCCATTGTTGTTGTACCCAAGTCAGATGTTAAGGTAAGGTTGTGATTGTAAGGGTGCTGATTATAAGGTAACCATAAACCAGGTTGTAGAGTGTAATCTACCCAATACATTGCCAAATGTGGAAGATTTGTTCACAACGCTGACAGGTGGCCAGATCTTTTCGAAGTTAGATCTAACAAACGCCTACCTACAACTTGAGTTAGATGAAGAGTCCAAGTCATGCTTGACTATAAATGCTCACCGAGGCCTATATCAGTTCAATAGGCTAACATTTGGAGTGTCTTCTGCCCCCGACATATTCCAGGGGGTGATGAACCAAATTTTGCAGGGATTGAATGTGTGTTATTTGGATGACATACTCATTTCAGCACCAAACAGGCAAATCCATGATGAGGTGTTGAATGAAGTGTTCAAACGGCTAGAGAAGCAGAGTACGAGTGACAGCTCACAAGTGTGAGTTGTTTCAAAACTCAGGGGAGTACTTAGGGTACAGAATAGATAAAGATGGTTTATATCCAACCAAGGGAAAGCTGGATGCAATCAGAAATGCACCCACTCCCAAGAATGTCTCTGAACTTCGATCATTTTTGGATCTTTTGAATTATTACAGAAAGTTCCTCCCAATCTTGGCTACATTGTTACAGCCACTGAATGAGCTGTTGAGAAAGCAGGTCCCTTGGAAGTGGTCAAAAGAATGCGACACAGCATTCAAAGAGTGTAAAAGCCAATTAGTAGCGAGTACCATGTTAGTTCACTATGATGTAGCTAAGGAGATCAAGCTAGTGGGTGACGCGTCTCCGTACGGAGTTGGGGCAGTAATCTCTCATGTACTAGATAGTGGGGAGGAGAGACCAATTGCTTTTGTAAGGACTCTATTCCATTCTCCCAGTTTCTCTGTCTCTGCCGAATCTGCTCCGACGATGCCACCTTCCACACCAGTGCTTCCGACATTTCTTCCTTTTTCCTCAACCGAGGATTCCCCTCTACCGTGGTTGACACAGCCCTCGACCGTGTCCGCTCTATCTCCCACACTTCTGCCCTCACCCCTGCCCCTCCCTCCCGGAACCACTATAGGGTTCCCCTTGTCCTCACCTTTCACCCCACCAGCCTCCACATTTAATGGATCATCCTCCGCCATTTCCGCCACCTCCAACGTGATCCCACCACTAAACGCATCTTCCCCTCCCCTCCCCTTTCAGCATTCCGTAGGGACCGCTCCCTCCAAGACACCCTAGTCCACTCCTCTATCACCCCCAGCACCCCTTCCCCTTCGCCCGGCACCTTCCCGTGCAAGCGCAGGAGGTGCAACACCTGCCCTTATACCTCCCCCCTTCCCACTGTCCAGGGCCCCAAACACCTCTTCCAGGTGAAACAGCGATTTACTTGTACTTCTTGCAATCTAGTATACTGTATTCGCTGCTCACGATGTGGTCTCCTCTACATTGGGGAGACCAAACGCAGATTGGATGACCGCTTTGTGGAACACCTCCGTTCAGTCCGGAAGGGTGACCCCGAGCTTCCGGTCGCCTGTCATTTCAATTCACCGTTCCATTCCCACTCAGACCTCACCGTCCTCGGCCTCTTGCATTGTTCCACGGAAGCTCAGCGTAAACTCGAGGAACAGCACCTCATCTTCCGATTAGGCACTTTACAGCCTTCCGGACTCAATATCGAGTTCAACAATTTCAGATCATAACCTCCGCCCTTATTATATTTTTATATATTTTTTATCCACACTTTTGGGTTTGTGCCTTTTCCTTTTTTCCTCTCTCTCCCACATGGCAACTGTCTCTCACTCTGCCAGCGCATTTCACACTTCATCTAGAGCCATCCTTTGTCTCTTTACCTGTCCTATTACCATCTCGTCTCGCCTTGAATATCTCTTAATGGCTCTTCACCCCCCACAGACCTTCCCTTTTGTTCTTTCATCCCCTCCCCCATTTCCCAGCCCCCAAACTTGCTTTTTAATCTGTTTCATTTCCGGCTTTTCTCTCAGTCCTGACGAAGGGTTTCGACCTGAAACGTTAACTCTGTTTCTCTCTCCACGGATGTTGCCTGGCCTGCTGAGTTTTTCCAGCGTTTTATGTTGCTATTTTCGATTTCCAGCATCCGCAGTATTTTGCTATCCTATTTTATATTGATCCTTTTTTTAAAAAAAAATTAGATTCTGGGAGCCTGCTGTTGACGAGCTGACTCCCAGTGTTAACATTGTTAAGTCTGGTAGACTGGCAGCAGAATTGTTCTACATGGGTCTACGAGTCAGCCACTAATCTATGGAAAATAGATTTCACAGTATAAATGCCGGGAGCCAACTCACAAATGCCAGGCTCCTGGAATTCAAATATAAAAGGCTCTTGAATCACCTCTTGGAGCTCTGTAAATTCAAACTAGTGTTCACTAGAGTTAACCATCACCTGTTGATAGCTGAGGCCAACAGACTGGCTGAGGTCCAACAGGCTCCATCAAATCTAACGAGAGAGAGCTGGAGTCAATACTCTGCAAGGCTTCGACTGCAGCCAATTCGTGACTCCTTAGGTCTTGATGCACAAAGGCAAGTCTCTTTAGTTCACGTACTGTTCCCTGTGGCATGAAAATAAATAGCGGTGTTGGAAAATGTTTGCTTATCAATGTTCCCCAGCAAGAAGTGAAAGGATCATGCTACGATTCTTCATGTAATGAGGACACAACCTCAGCAGCACAGCTTAGGGAGGGAAGGGAAGGAGTTGAGTCAAGGCAAGGGCCCCTCAGCTGCCCGGGGGGAGAGGAAAATTTGGAGGCTAGCAGCAACACTGCCGGGTGCTGTTCTGAAGCATCTTTGCGGCATGTCAAAGGACACCATTAGCAGAGGTCCTCGAGCTGCTAATCTGTCTCAGCTACGAGGTGTATCAACAACAACAATAAAAACTTGTATTTATATAGCGCCTTTAACATAGTAAAACGTCCCAAGTCGCTGCACAGGAGTATTTTAAGACAAAAAAATTTGACACCGATTTACATAAGGATAAATTAGGGCAGGTGACCAAAAGCTTGATCAAAGAGATAGGTTTTAAGGAGCGTCTTAAAGGAAGAAAGAGAGGTAGCGAGGCGGAGAGGTTTAGGCAGGGAATTCCAGAGCTTAGGGCCTAGGCAACAGAAGGCACGGCCACCAATGGTTGAGCGATTATAATCAGGGATCCTCAAGAGGGCAGAATTAGAGGAGCGCAGATATCTCAGGGGGTTGTGGGGCTGAAGAAGATTACAGAGATAGGGAGGGGCGAGGCCATGGAGGGATTTGAAAACAAGGATGAGAATTTTGAAATCGAGGCGCTGCTTAACTGGGAGCCAATGTAGGTCAGCGAGCACAGGGGTGATGGGCGAACGGGACTTGGTGCGAGTTAGGACACGGGCAGTCGAGTTTTGGATGACCTCAAGTTGACGTGGGCTGGAATGTGGGAGGCCAGCCAGGAGTGCGTTGGAATAGTCAAGTCTAGAGGTAACAAAGGCATGGATGAGGGTTTCAGCAGTGGATGAGCTGAGGCAGGGGTGGAGACGGGCGATGTTACGGAGGTGGAACTGTGTTATGTTATGTTATGTTATCATAGCACAGGAATGAGATAACAACAACTTGCAGTTACATAGCACCTGTAACATAATAAAATGTCTCAAGGTGCTTCACAGGAGCCACAATTGACACTGAGCCGAAGAAGGAGACATTAGGTTAGGTGACGAAAAGCTTGGCCAAAGAGGAGCGTCTTAAAGGAGGAAAGAGAAGCAGAGAGACGAAGAGGTTTAAGGAGGGAATTTTAGAGCTTAGCGCCTAGACAGCTGAAGGCACGGTGGGGCAAAAGGAGTGAGGAATGCACAAGGCGCCCGAAGTTGAGGAGCGCAGCGATCTCGGAGGGTTGTAGGGCTGGTGAAGGTTGCAGAGATAGAGAGGGGTGAGGCTATGGAGGGATTTCCACATTAAAGATAAACCTAGTGAGGAGAGAAAATACATTCCTGAAAACTGGGGAATATATCTTTTATGACACAAGTGGCACACAGATAGGTGTAAACATACAGAATTTACAGGCATATATGACACAATGTTTAATAATGATGAGTACAGAAGAAAAGTCTTTGAAGAGGCTTCCCATGGGCTGCAAACAAATCAGCTCAGTATTCATTCTAATATAGAATACAGTTGTTTGAGTAAAGAATCCATTTTCACTCCGATTGTTTGCAATCAGGGCAGGCTCTGAGTGGCACTACAGTAGGTGCACACTCACACTCGCACACACTCACACTCACACTCACTCACACTCGCACACACTCAAACTCACTCACGCTCGCACACATAAACATGCTTGCACTCACACATACATGCATATACGCGCTCACACTCGCACACACTCACACTCGCACACACTCACACTTGCACACACTCACTCACACACACTCACACTTGCACACACTCACTCGCACACACTCACACTTGCATACGCTCACACCTACATGCACATACATGCTTGCATGCACTCACGTTAGCACACACTCTCGCACACACTCGCACTCGCACACACTCACACTCGCACACACTCGCATACACACACACACTCACACTCGCACACACTCACATTCACTCACGCTCGTGCACACACACATGCTTGCACTCACACACATGCATGCACTCACACATACATGCACATACGCGCTCGCACGCACTCACGCTCGCAGACACACACTCGCACACACACACACACACTCTCACATACTCACACTCGCACACATGCACGCACACTCACACTCGCACACACTCACTCGCACACACTCACACACGCATACACTCACACTCACACACACTCGTATACACTCACACTCACACACACTCGCACACACTCACACTTGCACACACTCACACTTGCACACACTCACACTCGCACACACTCGCATACACTCACACTCACACTCGCACACACTCGCATACACTCACACTCACACACACTCACACTTGCACACACTCACACTCGCACACACTCGCATACACTCACACTCGCACACACTCACACTCGCACACACTCACACTCGCACACACTCGCATACACTCACACTCACACACACTCACACTCGCACACACTCACACTCGCACACACTCACACTCGCACACACTCGCATACACTCACACTCGCACACACTCACACGCACACACTCACACTCACACACACTCGCATACACTCACACTCACACACACTCGCACACACTCACACTCGCACACACTCGCATACACTCACACTCACACACACACTCACACTTGCACACACTCACACACACTCACTCACGCTCACGCACACACACATGCTTGCACTTACACACATGCATGCACTCACATACTTGCACATACGCACTCGCACGCACTCACGCTCGCAGACACACACTCGCACGCACTCACACACACTCACTCTCACATACTCACACCCGCACACACGCGCGCACACTCACACTTGCACACACTCACTTGCACACACTCACACTTGAACACACTCACACACACTCACACTCGCACACACTCACACTCACTGTCGCGCACACATACATGCTTGCACTCACACATACATGCACATACATACTCGCACGCACTCATGCTCGCACACACTCGCACACACTTACGCTCGCACACACTCACACCCGCACACACTCGCACACACACACATGCTCGCACTCACACATACATGCACATACACGCTCGCACACATCATGCTCGCACACACTCGCACACACTCACACTCACATACACTCACACTCGCACACACTCATGCTCGAACTCACACATACATGCACATATGCGCTCGCACGCACTCACGCTCACACACACTCGCACACACTCACAGACACTCACACACACTCGCACACACACACATGCTTGCACTCACACATACATGCACTTACGCGCTCGCACGCACTCACACTTGCACATACTCACACTCGCACACACTCATGCTCGCACTCACACACATGCTCGCACTCACACATACATGCACATACGCACTTGCACACACTCACACTCGCACACAATCACGCTCGCACACATGCACAGGCTTGCACTCACACATACATGTACATACATGCTCGCACACACACACTCGCACACACTTATGTTCATGCACACACACATGCTCACACACACACATATATGCACTCGCACACACTCACGCTCGCTCGCATTCACACACTCGCTCGCATTCACACGCTCGCTCGCACTCACACACACATACACTCGCACTCACACATACATTCACATGCACGCCTGCACACTCACACTCACACACACTCACCCTCGTGCACACTCACGCTCGCAGTCACACACACACTTGCACTCACATACATGCACATACACACTTGCACACTCACGCTCGCACACACTCACGCTCATGCATACTCACGCTTGCAGTCACACACACACACTTGCACTCACATATATGCACATACACGCTTGCACACTCACGCTCGCACACATGCTCGAACTCACACGCTTGCGCGCACTTATACACACTCACGCACATTAGCTGCTTGATTAGAAAGCTCACTCAGCAGGGAGGCTGCCACTTTCTATCCAGCACAGACAGTAATCACATGTTATAAGTTTACCCTCATTATCTGACTGAAACTGTTACACTTGTCAAAAAATTTGGGTGAGATTGATCACCAAGGGACACCTTCAACTTAATAATCATGGTAATTCTTAGCGTTTGGGAACATTCCTAATGTAAATGAAGTCATTGTGTTCCACTTCACTCTTTCAAGCAGAGTATTGTCGCTGGCAATTTATTATCTACAGATGAAAGCCTCTTGTTAAGGTTTCTAATGTGGCATTATCAACTTAATGAAACACTGTTGACCCTGCCCCCACTGTGACAGCACTAGTGTTCATCCAGCACTCTAGCTATGCAAAGTAACAAAATGAATCATAGAAAATGACTTTAAACTGTTAACTTCTAGCTTCATGTTTGTAATTCCTTTCCCACTCTACCGCGCCCCCATGGATCTATTCTATCCTTCCCGGATGGGAAGATCCAGCCCTTCGCCCTCCTCACTATTTTTGCCCCTTTGCTTACTCAACAGGCGAAGGGCTTGAGCATTCCCTGGAGGTACATTACCCCTTCCTTTCCTTCCTCAGCATGTCTGGCTACATAACAACAGTCACTGTGTGCCAAAAGAGTAATCCACTGCACGAAGAGCTTTGAGATGTTTTGGTGCTGTGATAAGACGCTGCATAGCTGCGCTCCTCTAATTCTGCCCTCTTGAGGATCCCTGATTATAATCGCTCGGCCTTTGGTGGCCGTGCCTTCTGTTGCCTCGGCCCTAAGCTCTGGAATTTCCTGCCTCGCTACCTCTCTCTCCTCCTTTAAGACGCTCCTTAAAACCCACCTCTTTGACCAAGCTTTTGGTCACCTGCCCTAATTTATCCTTATGTGGATCGGTGTCAAATTTTTTGTCTTAAAATACTCCTGTGCAGCGCCTTGGGACGCTTTACTACGTTAAAGGCGCTATATAAATACAAGGGTCTGCTTACCAGCTGCACAATATCAGCTGTGGCTCAGTGGGTAGCACCCTTGCCTCTGAGTCAGAAGGTTGTGGGTTTAAGTCCCACTCCAGGGACTTGAGCACATAAAGCTAGGCTGACACTTCGCAGTGCAGTGCTGAGAGAGTGCTACACTGTTGGAGTGTGCTGTCTTTCGGATGAGATATTAAACCGAGGTCCCGTCTGCTCTCTCAGGTGGATGTAAAAGATCCCATGGCACTATTTCGAAGAAGAGCAGGGGAGTTATCCCCGGTGTCCTGGGGCTAATATTTATCCCTCAATCAACATAACAAAAACAGATTATCTGGTCATTATCACATTGCTGTTTGTGGGATCTTACTGTGCACAAATTGGCTGCCGCGTTACCTACATTACAACAGTGACTACACTTCAAAAAATACTTCATTGGCTGTAAAGCGCTTTGAGACATCCGTGGTCGTGAAAGGCGCTATATAAATACAAGTTTTTCTTTTTTTCTCGACAGGGCTGACTGCATGCCCGGTCCATTCTGAGAGCTGGGCCTTATAAGCATAGGCCTAGCAGACTGTGGGTAAAAAAATCGTATAAAATTCTTAAGGGGCTTGACAGGGTAGATGCAGGGAGGATGTTTCCTCTGGCTGGGGAGTCTAGAACCAGGGGTCACAGTCTCAGAATAAGGGGTCGGCCATTTAGGACTGAGAGGAGGAGAAATTTCTTCACTCAGAGGGTGGTAAATCTTTGGAATTCTCTACCACAAAGGCTCAGTCGTTGAGTATATCAGAACAGAGATCAATAGATTTTTGGATATTAAGGGAATCAAGGGATATGGGGATCGAGCGGGAAGGTGGAGTTGAGGTAGAAGATTAGCCATGATCTCATTGAATGGCGAAGCAGGCTCGAGGGGCCGAATGGCCGACTCCTGCTCCTATTTCTTATGTTCTTATGTAGCACAAGTTCCCGGGGGCAGTCCGCTGGGCTGGGTTCTGGCCTGAAATTGGTAAGTCGGGGGCGAGTGCGTTCTCGAGAGGGGCGGGGAAACACAGGGAGCCCGTGCAGCAGTGGCCCAGGTTATTTTGTTGGAGCTGGGAGAAGCGCTCCTGCTCCTCCTGACCCCAGAAGTACTTACCTTTGGGCTCCTCTTCAGCTGGACTGGCAGCTGATACGGATTAGAGCATGTGCAGTGCATGCTCCACACCCAGCTGAGTCCTAAAATGGCACTGGGTCCTATTGATGTCATAGGACACTGGTTTAAGTGCCAAAATTAGCTGTGCAATCGATTCATGCAGCCGACAAGACCACCTAAACCGAGGTCCCTGGCGAAAGGGCGATGGACAGGTAGGGATGGATCCAAGTAAGGACAGTGCCACATAGGTGGACCACAGTGGAGAATGATAGAGTGGTTGACCGTGTCGAATATCGTAGGGTGTTTGAGGAAGACAAGGAGGGATAATACCTCAGGGTTGCAGTAACAAAGGACATCATTAGTGACTCTGAATAGCGCAGTCTTGGTGCTATGAAAACACGATTTAAAGGGATGTGGACTGGGAACGATGAGTGGGATCTACACACAATTGGCTGGCAATGAAACATTTGAGGTTCTGAGGGTGGAAAGAGTGGTTATAGATACAATGGTAGGTGGATATGTTGACAGTGGGCTTGTTGAGGAGGGGAATTATATCAGCAGTTTTGAAGGGCCGAGAGACAGAGCTTGACAAAAATGATAATGTCAATGAGTATTGGGCCAAGGAGAATTAGTTGTGGGCCAGGAGGGGTTTGAAGTTGAGGAGGTGGGTCTCAAGGAAGAGATGAGCTATTGAGGATAACAGAAAATAGGGGCGACACTATAAGGCGATACCAGGTCAAGGCTGGGGTGCAATAGACGGAAGGTATTTGCAGGAGGAACAGAAGGAGGAGAAAGCAACTGGCTGGATCAGCTTGTTGTTTGAGATGATGCTCATCACACTTGATGGGATGTCAACGGGATATCTGCAAAATTGGTGATAATTCTACTGTACAAAGTCTCTATCAACCCTTCCGACCCCAACCCCCCACCGTGATTTGAGAGAAAGAATCCATTCCGAGCAATCTCAAAGGTACATTATAGTCTTCACAAAATAGGAGAAGAATCTGACTGCTGCAATTACTGTGGTATCGATCTTCTCTCCATCATGGGGAAGATTCTCAGTTGAATTATATAGTAAAACCTCGCTGTAACATACTACGTAAAGCATATTGGCCCAGAAATTGTGGTCGGCGGTGTAGCTATGGAGTACGCCGCTGGCCTGCGAATAGAATACGAGCTTACCTGATGGGGACCCTCCTTCGTGAACTTGCTCTCTAACGCTGCGTACTGGGGGGCAGCGTAATGGCCCATGGACCCCAGTGGTGCTGCGTGTGCAGAAGTGTACCTGGGATCACGTGGGCCTGGTGCTCCAGTCAGCACACTGAAGGGAAAGTGTCTACCTCCAATACCAGTAACTTCCTTTATATTGCATTTCACCCGATGTATTTTCAGAATAATTATAAGGACTAGGAGAATAAATAGTTCCAAAATGACCCGCCCGCTCTCTCTCTCTCTCTCTCACACACACACATAGACCCACCTAAAAAAAATTATTTGGGAATTAATTCTTCAATCTAATTTAGGAATTAGAGTTCTGATAAATTGTTGAAGCTCTGTGAAATTTCATATCAGATAACATGGACGGGTGATACAAACATAAATATGACAGAGCCCAAACAAAGATCTGAAAAATCTGTACGTTAATCGTTGGAGGTATTTCGGACAGTTTTACAATTCATTACAATTCATTCTGGAGCTAATAGAATGAGTAACTGTTTCTATCTAATCCCCTTACGCTGATGCAAACAGGCCCTGTGCCTGCTTTCACTAACCGTAAAATTTTCGGACGCAATTGCTGGGCAGTTGGTGGGCAATTAGCCCAACACTGTGCCAACATTTGGGATTTCCAAGGCGGTGCGGATCATCTGTCAAGGCATTCGGGATTTAACGAATGCAATCCCAAACTTGCGGTCAATTTCAAAGGGGGTATGACAGCATACCCGTCATACCCACCGCAAAACAATTTTTGATTTGACCTTTACCCAATGATGCAGAAGTACTGGAAATGACAATGACCCACATTCATTGATGTGAAAGCTTTCAAAACTGTTACCAATTGTTTCACAGTGCCTTTGTATTATCTTTACCTCACTGAAGTATCTGATAAATGAATAATGACTCTTGAAGCAACTTGTCCTGGCCTCAAATATTGGTTCCCTGTGCAGGGGTCATCTTCAGAAGTCTCAGTAAACAGTGCTGTTTCCACATGTGTCAATACTCGGTGCGTGAGATGTCTGCTTGAGGCTAGGTATTCTGCAGCGAGTGTCTCACCTCCTGACTCCCCAAAGCCTTTTCACCATCTACAAGGCACAAGTAAGGAGTGTGATGGAATACTCTCCACTTGCCTGGCTGAGTGCAGCTCCAATAACACTCAAGAAGCTCGACACCATCCAGGACAAAGCAGCCCGCTTGATTGGCACCCCATCCACCACCTTAAACATTCACTCCCTCCACCACCGGCGTACCGTGGCTGCAGTGTGTACCATCTACAAGATGCACTGTAGCAACTCGCCAAGGCTTCTTCAGCAGCACCTCCCAAACCCGCGACCTCTTCCACCTAGAAGGACAAGGGCAGAAGGCGCATGGGAACACCATCACCTCCAAGTTCCCCTCCAAGTCACACACCATCCTGACTTAGAAGTATATTGCCGACCCTTCATCATCGCTGGGTCAAAATCCTGGAACTCCCTACCTAACAGCATTGCGGGAGTACCTTCACCACACGGACTGCAGCGGTTCAATAAGGCAGCTCACCATCACCTTCTCAAGGGCAATTAGGGATGGGCAATAAATGCTGGCCTTGCCAGCGACGCCCACATCCCATAAAAAAAAGCAGTGATGGCCTGAGTTTTGGACCAGCCGATGTGTACGGCCCATTTTAACCAGCGACACACACATTCATTGCGCTCACTCGGGCAAGTTTACTAGCATAAGGGGACAGAGGCATGGACTGGACTTCGGCCTGCAAGTAGATAGGATAATTTTAATGTGCATTGTGACCTTTTGACACCACTGAGTTCTGGGATGCTGTGTGTACTTTATTATGTTGGAGTTAACACAACCCTACTCCAGTGCCTACTTAAGTTGGTCTTAAGGGAGGTTAGACTGTTAGACTGGGCTGCTGTGCCAAATTTACACCATATTACGCAGAATTTTACAGCACAGAAACGGGCCATTTGGCCCAACATGTCTTTGCCGGTGTTCCTGCTCCACACGAGCCTCCTCCCACCTTACTTCACCTCATCCTATCAACATATCTTTCAATTCCTTTCTCCCTCATGTACCTATCTAGCTTCCCCTTAAATGCATCTATGCTAATTGCCTCAACCACTCCCTGTGGTAGCGAGTTCCACATTCTCACCACTCTCTGGGTAAAGAAGTTTCTCCTGAATTCCTTATTTGATTTATTGATGACTATCTTATATTGACGACTTCTAGTTTTGGACTCCCCCACAAGTGGAAACATCGTCCCTACGTCTACCCTATCAAACCCTTTCAGAATGTTGAAAACCTCTATCAGGTCACCCCTCAGTCTTCTCTTTTCTAGAGAAAAGAGCCCCAGCCATATGATCAGAAACTTGATGTGAAAATCTGACAACTGCAATCACTCAGAATATACACAAGAGTTGATGTCAGCTGTAAAATACCATATTGGGATGAACTGCTACTATTTATCTAGTGCGAGCTATACATATAGGTGCTCAAAATGAAATGTACATGAACCACACGGGATGACACATGAATAAACGGTTACCTTATAACTGGTAAGTTCTTTAAAGCAATAATTGATGGCACTGAAATCCCAGTTGCACACCAAGTCAAGCTCAAGATCTCAGGATGACTACTGACACTGTAAAGATCAATCAAGGAACCTAAATCAAGTAGCGAAAATGGGTCATATTCTATATTAGGCATAAAAGCAACTTATCAGGAGGATACAGTATCGTTAAGTCTGAAGAATATTAAAATATGACAGATAGGGATTCTTGTTAAAACAATAAGGGCTAGAAATTCATGCTCACTCAGGAATGGGCAGAGTCATTAGAAAAGTTGGAGAATTAGCGCCAGGCGCTAATGCTTTAGACTGCACGCAAAATTCGTGCCCACTACTCAAAGAAATGATTGGAGTCCTAATTCAAGTCTTAAAGCCCAAGCTCATTGGCGGTACACTCAAAGGGTGGACCAACATCAGGTGCAGTCTAATCGCAAGTCATGATTGTCACAGGCTTTTTTCAGTACTTAAAGGGGAGGTTCATTGATGCTGCAGCACCTCATTCTCAGCATACTGGCTGTGCAGCTGCCTCAGCAAGCAGCAGCAGGTCAAGGAGAAGGAGCCGGAGGACTGAAGCAGCTGTACTCATTGCAGATCCACGCCCCAGGGAGAGAGCCCGCAGATTCCACGATCAAGCATTGGCGGCGTTGGTGTTTGCTGTGGAGAGACGGAGGGCGGTGCTGTACCCGACAAGCGGCAGGAGGCCCTCGCCGCAAGTCTTCTGCACAATGTGGAGGGAGGTAGCGCAGCACGTCTCAGGCAGCACTGTGGTCCCCAGGACACACACACAGTGCAGGAAGAAATTTAACTACCTCAATTGGGTGGTCAGGGTGAGTCAATGCTTCAACAAATGCTACATATCACCATCTGAACCACAGTCTTTACACACTGCCCAAAGCACCATAACCCCAGCACTCACCCACCAACAATCGCTACCTACCAACACTCACACCCACATCTCACACCTTGTACACAATGACAGCTATTCAACTATGGCAGGCACATCACCCAAACACATTGCTCCACACTCACTCACACACTTTCCTTTCTCTTGCAGGCCAAGTGGCTCACAACAGAAGGGAGCAGGAGCGCACAGACAGGGGACAAGCCGACCACTGTCTGGGCTGGAGAATCGAGTGCTGCAGATTATTGGGCACCGGGTGGTGGACGCCGTGGCCACATGCTAACACATGGGGCTAAAAATAAAGTTACCTTTCTTTAAAGTATTTAAAAATAATAAACCTGTGGAAAAAATGTTTTAATTTTACTTAATTCACAACTTATCTTGTTAAAAACAGGCCTTGTGACTGCTTATTAAAAGCGTAGCTCCTGGAGACTTACCCTCCTGGAGAAACCTGTAAAAAAAACGGACATTCCAGGCGTACGCGCTGCCTCTCCGGTGAACGCTTTTGACCTGTGAACCCCTTCCTTTAAGGGAACGAAAGTTCCGGTTTCCCGCGCATGCGCAGTGCATGCACGAAACCAGACTTTCGTTGGGCTTACGCGTGAGTACCCAAAGCGTACTCACCCGTGGGGACCCGAATTTCTGGCCCTATGTCTCCTGTTGCAGACTGGAAGGATCCACTGGCGAAGAAATTGAGGGCGACGGTGATCTTGACTGCCAATGAGAGAACCATGTTTGACCTGATCTGAGGCTGGAGGTCTGGTTATAGGAGGTGGCAGAGTTCACTGACCACATCCTTGCTGAAGCGGAGCCTTCTAATACACTGCTCCTCACTTAATTGGAGGTAGGAGAGGTGCTCTCGGAATACCCTCGGAGGGTAAGGACTCCTGTTGAGAGCCCTGATGGCCCTCCTCCTCCCTTTGGCCGCATGTTCCAGTCTTTCTCACTGCCTCTGTTCCCTCCACCGTAGATCCTGGAGGGAGAGATTGACTGCCAGTACAGCCCCCATTAATGTAACCAAGTGTAGCAGTTTGATTTTTTAAAGAAAAAATGTAGCTATTTTTAAGTACCCACAACACTCCTGATACAAAATAACCTTGAAATTACTGAATGAAACTGTTGGACTATATGAAACTTACAAGAAAGTACTGAAACTCCACTAACCTGACAGCTGCGACTCATTACTGATGATCCCTTTAAATAACACCCCTGGAGCTGGCTTCCTGGTGCTTCCCGCCAGCTCTCCCTCTCACTGTTTACGCCAGGCGCTAAGGTAGATGGCGACAATCAATTTCGCAGGTTGGGCGGGTATTTGCTTGAATACCTAAGTCTATGATCTGACTTTGCCCTCCTTGCCATCATGGTGTGACCTTAACGTCACAGTGCGCAGGAATCAGTACGCCAACACACTGCCTCCTCAGAGCAGTTTCAGAGAGGGTAGCAGCTTCTTGGTGCCAGTATAAGAGGAGCGATTGACTAACTTTTCAACTCAGATAATTGCTTTGTATATACGCCAGTTTAAGAGCATGGGGATTTCCAGTGTAGTTGATATTTTTTTTTATAACAATACATTGCTGAAGACAGATTCCGGGGAGGATAGTTATTGTAAATATGATTAAGGTTCAGGCAAAGTTTAAACACTCGAGGAACAATAATCGACTCCGGCAGTCCGGAGTGACAGCGTCGTGACGCACGTAGGAAAATTCGGTAATTGTTAGTGCCGGTGACAACATCACCACCTCCACCAGCGCCTTCACACCCAGCTGCTTCTGCCTGCCTGACACAAAGATAAAAGTGGAGACCTCAACCTCGTTATTATAAAGCCCACAGTTCCAGCAAATGTTTTTGCAGGTTCCAGCATAATCAGCAGAGATACTGGAATCGCAGGAAGTTAATCCCATCCGCCTCCCGACCACCGCTGAGAGAACCCGGCCCGTCAGTCAGGACAACGCTCAAAATAAGAAAGGGAAAATGCTGGAAAGGCTCAGCAGCAATGTTCACTCTTATTATGGCCCAGAAATTCGGGTCGGGGGCTTCCCGCGGGTGCAAGCCTCCGACCTGCACTTACCTTGCGTGCCGGCCGTTGTGCTGTGGGCCCGCATGGGATTCCGATCCTGGGCCTGCTCCAACTGCCGGCGCGCAGTGCTTGCGTATCCCAGGGGCGCAGTTAGTTCGAAGCGTCCCCTGGGATCACGTGGGCCATGGAGAGCCAATGGTAGCAGGTCATCTGTATTCATAGATTTGACAGGAAGAGCTATGAATACAATTCAGCCCCAAAACATCACTAAAACTTCAAATAATTTTTTTAAAATCACGTTATATAAAATAACTATTTTAAACAATAATTTAAATTTTTGAAAAAATTAATTACATTTTCTAACGGGGCTAAAAATAAACTTACCTTTCTTTAAAGTATTTAAAAATAATAAACCTGTGGAAAAAATGTTTTAATTTTACTTAATTCACCACTTACCTTGTTAAAAGCAGGCCTTGCGACTGCTTTTTAGAAGCGTAGCTCCTGGAGACTTACCCTCCCGGAAAAACCTGGAAAAAAACGGAAGCTCCAGGCGTTCGCGCTGCCTCTCCGGCATACGCGTTCGACCTGTGAACCCCTTCCTTTAAGGGAACGGAAGTTCCGGTTTCCCGCGCATGCGCAGTGCATGCACGGAACCGGCACTTTCGTTGGGCCTACGCGTGAGTACCCTGCGCGTACTCACCCGTGGGGACCCGAAGTTCTGGCCCATTTTTTTTTTGGTGGGGGGCTATGCGACCCATTCTGTGCGGGACCGGCAGAGAGCTGCGCAGCCGCCCACATTACGGGGAACGTTGCTCAGCAGGCCAATAAGCGGCCCTGGAGAGAGAGCATGCGGTGTCCGCCGGTAACCCTCGAGACCTTCCACCACCGGTGGGCACCACAGGGGCTGGAGGGCCCACTGGACACGAGTGGCACTGGCGACATCATTCATTATTTCATTCGATAAGTTTCCGTTGTTTTTTATGGTTTGCTTTTCTATCAGCTTGTGCCCCTCTAAAAAAAAGGAGGCACTTTCGTTAGGTTTTTTTTTTGCTTGATGACGCTTATGGGTTTTAGGAAAAAGAGAGGCATCTGTAAAGACCTCTTGGGCGTGTACCCGCTGGCAGTTTCTCCTTTTTGTTTTCTGATGGAGTTTAACCGCACGTGTGCAAAATAAAATCTGTTTATTTAGGAGGGGAGAATTTCATGCTCCTGAAAGCAAAAGATGGTGGGGACTGGAATACCTTTTGCATTCAGCATCAACTCCAGAGACTTGCGCACCACAAATCTAGGCTGACACTCCCAGTGCCAGTGCTGAGGGAGTACTGCACTGTCGGAGGTGCCGTCTGAATTAAAGGAGCAGGTTCCAGGAATGTTCGTTCCGGGAGGTCAGTCTCTCATCTTTCCACGGGTGCAGCAACTGGGGTTCCGCATTTCACAGTGGAGCCCAGCACCCAGCCTAAGCAGAAAGGGGAGAGGCTGCTCTCCCAAGATGGGAAGGACACAAACAGACAATATAACGTCAGTCTGGAAGTGAGCTACAATGTTAACACAGTTGAGAGTTGGTTCAAGTCCCACTCCAGAGACTTGAGCACATAAAACTAGGTTGACACTCCCAGTGCTGAGGGAGTGCTGCACTGTCAGAGGTGCCGTCTTTTGGATGAGGCATTAAACCGAGGCCCCATCTACTCTCTCAGGTGGAGGTAAAAGATCCCATGGTACTATTTCAAAGAAGAGCAGGGGAGTTATCCCCGGTGTTTTGGCTAATATTTATCCCTCAATCAACATAACAGAAACAGATTATCTGGCCATTATCACATTGCTGTTTGTGGGAGCTTGCTGTGCGCAAATTGGCTGCCGCGTTTCCTACATCACAACAGTGACTACACTTCAAAAAGTACTTCATTGGCTGTAAAGCGTTTTGGGATGTCCTGAGGTCGTGAAAGGCGCTATATAAATGCAAGTCTTTCTTTCTATAACATCAAAGCCATCTGCTTTAAGCATTGCACAGACTAGATGCCGGATAAACCTCACTTTTCCCTATCCCAACAAGGTGCCTTAACCTTGGAAATCTGACCCACTTCTGCAACAGTTTAATTATTTTCTTTTCCACATTGGCTAATGTTGTGGTCTCTGCTGTTATAAGGCAATTTGGGTTGGTGTATTCATGCTCATTAATGACTGGGCTCAGACTGACAAACTCATTTTACTTCGCACTCTTACAGCTGTCGGAATGAGGAAACTTTCACATTTGAAAAATTATTATTCATTCTCTGGATGTGGGCGTCACCAGCAAGACTGGCGTTTATTGGCCAATCCTAGCTTCCCTGGGCCTTCACCTTGAACTGCTGCAATCTAAGTCACGGTTTGATGCAACTGAGTGACTCGCGAGGCCACTTCAGAGGACAGTGTTGGACTCATAAGAACATAAGAACATAAGAAGTAGGAGCAGGAGTAGGCCATACGGCCCCTTGGGCCTGCTCCGCCATTCAATAGGATCATTGCTGATCCGAATCTAGACTCACGTCCACTTCCCTGCCCTCTCCCCGTATTATGAAAGAGAATGTCTTTTAATCCAAAGTCTGTTCAACTCTTTATACAGCATTTCAAGAGACACCATGCTAGTGATCCCTCTTAAATGAAACTGAAACTAAACCAAACTGCTTGTCTCTGTCACATGACCTCTGCTGGTCAGGCACAAGCAATCAATACATGCAAACATGCTGGTAGGCATCATAATCAAACAGGCAAATACCATCTCTATTTGCTGATATCATTACAATATTTAGGTGTGAGAACTTTGGGTGCTTTCTTTTCACCCCCACTCTCTAACCCAGTGGCACTGAGGTCAATTATGGTGCCCTGCCATAGCCCAGAAGATCAGCTAACTCTGGGAATCAAACTGAGGACTTTCCTGAACTTACCTGATGGGGACCCTCCTTCGAGTGAGCCAGCGACGATGAAGGATCAGCGATATATTTCCAAGTCAGGATGGTGTGTGCCTTGGAGGGGAACTTGCAGGTGGTGGTGTTCCCATGCGCCTGCTGTCCTTGTCCTCTTAGGTGGTAGAGGTCGCGGGTTTTGGAGGTGCTGTCGAAGAAGCCTTGGCGATTTTCTGCAGTGCATCTTGTAGATGGTACACACTGCAGCCACGGTGTGCCGGTGGTGGAGGGAGTGAATGTTTAAGGTGGTGGATGGGGTGCCAATCAAGCGGGCTGCTTTGTCCTGGATGGTGTTGAGCTTCTTGAGTGTTGTTGGAGCTGCACTCATCCAGGCAAGTGGAGAGTATTCCATCACATCCTGCCTTGTGCCTTGTAGATGGTGGAAAGGCGTTGGGGAGTCAGGAGGTGAGACACTCGCTGCAGAATACCCAGCCTCTGACTTGCTCTTGTAGCCATAGTATTTATGTGGCTGGTCCAGTTAAGTTTCTGGTCAATGGTGGCCCCCAGGATGTTGATGGTGTGGGATTCGGTGATGGTAGTTCCATTGAATGTCAAGGGGCGGTGGTTAGACTTTCACTTGTTGGAGATAGTCATTGCCTAGCACTTGTGTGGCACAAATGTTACTTGCCACTTATCAGCCCAAGCCTGAATGTCGTCCAGGTCTTGTTACATTCTGGCATGGACTGCTTCATTATCTGAGGAGTTGCGAATGGAACTGAACACTGTGCAATCATCAGCGAACATCCCCATTTCTGACATTATGATGGAGGGAAGGACATTGATGAAGCAGCTGAAGATGGTTGGGCCTAGGGCACTGTAATGATCAGTAACATGTCATTCTAGAATGGTACACTAGGTGGAGCTGTATGTTTAGTAGTGGGCTACCCACAAGGCAGTAGTCAAGATGGATGCCTGTACACTAGTCCACATGGCTGAATAAATGACTAGCTCAAGCTAGCTGTTCATAATGAAAACGTCTATTTATTTATGAACATAACAGGCACTACCCTGAGGAACTCCTGCACCGATGTCCTGTGACTGAGATGATTGACCTCCAACAACCACAACCATCTTCCTTTGTGCTAGGTATGACTCCAGCCAGTGGAGAGTTTTCCCCCGATTCCCATTGACTTCAGTTTTAATAGGGCTCCTTGATGCCACACTCGGTCAAATGCTGCCTTGATATCAAGCACATTCACTCTCGCCTCACCTCTGGAATTCAGCTCTTTTGTCCATGTTTGGACCAAGGCTGTAATGAGATCTGGAGCTGAGTGGTCGTGGTGGAACCCAAACTGAGCATCAGGTGAGCAGGTTATTAGTGAGTAAGTAGCGCTTGATAGCACTGTCGATGACACCTTCCATCACTTTGCTGATGATTGAGAGTAAACTGATGGGGCGGTAATTGGCCGGATTGAAGTTGTCCTGCTTTTTGTGGACAGGACATGTATACTGGGCAGTTTTCCACATTGTCGGGTAGACGCCAGTGTTGTAGCTGTACTAGAACATCTTTGCTAGAGGCGCAGCTAGTTCTGGAGCACAAGTCTTCAGCACGACAGCCGGGATGTTGTCGGGGCCCATGGCCTTTGCTGTATCCAGTGCGCTCAGCCATTTATTGATATCGTGTGGAGCGAATCGAATTGGATGAAGACTGGCTTCTGTGATGGTGGGGACCTCAGGAGGAAGCCGATATGGATCATCCACTCGGCACTTCTACCTGAAGATGGTTGCAAACGTTTCAGCCTTATCTTTGGCACTCACGTGCTGGGTTCCGCCATCATTGAGGATGGGGATATTCATGGAATCTCCTCCTTCCGTTAGTTGTTTAATTGTCCACCACCATTCAGGACTGGATGTGGCAGGACTGCAGAGCTTTGATCTGATCCATTGGTTGTGGAATCGCGTAGCTCTGTCTATAGCTTGCTGCTTCTGCTGTTTAGCATGCATGTAGTCCTGTGTTGCAGTTTCCCCAGGTTGGCTCCTCATTTTTAGGTACGCCTGATGCTGCTCCAGAATCGATAACTAGCTCGCAGAATGGCTAACGAGCTGGCTAGAAGGGATAACTAGCTGGCTTCAAGGCAGAAAGCAGAGAGTAGGGGTAAAGGGTAGCTATTCAGAGTGGCAGAAGGTGGGAAGTGGTGTTCCACAAGGATCAGTGTTGGGACCACTGTTGTTCACAATTTATATAAACGATTTAGACTTTGGAATCAAAAACACAATTTCTAAATTTGCAGATGACACCAAAGTGGTGGGGTATAGTCACTACTGAGGAGGACTGCAACAAATTACAAGAAGACATTAATAAAGTTGCAGACTGGGCATATAATTAGCAAATGAAATTCAACACAGATAAATGTGAGGTATTACATTTTGGCAAGAAAAATAGGGAGGTCACATATTAGAATCATAGGATTATAGAAAGGTTACAGCACGGAAGAAGGCCAATCGGCCCATCGAGCCCGTGCCGGCTCTCTGCAAGAGCACCTCAGCTAGTCCCACTCCCCCGCCCTTTCCCCGTAGCCCTCCAATTTTTTTTCTTCAGATGCTTATCCAACTCCCTTTTGGAAGATAAGATTGAGTCTGCCTCCACCACCCTTGCAGGAAGTGCATTCCAGATCTTAACCACTCGCTGCGTAAAAAAGTTTTTTCTTAAGTCGCCTTTGGTTCTTCTGCCAATCACCTTCAATCTGTGTCCTCTGGTTCTCGACCATTCCGCCAATGGGAACAGTTTCTCTCTATTGATTCTGTTCAGACCCCTCATGATTTGGAACACCTCTATCAAATCTCCTCTCATTCTTCTCTGCCCCAAGGAGAACAACCCCAGCTTCTCCAGTCTCTCAACGTAACTGAAGTCACTAATTCCTGGAATCATTCTCGTAAATCTTTTCTGCACCCTCTCTAAGGCCTTCACATCCTTCCTAATGTGTGGTGCCCAGAATTGGACACAATACTCCAGTTGGGGCCGAACCAGTGTGTTATACGGGTTCATCATAATTTCCACACTTTTGTACTCTATGGGGGCGATTTTGCCGGCACTCAGGGGTCGGGTTTGGAGGTGGGACTTCTGGCAAAATCAAAAAGATTGGCAGTGGGTAACGAACCCGCTTTCAACCCGCCTCCAATCAATCTGCCCGGGAGTCAGGTCCCTGATTTGCTGGGACCCAACTCCTAGCAGCGGGAAGAGGATTATAGCCACTTAATTGTTTGTTATCAGGTAATTAACAGGCAGTTAAGAGGCTTTTTCCAATTTTGACACTTCTGCTGCGGGCTTCCCGACATCGGGAAACCCCGTCAGGGTAAGTGTGGCATGCTGTGGGTCTACTGTAATATTTGTGGATAGACGACAGCTGCAGAAGTGGTGTGAAGGATCCAATGGGACACTGGTGAGTTGCAGAGATAAGAAAATGTTGGGAAAGTCATTTTTAATGTGTTTAGAATTTTCTGTACGTGACAAGCTTTGAAGTGTTTGTGTAGTCCCACCTCATTGGGAAAAACTCTCTCACCAGTGACAGATCGCTTCTGTAACCTCACCTGCAGCTGCCATCTGTTCTAGCCTAAGGAGAGAGTCACTGGAGAGCCTGGGTGCAAGGACTCACCTTTGTACAGTCATTGTCAGTGTTTGCAGCACGACAATGCTGTCAAACACTGAAAAAATCATCTGTCAAAAAGAAATGGTGGTGGCCCCTTTAAGAAAACCGGAAGATGACGCATCATCAACTGACGTCATCTGACACCGGCTTTCTCTTAATTGGCCGGCAAGCCCACAGGGTGGGCTTAACAAGACCAATTGACGCAAAATAGCGTCTGTGCGTCGGACGTCACTGGGGGCGGGACTAGAACCTGTAAGGCAGCAGTCCCGCCCCCAACGTGCCTCTTTAGATAAGATCCTGGCCTATACCTCTATTTATGAAGCCCAGGATCCCATAAGCATTTTTAACTGCTTTCTCAATCTGCCCTGCCACCTCCAACGATTTGTGAACACATACCCCCAGATCTCTCTGTTCGTGCACTCCCTTTAGGATTGTACCATTTAGTTTATATGTCCTCTCCCTATTCTTTCTACCAAAATGTATCACTTCACACTTTTCTGTGTTAAATTTCATCTGCCACGTGTCCTCCCATTTCACCAGCCTGTCTATGTCTTCCTCTCCTCCTCACTGTTCACTATACTTCCAAGTTATGTGTCATCTGCAAATTTTGAAGTTGTGCCCTTTACACCCACGTCCAAGTCATTAATATTTATCAAGAAAAGCAGTGGTCCTAGAACCGACCCCTGGGGAACACCACTGTATACCTTTCTCCAGCCCGAAAAACAACCATTCACCACTACTCTCTGTTTCCTGTCACTTAGCCAATTTCGTATCCATGCTGCCACTGTCCCTTTTATTCCATGGGCTGGCAAGCCTATTATGTGGCACTTTGTCGAACGCCTTTTGGAAGTCCATGTACACCATGTCAACCGCATTACCCTCATCAACTCTCTCTGTTACCTCATCAAAAACCTCAATCAAGTTGGTTAAACACGATTTGCCTTTAACAAATCCGTGCTGGCTTTCCTTAATTAATCCGCACTTGTCCAAGTGACTGTTAATTTTGTCCCTGATTACTGTTTCTAAAAGCTTCCCCACTACTGTTAAGTCTGTGTGTTCCAGTTGTATTAAGATTAATTACTGACACAGACTACAAGAATAAAGTTCAACAGGTCTTTACTGGTTGGAGGTCAGGACTATACTAAATACAATATCACTACACAGTACTTATATACCGGTGGTCACCACCGGTATTATGTATACAGCAGCCAGAGAAAGTAGTACATCTCTTAAGGTGGAACAGGCTTAAGTTCTCTTAAGGTGGAACAGGTTACATACACCACAATCCTCCCTTTTTAGCTTAACAGTCATATCCCCATTTAACATAACATAATAACATATATACATATATAACTTCAGGTATAAACAGTTCAAAGGTTCAGTCTCTCAGGAGGCCTTCTGATTCGGTTTGGATAACGCCTTTCAGTGGTCTCTGATTCTTGTTGCTGAGGTGACTCTTCTTGTTGGTTTCCTATGTATTGGACGTCATCATCAGGTACAGTCCCTGCCGAGGTAGATGCTTCAGGTTCATTAACGTCTTCCACAGTTGTCTCTGTTGCAACCATGGGTTCGACCCTTGCTCTTGATTCTACCAGTTGATCCGCATGACGCCTTATCACATTGTTACCAATATCTACTGTGTACATCAGAGGTCCTTGTCTGGCCCGAATTGTTCCGGACTGCCATTTTTCGTTTCCATAGTCCCTTGCCAACACTGGTTGTCCTACGTCGAAACTTCGAGTGGACTTGTTATTAATATGCCGGAACTGTTTGTTTTCCACTTCCCTCCGCACATTTGGTTTTAACAAGTCCAACCTGGACCGCAACCTCCTGTTATAAAACATCATGGCAGGACTTTGGTTAGTCACTGCATGAGCGGCGTTTCGATATGCCATTAGGAAATTGTCCACCTTGTGTTGTAACGGAATCTGATCATCGTTCATGGCCTTTATTGCCTTTTTGAATGTTTGGACAAATCTCTCGGCCAACCCGTTTGTCGCCGGATGATATGGGGCAGAGGTATAATGTTTCACCCCATTCTTCTTTAAGAATTTTTGGAATTCTTCCAACACGAACTGTGGTCCGTTGTCCGAACATATCTGTTCTGGCAATCTGTTCCTTGTGAATATTGTTCTTAACACCGCAATTGTCTTTTCTGAAGTAGTGGTATTCATCTTGATCACTTCTGGCCATTTGGAATGTGCGTCCACCGCAATTAGGAACATGGAGTCCATGAATGGACCAGCAAAGTCAATATGTATGCGTTGCCATGGGGCTGAAGGCCATTCCCATGGGTGTAGCGGTGCGATCGGAGGTGCATTTTGCACTGTTTGGCACCCAGCGCAGCTTTTTGTCAACTCCTCTATCTGTTGGTCAATGCCCGGCCACCATACATAAGCCCTAGCAAGACTTTTCATCTTAACTTCCCCCAGATGACCTTCATGCAGTTCCTTTAGAACTCTTTCCCGTAACTTGGGAGGAATAATCACTCTTGTCCCGTACATCAAAGTACCATGGCAGACGGACAGCCGGTCTCGCCTTGCCAAGAATGCCGGTAACAGAGAATCACCATGTGTTGGCCATCCCTTCACTGTCACCTCGTAAACTCGGGACAGTGTCGGGTCGTTCCTGGTTTCTCTTTAAATACTTGCATTGGTGACTGGTAAACACTCGATGATGGTCGAATGAAATAACTCAACAGGGTCAACTTTCATCGTCTCTTCTGCTTCAGGTAGTGGCAGGCGCGACAGCCCATCAGCATTGCCATGCTGCTTTGTACCTTTGAATTCTATTTGATATTGATGTGCCCCTAGGAAAAGGGACCATCTCTGGAGTCGCTGTGCTGTCATCACCGAAACACCCTTCTTAGGGTTAAAAATGGATACCAATGGCTGATGGTCTGTCAGAATTGTGAATTTTTGGCCCTGCAGGTAATGATTAAACTTCTTCACTCCCCATACAAGGCTGAGAGCCTCCCTATCGATCTGCGCATAGTTGCGCTCAGCGGAGGTCAATGATCTGGATGCAAACGCGACTGGCCTTTCCGTGCCATTTGGCAACTTGTGTGAGAGTACTGCCCCAATACCATATGGAGAAGCATCACAAGCCAACCGAATAGGCAGTGTCGGGTTGAAGTGAGCCAACACTTCCTCTGAGGTGATCAATTCTTTGCTTTTGCGAAATGCCTTCTTACAGTTTTCGCTCCATTCCCATGGTACCCCCTTCTGTAAAAGAGCGTTCAGCGGGTGCAGTACCATGAATAGATTCGGTAGAAACTTATGGTAATAGTTAATCAATCCCAGAAACGACCTCAACTGAGAGACATTATCCGGAGCGGGAGCCTTTACAACTGCCTCTATCTTGTCAGGAGACTGATGAAGCCCCTCCCGGTCAATGACATGACCACAGTACGAGATCCGCTTCTGAAAGAACTCACATTTCTGCCGATTAACTCTAAGTCCATACTCTTTCAGTCTGTTGAGCACCAGTTCCAAGTTTGCGAGGTGTTCTTCATCACCATCACCTGTAATCAGAATATCGTCCAGGTAACATTGTGTGCCTGGAATTCCCTGTAATACCTGCTCCATGGCCCTCTGCCAAATTGCCGGAGCCGATGCCACTCCAAAAACCAGCCTATTATACCGGTACAAACCTCTATGCGTGTTGATCGTGAGGTACTGGCGTGACTCTTCTTTAACCTCCATCTGCAAGTACGCCTGCGCCAGGTCTATCTTGGTGAAGTGTTTCCCGCCAGACAACGAAGCAAAAATATCCTCAATCCGCGGAAGTGGATACTGCACCGTGTGAAGCACCGGATTAACGGTGATCTTGAAATCTCCACAGATGCGAACCTTCCGTGGTTCTCCTGGCTTGTTGCTCGAAGGACGTTTCATAACGGGAACAATGGGCGTAGCCCACTCACTCCAATCTACCTTAGACAGTACACCTGAACGTTCTAGCGCTTCCAGTTCCGCTTCTACAGTAGGTCGTATTGCATAGGGAGTCGGTCTGGCTTTGAAAAATTTTGGTTGTGCACGTTCATCAATCTTGATGTTTGCCGTAATTCCTTTCAGTGTTCCCAGTCCTTGCTAGAACACCTCTTTAGCATCATCCAATATTTTGGACAATCGTTTAGGTTTGACATCTGTTTCCCCAGAATCTACCGTTAGTGCTTTTAAGGAGTGCCAGTCCATATTCATTTTCCTAATCCACTCCCGTCCCAGTAGTGGTGGACCTCCTTCAGGTAGCACATATAAGTCCATTACTTGGCTTTCTTCGCCCTTGTGGACCACTTTTACCTCTATCTTTCCGATGGGGTACACTCTTTGCCCCGTGTATGTTTTCAATATAATCTCCGTATCCCGTAGGGGAATATGTTGGAATAACCTTTTGTAATCTTTCTTATTCATGACCGTCAATGCCGATCCAGTGTCCAATTCCATCTTTACTTGGACTCCTGCTATCTGGAGAGTGACCCAAATTGTCTGGAGATCTGCATCCTTACCAACGTTGTGTACTCTTAAGCTACCCAGTTCATTACTGCTAGCGTCTGAATCTGACTTCTGTTCGTTCGAACTGGTCTTTGTCACCTTGTGCACCTTTATGTATTTTCCTTGCGGTGACTTTTTGTTGCTGGTCTTCTTTCCTGACCGGCATACTTTAGCTATGTGGCCAAGCCCGCCACACGTTCTGCATTCTTGGTTTTTAAACCAACACTGGTTCTGATCGTGTGTTGTCTTTCCACAACGATAACATTTTACAGTACTCAAACCCAATTTATTTGTACTGAGTTCCGGTGACCGTAGCTGCATTACTGCCGTGCCTCTCACTGCGGCTTCGTGTGCTGCTGCCATAGTGACCGCTTTCTCAAGCGTCAGCTCATTCTCCTCGAGCAGTCGCTTTTGTGTATCTTCTTTTAATAATCCACACACAAATTTATCTCTTAGCGCTTCTGTTAGTCCCGTTCCAAACTGACAGTACTTTGCTAGCTTACGCAATTCCATTAAATATTCAGCATTGCTTTCATCCTTCAGCTGCCTTCTGCTGTAAAATTTAAATCGTTCCGCTAGCATCAGCGGCGTGGGGTTTAGATGATTTTTCAGGACAGTAACAATCTCCTCGAATGTCTTATCCGCCGGTTCATCTGGTGATAAAAGGTATTTCAGTTGCCCGTATGTCTTCGCACCCATTAAGTTTAATAAAGTTAGTGCTTTCTCTGCATCTGGGATTTTATTTGCTTTACAATAATTTTGTATGCATTCTGCATACATGGCCCAATCTTCGATGTCGCTATCAAAGGTATTAATGTTCCCATGTTTAGGCATCGTTGCAATTTATTTTATCCCAAGATGGCGGCTTCCCGCTCTTGTCTTCGTCCTCTGCCTACAAAATGGCGGTTTTCCCGCGCTTGGCGGTCTTCACCCACTGGCTGCAATGGCGTTTGGCGTGCCGCTGCTGCTCCCCTTTCCCAGCGGTTAGTAACTCCCCCGGCGCTGTCTCCGCTTCACCGCGGCTCCCTCGGGCATTCACGCTTCCCCGATGTCGCGCCTCGCAGCCCTTCTTGCAGCCCGGTTATTAGCACCGGCTGCGTTCGCCTTCACCGCGGCTCTCGCGCCTTCAGTCGCCCCAGACGCTGTGCCTTTTTGGCCCGAAAGCGGCCCGGCCCTTATCACCAGCCGCGATCGATGTCCCCGCTCTGCGCCTTTCAGCCCGAATTCGGCCCGGCCCTTATCTCCGGTCGCGATCGATCTCACCGCACTTATTCCTCCGTCTTCCTCCCCCCGTCTGTACGGCCAACGCGGCCGACTTTCTGCTCGCGTCGCTGACCGGCTTACCCACCACCGAGGTAGAAAGAAGATAGCTGACTGCCGCTGATGGAGGCTTCGAGTTCAGGGTGTCTTCTGCACTCCGGGTTCTCGATGCCTGCCGCGCGACGTGTCTTCCAGCAGGGTGATGAGGGTGGATGCCTCTCTTTGACGCCCGTTCTGTGGACGAAGCCGCCGTGGATATAAACTGCCGCAGGGTAAGAATCGGACTCGTCGCCACTGTTAAGTCTGTGTGTTCCAGTTGTATTAAGATTAATTACTGACACAGACTACAAGAATAAAGTTCAACAGGTCTTTACTGGTTGGAGGTCAGGACTATACTAAATACAATATCACTACAGAGTACTTATATACCGGTGGTCACCACCGGTATTACGTATACAGCAGTCAGAGAAAGTAGTACATCTCTTAAGGTGGAACAGGTTACATACACCACAACTACCGAGGTTAAACAGACTGGCCTGTAGTTGCTGATTTATCTTAACACCCTTTTTTGAACAATGGCTTAATATTTGCAATTCTCCAGTCATCTGGAACCAACCTCGTATCTATAGAGGATTGGAATATTATGGCCAGTACCTCCGCGATTTCTGCCCTCAATTCCGTCAGCATCCTAGGTTGCATCCCATCCGCTCCTGGTGATTTATCTACTTTAAGTACAGCCAGCCTTTCTAATATCTCCTCTTTATCAATTTCTATCCTATCAAGTATCACCACTAGCTCCTCCATTACTATGTCTATGGCAGAATCCTCTTCCTTGGTGAAGACAGATGCAAAGTACTCATTTAGTCCCTCAGTCATACCCTTTGCCTCCATGCATAGATCTCCTTTTTGGTCCCTAATTGGCCCCACACCTCCTCTTACTACCCTTTTACTATTTATATGCCGATAGAAGACTTTTGGATTACCTTTATATTGGCTGCCATTCTATTCTCATACCCTCTCTTTGCCCCTCTTATTTTCTTTTTCACTTCTCCTCTGACCTTTCTATATAGAGCCTCATTCTCAGATATATTCTCGACCTAACATCTGTCATACGCTCTCTTTTTCCGCTTCATCATATTCTCTATCTCTTTCGTCATCCAGGGAGCCCTAATGTTAGTTACCCTGCCTTTCCCCCTAGTGGGAATGTACCTCAATTGTACCGGAACTATTTCCTCTTTAAAAGCAGCCCATTTTTCCATTACAGTTTTGCCTGCCAATTTTTGATTCCAGTTTAACCAGGCCCGATCCGTTCTCATCCCACTGAAATTGGCCTTCCCCAGTTAAACATTTTTACTCTAGATTGCTCCCTATCCTTTTCCATAGCTATTCTAAACCTATGATACTATGATCACTGTTCCCTAAATGCTCCCCTGCAGACACTTGCTCCACTTGACCTACCTCATTCCCCAGAACCAGATCCAGCAATGCCTCCTCCCTCGTCGGGCCGGAAACATAATAATCAAGAAAGTTCTCCTGAACACACTTCAGACATTATTTCCCTTCTCCGCCCTTTACACTATTATGATCCCAGTCTATATTAGGATAGTTGAAGTCCCCCATTATCACTACTCTATAGTTCTTGCATCTCTCAGTAATTTCTCTGCAAATTTGCTCCTCCATATCTTTCCCACTATTTGGTGGTCTATAGAATATTAGTGCAATGGCACCTCTATTATTTCTTAGCTCTCGCCATATAGATTCTGTCCTTGACCTCTCCAGGACATCCTCCCTCTCCAGCACTGTAACATTCTCCTTGACCAATACTGCCACACCACCTCCTACCTTTCCTTCCCTATCTTTCCTGAACACCCTATAGCCAGGAATATTTAATACCCATTTCTGCCCTTTTTTAAGCCAGGTCTCCGTTATTGCCACAAAATCTTATTCCCATGTGGCTCTTTGTGCCTGCAGCTGACTTACCTTGTTTACTATGCTTCATGCGTTCATATACATACACTGTCAACCCATTTTAGGCCATCCTGTATTCGCTCTTATTTTGACCCCACCTATTAGCTTACTATTTCTTACTTTAGTGCTCCCTACCTCTCCCAATCCTTTGAGTACTTTATTTCCCCTTTCTAATGCTACACCCTGATGCCCATCCCCCTGCCAAATTAGTTTAAACCCTCCCCAACAGCATTAGCAAGCCTCCCCGCAAGGATATTGGTTCCAGCCCTGTTGAGGTGTAACCCATCCGGCCTGTACAGGTCCGACCTCCCCCAGAACTGGTCCCAATGCCCCAGGAACCTGAAGCCCTCCCTCCTGCACCATCTCTCCAGCCACGCATTCATTTGCTCTCTTCTCCTATTTCTATACTCACTCGCACATGGCACCGGGAGTAATCCGGAGATTACTACCTTTGAGTTCCTGCTTTTTAATCTCTTTCCAAGCTCCCTAAAATCTGCCTGCAGGACCTCACCCCTCTTTCTACCTATGTCTTTGGTACTGATATGGACCACGACCTCTGGCTGTTCACCCTCCAACCTCAGAAAGTTCTGCAGCCGCTCAGTGACATCCTTAACCCTGGCACCAGGGAGGCAACATACCATCCTGGAGTCATGTATGCAGCTGCAGAAACGCCTGTCTGCTCCCCTAACTATCGAATCCCCAACCACTATTGCTCTCCCACTCTTCTTCCTTCCCCCCTGTGCAGCTGAGCCACCCGTGGTGCTGCAGACTTGGCTCTGGCTGTACTCCCCAGAGGAACCATCACCCTCACCAGTACTCAGCACCGAATGCTGGTTGGAGAGCGAGATACACTCAGGGGACTCCTGCACTACCTGCCTGGTCCTCCTCTTCTGTCCGGCGGTCATCCATTCCCGCTCTGCCTGCACACTCCTGAAACGTGCTATCCACGAAGCTCTCAGCCTCACGCTGCACCGCAGTGACACCAGCTGCTGCTCAAGCTCGGAAACCTGGAGCTCAAGCTCCTCCAGCCGATGACACTTCCTTCACATGTGGTTGTCCAGGACATGGGAAGCGTCCTGGATTATCCACATGGCACAGGATGTGCATTCCGTGGGATTGAGCTGCCTTGCCATGCCTCTATTTAATAGACTATTAACTAACTTACAGAAATAAACTTAAGACTAAGGGGGCAAAATTCGACTCCTTTGCGCCTGCCGTAGGCGCCTCCATGGGGTGCTAATGGGGCGAACAAAGCGCATCCCGCAAAATTCAGTGGGACGTTGCTGAAGCGCTACCCAGTAGCGCCGTGCCCCCGCTGGTAGTGCCCCGGGCCGCCGCGCCTCCGGCGATGATGTCATCACCATGCGCGCCGACCCCTTAGCACGCCACGTCAGAAATTTGGTTGCACCCTGCGAGGCTGCCGCGGGTCGACAGCGAGCCGACCTCCGCTTGCGGGGCGGTAGTTAAAGGGGAGGCGCGGCCGTGACCCGTGCCGCCATTTTCTTTTTTTGGCCGACCTTTAGGTCGGCTCTCCATGGTGTGCCATGGCATGGTCCTGGCTGCTGCCATGGCACCACGCCGCCCTGGTGGCCTAGTTGGGGCGATCGGAGGCTCTGCAGAGTGCGCAGCAGCCCTCCCCTTTTTCTGAGCGGGAGGAGTGCTGAAAGGTGGCAGCCTCTGCGGAGCGCTGCCGATCGCACCCTGACATTGCCTCGGTTACCGCCGCACCAGGATATCCCACCTCGCCAGCCTTAATGGGACGCTACCGAATTTCACACCCTAATGTCGGAACTGCCTTTATCTCCTGCTGCTTCTCTCACTCTCTTAGTTAAAGTCTTTATTTACACGATTATCTATAGTTATATTAATTAGTTTAAATAGTTACATTAGAGAGAATAAAACACTAATACACACCCACCAATGACCTACCTGCAGTCCTGTGACGTCACCCCTTGCTTTTGCTGTTCTTTTGGAATTCAGCGGCCTCGCGCTCTCTATCCTGTGCTGTCCTCAGGGCCTGCGCTCTCTAACCTGTGCTGTCCTTGGGCCCCACGCTCTCTATCCTGTGCTGTCCTCAGGGCCTGCGCTCTCTAACCTGTGCTGTCCTTGGGCCCCGCGCTCTCTATCCTGTGCTGTCCTCGGGGCCCCGCGCTCTCTATCCTGTGCTGTCCTCAGGCCCCGCGCTCTCTATCCTGTGCTGTCCTCGGGCCCCGCGCTCTCTATCCTGTGCTGTCCTCGGGGCCCCGTGCTCTCTATCCTGTGCTGTCCTCAGGGCCCCATGCTCTCTGTCCTGTGCTGTCTTCGGGCCCCGCGCTCTTTATCCTGTGCTGCAGCTTTATCCTGTACTTCAAACATATGAACCTAAGTCGGGTACAGGAGCAAAGGGATCTCGGAGTACAAATACACAACTCACTGAAAGTAGCGACACAGGTTAACATGGCCATAAAAAAAGCAGACCATGCACGAAGGTTTATTTCTAGAGGGATTGAATTGAACATTTTTGGAAGAGTTTTCTACTCTGACGGGGTTTGAAAGTTTGAAAGGCTGGCTTGTACTTTAAGTTTTTTAAATTAAATATACACTTGGATTTCCAAAAGGTTATCTTCATACGCTGTGCAAACAGGCCCTGCGCCTCTTTGCACCAGCCGTAAAATTTTTAGACGTAATTTGGTGGGCAGTTGGTGGGCAATTAACCCAACTCTGTGCCTGCAATTAGGCTTTCGGTGTCGGAGCAGATGGTCTGTCAAGTCGGAACTTGACAGATCGCAAGTCCGGGATTCAGCGCATGCCCTTGAATTCCCCCAACTTGCTGTCCATTTCACGGGTGCCACAAACTCTGGCCCAATGGCTCATTTCCACATTGGGGCATGACCCTTCAGAAGAAGGCAAGATCCATTTAAGTGACAGGGAAACGTAACTGACATGTATCAGTCATTCATGAAAGAAAGACTTATGAAATAATACTGAGCGGCCTGCGGGTGGCGCTGTCCAGGGAGAGTATAAATACTCTGGCACAGGCCCAACTTGTGCAGGACATTCTTAACAGGAACTAGTGAAGGACACAACTAGACCTCCATGTTGTAAAACAGTTGATTAAAGCTTTGTTTAACGCTTAGACCAAGTGCCTAGTAGTTTTCTTACGTCAGGCACCATTCCGGATGACCCAGCATCGGAACGTGGTGCTATGTTGAGCTATTTGGTAAACATGTTTGGTTAAAGATTTTGGCTCAGTGCCATTGTTTATATTATGTAATGTAAGTTCAAAAGCCACTTGGGATAATTACAGGGAGAGTACATTGCAATCATGGCAACCTTCAATTTGGGAGCTGCTTAACGGCATGCTAATATCTGTTATTGCCTGTGATATCAAATACAGCTGAAATAATAATAGGTTTCTCACAGTGCACAGAACTCCAATGAGCCTACATTCTGCAAATTATGTTTAGCCTGCTACTTAAATTAAATCACTGGAAAAAAATAAATAAGTTCCAGACAAGGTGCTGAATGCCATTTCACCTTATTTACTCAATTTAAGAATTCAGCTGAGGCTGAGGCAACAAGTGACTCTCGACGGAGTTGGACGCAGGTGTGCTGTGTTAAATTGCTACTGTTGGGCCTTGTGTCAGAGCACGTCCAGGCACGGAAGATAAAAGGTGCAAATTTAACCCTGAATACCTGTCAGAAACCGGGCAGGCGGTTAAAATCGGCCGGGTGGCTTATCCGCCAATGTCCCGCCCGGATCCCGCCGGTTATAATTTTAACCTGCTCTTCTGAGCAGGCGGCAAAGACACCCGTCTGAAGCCAGCAGGGGTCCCTCTTCAAATGTAGAGGTCAAGGTCCGATGACCTCGTCGGGCCCCGACTGCAGATTTTAACCGTGGCCTGCGATGCCCGCATTTGTTTCAAGCGCCGGAACCAATATGGCGTCAGGCGTGGGATGCCAGGCAGCAAAATTCCAATTCGTGGGACCCGTTTTGGAGCTGGGAAAAGGTTGCGAGGAGCATTCCAATTTCTACCCCCTAGATCCATGAATTGATTTGCTCACCAGATATCTGTCCAAACTCTTCCTGCGACTACCGATGTTATCATCCTCAATTGCCTCCCTGAGCAGTCCAGTCTGAACATTCACCACCCTCTGTGTGAAGTAATGAAGAAGAAGAAGAAGACTTGCATTTCTATAGCGCCTTTCACAATCTCAGGATGTCCCAAAGTGCTTTACAGCCAATTAAATTCTTTTGAAATGTAGTCACTGCTATAATGTGGGAAACGCGACAGCCAATTAGCGCACAGCAAGCTCCCACAAACAGCAATGTGATAATGACCAGATAATCTGTTTCAGTGCTGTTGACTGAGGGATAAATATTGGCCAGGACACCGGGGAGAACTCCCCTGCTCTTCTTCAAAATAGTGCCACGGGATCTTTTACGTCCACCTGAGAGAGCAGACGGGGCCTCCTTTTAACGTCTCACCCAAAAGACGGCACCTCCGACAGTGCAGCACTCCCTCAGTACTGCTACTTGGCCCTAAACAGACTTGCTACAGAATTGCTACTTGGCCCTAAACAGACAGTACAACATAGCTGATTACCTGACCATGGTAAAGGATAACAAACTGAGAAGAACCTTGACAAGGTACAGACTTAGCGAACATAGCCTAGTGATCGAAAAAGGCAGACACAGGCAGACCAGGCTGCCAAGAGAAGACAGGATATGCTCTCACTGCAGTCAGGGAGTAGTGGAGACAGAGATGCACTTCCTCACAGCCTGTGGAAAATATCAGGACATCAGGGAGAATTTCTACCAAAAATTCTCACAAATATGCCCTGAATTCAGAAATCTGAATGACAACCAAAAACTCCCATTCCTACTGGGAGAGGAGAGAAGCTGTGTAACACTGGCGGCACACTATGTTACAGCTTGCCATGAACAGAGGGACAACCAGTAAACTAAGAAAAGAATATATATAAACAATGCGAATGTATATTTATATACTCAGGGATATACCTGTTTATACACTGTATGAATAGAACTGCGTTTATGTGCTCAACCATAAATGTATTTTGATGCTTTGGCAACATAAGATGTAACTTATCATGCCAATAAAGCGATTTGAATTGTGAATTGTGAATTGAGTGTCAGCCTAGATTTTTGTGCTCAAGTCTCTGGAGTGGGACTTGAACCCTACAACCTTCTGATCTTATATCCGATCCGTCCATTCACCTTCTCTCTTCCAAACCATCCCGTGCCCCTCGTCGTTGAGCTCAGGGTCACGGTCGACCATTTCGCAAGGTTCAGCGTGTCGGTACTGACTGGTGCTTATTTTATTGATCGCAGGTGTTCTTGGAAACCATCGGGAAGAGCAGGCTCGGTGTAAAACCCTGACTGACTGACAAATACCAGCTCAGCCTTTCAGCCTGGTGAAGTGCGAGCTGGGTGAGCCCTCACTGCCCACGCACAGTGCTACAGCTTGACAGCTAGGCAGATTAAATGCAAATGGCTCCTTGTGCCCACACCACAGGCACCTCGCTGTCGGAGTGGCAATGGTCAGAAAGTTGCCTCATTGAGAATGCGGCTGAATCATCCGATTCCCATGGGAGGCCAGAGCGCTTTTAATTCCCACACAGTCCACAATTACACACGCAAGCATACTTTATGCAAACAAACCACTCACACACCAATAAGTAAGCCGGTCCTTTTAATTGGTAATGGTATGTGGCACTAAAAGGAGGTGGAAATTATTCAGCTCCCTCCTCTGCCTTGTCACGATGTAGAGCCACAGTGAAAAATAGCACTTGGCTAGATTTTTCTGTTTCATATGTGCTGGGGCTAATGAATCACTTGACCACAGCAAAAATAAGAAAATCAACCAGCGAAGGTAGACTGCTCAATTTTCCCCCCTAGGCTGACACTCCCAGTGCAGTGCTGAGGGAGTGCTGCACTGTCGGAGGTGCCGCCTTTTGGATGAGACGTTAAACCGAGGTTCCCGTCTGCTCTCTCAAGCGGACGTAAAAAAGATCCCATGGCACTAATCCAAGGGGAGTAGCGGAGTTCTCCTAGTATTCTGACCAAGATTTTCCCCCTCAATCAACACCATTAAAATAGTCATCTGGCCATCTATCTAATTGCTGTTTGTGGGAGCTTGCTGTGCACAAATTGGCTGCCGCATTTTCCCACATAACAACAGTGACTACACTTCAAAAAGAGCTTCAGCAACTGTGAAGCAGTTTGGGTCGTCTAGAAGATGTGAAAGGCACTATGTAAATGCACGTACCTTTGTGAAAGGCACTATGTAAATGCACGTACTTTTGTGAAAGGCACTATGTAAATGCACGTACTTTTGTGAAAGGCACTATGTAAATGCACGTACTTTTGTGAAAGGCACTATGTAAATGCACGTACTTTTGTGAAAGGCACTATGTAAATGCACGTACTTTTGTGAAAGGCACTATGTAAATGCACGTACTTTTGTGAAAGACACTATGTAAATGCACATACCTTTTGTCCCTCCGTTTAAATGAATGGACGAATAATTGGGCAGGTTCTGTCAGGAAAATCCTCATCTCCTCACTCACTGTTTCTGCATTCATTGTGCCCAAGTGATCCTATCGTCCCAGGCACAGGATCAGGAGAATTTAGCACACGAGCTTTGATAAAACCCAAATGGGGTCTTCTTGGAAACAGTTAAAAGAATAAAACTCAACATATTAAATTTTTTAAAAGATGGTCTGAATTTATTCAAGGATATTAGCCTACTTGTCAATCTGCAATGCGTTGGAAGAGTGGTGTTTGGCTTGGCAATTGGGCAAAGAGCATGTTTTTTTTCTGCAAAATCTTTATGTTACACTGCTGCTTCTATCAATTCTGCTGTTCAATGCTGGGACATTCTCATGAAAAACAGGAGAGTTTAAAGAGTAGGCAGGTTAGAAATCTTTCTTGTGGCTCAAGTTTGTTTTTTTCGAGCCCTTTGAATGTGTCTTATCGATTTGAAACACGCTTCCAGCTGTCTGCTGTTCTCTGTTGAAAGCCCCGCTGGCTGACTCGGCCCACGATTGCTGCAAGCCAGCTGGCACTACCAGATGTTACGGAAGTCGAATCCGATCAGTACCTCGGCTGACCTGCATGCACTCCATGCTCAGAGTGTCAAGTGTGCAGAATGCTCACTTCACTAGCAATCGCTTTCAGAGCAGAGCAGTGACCTTTAGTAAAAGGGCGAAGCTTCGGTTACCGCGAGTGGGGCGGGTGACACCTTTTCCAGTTGGCCATTTAAGACATTTTAGCTCACTTCCAGTCTGTAAACGATGTCATGGTTAAACTGCCAATCAGATCATTTTCAACGCTTTCAATACCTTACATAAGACCATTAGGAGCAGGAGTCGGCCATACGGCCCCTCGAGGCTGCTCCGCCATTCAATATGATCATGGCTGATCTTTGACCTCAACTCCACTTTCCCGCCCGATCTCCATATCCCTTGATTCCTCTACAGTCCAAAAATCAATCTCAGCCTTGAATATACTCAATGACTGAGCATCCACAGTCCTTTGGGGTAGAGAATTCCAAAGATTCACAACCCTCTAAGTGAAGAAATTTCTCCTCAACTCAGTCTTAAAAGGCCGACCGCTTATCCTGAGACTCTGCCCCCAGTTCTAGACACTCCAGCCAAGGGGAACACTCTCTCAGCATTTATCCTGTCAATTCCACTCAGAATCTTTTATTTTACGGCTGTAGCACAAACTTATAGCGGAGTCACACCATCGAAGGCCATTTTTAAAGATCAGAAAGGAACTGATTAGGGACAATTCAACCCAAGAATGGGAAAGACTGAACCAACACCTGCCTGGTAAGCTCAGGTGCCCAGGGTGTTTCGGCAACTGAGATTTTGCAAGCTGCTTTTACACTGGTTCCACTGGGATATTGCCAGGTAACATTAATGCCACATAAGTGCCAGGCAATGGCCATCTCCAACAAGAAGAAGCCCAACCACTTCTCCCTGACTTTCACCGGCACCATCATTGCTGCATCCTCTACCATCAACGTCTTGGCGGGGGGGGTGTCACCATTGGCCTAAAAGCTCAACTGGACCAGCCATATCAACACTGTGGCTACAGGATGATGCTGGGTATCCTGATGAATGGCTCACCTCCTGGCCCTTCAAAGCCTTCCCACCATCTACAATGCTCCAGTCAGAAGTGTGATGGAATAGTCATTACCCGCCTGGACAGGTGCAGCCACAATAACAGTCAAGAAGCTCAACACAGTCCAGGGCAGAGAAGCCCGCTTGATCAACATCCCTGTCACTAGACTCAATATACACCCCCTCCACCACAGGCCGATTGTGGCTGCAGTATCTATGAACTACCAGATGCCCTGCAGCAACAGACAACGTGAGTGGATAAAACTGTGGTAGTGGAGTTTAACATGGGGAAGTGTGAGGTCATCCACTTTGGATTATTTTCTTAAAGGCGAGTGTCTGGGAGCTGTGGAGGAGCAAAGGGATTTGGGTGTCCAGGTACACAAATCACTAAAAGCTAGAGCGCAGGTTCAAAAAGTCTGATGAAAAGTTGGCCTTTATCTCAAGGGGTTTGGAATTCAAAGGTGAGGGTGATGCTTCAGTTGTACAGAGACTTGACCAGACCCCATCTGGAGCTTTGCATTCAGTTTTGGACACCAAATCTCAGAAAAGGCACTTTGCAGCCTTCTGACTCAGCATTGAGTTCAACAATTTCAGATTGTAACCTCTGCCCCCATTTTTTTGGACGGCAGCTGTTGATGATTCTGCCATTCCCATTTACACCTCCTCTAGTCCCACCTTTTGTTTCTTTACTTGTCCCTTTTGCCTTGCACCATCCTCCCTTTTGTCATTTAATCTCTCCTGCCTTCCACCCGAGCACCGGCCTCCCCTTTTGTTCTTTTCTCGCCTCCTCCCCTTTCCCTGCCTCTGTATCTGCTTAAAATCCGTTACAACTCTTAAATTTTTCCAGCGCTTGACAAAAGATCGTTGACCTGAAACGTTAGCTCTGTTTCTCTCTCTGCAGATGCTGCCTGGCCTGCTGAGTATTTCCAGCATTTTCTGTTTTTATCTCAGTAACGGTATCCTGGCCTTGGAGTGGGTGCAGCACAGATTCACCAGAATGATACCGAGGCTTAAAGGGTTAAATTATAATGACAGGTTGCATAATGTGGCTTGTATTCCCTTGAGTGCAGAAGGTTGAGGGGTGATGTAATCGAGGTGTTTAAAATGATCAAGGGATTCAATAGCAGAGATACAGAGAAACGATTTCCTCTGGTGGGGGAACCTCGAACAAGGGAACACAATCTTGAAATAAGAGCCAGGCCATCTGGGAGTGAAATCAGGAAGCACTTGTTTACACAATGGGTGGTGGAAATCTGGAGCTTGCTCACCCAAAAAGCTGTGGATGCCGGTTCAATTGACATTTCGGGCAGGATTTTCATTGGGCCGTGGAGGCGGGATTGGAGGCGTGTGGGGGGGTTAAAATCGTGAAATCGGAGGGCACAAACCCATCCCGCCCCCAACCCGCCTCCATGCCAGTTTCAAAGGAGGCGGGTACCCGACCCGCACTGGGACCCGCCTCCCTGAGGCGGGAAGGGAATTAGTGCCAATTAACTGCCTGTTAACAGGTAGTTAACAGGCAGTTTTTAGCCTAATCCCTATTTTTATTCCTGAACTGTGGGATTCCCGATGGCTCCAAACCACACCAAGTTAGCGAGGCGGACCGTCGGGCTGAAGGGCTTGGGGGGTTCGAGATGTCCGGTGTTCAGGTGAGTGATGGGTGCATGAGTGCAAAGGTAAGTGTGTTTGGTGTGTGTAAAGTGTTTAAAGAAGTTTTACTTACCTTTACTTACCTTTACAGCCTTCCTTCCTTCAGGTCTCGGGAGTCCCTCATCTCACCGGCACAGAAAGCAGAATGGCCGCGAGCTGTCAAAAGTTGCAGCATTCAGCTTTCTGTTCTGGAGAGATCTCTAAATCATCCTGAGAGGAAGGAATTAACTTAGAGTACAGATTGTCAGTGTTTGACAGCTTCAAACAGCTGTCAAACGCTGATATTTCATCTGTCAAAAGCTCTTGACAGATGAAATGTCAATCTGTGACGTCACCTGTGTAATGTATATACCTTTAAGTGGGGGAACTACTATTTACAGCTCATGTATACTGTAGTACCGGTAGTGACCACACCTGTATATAGCACTGAGTAGTAATCTGTACAGTCAGTTCAACTGTGAGCCACGTTGAGTAAACACCTGTTGTACCGTTTCTGCTGCAGTCTGTATCTTATTATACACGGACGTAACATTGGCGACGAGGCAGGTTCGAACCTACCTGCAACTCTGCATCACCTCCCGGGGATTCGTTCCTGGAGATCAGTGGATTGGAGGTCAAGGCCAGAGACTCGGGCGTCGACCACGGGCAACCGCCCAGTCATCCAGCAGAGACTCGAGAATTGTGGGGGAGGCTGTCGAGAGCCAGGCTTGGCTTTCCAGTCGAGGTGGTCCAGCGAAACAGGCTGGCAACAGGTAGTGCGCAGCCCCTTCCCGGACAGCAGCGGGCTAGAGCCCGACAGAGCGGCACAGCAAAGGGCCGAGCACCGTCGACGGGGGAGAGAGAGAGAGGGCAGAGCGCACAGGGCGCAGGCGGTGTTCAGGGGCCAAGCAGCGTCGGAGAGAGGGAGAGAGAGACGCGCAGAAACCCGCGAGGCGCCGCCATTGCCACGAGGACCGCCGAGAGCGGCACTGGCAGCAGCGCAGGAGAAGCGCGCAAAACCTACAGGGCGCCGCCATTGCCACGAGAACCGCCGGGAGCGGGGGAGGAAGGAAAGCGCGGGAGATGCCATTTTAAGCCATTGGGAGACGCCATTTTAAACCACACCCAAAATGCCGAAGAGTGGCAGTATCACCGCATTTGACAATGAAGTCGAAGATTGGACTACATATGTCGAACAAATAGAGGTGTACTGCAAGGCAAATGAGGTGTCAGATGACAAGAAAGCGTCGGTATTGTTAAATTTAATGGGTGCAAAGACGTATGGTTTATTACGAAATCTAGTAACCCCAACGAAGCCAATGGAAAAGAGTTTTGAAGACATAGTAACGATACTAAAGGAACATTTAAACCCCACACCGCTGCTGATAGCAGAAAGATTCAAGTTTCACAAACGGAACCAGCATAAGGATGAAAGCAATGCTGATTATTTAACAGAACTACACAAACTATCGAAACACTGCCAGTTTGGAGCGGGACTGGCAGATACCTTAAGGGACAAGTTTGTGTGTGGGCTTCAAAGTGAAGGAACCCAGAAACGGCTTTTATCTGAAAAGGACCTTACGCTGGAAAGGCTTTCAGCATTGCGGTATCATATGAAGCAGCAGCACGGGGCGCTGCAGAGATACCACAGAGACCGCAAGAATATGGCACAAACGAAATGTCATATGGAACAGAGAAGTGCTATCGCTGCGGCAGAACAACACACGACCAGAATGATTGCTGGTTCAAAGACAAAGTGTGCAGACAGTGTGGAAAAGTAGGACACATAGCATGAGTCTGCAGGTCGGGAAAGAAAACCAGCAATAAGAAACCTACCAAAGGAAAGTACAAGAAGGTACATAAGATGACGGAGAATAGTTCAGACGAACAAAAGAGTGATAACGACTCCGAAAGCAGGGAACTGAGTTGTCTGAAACTACATAATGTGATCACAACAGAGGATCACCGAACCATTTGGATCACTCTCAAGATAGCAGGAGTCCAGGTAAAGATGGAATTGGACACAGGATCAGCCCTAACAGTCATAAACCGACGGGACTATGAGCGGCTATTCTCACACATACCCTTGAGAGACACAAAAATTATTTTGAAGACGTACACGGGGCAAAAAGTCTACCCCAAAGGAAAAATAAGGGTGACCGTTATATATAACGGTAAGGAAACACCAAAACTAGACCTGTATGTATTGCAAGATGGAGGACCACCATTATTGGGACGTGAATGGATCCGGAAAATACAACTGGATTGGCATTCCATACAGGCACTGACTGTGGCTGACAAAAAGGATGACGACATCACACCTGGGCGACTGTCAAAGATCCTAACTGACGTGAAAGAAGTGTTCCAGCAAGGACTCGGAACACTAAAAGGCATGACAGCGATGATTAAAATTGAAGAAAACGCAAGCCCAAAATTTTTTAAGGCCAGACCGGTACCTTATGCGATCCGCCCAGCCGTCGAAGCAGAGCTGGAGCGTCTGGAACGTTCAGGTGTACTGTCCAAGGTAGACTGGAGCGAGTGGGCTACACCCATCGTCCCTGTGATGAAAAAGTCGTTGAGCAGCACACCTGGGAAACCAAGGAAGGTTCGCATCTGTGGGGACTTTAAGGTAACAGTGAACCCGATCCTTCACACCATACAATATCCACTTCCGCGGATTGAAGATATTTTCGCCTCGCTATCTGGAGGGAAACGCTTCACTAAGATTGATCTGGCCCAGGTGTATCTGCAAATGGAGGTAGAAGAAGCATCAAAAAAATACCTCACAATCAGCACCCATAAAGGTCTCTACCAATACAACCGGCTGGTATTCGGGGTAGCATCAGCTCCGGCTATTTGGCAGAGGGCAATGGAACAAGTCCTGCAAGGGATCCCAGGGACCCAGTGTTATTTGGACGACATCCTGGTCACGGGCGAAAATGAGAGTGATCACCTTGCCAACCTGGAGCAGGTGCTCACTAGATTGCAGGAATATGGGCTCCGAGCTAACCGCCCCAAATGCGAGTTTTTTAGAAAACAGATCTCGTATTGTGGCCACGTTATCGATAAAGAGGGGTTACATAAGTCCCCAGAGAAGATTGAGGCAGTAGTCAAGGCTCCAGCACTGGAAAATGTGTCACAACTGAGGTCGTTCCTTGGGCTGGTAAACTACTACCATAAGTTCTTGCCAAATTTGTCTACAATACTACACCCACTGAACACCCTACTGCAAACTGGGGTGCCATGGAAGTGGAGTGACGAATGTAGACGAGCTTTCCAGAAGAGCAAAACACTAATCACATCGAAAGAGGTATTGGCCCATTACAACCCGGCATTACCAATGCGGTTGGCATGTGATGCGTCACCCTACAGCATTGGAGCGGTGCTGTCGCACAAATTCTCGGACGGCTCAGAGAGGCCAATAACCTTTGCGTCACGATCACTAACCTCAGCCGAGCGTAACTACGCCCAGATTGACAGGGAGGCCCTCAGCCTAGTGTGGGGAGTGAAAAAGTTCAATCACTATCTGCACGGGCAGAAATTCACCTTGCTGACTGATCACCAGCCTCTTGTCTCCATTTTTAATCCAAAGAAGGGCGTTCCGGTGATGACTGCGCAACGACTACAAAGATGGTCACTTTTTCTAGGGGCGTACCACTATGAGATTGAATATAAGGGCACGAAACAGCATGGAAATGCTGATGGGCTATCACGCCTGCCACTGCCTACTGCGGAGGAAGCACCAGCAGTGGATCCTGTCGAAATATTCCATTCGACTATAGTTGAATACCTACCGGTAACTAACGCTTGTATCGAAAAGGAAACCCGAAATGACCCGACACTGTCTCGGGTATATGATTTGATGGTGAAGGGATGGCCAGCACATGGCGACTCACTGTTGCCAGCATTCTCGACAAGGAGAGAACAGCTGTCAGTGTGCCGGGGGACCTTGATGTCTGGATCCCGAGTGGTAATTCCACCCAAGTTAAGGGATAGAGTGCTCAATGAGCTTCATGAGGGTCATCTGGGAGGGGTAAAAATGAAAAGCCTAGCCAGGGCTTATGTGTGGTGCCCGGGAATCGATAAACAAATCGAGGACCTGACCAAGAGCTGCTCAGGATGCCAGAAAGTCCAAAATGCACCACCACAGGCCCCTCTACACCCATGGGAGTGGCCCTCATCTCCATGGCAACGGGTGCATATTGATTTTGCTGGTCCATTCATGGACTCAATGTTTTTAATAGCCGTGGATACGCACTTGAAATGGCCTGAGGTCATCAAAATGTCCTCCACCACCACGGAGAAAACTATTGCAGTCCTACGGACCATTTTTGCCAGGAATGGATTGCCAGAACAGATTTGCTCCGACAACGGACCACAGTTTGTGTCCGAAGAGTTCCGGAGGTTCTTGAAAAAGAATGGGGTAAGGCATTACACATCCGCCCCGTATCATCCAGCCACAAATGGATTGGCTGAGAGGTTCGTACAAACCTTTAAGAAGGCAATAAAGGCTATGTATAATGACAACATTCCGCTGCAACACAAGGTGGACAATTTCCTGTTCGCCTACTGGAATGCGACACATGCAGTCACCAACCAGGCCCCAGCCATGATGTTCTTTAACCGAAGGTTAAGATCTCGCCTGGATTTGCTCAGACCAAACGTACGAAGAGATGTTGAGAGTAAGCAATTCCAGCACATCCATGAGAAGCCAACAAGGAGCTTCAATATAGGGCAACCAGTCTTGGCCCGGGACTACCGAACAGAAAAATGGCAGCCAGCAACGATATGCACACGGCAGGGCCCACTAATGTACACAGTGGACGTTGGGGAGAGCATCGTGAGACGCCATGCTGACCAGATCCTAGAGTCACAGGAACAAGTCAACCCCATGCCTCGCCCATACGTACCTGGTGATGAACCCAACGTACAGGTCGCATCTACCCCAGAAACAGTAGCATCGGAAGCTGATGAACCAACCGACGACAGGGGGCCAGAATCGCCTTTGCACCAAGAGCAAGACACTCGGGAAAGGCGCTATCCAGAAAGGATCAGGAGGCCTCCCCAAAGACTGAATATATAAATAGACTATTTTCAGCTAATGTTGCATGTTAAAAGTGTTAATTGTAATTAGTTTGATATTTAATTGTTAAATGAGTGTGATGGTATTGTTAATCTAAAAGGGGAGGAATTGTAATGTATATACCTTTAAGGGGGGGAACTACTTTTTACAGCTCATGTATACTGTAGTACCGGCAGTGACCACACCTGTATATAGCACTGAGTAGTAATCTGTACAGTCAGTTCAACTGTGAGCCACGTTGAGTAAACACCTGTTGTACCGTTTCTGCTGCAGTCTGTATCTTATTATACACGGACGTAACAACCTGTTGCTGGGTGGCCCTTAATTGGCCTGCTGAGCCCGCTGGGTGGGCTCAACAAGGTCAATCAGGGGAAAATCGAGTGGGTTGGCCACAACCCAATGGAGGCGGGACTACAACCCGAAAGTTGTAGTCCCACCTCCTACACGCCTCCAGTATCAAAATCCAGCCCAAAAAGACTGACATTTTTATAAGGTAAGGGTATCAAGGGATAGGGAATAAAGGCGAGTAGATGGAGTTGAGGTACAGATCAGCCATGAGCTAATTGAATGGTGGAACAAGCTGGAGCTTCCTTCATTAAGGAAGCAGTAGCAGGGCATTTGGAAAATCATAATGCAGTCAAGCAGAGTCAGGGATGAAAGGGAAATCATGTTTGACAAATTTGCTGGAGTTCTTTAAGGATGTAACGAGCAGGGTAGACAAAGGTGAGCCAGTGGATGTGATGTATTTGGATTTCCAGAAGGCATTCGATAAGGTGCCACATAAAAGGTTACTGCACAAAATAAGAACTCACGGAGTTGGGGGTAATATATTAGCATGGATAGAGAATTGGCTAACTAACAGAAAGCAGAGAGTCGGGATAAATGGGTCATTTTCCAGTTGGAAAACGGTAACTAGTGGGGTGCCACAGGGTTCGGTGCTGGGGCCTCAACTATTAACAGTCTACATTAATGACTTGGATGAAGGGACCGAGTGTAATGTAGCCAAGTTTGCGGATGATACAAAGATGGGTGGGAAAGCAAGTTGTATGGAGGATTCAAAGAATTTGCAAAGGGATATAGACAGGCTAAGTGAGTGGGCAAACATTTGGCAGATGGAATATAATGTGGGAAAGTGCGAGGTTATCCACTTTGGCAGGAAAAATAAAAAAGCAAATAATGGGGAGAGATTACAAAATGCTACAGTTCAGAGGGACCTGGGGGTCCTTGTGCATGAAACACAAAAAGTTAGCATGCAGGTACAGCAAGTAATCAAAAAGGCAAATGGAATGTTGGCCTTTATTTCAAGGTTGTTAGGGTATAAAAGCAGGGAAGTCCTGCTACAAATGTACAGGGTCTTGGTGAGACCACACCTTGAGTACTGCGTACAGTTTTGGTCTCCTTATTTAAGGAAGGATATACTTTCATTGGAGGCAGTTCAGAGACGATTCACTAGGTTAATTCCAGAGATGAGGGGGTTGACAAATGAGGAAAGGTTGAGCAGGCTGGGCCTATACTCATTGGAATTTGGAAGAATGAGAGGTGATCTTATTGAAACATATAAGATACTGAGGGGGCTCGACAAGGTAGATGCAGAGAGGATGTTTCCCCTCGTGGGGAAATCTAGAACTCGAGGGCATAGTTTCAGAATAAAGGGTCGCCCTTTTAGAACTGAGATGAGGAGGAATTTCTTCTCTCAGGGGGACGTAAATCTGTGGAATTCTCTGCCGCAGAGAGCTGTGGAGGCTGGGTCATTAAATACATCTAAGGTGGAGATAGACAGATTTTTGCAAGATAAGGGAGTGATGGGTTATGGGGAGCAGGCAGGGAAGTGGCTTTGAGCCCAAGATCAGCCATGATCTTATTGAATGGCGGAGCAGGCTCGAGGGGCCAAGTGGCCTATTCCTGCTCCTATTTCTTATGTTCTTTTGTTCGAGGGACTGAATGGCCGACTCATGCTCCTATGTAGCTCACCAAGATTCCTTCAACAGCATCTCCCAGCCTCACAAGCTCTACACTGAGAAGGACAAGAGTAGCATCGTTATGGAACATCATTACCTCCAGGTTCCTCTCCAAGTCACATGCCATATCGCGGTTTCTTCATTGTTGCTGGGTCAGTATCCCAGAGTTCCCAACCTAACACCAGTGTAGCAGCACCATCAGCACAAGGATTGCAGCGTTCCAACAAGGCCGCCCACCATCGCCTTCTCAGGGCAATATGGCACGGCCATTAACCGTGGCTTTTCTAATGTCGCTCGCATCCCGAGAACAAGTATGAAAAATTGCCATCAATCAGCTGGCTCCCTGCATTTATGCTGCTAAATCTAGCTCCCTTATCTGGCCATCGACTCATCGACCCAATTTTTCACAGGTCTCTGAGTTTGCTGCTCGGATTTACTCATGGGCAGATGTCTCCTCAAATCCAAATTGGACAACTTTAGTGCTCACATCTTATAAAAGGTCAGTGATTTAACTTGCCTCTTATAAACGGTAAAAGGTAAGTGATTTAACAGTTAACCTAAGCATAGTCAATGTCATCTCCTGGACTGGTTTTGATCACTTGAGGGAGTCGAGAGGAATTTTCCCTTTTCCCTTTATTGGCCCTGTTTTTTTTCTGGCTTTACTTGCCTCTCCCAGGTGGTTAGATGGCTGCTGGGGTGTTAGGAGGAGGCTAGTCATGATGCTCCAGCCATCATGTTGTGGGGTGTAGGGGGTTTTGCACAGGCGTGTTCAGGTCAGTCAGCTTTGCCTCTGACTACCTTCCTTGAGCGGTTCGAATCGCTCGCCCCCTGGGTTCTGGACACCGGACTTAGATACAGGCAGCGATACAGAGAAGACTCGAGTAGACAGGTGGTTGGATGCAAACAAAACCAAGATTTTATTGAAGAGGAAAACTTGATACAATCTTATGGAAAATTATTAGTGTACACTTCGACAGGCAAAAATTACAAGAGAGTCATAATAATACTATACTTATACAGGGAATGGGGAACACACGGCACATCGAGGGAAAACAACTATCTTAACAGCCATATAAATACTGTGGCTACAAGAGCAGGTCAGAGGCTGGGAATTCTGTGGCGAGTGTCTCACCTTCTGACTCCCCAAAGCCTTTCCACCATCTACAAGGCACAAGTCAGGAGTGTGATGGAATACTCTTGTGATGAAATATATGCCTTCATCAGCCCCTGTGTTTTACCTGCTTTGTATTGTGTGGACCGCCCCCTTTTTCCTATTGCGTGTATTGGCTACGCCCCTGTCTTTTGTCATATAAAGGTCTCAAGAGCTGTATGAGTCATTCTATCAGACGAACCCGATGTGGAAAGACCTGCAATGTTCTTAGTGATTAAAAGCCTTCAGTTGAATCCTTTAAACTCCTTGTCTTTGAGTTATTGATGGCACATCAATTTTAATCACTAAAACACCAAGATGGATCGACTCCTGAAACCAGAGCGCTTGGATCTGGACCCCCATGCCTCAGACGCAGCCACACAGTTCGGACACTGGTTCCAATGCTTCGAATTTTTCATCGCAAACTCATCCACCGCCATAGCAGCCGCAACCGCCACCGGAGACGTGAAACTGGGAATCCTGCGAAACTGGGTGAGCCATCGGGTCTCCCCTCTCATCCAAGATGCCACCAGCTACGGGGATGCCTGCACCATTCTGAAGGCCCACTACGTGCGGCCAATAAACGAGGTGTACGCCAGGCATCTTCTGACTACTCGCACGCAGCGGCATGGTGAGTCACTAGAGGACTTCATGCTAAGCCTAAAAGTACTGGGCAGAGACTGTAACTGTAAGGCCGTGTCTGCCATCGTGTACACGGAGGAGCTGATCCGAGACTCCTTTATTGCGGGCCTCAGTTCAAATTACATTCGGCAGAAACTGTTTGAAAAGGAGGGACTGGACTTAAAACAGGCCATGGGCATAGCGCGATCACTGGATATGGCCCAGAGGAACTCTGAATCCTGTTCCTCAGGCCACGCGGCCCACTCCGCCTCGTGCGCGCCGTGGGGGCCGCCATCTTGGAAGCCATCTTCACCTCCCAGGTCTCAGGCCAGCCCAGCACCATCGGAGCCCCAGCCCCCACCCAGGAGCCCCACTACTGCCGCGATGCATCGGGGCCCGAAATGCTACTTCTGCGGCCAGGACAAACACTCCAGGCATCTGTGCCCAGCGAAGGGCACCACCTGTTTTAAATGCGGGAAGAAAGGACATTTCAGCAAAATCTGCAGAGGGAACCCCGCCTCCAACTCCACCACCGCCGCGTGCGCGCCGTGGGGGTGGCCATCTTGGACGCCATCTTGTCCACCCTCAGGGAGTCCACCATCTTGCCCCGACTACACGGACCTCCAGGACCCACTGGTGGCCTCGATCACAGTGGATCAATCCAGGCCGCATCCGTTGTCTAAATCGATGATGGACATAGAGGTAAACGGGAACAAGGTTAAATGCTTGATTGACTGCGGGAGCACCGAAAGCTTTATTCATCCTAGCCTGGTAAAACGACTTTCACTAACGATAGTCCCCACACAGGGCAAAATCGCCATGGCTGATAAGACTCATACCTCAAAAATTTCAGGTTTCTGCGCAGTTATGTTGTCGGTAAAAGGCACTGATTACAGAGATTTTAAACTATTGATAATGCCAGATCTCTGTGTGAGCGTGATCTTGGGTCTGGACTTCCAGTGCCACCACCAAAGTATCACGCTTACCTACGGTGGGTCCCAGCCGCCCCTCACAGTGTGCGGTCTGGCTACCCTGAAGGTCAAGCCGCCCTCTCTGTTCGCCAACCTCGCACCCAACTGTCGACCCATACCGACCAAGATTAGGCGGTACAGCTGGGAGGATAGACGGTTCATTGCGTCAGAAGTAGAAAGACTCAAGCGGGAGGGTATCATCGAATGCAGTACCAGCCCGTGGCACGCCCAGGTAGTAGTAGTTAAGGGTAGCGAAAAGAAGCGGATGGTGATAGATTATAGCCAGACGGTTAATCTATACACCCAGCTAGGCGCCTACCCTCTGCCCCGCATAGCGGATATGGTTAACCAAATTGCGCAATACCGGGTGTTTTCCACCATCGACCTAAAATCGGCATACCACCAGCTGCCCATTAGGCCGGAGGACCGTCCATACACCGCCTTCGAGGCGAACGGACGCCTCTACCACTTCCTCAGAGTCCCCTTTGGGGTAACGAATGGGGTCTCGGTCTTCCAGCGGGAGATGGACCGCATGGTCGATGAGAACCAGTTAACAGCCACCTACCCATACCTAGACAACGTCACCATCTGCAGCCATGACCAGCAAGACCACGACTCGAACCTCGCGAGATTTCTGAAAACCGCCCTCAGACTCAATCTCACCTACAACAAGGATAAGTGTGTCTTTAGCACCACGCGCCTCTGTATCCTGGGCTGCGTGGTGGAAAACGGGGAAATCGGTCCGGACCCCGACCGATTGCGCCCCCTATGGGAGCTACCCCTACCAAACACTCCCAAGGCCCTGAAAAGGTGCCTGGGGTTCTTCTCCTATTACGCCCAATGGGTCCCCAATTATTCCGACAAGGCCCGTCCCCTCCTGAAATCAACGTCCTTCCCGCTCACGGCCGAGGCCCACGTCGCCTTCAACAGCATTAAACACGACATTGAGAAGGCCGCGCTGCAGGCAGTGGACGAAAACATCCCTTTCCAGGTCGAAAGCGATGTGTCCGACTTCTCAAGAACCCTCCAAGGGCCCTGTGGTGTATGTAACTGTTCCACCTTTAAGAGAACTATTTTAAGAGATGCACTACTTTATCTTGGCTGCTGTATACTGTAATACCGGTGGTGACCACACCGGTATATAAGTGCTGTGTAATGATTTATTGGGCAGTTCAGCCTGACCTTCGACTAGTAAAGACCTGTTGAATTTATTCTTGTGGTCTGTGTGCAGTGATTCTTATTAACAATAACTAGAACACACAGACTTAACAGTGGCGACGATGACGATCTTACCCTGCGGCAGAGATATATCCAAGGCAGTTTAACGGGCGTCGAGAAGAGGCATCCGCCCTCATCATCCTGCTGAGAAAAGACTCGGGTCTGAAGAGCAAGGAAGAATCCTGACACGAAGCCTTCCATCAGCAACAGGCAGTGATCATCCCTTCTATCACGGTGGTGGGTAAGCCGATCAGCGACGAGCAGCAAATCGGCCACGTTGGCTGTGAAGTAGGGGAGGGAAAAACGGAGGATATAAGGGCGGAGAACTCGACCATGGCCGGGGAAAAGAGCCGGACAGAAGTCGGGGCCAGAGGCGCTGAGACTGGGGCAGCGTAAGGCACGGGAGCCGCGGTGAATGCAAACGCAGCCGGTGTAAAAGACCGGGCTGCAAGCGGGCTGGGAGATGCAACAGCGTCGAGAGAGAGCTCGACCGCGACCGGGGAAAAAGGCCGGGCAGCTACCGAGGCCGCGAGGCGCGGGAGAAAATAAAAATAATAAAATTTTTTTTAAAAAACGCGGAGAACTCAGCCGCAGCCGGGGGAAAGGACCGGACTGCAAGAGGGGCTGGGAGTCACGATTTGAGAACCGCTGGGGAGGGCGAATGCAGCAATACGGCAATCGCCATTACAGCCAGCGGGGGAGAAAGGCAAATGCGGGAAGCCGCCATTTTCGAAGGCGGGGGAAGAAGACAAGCGCGGGAAACCGCCATTTAAAAAAAAAAGAAAAGAAAAATTTATTTTTGTTTCTCAAGAAGATTGCGAGGATGCCTAAGCGTGGTAACATCAACGATTTCGATGCCGATGTTGAAGATTGGGCCACGTATGTAGAACGCATAGAGATTTATTGTAAGGCAAATAAAATATCAGATGAAGATAAAGCACTAACCTTATTAAACTCAATGGGTGCGAAGACATACGGGCTATTGAAGCATCTTCTATCACCAGCTAAACCGGCGGATCAGGCTTTCGCTAATATTGTTGCTGTCCTGAGAAATCATTTGAACCCCACACCGCTGATGTTAGCGGAACGATTTAAATTTTATGCGAGAACGCAACTGAAAGAGGAAAGCAACGCGGAGTATTTAATTGAACTGCGTAAGCTAGCGAAATGCTGTCAGTTTGGGGAAAGACTGACAGAGGCACTGAGAGACAAATTCGTGTGTGGATTGTCGAAAGAAGGAACACAAAAGCGGCTGCTTGAAGAGAATGATCTTACACTTGATAAGGCTGTCACTATTGCAGCATCGCACGAAACCGCAGCGAGAGGCACTGCGGAAATGCAGCTGAAGGCAGCGGTACTCAGCGTAGATCAAATGGCTTTGGGTACAGCGAAATGTTATCGTTGTGGAAAGACAACACACGATCAGAACCAATGCTGGTTTAAAAATCAGGAATGTAGAAAATGTGGCAAGCTTGGTCACATAGCTAAAGTATGCCGGTCAGGAAAGAAGACCAGCAACAAAAAGTCACCGCAGGAAAAGTGCAGAAAGGTACATAAGGTGGCTGAGAAGAGTTCGGATGAACAGAATTCGGATTCAGACTCCAACAGCAAGGAACTGGGTAGTCTGAGAATTCACAATGTGAGTAAGGAAGCTGACCTACAAACTATCTGGGTCACACTTCAGATAGCAGGAGTCCAAGTGAAGATGGAATTGGATACCGGATCGGCATTGACGGTCATGAATAAGCAAGATTACAAAAGGTTATTCACACATATTCCCCTACGGGATACGGAGATAGTATTGCAGACATACACGGGGCAAAGAGTATACCCTATCGGAAAGATAAAAGTCAAGGTGGTACACAAGGGCAAAGAACACCAAGGAATGGACATATATGTACTACCTGAGGGAGGTCCACCACTTCTGGGACGGGAGTGGATCAGGAAAATAAATATGGACTGGCACTCCCTAAAAGCAATAACGGTAGATTCCGGAAAAAAAGATGTCAAACCTGAACGATTGTCCAGAATATTGGATGAGGCTAAAGAGGTGTTCCAACAGGGACTGGGAACACTCAGAGGAATTACGGCAAAAATCAAGATTGCAGAACATGCAAACCCAAAATTTTTCAAAGCCAGACCGGTACCTTATGCGATACGACCTGCTGTGGAAGCTGAGCTGGAAGGGCTAGAATGTTCAGGAGTACTGTCTAAGGTGGACTGGAGTGAGTGGGCCACGCCCATTGTTCCCGTCATGAAGCGTTCATCGAGTAACAAGCCAGGGGAACCAGGGAAGGTCCGCATCTGTGGAGACTTCAAGATCACGGTTAATCCGGTGCTTCACACGGTGCAATATCCGCTTCCGCGGATTGAGGATATCTTTGCTTCATTGTCTGGTGGGAAACACTTCACCAAGATAGACCTGGCGCAAGCGTACTTACAGATGGAAGTTGAGGAAGAGTCGCGCCAGTATCTCACAATCAACACGCACAGAGGCTTGTATCGATATAATAGACTGGTTTTTGGAGTGGCTTCGGCTCCAGCAATTTGGCAGAGGGCCATGGAGCAGGTATTACAGGGAATTCCAAGCACTCAATGTTACTTGGACGATATCCTGATTACAGGAGATGACGATGAGGAACACCTTGCAAATTTGAAACTGGTGCTCACCAGATTGAAGGAATATGGACTTCGAGTTAATCGCCAGAAATGTGAGTTCTTTCAGAAACGGATCTCGTACTGTGGTCATGTCATTGACCAGGAGGGGCTGCACAAGTCACCTGACAAGATCGAAGCTGTTGTGAAGGCTCCCGCTCCAGAAAATGTATCCCAGTTGAGGTCGTTCCTAGGGTTGATTAACTATTACCATAAGTTTCTGCCAAATCTATCCACGGTGCTGCACCCGCTGAACGCTCTTTTGCAGAAAGAAGTACCATGGAAGTGGAGCGAGGACTGTAAGAAGGCCTTTCGCAAAAGCAAGGCATTGATCACCTCAGAGGAAGTGTTGGCTCACTTCAACCCAACGCTACCTATTCGTTTAGCTTGTGATGCTTCTCCTTATGGTATTGGAGCAGTACTCTCACACAAGTTGCCAAATGGCTTGGAAAGGCCAGTCGCATTTGCATCCAGATCATTGACCTCCGCTGAGCGCAACTATGCTCAGATAGATAGGGAGGCTCTCAGCCTTGTGTGGGAAGTAAAGAAGTTTAATCATTACCTGCAGGGCCAGAAGTTTACACTGCTGACAGACCACCAGCCGTTGGTATCCATTTTTAACCCTAAGAAGGGTGTTTCGGTGATGACAGCACAGAGGCTCCAGAGATGGTCCCTTTTCCTAGGGGCACATCAATATCAGATAGAATTCAAAGGTACAAAGCAGCATGGTAATGCTGATGGGCTGTCGCGCCTGCCACTACCTACTGAGGAGGAGGCACCGACGGTTGACCCGGTGGAGTTATTTCACTTGACCATCATCGAATGTTTACCTGTCACCAATGCAAATATTGAAAGGGAGACTAGGAATGACCCGATGCTGTCCCGGGTCTACAAATTGACAGTAAAGGGATGGCCAGCCCATGGTGATCCACTGTTACCGGCATTCTCAGCAAGACGAGAACAGCTGTCCATCTGTCAGGGAACATTGATGTATGGAACAAGGGTGATTATCCCTCCTAAGTTAAGAGAGAGAGTTCTAAAAGAACTACATGAAGGTCATCTGGGGGGAGTCAAGATGAAAAGCCTTGCTAGGGCTTATGTGTGGTGGCCGGGTATCGACCAACAGATAGAGGATCTGACGAAAAGCTGCTCAGGGTGCCAAAAAGTCCAAAAGCACCTCCAATTGCACCGCTGCATCCATGGGAATGGCCTTCAACCCCATGGCAACGTGTACATATTGACTTTGCTGGTCCATTCATGGACTCCATGTTTTTAATTGCGGTGGACGCACATTCTAAATGGCCAGAAGTGATTAAAATGACTACCACTACCTCGGAGAAGACGATCGCGGTGCTAAGAACGATATTTGCAAGAAATGGATTGCCAGAGCAAATATGTTCAGACAACGGACCACAGTTCGTGTCAGAGGAATTCCAGAAATTCCTGAAGAAGAATGGGGTGAAACATTATACCTCTGCCCCATATCATCCAGCTACGAATGGGCTGGCCGAGAGGTTTGTACAGACGTTCAAAAAGGCAATAAAGGCCATGAGCGAAGATCAGATTCCACTGCAACACAAGGTGGACAATTTCCTACTGGCATATCGAAACGCCACCCATGCAACAACAAACCAAAGTCCTGCCATAATGTTCTATAACAGGAGGTTGCGGTCCAGGTTGGACTTGTTAAAACCAAATGTGCGGAGGGAAGTCGAAAACAAACAGTTCCAGCATATCAATAACAAGCCCACTCGGAGTTTTGAAATAGGACAACCAGTGTTAGCCAGGGACTATAAAAACGAGAAATGGCAATCTGGAACAATTCGGGCCAGACAAGGACCCCTGATGTACACGGTAGATGTTGGTGAAAATGTAATGCGACGTCATGCTGACCAACTGGTGGGATCGAGAACAAGGGTCGAGCCCATGGTTACGACAGAGACAACCGTGGAGGAAGTTAGTGAATCTGAAGCATCTACCTCAGAAGTGAATATACCTGATGATGATGTCCTATCCATAGGGGATCAACTAGATGAGTCACCCCAGCAACGAGAACCAGAGACCCCTGAAAGGCGTTATCCGTCTCGGATCAGGAGGCCTCCTCAGAGACTGAATCTGTGAACTGTTTTTACATGAAGTTGTATATATATGTTATTATGTTATGTTAAATGGGGAATATATATTGTTAAGCTAAAAAGGGAGGATTGTGGTGTATGTAACCGTTCCACCTTTAAGAGAACTATTTTAAGAGATGCACTACTTTATCTTGGCTGCTGTATACTGTAATACCGGTGGTGACCACACCGGTATATAAGTGCTGTGTAATGATTTATTGGGCAGTTCAGCCTGACCTTCGACTAGTAAAGACCTGTTGAATTTATTCTTGTGGTCTGTGTGCAGTGATTCTTATTAACAATAACTAGAACACACAGACTTAACAGGCCCGAGATCAGGCACTCCTCGGTAGAGAAGGAGGCCCAGGCCATAGTGGAGGCAGTGCGGCACTGGAGGCACTACCTAGCCGGCAAACGCTTCACCCTGCTTACCGACCAGCGGTCGGTAGCCTTCATGTTTAACAACAAACAGAGGGGGAAGATCAAGAACGACAAAATTCTCAGGTGGCGGATCGAACTCTCCACGTTTGAATACGACATAATATATAGGCCAGGGGCCCTCAACGAATCCCCCGACGCCCTATCACGAGGGATGTGTGCCAGCATCCAGGGGGACAGGCTACAGGGCCTCCACAATGGCCTCTGCCACCCGGGGGTCACCCGGCTATTTCACTTTATAAAATCCCGTAACCTCCCCTATTCCATCGAGGAGGTCCGGTCGATGACCAGGGACTTCTGCACCTGTGCAGAATGCAAGCCCCGTTTTTTCAGGCCCGACCGAGCCCACCTGATCAAAGCTACATGGCCATTCGAGCGCCTGAGCTTAGATTTCAAGGGACCACTCCCCTCCACCGACCGCAATGTGTACTTTCTCAACATTGTGGACGAGTACTCCCGCTTCCCATTCGCCTACCCCTGCCCAGACATGACCAGTGCCACGGTCATCAAGTGCCTCGGCAACCTGTTTTGCATGTTCGGCATGCCTAACTACATCCACACTGACAGGGGGGCATCGTTCATGAGCGACGAACTGCACCAATACCTGCTGTTGAAGGGGATAGCCACGAGTCGGACCACTAGTTATAACCCCCGGGGTAATGGGCAAGTGGAGAGGGAGAACGCGACAGTGTGGAAGGCGGTCACCTTAGCACTAAGGTCTAAAGGCCTCCCTACCTCCCGCTGGCAAGAGGTCCTCCCAGACGTACTCCACTCGATAAGGTTGCTACTGTGTACTGCTACTAACGCCACTCCTCACGAGAAGATGTTTGTTTTTCCCCGCAAATCAACCTCAGGAGCGTCCCTACCCTCGTGGCTCTCCACCCCAGGGACAGTCCTATTACGGAAGCATGTGAGGGGCCACAAAACGGATCCCCTCGTGGAGGCAGTACACCTACTCCACGCAAACCCACAGTACGCGTACGTCAAGCACGCCGACGGGCGTGAGGACACCGTGTCCATAAAGGACCTCGCCTCGGCAGGAAGCGACGACGACCCACCACCACCACCCCCAGAAGAACCTCCACCATCCCCAGGCTCACCACCCCCAGAAGTACCTGCAACACCCCCGGCACATGGGTATGCCCAGGAGGGCACCACGGACTCCCGGTCGGAACCCGAGGTACTGTTGCGACGTTCAGGAAGGACTATCACACCCCCGGACAGACTAAATCTGTAGAAGGGGTGAATGTGATGAAATATATGCCTTCATCAGCCCCTGTGTTTTACCTGCTTTGTATTATGTGTACCGCCCCCTTTTTCCTATTGTGTGTATTGGCTACGCCCCTGTCTTTTGTCATATAAAGGTCTCAAGAGCTGTATGAGTCATTCTATCAGACGAACCCGATGTGGAAAGACCTGCAATGTTCTTAGTGATTAAAAGCCTTCAGTTGAATCCTTTAAACTCCTTGTCTTTGAGTTATTGATGGCACATCAACTCTTCACTTGCCTGGGAGAGTGCAGCTCCAACAACACTCAAGAAGCTCGACACCATCCAAGATAAAGCAGCCCGCTTGATTGTCACCCCATCCATCACCTTCAACATTCACTCCCTCCACCACTGGCGCACTGTGGCTGCAGTGTGTACCATCTACAAGATGCACTGCAGCAACTCGCCAAAGCTCCTTCAACAGCACCTTCCAAACCCGCGACCTCTACCACTTAGAAGGACAAGGGCAGCAGACGCATGGGAACATCACCACCTACAAGTTCCCCTCCAAGCCACACACCATCCTGACTTGGACCTGTATCGCCATTCCTTCACTGTCGCTGGGCCAAAATCCTGGAACTCCCTTCCTAACAGCATTGTGGGTGTACCTACACCATATGGACTGCAGCGGTTCAAGAAGGCGGCTCACCACCATCTTCTCAAGGGTAATTAGGGATGGGCACTAAATGCAGGCCTAGCCAGCCAGCGACACCCACATCCCATCAATGAATTAAAAAAAAAAAAAATCCCCTCATCTTTATCCCACCCCCTATACCTAACTAGGTTGAGCTATGAGGTTGTCAGAATTCATGCTCACCAATCAAAAGGGTTTGTTAGACTCAAAACAGCGGTTGGGTTCGGGGTTCGCTCTTGGTGCTCTCTGGAGCCTGCCGACGTCACGTGGGCTCCGGGAGCTGCAAGGGCGTTGTCCGGGTTCGAATACCCCAAAGTTACAGTCTCTGCTTGGGTACTTTACCTTGCAGGGATGATTCTTCGCCGACAGCTTGAGTTTGCATGAAGATAGTCGCAGGCCGGCTGAGGCTGAAGGCCGGATGATTCGAAGCCTACCATCAGTTGGCCTTCCCCGGCTGGTCTTCCCTCCTCCTCCCCTCATCGCGTCCCGCTTCACCTGGCCTGAATTGCCCGTGTTCGCCCGAGCCGGTGTCGGGCGAGTCCAGATGGAGTTGGAGAGGGCACGGGCAAAGGCCAGGGGGTAAGCGCGGGACGGGGGAAGAGCGACAGCCACGAGGGCGAGGGGTCGAAGAACCGGGGAGCGGCAGTACCGACAGCAGCAGAGCAGGAGTTCCTTCTTCTTCCAATTGCTAACTGGGGGCCTTCAGTTATACCTTCGTCGAAAACCCTTATCTGCGCGCCAAATCAGGTTAGTTCTTTGTTTTGATTTTTGGCGGGCTAGTTAAAATAATGGTAGCAATCTATACTGATGGTTTTTAGCTGGCCGGTAATTGCATCTACCGGCCCGATAATTGACTCGTATTGTCCTGAAAGTCCTTGATGGGCTGGTCCAGCCTCGATGGATGTATTTAATCTGTTTCTGATTATGTATGCAGACTGTTTGATGGCTTTAACAGTAGGCCTCATTGATTTTAGATCTGCCTCTAATTCGGCCTAATACATTATTCACAGTTTGTCTGGGTCCCAAAACACAAAGTTCTTTTCACAGGAAACCTGCAGCCTTAGTTTCGATTTACCTCAAACTGCCTGGGCTGCAGAATCCATTTTGGAGACCCGTAGGCTTTCTGCCACGAGGCACGGACGCCATCTTGGGTACCCCTTTTAATTTCAAAAGAAATGTCCACGCAGGGTCCCTTTTATCGATAATAACCTTCGGGGAAATGCACAAATTTTGCAAATCTTACAGGGGCAAGCTTGATGGACCAGTTGGTCTTTTCCTGCCCATCATTTTCATATGTTCGTAAAGCATAATTAGACCTTTCCTGTATTTTATTCCTTCAATCTGATGTTTTGCCTGTATAAATGCAATATTGACGAATGCTGAACCTAAAATCTTGGGCTGGAGCGGGGCATCTTGTGGCGTGCCTCATTAGTTAGACATTTTCCTGCACCCTTCAGCTCAAACATAACTTGCTGGAAGTGCATGCTGATAAAGGCATGGCGAGGGCAACAGGGCATCTGGGACCTTAGTGAATGGCAGGACCAACAGTCTATCTCCTTAACCAATGAGATTTACGGTTGAGAAAGAAACGGAGGAATGATGGAAAAGGAGGGTGAATTAAAGTCAAATCAGGAACAGAAATAAGGAGGGGTAAAGAAAGATTGGATTAAGAGAGAGAAACAGAGACAGAAAGGAAAAGTAAGAAAAAAATGTGAAACTGTAAAATTTGAAACTTTAAAAATATCTATGAAGAATTTACTACATGCAGGAATGAGACTCAGCAGTTTTATTGTTCCCTTTCTGGGCCGGGGAGATTGATTGGCATTGCATTAACAATTATCATGTCATTAAAAGAGACATTGATAGATTAAGTGAATGGGCAAAACTGTGGCAAATGGATGTGAGGGCATCCATTTTGGACCACCAAAGGATCGAGTCTAGTAATAGTTAAATGGTGAAAAGCTGGGAACATTGGAGATCCAAAGAGATTTAGGGATCCATGTACACAGATCATTGAAATGTGCAAAAAACTAATCAAAAAGGCTAATGAAATGTTATCCTTTATAAATAGAGGTCTTGAATATAAAGGGGAGGAAGTTTTGCTACAGCTATAGAAAGCCCTGGTTAGACCACTTCTGGAGCACTGTGCACAGTTCTGGGCACCGCACCTTCGAAAGGATATATTGGCCATGGAAGGAGGGCAGCGCAGATTCACCAGAATGTTACCAGGGCTCCAAGGGTTAGATATTGAGGAGAGATTACATAAACTAGGCTTGTATTCCCTGGAATATGGAAGGTTAAAGGGGTGATTTGATTGAGGTTTTTAGGATTTTGAAAGTAATTGACAGGGTAGACAGAGAGATCTTCTGCTGGTGGGGGAGTCTAGGACAAGGGGACATAACCTTAAAATCAGAGCCAGGCCACTCAGCAGAGAAGTTAGGAAACACTTCTCCATGCAAAGGTTGGTAGAAGTGTGGAACTCTCTCCCACAAACAGCAGTAGATGCTCGCTCAATTAATCATTTTCAATCTGGGATCAATAGATTTTTGCTAGATAAGGGTATTAATGAATATGGAGCCAAGGCAGGTGGAAGGAGTTCTGATACAGATCCGCCATGATCTCATTGAAAGGACAACAGGCTCGAGGGGCTGAATGGCCTCCTCCTGTTCCTACATTCCTAAAGGGATACTTACGCTGTTAATTACAAGCCCTGATTTTCAGCGGCGAGTTTAATGGGCAATTACAGGAAACTTTCGATTAACTGGCCCCTAAATAACCGGAACGCTCTATCCACTGGCAAAATTCAGGAGTCGGTTCAGGTAACTTTTTTTACTTTTATTACTTTTTTTACTCCATTTGTTGCTGTGCAAGGGTCTAGCTGAAGCTGTTGCTAAGCTACAGAGACGCTTGCAACTTGTGCCGATTGTTTTGAAGCTAAGCAACAGGGTTTGTTGCTTTATACGGAGCTCTGAGCGCCGTATCTTTTACTATAGCGTTGAGTTATCCGGAATTGTTGATGAACCGGCACCACGTCGGTCCCGTCCGTGCCGGATACCAGAGAGTTTCCTGTAATGTGCAAACCCAGCAAGTTCTTAAAAACAATGAGGGCGAGGTGCTGTTTGTGCAAAGGAAATGGCGGAGCAGCAGAAGTCGACCAGTAAGTTCTGGAGATTCGCAACTCACAGCGTATCTCTCCTTCCCATAGACCTGCTAGCCAACTTGTGCATTAATGACGGCATGCGTCGTGAACCCGCTGTTATTTTATCAGGAAGATTCGGTCTGTTATAATCCAGGTTTGGAATGTGAAGCCTTCATAATTTTGCTTTATGTTTCCATTTTTCATTTTGTTTTTCATTACACCTCCCTCCCTCCCTCTCTCTCTCTCTGTTCCTCACTGCCTCACTAGACTTCTAATGTTGCAGTTATTTTTCTTTCGATTGTGTTAGGCTGCTGCTGATGCGCAGGGCAGTCTGCATTCCTGTATGTATGTGTACGTGTGTGTATCTCTCACAAAACCAATAAAAGGGGAAAATTTAGTAACATATTTTTGCAGCAGCTTGTAATTCTTTTTTTAAAGATACAATATATCAAACAGTTTATTTTGGAAGAGCGCAACATAAGGAGGTTTAAATGAGCCCAAGATGACAAAATCTCTCTGCTGGACTGGCAAATTTCCCTGAAATCAAGCGCTTTACGCACTGATGTCATCTGTTAAAAGTTGAAAGTCTTCTCAGAAGCATCAGTTAATACACAAGTACCAAAATGATGCCGAGCCTAATTCTCCTGGCCCCTTCTGCCCCAGTGCTGAACAGGAGCAGCACACCCAAAGTGCATTGTGCCTGTCTAGGCCCATGGTGGTGTGAGGTAGGGAAATCAGGACTGTTTTGCTTTTTTTGTATATATCTTTGACAATTATTGTCCCTCATGATTATACATGTCCTTCGCTACTACTGTACGGTAATATTCATGCCTTAGTTTGTTTAAGTTATGCAGGTTCTTTCAGATCAAAACCTAGATCCTCCAAGTAATCTAGACCATGTCAGTTCTTTCAGTGACATACAGCCACACTTGACACCGTCTTTGCTCTCCTCCCTCCTTCAATGTGTCTCTACGTTGCTCCAATTGTAGGAGGTGCAGAATTACCCTTCGCCCCGTCCAACAGATTATAGAGTTTGGACTTGAGACTTATGAGAAATTACACCAGACACACCGGTTCTGCCTTTAACCTTTTATTGTTCCTAAGACAGATTCAAAACCCCAACCACTGTTCGAGCAGTCCACCAATAACGTTACAAGAAATCATACATACAGCCACCCGCGGATGATCAGTCCAGCGTTGATTGTAGGCCACGTCCTTTTGACTGCAGCTCTTCGCCTTTCGACAACAGCTCTTCGAGTTGAGGTGATCAGCCAGGCCCCTCCTTCTGACTGCAGTGACGATATTTTTCATCACTGGTTTTTATACAGTTTTCCTTGTTTTTTCCAGTAAATCAATCTTTCAGAAATGGCGACATGTTCCTTTAATGTTCGACCTGAGTTGTTTGAGCTGTCAAACTTTCACACTCACAGATCCTGTGTCACTGTCCATTAATCGCCTTTATCAAAGCCCCAAAATTGTTCATTCACTCATAAAGTTACAAAAGTGGCAGAAAACCACTTGGTTACAGTTCACGTGTTACGTCATATCCTGTATTTCAAAACTTCAAAGGTTTGACTCCTCCCCTTTAGTCACCAAAAATTGTTCCACAATTTTGTAGCCTATTTTGTTGTAGACACGATGGGTTGGATTTTCTCAATGGGGAGCTTTTGGAGGCGGGACTCCCACTTGTTGGGTTTTAGTCCCGCTTCCATCGACTTGCGGTCAACCCACGCTACTTTCCCTTGATTGACCTGGTTAAGCCCGCCCAGCGGTTTAGCAGGCCAATTAAAGGAAAGCCGGTTACTGGTGACGTCAGCGAGTGCCGTGTCATCTGTCAAGAGCTTTTGACAGATGAAATGTCATCGTTTGACAGCTCTGTGAAGCTGTCAAACACTGACAATCTGTCTTCTAACTTGTGTCTTTACTCAAGACTCAATTAGAAAGCCTTCCTGACCAGAAAGCAGAAGGCTGCAGCTTTTGACAGTTCAGCGGCCATTCTGCTTTCTGTGCCGGTGAGCTGAGGGGCTCCCGAGACCTGAAGGGAGGAAGCCTGCAGGAAGAAGTAAAGGTAAGTAAAACTTATTAAAACACTTTACACACACCTCACACACTTACCTCTGCACACATGCATCCATTACTCACCCGCACACCGGACATCTTGACCCCTCTGACACCCGCAGACCGATGGCCCACCTCGCTGACCCTGGCGAGGTTTGGAGCCGTCAGGAAGCCCACACTTCAGGGCTCAAAATAGAGATTAGCCAAAAAACTGCCTGTTAACTACCTGTTAACAGGCAGTTAATTGGCATTAATCCCCTTCCTGCCTCGAGGAGGCGGGACCCGGCGCGAGTCGGCGACCCGCCTCCTGGCAAGATGGCATGGAGGTGGGTTGGGGGCGGGTCGGGCACCCGCCCCCAAATTCTGCCATTTTCCCGGCAGTCCCGCCTCCAAACCCGCCTCCCCAGGGCTGGCAAAATCCAGCCCTATGTCTGCAAATCTAAGGGGGTTTGTTTAACTCAGTTGTCTATGACTACCCCCTGCAGTCACAACCATGTTTGCTGCCTATTGCATCTTGACCGAACAGTAATGAATAGAGGAGATGGAATATACCTTTTACTATTTACTGATTAAATGGGTGGACATTACAGCACATTGTCTGCATGGCAGAACCCGAAACTGAAAGTGAAAGACAAAGTAAAACCGAGCCCCCCAGCACCCCCTTCAGGTAACACCCGGGAACTGGGACAAACTTAATTGAAGCAAAACTCAAAACACAACACTTCTTTCCCCCAGATAAAACCCCTTAGTCCTCCAGGCGTCTGGGACGGAATCTAACCCGACTTGAGCGCCGCTGGACAGGCATAGTCGGGGTGCCACTGCTAGCCGCAGGAAAACCTTCCTCCGTGGCTGATGACTCCGTGACACCTTCTGTCGATGTGGCTTCCGTCGTTGTTGCAGGAAGCAGGCCGTCACTGCCTGGCAGAGGTGGCGGAGACAATGGCCTAGCCTGTGACGTCTCTGTTACTCTCACCGGAGTACGACCCCGTAGCTGGTCTACGTGGCGTCTGTGTAGCTGGCCATCAGGTGTACAGACGCTGTACAACAGGGGACCCGTGGCCTGTTCCACCACGGCAGGCATCCATTTGTCTCCTCCTGCATAGCAACAGGCAAACACAGTCTCTGACGGCTCGAACTGCCTGGCGGTGCCCTGGTGCTTCTTAGCCAGCTCCTCTTGCTTTGTGTGCATCTCATCCCTGTAGTCCGGGTGTAGCTGGTCCAGTGCAGTCGCCAGCCGGCGACCCATCAGCATCTCGGCAGGACTCTTCCCCATTGCTGAGTTTGGTGTGGTATGCTGTGATAACAGGAACCTGGCCAATCTGGTTTGCCAGTCCCCCACCGATATCCTCACCAGTGCCTCTTTTGTGGTTTGCACCATCCTCTCTGCCTGCCTGTTAGAGGAGGGGTGATAGGGCGCTGTGGTCACGTGGCGGATCCAGTTTCTGCCTGCAAAAGCCTTGAACTCTGAAACCAGCACATCGGGGGCCCCATGTGTGGCAAACAGCAAACGCAACGCGTTGATCACTGCACTGGATGTCATGGAGCTCATGATAGCCACCTCCAGCCATTTCGAATGAGAATCCATCACTATCAAAAAGACCTTCCCCTAAAATGGCCCTGCAAAGTCAATGTGGAGTCTTGACCATTTACGAGTGGTCCACTCCCAGGGGTGAAGGGGAGCCTTGGATGGGCTATGGCGAGTCAGCTGACATGTCTCACAGCTCTTTACCACCTCCTCCACGTCTCGGTCCAACCCCGGCCACCAGACGTAGCTTCTCACCAACGCCTTCATGTGCACAATCCCAGGGTGTGAGTCATGCAGCATTTTTAGCACCTCCTCTCTTCCGGCGGCAGGAACCACCACACGGCTTCCCCAGAGCACGCAGTTCTTGTGTGCAGACATTTCATGGCGCCTCTGAACGAAGGGCTTGAAATGCTCCTCCTGGGCCTCGGAGGGCCAGCCATGCAGCAGCCAGCGTAGCACCCGTGATAAGACTGGATCTTTCTGTGTGAGGCTGCCAATCCGCTGGGCATGGAGTGGGGCCTCCGCAACCTCCTCCAGTAGCAGCACCTCCAGGGGCGGTGGTGTCTCAGCCATCGGCCGGTTCAAAGGCAAGCGACTCAGAGCATCAGCATTAGCCAGCATCTTCCCAGGCCTGTAGCAAAGTTCATAACTGTAGGCCCCCAACATCAGACTCCACCGAAGCATACGCGGTGATATGATCTGGGGCATGGGCTTGGAGTGATGCAGGAGCCCCAAGAGTGGCTTGTGGTCTGTGTAGATGACGAACTGTCTCCCTAACAGTTACTGGCTGAACTTCTTTACCCCAAATAGGTCAGAGCGATCATAACATGATCGATTTCTCACTCGAAATGGAGAGCGAAGAAATTGACTCAGAGACTAAGGTCCTGAATTTAAACAAGGGGAATTATGATGCCATGAGACGGGAACTGAGTAGGTCTGATTGGACAACGTTCCTGGGAGGACTGGAGGTAGATAAACAATGGCAAACATTTAAAGATAGAATGACAAAATTGCAAAAATTGTTTATACCAATCTGGCATAAAAGGAAATCTAAAAAGGTGACTCAACCGTGGATAACAGGGGAAATTAGAGACAGCATAAAATCCAAAGATAGGGCGTATAAAATAGCCAAAAAAAGCGCCAGAGCAGAAGATTGGGAACAGTTTAAGATAGAGCAAAGGAGGGCAAAGGGCATAATCAAGAGGGGCAAAATAGCTTACGAAAACAAGCTGGCGGAAAATATAAAAACTAACTCCAAAAGCTTTTATAAGTATATCAAAAGGAAAAGACTGGTGAAAACCAAAGTTGGTCCATTGCAGTCAGATACGGGGGAATATATAATGGGAAATAAGGAAATGGCAGATCAACTAAATGCATACTTTGGGTCAGTCTTTACGAAGGAAGACACAAAAAACCTCCCTGGGATATCGGGAAAAATAGGGACATTGGCAAAGGAGGAACTGACGCAAATCAATATCTCTAAGGATATGGTGTTAAGGAAGCTAAAGGGATTGAAGGTGGACAAATCCCCAGGGCCTGATAACATGCATCCTAGGGTACTGAAGGAGGTGGCCCTAGAGATAGCGGATGCACTAAGGATGATTTTTCAGAATTCATTAGACTCGGGAACAGTGCCCATGGATTGGAGGGTAGCTAACGTTACCCCACTATTCAAAAAGGGGGGTAGGGAAAAAGCAGGTAATTACAGACCTGTAAGCCTTACATCAGTTGTGGGCAAAATGCTGGAGTCCATCATTAAGGATGAAATAGCGGAGCACTTAGCAAATGGGGACAGGATAGGACAGAGTCAACATGGATTTACAAAGGGTAAATCGTGCTTGACTAATCTATTGGAATTTTTTGAGGGAGTAACTGGTAGAATAGATGGGGGAGAGCCAGTAGATGTGGTGTACCTGGACTTCCAAAAGGCCTTCGATAAGGTCCCACATAAAAGATTAGCATGGAAAATTGAGGCTCATGGGATAAAGGGGAAAGTATTGGCGTGGATAGGGAACTGGCTGTCAGATAGAAAACAGAGAGTTGGAATAAACGGCTCATTTTCTGAATGGCAGGCAGTAACAAGTGGGGTACCACAGGGATCTGTCCTGGGCCCCCAGCTGTTCACAATTTACATTAATGACCTGGATCAGGGAGTCGGATGCAGCATTTCCAAATTTGCAGACGACACTAAACTAGGAGGGGGGGTGGGCTCAGAGGAAGAGACCAGGAAGCTCCAGAGCGATTTGGACAGACTGGGCGATTGGGCGGATAAATGGCAGATGCACTATAATGTGGACAAGTGCGAAGTTATCCACCTTGGGTGCAGGAACGGGAGGGCAAATTATTATTTAAATGGCAATAGATTGGGAGAGGGGGAAGTACAGAGAGACCTGGGTGTTCTTGTACACCAGTCACTGAAGGCGAGCATGCAGGTGCAACAGGCGGTCAAGAAGGCAAACGGTATGCTGGCCTTCATAGCAAAAGGGTTAGAATACAGGAACAGGGATACCTTGCTGCAGCTGTACAGGGCACTGGTGAGACCACACCTCGAGTACTGTGTACAGTTTTGGTCGCCTCATCTGAGGAAGGATGTTCTTGCCATGGAGGGGGTGCAGCGGCGATTCACCAGGCTGATACCAGGAATGGCGGGAATGACCTATGAGGAGAGACTATGTAGTTTAGGGATGTACACACTGGAGTTTAGAAGATTGAGAGGGGACCTCATAGAAGTGTATAAAATTCTGACAGGTCTAGACAGACTGGATGCAGAAGGAATGTTTCCCTTGGCGGGTGAGAACAGAACTAGAGGACATAATTTAAGGATAAGGGCTAAACCATTTAGGACAGAGATGAGGGGGAATTTCTTCACTCAGAGAGTGGTGAACCTGTGGAACTCATTGCCACAGAGGGCAGTGTACGCCAGCTCATTAAATATATTTAAGAGGGAATTAGATATATTTCTACGGGCAAAAGGGGTTAAGGGTTACGGAGAGAAGGCGGGGACGGGATACTGAATTAAAGGATCAGCCATGATCTCATTGAATGGCGGAGCAGGCACGAAGGGCCGAATGGCCTACTCCTGCTCCTATCTTCTATGTATCTATGTATCTATGTATGATGGCTAGGACCTCCTTGTCAATCTGGGTGTAATTACATTCTGTTGTTGAGAGTGTTCTTGAGGCAAAACTGATAGGCGCTTCCCGGCCATCTGGCTCTATGTGACCCAACAGAGCTCCCAGCCCGTATGGTGAGGCATCACACACCAACACCAATGGCTTGTTTTCATCATAGTGTGCCAGAACCTTATCTGCTTGCAGCAGTTCCTTTGCCTGCCTGTAGGCTGTTTCATGAGCAGAGGTCCAGTTCCACACTGTTGCTTGGTCTAACAGCCTGTGCAGTGGCTCTAAGATTGTGGCTTTGCCCTTGAGAAAACAACTGTAGAAGTTTAACAGTCCGAGGAATGCCTGCAGTTCGGTCTTGTTCTTGGGGGTGGGAGCGCTCCTGATAGCCTCCACCTTCTCCGTAGTCGGATGCACACCGTCTTTGTCCACTCGGAATCCCAAGAACTCCACCCCATTGGCAGCGAACACACATTTCTCCTTCTGAAGGCGTAGTCCTACCTCAGCCAGCCGGCGTAGTACTTCCTGCAGCCGCTCATCATGGGCTTCCTGTGTCCTGCCTGTAATCAGTATGTCATCCAAGTAAGGCTGAACTCCCGGAACACCAGCCAACAGGGTGTCCATGAACCTCTGAAAGATTGCCACAGCCGTAGGCACCCCAAACTGCAGCCTTGTGGCTTGGAAAAGTCCTCTGTGGGTGTTGATTGTCAACAGCTCGGCTGACTCTTCATCCAGGACCAGTTGCTGGTATGCTTGCTTGAGATCCAGCTTGGTGAACAGAGTGCCTCCAGCCAGTGTTGAAAACAGCTCTGTAACTGTTGGTAAGGGATACACATCTGGTAACACAGCAGTATTAACCATACATCTGTAATCTCCACAGATTCGCAGGCCCCCATCCTTCTTTGCAATGGGCACGATAGGGGTGGCCCAACGGGAGTTCTTCACTGGCAAGAGAACCCCTTGGTTCACCAGCTTATCCAGGGCCTCATCCACCTTCTTGCGCAACGCAAAAGGAACTGGTCGCGCCTTGAAGAACTTAGGCGCTACCCCTGGGTCCACTTCGATTGAGACTGGCGGTCCCCGACAGGCCCCGAACTCACCAAAAACCTCTTCATAGTTCTCCAACATAGGCATTATGGGCTGTCGCTGTACCGTGTATACTCCTGTCACTTCAATACCGAGGGGCTCAAACCAATCTCTGCCCAGCAGGCTTGTGCCCTGCCCCGCCACCACATAAAGTGGAAGTGTGTCCTTGACTGCCTGATACTTAACTTCCACATGAATCATACCCAGCACCTGGAGTTGAGCTTGGGACCACTGCCGTAGCACACCACTGACCTGAGCCATCGCCAGGGGTTCACTTGGCCACAGCCTATTGTAAGTCTCTTCACTTATCAACGAACACGCTGAGCCTGAATCCACCTCCATGCAGAGTGGTGCCCCATTCATGATCACATTTGCCGTGTATCCCCACCGTCTGTGGGGTAGCTGCTCAGCTTCCGTGGTATACACTGTGTACTCATCGTTGTCCTCCCGTGTCAGGGTGTGTGTCTGCGATGCTTGTGTTGGCTCTGCTGCAGCAGCCTGAGCTTTCTTCATGCAGACACGAGCTATGTGTCCTCTTTTCTTACAGAAATGACATACCGCTGACACAAATTTGCATGTAGTGGAACCATGGAGAGACCCACAGCGGAAACATTTTCTTCCTGTCTCTTTAGTTGCCTCCATGTCTCTCGCAGCAGCAGCTGCATGTGTGGTCCTGTGCACCTCCTCGGCGGCCTGAGATGGTGCTGCCTCTGTACGGAGCATACGTGTGTTCATCGATGCAGCCTCTGCTGCTAAAGCCTTCTCCTCGGCCAGTCGGAACGTCAGGGCCTTCTCCGCTAACAGCTGTCTCTGCAATGCCGAGTCCAGCACTCCACACACAATCCGATCACAGAGCATATTGTCTAAATGGTCACCAAAATTACAATGTAATGAGCGTTTCCTCAACTCAGCAATGTAAGTTGAAATAGATTGTCCAGGCTGTTGTTAACAATTGTGAAAATGGAAATGCTGCACAATCTCTGAGGGTTTTGGGTTAAAATGTTTCTGCAGCTTCTCAATCAAATCAGCATAATCCACCTCACTAGGTTTACGAGGAGCCACCAATGAACACAGGACGGAGTAAGTAGCAGCTCCCCATACACTTAGCAACACTGAGCACTTCTTCTCTTCTTTGTCAATATTATTGGCCTCAAAGAAACACCCCAGTCTTTCTGCGTATTCCTCCCATGAACTGTCCTTATCCCCAGAGAACTCTTCAATACGTCCCAAGGTCATCATAGTTTTAATGTGCACTGTCCCTTTAAGATCCACGGACTTTTTTCTTTTTTTTAAAATTATTTTTCTCCTCCGGCCAGAGTTACGGTAGCTACACTCACGGTAGTTGCCTGGCCCGCACAATACTCTGTCCGCCGTCTACGTCGCAGCTAGCCAACTATCAAAATGCCATTGATGTTGCTAGCTGAGTGGCCCGCTCGTCGCAATTTCCAATATCACGGCTGTAGGTTCGCATGTCTATCTCCGTCCTTCTAGAGAGTTCAACAGCCGCCTCGTCGCCAGTATTGCATCTTGACCGAACAGTAATGAATAGAGGAGATGGAATGTACCTTTTACTATTTACTGAGTAAATGGGTGGACATTACAGCACATTGTCTGCATGGCAGAACCCAAAACTGAAAGTGAAAGACAAAGTAAAACCGAGCCCCCCAGCACCCCCTTCAGGTAACACCCGGGAACTGGGACAAACTTAATTGAAGCAAAACTCAAAACACAACACTGCCCTTTAGTACAGCACATCAAAGCACATTCCATGTCCACTTATCAGTGAACGACCGTCTGTTACAAATTTATTTCACTTCGAAAAACCTTTTGGCCTGGCAAAGAATTTTAATATATACCAAAATTAAAAATGAAGGGTCTGTGTCAGCCTACACATTACAGAAGTTATCAGCACTACATACAGGGCCTTGTCATTAATCAGGTTTTGCTCATTCACCATTCAGCCCCTTTTCACTAAAACTGTGCACTCCACAGCTGGTTCAATCGACTATTTCCCAATTATATCGGTTAAGGTGACTCCTTAGCTGCTGGAAAATCATTAAAGGATCACGATTGCAGGTGGGGTGTCATTGGCTGCTAATTGTTTTTGCTGCCAATAATGAAATCCACATTTCCTCCAGTTTTGTTGGCAGCTTGTTACTTTGAGAGAAAAACCAGTCAGCTGTCTTATTTGTCACGGTGAGAGGAAGCTGAGGCCCCTATTGATCAACAGAAGGTGCTGACAGAGGTGGTTTACTCAGCATTAACTTCAGTGAATTTGCCAACAGAAGCTATTTGCAAACGTTGCCATTACAACTGACCAGCAAACACTTAGTTATATAGTCTTGACAAAGGGTTTTGACCCGAAACGTTGACTCTATTTTCTCTCCACGGATGTTGCCTGGCCTGCTGAGTTTTTCCGGCATTTTCTGTTGTTATAACGCTTAGTTATGCTTCTTTATGCTGAGAATTTACACGGGCACCAGATACCAGCAAGTTCCAGAACTAGTTCCTCGAATTCTGGCCTCTTGCACAACACTCACCATTGGCGGCCATGTCTTCAGCCATCTAGTCCCTAAGCTCTGGAATTCCCTCCCCAAATCTCTTCACCTCTCTACCTCACTCTCCTCCGTTAAGAGGCCAATTAAAACCTACCTCTTCGGCCAAGCATTTGGTCACCTGTCCTAATGTCTCCTTTTTTGACTCGGTGTCAATTACTGTGGTGATTACACTTTGTGAAGTGCCTCGGGACGTTTTACTCTTTTAAAGGTGCTATATAAATGCAAGTTGTTGTTGTAGTCAACTTTGAAGATTTGTTGACCCATAGCTAATCAATAAAATATCAACCAATATTGATTTTGCATATTTATTACCTACATAGGATTAAATCGGATATACGGCACAGAAACAGGCCATTCGGCCCAACCAGTTCATGCTGACATTTATGCTCTACTCGAGCCTCCTCCCATCTTTCCTCATCTAAATGTATCAGCATAACTCTCTATTCCCTTCTCCCTCATAGGCTTATCTAGTCTCCCCCTTAAATGCATCTATACTATTCGCTTCAACCACTCCCTGTGGTAGCGAGTTCCACATTCTCACCATTCTCTGGGTAAAGAAGTTTCTTTTGAATTCCCTGTAGGATTTCTTGGTAGCCATCTTATATTGATAGCCTCTAGTTATGCTCTTCCCCACAAGTGGAAACATTGGGGGTGATGTTCACTCAGAAGTCAGAAAGGAGTTGTAGTCCCACCTCGGGGTTGTAGTCCCACCTCCATCGAGATGCAGCCAATCCACGCGATTTTAACTTGATTGGACCTTGCGGGCTCAGCAGGCCAATTAAGGGCCACCCGGCAACAGGTGATGTCACAGACTGAAATTTCATCTGTCAAGACGTTTTGACAGATGAAATATCAGCATTTCACAGCTGTTTGAAGCTGTCAAACACTGACAGTCTTACTTCTAACCTGAGTCCTTCTACGCAGACTCAGTTAGAAATCTCTCCGGCACAGAAAGCTGCAGGCTGTCACTTTTGACAGTTCGCAGACATTCTGCTTTCTGTGCTGGTGAGATGAGGGACTCCCGAAACCTAGAGGAAGGAAGGCTAAAAAGGTAAGTACAGGTAATTTAAACTTCTTTACACACTTTAGACACACCAAACACACTTACCTTTGCACTCATGCACCCATCACTCACCTGAACACCGACATCTCGGCCCGACTCCTCTAACTTGGCGTGGTTTGGAGCCGTCGGGAATCCAACAGTTCAAGCTTAAAAATAGGGATTAGGCTAAAAACTGGCTGTTAACTGCCTGTTAACAGGCAATTAATTGTCACTAATCCCTTCCTGCCTCGGGTAGGCGGGTCCCAGTGCAGGGCGGGTACCCGTCTCCTTTGAAACTTACATGGAGACGGGTTGAGGGCGGGATGGTGTCGGGACCCCCGAATTCGGGACTTTAACCCCCTGCATGCCTCCAATCCCGACTCTACGGGTCAGTTAAAATCGAGGCCATTCTCTCTGTACCCACTCTATCAAAATGTTTCATAATTTTAAAGACATCTATTAGGTCACCCCCTCAACCTTCTTTTTTCAAGGGAAAAGAGACCCAGTCTGTTCATCCTTTCCTGATATGTACACCATCGCATTTCTGGTATCATCCTTGTAAATCTTCTCTGCACCCTCTCCAATGCCTCTATATCCTTTTTATAATATGGCGACCAGAACTGTATGCATTACTCCAAGTGTGGTCTAACCAAGGTTCGATACAGGTTTAGCATAACTTCCCTACTTTTCAATTCTATCCCTCTAGAAATAAACCCTAGTGCTTGGTTTGCTTTTTTTATGGTTTTGTTAACCTGTGTTGCTACTTTTAGTGATTTGTGTATTTGTACTCTGAGATCCCTTTGTCCCTCTACCTCACCTAGACTTGCACCCTCCAAGTAATAAGTGATCTCCCTATTCTTCCTACCAAAATGTAATACCTCACATTTATCTGTGTTGAACTTAATTTGCCAATGGTATGTTGGCCTTCATAGCGAGAGGATTCGAGTACAGGAGCAAGGATGTCTTGCTGCAGTTGTACAGGGCCTTGGTGAGACCACACCTTGAGTATTGTGTGCAGTTTTGTTCACCTTATCTGAGGGAAGATGTTCTTGCCATGGAGGGAGTGCAGCGAAGATTCACCAGACTGATACCTGGGATGGCAGAAATGACGTATGAAGAGAGATTGAGTCGATTGGGCTTATATTCGCTAGAGTTTAGAAGAATGAGAGGGGATCTCATTGAAACGTCTAAAATTCTAACAGGACTAGACAGACTAGATGCAGGAAGGATGTTCCCGATGGCGGGGAGTCCAGAACCAGGGGTCACAGTCTAAGGATAAGGGGTAAGCCATTTAGGACTGAGATGAGGAGGAATTTCTTCACCCAGAGAGTGGTGAACCTGTGGAATTCTCTACCACGGAAGGCAGTTGAGGCCAATTCATTAAATATATTCAAGAAGGAGTTAGATATATTTCTTAAGGCTAAAGGGATCAAGGGATATGGGGAGAAAGCAGGGACAGGGTACTGAATTTGGATGATCAGCCATGATCTCATTAAATGGCGGAACAGACTTGAGGGGCCGAATAGCCTACTCCTGCTCCTATCTTCTATGTTTCTATGTTTCTATTATATGCCCATTCTGTGTAGAATAGAAGTTCCAAGCACGTCTGGGTGCCCCATTATAGAAAGGTGATTAAATCTATAAGAGATTGGATAGCATAGATTTCACTGGGCTAATACCAGGGATGAGAAGTTATCATTATGAGGAGCTACTTATCATAGTATTTGCAATGGAGCGGAGAAGGCTAAGAGATTTAGTTGTGGTTTTTAAAAAATTATGAAGTATTCTTTTTATGGTGAATAGGGAAAAGCAATTTTCTCTAGTTAGGGAGACAATGATGAGGGAGGGGTTCATCAATTTAAAATAGTCACTCAGTGAGGGGAAATCTCTTTCTGCAGAGGATCTTTGGAGCATGTAATGTTTTGCCACTGGGAGTGGTGAAGACAAGAGACCATTGCATCTTTTGCGGGTAAATCTGATAAATATTTGAAGCAGCGGAAGACACAGGGCAATGAGAAGAGAGCAGAGCAACGGCATTAGAACATTAGAACATAAGAAATAGGAGCAGGAGTCGGCCAATCGGCCCCTCGAGCCTGCTCCACCATTCAATAAGATCATGGCTGATCTGATCCTAACCTCAAATCTACTTTCACTCTCCATCCCACCCGAACCCATGTGATCTCCCGGGAGAGGCGAAAAACCAGATAAAAAACCCAATGTGCCAATTTGGGAGAAAAAATCTGGGAAATTCCTCTCCGACCCATCTAGGCGATCGAAACTCATCCAGGAGATCACTCTGTCCCTGTATTTCCTACAGTACTTACCTTCTGTAAAAGGTGATCTCCACCCCAGCCAGGAACAGGCCCAATTTACTCTTGAAGGACTCCTAGCTGGCAGCCTGTTCCCGAGGTCTTCACTAATCCCTGTGAATAGAACCATCTCCTGAAATCTAACACAGAATTAGAACACAAGAAGTAGGAGCAGGATCAGGCTACACGGGCCCTGGACCCGCTCCGCCACCCACAGGGCCATGACCGATCCGAACCTAGACTCATGTCCGATTTCCTGCCCGCTCCCCGTAACCCCTAATTCCCCTAACTTCTAGGAAACTGTCTATTTCTGTTTTAAACTTATTTAATGATTAGCTTTGGATTGCTCTCCTGAAGATGAGCTGAATGGCCTTGTCTGTGCCGTAAACTTCTATGGTTCCACTTGTCAAAGACACCAACATTGCTACTTCTGAAATTCAAACTTTTTGTGCGTTGGGAGAGTGGGGGTGGTGGGGGGGATGTCAGCAGGTTCGTCATTTTTTGGGGGGGTAGAGAGGGGGCAGGTTGTGTTTGACTGAGTGAAGGCTTTCAGTGCTGGGGAATGGAACGCTTGTCCAGTTTCGGCACTCAGTGTTATCATTGAGTACTGCCCGATCAGGCAAAATGTTTCCACTCTAATAATGTACCTCAGCCTCAGTCGCAGAGGAATTCCTGCTACTGCCCCAGTGGAACATTCTTATATTCCAGACCATCTCTAACTGAGATGGTTAAATCGAGTGTCCAAGTAGTTGGCAGTTTAGTGTGATGGACCTCTGCTCCTCGGGAGTTGGGTTGCGAGTGTCCAGGCCGATTTTACATCGGATCCATACAGCGGTCAGAGAGAGCGGACTTTCATCTTATCTGTGTGGACTGAACGCAAAATTCGGCGCCAGAGGTGAAACAATTCGCCACCGGCCAGTCCCACGACATGTCTATCAGCGTTGTGTAACTGAATGATTTATTCTGCACCAAATTTTCTGCGATATTTCTATAAATGAAGAGCCGGAAAATAGGATTTGCTAGCTCAAATGAAGGAGCTAGCATTGAACATAAGAAGTAGGAGCAGGAGTAGGCCATACGGCCCCTCGAGCCTGCTCCGCCATTCAATAGGATCATGGCTGATCCGAACCTAGACTCACGGTCACTTCCCTGCCTGCTCCCCGTAACCCCTAATTCCCTTATCAGCTAGGATTCTGGCACAGGCACAATGGGCCGAATGGCTTCCCTCTGTACCAAAATATCTATGATTTCCACGCAAGTGTCATCACTCCTCGGCCTGGAAAGACACGAGCACAAATGTCTAGTGGTTCGTATAAAGGAGACTTTTTTGCAATTTATCTCAAATGTTCTATTTACACGATTGGCCTGATTTTTTAACCTGATTTGAAATGCTCGGTCCGCTGTGGTCTTGTAGATGGCAAGTAGATGTAGTTATCATTTTCTGAACACTGCAGTTCATCATCATATTCCTGGGCTGTGTAATTAGCACTAACTCTCACAGGATATAAGACTTTAAAAAGAGGATCTGAACACTTTGGCCTTGAAATTTGTCTCGGGCGGTGGCGAAAACAAGCAGTATCGGGTCGGCCGCTCGTTATACGCAGCATCTGATATTCAGTCCATAGAGAGGAATGTTTTTTTTATTGATTGAGAGCAGCCATTTACTATTTTCTCATTGGATGATATCATACGCTAAGCAGTTGCTGAAACTAAGGACACATTTCCACAGGTGCCATTTTGAGACCAGGACCTGTTTAGAGCGATGCAGGTCTGGCAGATCCAAGCTATACTGCCAGCTCTGTGACCAGGGGGAACAGAGTCCTGCACATGTGCAGAACTCAGCTCACTAGCACCTGACTGCAGATTACATTTTTATCTAATCAAGGGAACCACAGTACAATGGGTTCTCTGTTAACATGGAAAGGAGTTAACTTTTGAAGCTGTGCTTCCTATTGGTTGCACTCATATTGCCGCTGGATCAGTGCGAGATCACCTCCTTGCCTAAATTCAATTCAAGTGACTTTACACCCAAATTATGCAATATAATTTGCAGCAATAGAAAACAATTTTAGCTTTACATCAATAAAAAACATATAGTGTATCTGGCCTTTAAGGATATTGGGGGGAGAAATTCAGTATTGCCCCGTTTGGGGCACTATTATTGGTGGTGCGCAAAGTTTAGCGCCTGGCGCTAATTATCGCCTCCGACAGCAAACTTGGCTTTTATCGGCCCTGGAGGTGATTGGAGTGCTAAATCAAGTGCTACACACCTCTCTTAAGGCGCTAAGGCCGAGGAGCGAGGCGCTAAGGCCGAGGAGCGAGGTGCTACCTCAGAGCGCTGGCGAAGCTCATGTGATTTCAGTCAGCAATGGAACACAGACACACTGACACCATCCAGTTCTTAAAGGGGAATTCTGACGAATGGTCATCGACCTGAAACACTAAATCTGTTTCTCTTTTCACAGATGCTGCTTGACCTGCTGAGTTTCCTTGCATTTTCTGTTTTTATCTTAAAGGGGAGGGATGATCTTGCTCTGCATCCACATCCTGCTCATTGCAGCCTTGAATCTCGGCCTGAATCTGGGCCTGGAGAGACCTGTACATCAAATCTGCTGGAAAGAACAATGGAGAGAACCAGGGGAAGAGCTCAGAGTGCAGACCCCATAGCCTCTTCTAAATCGATACAAGGAAGGGCAAATCAAAACCAATCTGCAAAGTACTGCTCAATACACAAAACTCCTTCACACAGCGTTGAATCTCTCCAGAAGTCTCTCTCTCTCTCTCTCTCTCAGAATGTGTGGTGCAAAAATGTCACCGACAAAAAAAGGGCAGGAAGTGATCGCCTTTAAATAGCGCTCCCCTAGTCCCTTTCTGACAGCAGAACGCTCCCCTCAACCTGTCGTTGCTAGCAGCAGGTGGTAAAGCAGGGGGCGCCACTCAATTTCCGGTCCGGAGCGCTAGTGGGGCGTTGCGCACTCGACTGACATCACGATCTGCCGACGCAGGAGATCGTGGCGGTATTGTTTAGCACCGCTGCAAAATGTCCAGTCAATCTCGCGAGAGGCGCAGATATCGCCGCGCCCAGGCGCTAGTTGCTTTGCGCCCCACTTAGCACCCTCTTAAGGCACTAACGGGTGGCGCTACCAGCTGAGTTTTTCCCCCTTGGTGTTTTATAATGTATTGGATTTGTTCAATAGAGTGCAAGATAGTGCAAGAGGGGGCAAATCCTCAAAATTAGAACTAGGCTGTTCAGGGGTGATGTCAGGCAACACCTCTTCACAGAAAGGGTAGTGGAAATCTGAAACTCTCTCCCTCCCCAAAAATTGTGGAGGCTAGGTCAATTGAAAATGCCAAAACTGAGTTTGATAGATTTTTGTTAGGTGACGGTATTAAGGGAAATGGAACCAAGGCGGGTAACTGGAGTTGAGTTACAGATCAGCCATGATCTAATTGAATGGTGGAACAGGCTCGAGGGGCTGAATGGGCTATTACGGTTCCTTTGTTCCGATAGAGATTAGCACATGGTGGTGGTGTTGGAGAGGGGCTTGTGGGGTGGGGGGTGGGGGGGGAGGTTGGAGGGAGATCCCCTTTATTTGTTGTAGCAAAACCATTCTTTATACTCACAAAGAAATCGTCTTCTATGGATAACTATTCTATTTGGCCAGTGAAAGAGTCAATCTTTATAAAATCCAATAAAGAAATGTCTCCTGTGTTGACCTAGTAAAGTCACTAGCGTGCCTTCGTCGTGCAGGTTTTCCTTGGTGGGTTCTGAGCCTGGTTAGCATCCAGGTAGAGGCTTTATTTAAAATTTAGTCACTCGTCAAAAAAAAATAGCTGCAGTCAGAATCGATACAGTCAACAGTCATTCAAATCCAGAAAGTCCCAAACTGTTTTCAGGGAGGTTTAAGGAGATTCTTCTTCTTGCTGTTCCCTTTGGGGAACAGTGTGAAGTAGTGGAAGGATTTGCAGGCTTACTGGCCATGTTAACGCTCCTTCCATGGCCGTAACCATCTTTATTCCAGCCAACAGAGTGGTTAGCCCTATACGGTGGGAGGGTTTTATGGGCTCCCACAGCCCATATGATGAGGTGTGGCCTCCCACATCGACGTAAGTATCCCACTGGATGTCAACTCAGAGTTCAAAGCCAGAACTCCAACTCCACTCACTGGGACTGTCATGGAGAGGGGTTTGAACTCTGCACCTTCTGCCCCAGAGGCTGGAACGCTGCCACTGCTGCTCAAAGAGCTGCAGCTGCTCAAATCTGTTGGAACATCCAAGTGATATAATTCAGACTAATACAGCTCCCGAGGTGGTAAGAAATACAAGAAGAAATGAAGCAGTGTTTATAAATGTTATCTCATAATGTTATCTCATTAAAAAAAGCTTAACATTTAGATCGCAGCCTTTTATTATTTTCCTTTAGGGGGGTTAGATAGAAGGATTATGTGTTATATAATGTTAGCTATTCACTTCTTCATATTTTGTTTAATAAATTTGCTTAATAGTTTAAACATAAAACAAAGTATGATGTTGTAATGCTCTACCACTTATCGAAGGCAGCAAGAAGATTTGTAGAGGCATGGCATCATTCTAATAGTAAAGATAATTAATGGAAAGATTGTCTGTTATCCTGGGCACATTATTGATAGCTTACTTAGATATGGAAGTGAGTAAAAATGCATTTGAATGTACAGGGAGTTGGAGCTCTCCAATAAAACTGATCAAAAAGTCGAGAGTAAAAAAGGTATAAAAGATTCAAAAATGTAATATTGCCCTTCTAACAGATTACTAATTGAGAGCGGATTGCAAAGATAAGAGACAAGTCCAGCAAAATCCTCTCGCAATCTGCCCAAGACCCCAGAACGACATCTCACTTGGAAACTTTGTACAGAAAAGTGATTTCTGAATATTTATAGCAGATTAATTTTTCTGTGCATTTTTAACATTTGCGTTAAATTGCTGTCGGTGCTTTATTAACGGTGTTCTTAAACAATTTAAAATAAATGGGTAACAACTGTTAAAATAGCATGGAGATGAATTTATCACTAACTCATTGACCAGTGCGTCAAAATTAGCAGGCAGAGAAAATTAAACCCACGCGTTATTTTTATTACTTTTTTTATGTATGAATAGTGAACTCTTGGTCCATTAGGTCATTAGGTTGTTTCAATACATCCTCCTCAGAATAATACGTGAAAATCATCTGCCCAGGAGGCACGTGCAGAGGAATATCAACTAGCCAGGGCGAGATGCCTTTTTTATTAACACTTATAAATGGTGTTGTCGTGGAGAGTAACATCTCAGGATTGGCTTGACATTGACATTCCAGGTAACTTTTTTGTCTTATGCTCATCAAGATTGGGAATGTTAGCGCCGGGGAATAGAACTCTTCCCATTTTAGACACCATCCCAGGTCAGTTGCAGAGTAAAGTTCCCAATAATGTGCCCCAGTCCCAACCTCAGGAGAGTACCTCCGACTACTCGAGTGTGACAATTTTCCCATTTCCCACACCAGTCATCTTGTGGACTTTCTGAATAAGATTGGCAATTAGTACCAGATTAGGGACAATTTTGAGCTGTTAGCTCATGCTCTCTGGCAATTTCACATAGGATCCTTACAGCCAGCTGACAGAAGAGACTTTCATCCCATCATTTAACCCAGGTTCCAAAGGTGAAAGGCCAATGTCTAACCCACTGTGCCACCCAGTTCCTTACCACCAATGTTGAAAAGAATAGGGAAGGTGGGGCAATAAATGATGAAGCGGTGATTAGTTGGCATCAAGCTCGGATTGGCATCAAAGAGGTCCTGTCAAAGAATGAGCTAGAAGACAGCATAATGAGCCTTGATTTCAATCAGGATGTAGCGCCTAACAAGAGGAAATTCAACAACAGCAACAACTTGCGCCTTTAAAATGTCCCAAGACGCTTCACAGGAATGTTATCAAACAAAATTTGACACCGATCCACATAAGGAGATATTAGGTCAGATGTCCAAAAGCTTGGTCAAAGAGGTTGGTTTTAAGGAGCATCTTAAAGGAGGAGAGTGATGCGAAGAGGTTTTAGGGAATTCAGAAGAATAATGATCATTGTGATATCAACCAACTAAAGACAAGAAAGATTATAACCAAGAAGGAAAGAGAGTCATACCAGACAACAAGCTATTTCTTGATATACTCCTAGCTATCTGTGTGCACCTATATGATACACTCTTAGCTATATTACCCTTTGGGAATGTACATAGGAACATACGGGACTGGAAGTGGCCACTGTGGCCCATCTGACCAGTCCCCATGACATATTCCAAATGCACTGTCGTTGTTTCTGTTGTATGTTCTATCTATGGATCATTGATAACGTGCAGGCTGATCATGATCTGAGGACACTGCAGTGCAGTCTGAGGGCAAACGTGTAGCTGGTGTAATCCGTGCCACATAACAATTGACATTACCCTGTGATACGCTTATCAATTACTTCATAAAAGGTGATGAGTCGAAGAAGAGATGATGAGTCGAAAGAAGAGATGAATAAGGCTTTTATTAGCTAAGAAGAGACCATGCTTCTTCGTGAGTGACTGAACAAGTCTGAACGAAACCCACACAGTGGTGGGTGGAGTCAGCTGAGGCATGCCTCCATACACAGCGCCACCCAGAGGTGGCAATATACAATACAGTGGTTTACCACATTCACCCCTTGTTTAATGTGAAGTCCGGCGGGGTGAAGGGTACTACAAGTTAAGTCTATCAGGAGGCCTTGTCTGACGTCCTGATCGTCGTGGTGGCGGCGGTGGTGTTGCAGCATCCGACGTCGGGTCTGGTGTCTGGGTGGTTGGCGAAGATTCCTGGGGCTTTGGCATGCCGTCTGCAGGGGTTGGGTTGGGAGGGGTGGTGGGGGATAACAGTGGTAAGGGGGATAACGGTGGTAAGGGGGATAACGGTGGTAATTCAGGGGTACCCGAGGGTGCGAGATCTCGTATGGAGACCGTGTCCTCCCGCCCGTCTGGGTATGTCACCCAGGCATACTGGGGGTTGGCGTGTAGGAGGTGCACCCGCTCGACCAGGGGGTCCGTTTTATGCGTCCTCACGTGCCTCCGCAGTAGGACGGGCCCAGGAGAAGTCAACCATGCCGGTAGCGAGGTTCCCGATGTAGACTTCCGGGGGAAAACGAACATTTTCTCATGAGGGGTCGCATTAGTGGCAGTACAAAGCAGTGACCGAATGGAGTGAAGCGCTGCAGGGAGGACCTCCTGCCAGCGGGAGGTCGGAAGGCCCTTAGATTTTAGTGCTAAGAGGACTGCCTTCCAAACCGTCGCGTTCTCCCTTTCCACCTGGCCGTTCCCCCGGGGGTTGTAACTGGTGGTCCTGCTCGTGGCGATACCTCTTGTTAGCAGGTACTGCCGAAGTTCGTCGCTCATGAACGATGAGCCCCTGTCGCTATGTATATAGCTGGGGAACCCGAACAGAGCGAAGATGTCATTCAGACACTTGATGACCGTGGTACTGGTCATGTCTGGGCAAGGGATGGCAAAGGGGAAACGGGAGTACTCATCAACTATGTTGAGGAAGTACACATTGCGGTCAGCGGAGGGGAGGGGCCCTTTAAAATCGACGCTCAGGCGTTCGAAGGGGCGGGTGGCCTTGATCAGGCTTGCTCTGTCCGGCCTATAGAAGTGCGGTTTGCACTCGGCGCAGATTTGGCAGCTCTTGGTCATGGTCCTGACCTCCTCGATGGAGTAGGGCAGGTTACGGGATTTGATAAAATGGAAAAACCTGGTGACCCCCGGGTGGCAGAGGTCATTGTGGAGGGACTGCAGCCTATCACTCTGCGCGTTGGCGCATGTACCACGTGATAGGGCATCTGGGGGCTCATTGAGTTTCCCTGGCCGATACAAGATATCATAATTGTAGGTGGAGAGTTCGATTCTCCACCTCAAGATCTTGTCGTTCTTGATTTTACCCCTCTGCTTATTATTAAACATAAAAGCTACTGAACGCTGGTCAGTGAGCAGGGTAAATCGTTTCCCGGCCAGGTAATGCCTCCAGTGACGCACCGCTTCTACAATAGCCTGGGCCTCCTTTTCGACGGAGGAGTGTCTCGTCTCGGGGCCCTGGAGGGTCCTTGAGAAAAAGGCCACGGGTCTGCCCGCCTGGTTAAGGGTCGCGGCTAGGGCGAAGTCGGAGGCATCGCTCTCCACTTGGAAGGGGATGGACTCATCCACCGCGTGCATTGCGGCCTTCGCGATATCGTTCTTGATAAGAGTGAAGGCTGCACACGCCTCTGGTGTCAGGGGGAAGGAGGTGGCTTTGATGAGGGGCCTGGCTTTGTCTGCATAGAGGGGCACCCACTGGGCGTAGTAGGAGAAAAACCCCAGGCATCTCTTCAGTGCTTTTTGGCAGTGGGGAAGGGGTAGCTCCATTAGGGGGCGCATTCTGTCGGGGTCGGGCCCGATGACTCCGTTCTCCACCACGCAGCCGAGGATGGCCAGGCGCTTGGTGTGAAACATACATTTTTCCTTATTGTACGTTAGGTTCAGCCGTTGGGCCGTACGGAGGAAATTTGCTAGATTAACGTCGTGGTCCTGCTGGTCGTGGCCGCAGATGGTGACGTTATCCAAATAGGGGAAGGTTGCCCGCAGCGCGTTCTGGTCAACCATTCGGTCCATCTCCCTTTGGAAGACCGAAACCCCGTTGGTGACGCCGAAGGGGACCCTAAGGAAGTGGTAGAGGCGGCCGTTTGCCTCGAAGGCAGTATACTGGCGGTCCTCATGGCGGATGGGCAGCTGGTGGTACGCTGACTTAAGGTCGATGGTGGAGAATACTTTGTATTGCGCAATCTGATTGACCATATCAGATATGCGAGGGAGGGGGTACGCGTCCAGCTGGGTGTACCGGTTTATGGTTTGGCTGTAGTCGATTACCATGCGGCGTTTTGCAGTGGTTTTAACGACTACAACCTGGGCTCGCCAGGGGCTAGTGCTACCTTCGATAATGCCCTCCTTCAAGAGCCGCTCCACCTCAGAGCTGATAAAAGCTCTGTCCCCGGCACTGTACCGCCTGCTTTTGGTAGCGATGGGTTTACAGTCGCGGGTGAGGTTAGCGAACAGGGGATGGGGGGGGACTTTTAATGTGGAAAGGCTGCAGGTGGTTTGCAGCGGGCGATTTAAAAGTTGTTGGTTGCAGACTGTGAGTGGGGGGAGGGGTCCACCGTATGCTAGTGTGACACTCTTAAGGTGGCACTGAAAATCCAACCCTAGCAGGACGGCAGCGCAAAGACGGGGCAGGACTAGCAGTTTAAATTTTTGATATTCAGTGCCCCCTACTGACAGGGTCACCACACAGTAGCCGCTGATGTCCATTGACTGGGACTTGGACGCCATAGAAATGCGATGGTGCGTTGGCAGAATCGTGAGGGAGTGGCTACGTACCGTGTCGGGGTGGACGAAACTCTCTGTGCTCCCGCTGTCGATCAGGCAACTGGTGGCGCGGCCGTTTACCGCGATATCCATCATGGAGCTGGATAGATGGTGAGGGTGGCCTTGATCCAGCGTCACGGAGGCCAGTATGTGGCTTAGTGAGTCACTATAGTCATCCGCCGAGACGGTGGTCGGTTCCGGTGACGAAATGGCGGTTGAGTGCGTTGGATACGATGGCGGCGGATGCCATGCGGCCGGGGGTACACAAAATGGCGGATAAGATGGCTGCTCCCACGGCCCGCACGCTGCGCTGCTGGCTGGCTTCCCCTTGCAGGCGTTAGCGTAATGGCCTTTCTTCCCGCAGCCCGAGCAGGTAGCTGTCTTAGCTGGGCAGTGCGCTCTGGGATGTTTTAACTGGCCACAGAAATAGCATTTTTGGGCCTGGTTACTGGGCATCGAAGCAGTTCTTACCGGAGGCTGCTGTCTCGGTTGGGTCGCTGCAGCGGTTGGTGCCGGGGGCGGCGGTCCCGTGTCCCACGGTTTCGATTGCCATGTCTCGGCGCCGTTACGGGGGTATGCCTCGAGGTTTCGGTGGGCCTCCTCTAACGAGAGCGCAAGGGCAATGGCCGTCTTCAGGTCGGGTTCCTTGCTTTCTAGCAGTCTCTGCCGGGTGTGGTCTGACTGGAGGCCCCTGACGAAGGCATCACAGGCGAGTCCCTGCGCGTGCTCCACAGCCGTTACCGCTTTACAATCGCAGTCTCTGCAGAGTGCCAGTAGCGCCCGTGCAAATGCCCCTACCGATTCTCCCGGTTGCTGCCTGCGGGATCCCAAGAGGTGTCGGGCGTAAATTGTGTTCACTGGGCGCGTATATTGCCCTTTTAGTAGCTCGAGGGCCGCCACGTACGTATTAGAGTCCCGGATTAGCATATATACTTGATGGCTCACCTGGGCGGTCAAAATTTTCAGTTTGTGATCCTCCTCTGTAACCTGTGAGATTGCGAGGAAGGATTCAAAGCAGCTCAGCCAGTGTTCAAACTTGGCTGATGCACCCACATCTTGAGGGTCGAGGTCCAGGCGTGGTGGTCTGAGGGCTCTCAGCAATGTCTGCTGTATCCGTTGCTGTTGTTGCTCCTCAGGTGTCGCCATTTAACTTTTAGCTAATAAAATTGATACGCTTATCAATTACTTCATAAAAGGTGATGAGTCGAAGAAGAGATGATGAGTCGAAAGAAGAGATGAATAAGGCTTTTATTAGCTAAGAAGAGACCATGCTTCTTCGTGAGTGACTGAACAAGTCTGAACGAAACCCACACAGTGGTGGGTGGAGTCAGCTGAGGCATGCCTCCATACACAGCGCCACCCAGAGGTGGCAATATACAATACAGTGGTTTACCACACCCTGTAAACGCAGCAGATCAAATTAGGTGCGATCTTGGCACCATGTTTGGGTAGTAGCGTATCCCTCGAGGTAGGACCATTGGTTATACAAACTACATCCTGATTGAAAACAAAGCACTGGAGAGGTACCACCAGCACTGCCTCCGCAAGATCCTGCAAATCCATTGGCAGGATAGGCGCACCAACGTCAGTGTTCTTGCTCAGGCCAACATCCCCAGCATCAAAGCTCTGACCATGCTCGATCAGCTCCGATGGACGGGTCACATCGTCCGCATGCCCGATACGAGACACCTAAAACAAGCGCTCTACTCGGAGCTCCGGCACGGCAAGAGAGCCCCAGGTGGGCAGAGGAAGCGCTTCAAGGACACCCTCAAAGCCTCCTTGAAAAAGTGTAACACCCCCACCGACACCTGGGAATCCCTGGCCGCACAAAGTGGAGGAGAAGCATCCGGGAAGGCGCCGAACACCTCGAGTCTCTTCGCCGGGAGCAAACGGAAGCCAAGCGCAGGCAGCGCAAGGAGCGCACGTCAACCCAAGCACCCCACCCACCCGCCCCTTCAACCATCGTCTGCCCCACCTGTGACAGAGACTGTAGGCCCCGCATTGGACTCATCAGTCACCTGCAAACTCATTTTTAATGTGGAAGCAAGTCATCCTCGGTTCTGAGGGACTGCTGCCTAAGAAGAAGAAAAGAAGATACAAACCAGAATCACATTAATGCCTGTTGGGCACCCTTTTAAATGGGAACTTCTTCTCTCAGAGGGTCATAAATCTTTGGAATTCTCTACCAGAGAGCTGTCGAAGCTGGGTCATTGACTATATTTAAGGTGGAGATAGACAGATTTTTGAAAGGTAAGGGAGTCGAGGGTTATGGGGAGCGGGCAGGGAAGTGGAGTTGAGGCCAAGATCAGATCAGCCATGAACTTATTGAATGGCGGAGCAGGCTCGAGGGGCCGAATGACCTTCTCCTGCTCCTACGTCTTATGTTCTTATGTTCTTATGAAGCTCAACGTAAGCTCGAGGAACAGCACCTCATCTTTCGATTAGGCACTTTACAGCCTTCCGGACTCAACACTGAGTTCAAGAATTTCAGATCATAACCTCTGCCCCTATTTTTGCAGATGGCAGCTGTTGATGATACTGCTATTCCGATTTATACCTCTTCCACACCCATCTTGTATTTCTTTACTTGTCCCATTACCACCCCCTTTTGCCTTTGCCCCATTCAATTTGCACCACTTTTGTCATTCAATCTCTCCTGCCTTTCACCCTATCACAGACCTTCCCTTCTGTTCTTTCCTCCCCTCTCGTCTTTCCCTGCCTCTGCTGCATCTGTAAACATTTTCCAGTCCTGAAGAAAGGTCAGCGACCTGAGAGGTTAACTCTGTTTGTCTGTCCACAGATGCTGCCTGACCTGCTGAGTATTTCCTGCATTTTTCTGTTTGTATTGCTGCCTGATACATGTTCTGTAACACAATGAGGGAAAGAGAAGACAGAATATCAGCAAGGGGATTTACAACGGGTTTCTCACATGGGCTCAGCATGAATGGCTGGCAGACGTTACTGCTGTAAAACAGTCAGAAAATGATGTTTAGCTGGAGCTCCAAATTCAGTACATAGCCAGCTTGGCAGCTGCTGGGCGAACAGGGCCACTGAGTGATGACTCACAATAGACGGTGTAGGAACAGTATTCTTAGTGGCAATGAGTAAGTAAGTGATGAGCTATCAGCAGAGCTACGCCAGCTCAGTATTGTCTGGACCAAAGTCTGTATGTGATAGAGTGCCTGTTTTAATTGGAATCATATAAGCAAGAGAGCTTTTATATCAGTTAGGATAGTTGTGATATATTAGACAGTGAGAGAACAACTGCTTGGCTTGTAACTAGGAATTTGAGCCTTGTAGACCAAAAATACCTGAGTACATAATACCTTTAAAAGATAGCTGCTCATTCCCAAGCGTAAAAGCTGGGCAACCAATGTGATTTTCAAAGGATTGGCTCCTTACCGAGAAATGCAAGCTTATCTTCAATTTCCATTTTAATGTACCATGAAAACTTTTTGGGGAATTTGCATCTTTTATCAAGCACCACCTTCCGTGCTAAAATACACCAAAAATATTGGCAACTGTTTCCTAGTTTATGACAGGGGAAAATATTCTTTTTAGCATCTGCAGGATCGGGCAGTTGGTTATTTTCTGCTTCCTGTGAGCTGATTCAGAAAACATAACACTAGCTGTACTGAACTAGATTACAGTTCAGTGGCAAGATCCAGATAGAAGGAACTTCTTTACCCAGAGAGTGAGAATGTGGAACTCGCTACCACAGGGAGTGGTTGAAGCAAATAGTATAGATGCATTTAAGGGGCGGTTAGATAAGCATGAGGGAGAAGGGAACAGAGGATTATGCTGATAGAGTTGGATGAGGAAAGACGGGAGGAGGTTCGAGTGAAGCATAAATGCCGGCATGGACTGGTTGGGCCGAATGGCCTGTTTCTGTGCCGTATAGCCTATGTAATCCTATGTAGAGTGGGTAGCTGGGGCAAAAGGTTCTCTTTGCCTGTCGGAACATGGCAAAACATAGTACAGCATTGCATACCACATACCACGTATAACACAACACAATAACATCGTACAGCACACCGCAATTCTACACTGCAAACACAGCATTACACCGCACAGTCCAACACAGCTACATTGCACAAACTACCACATCACAGATCTGCACATGCACAGACCGCCACAGCACACGGCTACACAACACAGACCGCCACAGCACACGGCTACACAACACAGACCGCCACAGCACACAGCTACACAACACAGACCGCCACAGCACACGGCTACACAACACAGATCACCACAGCACACGGCTACACAACACAGATCACCACAGCACACGGCTACACAACACAGACCGCCACAGCACACGGCTACACAACACAGATCACCACAGCACACGGCTACACAACACAGACCGCCACAGCACACAGCTACACAACACAGACCGCCACAGCACACGGCTATACAACACAGACCGCCACAGCACACGGCTACACAACACAGATCACCACAGCACACGGCTACACAACACAGATCACCACAGCACACGGCTACACAACACAGACCGCCACAGCGCATGGCTACACAACACAGACCGCAACAGCACACGGCTACACAACACAGATTGCCACAGCACACGGCTACACAACACAGATCACCACAGCACATGACTACACAACACAGAACGCCACAGCACATGGCTACACAACACAAATCACCACAGCACACAGCTACACAACACAGATCACCACAGCACACGGCAACACAACACAGATGACCACAGCACATGGCTACACAACACAGATCACCACAGCACACGGCAACACAACACAGATCACCACAGCACATGGCTACACAACACAGATCACCACAGCACACGGCAACACAACACAGATGACCACAGCACATGGCTACACAACACAGATCACCACAGCACACGGCAACACAACACAGATCACCACAGCACACGGCAACACAACACAGATGACCACAGCACATGGCTACACAACACAGATCACCACAGCACACGGCAACACAACACAGATCACCACAGCACATGGCTACACAACACAGATCAGTTGAGATAAAATGTGTTACCATCTTTTACAATTACTACAAGACTGTCAGGAGGCAACAAGTAAGAAAGGCCTGGTTTGCTTCAATCCTATTTGATCATTCCTGTGTCCATTTGTTTCTGAGTTAAATTTGGCCCAATGAATAAGGTGGAGTCATGGAGAATAGGGGAAATTAACAGATTGCAATCTGGTGTGCAAGAGACCTATGGAATGGCTTAATGTCTGAAAATATGATGATTCTACCACATCACAAGGCCTGGAGGGAGCAGACAATGTGCTATGTTGAGCAGGAAACCCACAGGAATAGTGGTGGCAACAACAATTCCAGTCGTGTTAAATAAGTAAATCTGGAAAGGAACCCATTGAAGTAAGATAAAGGCTGGTAGGAAGCTAACCTATTAGTTAATACTCGAGTTAGTTGTTATTTCAGGTCAATTGAAGAAAGCATTGGAAACAGAAGCTCAAACAAGAAGTCGGATCTATTGGTTAATCATGGAGGTGATGTTATTCCCCATGAGTGCCAGGGAAGAAAAGAACCAGGTTCCAACAAAGAAAAATAGGCTGGCTATAATGATGAAGCAGAGATCTCCCTGTGTCCCATTAGTTGTGTCAGAGCCTCCCCTTGGTACCAACAAAAAAGACCAGATTCCAACTTGACACAGTCTAAAACTGGGTCCAAGTAGATCCATGAGAATTAGCGCGGGAACATATTGACACCACTACACTGAGCTATAATTCTAAGACAGGCAGTTTGTGAGAACACTGAATGTTCAGGCAGCAAGACAGATGCTAACCCCATGGCATTCGGTCGTGCCCCAGCAGAATTAAGTGTGAGACTATATACGATTTGTGCAACTTTAACGAAGGAAAAGACCAGGCAACTGAAAGAGTCGAGATTGATTGGGTACCAGAGCACAAGGCAACCAGGTACTGAAAAAGAGGGAAAGGAATTCAGAGGAAATTCTGCCAATTTCTGGGACTTTAAGAAGTTTTCCTTTGAGGTAACATTAGCTTTAGTTGTAAGTAGAACATTCATCGGATAATTTATTTGATTAATCTGTTTCAGAAGGGGAACAAAATTAAGCCTACAGAGGTTACAGTTTGTGAAGATTAAATTCCAGTTTTTAAATGGTGTGTTGCAGTACTATGCTGAAGTAGTTGAGTTCTGACTTAACTTGTTTTGCATATTTTCAGTACCCTTGATCTCAAGTGTTACTATAAATAGGGTGCTCGTGCTTCGACAACAATCCCACATTATTCATTAAGATGGTTATACAGCACCATGGCAATGCAATCTGTCGGTGCATTAATGCACCGTGCCGTAGGTCATAGCCACACTGCAGGTCTCTCATCTTGACCACTGCTGGTGCCTCCCTAAAAGGTAGGGGAGGGAAAACTAGGGCCGATTCAGTGCCCCCACCCCCACCTCCTCCCGCCGCCCCAACTCCTTGCCCCTGCCCAACAATTTCTCGGGGACTGGCTCAAACATGGTATTTGACAGCAGCCTGGGTCTAGATTTCTTTCCTGTCTGCTGTTCCTAACTAATAGATTTACAGCATAAAACGGAGCGACAAGCAGTGAGTGAGAGATGAGCACACATGGACAAATATCTCCTTTAATGACATTTGGATTAGGTGGTGAATCGGGTCAGTACATTTTCCTTGAAAATTAATTTTTATATTTTCCCTCCTTGTACAATTCAGATCCTATCCACCATAGCAGAGTGACAGGACAATCTGGATCATTGCCACCGACTGTCAACAGTGTCAGTCTGAGCGACACCAAATAGATAATGGCAGCTTTAACACGCCGAGATCAAATTAATTTGGAAAAGCTAAAAACTTTGCTGACTTCATTAGATCTCAGTCGCATTCACTTTGTAGATGTTTCTAAAACGTAGATGGTGGCGGGAAATCTGTGGCCCTTCCGATGCATGTCTGCTATAAGCCCAGCAGGAGTCTGGCAGAAGGATCAGAACTAAGGGCAAGACCTAGATACACCAGGTCCCCACAGATGCTGCCTGACCTGCTGAGTGTTTCCAGTGCTTTTTGTTTTGATTTCAGATTTCCCTTGAGCTTGTGGTCCTCCCCAATCACATGCACTGGCATCAGAGGAGGTGCGGGCCGGGGAGGAGACTTCCAAGTTGAGGGTTTCAGTGACACTGGCCAAGCAAAACAGCACCAGTATCGATATGTGGAGTGAGAGAAGGTGTACTGGCCCACACTGGCTGGCATATGTGGGGCCCATTGGGGGCACAGTCCTGGGTCATGGCCTGCAACCTTAAAGAATTGTGAACTTTCTACCATTATATTTTAACCAGATTTTTCAGCCTTTCACCTCTGGCAGGCACCCGAGATGCACCCCTATTGGCGTGAGTATTACGTAAATAGGGTAAACAACCCCTGACCCCACATTCTTTGGCAGGGCCAGCACAAGAGATCACCCGTGTGCACATCCCGCCACTAAGGCTAGGATGGATGGCCATTGATTTTTGGAGCACATTTGTTATCATCGCATCACTTCAGATGAGGCTCTGAACTACTTCTTTCAGACGGTTGTGGGTTCATGCCCACACCAGAGACTTGAGCACAAAAATCTAGGCTGACGCTCCCAGTGCGGTACCGAGGGAGGGCTGCACTGTCGGAGGTGCCGTCTCTCGGATGAGACATTAAACCGAGGCTCCGTCTGCTCTCGCGGGTGGATGTAAAAGATCCCATGGCACTATTTTGAAGAAGAGCAGGGGAGTTATCCCCGGCATCCTGGCCAATATTTATCCCTTAATCAATATCACTAAAACAGATTATCTGGTCATTATCACATTGCTGTTTGTGGGAGCTTGCTGTGCGCAAATTGGCTGCTGCGGGTCCTACATTACAACAGTGACTGCACTTAAAAAAAACTTCATTGGCTGTAAAGCGTTTTGAGATGTCCGGTGTTCATGAAAGGCGCTATAGAAATGCAAATCTTTCTTCTTTCTTTCTTTTTGGCACTTTGATTACATCAAGATTCAGAAACCTTTAATTAACCATTATGAATGAAAAGCGTCCACCTATATAGCACCTTTTTACGTCGCTTAGAAATATCTTAAAGCACTTCAGATGTAATGAGCTACTTTGATGTTCCATGACAGTTGTCACATAGCCATTTTGTGCACAACAAGATCCCACAAACACGAGTGAGATAAATGACCAGCTAATCTGTTTTGGTGGTGCTGATTGATGGAGGAATGTTGGCTAGAACACCAACAACAATAAGAACTTGCATTTATATCGCGCCTTTAGCGTCCCAAGGCACTTCACAGGAGCGTTACCAAACAAAATTTGACACTGAGCCCCATAAGCAGCTATTAGGACAGGTGACCAAAAGCTTGGTCAAAGAGGTAGGTTTTAAGGAGCGTCTTAAAGGAGGAGAGAGAGCTGGAGAGGCTGAGAGGTTTAGGGAGGGAATTTCAGAGCTGAGGGCCTAGGCAGCTGAAGGCACGGCCGCCAATGGTGGAGCGATAAAAATCACGGATGCGCAAGAGGCCAGAATTGGAGGAGTGCAGATATCGGAGGGTTGTAGGGCTGATGGAGATTACAGAGATAGGGAGGAGTGAGGCCATGGAGGGATTTGAAAACAAGGATGAGAATTTTAAAATTGAACTCTCTACTCTTCCTGGAATAGTGCTACAGGATCTTTTACACTCACCTGAACCAATGTAACAGGCAGACAGGGCTTCAGTTTAAAGTCTCACCTGAAGGACGACACCTCCAACTCACTATTGCACTGGACTGTTGCCATAGATTATGTGCTCAAGTGCTGGAGCGGTGTTTAAACTCACAACCTTCTGACTGAGAGCTGAGAGTGCTACCAACTGAGCCAAACTGACACATGGACCACAAACCCCTGTGGGGTGAAATCATGACATATTAGTATTCAAACACACTCACGTATTCATATGAAATTCCCCTGTGCACTATTTTAATGCTGGTAGGAACCCTTTTATTTTAAACAGGTGATGTCTTTGTTAAGATATTAGCCAGATGATTCCATGCACAGGTGTTGGGTGTGTTCGGATGCTAACTTTGCATAGCGCGATTTCATACCACTGGCCATTATTTAAGCCTGCGGGGGGTTCTTCCGAGCTCCTGCTGTATCTTCAGCGGAATCCCTGGAGGAACGGCGCAGATGACTGCAGGGTATCCGCCGATCTTCTGCCCAAGTGGGAGATCGGGAGAACTTGCCGAAATTCTCCCTTATACTTTTTTAGTACTATTGAGAAGACTTTAAAACTCATGAGTTCTGGCTCAGAGTCAGAAACTTGGACTGCTGCTCTATTCACTTCATTAATCTTACTCATCGAAGATGTTTCTTTATTAGATCCCGAAGCACATAATATAAAAAACACAATCATTGAAAAGCTTGATTGACCCTAAAGTCTCTCGACATCCGAGCTTCATACACTATCCTCCATTCCCTCCTCCCTCCCTGCATTGAAATTAAGATTCATTCTTTCACAGGACTGCAAAGCTATGGAATGTCTTGCTTCTCTCCGTTATCCCTAGAATCCATAGACTTTTACAACCCAAGCTTGGTGTCGTCTATGCGTTTACTTTTTTGACTTATCCACACATCTTAGCGCTCCTTTTCAACCTTGGCGTCCGGCTCGATGGACTTTGGCCCTTCAACTTGATTTCACAACTTGCACACAGTGATGAGTGAGTTGCCTGCTTTTATTATTCTCTCTACATCATGTGCGTTAAGAGATTCAGCATTAGAAGAGACATGCTGCCGATGCTTTTCACGGACTGACCCAGATATATTCATCCTGTGGGAGCTGCATATGGATAAGACTGAATTTTCAAGTTTGATTCACAGCCCATTTAGTTACCAGCTCCATTATCACTAGCCCAGCAAGCTCTCAAGAGTTTAAGTATGTGGAAGGAAATACAAACACATTTCCTGGAAAATGCTGGACTTTAAGAGTTTGAGTAGTTCCACTTGCACTGGCATAATGAGAAATGTCAAGTTAGACTAGACCTACATTCCCAGGTCCTTTACAGTAGGATTCTTATTGATCGAAATGACTAACAATAAGAGTTTTCTTTTCAATCAGTCTCAATACACTGATACCTGGGATGGCAGGAATGATGTATGAGGAGAGATTGGGTCGATTGGGCTTATACTCACTAGAGTTTAGAAGAATGAGAGGGGATCTCATTGAAACTTATCGAATTCTAACAGGACTGGACAGACTAGATGCAGGAAGGATGTTCCCGATGGTCGGGGAGTCCAGAACCAGGGGTCACAGTCTAAGGATAAGGGGTAAGCCATTTAGGACTGAGATGAGGAGGTATTTCTTCACCCAGAGAGTGGTGAACCTGTGGAATTCTCTACCACAGAAGGCAGTAGAGGCCAATTCATTAAATATATTCAAGAAGGAGTTGGATATATTTCTTAAGGCTAAAGGGATCAAGGGATATGGGGAGAAGGCAGGGACAGGGTACTGAATTTGGATGATCAGCCATGATCGCATTAAATGGCGGAACAGGCTCGAGGGGCCGAATGGCCAACTCCTGCTCCTATCTTCTATGTTTACTCATTAGATACCGTGCTTTCTTCCGTTAGAACAATGCAGATTATGGGGTGCAATAATAGACGTGTTTACATTTATGAAAGGATGGGACAGGGTAGATAGAATTACACTGTTTTCAGCAGTTGAAGGGTCTAGAATGAGGGGCCATAGATACAAGATTAAATATAAGTGATTTCATAGATTTATAGAATCATACAGCACAGAAGGAGGCCATTCAGCCCACCATGCCTGTGCCGTCACTTTGAAATAGCTATCCAATTAAACCCACTCCCTTGCCCACTCCCCATAGCCTTGCAAGTCTTTTCAAGTATTGATCCAATTCCCTTTTGAAAATTACTACTGAATCTGCTTCCATCACTCTTTCAGGCAGTGCCTTCCAGATTATAACAACTTGCTGCGTAAATACGTTTCTCCTTATCTTCCCTCTGGTTCTTTTGCCAATTAACTTAAAACAGGATTAGAACAGAGAGCAAGAGAAGCTTCTTTACACAGAGAGTTGTGAGGCTGTGGAATTCACTTTGAGGTTTAGTTGTTCAGGCAGAGACTATTTTAACGTTCAAGATTAGATTGGATAGGTGGATGAAGGGATATGGGAACAGGGTGGGTAATTATCATTGACAAATTGCTTGCCTGGGGAGTAAGCGGCAAACACAGACTGGTTGGGCCGAATGGCCTGTTTCCATGTTGTAACTTCTATGTAACTGCAACAAGATATTTAGATAACAACAGTAACAGAGATTGCTTTCACTCTGCCAGCGCATTTCACACTTCATCTAGAGCCATTGTTTGTTTCTTTACCTGTCCTATTACTATCTCGTCTCACCTTGAATATCTCTTAATGTCTTTTCTTTCATCCCCTCCCCCATTCCCCAGCCCCCAAACTGCCTTTTGTTTCATTTCCTGCCTTTTCTCTCAGTTCTGTAGAAGGGCTTCGACCTGAAACGTTGACTCTATTTCTCTCTCCACGGATGTTGCCTGGCCTGCTGAGTTTTTCCAGCATTTTCTGTTGTTATTTCGGATTTCCAGCATCCGCAGTATTTTGCTAAAGTAACAGAGATTGGATGGACATAGAGAAAGCGACTAAGAGAACCATAAAAAGAGAGTCAAAGAAGGTACAAGGAAGATTGAGGTCCAAAGTAAAAATGTTGGGTGCTTTCTTGAGTTGAGAAGTACTTTTTTCACCCAGAGGGTGGTGGGGGTCTGGAACTCACTGCCTGAAAGAGTGGCAGAGGCAGAGACCCTCATTGTATTTAAAAAGTACTTGGATATGCACTTGAAGTGCCGTAACCTACAGGGCTATGGGCCAAGAGCTGGAAAGTGGGATCAGGCTGGAGAGCTATTCTTTGGCCGGCACTGACACAATGGGCCAAATGACCTCCTTCTGTGCTGTACATGTCTATGATTCTATGATTCTCTCCTGAGGCTGGAGTTGAGGCACATTGTTAGTGCAGAGCAGAAGGAGTTTAACTTAAATTTAACCTGTGCTGTACCTGATCTGGACAAGCTGGAGGACAGATTCCCTTTTATCAAAAACTGGGAAAAATATCCCTTGTTCATCTTAGTTGATGAGCCAGTAACAAAATGACAGGAATGTGGAGTTTTGAATTGAGCACTTCCTGAGAATACATGTTTTGTTAACAAAAAGAAAGACTTGCATTTATATAATGCCTTTCACGCCCAATGGACGTCTCAAAGCGCTTTACAGCCAATGAAGTACTTTTTGAAGTGTAGTCACTGTTCTAATGTGGGAAACGCGGCAGCCAATTTGCGCACAGCAAGCTCCCACAAACAGCAATGTGATAATGACCAGGTAATCTGTTTCAGTGCTGCTGATTGAGGGATAAATATTGATGGTAATGAAAAACACCAGGCAGTCATCGTGCACCTGAAATCAAGATCCTGCAATGCTTCTCAAGCAGCTCGTGCGCCACTTAATTGGTACAACTACTTTTTAAAAATTCCAATACTTCAACTGTGATGTCTACACATTTTGTGGATAATGGCTCAATCACAATTGGGAAAAAGCACCCATTTACTGACAAGTCCTAACAAGCAACTCCTGCAGTGCAGCATCACAACCACATGGGAGAGGTTGGCCCCCAAGCCTGCTAAGGAGGAGGCTAAGCATGTCAATGTGACACTGGAAGAGGGAACTCCATGCTGAATACACAGAAAAACTCGCTGGAAGTCTGGTAGAAGTTGTACAATTGAAAGACCACCACAAACATAGAAACATAGAAGATAGGAGCAGGAGTAGGCCATTCGGCCCTTCGAGCCTGCTCCGCCATTCAACGAGATCATGGCTGATCATCCAAACCCTAGCACCCGGTCCCTACACCGACAGCCATCCCACCCAAGTCCTATCCCCATAAACCCACGTATTTAATCCCCCCCTAACACTAAGGGCCAATTTTTTTTTGTCATGGCCAATCAACCTAACCCGCACATCTTTGGACTGTGGGAGGAAACCGGAGCACCCGGAGAACACCCACGCAAACACGGGGAGAATGTGCAAACTCCACACAGACAGTCACCCGAGGCCGAATTTGAACCCGGGTCCCTGGCGCTGTGAGGCAACAGTGCTAACCACTATGCCACCGTGCCGCCCTAGTAAGGCATGAATGTTATTGTAAAGTAGCAGCACAGGATATATGGATGGGCACAAAGGAGCGCACCCAGTGAAACCTCAATTACAATTTCCCCCATGTAAGGTTGCACAAAATTTCGGAAAATTTCTGCAGCCCCCCCCCCCTCCGAAGATTATTTGATTAAAGAAAACCTGGCTGGAATGTACTTTTAAAAAACCCAGGGCATCAAAAATGGCTGTCAGGCCTCGTGGCAGAAGACAAAGACAAAGACAAAGTCTGAACATCTCCTATCATTGGCTGAAGTACTTGAGGTACTTAAAACTGTCAATCAACTGCGGTTTAGGAAGTTCAACAGAGGAACAAAAGGATTGTTTGTTTACACGAGCTCTCTACAATGTTGACTCAAGGGCTTAAGCACTTGAAGCTGTCAATCAGTTGCGGTTGGGCGGTGACCACAGGACAATGGATTGTTTACAAAGCACTTGAGTGCTGTTGAATGAACACTTAAGGATTTGTTTGTCCAGCACTTGAGAAATCAGTGAGACATTTTAAACTGAGCACAAACCAGTTAAAACGAATGGGAAACACATTCAAACCCATTACAGTCAATGGGGACAGATCGGCCCCTTTTGTATAGCCCAGATACATCCAGATTTGGGCGCGAAGATAACGGCTCCCAATGGGGTATAAAGATAGCCCCTCAGGAAGCCATTCTCACTCTCTCTGCCGCCTCGCCTCCGTGCCCTGCCTACAAGAGGAACAGCTCACTTCGGGCGGTGAAGAATCCAAGACAGACCGCAGGGGCATGGAGCAGGCGTTTACTGGTGAGCATAAAACTTTCTGGCCCATTACAAGGCAACCTAGATAGGTATAAGGGGTGGGAATTAAGGGGAATTTTGTTAAATTGTAATTTTAGTCAATTTTCCCTTGATGTGTCCGTTTCTCCTCCCGTTAAGCAAAGGTGTGCTGTATTAAGTAAAGTGTGCTGTATTCATAATTATTTTACTGTATAGCGATTCATTCTTTATTTCAATAAATACTGGTCTTCTTTGCACCCAACCACGAGTCTCGTTTTGTCTACATCGCTACTGAAATAAGTCCGGCGGTCAGAACCAGAAAGGGGAGCGATTCGAAACCGCACAGGGCCTGGAGCAGCTCAGATACTTCTGACTGGCCAGAGACAAACCCCAGGGGCAACCAAAGCCACACCCCACCAAAACCCCTTTTTCTACAGCCACCCCCTTCCATCCCAGGGAGATAGGTTTTAAGGATTGAGGTTCAATTGGAATGGCCAATCAGAGATTGGATGGACATAGAGAAAGCGACTAAGAGAATTATAAAAAGAGAGTCAAAGAAGGTACAAGGAAGATTGATGTCCAAAATAAAAATGTTGGGTGCTCTCCTGAGTTGAGGAGTACTTTTTTCACCCAAAGGGTGGTGGGAGTCTGGAATTCACTACCTGAAAGAGTGGTAGAGGCAGAAACCCTCATCGCATTTAAAAAGTACTTGGATATGCACTTGAAGTGCCGTAACCTACAGGGCAATGGGCCAAGAGCTATATAAATGTGCATGGCTCTCCTTACTCTCCTGTTAGTGAGTTATTCCTGAGCTAACAAAAGATTTGAAAAAAACCTGAATGTAAAAGAAGACACATACAAAGCCAATATACAAAGCTTTCCCCACCTCAAACAGCAGACCCTCTCTGGCTGGCTCGAGGGCTCATGTCCTTTTCCTCTAGCGATCTCTGCCAACTGCCCCCACTGTCCATTTTAGGTACTTTTCTCCTTACATTTATATACTTTTCACTGCTCTACCTCTCTCTCCTCCTTTAAGACATTCCTTAAAACCTACCTCTTTGACCAAGCTTTTGGTAATTATCTCCTTATTTGGCACGGTGCCAAATTTTGATTGATAACGCTCTTGTGAAGCACCTTGGGATGTTTTACTATGTTAAAGGCGCTGTATAAATGCAAGATGTTGTTGTTGTTATATTCTTTGTTTTAAATCTTTTGTCCGTTCGAGGATAAGCCAATAAAATATTTGAATAGAAACAAACTGGGCCAATGTTCTTGTCCAGTGCACCTGAAGAGCGCTCAGTTGCCGGGTGCTAAGGAGAGGAAAGGGAGCGGATACCCATTGCCTTGGGATTTTCAGGGCTTCCCTTTGAAGGGAGTGGAGAACTTGTACAGCAGGCACAAGCATGGTAATGAGGTAGGAGGGGACATTCCTGGTTCTCCCACTTCATTTTCCTCCCACAATGCCAGAAGGGCGCCCACGAGCCTGTCAGCTGTGGCTCAGTGGGCAGCACCCTCGCCTCTGAGTCAGAGGGTTGTGGGTTCAAGTCCCACTCCAGGGACTTGAGCACAAAAATCTAGGCTGATGCTCCATATTATGTCCGTGTGTAATTGAGACACGGACTGCAGGAGTTGGTTATAACAGGTCTTTACTGAGTGGAGACAAACTGGAACTAACTATGCAAAGTTACTACACAGGCTTATATACAGGGGTGGTCACTACTGGTACTGCAGTATACAGGGGCTGCAGAATATAGTTCCTTCTGCAAAGTACATACATTACAATTCCTCCCCTTTTAGCTAAACAGTACATAACATTCGATTAATAATTAAATAACATATTTACAATTGCAGTTGTCATATACATTAGCTGAAGTTAAGAAATTGTAAGTTCAGTCTTTGAGGAGGCTTCCTGATTCTGTCTGGATAACGCCTCTTTGGGGTATCAGGTTCTTCTGGCAGAGTTGATTCGGAATCAACGTTGTTGTTGGGTTCGTCTGCTTCCAATATTCCCGATTCTGAGGTAGATGCAATTGGTACTTCGGTTTCATCACCAGGTGTATCGGATCGTGGTGTGGAATTGACGTTTTCCAGTGACTCTAGAATCTGGTCAGCGTGGCGTCTTACAATGCTCTCTCCAACGTCCACGGTATACATTAGAGGTCCTTGCCGTGTACAGATCATTCCTGGCTGCCATTTCTCTGCGCGGTAGTCCCGGGCCAAAACTGGTTGACCTATCTTAAAACTCCTGGTCGGCCTTTCATTCATATTCTGAAACTGCCTGTTCTCCACATCTCTTCTGATGTTTGACTTAACCAAATCCAAGCAGCATCGTAGTCTTCGATTGAAGAACATCATGGCTGGAGTTTGGTTGGTAACCGCATGTGTCGCATTCCGGTAGGCAAACAAGAAGTTATCCACCTTGTGCTGTAGGGGTATGTCTTCATTACATATTGCCTTGATAGCCTTCTTGAATGTTTGAACGAACCTCTCAGCCAATCCATTGGTGGCTGGATGATATGGGGCGGATGTGTAATGCTTAACACCATTGTTCTTTAAGAACCTCCGGAACTCTTCAGACACAAACTGTGGTCCATTGTTGGAGCAAATCTGTTCAGGCAGCCCATTTCTGGCGAATATGGTTCGTAAGACTGTGATAGTTTTTTCTGTGGTGGTTGAGGACATTTTTATTACTTCTGGCCAATTTGAATCTGCATCCACCGCAATTAAAAACATCGAGTCCATAAATGGACCAGCAAAATCAATGTGCACCCTTTGCCATGGAGATGAGGGCCACTCCCATGGATGTAGAGGGGCTTGTGGTGGGGCGTTTTGGACCTTCTGGCATCCTGTACAGCTCTTGGTCATCTCTTTGATTTCTCTATCGATTCCCGGCCACCACACAAACGCTCTGGCTAAGTTCTTCATTTTTACCCCTCCCAGATGACCCTCATGAAGCTCATTGAGCACTCTATCCTTCAATTTGGGTGGAATTACTACTCTGGATCCACACATCAAGGTTCCTCTGCACACTGACAGCTGTTCTCTTCTCGGCGAGAATGCTGGCAACAGTGGTTCGCCCTGTGCTGGCCATCCCTTCACCGTTAAATCATAGACCCAGGAGAGTGTCGGGTCATTTCGTGTTTCCTTTTCTATGTTTGCATTCGTCACAGGTAGACATTCGACTATGGTCGAGTGTAATATCTCCACTGGATCCACTGCAGGTGCTTCTTCCACCGTCGGCAACGGTAGGCGCGACAATCCATCAGCATTCCCATGCTGTTTAGTTCCTTTGTACTCGATGTCATATTGGTGTGCCCCTAGGAAAAGGGACCACCTCTGTAGCCGTTGTGCCGTCATTATCGGGACGCCCTTCTGAGGGTTGAAAATGGAGACAAGAGGTTGATGATCAGTTAATAGAGTAAATTTCTGACCGTGCAGGTAGTGATTGAACTTCTTCACCCCCACACCAGGCTGAGGGCCTCTCTGTCAATCTGGGCGTAGTTACGCTCGGCTGAAGTTAACGAGCGTGACGCAAAAGCTATCGGCCTCTCTGAACCATCAAGGAATTTATGTGACAGTACCGCTCCAATGCCGTAGGGAGACGCATCACACGCCAGTCTTATCGGTAGTGATAGGTTGTAGTGAGCCAATACTTCTCTTGAAGTGATTAGGTCTTTACTCTTCTGAAAGGCCCGCTTACATTCATCGCTCCATTTCCATGCTACTCCAGTTTGTAGTAGGGCGTTCAGTGGGTGCAGAATTGTGGACAAATTCGGCAAAAACTTATGGTAGTAATTCACCAATCCGAGGAATGACCTCAGTTGCGACACATTTTCAGGCGCTGGAGCCTTAACTACCACTTCAATTTTGTCAGGGGACTTATGTAACCCCTCTTCATCAATCACGTGGCCACAATACGATATCTGTTTCTTAAAAAACTCGCACTTGGGGCGATTGGCTCGTAGCCCATGTTCTCTTAGTCTAGTGAGCACCTGCTCTAGGTTGGCAAGGTGTTCACTGTCATCTTCACCTGTCACTAGGATGTCGTCTAAGTAACACTGAGTCCCCGGAATCCCTTGCAGGACTTGTTCCATCGCTCTTTGCCATATCGCCGGAGCTGATGCTACTCCGAATACCAGTCGATTATACTGGTAAAGACCTTTGTGAGTGTTTATCGTGAGATACTTCCTAGAGGATTCTTCAACCTCCATCTGCAAATATGCTTGTGCTAGGTCAATTTTTGTAAAACGCTTCCCTCCAGATAGTGAGGCGAAAAAATCTTCTATCCTCGGGAGAGGATATTGTACTGTGTGAAGGACTGGGTTCACCGTCACCTTGAAGTCCTCACAGATGCGAACCTTCCTTGGCTCCTCAGACTTATTGTTTAACGTTTTCTTCATGACAGGAATGATGGGTGTTGCCCACTCGCTCCAGTCTACCTTAGATAACACGCCTGCATTCTCCAGAATCTCCAGCTCTGCCTCGACGGCTGGGCGAATTGCATATGGTACCGGTCTTGCTTTGAAAAACTTGGGAATTGCATTCTCTTCTATTTTTATCGAGGCAGTTACGCCTTTAAGAGTTCCCAGTTCTTGTTGAAATACCTCTTTGGCGTTAGCTAAGATTTTTGAAAATCGTCCAGGTGTGACGTCGTCATCCTTTTTACCAGCCACCGTCAGTGCCTGAATGGAGTGCCAGTCTAAACTTATCTTTCTGATCCATTCATGTCCCAATAACGGTGGTCTACCATCTTGCAGTATGTACAGATAAAATTTCTGTATTTCCTTGCCGTTGTATTCGACAGGCGCCCTTATTTTCCCTCTGGGGTATACTTTTTGCCCCTATACGTTTTCAAGACAATGGATGTCTCTTTCAAGGGTACGTGTGAGAATAGCCGCTCGTAGTCTCGTCGATTCATGACGGTCAGGGCTGATCCTGTATCCAATTCCATTTTGACTTGGGACCCTGCTATCGTGAGGGTGACCCAAATGGTTCGGTGATCCTCTTTTGCGATTACGTTGTGAAGTTTGAGACAGCTTAGTCTCTTGTTCCCGGATTCACTATCGCTCATCTGGTCTTCGGAACTACTGTCCGTCATCTTTTGTACTTTCCTGTACTGTTCCTTAGTAGCCTTTTTGTTGTCATTAGTCTTCGTCCCAGACCTGCAAACTCATGCAATGTGTCCCATCTTTCCGCATTGCCTGCATATTTTGTCCTTGGACCAGCAGTCCTTCTGGTCATGGGTTGTTCTGCCGCAGCGATAACATTTTTCAAATCCCCGTGTCATTTCGTGGGTGCCGTATTCCTGTGGCTTTTGCTGTATTTCCGCAGTTCCCCTTGCTGCTGCTTCGTACGATACTGCCACGCTGAAAGCCTTATCTAGCGTCAGCTCTTTCTCTGAGAGTAAACTCTTCTGGGTTCCTTCACTCAGGAGTCCACAGACAAATTTGTCCCGTAGGGTATCTGCCAGTCCTGCTCCGAACTGGCAGTGCTTTGATAGCTTGCGTAGTTCCGTAAGGTAATCAGCATTGCTCTCATCTTTATGCTGATTTCTCCTGCGGAATTTAAATCTTTCTGCTATCAGCAGCGGTGTAGGATTTAGGTGTTCCTGTAGGATATCAACAATTTCGTTAAAACTCTTCGCCATCGGTTTGGCTGGAGTAATCAGGTTCCGCAATAGGCCGTACGTTCTTGCGCCCATTAAGTTTAGTAGTACCGATGCCTTTTTCTCATCGGCTACTTCGTTTGCCTCGCAATATACTTCGACTCTTTCCACATACGTGGTCCAGTCTTCTATTGCATTATCGAAGGCAGTGATATTGCCAGTCTTCGGCATCTTGGAAATCTAAGATGGTGCCTACCGCGCTTTGCCTTCTTCCCCGATTTAACAAAATGGCGCCTCCCGCGACTTCCGTCTTCTCCGCTGCTGCTAGCACTGTTGCTGGCGTTTTATGCCTTGATGGCGACGCCCTATGGTCTTCGTGCACTTCCCCCCGCGCTGCTGCTAACGCCGCTCTCCGCGGTTCCCGTGGCAAACTGCAGCTCCTCGCGGCTTTCTGCAGTTCTAATTTCTTTTATTTCCCCGTCGTCGGAGCAACCCTGCGGGACACTTTCCTCCCTCTTCTCGGGTCTGTACGCTGCCCGGCTTCGTAGCACCGGCCACGCCCTGTGTGCTCCACCCTCTCTCTCTCTCTCCTCTTCCCGACAATGCTGCTCGGCCCCGTTGAAAAGCCACCCGATCGAGCTCCAGCCTGCCGCAGCCCAGGAAGGATCAGTGTACTACCTGCCACCAGCCCGATTAGCTGGAACACCATCGACAGGATAACCAAGCCCCGCTCTCGACAGCCTCTCCTGCAAATCTTCAACTCCGATGAATCAGAGGCGGTTGCCCACGGTCGACGCCCGTTTCTTCTGATTGTTTTATTTTTTATTTTCTTTCTTCCTTCTGGCCTCGACCTCTGACAACTTCGCTTCAGGGATGGATCCCCATGAGGTGGTGCAGACTGTAGGTAAGTTCGGATCTGCTTCTGCCAGTATTATGTCCGTGTGTAATTGAGACACGGACTGCAGGAGTTGGTTATAACAGGTCTTTACTGAGTGGAGACAAACTGGAACTATCTATGCAAAGTTACTACACAGGCTTATTTACAGGGGTGGTCACTACTGGTACTGCAGTATACAGGGGCTGCAGAATATAGTTCCTTCTGCAAAGTACATACACTACAATTCAGTGCTGTACTGAGGGAGCGCTGCACTGTCGGAGGTGCCGTCTTTCGCATGAGACATTAAACCGAGGCCCGTCTGCTCTCTCAGGTGGAGGTGAAAGATCCCATGGCACTATTTCGAAGAAGAGCGGGGGACATATCCCCGGTGCCCTGGGCCAATATTTATCCCTCCATCAACATCACTAAAAACAGATTATTAGGTCATTATCACATTGCTGTTTGTGGGAGCTTGCTGTGCACAAATTGGCTGCCGCGTTTCCCACATTACAACAGTGACTACACTTCAAAAAGTACTTCATTGGCTGTAAAGCAGTTTGGGACATTCGAGAAGGTGTGAAAGGCGCTATAGAAATGCAAGTCTTTCTTTTTTTCATGTTGAGGCCAGAGCCATTACAGTACAATGAACAGAGAGTAAAGATGTTGTTTTTCTGCCCTGCTGATCATCCACTGAGGCCAATGAGAATATAAATCCTAATGAATGGTAAGTGTGCAACTTCTGGCTTCAACTTCTGTTTCATGGCCGGTCACGAGTGTGTATATCTGCCTGATGTTACAACAGATGCCCAACCTTTCAGGCCCTCCAGGCAAGTTTCCTCTGGACTGTAGAACCTTCAGATACATTATACACATGCCCTACCCTCCCCCAACAACACACACATAGGTTTGTTCAAAATGGATATTGAGTCCCTAAACAGACAAGATTACACAGACAGATTATTCCCGATATACATACGACGACTGCCTAACTGGATAATGCATCAAGGGTGATGTTGTGATAGTGTTGTGTTTAAGCATCTGGTAGAAACATAGAAACATAGAAACATAGAAGATAGGAGCAGGAGTAGGCCATTCGGCCCTTCGAGCCTGCTCCGCCATTCAATGAGATCATGGCTGATCATCCAAATTCAGTACCCTGTCCCTGCCTTCTCCCCATATCCCTTGATCCCTTTAGCCTTAAGAAATATATCCAACTCTTTTTTGAATATATTTAATGAACTGGCCTCCACCGCCCTCTGTGGCAGAGAATTCCACAGGTTCACCACTCTCTGGGTGAAGAAATTCCTCCTCATTTCAGTCCTAAATGGCTTACCCCTTATCCTTAGACTATGACCCCTGGTTCTGGACTCCCCGGCCATCAGAAACATCCTTCCTGCATCTAGTCTGTCCAGGCCTGACAGAATTTTATAGGTTTCGATGAGATCCCCTCTCAATCTTCTAAACTCCAGTGAGTATAATCCCAATCGACACAATCTCTCCTCATACGTCATTCCTGCCATCCCAGGTATCAGCCTGATGAATCTTCGCTGCACTCCTTCCATGGCAAGAACGTCCTTCCTCAGGTAAGGCGACCAAAACTGCACACAATACTCAAGGTGCGGTCTCACCAAGGCCCTGTACAACTGTAGCAAGACATCCTTGTTCCTGTACTCGAACCCTCTTGCTCCGAAGGCCAACATACCATTTGCCTTCTTAACCGCCTGCTGCACCTGCATGCTTACCTTCAGCGACTGGTGCACAAGAACACCCAGGTCTCTTTGCACTTCCCCTTCTCCCAATCTATTGCCATTCAAATAATAATCTGCCTTCCTGTTTTTGCCACCAAAGTGGATAACCTCACATTTATCCACATTATAGTGCATTTGCCATGTTTCTGCCCAATCACCCAATCTGTCCAAATCGTACTGGAGTTTCACGACATCCTCCTCACAGCTTACCCTCCCACCCAGCTTTGTGTCGTCTGCAAATTTGGAGATATTACATCCAATTCCCTCGTCCAGATCATTAATATATATTGTGAACAGCTGGGGTCCTAGGACTGATCCTTGCGGTACCCCACTAGTCACTGCCTGCCACTCGGAAAACGACCCGTTTATTCCAACTCTTTGCTTTCTGTCCGCCAACCAGTTCTCTATCCAAGTCAATACCTTGCCCCCAATCCCATGTGCCTTAATTTTGCACGCTAATCTCTTATGTGGGACCTTATCGAAAGCCTTCTGAAAGTCCAAATACACCACATCCACTGGTTCTCCCTTATCTATTTTACCAGTTACATCCTCAAAAAAATTCCAGTAGATTAGTGAAGCATGATTTACCTTTTGTAAGCTAATGGGAGGCAGGATTGGGGACGATTTTGGACAAATACAGTAATTTTTCCCCAATTATTTTCTCCTCCTAGTAAAGTTCCATGGATGTTGGCAGCCCCTTCCAGTACCGTTCTGACGGAGGGTCATCGACCTGAGACTTTAACTCTGTTTCTCTCTCCACAGATGTTGCCGGACCTGCTGAGTACTTCCAGCATTTTCTGTTACTATTTCAGATTTTCAGCATCCGCAGTATTTTGCTCGAGTATCTTGCCCAAGTTGCCACTTTTCACGTGGGAGCTTAGCCAATTATATGGCTGGTTGGATAGTCCAGCGCAGAATGCATCACGTTTAAGCCTGATGCTGCCCTCTCGCAACATCCACTCCACTTGCAGTTTTCAGACGGGCTCATTGGCTAGCGATCAGCAGTGGGAACCCTGGCTAATTCTTTATCCTGTGCTCAGTTTTGGTCTCCTTATCTGAGGAAGGATATACTTGCCTTAGAGGCGGTGCAACAAAGGTTCACTAGATTGATTCCTGGGATGAGAGGGGTGCCCTATGAGGAGAGATTGAGGAGATTGGGCCTATAGAGTCATAGAGTCATAGGGCTAGATTTTCAGTTTAGGCAGTTTTGGGGCGCTAGCTTTAGCGCCCGCCCGAAGTTAGCGCCCGCCCCAAAGTAGCGCCCCGTTGCCGGGAATTCAGTGGCTTCGCCCTAAGAGGTTGGTGGAGCGCTAAAAGAGGCGTTCCACTACTCTCTTTAGGCGCTAAGCCGGCGGTCCAGAGGGATAGCGCCCAGGCGGGGCGCAGCACGGGTGCGGTCATTTTTGCACTGACAGCAGACCCCGTGGTGCCGACCAGCTCTTAAAGGGGGAAGGGACGAATTAGTCTGCTGCCACGCCCTGCACACTGCAGCCTTGCAAAGAGGCCTCAACACTACTGCTCAGCCCCAGGGAGTCATGGCAACGCCAGAGAAGGCCCGTCAGCGTGCCCTGCGCTTCTCAGAGGGTGATCTGGACATCATGCTCACAGCTCTGGAGGTGAGGCGCAAGATCTTGTTTCCAGACAGTGGGAGGAATCCAACCCACCACGACTACACCAAAGCCTGGAAGCAGATCGCCCAGAGGGTGACATTCACCGGCGAGGCCCCCAGGACCCACACACAATGCCGTAAGAAGTACAACGATCTGACCAGGATTGTGAGGGTGAGTAGCCTTTCCAGTCTCCTCCTCATTCTTGCATGTACACCTGACATGATGGGCAAAGGGACCTGAAAGTCCTTTTGGCCAGCCCTCAGCCAGCAGCATTGGGACAGTCATGAGCATCAAATGGCCATTCGGCACTCTACACTTTGGCCAAGCTATTCCACCATGGGAGGCAGTGCACACTACATCAGGGCTTCACTCTGTCCAAGCTATTCCACCATGGGAGGCAGTGCACACTACATCAGGGCTTCACTCTGTCCAAGCTATTCCACCATGGGAGGCAGTGCACACTACATCAGGGCTTCACTCTGTCCAAGCTATTCCACCATGGGAGGCAGTGCACACTACATCAGGGCTTCACTCTGTCCAAGCTATTCCACCATGGGAGGCAGTGCACACTACATCAGGGCTTCACTCTGTCCAAGCTATTCCACCATGGGAGGCAGTGCACACTACATCAGGGCTTCACTGCGCACTTACAGCCCGTCCTTTCTCTTGCAGGCTAAAGTAGCGTTTAATCGCCAGGCCCGTGCCAGGGGTGGCCGCGCCAAGCTGCAGAAGCTCACTCGGCTGGAGGAGCGCGTGTGTGTGCTCATGGGAGCACGTGTGATTGTCCCCACAGCGTGCGGTGTATCCGACCCTCCACTGCCCGGCAATGGTAAGGACCTCGCCTTTTGGCCCTCTCGCGTCGCACTGGCCCATCCGAGCTACCTCCTTTGCCACTGTCCCACCAATGCGCTGAATCCCACCAGTCCTAACTCCCTCGCTGACGCCGTCTCCTCACTCTGAAGCTACTCTTGTGCATTCCTGCTTTCAGCTGGTGACGACCAGGACCCTGAGGCTGCCAGTGACAGCACCTCCAACCAGGAGGAGGAGGAGGAGCAAGCCGGACCTTCGGGGGAACAGTCACGTCCCGCAGGAGAGGAGGAAATGCTCGACACCTCCTCACTGGACGAGTGCCTGGAGGAACTGTCGCAGGGCAATGCAGCTTCTGGGACCAGTGGCGTCCAGCCACCCAGCAGCCGTGCGCGTGGCCCGCGGCCTTCCCCCCAAAGGGGGGAAGGATCAGAGGGGAGTGCTGCTGCTCGGCACACTCGCCGTCACCAACGCGGCAAGGGTCCCCTAGTTCGGCCCCCTCCTCCCCAGCGGGAGAGTCGCGACTCCAGTCCGGACACCTTCACTTCGGAGGAGGTGCGGAAGCTCGATCAGATGGCCGACGACTCGGACCGGCGCCACACGGAGCTCATGAGCGTGGTGGGGCGCATGCCTGAGGCCATCGAGTCGCTGGCGACCAGTGTGCGCGAGTTCGGGGCAGCAACTGCCGCGACTGGCCGCATGCTAACTGATGCCGTCAAGACCCTGGCGGATGTGATGCGCGCGCACACCAGGACCACAGGGCCACTCACTGCTGCCACACGCGCTGTCTCAGGCAGGCATCGCCAGGGCAGGCGCCGCGCTGGACCATCCCAGCAAGCCGGCCGTCGGCTGATTGCTGCGGATCCTGCAGTGCGGGCCCGGCCGAGTGCCACCGCGCCACAGCACCAGCCAGCGCATCCCAGACGCCAGCTGGCCCACATTGCACCATCCGTCGCCGCCATTCCCCCTCTGGGGCGTCAAGGGCAAGCGGCTGCAGCTGATGGTGGCCAGGCTCAGGCGCGCCACTCAGGAGACGGCCCCTCGAGGCCCAAACGCCGTGTAGGCCGCCCCCCAGCGGCATCTGGCGGAAGGGCATCTGAGCCTCAGGCGCCTTCCCCCAGCCTCGCAGCAGCCACTGGGCAGAGCTTGCGAAGGAGCAGCAGGCAGGGCAGGGGAGGCAAAATGCTGGCCAAGGTCTCGCCCTCGCGGGCCACTCAGTAGAGGGTGTGGCCAGCTTTCCTTTAATATGGCGGTGGCCATCTTTATTTTGCCCATGGTTGTGCTTTTGGAGGGCTTTTTTTTTGCGTTAGGCCGACGTTGAGGCCCGGTTTCAATAAAGGTGGAGTGGCTCCTCCCCAGTTTGTGGGAGTGAGTCGTTTGTTGGGCTTTTTGTGGGGCCCGTTTATTGTTTTTGGGGATTCATGTGGGAAGGGCTTTTCATTTTTGTTTAATAAAAAATTATCTTTATTCATGCAGTCTCCATGGTTGTTCTTCTTAGTGTTTGTTGGCTTCGCCGGCTGAGGGCTTGCGGAGCGGCTGCATTCATCTTCCCTCATGGCCCCTGGCCATTCCCTGACAGGGGGCTTAGAAGTACCGTGTAATAAGGTGGCGTCGTGCGGCCCTTGGCCCTGGTCGCTCCCTCCTGGGAACGTACTCCTGCTCCTCCTCCTCCTCCTCCTCCTCCTCCTCATGCTCCTCCTGCTCCTCCTCCTGAGGTGCTGGTCCAACGTCAGGTGGCAGTGCCTGAGTCCTGCGGATAGCCAGGTTGTGTAGCATGCAGCAAACCACCACAAATTGGGAGACCCGGTCCGGCGAATACTGGAGAGCTCCTCCGGAGCGATCAAGGCAGCGGAACCGCTGCTTGAGGACCCCAATAGTTAGCTCGATGATGTTGCGGGTGGTTTGATGGCTCTCGTTGTAGGCCTCTTCAGCAGCGGTCCTGGGCGCGCGGAGCGGGGTCATGAGCCAGGTGCACAAAGGATAGCCTTTGTCCCCGAGTAGCCATCCTCTTGGGGGAGGCTGTGCCTGGAACATGTCATGCACAGTACTCTGCCGCAGGATAAAGGCATCGTGGCTGCTGCCTGGGAAGCTGGCATTGACTGCCATGATGCGCTGCTTGTGGTCACAGACCAGCTGCACATTCAGAGAATGGTAGCCCTTCCTGTTGCGATACTGCTCGCCATGCTCCAGAGGGGCCCGCAAAGCCACATGCGTACAGTCAATGGCGCCCTGCACCAAGGGGAATTCCCCGAGTCTGGAAAATCCCAATGCGCGCTGATGCTGGCTCTCCAGGGCCATGGGGAAGGAGATGAATTGGCTTCTCCTTCTGAACAGTGCTTCGGTCACCTGGCGGATGCAGCGATGCGCGCCGTACTGGGAGATGTTTGCTATGTCCCCAGCAGCGTATTGGAAGGAGCCGGTGGCATAGAAGTTCAATGCCACTGTCACCTTCACTTCCACCGACAGAGACGTCCTGCACCTGAGCTTTGGCCGCAGATCTCGGCGAAGCAGGTGGCAGATCTCTGCAATCACCCCCTTCCGGAATCGGAGCCTTTTAACACATCGCGCGGCACTCATGTTTAGGTAGGAGCGCTGCTGGCGGTATAGCCTGACTGGGTAAGGCCTACGTGGCCGACGCCTGTAGCCCCCTCTGCCTCTAGCCAGGGCTGCCCCTCTCACAATACGTCTGCGAGCCCTACGGACATGGAGCTGCAGCTCCGCGTTGGCACCCCATGCAACCCCCATCAAATCCTGGCAAACACTCTAATTTCCAAATGGCCACTTGCAGCGCTGTTGCCTGAATCCAAAAATACCTGGCTCTTGCTGCTTGAAACCAGTTAGCTATCCTCCTTGTTGTGTCTCCAGAAATGCGTTGCACAAGACTGTTTTCTGAAATAATGGATGGCCTTTATACTGGAGAGGACGTTCCCTTTAATTAGCGCCCCCCGGGGCCCGCGCTGGTTGTGTTGCGTTCCTTTTTCCAAACGCTCCGGCCGCCCGCCGCACAATGGGGCGGTCCGACTGAAGTTTGCAATCGGGGCGGCCAAAGGGCGTTGCACGAGGATGTGACGTCATTTTCTGCGCGCGCATCCGGGCGGGCACTAAACTTTGCGCCGGCGCTAACGGGCAACTTAATTTGGGGCGGGGCGCAAACTGCGCTGCGCCCGGGCGCTACACGCATAGCGCCCGGAAATCACTTCTCTTAAGGCGCTAACTGCTGGCGCAAGCAACTGAAAATCTAGCCCATAGAGTTATACAGCACAGAAAGAGGCCCTTCGGCCCATCGCGTCCGACCATCAAGCCCTGTCTAATCTAATCTCATTTTCCAGCATTTGGTCCGTAGTCTTGTATGCTATGGCATTTCAAGTGCTCATCCAAATGCTTCTTGAATGTTGTGAGGGTTCCTGCCTCTACCACCCTTTCAGGCAGTGAGTTCCAGATTCCAACCACCCTCTGGGTGAAAAAGTTTTTCCTCAAATCCCCTCTAAACCTCCTGCCCCTTGCCTTGAATCTATGCCCCCTTGTTATTGACCCCTCTACTAAGGGGAAAAGTTCCTTTCTATCTACCCTGTCTATGCCCCTCATAATTTTGTACACCTCAATCAGGCTATACTCTCTGGAGTTTAGAAGAATGAGAGGTGATCTCATTGAAACATAAGATTCTGAGGGGGATTGACAGGGTAGATGCTGAGAGGTTGTTTCCCCAGGCTGGAGAGTCTAGAACTGGGGGGCACAGTCTCAGGATAAGGGGTTGGCCATTTAAGACTAAGATGAGGAGGAATTTCTTCACTCAGAGGGTTGTGAATCTTTGGAATTCTCTACCCCAAAGGGCTGCATTGAGCATATTCAAGGCTGAGATTGATAGATTTTTGGACTCTAGGGGAATGAAGGGGATATGGGGATCGGGCAGGAAAGTGGAGTTGATGTTGAAGACCAGCCATGATCTTATTGAATGGCGGAGCAGGCTTGAGGGGCCGTATGGCCTACTCCTGTTCCTAATTCTTATGTTCTTATGAACTTGTAAATACAATTGAACACTGCTTCCCAGTTGAGATAAGTTAACTGAGCGCAGGTCAGGGATCGAACGGGGGGGCCTTCCCCAGTTTGTGCAACTCAGTACCTCTGTTATAAATCTCATCATTCATCAAGAAACTACTCATGAAATAATGCTGGACGGCCAGCTGGTGGCGCCGTCCAAGGAGTATAAATACTCGGGCGTGGGCCCAGCTTACCAGGGACATTTTGTAAGCCAAAGAACTAGTGAAGTACAACTAGACCTCCATGTTCTGAAACAAGTTGATTAAAGCCTTGCTTTATGTTCAAACCAAGTGTGTAGTGAGTTTTATTACATCAACCTCATTGGGAGGTGCATTCGCCACTGGGGAAGTTCTAAAGTATAGGTTTTAATAACACGATGGTTCAGCAGTTTCATTGAGTAAAAGATGCCTCACTTAACATATTTTACACTGGAACTGATATTTTTGCTCGGGTACTCACTTTTGTAAAAACTGGGGCAGTACCCATGACAGTTCTGTGATGGTACCTTTGCTAGAAGGGTGATTCAATGTGCTGACAAGAGGTGGCATCGTACTCTTGGCATTGCATCTGCCGTGGGCCCATATCCACGAGTTTCCCTAACTCGCTGTAACTGCCGTATGTCAGTTTCCAGATAGCTTCATAAGCTTAAAGGAATTGAGCAAGAGGCAAATCACACTGACCAGGCAAGTCATGTCTGAACAAAATATTTCAATATCTCGTCAAGTACACAGTCAAGCCTTCAGGGAACTTACGGCTCCTCGCAATTAACCGTGCGCTATCTAACTGAGGCAGAAATATTAATTTCATCCAAGTGACGGACTTAGCAGCCTATACTACATTAGTAATCAATAGATAGTTTACTGCACGCACACACACTCCAAAAAAAAATCTTCTCCGTGGCAGCAGCAATTGTCATGGCAACAGCCTTCAGCTCTGACGGCGCACATCTTTATAACAGAATTAAGGGTACAACAGCCAATTACTGTGAATAAACATGTCTTTCATGATCCTGTAAATGGCTTGCGTGTAAATTCTGACAGCCATCGTATCTCTGACGTTCTTTGCTGGCAGTGAACTCCAAGCTGTCAGTTCAAAGGAAGATAAAGTTAGGAGCCTGGAGACAGATTCACTTTACGGTTGCACCTGAGTGTGGTCGATGTGCAGGATGAGCAATGCTGAATGCGGGTGGGGGTGGGGGGGCGATTGCTTAATGAAAATAGTCTTCCATTCCTCATTCTCCTATATGGAGAATCATAGAATAGAATGAAACAGCACCGAAGGAGGCCATTCGGCCCATCGTGACTGTGCCGTCTCTTTAAAAGAGCTCTCCAATTAGTCTCACACCCCTGTTCTTTCATAAGAACCTAAGAAATAGAAGCAGGAGTAGAACGTACGGCCTCCTCGGCCCTGCTCCACCGTTCAATAAGATCTTCTACCTCAACTCCACTTTCCTGCCCTTTCTCCATATCCCTTGATTCCCTTGATAGCCCTGAAAATGTTTCCCCTTCAAGTATTTATCCAGTTCCCTTTAGAAAGTCACGACTGAATCTCATGAATCTAAACTGTATGCGTCTTTGGGGGCATGTGGTGGTTAAATCTCACCCTCAAATTATTATTTTTTGCTTTACATCAGCTTAACAGCTTAAAGGCATGTCCATCTGCCTGTTATGTTCTGCCCTAGGGCAGGTCCTAACTCAAGCCTCACACATGAGCTTCTTGAGCCACTTACAAGGGAAGAGTTGCTGAGGTGGATTCCCGTGGCTTCCTCACGGATTTCAATCTTCGGAGTGAGTACCTTCTCCTAGGTGGGCTGCAACCAAGGCTAAAGAGCCTCACTTGCCCTTCGGACACGAGTACAGCTGCTGGATGCCAACCCAGTATTCAGAGCTAGCGTGCCAGCCTCCGCTCGTCGGGCCTGTCTGGATTGAGGCCCGAGCCCAACCCTTCGGACTCAGAAGCGGGAATACTACCATTGAGCCAGTGGTTAATCCATTAGGATGAAAGTACCCCGCTGGCTGTCAACCCAGAGTTTAGAGATCATACTCTAGTCTCCACTCACCGGGGCTGCGTGGAGTGGATCTGGAACCCTTCACCTAGGGTCAGGGGTCGAAAATCTACCACTAAGCCACACCCTTTAAGACATGTCTATCACCCAAATTCATTCTAAATTCAAATGTGTGTCAAATAAGGCCATTCTAGCTGTTTCTTAATATATTTTGATGCTTTGGCACTGTATTTTATAGAGTAATTTTTATAGAGCAGTAATTAAAACAGTGAGTACAAAATTATTGAAATGAATATATTGCTGAAAAAGATAGGCAGAAAGTGATTACATTTTTGTTTTACAAAGACAGGGATTATCACAGGACATAAATGAGGCTCAACAGGTTTGGTGCTGGCTGTAAATTTTCTTGCTTCCAGGATGCACGATTAAGCTACGAGCATGGGCAAAGCATCATCCTTTGATCCCACCTCCCAGAAATGTTGGGGAACATAGGGCCTGATGAAAGGGAGGAACTGAAAGAAATCAGTATTTGTAGGGAAATGGTGTTAGGGAAATTGATGGGATTGAAGGCTGATAAATCCCCAGGGCCTGATAATCTACATCCTAGGGTACTTAAGGAAGTGGCCCTAGAAATAGTAGATGCATTGCTGATCATCTTCCAACATTCGATGGAATCTGGAACAGTACCCATGGATTGGAGGGTAGCTAATGTTGCCCCACTATTCAAAAAAGGTGGTAGAGAGAAAACGGGGAATTACAGACCGGTAAGCCTGACATCGGTAGTGGGGAAAATGCTAGAGTCCATTATAAAAGATGTAATAGCAGAGCACTTGGAAAACAGTGACAGGATCGGACAAAGTCAACATGGATTTACAAAAGGTAAATCGTGCTTGACTAATCTATTGGAATTCTTTGAGGATGTAACTAGTAAAATAGATAAGGGAGAAGCAGTGGATGTGATGTATTTGGACTTTCAGAAGGCTTTCGATAAGGTCCCACATAAGAGATTAGCGTGTAACGTTAAGGCACATGGGATTGGGGGCAAGGTATTGACTTGGATAGAGAACTGGTTGGCAGACAGAAAGCAAAGAGTTGGAATAAACGGGTCTTTTTCCGAGTGGCAGGCAGTGACTAGTGGGGTACCGCAGGGATTGGTCCTTGGACCCCAGCTATTCACAATATATATTAATGATCTAGACAAGGGAACTAGATGTAATATCTCCAAATTTGCAGACGACACAAAGCTGGGTGGGCGTGTGTGCTGTGAGGAAGATGCCGAGAAACTACAGGATGATTTGGACAGGTTGGGTGATTGGGTAGAAGCATGGCAGATGCAATATAATGTGGATAAATGTGAGGTTATCCACTTTGGTGTCAAAAACAGGAAGGCAGATTATTATCTGAATGGCAATAGATTGGGAGAAGGGGAAGTGCAAAGAGACCTGGGTGTCCTTGTGCACCAGTCGCTGAAGGTAAGCATGCAGGTGCAGCAGGCGGTTAAGAAGGCAAGTGGTATGTTGGCCTTCATAGCGAGAGGGTTTGAGTACAGGAACAAGGATGTCTTGCTGCAGTTGTACATGGCCTTGGTGAGACCACATCTTGAGTATTGTGTGCAGTTTTGGTCGCCTTATCTGAGGAAGGATATTCTTGCCATGGAAGGAGTTCAGCGAAGATTCACCAGGCTGATACCTGGGATGGCAGGAATGATGTATGAGGAGAGATTGGGTCAATTGGGCTTTTACTCGTTGGAGTTTTCAAGAATGAGAGGGGATCTCATTGAAACTTATAAAATTCTGGCAGGACTGGACAGACTAGATGCGGGGGGAATGTTCCCGATGGTCGGGGAATCCAGAACCAGGGGTCACAGCCTAAGGATAAGGGGTAGGCCTTTTAGGACAGAAATGAGGAAGAATTTCTTCACCCAGAGAGTGGTGAACCTGTGGAATTCTCTACCACAGAAGGCAGTAGAGGCCAATTCATTAAATATATTCAAGAAGGAGTTGGATATATTTCTTAAGGATAAAGGGATCAAGGAGTATGGGGAGAAAGCAGGGACCGGGTACTGAACTTGGATGATCAGCCATGATCGCATTGAATGGCGGAGCAGGCTCGAGGGGCCGAATGGCCTACTCCTGCTCCTATCTTCTATGTTTCTATGCTTCTATCCAGGTCATGAGCACTGAATTTATTAGAGACAGTGGCAGTGCCCGAGGCATCTTTGCAGCTACAGATGACGTCCCATCGCGAAGTGGCCCCTCTCACCCAGGTCACGCAAAAGTATGGGAATTGGCACAGGGGGGCCCCGTTCTCTCAATGTCCTTCGCCACTATTTGTATGGCTGCAGCTATCTGTCTCATTTTAAATGTAACTGGAGTGAACAAAAGCAATGATTGTACAAAAATGATCTTCCAAATACTCCCGCCAATAAAAAACTAAAATGGCAACAAACTGCCTTTAAAAGTTTCCATCAACCAGCCCTTGTCTGCTTGGCACTGAGGTTCTCTGTTTTAGGGATGTAGGAACATAGGAATTGCTAGACGAGAAAAGACCGAGGTTCATCCAGTTTGCCTTCGAACATCCAGGTAGTCACATGATCCAACGATAATGGAGCTATTGACAATGATAATGGAGCAATCAATCTCTCCCAATTTGTCTACAACAGACCCAGACATGACACAGGGAAAACCCCAGTGGTGGAGAGCTTTGGGAACCATAGGTCCAAAGTCAGCTGTTTCCTCCCAAGCACACTACACTCACCACACGTCATGTCTCAAATTAAGAACATAAGAACATAAGAAATAGGAGCAGGATTAAGCTATTTGGCCCTTTAAGCCTGCTCCGTCATTCAATAAGATCATGGCTGATCTTAGAGTCATAGAGTCATAGAGTAATACAGCACGGATAGAGGCCCTTCGGCCCATCGTGTCCGCGCCGGCCATCAAGCCCTGTCTAATCTAATCCCATATTCCAGCATTTGGCCCGTAGCCTTGTATGCTATGGCATTTCAAGTGCTCATCCAAATGCTTCTTAAATGTTGTGAGGGTTTCTGCCTCCACAACCCTTTCAGGCAGTGAGTTCCAGACTCCAACCACCCTCTGGGTGAAAAAGTTCTTTCTCAAATCCCCTCTAAACCTCCCGCCCTTTACCTTGAATCTATGCCCCCTAGTTATTGACCCCTCTACTAAGGGAAAAAGCTCCTCAGCATCCATCCTATCTATGCCCCTCATAATTTTGTACACCTCAATCATGTCCCCCCTCAGCCTCCTCTGCTCCAAGGAAAACAAACCCAATCTGCCCAGTCTCTCTTCATAGCTGAAGCGCTCCAGCCCTGGTAACATCCTGGTGAACCTCCTCTGCGCCCTCTCTAGCGCGATCACATCCTTCCTGTAGTGTGGCAACCAGAACTGCACACAGTATTCCAGCTGTGGCCTAACCAGTGTTTTATACAGCTCCATCATAACCTCCTTGCTCTTATATTCAATGCCTCGGCTAATGAAGGCAAGTATCCCATATGCCTTTTTTACCACCTTATCCACCTGTTCCGCCGCCTTCAGGGATCTGTGTACTTGCACACCCAGATCCCTCTGACCCTCCGTCTTGCCTAGGGTCTTTCCATTCATTGTGTATTCCCTTGCCTTGTTAGTCCCCCCAAAGTGCATCACCTTGCACTTTTCCGGGTTAAATTCCATTTGCCACTGTTCCGCCCATCTGACCAACCCATCTATATCGTCCTGCAGACTGAGGCTACCCTCCTCACTATTTACCACCCTACCAATTTTTGTATCATCCGCGAACTTACTGATCATACCCTTTACATTCATATCCAAGTCATTAATATAGACCACAAACAGCAAGGGACCCAGCACCGATCCCTGTGGTACCCCACTGGCCACAGGCTTCCAGTCACAAAAACAACCTTCGACCATCACCCTCTGCCTTCTGCCACTAAGCCAGTTTTGTATCCAATGTGCCAAGGCACCCTGGATTCCATGGGCTCTTACCTTCTTGACCAGCCTCCTGTGCGGGACTTTATCGAAGGCCTTACTGAAATCCATGTATACCACATCCACTGTGTTACCCTCATCCACACACCTAGTCACCCCCTCAAAAAATTCAATCAAATTAGTCAGACATGATCTTCCCTTGACAAAGCCATGTTGACTATCCCTGATTAATCCTTGCCTCTCCAAGTGGAGACAAATTTTGTCCCTCAGGACTTTTTCCAATAATTTTCCTACCACTGATGTTAGGCTCACTGGCCTGTAGTTCCCCGGTTTTTCCCTACTACCCTTCTTGAATAATGGTACTACATTAGTGGTTCTCCAGTCCTCTGGCACATCCCCTGTGGCCAGAGAGGTCCTGAATATATGTGTTAGAGCCCCCGCAATCCCTCCTTTGCCTCACACAGCAGCCTGGGATACATTTCATCCGGGCCTGGGGATTTATCCATTTTTAGGCCAGCTAAAACCGCCAATATGTTCTAGCATATCACAGTCCCCCCGCCCTATTTCTATGTCTACATCGTCCTTCTCCATAGTGAAAACAGATGCAAAAAATTCATTTAGAACCCCTCCTACATCTTCCGGCTCCACACACAGATTGCCACTTTTGTCCCTAATGGGCCCTATTTTTTCCCTAGTTATCCTCTTACCCTTAATATACTTATAAAACATCTTTGGATTTTCCTTTATTTTGCTCGCCAGTGTTATTTCATGGCCCCTCCTTGATCTCCTAATTTCTTTTTTAAGTATCCCCCTGCACTTTTTGTACTCCTCTAGGGCTTCCTCCGTCTTTAGCCTTTTGTATCTACCAAAAGCCCTCCTTTTTTTCCTAATCCATTCTCGTATATCCCCTGACATCCACGGTTCCCTGTGGTTTTTGGAACCACTCTTGACCTTTACGGGAACATGTTGCCATTGTATGATCTCAATCTCCCTTCTGAAAGCCTCCCATTGCTCCGATGCGGATTTTCCTACAAGTAGCTGATCCCAGTCCATTTTGGCCAGATCCTGCCTTATCCTATTAAAATCGGCCTTCCCCCAATTTAGAACCTTTATTTCCGGCCCATCCCTGTCCTTTTCCATGACCACCTTAAATCTTACCATATTATGGTCATTATCACCAAAGTGCTCACCTACTAGCACTTTTTCCACTTGGCCGGCCACATTCCCTAGAATTAGGTCCAGTACCGCCCCCTCTCTTGTAGGACTTTCTACATGCTGGCTCAAAAAGCTCTCCTGGATGCACTTTAAGAATCCTACACCCTCTGAGCCTTTCACACTCTGACTATCCCAGTTAATATTGGGGAAGTTGAAATCCCCCATTATTATTACCCTATTATTTGCACATTTCTCTGAGATTTGCCTACATATCTGTTCCTCTATCTCCCCCTGACTGTTTGGAGGCCTATAGTACACTCCCAGCAAAGTGCTTGCCCCCTTTTTGTTTTTAAGCTCCACCCATATGGCCTCATTAGAGGACCCTGCTAATATATCATCCCTCCTTACTGCAGTAATTGACTCCTTAATTAATATTGCGACACCCCCTCCTCTTATACCTCCCCCTCTGTCTCGCCTGAAGATTCTGTACCCCGGAATATTGAGCTGCCAGTCTTGCCCCTCCCTCAACCATGTCTCCATGATAGCAACAATATCATACTCCCATGTGTTTATCAACACCTTCAGTTCATCCACCTTATTTGCAAGACTCCTTGCATTAAAATAGATGCCATCCAGCCTTGCCCTTATATATTTGCCCTGTCTACCAAGCTGACTTGTTTTTTTCTCTATAATTGGCAGCACATCCCCCCCTATTTCAGCTCCCCTCTGTATCCCATCCCCCTGCCAAGTTAGTTTAAACCCCCCCCAACTCCTCATCTCATCTCCACTTTCCTGAACTATCCCCATATCCCTTGATTTCCTTAATATTCAAAAATCTATCGATCTCTGTCTTGAATATACTCAACGACTGAGCCTCCACAGCCCTCTGGGGTAGAGAATTCCAAAGATTCACCACCCTCTGAGCGAAGAAATTTCTCCTCATCTCAGTCCTAAATGGCCGACCCCTTATTCTGAGACTGTGACCCCTGGTTCTAGACTCCCCAGCCAGGGGAAACATCCACCCTGCATCTACCCTGTCAAGCCCTTTAAGAATTTTGTATGTTTCAATGAGATCACCTCTCATTCTCCTAAACTCTAGAGAATATAGGCCTAGTCTACTCAATCTCTCCTCATAGGACAATCCCCCCATTTCAGGAACCAGTCTGCTGAACCTTCATTGCACTCCCTCTATGGCAAGTAAGGAGACCAAAACTGTACACAATCCTCCAGGTGTGGTCTGACCAGGGCCGTATATAATTGCAGTAAGACGTCTTTACTCTTATACCCAAATCCTCATATTACTCTTATACTGTATCCCAAAATGTTAGTTTATGAAAGAAATCTATCTAATTTGTATTTGAATCAATCAATACTACATCCAGCGTCTCCCTAGGGTGTCTGTTCCGTAGATTAACCACTCGCTCTTTGAAATAATGATTCCACAGATAAGCTTTGAATTTGCCCCCCTTCAAGCACAGGCCATGTCCTTTAGTTTTACCATCATACAAGGTAAAATAGCTCGTCGCGGTCGCCATTATCTACTCCCTTTTTATAGGCGAGGCTAATGCTGTGGTTGGAAACCATCCCGAAATTTGGCTTGAGACTTGATTTAACTAACTTGCCTGAATGAAAGAGGCCCGAGCTGCTTCATAGAAATGCCCCAAAATGCCCGTCACAGAATCGGCGCAGCGTGAACCGGGCATCGAGCATCTTCCAATCCCTGCCCAGCGCCCGCAGGGCCCTCACAAATATCGTCCCTCTGCAGTCAAAGGCATTGGTAACATTTGTTTACTGGTGAATGTTCTGCATTCACCTGTCGCTTATCTAAGTAGCGTCTCCCGCTTAACCGCAGCTTTGTTCTGAGGAGAGAGAAAAAAAAATAGAACTGATTGCTTGACCCGAGGAGGTCAGGGTTTGGTGTTCTTCTTCGATTGTGTTGCAGTTTTTCGTGCAACTTTTCCAAGATCCGACCACATGACACAGGCTAATAACTAAGTGCTGAGGCAGGCCTGTCATCCTACGTTCCTTCTGGCTCATTTAACATGGCTCTGGGGAGACGTGTAGAATATTTTGTTTTAATGCAATCATTATTATGGTTCAAAAACAAGGGGACGTGCAGTTAAACACTGAAATGAGAAAGTGTCTCAGGCAGTATTAGATTCAGGCATCAGAGCCCCGATTTAATTCCCGGTCGGGAAACGTGCGGGGGAGGCGGTGGGGGGGGGGTGTGGGATGGAGGCAGACAGCAAACCGTCCTACCCTCTGCAGCATGATGCCTGGGAGATTGAGAGTAAATGTTTGATGGCGATATTGAGTGCAGATCATTAACCTTCACTTTATTGTAAAGACAGCATTACCAGTTCAGGTACATTCGGTCACACCTGCAGTATCCTGCTTGGCATGGTGTGAAGGCAAGGTAGCAGCAACTTCTGGCATCACCTTAAGTTAACTTCAAGAAGTTAATTTCAGTTGAACAAATATCTTTGTAAGAGGCTGTAAAAAGTAATGTCTAGTGTCGACACATCCCCGAGATGCAGAGAAACGCTGCAGGAAGAACAGAAGAAGAGGTTATCACATTTTGGGATACGAGGAGCAGGGCACCCTCATCGATGAGGAGGAGCAGAGGTGGGAGTGGATAAGAACATAAGAACATAAGAAATAGGAGCAGAAATAGGCCACTTGGCCCCTCGAGCCTGCTCCGCCATTCAATAAGATCATGGCTGATCTTGGGCTCAAAGCCACTCCCCCGCTTGCTCCCCATAGCCCTTCACTCCCCTATCTTGCAAAAATCTGTCTATCTCCAGCTTAAATGTATTTAATGACCCAGCCTCCACGGCTCTTTGGGGCAGAAAATTCCACAGATTTACGACCCTCTGAGGGAAGAAATTCCTCCTCATCTCAGTTCTAAAAGGGCGACCCTTTATTCTGAAACTGTGCCCCCGAGTTCTAGATTTCCCCACGTGGGGAAACATCCTCTCTGCATCTACCTTGTCGAGCCCCCTCAGTATCTTATATGTTTCAATAAGATCACCTCTCATTCTTCTAAATTCCAATGAATATAGGCCCAGCCTGCTCAACCTTTCCTCATAAGTCAACCCCCTCATCTCTGGAATTAACCTAGTGACTCGTCTCTGAACTGCCTCCAATGCAAGTATATCCTTCCTTAAATAAGGAGACCAAAACTGTACGCAGTACTCAAGGTGTGGTCTCACCAATACCCTGTACAGTTGCAGCAGGACTTCCCTGCTTTTATACTCCAACCCCCTTGCAATAAAGGCCAACATTCCATTTGCCTTTTTGATTACTTACTGGGGACTGTGAGGGCAGGGGCTCCTTGTAAAGTGAGTCAGGTGGTGTGGGGGTAGCAGGGGATGGTGGTGGGGGGTAACGCTGAGTGTCACATCAGTCGTTCCGCAATCGGGAGAGCAGTGCCTTAAAAAAATACAACGACTTGACCAGGGCATGCAAGGTAAGCATTCTCTAGGCTTCAATTCAGAACTCACAATTTTATTATGAAGTATTAGAACAGACCAACAATTGTCTGCCTCTGCAATTGTTTTTTTTTTAAAGAATGGCTTGAGATACAAGGGAGTTGGACTTCAGCGAAGGAAGGATAAGTGCTTTCAAGATCTGATCTGTTTGTTTGCTCAAGGCCCAATCCAAAGGCAAGTGAGTCATAAAAGTCTGTTGCCGTGGGAGACAGCCCTTTCAGACGGGTCAGTTGATGAATTTGAAAGCTTCAGTTTCTGCTGAAGAAAAGATTCCAAGCCTGTCAGATCCACACCTCTACTTCACATAAAGCAACGAATGGCCTTTCACAATGCTGTGTATCGAATGTAAAGCAGACTATGTAATCAGATAAATGAACCTAAAGGAAACTACGATGGTATGAGGCACGAGTTGGCTAGGATGGATTGGGGAACGTTACTTAAAGGGTTGACGGTGGATAAGCAATGGCAAACATTTAAAGATCGCATGGATGAATTACAGAATTTGTTCATCCCTGTTTGGCATTAAAAAAAAGGTGACTCAACCGTGGCTAACAAGGGAAATTAGGGATAGCATAAGATCCAAGGAGAGAACATATAATTTGGCCAGAAAAAGCAGCAAACCTGAGGAGTGGGAGCAGTTTAGGATTCAGCAAAGGAGGACAAAGGGATTCATTAAGAGGGGGAAAATAGATTATGAGAGTAAGCTTTCAGGGAACATAAAAACTGACTGTAACAGCTTCTATAGATATGTGAAGAGAAAAAGATTAGTGAAGTCAAGTGTAGGTCCCTTGCAGTCAGAATCAGGGGAATTTATAATGGGGAACAAAGAAATGGCAGACCAATTAAATACATACTTTGGTTCTGTCTTCACAAAGGAGAACACAAATAACCTCCCAGAGATGTCGGGGAACATAGGGTCTACTGAGAGGGAGGAATTGAATGAAATCAGTATTTGTAGGGAAATGGTGTTAGGGAAATTGACGGGATTGAAGGCCGATAAATCCCCAGGGCCTGATAATCTACATCCTAGGGTACATAAGGAAGTGGCCCTAGAAATAGTAGATGCATTGCTGGTCATCTTCCAAAATTCTATAGACTCTAGAATAGTTCCCATGGATTGGAGGGTAGCTAATATAATCCCACTATTTAAAAAAGCTGGTAGAGAGAAAACGGGGAATTACAGACCGGTAAGCCTGACATCGGCAGTGGGGAAAATGCTAGAGTCCATTATAAAAGATGTAATAGCAGAGCACTTGGGAAACAGTGACAGGATTGGACAAAGTCAACATGGATTTACAAAAGGTAAATCGTGCTTGACTAATCTACTGGAATTTTTTGAGGATGTGACTAGTAGAATGGATAAGGGAGAACCAGTGGATGTGGTGAATTTGGACTTTCAGAAGGCTTTCGATAAGGTCCCGCATAAGAGATTAGCGTGCAAAGTTAAAGCACACGGGATTGGGGGTAAGGTACTGTCTTGGATAGAGAACTGGTTGGCAGACAGGAAGCAAAGAGTTGGAATAAACAGGTCTTTTTCCGAGTGGCAGGCAGTGACTAATGGGGTACCACAGGGATCGGTGCAAGGACGCCAGCTATTCACAATATATATAAATGATCGAGACGAGGGAACTAGATGTAATATCTCCAAGTTTGCAGACGACACAAAGCTGGGTGGGCATGCGTGCTGTGAGGAGGATGCAGAGAAGCTCCAGTATGATTTGGACAGGTTGGGTGATTGGGCAGATGCATGGCAAATGCAGTATAATGCGGATAAATGTGAGGTTATCCACTTTGGTGGCAAAAACAGGAAGGCAGATTATTATCTGAACGGCAATAGATTGGGAAAAGGTGAAGTGCAATGAGACCTGGGTGTCCTTGTGCACCAGTCGCTGAAGGTAAGCATGCAGGTGCAGCAGGCGGTTAAGAAGGCAAATGGTATGTTGGCCTTCATAGTGAGAGGATTCGAGTACAGGAGCAAGGATGTCTTGCTACAGTTGTACATGGCCTTGGTGAGACCACACCTTGAGTATTGTGTGCAGTTTTGGTCACCTTATCTGAGGAAGGATGTGCTTGCCATGGAGAGAGTGCAGCGAAGGTTCACCAGACTGATACCTGGGATGGCAGGAATGACGTACGAGGAGAGATTGGGTTGATTAGGCTTATATTTGCTAGAGTTTAGAAGAATGAGAGGGGATCTCATTGAAACTTATAAAATTCTAACAAGACTAGACAGACTAGATGCAGGAAGGATGTTCCCGATGGCGGGGAGTCCAGAACCAGGGGTCACAGTCTAAAGATAAGGGGTAAGCCATTTAGGACAGAGATGAGGAGGAATTTCTTCACCCAGAGAGTGGTGAACCTGTGGAATTCTCTACCACAGAAGGCAGTTGAGGCCAATTCATTAAATATATTCAAGAAGGAGTTAGATATATTTCTTAAGGCTAAAGGGATCAAGGGATATGGGGAGAAAGCAGGGACAGGGTACTGAATTTGGATGATCAGCCATGATCTCATTAAATGGCGGAACAGGCTCGAGGGGCCGAATGGCCTACTCCTGCTCCTATCTTCTATGTTTCTAACCTGCTGCACGACTGCAGCCTGTTATTCTTCTATCTCACAACTCCACTTGGACCAGTTGACACAATGGGACTGAGGTGGAGACTGAGCAGGAGGAGGAGGCTGAGCACCTTGGTGGGGGGAGGTGGCGCAGACACTCCTATCCCCACGCTGTAGCGTGACGGGTGTGACGTGAAGGGGACGCGTGACCGTGGCCATCTTCCTCACACCCGCCCGACCTCCAAAAATCCTGGGAGCTCAGCCTCCCCATCAACTCCCGGCCTGTCCCCCTCTGCACGAGGCGCACCCACCTCCCGTCTCACAGGCCAGCGCCACTGCGGGGTCCTATGAGATGGGACACAGGGCGCAGTCTGAGTCTGACCTGATCATGGGATCATGGAGCATTGGGAGGCGGGAGGGCGAGTGGGGGAAAAGGGGGACGATGCTTCCTAGTTTCCTGTGAGATAGGAACTTCAGGTGGGGAGGTTGTGGGGAGTAGTTTAAAAAAGGAAGACTTTACATAGTGCTCTTATCAGGACTCAGATCTTGTTCAGAGCATCCCAAAGTGTTTTACAGCCAATAAAGTACTTTTGAAGTGTGGTCACTGTTGTAATGTAGGAAATGGAAGCAATGAATTTGTGCACAGCAAGGTCCCACAAACAACAATGAAATTATGATCAGATCATGTTTTAGTGATGTTGGTTGAGGGATAAATTGGCCTGCTCTTCTTCGAAATAGTGCCCTAGGATCCTTTGCGTCCATCTGTGACAGCAGACAGGGCCTCGGTTTAAAGTCTTATCCGAAAGACGGTAGCTCCAGCAGTGCAGCACTCCTTTAGTGCTGCACTGGAGTCTCAGCTGTGATTTTGTGCTCAAGTTTCTGGAGTGGGATTTGAACCCACAACCTTCTGAGATGAGAGTGCTTACACTGAGCCATGAGTGACACCTAACATTGTCCAAACCCGTGAGCCGCCAGCTGCTCTCTGGCCGCTGCCATTGTAACCTTCCTCCGGGCCGCCACGTTGTTGGTGATGGGGAATGGTGTAATCAGCCACAGCTTCAGTGAGTCGACCTTATCCTCCAGGATCCGTCCACCTCCTTGTTCCACCCTGCTGATTAAGTCCGGGATATGGGAGTGACAAAGGACAAAGGTGTCATGATCTCTTCCCCGATTCTCTGCATTAGATCCTCAGTTGGGCATCGCCGATAATCTGCACAAGTAAAGACTACCAAAACTGAGAGAACTAAGAGCTTTAATGGCCTCTTTGTTGGCCTCCCAGGCTGAGAGTCAGGTGAGGGCCATAAATCTCCAGTATGATTTGGACAGGTTGGGTGATTGGGCAGATGCATGGCAAATGCAGTATAATGTGGATAAATGAGAGATTTTCCACTTCGGTGGCAAAAACAGGAAGGCAGATTATTATCTGAACGGCAATAGATTGGGAAATGGGGAAGTGCAATGAGATCTGGGTGTCCTTGTGCACCAGTCGCTGAAGGTAACAGGAACAAGGATGTCTTGCTGCAGTTGTACAGGGCCTTGGTGAGACCACACCTTGAGTATTGTGTGCAGTTTTGGTCGCCTTATCTGAGGAAGGATGTTCTTGCCATGGAGGGAGTGCAGCGAACAACGTCCTGTACACAACGGTCCTAGGTTGGCTTATCCCAGCTCAGTCCAGTCGAGAAGCATGAGTGCATTAATATGATAAAAGCCAAAAAGCCGCCGCTTTGTAACACTACATTGGCAGAACACATGGATTGACAACCAAAGGAGTGTGGGAAGAATTGATAGCAAAAAAAGTACCACATATAACCCCCGCTGTTCAAGAAAGAAGGGAGAGAGAAAACAGTCAACTATAGGCCAGTTAGCCAAACGTCAGTAGTAGGGCAAATGCTAGAATCTATTATTAAGGAGGTGGTAACAGGGCACTTGGAAACAGCGGGGTTACATTTGCTACTTTTTTTAGCTACCGATTCCCCCTCCCCCCTCCGACACTCCTTTGGCCCACCCCAGAGATCTGTGGAAGCTGAGTCATTGAATATATTCAAGGCTGAGATAGACAGATTTTTGAGCAACAGGGGAGTTAAGGGTTATGGGGAGCGGGCAGGAAAGTGGAGTTGAGGCCAAGATCGGATCAGCCATGATCTCATTAAATGGCGGAGCAGGGCTCGAGGGGCCGAATGGCCTGTTCCTGCTCCTATTTCTTACGTTCTTATGTTCTTACTCCTGCTCCTATTTCTTATGCTCTTACTATGCTTAAAAATTGCCAATAATTTTCCAAATTATTGGCAATGTTTTGGAGTCAAAATATACCAAAAGATAGATATCCAGAAATCAGGACCCTATCCAGAGGCAATTCTTCTCTTCTTGGCTGGTCTGTTTCTTGATATAACAGGAGAGTCGGGCACAGCAGATGAAGGATAAGACATTGGAATATAGATTGACAGTATTACAAGGCAAGCTTGCAATGCCAGTCGTCCAATATTTACATTACATCAGGGTAACAAAAAAAATCCTGAAATCAAAACAAAACCTTGATTTCCATGGCTTTTCAGATCCACTTTGAGAGTTGGTAGTTCTGATATGTGGAGTGTTGATGTAGAATGCCTGCTCATTACCATAATGTCAGGCAACAAAATGCAAGACAGAGGCTGCTTCAAAGCAGATTCTTGGGCTCCTTGCTACATTCAGAATTCAACAAGACTGAAAAGGTTTGCAGTTTCAAACCTGGAGAGGACGCAGTCTAACTATTGCAGTCTGGTGACGAGTATTAAAATTCCATGAATAACAGGCTCTGTGTGCGCCTGCCAAGTATTGTAAACCAATTTTATGTCATCTTTTATTTTCTAAACAGGATTTTATGATTTGCATTATATAATTGGGACATTACTAGGATGTGTGTTACCTTTGCTTTTATTGTGTTAATGATAGGTTTTCATAATAGTGCACATATTTTAACTTTCGAGAGAAATCTTCTTTAATAATTTACAAAATCTACATACAATATGGCATTTTCTACATCTAAAACGTGGAATCTGGTTAGACAGGTACAAAGTGAAGAACAGCAAAGGGACTGGAAAAGGCATATATGAGAATTTTAGTTATTTGCTATAAAAAGAAAAGAAGAAATTATAGATAAGAGCCTGCTTAAATGGCCAAAATTTCCAGTAATGGGCTAGAAAGCAAAATTGCATTTCTTTGAGTTTTGCCTTTGGGAATCCTAAATTTCAAATATTCATGGCTCTGGGTCTGAAAATTGGTTCCCATTGACTATTGTTTGAACCTTTCTGAAACAAAACAGGAACCTGCAAAGGTTTGCCCATCCCTACTATACAGGTTAAGTGTCCCAAATCCAGAGTTCCGGAATCTGGAATGTCCCGGACTCCGGGGCGATTGGTGGCAGGGGTCCTGAATCCGCAAAATATTCCGGAATCCGGACACCCTGAGGGAGGCTTCCCAAAAGCGCAACCTGGGTCCAGGCATTTCCGGACTCGGCACGTGTTTCTGATGTCCGAAGTCCGGAAATATCGCAACCTGGGCTTGGGCGTTTCCGGACTTTGGACATCAGGAACAGGTTCTGAAGTCCGGGAAAACCCGAAAACTGGCTCGACCTCGGCCCCGAGGTTGCCGGATTCGGGACGTTCTACCTGTACTACAAAAAAATTGCTTCTCTCTGTAAGGTGTGAGATTGGATAGGAAACTTTTATCTCACTTCTTGCACCCCCTCCTCCAAATGCTGGCTCACTCAGCCTCACAGAAAATAGATGGATACTCCCTAAAGGAAGGGTAGATTATAGAACAGGTGTAGAAAGCCATTGTATATTTTGAAATTAACATGAAATGCTCCAATTCAGGTCACTCCAGTTTTGTGTTTCATTTTGGCTCCGAGGAAATGTCACTCAGCGAGGCTGCACACCTGAGCAGTATTGTAAGTGGCAATGTTTTCATTAACTGCAGTGATGTGTACAAGGTCTTGAGTTGCCACGCTTATTGGGGAGGTATGATTTTAATCAATGTGGTCTTTTGAGGAGAAGGTATCAATGCAAGTCCTCAGCAAATCTCGTTGAGGAATGTTTCCAATTCCTGGTGGCATAGTGGATACTAGCATGTGTCCCTGATAGTGAGGATGTGCCCATGGTTCTGGTGATGGACATACGGGCAAATTCCATGTAGTTTGGTAGTGTGTAGGTGTGCAATTCTGTGGTGTTACCGTGAAAGCTCTCTCTATTTAATAACCACTTGTTACAAAGAAACGCAACCTTGATTAACAAACAGTATTCAGCATATTTTGTTTTGAGGGGCAAGAGGAAAAAGCAGAAGAGGCTTGCAACAACATTAGAACAGGGGAACCTTTGCATTGCTAGATGAGAAAATACCAGTTCGCCTTCTACCATCCTGGTAGTCGCATGATACAACGTTAATGGAGTTGTTGTCTAATCATGGCGATCAATATCTATCAATTAGTCGATGATAGACCCAGACATGAGGCGAGGAAAACCCCAGTGAAGAGTTTTGGGAACCAGAGGTCCAAAGTCGCCTGGTCCTTCCAAGCACGCTACACTCACCACCACATTGTCACATCTCCAACAATGATCCAAGGCTGATTATATGCTTCAAGTTAGTTTATGTTTTGGTTATGAATTTGAAAAAAAAAGTCACTTGGCAACCATTTCCTGAAGACAGATCCCTTTATACTCAGACTGCAGGTTCATAGTTGAAATTCTGCTTTTTTTATCATCTGAAACTCAACCTTGGAATCTGAACGCTGGAACACGCACAAAGAAAAGCAAAGGAATGATGAAAAAGTACGAATGTAATCACACCATCCAGGCAAATACTGAAGGAGGCAAAAACATTTCTTTTATACCATGACTTCTGCTATGGTCACCAACCTTTGCAATGAAAGAGCATTGATACATATTTTTTGTACTAGAGATGTACAGCATCTTAGGATGTTGGAACTACTATATTATATGCTGAAAATGAAAAAGATAATCCACTTATCAATGTTAAAAACTATTAGAAAACGGGGTGGTAGTGGCCCAAGCTTTCTTTGTGGAGTGCTCTTTCTCCTCCTGGCCCTACAAAAGTAAGTGTTGAACTTACCTGACAGGACCTCTGCTAGGTCCTAAGCTCTGGAATTCCCTCCCTAAACCTCTCTGCCTCTCTTTCCTCCTTTAAGACACTCCTTAAAACCTACCTCTTTGACCAAGCTTTTGGTCATCTGCCCTAATATCTCCTTATGTGGCTCGGTGTCAAATAGCGCCTTGGGACATTTTACGACATTAAAGGCGCTATGTGAATGCAAGTAGTTGTTGTTGTTTCCCCTTCAGTAGGTTGTTAAAATTGCATCGGGGTCCTAACGACATCACCGGACCCAGATTTACATTTACTCAGAATGCTACCGCCTATTTATTGAGATCGAAGGTGCAGATGAGAATGTTCAAGCTCAAAATAAAGTAATTTGTGAACGGATAAAAGCAATTTTTCTAACGGAGATCAGGCCAGATGTCTACTGAACATAGGGAGGAGTTCACAATATTAAAGTGAACACACCTAATGTTGAAGAACTAGACATCTACAATATCTATGCCACTAATGGCAACGCTAGCAGTCCTGAGAAAGACTTCCGTACAAAACCTTTGATCACCGAGCGATATATTGATATGTGTATCGACACGGTGGCGGACTGCTCTATCATGAGTAAGGACACATATGAGAGTAAGTTTAATGAAGTACCGCTTACAAAGAGAACCGTAGAGTTAAAAACCTACTCCGGAGAAATCCTAGAGATATGTAGACAAATGGAATGTACAGTTCAACACAATGGCCAGTCAGTAAAGCTGCCTATTATAGTAGTGAGCTACAACAACAGGCCAACCCACATGGGCAAAGACTGGTTGAGAAAGTTAAAACAAGACTGGAAAAACATCTTCAGTGTAGATGCTTCCAAGAAGCGACTCGACACAATGCTGAACAAGTACGAAAGTATGTTCACAGACAGTTACGAGCGAGTCACTGGGTATGACGCGCATATCTGCATCAAGTCCAACGCGAAGCCTGTCTATCGTAAGGCAAGGCCGGTCCCCTATACGTTGAAAAGTCAGGTGGAGGAAGAGCTAGCGAAGCTCAGAGAGAACGGAGTGCCAGTAAAAACTGACAAAAGTGAATGGGCTGCCCAGATTGTGGTAGTGCCCAAAGCAGACAAAACTGTAGGCTTGTGCGGTGACTACAAAGTTACTATCAACCAAGCAGTTGACAATGAGCAGTACCCGTTAGCTACATCGCAAGATTTGTATGCAGCACTCTCTGGGTCAAAGGTTTTCTCCAAGCTTGACCTGTCGCACGCTTACGCTCAGCTGAATGTTGACAAAGAGAGTTAACAGTATCTCACCATCAACACACACAAGGGACTGTACTCATACACCAAGCTGCTGTATGGTGTAAAGAAAATCTAGAAGTGTTAGATTTAGTGCTTCAAAGGTTGAATGCCCACAATGTCAAATTGAAAAGGAGCAAATGTGCTTTTGTGCAGCCTGAGGTTCTGTACCTTGGTCTGAAAGTTGATGCAAATGGCTTGCAACCAGTGAAGGAAAAGGTTGATGCTGTCATCAATGCTCCAAAACCACAGAACGTGTCTGAGTTAAGATCTTGCCTTGGAATGTGTAAGCTTTTTATTTCGACTGGCATTAAGTTGACAGCAAGACCAATTCTTTTGAAACAATTTGGAATAAGTTTATTAAACACACAAACTCATGCAAGTTTATTAAACACACACTCATGCACATTAAAACAATAGCCTACTGGTATCCTATGACTCTACTCAATTACAACTCATAAGGTAATGGGTTAGATTTGCACAGGTTATTACTTCCCTGAATCAAGCAATGCACGCGGCCTTTTTCCTTGCTTCTTGGCCTGGTCTGTAGAGGGAGGCTTTTTGTTCTTCCACATGATCGTCGAGCTAGAGAAAGAGAGAGCCTTTGGTTCCTTGTTTTTATATATTTTAAAGTCCATTGTCTTCTAGTTTTGTTAAATCCGTGAATCTTGATGTATGGTGTCCTTCAAGAAATAGACAGAGACTGCAGGGGAACAATCAACAGGTGCTTACTGGATGTGGGTTACTCTAAAACTAACAGTACAGATCCCTACTCAGGGTTTATATACAGGTGTGGTCACTGCCGGTACTACAGTATACAGGAGCTGTAAAAAGTAGTTCTCCCCTTAATGGTACATACACTACAATTCCTCCCCTTTTAGATTAACAGTACCATAACATTCATTTAACAATTAACACTTTTAACATGCAACATTAACTGAAAATAGTCCATTTATAAATTCAGTCTTTGGGGCGGCTTCGTGATCCATTCTGGATAGCGCCTTTCCTGAGTGTCTTGCTCTTGGTGCGGAGGCGATTCTGGCCCCCTGTCGTCGGTTGGTTCATCAGCTTCCAATGCTACTGTTTCTGGGGTAGATGCTACCTGTATGTCGGGTTCATCACCAGGTACGCGAGACATGGGGTTGACTCGTTCCTGTGACTCTAGGATCTGGTCGACATGGCATCTCATAATGTTCTCCCCAACATCCACTGTGTACATTAGTGGCCCCTGCCGTGTGCATATCGTTCCTGGTTGCCATTTCTCTGTTCGGTAGTCGCGTGCCAAGACTGGTTGCCCTACATTGAAGCTCCTTGTCAGCTTCTCATTGATGTGCTGGAATTGCTTATTCTCAACATCTCTTCGTACATTTGGTCTGAGCAAATCCAGACGAGATCTCAACCTTCAGTTAAAGAACATCATGGCCGGGGTCTGGTTGGTGACTGCATGTGTTGCATTTCTGTAGGCTAACAGGAAATTGTCCACCTTATGCTGCAGTGGAATGTCGTCATCGCACATGGCCCTTACTGCCTTTTTAAAGGTTTGTACGAACCTCTCAGCCAATCCATTTGTGGCTGGATGATACGGGGCGGATGTGTAATGCCTTACCCCATTCCTTTTCATAAATTTCCGAAACTCTTTGGACACAAACTGTGGTCCGTTATCAGAGCAAATCTGCTCTGGCAAGCCGTTCCTGGCAAATATGGTCCGTAGGACTGCAATCGTTTTCTCCGTGGTGGTGGAGGACATTTTGATCACCTCAGGCCATTTCGAGTGCGCATCCACGGCTATTAAAAACATTGAGTCCATGAATGGACCAGCAAAATCAATATGCACCCGTTGCCATGGAGAGGATGGCCACTCCCATGGGTGTAGAGGGGCATGTGGTGGTGCATTTTGGACCTTCTGGCATCCTGAGCAGCTCTTTGTCAGGTCCTCGATTTGCTGATCGATCCCCGGCCACCACACATAAGCCCTAGCAAGGCTTTTCATTTTCACCCCTCCCAGATGGCCTTCGTGAAGCTCATTGAGCACTCTCTCCCTTAACTTGGGTGGAATTACCACTCGGGATCCACACCTCAAGGTCCCCTGGCATACTGACAGCTGTTCTCTTCTGGATGAGAATGCTGGCAACAGTGAGTCGCCATGTGTTGGCCATCCCTTCACCGTCAAGTCATATACCCGAGACAGTGTCGGGTCATTTCAGGTCTCCTGCTCTATATCCGCGTTAGTTATTGGCAAGCGTTCAATTATAGTCGAATAAAATATTTTGACAGGGTCCACTGCTGGTGCTTCCTCCGCCGTAGGCAGTGGCAGGCGTGATAGCCCATCAGCGTTTCCATGCTTTTTCGTGCCCTTATACTCTATTTCATATTGGTTCGCCCCTAGAAAAAGGGACCATCTTTGTAGCCGTTGCGCAGTCATCACTGGAACGCCCTTCTTTGGATTAAAGATAGAGACAAGTGGTTGGTGGTCAGTCAGCAAGGTGAACTTCTGCCCGTGCAGATAGTGGTTGAACTTTTTCACTCCCCACACTAGGCTGAGGGCCTCCCTGTCAATCTGGGCATAGTTACGCTCGGCTGAGTTTAGTGACCGAGACGCAAAGGCTACTGGACTCTCCGAGCCGTCCGGGAATTTGTGCGACAGCATCGCTCCCATACCATAGGGTGATGCATCACACGCCAACCGAATTGGTAGTGCTGGGTTGAAATGAGCCAACACCTCTTTTGATGTGATCAATTCTTTGCACTTCTGGAAAGCTTGTTTACATTCGTCATTCCACTTCCATGGTACCCCCGTTTGCAGTAGGGTGTTCAGTGGTGTAGTACTGTAGACAAATTCGACAAGAACGTATGGTAGTAGTTCACCAGCCCGAGGAACGACCTCAGTTGTGACACATTTTCCGGTGTTGGAGCCTTGGCTACTGCCTCAATCTTTTCAGGGGACTTATGTAACCCCTCTTGATCAATAACATGGCCACAATACGAGATCTGCTTCTGGAAAAACTCGCATTTGTGGCGATTAGCTCGGAGCCCATATTCCTTCAATCTAGTGAGCACCTGCTCCAGGTTGGCGAGGTGATCACTGTCATTTTCGCCCGTGACCAGGATGTCGTCCAAATAACACTGGGTCCCTGACATCCCTTGCAGGACTTGATCCATTGCCTTTTGCCAAATAGCCGGAGCTGATGCTACCCCGAACACCAGCCGATTGTATTGGTAGAGACCTTTATGATTGTTGATCGTGAGGTACTGTTTTGAGGCTTCTTCTACCTCCATTTGCAGTTACGCCTGGGCCAGATCAATCTTAGTGAAGCGTTTTCCTCCAGATAGCGAGGCGAAAATATCTTCAATCCGCGGAAGCGGATATTGTACCGTGTGAAGGACTGGGTTCACTGTCACCTTAAAGTCCCCACAGATGCGAACCTTCTTTGGTTCCCCAGGCGTATTACTCAACGACCTCTTCATTACAGGAACGATGGGTGTAGCCCACTCACTCCAGTCCACTTTGGACAGTACTCCAGAACGTTCCAAACCTTCCAGCTCTGCTTCGACGGCTGGGCGGATCGCATAAGGCACCGGTCTGGCCTTAAAAAACTTTGGGCTTGCATTTTCCTCTATTTTGATCGTCGCTGTTATGCCTTTTAGTGTTCCGAGTCCCTCCTGGAACACTTCTTGTGCGTCAGTTAGCATTTTTGACAGTCTTCCAGGTGTGACGTCGTCATCCTTTTTGGCATCTACAGTCAGTGCTTGTATGGAATGCCAATCTAGCTGTATCTTCCGGATCCATTCACGTCCTAGTAGTGGTGGTCCTCCATCTGGCAATACATATAGGTCCATTTTTGGTGTTTCCTTGCCGTTATATATAACGTTCACCCTTATTTTTCCTTTGGGGTAGACTTTTTCCCCCGTGTACGTCTTCAAGACAATCTCTGTATCTCTCAAGGGTATATGTGAGAATAGCTGCTTGTAGTCCCTTCGGTTTATGACTGTTAGGGCTGATCCTGTGTCCAATTCCATTTTCACTTGGACTCCGTCTATCTTGAGCGTGACCCAGATAGTTTGGTGATCCTCCATTTTGATTACATTATGTAGTTTCAGACAACCCAGCTCCTTGCTTCCGGAGTCTGTATCACTTTTCTGTTCGTCTGAACTACTCTCCGTCACCTTATGTACCTTTTTGTACTTCTCCTGTGGAGATTTCTTGCTGCTGGTTTCCTTTCCCGACCTGCAGACTTTTGCTATGTGTCCTACTTTTCCACACTGTCTGCACACTTGGTCCTTGAACCAACAATCCTTATGGTCGTGTGTTGTTCTGCTGCAGCGATAACACTTCACTGCTCCATATGACATTTCATTTGTGCCATATTCTTGCGGTCTCCGTTGTATCTCTGCAGCGCCCCATGTGGCTGCTTCGTGTGATACTGCCATGCTGAAAGCCTTGTCCAGCGTAAGATCCTTTTCTGATAGAAGCCATTTCTGGGTTCCTTCACTTTGAAGCCCACACACAAACTTGTCCCTTAAAGTATCTGCTAGTCCCGTTCCAAACTGGCAGTGTTTCGATAGCTTGCGCAGTTCCGTTAAATACTCAGCATTACTTTCGTCTTTATGCTGGTTCCTTTTGTGAAACTTAAATCTTTCTGCTATCAGCAGCGGTGTGGGGTTTAAGTGGTCCTGTAGGATTGCCACTATGCTTTCAAAATCCTTTTCCACTGGCTTCTCTGGGGTTACTAGGTTTCGCAGTAAGCCATACGTTTTTGCACCCATGGAATTCAACAATACCAGTGCTTTCCTGGCATCTGGCACTTCATTCGCCTTGCAGTACACTTCTATGCGTTCTACATATGTCGCCCAATCTTCGACTTCATTGTCGAACGCTGTGACACTGCCACTCTTCAGCATCCCTGGGTGTGGTTAGACTGGCTAAAAATGGCGTCTCCCGCGCTCTCCCCTCTTCTCCGCTGCAGCTCAAAAATGGCATCTCCTGCGCTCTCCCTTCTTCTCCGCTGCGGCTCAAATGGCATCTCCCGCGCTTTCCTTTCTTTCCCCCGCGGACGCTGCTCAGCCCTTGAACACCGGCCGCGCTCTGCATGTTTTCCTGCACGCCTCTCTCATTGACGCTGCTCGGTCCTGAACCCCGGCTGCGCACTGTGCGCTTTACCCTCTCTCTCTGCTCCCATCGACGCAGCTCGGCCTTTTCCTGTGCCGTCGGTCGGCTCTAGCCACCGCTGTGCGGGAAGGGTCTGTGCCATACCTGTTGCCAGCCCACCTTGCTGGAGTCTCCGCTGGATGGTCGATGCCCGTGCCTCTGGAATCGGCCTTCCTCTGCAGAGTTGCAGGTAGGTTCGAATCGCCTCGTCGCCAATGTTAAATCCGTGAATCTTGATGTATGGTGTCCTTCAAGAAATAGACAGAGACTACAGAGGAACAATCAACAGGTGTTTACTGGATGAGGGTTACTCTAAAACTAACAGTACAGATCCCTACTCAGGGTTTATATACAGGTGTGGTCACTGCCGGTACTACAGTATACAGGAGCTGTAAAAAGTAGTTCTCCCCTTAAAGGTACATACACTACAAGTTTAAATTCTTAAGCCACCACGATTGAGTCTTAGATTCCGACAGTTCTTGATTGGCTTTCCTTTGAACATGTGTCTGTCTGCAGCAGCTGGTGCCATTTCTTGCTTAAGTTAATTGTTTGTTGACACCTTTTAGTGACTCTTGAGTTTCAATGGTGAGTTTCGATGTTGTCTCTGTGGGGGGTTATCCTGTTATGCAGGTTTCCTTTGTCAAATTTCGCGCCATTGCCTTACCCTGGGGAGATCTATACACATCAAATTTACCTTTATCTTATATTAATAGTCTCGAGTCCATCACACATACAAACAGAAAGTTTACGATGCTTGTAAGAGAAGTCTCTCTAGCGATGCTCTACTTGTGCACTATGACGCAGAGGGTGAGTTTAAGTTAGCAGCTATGGTGTGGGAGCTGTCATAAGCCACGTAATGGATGATGGCCAAGAGAAACCAATCGCGTTCACATCGCGAACCCTCACAAAGAGCAAAAGACTATGCGCAAATTGAAAAGGAAGTACTTGCCATAGTGTTTGGAATCAAGAAATTCCAACAGTTCCTGATCAGCAGAAAGTTTACCCTGATAAACATTCACAAACCGCAATCGCAGATGCCTTGTCCAGGTTGCCACATGAAGATTTGTGTTGGGAGTGAAGGTGCAATTTTCACACTCGGTGCAGTTGATAAAGACTTTCCCATGAATGCAACTGAGATTGCAGATGAGACTCAAAAGGACTCAGTGCTAAAAAGAGTGAATGAAAACACCTTGAATGGGGAGGTATAGGGGCAGGTGTTACATCTCCTGCGCTTGCACGGGAAGGTGCCAGGCGAAGGGGAAGGGGTGCTAGGGGTGATAGAGGAGTGGACTAGGGTGTCTCGGAGGGAGCGGTCCCCATGGAATGCTGAAAGGGGAGGGGAGGGGAAGATGCGTTTGGTGGTGGGATCACTTTGGAGGTAGCGGAAATGGCGGAGGATGATCCGTTGAATGTGGAGGCTGGTGGGGTGAAAGGTGAGGACAAGGGCAACCCTATCATGGTTCCGGGAGGGAGGGGCAGGGGTGAGGGCAGAAGTGCGGGAGATAGAGCGGACATGGTTGAGGGCCGTGTCAACCATGGTAGAGGGGAATTCTCGGTTGAGGAAAAAGGAAGACATGTCGGAAGCACTGGTGTGGAAGGTGGCATCGTCGGAGCAGATGCGGCGGAGATGGAGAAACTGGGAGAATGGAATAGAGTCCTTACAGGAGGTGGGGTGGGAGGAAGTGTAGTCCAGGTAGCTGTGGGAGTCAGTGGGCTTGTAGTGAATATTGGTCAATATTCACTACAATAGGAAGTAACATATAGGGTGGATAAAGGGGAACCAGTGGATGTAGTGTATTTAGACTTCCAAAAGGCATTTGACAAGGTGCCACACAAAAGATTATTGCTTAAGATAAAAAATCACGGGATTGGGGGTAATATTCTGGCATGGATAGAGGATTGGCTATCTAACAGAAGGCAGAGAGTTGGGATAAATGGTTCATTCTCAGACTGGCAATCAGTAACTAGTGGTGTTCCGCAGGGGTCAGTGCTGGGTCCCCAACTCTTTACAATCTATATTAACGATTTGGAGGAGGGGACCGAGTGTAACATATCAAAGTTTGCAGATGATACTAAGATGGGGGGGAAAGTAGTGAGTGAGGAGGACATAAAAAACCTGCAAGGGGACATAGACAGGCTAAGTAGGTGGGCAGAGATTTGGCAGATGGAATACAATATCGGAAAGTGTGAGGTTATGCACTTTGGCAGGAAAAATCGTAGAGCAAGTTATTATCTTAATGGCAAGAAACTGGAAAGTACTGAAGTACAAAGGGATCTGGGGGTCCTGGTGCATGAAACTCAAAAGGTTAGTATGCAGGTGCAGCAAGTGATTAAGAAGGCCAATGGAATGTTGGCTTTCATTGCTCCTATTTCTTATGTTCTTATGTAATAACCTATCCCCTCCGTCTCCATCTCTGGGGATAGGTTATTGACCAATATTCACTACAAGTCCACTGACTCCCACAGCTACCTGGACTACACTTCCTCCCACCCCGCCTCCTGTAAGGACTCTATTCCATTCTCCTAGTTTCTCCATCTCCGCCGCATCTGCTCCGACGATGCCACCTTCCACACCAGTGCTTCTGACATGTCTTCCTTTTTCTTCAACCGAGGATTCCCCTTTACCGTGGTTGACACGGCCCTCGACCGTGTCCGTTCTATCTCCCGCACTTCTGCCCTCACCCCTGCCCCTCCCTCCCGGAACCACGACAGGGTTCCCCTTGTCCTCACCTTTCACCCCACCAGCCTCCACATTCAATGGATCATCCTCCGCCATTTCCGCCACTTCCAGCGTGATCCCACCACCAAACGCATCTTCCCCTCACCTCCCCTTTCAGCATTCCGTAGGGACCGCTCCCTCCGAGACACCCTAGTCCACTCCTCTATCACCCCCAGCACCCCTTCCCCTTCGCCTGGCACCTTCCCGTGCAAGCGCAGGAGATGCAACACCTGCCCTTATACCTCCCCCCTTCCCACTGTCCAGGGCCCCAAATACCCCTTCCAGGTGAAACAGCGATTTACTTGTACTTCTCGCAATCTAGTATACTGTATTCGCTGCTCACAATGCGGTCTCCTCTACATTGGGGAGACCAAACGCAGATTGGGTGACCGCTTTGCGGAACACCTCCGTTCAGTCCGTAAGGGTGACCCCGAGCTTCCGGTCGCCTGTCATTTTAATTCACCGCTCCATTCCCACTCGGACCTCACCGCCCTTGGCCTCTTGCATTGTTCCACGGAAGCTCAACGTAAACTCGAGGAACAGCACCTCATCTTCCGATTAGGCACTCTGCAGCCTTCCGGACTCAATATCGAGTTCAACAATTTCAGATCATAACCTCGGCCCCTATTACATTTTTACTTATATTTTTTATCCACCCCTTTGTTTTGGTTTTTCCCTCCCCCCCCTTTTTTCTCTCTCCCACATGGCAGCTGTCTCCCATTCTGCCAGAACATTTCACACCTAATCTGAGCCGTCTTTTGTCTCCACTAGTCCGATCACCATCTCGTCTCGTTTTGAATACCTCTTAATGTCTCTTCACTTCTTTTGTTCCCTCCCAGTCCTGCCTTTCGATCTATTTCATTTCCTTCCCAGTTTTGAAAAAGGGTTAGACCCGAAACATCGACTGTAATTTCTCTCCACGGATGTTGCCTGGCCTGCTGAGTTTTTCCAGCATTTTCTGTTGTTATTCCGGATTTCCAGCATCTGCAGTATTTTGCTATCGGACTGATCAGTGTCTGGACACAGAATTGAAACCATTCCATAACCGTCGTACTGAATTGTCTTGTGAGCAAGGTTGCAAACCCGGCACTAAGCTCATGGTCTACAGGGCAGCAGTGATACCTGCCCTGTTGTATGCCTCAGAGACATGGACCATGTACAGCAGGCACCTCAAAGCACTGGAGAGGTACCACCAATGCTGCCTCTGCAAGATCCTGCAAATCCATTGGCAGGATAGGTGCACCAACGTCAGTGTTCTTGCTCAGGCCAACATCCCCAGCATCGAAGCTCTGACCACGCTCAATCAGTTCCGATGGACGGGTCACATTGTCCGCATGCCCGATACGAGACTCCCAAAACAAGCGCTCTACTCGGAGTGGGCAGAGGTAACGCTTCAAGGACACCCTCAAAGCCTCCTTGAAAAAGTGTAACATCCCCACCGACACCTGGGAATCCCTGGCCCAAGACCGCACAAAGTGGAGGAGAAGTATCCGGGAAGGTGCTGAACACCTCGAGTCTCTTCGCTGGGAGCAAGCGGAAGCCAAGCACAGGCAGCGCAAGGAGCGCACATCAACCCAAGCACCCCACCCACCCGCCCCTTCAACCACCGTCTGCCCCACCTGTGACAGAGACTGTAGGTCCCGCATTGGACTAATCAGTCACATGCGAGCTCATTTTTAATGTGGAAGCAAGTCATCCTCGGTTACATAGAAACATAGAAGATAGGAGCAGGAGTAGGCCATTCGGCCCTTCGAGCCTGCTCCGCCATTCAATGAGATCATGGCTGATCATCCAAATTCAGTACCCTGTCCCTGCCTTCTCCCCATATCCCTTGATCCCTTTAGCCTCAAGAAATATATCCAACTCTTTCTTGAATATATTTAATGAACTGGCCTCCACCGCCCTCTGTGGCAGAGAATTCCACAGGCTCACCACTCTCTGGGTGAAGAAATTCCTCCTCATTTCAGTCCTAAATGGCTTACCCCTTATCCTTAGACTATGACCCCTGGTTCTGGACTCCCCGGCCATCAGAAACATCCTTTCTGCATCTAGTCTGTCCAGACCTGACAGAATTTTATAGGTTTCGATGAGATCCCCTCTCAATCTTCTAAACTCCAGTGTGTATAAGCCCAATCGACACAATCTCTCCTCGAACGTCATTCCTGCCATCCCAGGTATCAGCCTGGTGAATCTTCGCTGCACTCCCTCCATGGCAAGAACGTCCTTCCTCAGGTAAGGTGACCAAAACTGCACACAATACTCAAGGTGCGGTCTCACCAAGGCCCGAGGGACTGCCTAAGAAGAAGATCAAGTGGGGAAACAGAGTGATGGTACCTACTTCTTTGAGAGATAGAATTCTGGTCGAAATTCATACTAAACATCCAGGGATCGTTAGTATGAAATCAATTGCAAGAGGCTTTGTTTACTGGCCTGGATTGGACAGTGATCTTGAATCACTTGATCATGAACACATATATGAGTTTGGCTCAGTTCAGACTTCAGTAACTGAAGTACCAGATTCAAACAAGTCTGAGATAGAAACAGGATCATCTTTGAGTTCGGAACCAAAACAAAACAGCCCGAAAATTGGTTCAACTCCATAACCTTGTGTAAGGAGATCAGGAAGGCTCCGCAAACCTGTTATTCATAGAATCATAGAAATTTACAGCACGGAAGGAGGCCATTTCGGCCCATCGTGTCCACGCCGGCCAACAAAGAGCTCTCCAGTCTAATCCCACTTCCCAGCTCTTGGTCTGTAGCCCTGTAGGTTACGGCATTTCAAGTGCATATCCAAGCACTTTTTAAATGTGGTGAGGCTTTCTGCCTCTACCACCCTTTCAGGCAGTGAGTTCCAGACCCAAACCAGCCACCGAGTGAAGAAATTTCCCCTCAAATCCCCACTAAACCTCCTACCAATTAGTTTAATTCTGTGCCCCCTGGTTGTTGACCCCTCTGCTAAGAATCATAGTATTGTAGGAATGTCTAGTTCCTATCAAGAGACTGAGGTCGACTCAGGCGATCAACAAACGGTGTTTAATATAAAACAAACTGAGTTTAACAAACCAATGCACGAGAACTACGAAAACCGGTCTAGTCAGTTTGAAGGCTCCATGAGGACTGCTTGGGCAGTCCCGTGGCTGGCGTCATGACGTCATCACATTTTTCCTGCCGATGGGGGATCATGTGATGAACGGCGTGACGTCATCGCGTTTGCTCGCACTCTTAAAGAGACCGCGCCCTGTACATGCAAACAGTATATACAAAGATACAGACTCAGGCTGTAGTTAACATATTGTTAAAGGGAATTATATACATTTGATCGGAGTCCCTTAGTGGCTCCGCCACATGCGCCCCCCCCAGAATTGTCTTTAACAGAAAAAGTGAAATGGCGAGGAGGCCTGACAAGCCTGTCAGAGCGACTTCTGTACAGTTGGAGTGGAAGCTGCTGGACGGCGGGCGGGCTGGCGGGCGGTTGCGCTTGATCTGGCACGGTGACTGTGGGCGGTCGGCCACGTTTTGGCGGCTGTGCGGTCTCGACCGAGCGGTCAAGGTCCAAGTGTGCCGGCTTCAACCGGTCAACCGAAATGTGGTCCGGTTTACCTCCGATATCCACTGAGAAAGTTTTGTCTCCCAGCTCTAGCACGCGGAAAGGACCAGTGTAAGGAGCTTTGAGCGGATCCCGATGAGCGTCGTGGTGGATGAACACATATTTGGCGTTCTTCAGCTCTGCTGGGACGTGGGAGCTCTGAAAGCCATGATGCGATGTTGGTACTGGTGCAAAACACCTGGCTGCCTCCTGGTGGCTGATGAGTTGATTGGATGCGGACCATGGCTCTGTTGGAGTCGGAAGGAAATCACCTGGTACACGTAGCGGTTGGCCATAAACGATCTCTGCCGAGGACGAGCGAAGATCTTCCTTGGGTGCTGTGCGAAGACCCAACAGGACCCATGGTAGCCTGTCCACCCACCCAGCGCCTTGGAGGCTGGCCCTCAGTGCGGCTTTGAGCGACCTGTGAAACCGTTCGCACAGGCCATTTGCCTGTGGATGGTAGGCTGTGGTGCAATGGAGCTTGATGCCGAGCCCCTGAGCCACAGCGTTCCAGAGCTCAGAGGAAAATTGCAGTCCACGATCAGAAGTGATGTCCGCCGGTACCCCGAAACGGGCGACCCAAGAGGAGATGAATGCCCTGGCTACGTCTGCCGAAGTGGCGGATGACAAAGGAACTGCCTCTGGTCATCCAGTGGTGTGGTCTACCATCGTAAGGATGTGTGTAAACCCATGAGAAGGTGGAAGTGGCCCCACCAGGTCCACATTCACGTGATCGAACCGTCGCTCCGGAAGAGCGAAGGTGGCCAATGGAGCTTTGACGTGACGCTGCACCTTGGTCTTTTGGCAGACCACGCAGGTGTTGGCCCAGTCGCGGACATCCATATGCATGCCCCGCCAAACGAACTTGGACGACATCAGCCTTTGCGAGGCCTTCATGCCCGGATGTGACAGCCCGTGTATGGCGTCAAACACTTTCCGGCACCAGGCGACCGGCACGATAGGGTGAGGATCTCCTATGGAGACGTCACAAAGTAGCGTGGTGCCTGCGGCGTGGAATTTGATGTCAGCCACTTGGAGGCTAGAGGGGCTGGTTCGGTAAGCTTGCACCTCTGGATCCGAGGCTTGATCCGCAGCCATGAGGGCATAGTCGATGCCGAGCTGGACTGCCTGAACGGTCACGCGGGAGAAGCAATCCGCCACCAGGTTGTCTTTACCGGCCACGTGCTGAATATCAGTTGTGAACTCAGAGATAAACGTCAACTGACGTTGTTGTCGGGCTGACCACGGTTCGGCAGTCTTGGCCATAGCGAACGTTAGTGGCTTATGGTCTACAAAAGCAGTGAAAGGACGTCCCTCCAGGAAGAACCAGAAATGGCGGATGGCCAGAAAAAGAGCCAGCAACTCCCGGTCGAAGGTACTGTACTTCCGCTTGTTTCGCCGTAGTTGACGGCTGAAGAATGCCAGCGGTTGCCACGTTCCATTTACCCACTGTTCCTTGACTGCGCCGATGGCGTAATCTGACGCGTCGGTGGTGAGGGCGATGGTGGCACCTGGCAGCGGGTGCGCCAGCATGGTCGCGTTGGCGAGGGCGCTTTTTGTGTCATTGAACGCCCGGTCCATGTCGACTGTCCAGCTTACCGGATCCTTGCCAGGCTTGCCCTTGAGGGCCTCGTACAGGGGCTGCATGAGCAGAGCTGCCTTAGGCACGAAGCGGTGGTAAAAATTTACCATCCCGAGGAACTCCTGCAGGGCCCTGATGGTCTGCGGGCATGGAAAAGATGTTACTGCCTCCACCTTCGTTTGCAAAGGAATTGCGCCATCCGATGTGATGCAATGGCCCAAGAAATCAATCTGTTGCAGGCCGAACTGGCACTTGGCCGGGTTGATGATCAGGCCGTGTTGGCTGAGGCGTCTAAAGAGGGTGCATAAATGGCAGATGTGCTCCTCTTTGTTGTAACTGGCGATGAGGACGTCATCGAGGTAGACGAATATAAACTTGCGGTCCCGAAGTACGGAGTCCATCAGGCGCTGGAAAGCCTGTGCAGCGTTCTTCAGTCCAAACGGCATCCGCAGAAATTCGAAAAGGCCGAATGGGGTGATGACTGCAGTTTTCGGGACGTCTTGCGGGTGCACGGGGACCTGGTGGTAGCCACGGACAAGGTCGACTTTGGAAAAAATGGTATTTCCTGCCAAATGGGCAGAGAAATCTTGGATGTGAGGGATCGGGTACCGATCAGGAGTAGTGGCGTCGTTTAGGCGTCGGTAGTCGCCGCATGGCCGCCATCCACCACCAGGTTTCGGGACAATGTGTAGAGGCGAAGACCAGGGACTATTCGACCGGCGAATAATCCCTAGCCGTTCCATCGTGGCGAACTCCACTTTCGCAGCCGCGAGCTTGCCAGGTTCGAGGCACCGGGCCCGTGCGTAGACCGGGGAGCCAGTAGTGGTGACGTGATGTTCGACACCATGTTTCGTGGCCATGGAGGAGAAGGTGGGTCTAGTCAGGTCTGGGAAATCTCCGAGGAGGCGAGTGAAGTCATCCGGAGGCGGGAACGCACAGGAGACAGTGCGTGACATGGCGTTACCATGGTGGCACGGGATGGAGTGGAACGTGGCCGCATTGATTAAACGGCGGTGCCTTCCATCAACCAGGAGGCTGTTGGCGCACAAGAAATCCGCACCGAGGATGGCTTGCGAGACCTTGGCCGTGATGAATTCCCAGCAAAACCGCTGGCCGCCGAAACACACCTGGACCCGCCATCTGCTAAAGGTCCGAATAGCCCCGCCATTAGCTGCCTCGAGGGAGAGGCCGTGCCTCCCAGCCTGTATATCAAATTTGACACGGGTAGGATGCTACGCAGAGGAAACGTCGACCAGAGAGGGAGTCGGTGATAAAAAGAAGCTTTCCAGCATTTCCGATTGCCATCGCAGCCGCGGGGCGCCCGTTAGAGCCGGTCCTCTTTTGCCAGAGTTGATGTTTTTTTGGGGGCGAGAAGCTGCAGGGAGGGCGGCAACATCTTGCTTTCACGCCAAAACGGGCGTGGTAGAAGTACAACCCCGCAGGTTGAGGAGCTGGGGCGGCGTCTGTGGGGGATGGGCACCTCGTGGCAGTGCAGTACTGCTGCATCACCGCGAAGATCTTGTCCGCTTCGGCAGCAAGCGCTGCGCAGTCTGTGACTTCGGGCCGGGCCAGGGCAGCTTGTACTGGCTCCGGTAACTGACTGAGGAAGAGCTCCCTAAAGAGTAAGCATTCCGGTTCGGAGCCAAGGAGCGTGAGCATTTGGCTCATGAGCTCAGATGGCTTGGAGTCCCCGAGGCCGGGCATAGCGAGCAGTCGGCGGGCACGCTCCGACTTCGTGAGCCCGAAGACCTGTAACAACCGCGCCTTGATTGTTTCATACTTGCGGTCGTCTGGGGGGTTCTCAAGCAGGCTGACGATCCGCGAGGCGGTGGAGCTGTCGAGTGCGGAGACCACGTAAAAGTAACGGGTCTGATCTGCAACGATGTTCCGTAATGCAAACTGGGCTTCGACCTGGATGAACCAGGCGGTCGCTTGTTGCTCCCAGAATTGCAGGAGCTTCAATGCAATGGCGTTTGTTTCCATGCTTCGTTCCTTCTGCGAAAACCGTTCGCAAAAGTCGGGGTCACCAATGTAGGAATGTCTAGTTCCTATCAAGAGACTGAGGTCGACTCAGGCGATCAACAAACGATGTTTAATATAAAACAAACTGGGCTAGATTTTCAGTTGCTTGCGCCAGCAGTTAGCGCCTTAAGAGAAGTGATTTTCGGGCGCTATTCGTGTAGCGCCCGGGCGCAGCGCAGTTTGCGCCCCGCCCCAAATTAAGTTGGCCGTTAGCGCCGGCGCAAAGTTTAGCGGCCGCCCGGATGCGCGCGCAGAAAATGACGTCACATCCTCGTGCAACGCCCTTTGGCCGCCCCGATTCCAAACTTCAGTCGGACCGCCCGATTGTGCGGCTGGCGTCCAGAGCGTTCGTAAAATGGAACGCAACACACCCTGGGGAGCGCAAATTAAAGGGCACTCCTCCTGCACTATAAACGGCAGTCTGCATGTGTTGTGTGGAAGGATCCAGTGTGTTGTTGTGAACGGTGTACCATCATCATCATCATCATCCTCCTCCTCCTCCTCCTCCTCCTCCTCCTCCAAAAACACATGCACCCTTCCCCTTTAAGAGCTCACTGGCACCAGAGTGTCTGCCGTGCGCTGCGCCCGAGCTCGGGCGCTGCGCTCTGCACCGCCGGCTTAGCGCCTAAAGATAGTAGTGGAACGCCTCTTTTAGCGCTCCACCAACCTCTTAGGGCGAAGCCACTGAATTTCCGGCAACGGGGCGCTACTTTGGGGCGGGCGCTAAGGTTAGCGCCCCAAAACTGTCTATACTGAAAATCTAGCCCACTGTGTTTAACAAACCAATGCATGAGAACTACGAAAACAGGTCTAGTCAGTTCGGAGGCTCCACGAGGACTGCTTGGGCGGTCCCGTGGCTGGCGTCATGATGTCATCACGCTTTTCCCGCCGATGGGGGATCACGTGATGAACGGCGTGACGTCATCACGTTTGCCCGCGCTCTTAAAGGGACCGCGCTCTGTACATGCAAACAGTATATACAAAGATACAGACTCAGGCTGTAGTTAACATATTGTTAAAGGGAATTATATACATTTGATCGGAGTCCCTTAGTAGCTCCGCCACAGTATCATAGAAAGTTACAGCATGGAAGGAGGCCATTTCGGCCCATCGTGTCCGCGCCGGCCAACAAATAGCTATCCAGCCTAATTCCACTTCCCAGCTCTTGGTCCGTAGCCCTGCAGGTTACAGCATCCCAAGTGCACATCCAAGTACTTTTTAAATGTGGTTAGGGTTCCCGCCTCTACCACCCTTTCTGGCAGTGAGTTCCAGACCCCCAGAACCCTTTGGGTGAAGAAATTTCCCCTCAAATCCCCTCTAAACCTTCCCCCAATTACTTTAAATCTGTGCCCCCTGGTTTTTGGCCCCTCTGCTAAGGGAAATAGGTCCTTTCTATCCACTTTATCTAGGCCCCTCATAATTTTATGCACCTCAATAAGGTCTCCCCTCAGCCTCCTCTGTCCAAGGAAAACAGACCCAGCCTATCCAGTCTTTACTCATAGCTAACATTCTCTACTCCCGGCAACATCCTTGTAAATCTCCTCTGTACCCTCTCTAGTGCAATCGCATCTTTCCTGTAATGTGGTGACCAGAACTGCACGCAGTACTCTAGCTGAGGCCTAACTAGTGTTTTATACAGTTCAAGCATAACCAAAAGCAAAGGACCTAGTACTGAGCCCTGCGGAACCCCACTGGAAACAGCCTTCCAGTCACAAAAACACCCTTCGACCATTACCCTTTGTTTCCTGCCTCTGAGCCAATTTTGGATCCAACTTGCCACTTTGCCTTGGATCCCATGGGCTTTTACTTTCATGACCAGTCTGCCATGTGGGACCTTATCAAAAGCTTTGCTAAAATCCATATACACTACATCAAACGCACTACCCTCATTGACCCTCCTTGTTACCTCCTCAAAAATTTAATCAAGTTAGTTGTTAAACTGGATTTGTAGTTCATTTGAAAGAAAAAAAGCCAGGAATTTTTGTCATGTGGTACATGTAATGCTGGGAAAGGTGGGATCATCGTTTTGTTGTATTTGAGCAGGGAATACACACATTTTTTTTTAGGGTGGGAAAGCAGTGTAGTGCATTATCATGTGGCGTTGCCACATTGGGGAAACACTGTGTGTATGTAGATAAACCTGTATAATCCCCTTTTAACTGCTGTATTCCCCTCCCCCCGCAAGACAGTTGCAAGCTGAGAGGAATAAGGCACGTTCAGACTTGCTTGCTGCTGATAGAAGGAAAACCAATCAGGTTCCAGCAGGTGACCAATCCGTGAGTCATCACAGGTTCGCGGGCTTCACGAATTCAGTGCTGTATTGTGAGAGTTGGAGTAAAGACCTATTTCTTGTAGCTCGCTGTGTTGCCTATTTCTTTACGCGGGAGACCGTAGTCCCCCACAATCACATGGTTTGGTATGAGCATGCTCAGTTCGCTCTGGCCTAGTAAAGCAAGCACACGGACTAACAACTCACGGTGTCTCTGGTCTTCATTTGTTCTGCCCACATATATTACATCTGGGATCCAATATACTACAAATTACTTTCCACAGCTACTGAACACAGTCTTTGCAAGATAGTAAAAGCAATAGCCTCCTTAAAATGACTAACAAACAAGTCTTAAATCATAAACTGTAGCAGCAACAACTTTAATACTGCTGAGTAATTTGTAGGCTAATTTAGGATCCCTAAATCCCAAGGCAATATGGCTTTATTGGACTATGCCATCATTTACCATCCCTAAATTGAGTTAATGCACCAATGAGCAGCTGACTTCAGCTGAGGTCTATATTCGGTGGATTTATTAGCATGCTCCTCACTACCAATACAAACTCGCAGTCAGTTCTGATGGGACAGATGATTAGTTGCATTCAGTGAAGGAGTGGGAAGAATTAAGTGTAGATAGTTGAGCTAGAAGCATCAGCTTGGTGACGCTCTCACCCGCGAATTAGACGGTGGTGGACTGCAGCACCGAAGCAGACATTCCAGCGAGGTACGGAGGGAGGGCTGCATTGTCAGAGGTGCTGTCCTCTGGATGTTAAACTGAAGGCCCTGTCTGTTTTGTTGCTGTTGGTGGAAAGTAACGATCCCATGACCACTGTCGGAAGAAGAGCAGCAAGTTCTCCCTGCGGCCAACACTCCTCCCTCAACTACCACCACCAAAAACAGGAGAGCTGCTCACCCATCTCATTGCTGCCTGCGGGATCTTACCGTGCGCAAAATGGCAGCTGTGTTTGCCTACGGCACTTGTAACTAATTCTTTCCCTCTCCACCTTTAAGACGCTCCTTAAAACCTACCTTCTGTCCTGATATTGCCCTCTGTAGCTCAGTGGCAAAGTTTGTTTGATAGTCGCTCCTGTGAAGCAACTTGGGACATTTTACTACATTAAAGGTGCTATAGAAATGCAAGTTATTGTTGCTGTTATTAGTGTAGTGTTTTGAGACATATCTGAAAGATGTGATAAAGAATTATTTGCATTTGTAGAACACCATGGGGGAGAAATTCGGTGGTGCCCCCTTTAACTTCGCTGGGGCACTACTTTTAACACCCCAAAAAAGTTAGCACCCCAGCGCCGTAAATTCAGTGGTAGCACCCCAAGCAGGAGGCGGGACGCTGCAGGAAGCGCTCCCCCTCCTTCCTGGGGTGCTACAACTGAATATCACGGCGCTACGTGCAACAGCGCCACACACATATTGCAGGCCTCCTAGCGCAGCGAGCACTGGGGCCCTGCTGGACCACCGGGGAGCGGTGTGCCGGGATAGCCGCTAGCGATCGCAGCCGGCACCCTGAATAAAAAAGGTGCTGGCAGTCGACCTAAAAAAAATGGCTGCCCGACACCTGTCCTTTAACTTGCACCGCCGCGACTGCAAAAACGCCACCCTGACCATGTCGGACATATCGTCCGGCGATAGGTCAGGGGGCACTACCAAAGTTTACAGCCGGAGCGCGAGCGGGGCCGCTCAATTTCCCTCCCCCTCTTGTTTGTTGGCATCTACCACAAGTAATAACAAATATAAAACATTTATTACTTTTAAGGAAAAAGGGCTGGGGCACATTTACAGCTCGACAGCCTTTTGCACAGTAGCAGGCTGAACCAACTGCAGCTACCCAACCGCTGCCTGATCCCAGATTCCCAAACAGTGCACGGGAGCACTGTGCATATAAAATGACGTTAAATTCATATTGTTTGAAGGTGTGACTGTATATGAAGGTCTGATGAGAGGGAGGAACTGAAAGAAATCAGTATTTGTAGGGAAATGGTGTTAGGGAAATTGATGGGATTGAAGGCCGATAAATCCCCAGGGCCTGATAATCTACATCCTAGGGTACTTAAGGAAGTGGCCCTAGAAATAGTAGATGCATTGCTGATCATCTTCCAAAATTCGCTGGAATCTGGAACTGTACCCATGGATTGGAGGGTAGCTAATGTTACCCCACTATTCAAAAAGGGTGGTAGAGAGAAAGCGGGGAATTACAGACCGGTAAGCCTGACATCGGTAGTGGGGAAAATGCTAGAGTCCATTATAAAGGATGTAATAGCTGAGCACTTGGAAAACAGTGACAGGATCGGACAAAGTCAACATGGATTTACTAAAGGTAAATCGTGCTTGACTAATCTACTGGAATTTTTTGAGGATGTAACTGGGAAAATAGATAAGGGAGAACCAGTAGATGTGGTGTATTTGGACTTTCAAAAGGCTTTCGATAAGGTCCCGCATAAGAGATTAGCGTGTAAAGTTAAGGCACATGGGATTGGGGGCAAGGAATTGACTTGGATAGAGAACTGGTTGGCGGACAGAAAGCAGAGAGTAGGAATTAATGGGTCTTTTTCCGAGTGGCATGCAGTGACTAGTGGGGTACCGCAGGGATCGGTCCTTGGACCTCAGCTATTCACAATATACATTAATGATCTAGATAAGGTTATCCACTTTGGTGTCAAAAACAGAAAGGCAGACTATTATCTGAATGGCAATAGATTGGGAGAAGGGGAAGTGCAACGAGACCTGGGTGTCCTTGTGCACCAGTCGCTGAAGGTAAGCATGCAGGTGCAGCAGGCGGTGAAGAAGGCAAATGGTATGTTGGCCTTCATAGCAAAAGGGTTTGAGTGCAGTAGCAAGGATGTCCTGCTGCAGTTGTACAGGGCCTTGGTGAGACCACACCTTGAGTACTGTGTGCAGTTTTGGTCACCTTATCTGAGGAAGGATGTTCTTGCCATGGAAGGAGTTCAGCGAAGATTCACAAGGCTGATCCCTGGGATGGCAGGAATGACGTATGAGGAGAAATTGGGTCAATTGGGCTTATACTCGCTGGAGTTTAGAAGAATGAGAGGGGATCTCATCGAAACTTATAAAATTCTGACAGGTCTGGACAAACTAGATGCAGGTAGAATGTTCCCGATGGTCGGAGAGTCCAGAACCAGGGGTCATAGTCTAAGGATAAGGGGTAAGCCATTTAGGACAGAGATGAGGAAGAATTTCTTCACCCAGAGAGTGGTGAACCTGTGGAATTCTCTACCACAGAAGGCGGTTGAGGCCAAGTCTTTAAATATATTCAAGAAGGAGTTGGATATATTTCTTAGAGCTAAAGGTATCAAGGGATATGGGGAGAAGGCAGGTACGGGGTACTGAATTTGGATGATCAGCCATGATCTGATCGAATGGCGGAGCAGGCTCGAGGGGCCGAATGGCCTACTCCTGCTCCTATCTTCTATGTCTATGCAGCCAAAACTGAAAATGAAACAGGGGTGCCAAAACAAAATGAAAGCTTTCTCTTCGAAAAAACAAAAAATACTGGGAATTCTGACAAAGAGTCAGAATTATTAACCAATCTTTTCAGTTGTTCGGAAAGTCGATGTGTACTTGTAGCGTTTTTGGTTTGAATTTCCAGAATCTGTAAGTTTTTTTGTCAATAAATGAAGACATTCTTTGTCCTCTATAACTCTCGTCACAAATACAGCAAATTGCACACACATATTGGTGAATAACACGAGGATGAATTTCATTCAGCGTTAACACCTGTCTTTGTGTTGTAGCTCACAGCGTTTCCTAGCGACATGGTGCTAGAGTTGAATTTTATCTGATGTAGACTTATGCAGCAGCAGATGAATATTGAAGTTATGATGTATATCTTCTGGCCACTATCAACATGCTGGAGATTGGCTGAAGAATGGTCACATAGACACCCACACTTTGGTTAATTAAAACGCACTGGGGGGAAAATTCAGTTGTTTGGTGCCTACCGTTAGCACAAATCCAGTCACCCCGTACGAGGTACCACCGGGGACTTCAACATCAGGCAGATAGTGAAAATTGATTTTCGCCACCTACCTTAGCACCTTGACCAGTCAGCAACAGGGAGAGGAGGCATCAAGCAGGCAGAATCCGGCTCCAGTGACATTATTTAAAGGGATCATGAGTAATGAGTCACAGCTCTCAGGTTAGTGGAGTTCCAGTGCTTTCTTGTCAGTTTGATATTGTGCAACAGTTTAATTCAGTAATTTAAAGGTTATTTTCAATTTCAATTTCAATTTTATTGGTCACATAACTAAATACAAGAAGTGTAATCTAGTCAGTGAAATGCTTTTTCTTGACAAGCCGAGAGCACCAAGCAGCAAGAACACTGAGCTGCCTGGTACGCACGGAGCTCGCAAGGACGGCAGCCATCTTCATCGGCGCCATCACAAAAAAACACATACCGACATATACACGCATACATACTTTAAATATAAATAAAGCAGACATAAAATAAATAAAAGACATAAAAATGACAGCACATAAAATGAACAAGCAATAATGTAAAAAAAGTAATTTCTACAGTAATTACATTGATATTTCTACCTAGGCTTCTAGGATAATCTCTGGTTACAGGGTGGCTGCACTGGGAGAGCATCGTGAGGAACTCACAACTTATAATTAAATAAATTTAATTAATTAATAAATAATTAATTAATAAATTAATAAAATTAAATAAATAAAGTGCCCCCTCAGTCTTTCTCGATGGTTCCATCTTGGTCTCTCTCGATGGTTCCCCTCTCTCTCTCTCTCGATGTTTCCTCTGTCTTTCTCGATGTTTCCTCTCAGTTTTTCTCGATGTTTCCCCTCGGTTTCTTCCACACACCTGGCCTGCACATTACCCCTGGCTGTCCAACTTAGCGTCCTGGTAACCGGGTTCTGCTCCAGCTCTCGTCTTTCAAACTGTCTCTCCAGCTCTTGACCTTCAAACTGTCTCTCCAGCTCTCGACCTTCAAACTGTCTCTTCAGCTCTCGACCTTCAAACTGTCTCTCCAGCTCTCGACCTTCAAACTGTCTCTCCAGCTCTCGACCTTCAAACTGTCACTCCAGCTCTCGACTTTCAAACTGTCTCTCCAGCTCTTGACCTTCAAACTGTCTCTCCAGCTCTCGACCTTCAAACTGTCTCTCCAGCTCTCGACTTTCAAACTGTCTCTCCAGCTCTCGACCTTCAAACTGTCTCTCCAGCTCTCGACCTTCAAACTGTCTCTCCAGCTCTCGACCTTCAAACTGTCTCTCCAGCTCTCGACCTTCAAACTGTCTCTCCAGCTCTCGACCGTCAAATTGTCTCTCCAGCTCTCGACCTTCAAACTGTCTCTCCAGCTCTCGACCTTCAAACTGTCACTCCAGCTCTCGACCTTCAAACTGTCTCTCCAGCTCTCGACCTTCAAACTGTCTCTCCAGCTCTCGACCTTCAAACTGTCTCTCCAGCTCTTGACCTTCAAACTGTCACTCCAGCTCTCGACCTTCAAACTGTCTCTCCAGTTCTCGCTCCTTCAAACTGTCTCTCCAGCTCTCGACCTTCAAACTGTCTCTCCAGCTCTCGACCTTCAAACTGTCTCTCCAGCTCTCGCTCCTTCAAACTGTCTCTCCAGCTCTCGACATTCAAACTGTCTCTCCAGCTCTCGACCTTCAAACTGTCACTCCAGCTCTCGCTCCTTCAAACTGTCTCTCCAGCTCTTGACCTTCAAACTGTCTCTCCAGCTCTCGACCTTCAAACTGTCTCTCCAGCTCTCAACTTTCAAACTGTCTCTCCAGCTCTCGACCTTCAAACTGTCTCTCCAGCTCTCGACCTTCAAACTGTCTCTCCAGCCCTTGACCTTCAAACTGTCACTCCAGCTCTCAACCTTCAAACTGTCTCTCCAGCTCTTGACCTTCAAACTGTCTCTCCAGCTCTCGACCTTCAAACTGTCTCTCCAGCTCTCGACCTTCAAACTGTCTCTCCAGCTCTCAACCTTCAAACTGTCACTCCAGCTCTCGACCTTCAAACTGTCTCTCCAGCTCTCGACCTTCAAACTGTCACTCCAGCTCTCGACCTTCAAACTGTCTCTCCAGCTCTCGCTCCTTCAAACTGTCTCTCCAGCTCTCGACCTTCAAACTGTCTCTCCAGCTCTCGACCTTCAAACTGTCACTCCAGCTCTCGACCTTCAAACTGTCACTCCAGCTCTCGACCTTCAAACCGTCTCTCCAGCTCTCGACCTTCAAACTGTCTCTCCAGCTCTCGACCTTCAAACTGTCACTCCAGCTCTCGTCCTTCAAACTGTCTCTCCAGCTCTCGACCTTCAAACTGTCACTCCAGCTCTCGACCTTCAAGCTGTCTCTCCAGCTCTCAACCTTCATACCTTTTGTATCAGGAGTGATGTGGTAACTGAGAAGTAGTTACATTTATTCTTAAAAAATATCAAAGTGCTACACTTGGTTACATTAATGGGGGCTGTACAGGCAGTCAGCCTCGCCCTCCAGGATCTACGGTGGAGGGAGCGGAGGCAACGAGAAAGACTGGAACATGTGGCCAGAGGGAGGAGGAAGGCCATCAGGGCTCTCAACAGGAGGCCTTACCCTTCGAGGGCATTCCGAGAGCACTTCTCCTACCTTCAATGAAGCGAGGAGCAGTGTATTGGACGGCTCCGCATCACCAAGGTGGTGGTCAGAGAACTCTACCACCTCCTCCAATCAGGCCTCCAGCCTCACACCAGGATGACATAAACCCCAGATCCCTTTTGCTCACCACATGCCCATCATACCATCCCTGTGTCGTGCCATATCACAGTGTCCTCCTGGGCGCAAAGGTAAAATGAGAGAGACCACAAAATATTGCAAACTCCATTAATACATTTATGCATAAACATATCACACATATCACATTCATTCCAATAACTAATGACCCTTGTGCCTGCCATCGTTGAATAGCTGTCATTGTGTGCAAGGTGTGAGTGTGGTAGGTAGAGATTGTTGGTGTGAGTGTGCTGGGGGTCTGGTGCTTTGGGCAGTGTGTGAAGCTTGTGGTACAGATGGTGGTATGTAGCATTTGTTGAGTCATTCAATCACCCTGACCACCCGACTGAGATGGATCTGCCACGAGCACACCTGCTTCAGTCCTCCGGATCCTTCTCTTTGTTGTGCTTCTCCTTGCTGAGGCAGCTGCACCACCAGCAATACTGAGAATGAGGTGCTGCAGTATCAATGAACCTCCCCTTTATAGTACTGGGAAAAGCCTGTGGCAATGATGAGTTGAGATTAGACTGCACCCGATATTGATCCATCCTTTGAGTGTAACGTCACTGAGCGAGGCCTTTAAGACTTGAATTAGCGCCCCAATCATTTCTTTGAGCAGTGAGAATGAATTTTGCGCGCAGTCTACAGCATTAGCGCCTGGCGCTAATTCTCCAACTTTTCTCATTTTACCACCCATTCCTAGGCTATAACGAATTTCTAGCCCACTATTCCTCCTCATCAACTGATAATGAAACAATCTCAAAGCAGCACATAGGCCATTCAGAACTCATGCTTATCTGGTGACAGAGACCTTTAGTGGGATTGATAAGGATAGATTGCTCACCTTGGGAAACATTTCGTCCTTTTTTAGATGATGTATCTGTAGTCATTGGGGGATGGGGGATCAGAAGGATCAGAATGGTCCATATACTTTGTAACTCTAATAATATTAACTAGATAACGTTTCCTCTTTATTCATTATGCTCCCAGTTCTTACATCATTGCCTTACGGGTGGTGGCTATAATTTTGGGGAGGAGGCGAGGGGGTTTATCTGTAAGATCTGCTTCTAGAACTTGAATCCCAAACTGTATGCTGGTTGAAGACATTTTGAATTCAATAAATAATGTAATGATTGCTCCACATAACGGTTAGACACGTCATCAAAGACAATATTATTGAAGAAGCAAATTACTGAGGAAAGGTTCTCTAGTTGTTTGTAGTTTAGTCGGTCAAATATCTAACCGCAAAATATTTATATGATGAGGCTTGCCCAAGGATGGGATATTATTGGAATTAAATAGTTATCTGGACTTCTTATAAGTTGATTGTTACAATCTGCATAGTAAGGTCAGATAAGGTCAGGTAAGAAGGGGGATAGAACATGTTCAGGGAACTATAGACCAGTCAGCTTAACGTCAGTGGTAGGAAAAATATTGGAATCCCTACTAAAGGAGAAAATAGAAGAACATCTAGAAACCAAAAATATAATAATGAATAGTCAGCATGGATTTCAAAAGGGAAAGTCTTGCTTGACCAACCTTATTGATTTTTTTGAAGAGGTAACAGCAAGAGTAGACAAGGGTAATGCAGTAGATGTAATTTATCTAGATTTTCAAAAGGCCTTTGATAAGGTACCACATAATAGACTAATGAACAAGGTCAGAGAATGAGGAATTAAGGGACAAGTAGCAGAATGGATAGCTAGCTGGCTTCAAGATAGAAAGCAGGGAGTAGGGGTAAAGGGTAGCTATTCAGAGTGGCAGAAGGTGGGAAGTGGTGTTCCACAAGGATCAGTGCTGGGGCCACTGTTGTTCACAATTACATTAACGGTTTAGACTTTGGAATCAAAAACACAATTTCTAAATTTGCGGATGACACCAAACTGAGGGGTGACTGCAATGAATTACAGGAAGACATTAACAAACTTGCAGAATGGGCATATAATTGGCAAATGAAGTGCAACAAAGATAAATGTGAGGTATTACATTTTGGTAGGAAGAATAGGGAGGTCACTTATTACTTGGAGGTTGCGAGTCTAGGTGGGGTAGAGGAGCAAAGAGATCTTGGAGTACAAATACACAAATCACTAAAAGTAGCAACACAGGTTAACAATGCCATAAAAAAGGCAAACCAAGCACTAGGGTTTATTTCTAGAGGGATAGAATTGAAAAGTAGTGAAGTTATGCTAAACCGGTTTCGATCCTTGGTTAGACCACACTTGGAGTTCTGCATACAATTCTGGTCATCATATTGTAAAAAGGATATAGAGGCACTAGAGAGGGTGCAGAGAAGATTTACAAGGATGATACCAGAAATGCGACGGTGTACATATCAGGAAAGGATGAACAGGCTGGGTCTCTTTTCTCTTGAAAAGAGAAGGCTGAGGGGTGACCTAATAGATGTCTTTAAAATTATGAAAGGTTTTGATAGAGTAGATACAAAGAGAATGTTTCCACTTGTGGGGAAGAGCAAAACTAAAGGCCATCAATATAAGATAGTCACCAAGAAATCCAATAGGGAATTCAGAAGAAACTTCTTTACCCAGAGAGTGGTGAGAATGTGGAACTCGCTACCACAGGGAGTGGTTGAAGCGAACAGTATAGATACATTTAACAGGAGGCTGGACAAACATATGAGGGAGAAGGGAATAGAGGGTTATGCTGATAGAGTTAGATGAGGAAAGACGGGAGGAGGTTCGAGTGGAGCATAAATGCCAGCATGGACTTGTTGGGCCGAATGGCCTGTTTCTGTGCCATATATCCGATGTAATCCTACGTCAGCCTTCACTCAGTGGTAGAACTTCCACCTCTGAGTCAGAGATCATGGCCTCAAACCCCACACTTGTGAACATAATCTGGGCGGACATTTCATTGCAATACTATATTGAGGGAGTACTGCACTGTCGGAGGTGCCATCTTTTGGATGAGACATTAAATCGAGGCCCTGTCTGCCCTCTCAGTTGGTTGTAAAAGATCCCATGGCACTATTCATAGGGAACTTCTCCCAGTGTCCTCTCCAACATTTATCCCTCAACCAGCGTCAAAAAAAGATAACTGATGATTTATCACATTGCTGTTTGTGGGATCTTGCTGTGTGCATATTGGCTACCACATTTGCCTTCAGAAAAACACTTCAAAAGTCGTTTAAATTTACTCTAAAGCATTTTTGGATGACTGGACGAGGTGAAAGGCGCAAAATAAATGCAAGTTCTTTCTTCTCTTCTGATAACATCAGCACACAGTATTCCACTTCTGACAGAACGGTAGTCAGAATAATGAGATGATGGTGTTCTGAGGAAAGTGCGATTCGGATATCTGTCACCGTCTCGCAGACCGATCTGTAAGAGCAGCTCAGTTCATCAATCCAAGTAGTTGTTTATAAATGCAAGATGTTTCGGGGGAAAAATTGGGTCGTGACCCCTTCGGGGCGCTAACTTCGCCGGGATGCTAGAGCGCCCCTGCGCCCGAAATTGAATGGTGACGCCCCAAGCAGGAGGCGGGACGCTGTTGGACGCGCTTCACCTCCTTCCTGGGGCGCAACAACTGAATATTGCGGCGCTACGTGCAACAGCGCCACGTGCATCGGCGCGTACTGCAGGCCTCCCTCCCCCGACTAAGGGGGAGGGGCCTAGTGCAGCACGCACTGGGGCCCTGCTGGACCACCGGGGAGCGAGGTGCCAGCAAAAAGAGCCCGGCACTCAAGAGGAGTGCCAGGCTGACCAAACGTGGCCGGCACCCTGCAGGGGGAGGCGAGAGGGGGCAGGTGCTGGCAGGAGGCCCCAGAAAAATGGCCGCCCGACCCCTGCCCTTTAATTTGCACCGCCCGTCCGCAAACACGGCACAGTGACCCTGTCGGACATATCGTCTGGCGGTAGGTCAGGGGGCGTGAGCCAAGTTTACGGCCGGGGAGCTGCGCACAGCGATGACGTCATCGCCGGAGCCACAGCGCCGCGGGGCGCTAACGGGAGATGCAAAGCAACTGAATTTTCCCCCTTTATGTTTAAGGTTTTATGCTTCAATGCTTATTTGTTTCTGAAGAAAACTAGACTTGTTATGCAATGATATGGAACCAGGTTACTTATAATCCTGGAAAGTCAATCATGACTGCACGTTGTCCTCTGGTAGCAGTGGGACTGCAGCAGTTCTTGTGACGTCACAATCATGGCAACTATGGGGATCGATGCTCCTGTTTACGTTGCTGATCTGACTCGGTTTTAGTTTGCGATCTGCCGAGAGCGAGTGACCTTTTCACAACAATTGAGTGGAAAACTTCGCTACTTTACTGTGCAGGTGAAATGGTTAAAATTTTAACCAGCGCTCGGAGCTGAATGAAAGACTTGAAGAAAGACTCGCATTTATATATCACGTCGTCAAGACGTCTCAAAGTCCTACGTGCAATCGATTACTTTTTCGGAATGAAGCAACTGTCACGTACTCAAATGCCGCAGCCAATATTCAGTGCCAGCAATGCCCCACAAACAGCAATGAGATGAATGACCAGCTAATCTATTTTTTGGGGTTCTTGGTTGAGGGAGGAATGTTAGCCAGGGCAATAGGAAAACTCTCCACTCATCTCTCTTCTTTAGGTGGTGCCATGGGATTGTTAATATCCACCTGAACAGACCATACTTCAAGACTTGAGAACACCAGGCTGATACTTTGGTGCATAATTTAAGGGAGTGCTGCATAGTTAGAGGTGCGGTATTTGGAATGAGATGTTAAACTGTCACCTGTCCCTCCCAAGCATGCTACACTTACCACATGTCATGTCTCAAATTATTCATATAGTATATCCCAAAATATTATTTTCTGAAAGAAACATCTAATTTTAATGAATCAGTGCTAACTGCTTCCACCATCTCCGTAGCGAGCCTGTTTAATTGATTTACCACTCGCTCGTTTAAATATTGTTTCCACAGATTAGCTTTAAATTTACACCCGCACCCATCCCCTGCCCCACCCATCAAGCGCAGGCCCTGCCTTCTGGTTCTACTGTTCTCGACAAAGTGAAACAGCTTGTCTTGCTCGACATTATGTGGTCCCTTAAGAATCCTAAAAAGACTGAGAACATGCCAAATTTACATAATTGCTCCTCATAATCCAATCCCTCCATCGCCTCAATCATTCTGGTTGCTCTCTTCTGTATCCTTTCAATGGCTGCAATATCCTTTCGGTACTGCGGGGACCAGAACTGTATCTACACAGTGTTCTAAGTGCGGTCGCACCAATGATTTATAAAGTGGCAGGATTACCTCACTATTTGGGCTCAATATTGACCTTTTAATACGTCCCAACGTCTGATTTGCTTCTGATTCAGTTCTGGCGAAAGGTCACCGACCTGAAACGTTGACTCTATTTTGCTCTCCACAGATGCTGCCTGATCTACCGAGTGTTTCCATCATTTTCTGTTTTTACATCTGATTTGCTTTACTCACTGTCACCGACCATTGTTGTGATAGCTTCAATTTACTGTCAAATCAATACCCCAGATCTCCATTTTCCATGAGAATTATTTTTTTTCCTATTTAAGTAATTGTCCTTTCCGTGATTTTATGTCCTCCATGTGAAGCACTTTGCATTTCTCTACGCTGAATTTCATCTGCCACCTGTCTGCCCAGTTTCCATAGTACGATCTATCTCTGCCCCCCACCCCATTGGTAGCTTTATCTATTTAAGGTTATGTAACGTGCTCCTCAGCAGCTGTTTTACAAGCAAGCTTTCTTTTGAGTGCTTAATACTCTCCACTTGCCTGGATGAGTGCAGCTCCAACAACACTCAAGAAGCTCGACACCATCCAGGACAAAGCAGCCCGGTTGATTGGCACCCCATCCACCACCTTAAACATTCACACCCTCCACCACCGGCGTACCGTGGCTGCAGTGTGTACCCTCTACAAGATGCACTGCAGCAACTCGCCAAGGCTCCTTCGGCAGCACCTCCCAAACCCGCGACCTCTTCCACCTAGTAGGACAAGGGCAGCAGGCGCATGGGAACACCACCACCTCCAAGTTCCCTTCCAAGTCACACATCATCCTGACTTAGAAGTATATCGCCAATCCTTCATGGTTGCTGGGTCAAAATCCTGAAACTCCCTCCCTAACAGCACTGTGGGAGCACCTTCACCACACGAACTGCAGCGGTTCAAGAAGGCCGCTCACTACCACCTTCACAATGGCAATGAGGGATGGGCAATAAATGCTGGCCTTGCCAGCGATGCCCACAACCCATAAAAACAAATTAAAAAAACATAGCATGTGATTTCTTTACGAGGGCTCTCAGCCACAAAGCATCAGCTCTATTTAGCTCTTTCGATTATTACCGAGAGGTTTTTTTTGTTGCGAATATTAATGAAGGGAGGGATGGGATGGAAAGAACAACTCTTAAATGAAGTGACCCATTTGAAAGAGCAGCTTATGAGAATCAAGTACTCTTGAATGGAAGAGAAACTTGATGCCTATTTGTTAATGCAAACCTGCATGAAGATATTTACCAATTACCACAATGTCCTCAGGTACTGCCTTTCAGATTCGTGCAATAATAGCAAAATTATCCCAGTGTATGCATTTAGAAAAGATTGCCTCGGTCCTTTTGTGCCCAGTGAATACGATGTGCAACATTCCGAGATCCCATTTCAATTTTGCAGTTATTGCCAATTCCCCTTCAGGTGGAAGTTATGTTTCATAGCGTCGAAGAGTAAATAAATCTGCTGTGAACTAAAACTTGCCCCGTGGCGCTGGCTCTCGCTGACTGAATCAGGCTGCTACCCTGAGGCGACACTTAAAGACCAAGGCATTGGCATCATCTGCAACAAGTCAGAGGCAGCAAGATGGGAATTTACACTAGCTATGGTGCAGCGAGGGAGTGTACCCACAGGAGAAGATGTCGACGAGCTCTGGCAAATGTTGCGGGTGAATCACAAGTCCCATCAGGAAGTATCAATGACAATGTAATTGGGCCGGATATTCCGATGCCTACGGGTGTGTACAGATCGGACGCCTGCCCTGGAGAAGGGCCTCTGTGGGAGGATAGTTCCGCTTTCTGGAGAACCTCCGCCTGCTGAAAACCCTTAGAAATCTTACGCCTGGTAAAAGCCTGTGTAAGGCCTGCTTTTACCAGCGTAAGAGTTGAAAAAGTTTTTTTTTTTAAATTTCCACTCATTTATAATTTTAAAATACTTTGGCCTAGAAATTCAGTATAGCCACTTTTGGGGCGGTAAAGTCGGGCAGGCGCTAAAGTTTGCGCCCGGCGCAAAGTCGATGGCACTTTGCCGATATTCAGTAGCTTCGCCCTAAGAGGTTGCTTGAGCGCTAAAACTGGCGATGCACGCCTATCTTTAGGTGCTAAGCCGGCGGTGCTGAGGGATAGCGCCGAGGCCGGGCGCAGCGCAGGTGCGGTCATTTCTTGATTGACAGCAGACACCGTGGCGCCGGCCAGCTCTTAAAGGGGGAAGGGTCGACTTGCTCTGCTGCAACGGCCTGCACACTGCAGCCTTCCAGCTAGGCCTGAACACTGCTGGTGATCAGAAGGAGCCATGGCAACGGTACAGAAGGCCCGTGAGCGTGCCCTGCGCTTCTCAGCCCATGACTTGAAGGTGATGGTGAGGGCCTTGGAGAAGAGACAGCACATCTTGTTCCCGGACACTGGCAGGAAGCCTCCCACCAGCGTCTATAGGAAAGCCTGGAGGGAGGTCGCCCGCTGGGTGTCGGCCACCGGCGATGCCCCCAGGGACAATGTCCAATGCCGGAAGAAGTTTAATGACCTGACCAGGATTGTCAGGGTGAGTACCCTTTCCAGTCTCCTCCTCATCCTTGCATGTACACCTGACATGATGGGCAAAGGGACCTGAAAGCCCTAATGGCCAGCCCTCAGCCAGCAGCTATGGGACAGTCATGAACATCAATTGCACATTGTGCACTTTACACCATGGGAGGCAGTGCACACCACATCAGGGCTACACACTGGCCAAGCTATTCCACCATGGGAGGCAGCGCACACCACATCAGGGCTACACACTGGCCAAGCTATTCCACCATGGGAGGCAGCGCACACCACATCAGGGCTACACACTGGCCAAGCTATTCCACCATGGGAGGCAGCGCACACCACATCAGGGCTACACACCGTACTTACAGGCCGTCCTTTCTCTTGCAGGCAAAACTTGCCAACAACCGAAGGCACCAGGAGCAGACCAGGGGAGGCCGCCCCCAGATCCAGGAGCTCACTCCCCTGGAGGAGCGCGTGAGTCGCCTCATGGGACCCCGGGTGATTGGGCCCGTCGCCTGTGGAGATGCTGACCCTCTTCTGGGCCACAATGGTATGGACATCACCTTTTGGACCTCTCTCGTCGCACTTGCGCATCCGATCTACCTCCTTTGCCATTGTCCGACCAATGCGCTGAATGCCACCAGTCATGCCTTCCTCGCTGACGCCCTCTCCTCACTCTAAAGCTACTCTTGTGCCTTCCTGCTTTCAGCTGGTGACGAGGAGCTCCCTGAAGCTGCCAGTGACAGCCCCTCCGAGGAGGAGGAGGAGGAGGAACAGGAAGGCGGGCCATCAGGGCAGCAGTCAGGTGCGGCTGCAGATGCCGAAGTAGTGGACACGTCTTCCCTGGAGGAGAGCCTGGAGGAAGTGTCGGAGGGGAGTGGAGCTGCTGGGACCAGTGGCGTCCAGCAACCCAGGAGGGCTGCGGTTGGTCCGCGGCCTTCCCCCCAGAGGGGGGAAGGATCGGAGGGGAGTGCAGTTGCTGGGCCCAGTCGCCGCCGGCAACGTGGCAAGGGTCGGCCAGCTCTGCCCCCTGCTCCCCAGCGGGAGAGTCCGGACTCCAGTCCGGCCACGTTCAACTCAGAGGGAGGTGCGCCACCTCGATCAAATGGCCCAGGATTCGGATCGCCGGCACACCGAGCTGATGGGGGTAGTGGCACGGATGCCTGAGGCCATCGAGTCCCTGGCTAGTAGTGTGCGCGAGTTCGGGGCCTCGCATGCCGCGAGTGGCCGGCTGATCAGTGATGCCGTCCAGACAGTGGCTGCTCTGTTGCGGTCGCAGACCAGGGCAACAGGGGCACTCACTGCTGCCACACGTGCTGCGTCTGCGAGGCATCGCCTGGACACCCGCCGCGCTGCAGCAGCACAGCGGGCTGCCCTTCGGCAGATTGGCGCGCATGCTGCAGTGCGGGCCCGGGCGAGTGCCAGAGTGCCACATCACCAGCCAGGGCCGACCATCCGCCAGATTGCACACATTCCTCCAGCCGTCACCGCCACTCCCCCAGTGGCGCCTCAACGGCAAGCGGCTGCGAATGATGTTGGCCAGGCACAGCTGCGCCAATCACCAGCCGGCCCCTCGAGGGGCAAACCCCGTCTAGGCCGCCCCCCGAGGGCATCTGCCGGAAGGACATCTGACCCTCAGGAGCCTTTCCCCAGCCTCGCAGCAGCCACTGGGCAGAGCTTGCGGAGGAGCAGCAGGCCGGGCAGGGGCCCCAAAAGGCTCGACAAGGTCTCGCCCTCGCGGCCCAATAAGTAGACGGTGTGGCCAAGTGTTATTTTATATTGCGATGCCTATGTTTCTTTTGGGGATGGTTGTTTTGTTTCTGGGGATGTTTTTTGGGTTAAGGCCGAGGATGAAGGCCATTTTTGAACAAATGTTCAGTTATTCCTCCCCAGGTTGTGGGAGTGAGTCATTTGATGTACTGTTTTTTGGGGCCATTGAATGTTTCTGGGTTTCATGTGGGAAGGGGTTTCATTGGTCTAAAATAAAGATTTCTCTTTATTCAGAGAGTGTCCATGTTTGTTGCTGTAAGTGTTTGTTGCCTTCGCCGGCTGAGGGCTTGTGGAGCAGCTGCGTTCATGTTCCTTCATGGCCACAAGGCATTCCCTGACAGGGGGCTTAGAAGTGACGTTCAATAAGCCGCCGACGGACGGCCCTTGGACCTTCTCGCTCCCTCCTGGGATGGTACTCCTCCTCCTCCTACTCCTCCTCCTCATGCTCCTCCTGCTCCTCCTCCTGAGGTGGTGGTCCAACGTGAGGTGGCAGTGCCTGAGTCCTGCGGAGAGCCAGGTTGTGCAGCATGCAGCAAACAACGACGAATTGGGACACTCGGTCCGGGGAATACTGCAGAGATCCGCCGGAACGATCCAGGCAGCGGAACCGCTGCTTGAGGACGCCAATTGTTTGCTCGATTGTGTTCCTGCTCGCTTGATGACTCTCGTTGTATGCCTCTTCAGCAGGGGTCCTGGGCGCGTGGAGCGGGGTCATGAGCCAGGTACACAAAGGATAGCCTTTGTCCCCGAGAAGCCATCCTCTTGGGGGAGGCTGTGCCTCGAACATGTCACGCACAGTTGTCTGCCGCAGGATAAAGGCATCGTGGCTGCTGCCTGGAAAGCGGGCATTGACAGCTAGGATGCGCTGCTTGTGGTCACACACCAGCTGCACATTGAGGGAATGGTAGCCCTTCCGGTTGCGGTAATCCTCGGCATGCTCCACAGGTGCCCGCAAAGCCACATGCGTACAGTCAATGGCGCCCTGCACCAAGGGGAAGGCCGCGAATCTTGCAAATCCCAGTGCACGCTGATGCTGCCTCTCCAGGGCCATGGAGAAGGAGATGAATTGGCATCTCCTTCTGAAAAGGGCATCGGTCACCTGGCGGATGCAGTAATGCACGGCGAACTGGGATATGTTAGCAATGTCCCCAGCAGCGGATTGGAAGGAGCCGGTGGCATGGAGGTTCAAGGCCACCGTCACCTTCGCCTCCACTGACAGAGACGTCCTGCTCCTGAGCTTTGGACGCAGATCTCTGCGAAGCAGATGGCAGATCTCTCCAACCACCTCCTTTCGGAATCTCAGCCTTTTTACACATCGCGCGCCACTCATGTTGAGGTAGGAGCGCTGCTGGCGGTATGCCCTGACTGGGTAAGGCCTATGTTGCCGACGCCTGTTGCCCCCTCTGCGTCTAGCCAGGGCTGCCCCTCTCACACCGCGTCTGCGAGCCCTACGGACATGACGCTGAAACTCAGCGTTGGCACCCCATGCAGCCCCCATAATATGCTGCCAAACAGTCAAATATCCAAGAGGCCACTTGCGACGCTCTGGCCTGAAGCCAAAAATACCTGAGCTAGTGTTGGCCCAAACCAGAAAGCTGTCTTCCTTGGTCTCTCTCCAGAAATCCGTTGCACAAGAGTGTTTGCTGCAAAATGCCTGCCCTTTATAGTGCAGGGTAAGTGCCCTTTAATTTACGCTCCCCGGGGCCCGCGTCGGCTCTGTTGCGTTCCACTAAACAAGCGTGCGGGCCGCCGGCCGCACAATGGGGCGGTCCCACTGAAGTTCTGGATCGGGGCGCGCAAAGGGCGTTGCACGAGGATATGACGTCATTTTCTGCGCGCGCAGGTGAGCGCGCGCTAAACTTTGCGCCGGCGCTAAATGTCTACTTAATTTGGGGCAAGGCGCAGATCGCGCTGCGCCCGAAATTCACTTCTCTTAAGGCGCTAACGGCTGGCGCAAGCAACTGAATTTCTAGGCCTTTAAGTTTATTATTAGCCCCGTAAAAACTTTAATTATTTTTTCAAAAAATTAAATTTTTGTTTAAAGTATGTAATTTCAACTCATTTTAAAAATGTGATTTAAAAAATGTATTTAATGTTTTACAGTGTTTTTGGGGTGATCTCCATTCATATATTTGACAGGTCTATCTGTCAAGTGTATGAAGGGAGATTCCCTTCTTTGATTGGCTCCCCATGGCCCACGTGATCCCAGGGACGCTTGCGAACCGCATTTCAAGTTGGAGAGGCCCAGGAGCGGAAATGTCCGGACCTCGGGAGCCCTCAGGTAAGGGCGTAGATTCATTCCAGATCGGAGGCCTCCGCACGCAGGAAGCCTCTGATCGGAAAATACGGCCCATTACTTATTTAAAGTGACACTTCCAACGCCTGTCATAAGGGGCATCTTGCCCCACCCGTGGGTAATAAAAAAACACAAACAGTGGATAATTGAAAGTCCCCCCCCATTCTGGCCTTGTACAGCAATCTCCTAGGTGTGGAATGCAGACATGTATGATACAAGCAAAGCAATGTGGTTTTATTCACCCAGAAAATGATATGAAATAAAAGCAACCTAAAAAAAAACGATGTACTTTGGAATTTTTGTGCGAAGTTTAGTCCCCTGAAAATCCTGTCAGATAATTGGAGTGTGGCTAATTGAAGGTTTAATTAGTCTGGAATTTGCGGTCAGCGGCAAAGCGAAGGCGTTCGCCACTAGCCCCGAAGTTCGCGCACGGATCTCGCGATCCCTGTGTCGGGAACTTCGGGTTTTCCAACCTTCAATTCAAATCAACGGAGTATAGTGGGGATCCCCTTGCGCGAGCTGCTGTGTCTAGGCAGCCAATCAAAACGCAGAATTCTCACAGACAGCAAACTAGGAAGTGAGTAAGCTCTTAAAATTCTAACTTTTTAAAAATGTTAGAGAGAGCAAAACAAAGTTTCACGTGTCTCACATGGGGGAAAAGGCAAACCTGAAATAAACGAAGTGTCATCGACCTGAAACGTGACCTCTGTTTCTCTCTCCACGGGCGCTGCCTGACATGTTGAGTATTTCTGGCATTTTCTGTTTTTATTTTTGACCTGAAGTAAAGATGGACAAACTTTAAAAAAAAATTTAAACTTAAACTTTTTTTTTAAAGTTTCTTAAAAATTTAAATTTTTGTTAAAATGGGCAAATTTCACACTGCACAAAATTTTAAATTAGGTGTCCAGGCCCTTAACATTTGTTTAGCAGCAATAACACTGTCAAAACCCCAGTTACACCTAATCCCTTTGGGTCTAACTTTTAGTGGGGAATTTAACATCATACTCACTGAGGAAGAGCCGAAGTTTTCGTCAGTTTCAATGATTTGGGTAATTCCACAGATTACCGGCTCTGTCCCAGTGGGGAGGAGATCAGCGCAGCCTGTTTCGGAACTGTCGATGACAGACCGCAACTTCGGGATTTCCGCACGCACATGCACCAAATCCCGAAGTTGCGGTCTGTTTCAAAGGCAGAATGACGCCGAATGCTGCCAGCTCGCCGTCATCCCGACTGCAAATTACGGGCCTTTGCCTTTATTTTATGGCAGGTCTCGACAGCTTGAGACCCTGCGCTAGAACAGGTCACACAGTGCAAGGCATTAAAATGAGTGGTGCGCTTTCATTAACCTTGTTGGCATTCAATTGCTACATACAGGAAACTCTTTATTATCCGGCACCAACGGGACCGGCGTGGTGCCGGTTTATCTAAAAGTCCAGATTACAGAGAGGTATTGTTTAAAAGGTACGAGATCGCTGTACACAGCAACAAATCCAGGCTTCCCTGTTGCTTAGCAACATGTGCAGGAACTCCGGCCACAGACCAAGCGTCCCTGTTGCTTAGCAACAAGTGCACGAACCCCAGTTACATAGCCACAGATCCAGGAACGGCCACTAATATGAAGTAAAACTTACCTGAACCTACTCCTGCATTTTGCCGGTTAACAGAGATTTCCTGTGATTCAAGTGGCACGTCTACTACTATTCAAATAACACAATAGTAAGTAAATGTATGGAAAAGGTTTATAAAATTTCATTTTAAGTATTAGAACATAAGAACATAAGAATTAGGAGCAGGAGTAGGCCATACTCATGGCTGATCTTCAACCTCAACTCCACTTTCATGCCCTATCCCCATATCCCTTAATTCCTCTGGAGTCCAAAAATCTATCAATCTCAGCCTTGAATATACTCAACAACTGAGCATCCATGGCACTTTGGGGCAGAGAATTCCAAAGATTCACAACCCTCTGAGTGAAGAAATTCCTCCTCATCTCAGTCTTAAATGGCTGGCCCCTTATCCTGAGACGATGCCCCCTAGTTCTAGGCTCTCCAGCCAGGGGAAACAATCTCTCAGCATTTACCCTGTCAATTCCCCTCTGAATTTAATATGTTTCAATGAGATCAACTGTCATTCTTCTAAACTCCAGAGAGTATAGGCCCAATCTACTCAATCTCTCCTCATAGGACAACCCTCTCAAACCAGGGATCAATCTAGTGAACCTTCGTTGCACCGCCTCTAAGGCAAATATATCCTTCCTTAAATAAGGAGACCAAAACTGTGCACAGTACTCCAGGTGTGGTCTCACCAGAGCCCTGTACAATTGTAACAAGACTTCCTTACTCTTATACTCCAACCCTTTAGCAATAAAGGCCAACATGCCATTTGCCTTCCTAATTACTTGCTATACCTGCATGCTGACTCTTTGGGCAGGATTTTCATTCAGAAGTCGGAAAGGAGGCGGGACTACAACTTTCGGGGTTGTAGTCCCGCCTCCATCGAGATGCGGCCAATCCACGCAATTTTAGCTTGATTTTAGCGGGCTCAGCAGGCCAATTAAGGGCCACCCAGCAACAGGTGATGTCACAGACTGAAATTTCATCTGTCAAGACGTGTTGACAGATGAAATATCAGTGTTTCACAGCTGTTTGAAGCTGTCAAACACTGACAATCTTACTTCTAACCTGAGTCCTTCTACGCAGACTCAGTTAGAAATCTCACCGGCACTGAAAGCTGCAGGCTGTCACTTTTGACAGATCGCAGCCATTCTGCTTTCTGTGCCAGCTGAATGATGGACTCCCGAAACCTAGAGGAAGGAAGGCTGTAAATGTAAGTACAGGTAATTTAAACTTCTTTACACACTCCAAACACACTTACCTTTGTACTCATGCACCCATCACTCACCTGAACACCGACATCTCGACCCCTCCAAGTCCTTCAACCCGACGGCCCGACTCCTCTAACCTGACGTGGTTTGGAGCCGTCGGGAATCCCACACGACAACCTTCAAAATAGGGATTAGGCTAAAAACTGCCTGTTAACTACCTGTTAACAGGCAGTTAATTGGCACTAATCCCTTCCTGCCTCGGGTCGGCGGGTCCCAGTGCGGGGCGGGTACCCGCCTCCTTTGAAACTTACATGGAGGCGGGTTTTGGGCAGGATGGTGTCGGGACCCCCGAATTCGGGAATTTAACCCCCCGCACGCCTAAAAGCCCGCCTCACGGCACACTGAAAATCGACCTCTCTGTGTTTCCTGTATTAGGACACCCAAATCTTTCTGAACACCAACATTTAATAGTTTCTCACCATTTAAAACATGTTTTGTTTTACTATTCTTCCTACCAAAATGAATAATCTCACATTTCCCCACATTATACTCCATCTGCCACCTTATTGCCCACTCACTTAAACTGTCTATATCCCATTGCAGGCTCTTTGTGTCCTCCTCACATCTTACTTTTCCACCTAGCTTTGTATCGTCAGCAAACTTGGATACGTTGCACTCGGTCCTTTCATCTAAGCCCTTAATATAGATTGTAAATAGCTGAGGCCCAAGCACTGATCCTTGCAGCACCCCACTAGTTACAGCCTGCCAACCGGAAAATGACCCGTTTATCCCTACTCTGTTTTCTGTATGTTAACCAATCCTTTATCCATGCTAATACCTTACCCCCAAACCCATGTGCCCTCATCTTGCTTAACAACCTTTTATGTGTCACCTTATCGAATGCCTTTTGGAAATCCAAATATACTACATCTACTGACTCCCCTTTATCTACACTGCTAGTTACATCCTCAAAAAACTTGAATAAATTTGCCTTTTGTAAAACCATGTTGACTCTGCCTAATTATATTGTATTCTAACCCTGAATGCCAGATCAGGGATCAATCATGTAGGATACATTACATCAGAAATATGACTTTCATATACGTTTTTCATTATTTTGAATATAGAAGGGACTGGGCAGCTGTGCCCTGACAATGTTTACAACTCCAAAGGCATGAGAGTTGGCCAGATTATTATTTTTTTAATTGCTAACTGATTTAAATAATTAACATAAATGAAGTAGCACTGGATTAAAAAAGTACCAGAACTAAACCACTGATTTAGGCCCCATGTGCGTTGTGGGCAGTCATGCTAACATGTCCAAGGGCTTCAACCAAATGGGCACAGCCCCTATGTAGCTGACCACTCGAGCGGTAGGTGAATTATGACAACATTCGGTCTATTGTTAATTGTATTCAAGTGGTGTGTAGCAATTGGTATTAATTGTACTCAAGTGATGGGACTCTCTTGTGCATATATATATGTAAGGCTCGCAAAATTCTATGGATTCCCCCAAATCAAGAAAAGGGAAGATTTTGGACTGTTTGAAAGAATATTGGGCCAAAGGGGACATAAAGTCAAAACCCCAGGATTTTTGGCTATTTTAAAAGGCATGTTCAGGCCTGTGGAAAAGCTGCAACAAAGGGACTGGGTTGGGCCACTGTGGGACAGACAGTTTGAGTATTGGAAAAGGCCAGATTGTCTGAGAATGTTCTGGACTGTCCCAGTCATTCTACATAAAGACAATAGGCCCATGGGAGGACAGTTCCTGCCGAAAACCTACAGGGCCATCAAGTACATGAATAACACAATACATGCCAACAACCAACAAAGGAGACCCTGGCCCCAGCAGAAGAAGACAATCAAACAACAATTTAAAACCACTCAGAAAGATTTCCAAAACCACTTTGCACACTTAAAACTGATTTCGAAGCAATCCCAAAACCAGTTAAAGGCCAATTAAAAATAGATGGGACCAGCCCCGAAACTCGATTATTAACGAGCCCGCCAAAATTAACAATGGGCCAGGGGAGATTTGACGGTCAGATAAGCCAGGCCTCAAAACAGTATAATTGAGGCCTGTTTGTTCAGTACTAGAGACAGTTGAGAGGACAGTTCAACACAACATGCAGTTGAGAAAGTTCAAGTTCAGTACAGGAGAGAGAAAGTACGGTTCAGAAAGAGTACCACTCATCATCATCATCACCATACCATACATAGTCGGAGGATCGGAGACTTGAGAAAAGAAGAACGAAACGAAAGGAGAAAAAAAGGAATCGCGGCAACCAAAGGCCTCAAGAAACCAACAACTAACAATATTACCACTAACTAGGTAATATTGGGCCACCGCGACCAACAAGAAACCAACCAACAAGAAGTCGAAAATCCGCAAGTTTGTTTCCACTCTACAAGCTAGCTTGACTTACCCCTGGGTAAGATTTAACACAAAAGACTCTAAAAACTATACCTAACCAAAGGAAGTTGGGTACTTACCCGATAAATCCAACTACGCACCCGACCGCATCAGCGGACTCGCGAAGACAGAAAACCCAATGCAGGTGCAGTCTTCCACCACGTCCGGGGTACGGCAGGCCCCAGCTGCCACAACTAAAGAGAACCCCAAAATCGCGAACCTCTACAACTGTCAAGAAAGTCGTTTGGTAAGCATTTCCTGGTCCTCTGGAATTCAAGCTAGTTAGTATAGTGGGATTGGGAGGGGTAAGGTATTTTGTCTATTGTCATTCTCCCTCGCATATTCTGAAGTGTTCCCCCTTTTAGAGTATAAGATTTATTGTATTGTATATTTTCCTGTCTCAAAATAAAATCTCAATTCTTTCACCAACTCAGGTGCCTGTTGCAATTTCATTACAACCCCCAAATAAGTCCAAAGTCTAGAACCAAGGGAGTGGGAGCGATTCGAACCGCTCAGGGAGTCAGAGGCAAAGCTGACTACACACACCACCCCTTACATACATATGGGAATAGGCTCGGGAAGGGTTGCAAGCTGATCTTGGTGGTGAACACTATGTAATGTGTAGCCTACTCCTGCTCCTAGTTCTTATGTTCTTATGTGTGTCTCTGTAAATAAAGGCTTGTAAGTAACTAAAGTCTAGGCTCTAGCGTACTTTCCTTCACCACCTGGCTATCCGACTTTAACACCTATGACACCTGAAAACAAAAGTCGTGGTTTTACATCCTTGGTTAACGTAGAATATCCTCACAGAAATCCAATCTCACCCAGCCCTGTGAAACCTTTGATCCTGATTTTGCAACTATTTACACAGTCAAGTGGACATAAAAAATCGAATGGTATTAGTTCGAAGAAGGGCGGGGGCATGCTCCCTGGTGTCCTGCCCAATATTTACCCTTCAACCGAGAGTCTAACCAACACCCCTTGACATTCAATGGCATTACCATCGCCGAATCCCCCACCATCAAGATCCTGGGGGTCACCATTGACCAGAAACTTAACTGGACCAGCCACATAAATACTGTGGCAACAAGAGCAGGTCAGAGGCTAGGTATTCTGTGGTGAGTGTCTCACCTCCGGACTCCCCAAAGCCTTTCCACCATCTACAAGGCACAAGTAAAGAGTGTGATGGAATACTCTCCACTTGCCTGGATGAGTGCAGCTCCAACAACAGTCAAGAAGCTCGACACCATCCAGGTCAAAGCAGCCCACTTAATTAGCACCCCATCCACCACCTTAAACATTCACTCCCTCCACCACCGGCGCACTGTGGCTGCAGTGTGCACCATCTACAAGATGCACTGCAGCAACTCGCCAAGGCTTCTTCGGCAGCACCTCCCAAACCCGCGACCTCTTCCACCTAGAAGAACAAGGGCAGCAGGCACATGGGAACACCATCACCTCCAAGTTCCCCTCCAAGTCACACACCATCCTGACTTGGAAATAGATCGGCCGTTCCTTCATCGTCGCTGGGTCAAATTCCTGGAACTCCCTCCCTAACAGCACTGTGGGAGTACCTTCACCACACGGACTGCAGCGGTTCAAGAAGGCAGCTCACCACCACCTTCTGAAGGACAATTAGGGATGGGCAATAAATGCTGGCTTTGCCAGCGATGCCCACATCCCATGAACGAATAAAAAAAACCTAAAAACAGATTACCTGGTCATTATCTGTTGAAGGGGAGGCAGGGGGTGCAATGTAGCGTGCCCCTAAGGCTTTTTTCACTTAACCTTTCACAAATTTGGTGAAATATCAATTGGGGTAGGGGGAGCGTCTCGGCTATAGATTTCACATTTGTCACTTTTGTAGTTTAGATCAAGGGAGAGTGGCGCTGTGCACTGGCTAAATCCGGTCGACTTATTCCGATGGCAGAATCACGACAACTTGTATTTATATCGGGCCTTTACCATAGTAAAACGTCCCAAGGCACTTCACAGGAGTATTATAAGACAAAAAAAATTGACACCAAGCCACATGTTATGTTCATTAATAACTAGGCATTCTTATTATGAACAGCTAGCTTCTAGCTAGTCATTTATTCAGTACATGTTCTCTAGGTACAGCATCTGTAGAGATTCAGCATGTGTACTTCTGTGTGCAGGCAGCCATCTTGACTACTGCCTTGTGGGTTGCCTAGTGCATCATGGGTAGTGTAGTCTTAAACACATACAACTAAATATACAGCTCTATACAGCTCTACGGCTCCATCTAGTGTACCACTCTAGAATGACATGTTATTGATCATTACATCCCCCTTTCTTTGAGGTTAACAAAATCAATATTAATCAACTTTCAAGAAAAACGATAAAGATGATATCAGTAACACTTTTGCTAGTGCTCTATAAACATAAACATTTTCACAACAGTCAACACATTTTCAAAGCTTTACTTTATACTCAAAGATTAAGTCTATCAGGCTTTTTTTACTTCACGTGTGGATCTTCTCAGCACAGGTAAGTCTGATGTGTTTTCATGAGATTGTTCTGGTGGTGAATGACAAGATTCAGTTGCGGCATTGTCATCAATCTGCTGTTGGATAGTTTCTTGTGTTTTTAGGAAGGAACGGCGGTTCCTCCTGAGAATCAGTCCTTCCTCAGTTCTAACAGTGTATGACCTTGGTCGTACTTCCTCAAGAACTGTAGCTTTCCTGTTCCATGCATCTGGATCCTCAATCCTGACAACATCATCCCTTGTCAATGGTTTTAGAGTTTTGGATGACTTGTCATAGTATGATTTCTGTTTCAGCTTTAACAGTTGAAGTCTCTGTCTCAGTTCCTTACTTTGCTGTTCTTTTGCACAGCAGGGTAGCGTGGTGCAAAACTTGCGACCCATTAGTAGTTCAGCAGGTGAAGAACCACAGTCTAAAGGTAAGGCTCGGTAGCTCAGCAGGGCGAGATAAGGATCAGACTTGCTTTCTGTCGCTTTCTTCAGTAGCTGCTTGAGAACTTGAACACCTTTCTCTGCCTTACCATTTGACTGAGCATACAGAGGACTGGATGTGATGTGCTGAAAGTCATACTGTGCTGCAAACTGTTGCCACTCCTTACAGTTGAAGCACGGACCATTGTCGCTAATGGCAATCCTGGGAATTCCATGTCTGGCGAAGATGGATTTCACATGCATTATGACACTGCTTGCTGTGGTGCTTGAGAGCAGCGCCATCTCAGGATAGTTAGAATAGTAGTCAATCACTATTAGATATTCTTTACCATTTAAATGAAAAAGGTCCATACCAACCTTTTGCCATGGTGCTGTTGGTATGTCAGCTACTATCATTGGTTCCTTTGTTTGTTTGTTTTGGTGTTTCTGACATGTCTCACATTTGCCTATCATGTTCTCAATGTCCTTATTTATGCCAGGCCAATAAACAATGTCTCTTGCTCTCCTTTTGCATTTTTCAATTCCGAGGTGTCCCTCATGAATCCTTTTGAGCATGTCTTGACGTAGAGCCTGTGGAATGACTATTCTGTTCTGTTTTAGTAATAGTCCACTTACGACACTCAACTCTGACCTTATGTCATAGTATTTTGGACAGGAACCTTTTGGCCAACCATGATGAATGTTCTCTATTACTGTTTGTAACACTGTGGGCTGAAAATTCAGTAGGGTTAGCGCCCATTTTGCGGCGCTAGAGGGCCTAGCGCCGCAATGATAGCCGTTTCTGAAATTCACTTCGGCGCTGCCATCGGCGTTAGCCGGTTGCGCTGCGCCGGCACCGATGACGTCATCGGTGTGCGCAGCGTCCCGGTTGCCGTGGCAACGCGCCCGAACGCCGAAATTCAGTTGCGGCCGCCTCGCCCGTGGCAGCCGCAACTAAGACTCTGGCAACCGACTCTTACACAAGTTAGCGCCGGCGCATTAAGGTCGCGCGGCGGCCGGCCGCTTTCCCGCCGGCCGCCTGCCCGCACCTCCCTCCCCGGACTCCTCCACCCCCCCCCCCGCGGAACAGATGCGTCTGGCCTGCAAGCCCGGCACTTGTCCGAGGTGCCGGGCTCATTTTTGAAAAAATCAAACGGCCAGCGATCGGGTGAAGGCAGCGCCTCCTTAACGGGAGGAGGAGGCCTGCACTTCCCCAGCCTGCCGCACCGCATCGGGTGCCGCAGCGCCGGATTAGCGCTGCAATGCGGCACTCAGCGCCCATTGGGAGGCACTCACGCCCGCCAGTAGCGCCGGCAGCCGTCTGGGCGCGGCGCTACTGAATTTCTGGCGCGCGCAAGGGAATTAGCGCCGGTGCTAAATTTCCGGCGCTAAAGCCCTGGCGCGGCGTCAACTCAATTTCTAGGCCTGTATCTTTTACTGTTTCTTCTGCTATTTGCTTTGATTTTGTGTCTGACACGGGCAGTGCAGCAGTGACCATACTCACATGAACATCCACGTCTTCTTCAGTAGAGCTCACTTGACTCATTGTGGGTGCTCGGGATAGTGCATCTGCTAACACTATTTATTTGCCTGGTGTGTAGATCAGTTCAAAGTCATATCTTTGCAGCTTCATCATGAGTCGTTGAATCCTTGGAGACATCTCATTCAGATTTTTTTTTATGATGGCAACCAGTGGGCTGTGGTCTGTCTCAACTGTGAAGGTGGGAAGTCCATATATGTAGCCATGGAACTTTTCTAATCCAGCTACCAAGCCTAGACATTCTTTTTCAATCTGGGCATATCAACACTCAGTATCAGTCATAGACCTGGAGGCATAGGCAACAGGCTTCCAATCTTTACCCTCTGCTTGTAGCAAGACCACGCCTAGGCCATCCTTTGATGCATCCGTTGACACTTTGATTCTCTTTGTCGGGTCAAAGAAAGTGAGTACAGGTGTGGTTGTCAGCACTGTTTTGAGGTTCATCCACTCTTGTTCATGTCTTTCTGTCCATGCGAACTCATTTGTTTTATGTAGCAGGTCTCGCAGACAGACTCTCTTGGCTGACAAGTTAGGAATGAACTTTCCAATGAAGTTTATCATCCCCATGATGCGTAACATTCCTTTTTTGTCAGTGGGTCGGGGCATGTTGAGTATGGCGTTTACTTTTTCCATATCTGGCTCTATTCCTTTACCAGATAGATTATCTCCTAGGAAAGTGACTTCCTGGACGCCAAACTGACACTTGGCTTTGTTGAGCTTCAGTCCATTCCGGCGTATGCTCTGTAGCACTTTAGTCAGTCTCTCATTGTGTTCTTTCAGTGTGGCGCCCCAGATGATGATGTCATCAACATAGACCCGAACTCCTTCCAGACCTTCAATTATGTGTTCCATCGCTCTATGAAAGATTTCAGATGCAGATATTATCCTTAAAGGCATTCTGAGGAAACAATACCTGCCAAATGGTGTGTTGAAGGTACAGTATTTGGTGCTCTCTTCATCCAGTTTTGGTTGCCAAAATCCTTGTGAGGCATCGAGCTTTGTAAAGTATCTGGCACCTGACATTTCACTGGTGATTTCTTCTCGCTTGGGAATCTGGTAGTGTTCACGTTTTATGTTTGCATTTAAGTCCTTTGGATCCATGCATATTCTTAGATCATTGTTCTTTTTCTTTACACATACCATGGAGTTAACCCAGTCTGTTGGCTCTTCGACTTTCCTGATGTCTCCTAGTGTGGTTATTCTGTCCAGTTCATTCTTGAGCTGGTCACGCAGGGGTGCTGGAACTCTTCGTGGAGCATGTACCACTGGCTGAGCATCCTCCTTTAGCTGCATCTTGTAAGTGAATGGTAGAACTCCAAATCCTTTGAACACATCCTGGGAATGGCTCTCTACAGAATCCATTGAGTCATCTGGTCTGCTTATGGCACAGTTTATACGGTAGACTCTCTCGACCAGTTCTAAGTCCTCACAAGCTTTGTCACCTAGTAGTGAATCAAGTCCTTCAGCCACAACAGAAAACATGAGATGATGCACTTTGTCTTTGACTGTCACTTTAAGTCTGCATACACCTAAGCTATCTATTTTCTGACCATTATAGTTCTTCAGTAGTACTGACTTTTTCTGTATTTTGGGCTTTTCTTTCATATATTTAATGTCACTCATACTGATTAAGTTTGCTTTTGCCCCAGTATCTAGTTTCAATGTAATAATGCTCCATTTACCTGCAGTGGGATCATCCATTTGTTCTCTTTTACTGCATTGACATTATGTTCAGCATTGTCCATATCTGAGGGCTGCACATTTTCTGTATCCTTTTTGATATTGTCACATGACACCATTCGTACAAAAAATGTCTCACTTAAATCAGTGTCCTCAATCACATTGACTTGGACTTGTTGCCCTTTTTGTTTTTACTTTTGAAAAGCATTGTTTGGCAAAGTGATTCTTTCCATGACATTTTGTGCACATTTTTCCAAACGCTGGGCATTGTCTTAACTGGTGTTTGTAACCACAGCGTTTACAATTAAAAATTCCTTCCTCCGATTGCTTTTCATTTCTGTTCTGCCCATGTTTCTTCCCTTTGTCAGACACAGCACCGACAGCAGCACTTACTACAATCGCATCATTATTGATTTCACTGAAAGTCTTCGCATGCTTTTGAGCTAGCTCGCTGGCTTGGCATATTGTCACAGCATTTTCCAATGTTAATTCGGTTTCTCTCAACAGACGTTCCCTGACCTTTTTATCATGAATACCAAACACAATTTGGTCACGAATCATGGATGCTTTCAGCTCAGAGAAATTACATGTCTGTGCTTTCAGTTTCAGATCGGTCACAAAGCTATCAAAAGTCTCATTTTGCCGCTGTGTCCTTGAACGGAACACGTATCTTTCATAGGTCTCATTCTTTTTTGGAGAACGATGTGTATCAAATTTCTTTAGCACATTGTCTAAATTTTCTCTGTTCTCCTCTGGATTAAATACAAATGTATTAAATACCTCTATCGCCTGTGGGCCTGCAACCATGAGCAGCAACGCTATCTTCCTTGCGTCTGGCTTTGTACTGTACCCGATGGCAGCAATGTAGATTTTGAATTGTTGTTTGAAAGCCCGCCAATTGTAGTCAACATTTCCCATGAGATTCAAACCTCCTGGTGGCTTCAAAGACTCCATGTCGCATTTCACAATGTTTAGCAGATTTTCACAACTCCTGGTACCATGTTATGTTCATTAATAACTAGACATTCTTATTATGAATAGCTAGCTTCTAGCTAGTCATTTATTCAGTACACGTTCTCTAGGTACAGCATCTGTAGAGATTCAGCATGTGTACTTCTGTGTGCAGGCAGCCATCTTGACTACTGCCTTGTGGGTAGCCTAGTGCATTGTGGGTAATGTAGTCTTAAACACATACAACTAAATATACAGCTCTACGGCTCCATCTAGTGTACCACTCTAGAATGACATGTTATTGATCATTACACCATAGAAGGAGAAATTAGGGCAGATGACCAGAAGCTTGGTGCAAGAGATAGGTTTTAAGGAGCGTCTTAAAGAAGGAAAGAGAGGTAGAGAGGTGGAGAGGTTTAGGGAGGGAATTCCAGAGCTTATGGCCTAGGCAACAGAAGGCACGGCCACCAATAGTTGAGCAATTATAATCAGGAATGCTCAATAGAGCAGAATTTGAGGAGCGCAGATATCCCGGGGGGTTGTAGGGCTGGAGGAGATTACAGAGATAGGGAGGGGCGAGGCCATGGAGGGATTTGAAAACAAGGATGAGAATTTTGAAATCGAGGCGTTGCTTAACTGGGTGCCAGTGTAGGTCAGCGAGCACAGGGGGGATGGGCGAACAAGCTGTCTAAGTAACCAATCACAATGCAGAATTCTCACAGACAGTGAGTAAGCTCTTAAAATTCTATATTTTAAAAATGTTAGAGAGAGCAAAACAAAGATTGGGGCTCTCACATGGAGAAAAGGCAAACCTGAAATAAAGATGGGCAAACTTTTTTTTTTAAATTAATTTTTATTAAAATGGATAAGTTTGACATTGCGCTAAACCTTTGTTTAGCAGTCAATACGCTGTTAAAACCCCAGTTACATCTAATCCCTTTGGGTCTAACTTTCAGCGGGGAATTTAACAGTGTACTTACTGCGGAAGGGCCAAAGTTTTCATCAGTTTTCCTGATTTGAGATATTTTACTGATTGCTGGCCCTGTGGTGGGGAGGGGGGTGGGGTGGGAGGAGGGCACAGTGCAGCCAGCGTCGGAGCAGTGAATGACATACCACAACTTCAGGATTTCCGTATTAGGCCGCGCATGCGCTAAATCCCAAAGTTGCGGTCAGTTTCAAAGACCAGTTCGCCGTCGTCAGGACTTGCAAATTCTGGCCCGATGACTTCAATGGGAGGGTAAAATCGGGCGGGGTGTAAACCAGCATTGCACCTGATCCCGTCAGTTTCCCGGCGGCAGAGTTAGGTTTAAATTGCCCCTTAAAAATCAAATTCCATTTTTGTTATAAGGTTATGGAATCTTCCAGGATTTTTACCAGTGCTTTGGGGATCCAATCCCATGATTCCAACCATTTTCCCCTTGTGAAATCTACAAATCAGTGGCCTTGACAGAATCGGAAGCCACTGAACTGCTCCGGTTCATACTCCTGAACTGCAGTAGGTTTTAACAAGCCTCTTTTAAGCATAAGAAAGAAATAAAGAAAGACTTGCATTTATATAGCGCCTTTCACGACCATTGGATGTCCCAAAGTGCTTTACAGCCAATGAAGTACTATTTTGAAGTGGAGTCACTGTTGTAATGTAGGAAACGTGGCAGCCAATTTGTGCACAGCAAGCTCCCACAAACAGCAATGTGATAATGACCAGATAATCTGCTTTAGTGATGTTGATTGAGGGACAAATATTGGCCCAGGACACCGGGGATAACTCCCTTGCTATCCTTCAAAATAGTGCCGTGGGATCTTTCACGTCCACCTGAGAGAACAGACTGGGCCTCAGTTCAACATCTCATTCAAAAGACGGCACCTCCGACAGTGCAGCACTCCCTCAGCACTGCACTGGAGTGTCAGCCTAGCTTTATGTGCTCAAGTCCCTGGAGTGGGTTTATGAACCCACAACCTTCTGACTCAGGGGCTGCCGACTGAGCCATGGCACAAATTTGACACACAAAGCATTTGCCTTCCAAGCAAGGCTGCCTGAGACTTAACTGTATGGGTTAGAGTGAAAGACAAGATAGCCTCAAGCCACAGGAAAACATCAAATTATTTTCTTTGATGTGTTAAATTATTGAGTGACTGGCTCAATCAGCAATCTTTCCATCACTAATTAAATTAAGTACTTAGGCCCTATTAAGTCCACTGCCAACCTATAAGAAATGCTTAAGGCACTAGAAAAATATTAGCACAGAGAACATTGACGTTAAATAAATCCAAAACCATTCAGATCACTTAACACGTTTTACTTGCGTTTAAAAGCGCTGGGTAATGGAAAAATGTTCCTACTGTATTTCAGTTCCACTGGGCATTTTTATATTTGGTGTTTCTTCAGTCCCGGTCGCAGGAAGACAGTGCACAGTTAATGAGTCGCCGCTGTTATATTGCTAAAACAGGCTTCTATATTCTAACCTCAAACTAGTTGGGGGTAAGGTCTACAATTCTGCTGTGTCAGCCGAGGCTCAGTGGGTAGCACTCTCACCTCTGAGTCAGATAGATCATGGGTTCAAGCCCTACTCCAGAAACTTGAGCACAAAAATCAAGGCCGACACTCCAGTGGAGTGCCGAGGGAGTGCTGCACTGTCGGAGGTGCATCTTTCGGATGAAATGTTAAGCTGAGGTTTCGTCTGCTCTCCTGGGTAAACGGAAAAGATCCCATGGCACTATTCTGAAGAAGAGCAGGGGGGAGTTATCCCCGGTGTCCTGGGCTAATATTTATCCATCAATCAGCATCACAAAAACAGATTATCTGGTCATTATCACGTTGCTATTTGTGGGAGCTTGCTGTGCGCACATTGACTGCCGTGTTTCCTACATTACAACAGTGAGTAGACTTCAAAAGTACTTCAGTAGCTGTAAAGTGCTTTGGGGTGTGAAAGGCGCTATATAAATACAAGTCATTCTTTTTCTTTTGTTGGGGTGATATTAACCCAGGGAGCTGGTGCCAGCTGAACCAAAGCTGCACCAAGCATGTCAACATCTAGCAGTCACAAGTCGTATGACATGAGGTTATTGAACCCAATGTCATGAGGAAGCTCAATTAATGTCAGTAAACACGCAGGGATCAATTACCCGGCATGTTAACAAAGGTTTTCTTTTGGCAGTAACTAAGTGTAGACCATGCATAGTTACCACAGAGCGGTGAGAAAGCTATTTTCTCCATTCCAGCATGGCTATTTGCAAGGTTAAGCCCTCAAGTCTATATAAACCTACCAAAATCCATAAAGGTTCATGGGGATGAGGCTGCTGAGTAGTTGAACGTAACCTCAAACAGAGCTGCAATCGCTAACATATAGGCTTTAATATTGGGTTCAGTGCCACCAACTCCAGACACACGAACCTCTCAGTGACAACCCCCTAAGCAAACTGCTAGAATTGCTAATGCCTGGGAAGACCTGTTTTTTTTTAAACTGGGTTTTTGGTAATGTTAACATCTATTTTATTGCATTAAAATCTTCTGAACACAAACAGCACTTCTCGTCACGATGCTTTGGTTACCTTTTCCTTTTATGTCAATATTTAACATTGAAAATATCTATGTAATCAGTCACAATGGATATTTTCCTATGTAAACAGCTGTAGTTGCAGGCGAGAGCCAGCAGATGGTGCTGTAGCTCCACTGTACCACTATGTCAAACATACATAAAATGGCGGACAGGTAAAGACCCCTGGTCCATCCAGCCTGTCCCACACGATTGCGATACCTTGTGTGTCACAATATATACACTCCACCCCACCCGAAACCATGTGTTCTCCTGGGAGAGGCAAAAAAAAACCCAGATAAAACACCCAGGCCAATTTGGGGAAAAAAAGCTGGGAAATTCCTCTTCGATCCATCTATGCGATCGAAGCTAGTCCAGGAGATCACTCTAGTCCTGGATTCCCTACAGTACCTATCTTCTGTAAGAGGTGATCTCTGCTCCAGCCAGAAACAGGTCCAGCTCTCGCTTGAAGGAATTCAGCGAATCAGCATCCACCGCACGAGATGGCAGCCTGTTCCAGAGGTCCACTATTCTCTGGGAAAAGAACCACCTCAGACACACCACGAGAAATGTCATGGGGCGATCTACTAGTACCTATAAAACGTTAGAGCGTAAAAACTTTTAAATAATAAAGTATTTTTTTTATTCATTCATGGGGTGTGGGCGTCGCTGGCAAGGCCAGCATTTATTGCCCATCCCTAATCGCCCTTGAGAAGGTGGTGGTGAGCCACCTTCTTGAACCGCTGCAGTCCGTGTGGTGAAAGTACTCCCACAGTGCTGTTAGGGAAGGGGTTCAAGTATTTTGACCCAGCGATGATGAAGGATCGGCGATATATTTCCAAGTCAGGATGGTGTGTGACTTGGAGGGGAACTTGGAGGTGGTGGTGTTCCCATGCACCTGCTGCCCTTGTCCTTCTAGATGGTAGATGTTGTGGTTTTGGGGGGTGCTGTTGAAGAAGCCTTGGCGAGTTGCTGCAGTGCAACTTGTAGATGGTACACACTGCAGCCACGGTATGCCGATGGTGGAGGAAGTGAATGTTTAAGGTGGTGGATGGGGTGCCAATCAAATGGGGTGCTTTGTCCTGGATGGTGTTGAGCTTCTTGAGTGTTGTTGGAGCTGCACTCATCCAGGCAAGTGGAGAGTATTCCATCACACTCCTGACTTGTGCCTTGTAGATGGTAGAAATGTTTTGGGGAGTCAGGAAGTGAGACACTTGCCACCGAATACCCAGCCTCTGACCTGCTCAAGTAGACACAGTATTTATGTGGCTGGTCCAGTTAAATTTCTGGTCAATAGTGACCCCCAGGGTGTTGATGGTGGGGGTAAAGCCGTTGAATGTCAAGAGGCGGTGGTTAGACTCTCTGTTGTTGGAGATAGTCATTGCCTGTCACTTGTGTGGTGCGTCTGTTACTTGTGTCTGTTACTTGGCACTAATCAGCCCAAGTCTGAAGGTCGCCCAGGCCTTGCTGCAAGTGGGCATGGACTGCTTCATTACCTGAGGAGTTGTGAATGGAACTGAACACTGTGCAATCATTAGCGAACATCCCTAAATTGACCTTATAAGAACATAAGAAATAGGAGCAGGAGTAGGCCATTCGGCTCTTCTAGCCTGCTCTGCCATTCAATAAGATCATGGCTAATCTTCTACCACAACTCCACTTTCCTACATTATCCCCATATCCCTTGATTCCCTTAATATTCAAAAATCTATCGATCTCTGCCTTAAATATACTCAACAACTGAGCCTCCACAGCCCTCTGGGGTAGAGAATTTCAAAGATTCACCACCCTCTGAGTGAAGACATTTCTCCTCATCTCAGTCCTAAATGGCCGACCCCTTATTCTGAGACTGTGACCCTTGGTTCTAGACTCCCCAGCCAGGGGAAACATCCTCCCTGCATCTACCCTGTCAAGCCCTGTAAGAATTTTGTATGTTTCAATGAGATCACCTCTCATTCTTCTAAACTCTAGAGAATATAGGCCTAGTCTACTCAATCTCTCCTCATAGGACAATCCCCCCATCCCAGGAATCAGTCTGGTGAACCTTCGTTGCATTCCCTCTATGGCAAGTATATCCTTCCTTAGGTAAGGAGACCAAAACTGTACACAATACTCCAGGTGTGGTCTCACCAGGGCTCTATATAATTGTAATACGATGTCTTTACTCTTATACTCAAATCCTTTTGAAATAAAGGCCAACATACCATTTGCTTTTCTAATTGCTTGCTGTACCTGCATATTAACTTTCAGCAATTTGTGTACAAGGACACCCAGGTCCCTCTGAACACCAACATTTCCCAATCTCTTACCATTTAAAAAATACCCTGCTTTTCTATTTTTCCTACCAAAGTGGATAACTTCACATTTCTCCACATTATATTCTATTTGCCATGTTCTTGCCCACTCGCTTAACCTGTCTATATCCCCTTGCAGCCTCTTTGCATCCTCCTCACAACTTCCATTCCCACCCAGCTTTTTATCAGCAGCAAACTTGGATATACAGGTTGACTATCCCTTATCCGAAAACCTTGGGACCAGCTGTGTTTCGGTTTTCGGAAATTTTCGGATTTCAGGAGGTATTATTTCAGACTGGGAAACTCCTAGCATTCTTTTCACAGGCAGGCTCTGGAAAGCGTCTCTGTAGCTTAGCAACAGCTTCAGAGACGCTTCCAAGCTACTGGGCCGAGTGTTTACAAGCTGTTGCTGAGCAACAGTGTTTGTGGTCAGATACGGCAGGCTCTGGAAAGCGTCTCTGTAGCTTAGCAACAGCTTCAGAGACGCTTCCAAGCCATGGGCCGAGTGTTTACAAGCTGTTGCTGAGCAACAGTGTTTGTTGTTAGATACGGAGATGAAAACCTTCGTATCTGACAACATTAGCGCTGGTCTATCCGGAAGTTTGGATAGAACGGCAGCATATCGGACGGCCCGCTGCAGCTATCGGACGGGCCGCTGTATTGTTGGGTTCACTCTCCCGGTACCTCCTTCACACTGCCCGGCTCGGCCTGCAACCTCCTACCCAGGAGGGAACTCTGTGACCCTCTGCCCTGCTCACAGGGAAAGGCAGAGCTCCCTCAGTCACACTTAACATCGAGAGCGAAGGCCGGCGTGTCGACAATCTACAGGAATTATTGTTCTGGGCCCCAGAGGACCACTCCTGTCATGTTTTGCGCCACTCGGGTCATGTCGTGCGCACGACTTACGCTGAACAAAAAAAACTTTCGGTTTTCAGTTGTTCGGATAAAGGATAGTCTACCTGTATTACATTTGGTATGGTTTGTAAATAGCTGAGGCCCAAGCACTGATCCTTGTGGTACCCTCTTAGTTACAGCCTGCCAATCCGAAAATGACCCGTTTATTCCTACTCTCTGTTTTCTGTCCGTTAACCAATCCTCAATCCATGCTAGTATATAACCCCCCAATCCCATGAGCCCTAATTTTGTTTAATAACCTCTTGTGTGGCCCCTTATTGAATGCCTTCAGAAAATCCAATTATGATGGAGGGAAGGTCATTGATGAAGCAGCTGAAGGTGGTTGGGTCCAGGACACTGCCCTGAGGAACTCCTGCAGCAATGTCCTGGGGCTGAGATGATTGGCCTCCAACAACCACAACCATCTTCCTTTGTGCTCGGTATGACTCCAGCCAGTGGAGAGTTTCCCCCCTGATTCCCATTGACTTCAGTTTTACCAGGGTTCCTTGATGCCACACTCGGTCAAATGCTGCCTTGATGTCAAGGGCAGTCACTCTCACCTCACCTCTGGAATTCAGTTCCTTTGTCCATGTTTGGACCAAGGCTGTATTGTCATATATATTATAATATACACACACACAAAAAAATGCAATATTCAACACAAGGTGCTATTTCTCTATAACATTCTAAATCCAACCGCATTCCTCTGTGAAACACAGGACAAACATTTTACATAAAGAAAAAAATGGTTAGTTCATTGTGCTAAATTTGGATTCTTTCCATTTCCTATCTCTACAAATTAGTCTGGATATCAGGGCTTCCAAGGACACTATCTGCACCCAAGATTGTGTCAGCAACACTAATCAGAAATGGCAACTATCGCTGATTATTCCTCTCCCTAATCCCGAGGCAGAGTGGTCAATTCTAGCAGTTCAATTAATGCTTTGGGTGAGATCAGCTAAGTTGCCACAAAGATTTACACACTAAGCCATCGTGCAAGCTCAACGTAACTACTTCAACCCAATGTCCACACCAGCACGCAAAGCTTAAAGAATTATTTTTTTAAATCAACAGAAATACACTATTACTTACTCTGAAGACTGAATAAAACCAAAGAAGTCTCAAACTATACCAATTTCATTCTCCTTAGAGAATATATCAACCAAAAATAAAAGGCTTGCATTTATATAGCGCATTTCACAACCTCAGGACGTCCCAAAGTACTTTACAGCCAATGAAGTACTTTTTTGAAGTGTAGTCACTGTTGTAATGTAGGAAACGCGGCAGCCAATTTGAGCACAGCAAGCTCCCACAAACAGCAATGTGATAATGGCCAGATAATCAGTTTTCTGTGATGTTGGTTGAGGATAAATATTGGCCCAGGTCACCGGGGATAACTCCCCTCCTCTTCTTTGAAGTAGTGCCCATGGGATCTTTTACGTCCACCTGAGAGAGCAGGCAATGTCCCGGTTTAACGTCCTATCCGAAAGACGGCACCTCCGACAGTGCAGCACTCCCTCAGGACCGCACTGGGAGTGTCAGCCTAGATTTATGTGCTCAAGTCTCTGGAGTGGGACTTGAACCAACTCTCAATTGTGTTAACATTGTAGCTCACTTCCAGACTAATGTTATATTGCCTGTTTGTGTCCTTCCCATCTTGGGAGAGCAACCTCTCCCCTTTCTGTTTAGGCTGGGTGCTGGGCTCCACTGTGAAATGCGGAACCCCAGTTGCTGCACCCGTGGAAAGGCGAGAGACTGACCTCCCGGAACGAACATTCCTGGAACTTGCTCCTTTAATTCAGTGGAAGATTTTCATGGGTACAATGCTGTTGGTTCTCCGAGGGTGGGAGCATTTATATTATGAGGTCCAGCAGGCAGAGGAAAACTCGGCATCTCCCTGCGGCCGCACACCTATATATTCTTTAACGGTGCAGATATGCCAATGGTGCCCTCAAAAGGGTTGGTTGCTGCGTTGTAAATTGGAGATGCCAGGCTAATTATTTTGAAATTGAAACAGAAAATGCTGGAAACACTCAGCAGGTCAGGCAGCATCTGTGGAGAGAGAAACAGAGTTAACATTTCAGGTCGATGACCTCTCACCCGAACTGGTCGAGAGCGTGCATGTGGCGGCGCAAGGCGTTGAGCATGGATCTCAGGATGCGGCGAGAGCAGTGGTTCGAGGAACGCTGAATATCTTGGCGATATCTGTAATCACGGGTGTATCCGAAACACGAAGGGTGGATTTTCGGTTGGAATCTACGTGGAACATGTCGTAGCCGGAGACAGTTGCTGAGGAATGAGATGTGGCTGTGGAAGCGAGTTTTGGTAGATACCTGATCGAACACGAGAAGGGGAACAGAAAGCAATGAAAATGAACACGGCAAAAGAGACAAATGGAAATCCCGTCGGAGAGAAGAGCAGAACTTCTTCAAGGTGGGCATTCCTGGAAGAGAGGTGGCAGTGAATTAAACACTAATACAAAAAGAAAATACTGCGGATGCTGCAAACCTGAAATAATTTTCAGCGTTTGCTGTTTTTATCTCAGATTTCCAGCATCCACTGTATTTTGCTTTTGTGCTAATTATTTTGAGTTTAGTTTGTCTGGTGACAACGTTATAACAGTACATTCTAAATAAAACAAAGTCTGAATTCTTGTTAGTAACAATGAAATAAAATTCTTTAATCACTTATAATTACAGAGGGGATCTTGGGCCAAGTAGCATAGAACCTCTTGCAATCAACCTCACAGTTGGCCAGTACTGAACATATTCCTGTTTTACAATTTAACTTCTTCTTAGGCAATCCCTCGGAACCGAGGATGACTTGCTTCCACCTTAAAAATGAATTCACAGGTGACTGATGAGTCCAATGCGGGACCTACAGTCTCTGTCACAGGTGGGGCAGACGGTGGTTGAAGGGGCGGGTGGGTGGGGTGCTTGGGTTGACGCGCGCTCCTTGCGCTTGGCTTCCGCTTGCTCCCGGCGAAGAGACTCGAGGTGTTCGGCACCTTCCCGGATGCTTCTGCTCCACTTTTTGCAGTCTTGGGCCAGGGATTCCCAGGTGTCAGTGGGGATGTTGCACTTTTTCAAGGAGGCTTTGAGGGTGTCCTTGAAGCGTTTCCTCTGCCCACCTGGGGCTCTCTTGCCGTGTCAGAGCTCCGAGTAGAGCGCTTGTTTTGGGAGTCTCGTATCGGGCATGCGGACAATGTGACCTGTCCATCGGAGCTGATCGAGCAAGGTCAAAGCTTCGATGCTGGGGATGTTGGCCTGAGCGAGAACACTGACGTTGGTGCGCCTATCCTGCCAATGGATTTGCAGGATCTTGCAGAGGCAGCCTTAGTGGTACCTCTCCAGTGCTTTGAGGTGCCTGCTGTACATGGTCCATATCTCTGAGGCATACAGCAGGGCGGGTATCACTGCTGCTCTGTAGACCATGAACTTAATGCCGGGTTTGAAGTCCTGGTCTTCAAACACTCTTCCTCAGGCGACCGAAGGCTGCACTGGCACACTGAAGGCAGTGTTGGAATTCGTCGTCGACGTCTGCCCTTGTTGGCAGTAGGCTCCTGAGGTATGGAAAGTGGTCCACGTTGTCCAAGGCCTTGTCGTGAATTTTGATAATCGCGGGGCAGTACTGTGTGGCGGGGGCAGGTTGGTAGAGGACCTTTGTCTTACGGATGCTTAGTGTAAGGCCCGTGCTCTCGTACGCTTCGGTGAAGGTGCTGACGATGGTTCAGAGTTCAACCTCCGAGTGAGCGCAGACGCAAGCGTCGTCTGCATACTGTAATTCGACGACAGAGAATGGGACGACCTTGGATCTGGACTGGAGGCGACGGAGATTGAACACCTCACCGATAATTAGCAAGTAGTTCTTTAACTGTAAAGAAAGAGCAATGGTCACTAATGAATGACTAAACAAATGTTTGAACTCGATGCTGTTAAGATTTGTGACTGATTGGGCCTTTCCGGCTCTCTTTCTGAACCATTTATCTTTGCGTTACCAAATTCATCTCAGTGCTTGGAAGGGTGAGATGGGGGAATTGGGTGATGGAGAGTTAGAGCTTCCCCTGTTGCCTCTGGACTCTGAATCCAGCTAGGACTGATAGGATGAAAGTCTCCTCAGCTTGCCGACTGTAAGAATCCTCTGTGAAAGGAGTTGGGTAGCTTCAAACCAGATCCCAATGGGCATGACACACAGCAAAAACTGCCTCTAATTTAGTAAAAGAAAGAATTTGCATTTATATAGCGCCTTTCACCACCTCAGGACGTCCCAAAGCACCTTACAGCCAAATAAGTACTTTTCGAAGTCTAGTCACTGTTTGCGCACGGCAGGCTCCCACAAACAGCAATGTGATAATGACCAGATAATGTCAATGCCATCCACTGGCACATCTCACTTGGACTGAACCGGATGGTGTGTCACCTCAGTGTCCTATTTGACCCTGAGCTGATTTTCAAGCCCCACATCAAATTCATCACCAAGACCACCTATTTCCACCTCGGCAATATTAGCAGCATCCACCCTTCTCTCAGCTGTGGCTCAGTGGGTAGCACTTTTGCTTTTGAGTCAGAAAGTTGTGGGTTCAAGTCCCACTCCATGAGAATTGAGCACAAAAATCTATGCGGACACTCCAAAGCAGTGCTGCACTGTTGGAGGTGCCGTCTTTTGGATGAGACGTTAAACCGAGGACCCGTCTGCTCTCTCAGGTGGACATAAAAAATTCCATGGCACTATTTTGAAGAAGAGCAGGGGAGTTATCCCTGGTGTCCTAATCAATATTTATCCCTCTATAAACATAACAAAAACATGCTCTGGTCATTATCACATTGCTGTCCATGGGAGCTTGCTGTGTGCAAATTGGCTGCCACGTTTCCTACATTACAACAGTGACTCCACTTCAAAAAAGTACTTCATTGGCTGTAAAGCGCTTTGGGACATCTTGAGGTCATGAAAGGCGCTATAGAAATGCAAGTCTTTCTTTCTTTCATCTCCATTATTGCTGAAACTGTTAGAATCATAGAATCATAGAATGGTTACAGCATAGAAGGAGGCCATTCGGCCCGTCGAGCCCATGCCGGCTCTCTGCAAGAACACTTTAGCTAGTCCCACTCCCCTGCCCTTTCCCCGTAGCCCTGCAATTTTTTTCCTTCAGGTACTTATCCAATTTACTTTTGAAAGAAAGGATTGAATCTGCCTCCACCACCGTCAGGTAGTACATTCCAGATCCTAACCCCTCGCTGCGTAACATTTTTTTCCTTATGTCGCCTTTGGTTCTTTTGCCAATCACCTTAAAACTGTGTCCTCTGGTTCTTGACCCTTCCGCCAATGGGAACAGTTTCTCTCTATCTACTCTGTCTAGACCCCTCATGATTTTGAACACCTCTATCAAATCTCCTCTCAACCTTCCCTGCTCTAAGGAGAACAACCCCAGCTTCTCTAGTCAATCCACGTAACTGAAGTCCGTCACCCCGGAACCATTCTCGTAAATCTTTTCTGCACCCTCTCTAAGGCCTTCATATCCTTCCTAAAGCGCGGTTCCCAGATTTGGACACAATACTCCAGTTGAGGCCGAACCAGTGTTTTATAAAGGTTCATCATAACTTCCTTGCTTTTGTACTCTGCCTCTATTTATGAAGCCCAGGATCCCATAAGCTTTACCACTTTCTCAACCTGCCCTGCCACCTTCAACGATTTGTGCACATATACCCCCAGGTCTCTCTGTTCATGCACCCGCTTTAGGGTTGCACCCTTTAGTTTATATTGCCTCTCCTTGTTCTTCCTACCAAATGGAGAGTGAAGAAATTGACTCAGAGACTAAGGTCCTGAATTTAAACAAGGGGAATTATGATGCCATGAGACGGGAACTGAGTAGGTCTGATTGGACAACGTTCCTGAGAGGACTGGAGGTAGATAAACAATGGCAAACATTTAAAGATAGAATGACAAAATTGCAAAAATTGTTTATACCAATCTGGCATAAAAGGAAATCTAAAAAGGTGACTCAACCGTGGATAACAGGGGAAATTAGAGACAGCATAAAATCCAAAGATAGGGCGTATAAAATAGCCAAAAAAAGCGCCAGAGCGGAAGATTGGGAACAGTTTAAGATAGAGCAAAGGAGGGCAAAGGGCATGATCAAGAGGGGCAAAATAGCTTACGAAAACAAGCTGGCGGAAAATATAAAAACTAACTCCAAAAGCTTTTATAAATATATCAAAAGGAAAAGACTGGTGAAAACCAAAGTTGGTCCATTGCAGTCAGATACGGGGGAATATATAATGGGAAATAAGGAAATGGCAGATCAACTAAATGCATACTTTGGGTCAGTCTTTACGAAGGAAGACACAAAAAACCTCCCTGGGATATCGGGAAAAATAGGGACATTGGCAAAGGAGGAACTGACGCAAATCAATATCTCTAAGGATATGGTGTTAAGGAAGCTAAAGGGATTGAAGGTGGACAAATCCCCAGGGCCTGATAACATGCATCCTAGGGTACTGAAGGAGGTGGCCCTAGAGATAGCGGATGCACTAAGGATGATTTTTCAGAATTCATTAGACTCGGGAACAGTGCCGATGGATTGGAGGGTAGCTAACGTTACCCCACTATTCAAAAAGGGGGGTAGGGAAAAAGCAGGTAATTACAGACCTGTAAGCCTTACATCAGTTGTGGGCAAAATGCTGGAGTCCATCATTAAGGATGAAATAGCGGAGCACTTAGCAAATGGGGACAGGATAGGACAGAGTCAACATGGATTTACAAAGGGTAAATCGTGCTTGACTAATCTATTGGAATTTTTTGAGGGAGTAACTGGTAGAATAGATGGGGGAGAGCCAGTAGATGTGGTGTACCTGGACTTCCAAAAGGCCTTCGATAAGGTCCCACATAAAAGATTAGCATGGAAAATTGAGGCTCATGGGATAAAGGGGAAAGTTTTGGCGTGGATAGGGAACTGGCTGTCAGATAGAAAACAGAGAGTTGGAATAAACGGCTCATTTTCTGAATGGCAGGCAGTAACAAGTGGGGTACCACAGGGATCTGTCCTGGGCCCCCAGCTGTTCACAATTTACATTAATGACCTGGATCAGGGAGTCGGATGCAGCATTTCCAAATTTGCAGACGACACTAAACTAGGAGGTGGGGTGGGCTCAGAGGAAGAGACCAGGAAGCTCCAGAGCGATTTGGACAGACTGGGCGATTGGGCGGATAAATGGCAGATGCACTATAATGTGGACAAGTGCGAAGTTATCCACCTTGGGTGCAGGAACGGGAGGGCAAATTATTATTTAAATGGCAATAGATTGGGAGAGGGGGAAGTACAGAGAGACCTGGGTGTTCTTGTACACCAGTCACTGAAGGCGAGCATGCAGGTGCAACAGGCGGTCAAGAAGGCAAACGGTATGCTGGCCTTCATAGCAAAAGGGTTAGAATACAGGAACAGGGATACCTTGCTGCAGCTGTACAGGGCACTGGTGAGACCACACCTCGAGTACTGTGTACAGTTTTGGTCGCCTCATCTGAGGAAGGATGTTCTTGCCATGGAGGGGGTGCAGCGGCGATTCACCAGGCTGATACCAGGAATGGCGGGAATGACCTATGAGGAGAGACTATGTAGTTTAGGGATGTACACACTGGAGTTTAGAAGATTGAGAGGGGACCTCATAGAAGTGTATAAAATTCTGACAGGTCTAGACAGACTGGATGCAGAAGGAATGTTTCCCTTGGCGGGTGAGAACAGAACTAGAGGACATAATTTAAGGATAAGGGCTAAACCATTTAGGACAGAGATGAGGGGGAATTTCTTCACTCAGAGAGTGGTGAACCTGTGGAACTCATTGCCACAGAGGGCAGTGTACGCCAGCTCATTAAATATATTTAAGAGGGAATTAGATATATTTCTACGGGCAAAAGGGGTTAAGGGTTACGGAGAGAAGGCGGGGACGGGATACTGAATTAAAGGATCAGCCATGATCTCATTAAATGGCGGAGCAGGCACGAAGGGCCGAATGGCCTACTCCTGCTCCTATCTTCTATGTATCTATGTATCTATGTATCATTTTGCACTTTTCTGTGTTAAATTTCATCTGCCACACGCCCGCCCATTTCACCAGCCTGTCTTATGTCTTCTTGAAGTCTATCACTTTCCTCCTCACTGTTCACTATACTTCCAAGTTTTGTGTCATCTGCAAATTTTGAAATTGTGCCCTGTACACCCAAGTCCAAGTCATTAATATATATCAAGAAAAGCAGCGGTCCTAGTTCCGACCCCTGGGAAACACCACTGTGTACCTTCCTCCAGTCCGAAAAACAACCGTTCACCACTACTCTCTGTTTCCTGTCACTTAGCCAATTTCGTATCCATGCTGCCACTGTCCCTTTTATTCCATGGGCTTTAACTTTGCTGGCAAACCCATTAGGTGGTACTTTATCAAACGCCTTTTGGAAGTCCATGTACACCACGTCAACCGCATTGCCCTCATCAACCCTCTGTTACCTCATCAAAAAACTCAATCAAGTTAGTTAAACATAATTTGCCTTTAACAAATCCGTGCTGGCTTTCCTTAATTAATCCATACTTGTCCAAGTGATTGTTAATTTTGTCCCAGATTATCATTTCTAAAAGCTTCCCCACTACCGAGGTTAAACTGACTGGCCTGCAGTTGCTGGGTTTATCCTTACATCCTTTTTTGAACAAGGATGTAACATTTGCAATTCTCCAGTCCTCTGGCGCCACCCCTGTATCCAAGGAGGATTGGAAGATTATGGCCAGTACCTCCGTAATTTCTAGCTGAACTTCCCTCAGCATCCGAGGATGCATCCCACCCTGTCCTGGTGACTTATCTACATTAAGTACAGCCTTTCATCCTCGTGGGAATGTACCTCGACTGTACCTGAAGCATCTCCTCAATGGCAGCCCATTGTTCCATTACAGTTTTGCCAGCCAATCTTTGATTCCAATTTATCCGGGCCAGATCCGTTCTCAACCCTCTGAAAATGGTCTTCCTCCAATTAAGTATTTTTACTCTGGATTGCCCCCTGTCCTTTTCCATAGCTAATCTAAAGCTTATGATACTATCATCACTGTTCCCTAAATGTTCCCCTACTGACACTTGCTCCACTTGCCCCACCTCATTCCCCAGAACTAAATCCAGCAATGCCTCCTTCCTTGTTGGGCTGGAAATGTACTGATCAAGAAAGCTCTCCTGAACACACTTCAGAAATTCTTCCCCCTCTCTGCCCTTTAGACTATTACTATCCCAGTCGATATTATTAGGATAATTGAAGTCCCCCATTATGACTAATCTATAGTTCGTGCACCTCTCTAATTTCCCTGCAAATTTGCTCCTCTATATCCTTCCCACTAGTGGGCAGCCTATAGAATACACCTAGTAGTGTAATGGTACCACTATTATTTCTTAACTGTAACCAAACAGATTCTGTCCTTGACCCCCTCCAGGACATCCTCTCTCTCCGGCACTGTAACATTCTCCTTAACCAATACTGCCACCCCACCTCCTTTCTTTCCTTCCTTATCTTTCCTGAACACCATATATCCAGGAATATTTAGTACCCAATTCTGCCCTTTTTTGAGCCAGGTCTCCGTTATCGCCACGACATCATATTCCCATGTGACTATGAGCGCCTTGCCCCACTTGCCCCACCTCATTCCCCAGAACTAAATCCAGCAATGCCTCTTTCCTCGTTGGACTAGAAACGTACTGATCAAGAAAGTTCTCCTGAACACACTTTAGAAATTCTTCCCCCTGTCTGCCCTTTACACTACTTACCAATCTTATTCACCAGGCTTCGTGTGTTTACACACATGCACTGTAAACCTATCTTAGACCTTCCTGTATTCTCACCTCATGGTTTAACACCTTTAATGTTTCCTCCTAAGCCTCCCAAGCTTTACCCTACATAAATTCCCCTTCACATCCTATTCCTCCCCAAGTCCTATTTGTGTCTGGGGGAGAATGCACGTCTACGTTTTGCTGTCAAACTGTTTACTTCCACTCCGACACTTTGCGTTGTGCAGCTGTGGCTGTTTTTTATCTTTCTGTTTTCGCACACGGACACGTCTCTCTCATGCATATAGACATAGAAGTCAGGCCAGTGTGGTTAAGGCAATTTTTTAGTCAGTTACAGAGTGGTTTCATCGAGGCCAAACCAACACCGCCAGCTGTAAATGTCAAATGGGCAAATGGTTTAGACAAATAGGCACTTTCTCAGCAAAGCAAAAGTCACAGATATTGGTGGTAATTTCCCAAGTTCACTCTACTGCCGTGGAGCCTCACAGGCGGGCTGTGTATATCAGTCACGCTGTCCATAATTTTCTGACCATTAACATTAATGGATGGAAAATTGTGGGCACCGTATGCACAACCGATAGGTGAGGCTCCCTGTTAGCAGCATGAACGCAGAGAATTGGCCACATTATTAAGGCGCAGATATTATCTAAAGAGTCTACCTTCGCCTGACCTCCATTCGACAAACTGAAGGACTAAACTAGGATTCAGATATTTTTTCTTTTGATTCGAGGCATAATTTTTCCTGCATGGCTAGAGGTATAAGATACAAAACGAGTATAAATTATAACAAAGAGATTGCTTGGATTGCAGAGATCTGACTTGCAATAATGTTTAAGCATTCTGTTCCATCTGGCTAGACATGAGTTTTATATCAAACTTAAAATATTTGCATATTTCCTCCATTATCAAATATCTCTGCAACAGTATTTCATGTTGCGAATAGATTCTGCTTTTTTAATATGTTTGAATTCCGGGAAACTCGTCAGAACTGCCCCATCAAACTTGAATAACGGTACAGTCCTTTAAGTTAGCTCTTTATCTGCAGTTTTGTTTTGTATTCTCCGTCAGATCCACGTCGATAAAGGAAATGCAACAACCTCAAACACACATTACACAATAAACAAGCAATGGCAAGACTTCAAGTGTCAAGTTTCACTCGTCACACTTGGTTATCACCCAGTCCTTGGCGACTCCACTGGCTCCCCGTACAATATATTGACTCAGAACCCTTGTCGACAATTGGCTCTACTGCAACTTCCTCTCACCCTACACCTCCCAGCATGTGTCCGCTACTCTTCCAACTCCAGCTTTCCGTGCACCCTCCCTTCCTCCGCACCAGCTTCAGTGGCAGAATTCTAATCGGTCTTATTCGCCACCTGCCTCCCTAATCTCTCTGCCGTGCTCCTCTCTTCCCACCTTCAAAAGCCTGCTCAAAAAATGTACCTCTTCAGTCAAGTCTTTGGCGGCCCCGCCCCCCCAACTCTTCGCCCAATGCCTGGTATCCATCTTTAATGTTTATCTCCTTATAAAATACATTGGGATGTTTTCTATGTTAAACACAGAGAGGTTGAACTGGAAAACAAGGTTTTCTTCAGTTATGTGCTCCTTATACGTGAGCACCTCAGTGGTCATAGAAACATAGAAGATAGGAGCAGGAGTAGGCCATTCGGCCCCTCGAGCCTGCTCCACCATTCAATGAGATCATGGCTGATCACCCAAATTCAGTACCCTGTCCCTGCTTGCTCCCCATACCCCTTGATCCCCTTAGCCTTAAGAAATATATCTAACTCCTTCTTGAATATATTTAATGAATTGGCCTCTACTGTCTTCTGTGGTAGAGAATTCCACAGGTTCACCACTCTCTGGGTGAAGAAATTCCTCCTCATCTCAATCCTAAATGGATTACCCCTTATCCTTAGACTGTGACCCCTGGTTCTGGACTCCCCACCACCGGGAACAGCCTTCCTGCATCTAGTCTGTTTAGTCCTGTTAGAGAATTTTATAAGCTTCAATGAGATCCCCTCTCATTCTTCTAAACTCTAGCGAATATAAGCCTAATCGACCCAATCTCTCTTCATACGTCATTCCTGCCATCCCAGGTATCAGTCTGGTGAATCTTCGCTGCACTCCCTCCATGGCAAGAACACCCTTCCTCAGATAAGGTGGCCAAAACTGCACACAATACTCAAGTTGTGGTCTCACCAAGGCCCTGTACAACTGCAGCAAGACATCCTTGTTCCTGTACTCAAACCCTCTCGCTACGAAGGCCAACATACCATTTGCCTTCTTAATCGCCTGCTGCACCTGCATGCTTACCTTCAGCGGCTGGTGTACAAGGACACCCAGGTCTCGTTGCACTTCCCCTTTTCCCAATCTATTGCCATTCAGATAATAATCTGCCTTCCTGTTTTTGCCACCAAAGTGGATAACCTCGCATTTATCCACATTATACTGCATCTGCCCAATCGCCCAACCTGTCCAAATCATACTGGAGTTTCTCTGCATCCTCCTCATAGCATACACGCCCACCCAGCTTTGTGTCATCTGCAAACTTGGAGATATTACATCTAGTTCCTTCGTCTAGATCCATAGCTCAGATAACCTGGTGTGGTGACACTTTTTGTAAACTGTTGGGAAAGAAATGATCTCGGGAGATTTTCCTGGGTCTATTTCCCCAGGCACACTGGATCGCCAGGGCACGGTGGATGCGGAAACTTTGGGTGGGTTCCTTTACAAGTGCTCCGACCTGCCCGATTTTCCGTTATTCCCCGTGTCCGGGCGATCCAGGGCACCTGGGTACAGATCTGGGCAATTTCTTGCAAATTCTTATCCCTCAACCGACACCAAAAACACCTTGCTGTGCGCAAATTGGCTGCCGTGTTTTCCTACATTACAAAAGTGACTGCAAGTCAGAGTATTTAATTGGCTGTAAACGCTTTGGGACATCCAGAGGTCGTGAAAGGCACTATATAAATAAATACATGCTCTTTTTTAAATTGCGAAGAGAGGTTACACAAACTAGGGTTGTATTCCCTGGAATTTAGAAGGTTAAGGGGTGATCTGATTGAAGATATCAAGATATTAAGGGGAACAGGTAGGGTAGATAGAGAGAAACTATTTCCGCTGGTTGGGGTGTCTAGGACTAGGGGGCATAGTCTAAAAATTAGAGCCAGACCTTTCAGGGATGAAATTAGGAAACACTTCGATGCACAAAGGGCGGTAGAAGTTCGGAACTCTCTTCCGCATGCTAGATCAATTGTTAATTTTAACCTGAGATTGACAGCTTTCTGTTAACCAAAGGTATCAAGGGATATGGGCCAAAGGCGGGTATATGGAGTTAGGCTGCAGATCAGCCATGATCTCATTGAATGGTGGAACAGGCTCGAGGAGCTGAATGGCCTACTCCTGTTCCTATTTTCCTTTCTTTCAAACCAAGTACTCCGAACATGTTTATAATAAAGAAAAATTTAAAGTGTTTATATGCTTTTTTATTTTTCCCCTTTTGCTGAATAAACGAAGTAAAAACGTATTTTAAAAAGGAGCAGAAAAGTCCGTGGGAGTAGGTTGTGTTTAAAGCCTTTGTTACAATATGAGGTAAATGCCACATCTCTGGGATCCGGCCTTTCATGGACCCCGACACCACTCTTCAGAAATAGAGGGTTTCTATTGGGCCTCGGACAGAGGAAAAAAAGAAATACTTATATATTTATATAGCACCTTTCATGACCACCAGATGTCCCAAAGCACTTTAAGTGTAGTCACTGTTGTAATGTAGAAAACGTGGCAGCCAATTTGCACACAGCAAGCTCCCACAAACAGCAATGTGATAATGACCAGATAATCTGTTTTAGTGATGTTCATTGAGGGATAAATATTGGCCAGGACACCGGGGAGAACTCCCCTGCTCTTCTTCGAAATAGTGCCATGGGATCTTTTATGTCCACCTGAGGAGGCAGATGGGGCCTCAGTTTAACATCTCATCCAAAAGACGGCACCTCTGACAGTGCAGCACTCCGCCCACACTACACTGGGAGTGTCAGCCTAGATTTTTGTGCTCAAGTCTCTGGAGTGGGACTTGAACACACAACCTTCTGACTCAGAGGCAAGGGTGCTGCCCACTGAGCCACGGCCGACACAGAGGGCAGCAGGTCATAGGTTCAGGAAATAAGGGACAGCGTTACTTGGAGGTCATGGGTCGCTGAGTATCGCTTTCCTGGAGTGTGAGCACTAATCTAAAATTACTTTTATTTAGTACCAAGGCATTGATCCTGGTGTGTTCTTTCTATAGGAAGATAAACTGCTTAATTGATTGTGTATTTGCATAAACGTAAAATTACAGAATATTTTAGCTTTTATGCTGATTCCCACCTGCTCATTTGCATATTTTGCCGCAAGTTGGTCTTTTGATAATAACGGAGAACAATCAGACCCCCGGCTGTTCTGTCAGAGGAGGCAGCAGGGGTCTCTATTTTAGGAGATTTTAAAAAACAGAAAATCCTGAAACCAGTTAAAGAACAGAAATGCTTCACTGTTCCAGCGATTTGTGCAATTTTTTTTTTCTGACTCTCTGTAGAAATATAAAACCTCAATAAATGATTGTGTTAAAAACGTTTACAGCAAAAGGGATGGGTCTGGAGCCTCATTTATTTCTATGGCAACAAACACATGAGATCGATCAGCATGCCTTCCGTTCAATGGAGGTTGCACCACTGCACAGCCTGCCTACCCAACCCAGGCTCTAACGTGCCCTCAATATGGAATGGGGGAAAACGATCAAGGAATTGTTAGAAATGCTCACTATTTCACACTGTACTGCAGACTTCATGGGCTGGATATTAACGCAGAGGCAGGTTCCGAGCTGGGTGGGGGAATTTTGGGCGCACAGAGCAGGTCGAAATGTCCGATTTCAACACGGCTGCCTAATTATAAATTTAAATTCTGGGTTTCGCACCTCCGAGCTGCGAGAGACGCGCACGATGCGGTCTAAGCTCCACTCTTTAACGGGCCGGGGCAGAAATGTTATTTGGAAGAGCTCGGTGGTTTTTTTTTGGAAGGAGACGGGTGAGAATGAGCGAGCGTGGATTCAGGACAAAGCAAGGCCAGCGCCCAGAGTTAATGATGCTTCCCTTTCAGTTAATGCTGGGTGCAGTCAGGAGATGATAAACGGGAGCAAGAAACACGTTGCTGTCACCAAGAAGGCGTGGTTGGAGGTGGCCCAGGAGGTGAGCAGCAGGAGCTTTGTAACCTGTTCTTGGATCCAGTGCAAAACAACAACAACTTGTATTTAAGAACATAAGAAATAGGAGCAGGAATAGGCCACTTGGCCCCTCGCGCCTGCTCTGCCATTCAATAAGATCATGGCTGGTCTAGGGCTCAAAGCCACTTCACAGCCTGCTCCCCATAACTCTTCACTCCCTTATCTTGCAAAAATGTATCTATCTCCACTTTAAATGTATTTAATGACCCAGCCTCCACAATTCTCTGGGGCAGAGAATTCCACAAATTTATGACCCTCTGAGAGAACAAGTTCCTCCTCATTTATATAGCACTTTAACATGTTAAAACGTCCCAAGGCGCTTCACAGGAACATTACAAAACACAATTTGACACCGAGCTACACAAGGAGATATTAGGGCAGACGTTAGGTTTTAAGGGGTGTCTTAAAGGAGGAGAGAGGTGTAGAGATGCGGGGAGGTTTAGGGAAGGAATTCCAGAGTTTAGGGCCTTGGCAGCTGAGGCACGGCCACCAAGAGTGGAGCGAGTAAAATCAGGGATGCTCAAGAGACCAGAATTAGAGAAGCGCATCTATCTCGGAGGATTGTGGGGCTGGCAGAACAGCACTGTGGGAGTACCTTCACCACATGGACTGCAGCAGTTCAAGAAGGCGGCGCACCACCACCTTCTCAAGGGCAATTAGGGATGGGCAATAAATGAGGAGATTACAGAGCTAGGGAGGTGCAGGAAGCGGTTCAATGACCTAACCAGGTCAGGAAAAGTGAGTACAGTTGCTGCTTCACCTACATCCTGTGGTGTACAACTACCCCCTCCTCACTCTGTCTTGCCAAGTGTACTCCATCATGTCATTCCTCACACCCACTTAAGTTTCAAGAGCACCCATGGTTCACTTTCTATGCTGTTCCTCACCTCCCCATTTATCCATCCACCACTGCCACTCACCCCAATCCTTATGCAACATGATGCATCTGTCTCATATTCACCCTCACCAAATGCACTGTATCCCATCGGGTGAACACATGACCTACAGTCACTCATAGGTCTGTTCTTTTGGCCCATGTAGGAGAAGAGAACGCAAAACGCAAGGGAGAGGAATGGAGGTGGCCCCCTGCAAATTGTGCAGCTGACAGATGCAGAGGAGGAGGCCATGGAGATAAGCGGCACATCTGCATCCCTCTCAATTGGACATGGAAAGACAGGGAGCTCACAGAGAGGCCCAGTGTCGGTAGCAGCCGGTGAGGATTTATTCTCAGTTTCGTGGGTTTTTTCAGAGGCTTACCAATCTCACAGACCGGCGGCGGCATTCCAGAGCCACGTCACGATTCAAAAAGTGATGCGGGCAGGAGGAAGCAGCTGATTGGGTGAGTACGGCCAGGTGAGTATTTATACTACTCTATACTTTGACAGTTAAGGTTAATAGTGTATAAGGTTTAGAAGGTCTTAATTTTGTGGTTTATAGTTTCTAAGGTCTCTGTTGTGTAGCGGGGAGTGCTAGTAAACAAGGGCCCTTGAGTATATCATTTAATTGTGTAATTAGTGGTATTGATTTGATTTAATTTGAATTAATTAAAGGGTAAGTCATGGCAGCACAGCTCGGCCCTGTGGCATGCTCCTCCTGCACTATGTGGGAAATCAGGGACACTTTCTGTGTCCCTGACGATCATGTGTGCGGGAAGTGTATCCAGCTGCAGCTACTGGCAGACTGCATTGCGGCGTTGGAGCTGTGAATGGATACATACTGGAGCATTCGCAATGCTGAAGATGTTGTGGATAGCACGTTTAGGGAGTTGGTCACACCACAGGTAAAGGCTGCACAGGCAGGAAGGGAATGGGTGACCGCCAGGCAGAGTAGTAGGTGCAGGCAGGTAGTGCAGGGGTCCCCTGTGGCTATCCCCCTCTCAAACAGATATACCACTTTGGATATTGTTGGGGAGGATGGCTTATCGGGGGAAGGCAGCAGCAACCAACCTCCTGGCACCGTGGGTGGTTCTGCTGCACAGGACGGGAGGAAAAAGAGCAGGAGAGCTATAGTAATAGGGGATTCTATTGTAAGGGGAATAGATAGGCGTTTCTGCGGCCGCAAATGAGACTCCAGGATGGTATGTTGCCTCCCTGGTGCAAGGGTCAAGGATGTCTCTGAGCGGCTGCAGGGCATTCTGGAGGGGGAGGGTGAACAGCCAGTTGTCGTGGTGCATATAGGTACCAATGATATAGGTAAAAAACGGGATGAGGTCCTAAAAGCTGAATATAGGGAGTTAGGAGGTAAATTTAAAAAATAGGACCTCAAAGGTAGTACTCTTAGGATTGCTACCAGTGCCACGTGCTAGTCAGAGTAGAAATAGAAGGATATTTCAGATGAATACGTGGCTAGAGGAATGGTGCAAGGGGGAGGGATTCAAATTCCTGGGACATTGGAACCGGTTCTGGGGGAGGTGGGACCAGTACAAACTGGTCAGTTTGCACCTGGGCAGGACCAGGACCGATGTCCTAGGGGGAGTGTTTACTAGTGCTGTTGGGGAGGGTTTAAACTAAAATGGCAGGGGGTTGGGAAACTGTGCAGGGAGACAGAGGAAAGGGAAGCAAGGATAGAAGCAAAAGACAGGAAGGAGAAAAGCAAAAGTGGAAGGCCGAGAAATCAAGGGTTTAAATCAAACAGGGCCACAGTAAATAATAATTCTAAAAGGACTAAGAGTGTTAAAAAAACAAGCCTGAAGGCTTTTTGTCTTAATATGAGGAGCATTCGTAATAAGGTGGATGAATTAGCTGCGCAAATGGATGTAAATGGATATGATATAATTCGGATTACGGAGACATGGCTCCAGAGTGACCAAGGCTGGGAATTCAACATCCAGGGGTATTCAATATTCAGGAAGGACAGGCAAAAAGGAAAAGGAGGTGGGGTAGCATTGCTGGTTAAAGAGGAGATTAACACAATAGTAAGGAAGGATATTAGCTCTGATGATCTGTATGGGTAGAACTGAGAAATATCAAGGGGCAGAAAACATTAGTGGGAGTTGTATACAGACCCCCAAACAGTAATGCTGAGGTTGGGGATGGCATTAAACGGGAAATTAGAGACGCGTGCCATAAGGGCACAGCAGTTATCATGGGTGACTTCAATCTACATATAGATTGGGCTAACCAAATTAGTAACAGTACTGTGGAGGAGGAATTCCTAGAGTGTATACGGGATGGTTTCCTGGACCAATATGTCGAGGAACCAACTAGAGATCGGGCCATCTTAGACTGGGTATTATGTAATGAGAAAGGATTAATTAGCAATCTTGTTGTGCGAGGCCCCTTGGGGAGAAGCAATCATAATATGAGCGAATTCTTCATTAAGATGGAGAGTGAAGTAGTTGACTCAGAGACTAAGGTCCTGAATTTAAATAAAGGAAACTACAATGGTGTGAGGCGCGAGTTGGCTAGGATGGATTGGGGAACATTACTTAAAGAGTTGACGGTGGATAGGCAATGGCAAACATTTAAAGATCGTATGGATGAACTACAGAATTTGTTCATCCCTGTCTGGCATAAAAATAAAACAAAAAAGGTGGCTCAACCGTGGCTAACAAGGGAAATTAGGGATAGCATAAGATCCAAGGAGAGGGCATATTAATTGGCCAGAAAAAGCAGCAAACCTGAGGATTGGGAGCAGTTTATGATTCAGCAAAGGAGGACAAAAGGATTAATTAGGAGGGGGAAGATAGAGTATGAGAGTAACCTTGCAGGGAACATAAAAACTGACTGTAAAAGCTTCTATAGATAAGTGAAGAGAAAAAGATTGAAGTCAAGCGTAGGTCCCTTGCAGTCAGAATCAGGGGAATTTATAATGGGGAACAAAGAAATGGCTGACCAATTAAATAAATACTTTGGTTCTGTCTTCACAAAGGAGGACACACATAACCTCCCAGTGATGTCAGGGAACATAGAGTCTAATGAGAGGGAGGAACTGAATGAAATCAGTATTTGTAGGGAAATGGTGTTAGGGAAATTGACGGGATTGAAGGGCCGATAAATCCCCAGGGCCTGATAATCTACATCCTAGCGTACTTAAGGAAGTGGCCCTAGAAATAGTAGATGCATTGCTGGTCATCTTCCAAAATTCTATAGACTCTGGAATAGTTCCCATGGATTGGAGGGTAGCTAATGTAACCCCACTATTTAAAAAAGGTGGTAGAGAGAAAACGGGGAATTAAGCCGGACATCGGTAATCGGGAAAATGCTAGAGTCCATTATAAAAGATGCAATAGCAGAGCACCTGGAAAACAGTGACAGGATCGGACAAAGTCAACATGTTTCTATTTCTCTGCCACAGAGGGCGGTGGAGGCCAGTTCATTAAATATATTCAAGAAGGAGTTGGATATATTTCTTAAAGCTAAAGGGATCATGGGATATGGGGAGAAGTCAGGGACAGGGTACTGAATTTGGATGATCAGCCATGATCTCATTGAATGGCGGAGCAGGCTCGAAGGGCTGAATGGCCTACTCCTGCTCCTATCTTCTATGTTTCTATGTAACATGGATTTACAAAAGGTAAATTATGCTTGACTAATCTACTGGAATTTTTTGAGGATGTAACTGGTAGAATAGATAATTCTAACAGGACTAGACAGACTAGATGCAGGAAGGATGTTCCCGATGGCGGGGGAGTCCAGAACCAGGGGTCACAGTCTAAGGATAAGGGTGAGCCATTTAGGACAGAGATGAGGAGGAATTTCTTCACCCAGAGAGTGGTGAACCTGTGGAATTCTCTACCACACAAGGCAGTTGAGGCCAATTCATTAAATATATTCAAGAAGGAGTTAGATATATTTCTTAAGGCTAAAGGGATCAAGGGATATGGGGAGAAAGCAGGGACAGGATGCTGAATTTGGATGATCAGCCATGATCTCATTGAATGGCGGAGCAGGCTCGAGGGGCCTAATGGCCTACACCTGCTCCTATCTTATATGTTTCTATGTTTCTAATTGGTGACAGAATTACAAATATCTGTAACACTCAAGTTTACTTTATTTCATCTATGAGCTATGTGAACCAAGTGTATGCTGATTGCCAAGCTTGTTACTTTATCAGGACTAATTCACATCTGTTTCTTCTGTCTTCCAGGTCCTTCATGCATAGAGCAACAGTCTGTGAACATGCCTGACGACGATTCCTCAGAGGAGCTAAACCCTTCTGAGGATGCACTGTCACAGGAAGGATAGCCATGCACCAGCGCAAACACTCGCACTCCGGCGTGTCCAGTTAGACAGTTAGTTGGATTGTCCCCTGGCGATTCGCAATTCACAGGTGAGCTCGAGCAGACACTGGTGGCAGGGACAGCTGTGGAGAGTCCGCGTTGGGGGGGTGGGTGCAATCCTCTCCAAGCTCTGCTCAGCTGGACACAGATGCTGAACCTCGGGGGCCCTTGTTGATGGAGGGACAGCGGCAAATTTGCGAGGTACTGGCAGACATGCCACGCATGCTCGCCACAATAGCGGAGAGAATGGAGGAGTCCAGCTCCAACATGGCTGCCCTGGAGAGAGTGGCCGCCTCCATGGAATTTCAAGCATTGCTCTCAAAACGAGTCCATGTAGGCCATGACCACAGCTGTGCAGGAATGTCTGTCGCCTTAAACAGAATGACAGATGCCTTAACCAAGATCTGCACCAAGCTGCCCTCAAGCAGAGAGGTAGGCTTGATGTGGCCTTGGCCCAGGAGAGGGATGATGGCGAAAAGGGACATAGATTTGGGGACTCGACTTAAAGCGCCCCCACTTCTCAACTGTTGCTCCCCCCCCCCTTCCAGCCATTACCGACATGCTGCCTTGTCTCCCGATGGCCAAGTCTGCCCCTGCACAGGTGGAGATGGAGCAGTCTTTGGTGGGCCCTCAAGGACTCCAAAAACCCAGAAGTGGTCGGCCAAAAGCATCTCAGCAGCCAGGGAAGGGATCGGAGCAGCCTGCCTCTACCTCTGCTGAAGCCACAGGGGATGTACCATGTAGAAGCAGCAGGAAGCATGAGAGAAAGCAATTGTAAGTCACCAAGGCTATGCACATGGGTGTTTGACAAAATGTTAAATTGTGAAGTTGCCTTTTTTTTAAATAACGGCACATAAAATTTAATGATTTGCAACAATTCCCTATCTTGCCCATTATTGCGTACTGAGTGTCAACTCGCCCTTTCAGTTGTTTCATGGTGAATGTGAATACATGACAGGACCCATTGGGAGGTGTGCAATACGTGTATGCTTTGTTGAAGGACTGTTTTGTGCAAAGCAGGGGACGAGGGAGGATTTCAATGTTTATTTTTTCCAGTCTAACTAACTGAACCTTCGAGTTATGAGGGCGTCTCGAGCAGCAATGCACAGGGCTGGTCTGCCGATGGGGTGGCGTATCTTCATATTGCTATTCGTTCTCGTCCTCAATGGTCTCATCATCATCATCATCAGAAGAAGATGTCTGATGAGCACCTTGATCCTGCTCCACCTCTGATCCTCGCTGCAATGCAATGTTGTGCAGGACGCAGCACACCACTGTGATTCGGGAGACCCTCGCTGGCAAGTACTGAAGGGTGTCCCCAGACCTGTCTAGGCACCTGAAGCGTTTTTTTTCCAACATGCCAACGGCTTGCTCCACTTTGGTGTCAAAAACAGGAAGGCAGATTATTATCTGAATGGCAATAGATTGGGAGAAGGGGAAGTGCAAAAGACCTGGGTGTCCTTGTGCACCAGTCTCTGAAGGTAAGCATGCAGGTGCAGCAGGCGGTTAAGAAGGCAAATGGTATGCTGGCCTTCGTAGCGAGAGGGTTCAAGTACAGGAACAAGGAGTATTGTGTGCAGTTTTGGTCGCCTTATCTGAGGAAGGATGTTCTTGCTATGGAGGGAGTTCAGCGAAGATTCACTAGGCTGATACCTGGGATGGCAGGAATGATGTATGAGGAGAGATTGGGTCAACTGGGCTTATACTCGCTGGAGTTTAGAAGAATGAGAGGGGATCTCATTGAAACTTATAAAATTCTGACAGGACTGGACAGACTAGATGCAGGAAGGATGTTCCCGATGGTCGGGGAGTCCAGAACCAGGGGCACAGTCTAAGGATAAGGGGTAAGCCATTTAGGACAGAAATAAGGAGGAATTTCTTCACCCAGAGAGTGGTGAACCTGTGGCATTCTCTACCACAGAAGGCAGTAGAGGCCAATTCATTAAATATATTCAAGAAGGAGTTGGATATATTTCTTAAGGCTAAAGGGATATGGGGAGAAAGCAGGGACAGGGTACTGAATTTGGATGATCAGCCATGATCTCATTAAATGGTGGAGCAGGCTCGAGGGGCCGAATGGCCTACTCCTGCTCCTATCTTCTATGTTTCTATGACACACCTGGTGGTCATGTGGCTCTCGCCGTAGCGCTCTTGTGCCTCATTGGTGGGATTCCTCACAGGTGCCATGAGCCAAGTTCGAAAGGGGTATCCTTCGTATCCTAACAGCCGCCCCTTAAGTCTGCTCGCAGGCACGAAGAGGTCGGGGATCTTGGGCTGCCGCAGGATAAAAGCATCATGGCAGCTCCCAGGGATTCTGGTACACACCTGCATGAACCTTTTCTTGTGGTTGTCCCGAAACCTTCGCTGCAGAATCTAAATTCTCATGCTGCAGAAACTGGCCTGTAGATGCCATTCAATTCTGGGACTCGCCTCTTGTTATACTATTACCGCCTGTGTTAGCAGTTTAGTTCTCAAAGCAAATGATCACAGCGCATCAAGGTGTGATACTGCCTTTATTGGTGTTCTCCAACTCCAGTTAGAAATGTGTACTAAAGCATTAAATGAGAGCTGACTGTTTGGTCTAGAAAGCCAATGTTTTTTGACAGCTCCTGTAACACCTGCACTGCCACAGACTCTGCTTCCCTCAGAGTATTATCTAAATAACCTCAGGTAATATTTATCAAGATCTGAAATCTCCCCTGACCCAGAGGCTCGGAATTGTGTGGCATCTCATGCTATGGAATTTGGCCTGTAGATTGAGAGAGAATCTGGAGGCTCAGTTGCCATTGGTTCCCAACCCTGTGAGCAATATCCACTTCCATGTAGCAAGCAACCATTTAGTGAGCAAGTAGCTTGTCATTTTGTTGGCACTTATACTGCTGAGCGAAGTTAAATACAAATTATTTTCTTTACCCTGCCCAAAAAAACAGTCTCGGCTATTTCCCTCTCCTCCCCACACCGAGACACACACGTGCGCAATAATATAATGGGGCAGTAATTCCTCCCCAAATGCGTGAGTACGGAAGGGGTACTCATGCGTCTGGCCGGAGGAAATGCCGGTTTTCAGCATGCACAGCGCATGCGCTGAAAACCGGCATTTCCTCTCCTCTAACCCAAGAGGTGAAGAGGCTAGCGCGTGCGCTGTAGGGGGCAGCGCGTGCGTCTTGGATTTCCTCTGTTTTGGGGGATTTGTGCATGTCTAAAGGCCTCCGGTCTTTACGCTTGTAAAAAGCACACGTAAGTATTTATTTTTACAGGTAAGTGGTGTTTTAGTGCAATTTAGAATTTTTTTTCCACAGGTTTATTATTTTAAAGAATCTACAATAAGGTAAGTTTAGTTTTAGACCCTTTTTATTAAAAAATTATTGTTTAAATTATTATTTTTAACTTATTTATACTTAATTTAATGATTGGGATGTTTTTTTTAAATTTTATTTAAAGTTTAAGTAGTGTTTTGGGGTGCAGTACTTCTCATGAGTTTGGCAGTTCTTACTCTCAAACTTATGAATGAAGTTTCCCCTCCCCTGATTGGCTGAACAGTGCTCACCTGATCCCAGCCGGCACATCGCACTAACTACACCGCTGGGTCAGGTTAGCACAGCGCGCTGACATCGGAACCGGGCCACTGACAGGAAATCCACTGCGGGCCAGGTTTCAGATGTCGGCGCGCAGGGTAAGTGCACATCGGGGGCTTGCACGCGCGGCAAGCCCCCGACACCAAGTTCTGGGCCATTAATAATGAGGTCTTAATGGTGGTCAATGAGTGGCAGTGCAACTTTAATGGGAGATTTAATGATGTTGGTTAGTCTCCGATATCATGAGATGTAAGCAAAATGAGAGTGTCTTGCAATTTCAACATTTCTACCGTGGAATTTCAAACTGGACCAACAACTGTCAATGCAGAAGAATATCTGGGACATTCAGCCCATTGAAACTCACCCTCCAGCATTCTAACTTTCCAAACACAGTCTCCAACTGTATTTTCAATAGCTTTTGTTGCTACGGAGGCAGCGGCAGCATAAAGGGAGAAGCGGAGAAAGCCCAGGACAGAGCGCGGACCGGAGTGGGAGCGGATGCAGCATAAAGGGAGCTGAGCGGAGAAAGCCCAGGACAGAGCACGGACCGGAGTGGGAGCGGATGCAGCATAAAGGGAGCTGAGCGGCGATTCAAAAAAACACAAGGAGCGCGACCTTGCCAGCCCTGGGGAGGCGGGTGCGGAGGCGGGACTGCCGGGAAAATGGCAGAATTTGGGGGCGGGTGCCCAACCCGCCTCCATGCCATCTTCCCAGGAGGCGGGTAGCCATCCCGCGCCGGGTCCCGTATCCTTGGAGGCGGGAAGGGATTAAAGCCTATTAACTGCCTGTTAACAGGTAGTTAACAGGCAGAAAATAGGATTATCCCCTTTTTGCTACAGGCTACAAAACCTGACAGGTCAGCGAGGCGAGTAGTGGGTCTGCAGGGGTTGGTGGTGCAAAAGTGTGCTGTGAAGGTAAGTGATGGGTGCAAGTATGGAGAGGTGAGTATCTGAGGTAAGTGCAAAGTGTGAGTTAAAGTGTACTTGCCTTTGTTTCTTCCTGCAGGCTTCAGTCGGTGGGCATGTGGAGAGTCTCGCACCCCTGCGTTGGAGATGACAGATGGCCGTTGCATTCTCCAATGCAACAACCATCTCATTTCTGCAAAAGAGGTTTGATGAGGTCTTGAATTCATGAACTCATCAAACTGCAGAGATTGTCAGTGTTTGACAACTTCACAGAGCTGTCAACTGATGACAATTCATCTGTCAAAAATTTTTGACAGATGAAACGTCATACGCTGACGTTCTCTGTAACCGGCTTTCCCTTTATTGGCCTGAAGGTCAATCAAGGAAAAATAGCGTGGGTTGGCCAGAAGTTGATGGAGGCAGGACTGAAACCCGACAAGTGGGAGTCCCGCCTCCAAAAGCTTCTCATTGGCAAATCACCACCAAGGAGTGACATCTCAGGATAGCTAGTAACTGATTGGTTGGTAAAGGTCACACCGTTTTATTTTTCTCTTCAAGTTAGGGACTGGGGTTAAATAGCTGACTGGGGATAAAGCAGGAGCTTGGAGACTAGTAACTGTTAATACTATATGATATTAATAACTTGAATTAGATACATCTTACTTTTAAGTTTCTGTAAAGTTAGGTAATAGTCAAATAAATAAAGGCATGGCAGGGCAGCCCGGTCCAGTGGAATGCACATCCTGTGCCATGTGGGAAATCCAGGATGCTTCCTATATCCTGGACAACCACGTGTGCAGGAAGTGTCGTCAGCTGGAGGAGCTCGAGCTCTGGGTTTCGGAGCTTCAGCAACAGCTGGCATCACTGCGGTGCATCCGTGAGGCTGAGAGCTTCGTGGATAGCATGTTTCAGAAGGTGGTTTCCCCGCAGATAAAGAGTGTACAAGTGGAAAGGGAATGGGTGACCACCAGACAGAAGAGGAGGACCAGGCAGGTAGTGCAGGTGTCCCCTGAGTGCATCTCGCTCTCCAACCAGTATTCTGTTCTGAGTACTGGTCATGGTGTGGAGATGCTGGAGTTGGACTGGACAAATGTAAGAAGTCACACAACACCAGGTTATAGTCCAACAGCTTTATTTGAAATCACAAGCTTTTGGAGCGCTGCTCCTTCGCCTGACGAAGGAGCAGCGCTCCGAAAGCTTGTGATTTCAAATAAAGCTGTTGGACTATAACCTGGTGTTGTGTGACTTCTTACATCTGAGTACTGGTGAGGGCGATGGTTCCTCTGGGGAGTACAGCCAGAGCCAAGTCCACGACACCACAGGTGGCTCAGCTGTACAGGGGGGGAGGAGGAAGATAGGGAAAGCAATAGTGGTAGGGGATTCGATAGTTAGGAGAGTAGAGAGGCATTTCTGCGACCGCAGACGTGACTCCAGGATGGTACGTTGCTGTAATGTATGTACCTTTAAGGGGAGAACTACTTTTTACAGCTCCTGTATACTGTAGTACCAGCAGTGACCACACCTGTATATAAACCCTGAGTAGGGATCTGTATAGTTAGTTCTAGAGTAACCCTCATTCAGTAAACACCTGTTGATCGTTCCCTGCAGTCTCTTGTCTAATTATTGAAGGACACAACATCAAGATACATGGATCTAACATCGGCGACGAGCAGATTCAAACCTACCTGCAACTCTGCATCACCTCCCAGGGATTCGCTCCTGGAGAACAGTGGATGAAGGCCGAGTCCAGAAGCACGGGCGTCGACCACGGGAAACCCCCCCAGTCATCCAGCGGAGATTTGAACATCGCAGGGGAGGCTGTCGAGAGCCAGGCTTGGCTTTCCAGTCACGGTGGTCCAGCGAAACGGGCTGGCAACAGGTACTGCGCAGACCCTTCCCGGACAGCGGCGGCTAGAGCCGACCGACGGCACAGAAAAAGGCCGAGCAGCGTCGACGGGGGAGAGAGAGAGGGTAGAGCGCACAGGGCGCAGCCGGTGTTCAGGACCGAGCGGCATCAACGAGAGAGAGCAGAGCGCAGCTGGTGTTCAAGGGCCGAGCAGCGTCAATGGGGGAGAGAGGCGTGCAGGAAAACGCACAGAGTGCAGCCAGTGTTCAAGGGCCAAGCAGCGTCAGCGGGGAAGAAAGGAAAGCGCGGGAGACACCATTTTAAGCCGCAGCGGGGAAGAAAGGAAAGCGCGGGAGACACCATTTTAAGCCGCAGCGGGGAAGAAAGGAAAGCGCGGGAGACGCCATTTTAAGCCAGTCTAACCACACCCAAAAAAAAAATGCCGAAGAGTGGCAGTATCACAGCGTTCGACAATGAAGTCGAAGATTGGACGACATATGTCGAACGCATAGAAGTATACTGCAAGGCGAATGAAGTGCCAGATGACAAGAAAGCGCTGGTATTGTTGAATTCAATGGGTGCAAAAACGTATGGCTTACAACGAAACCTAGTAACCCCAGAGAAGCCAGTAGAAAAGGATTTTGAAAACATAGTGTCAATCATACAGGACCACTTAAACCCCACACCGCTGCTGATAGCAGAAAGATTTAAGTCTCACAAAAGGAACCAGCATAAAGATGAAAGTAATGCTGAGTATTTAACGGAACTGCGCAAGCTATCGAAACACTGCCAGTTTGGAACGGGACTAGCAGATACTTTAAGGGACAAGTTTGTGTGTGGGCTTCAAAGTGAGGGAACCCAGAAACGGCTTCTCTCAGAAAAGGATCTTACGCTGGACAAGGCTTTCAGCATTGCAGTATCACACGAAGCAGCAGCACGGGGCACGGCAGAGATACAACGGAGACCACAAGAATATGGCACAAATGAAATGTCATACGGAACAGTGAAGTGCTATCGCTGCGGCAGAACAACACACGACCATAATGATTGCTGGTTCAAGGACAAAGTGTGCAGACAGTGTGGAAAAGTAGGACACATAGCAATAGTCTGCAGGTCGGGAAAGAAAACCAGCAGCAAGAAATCGCCACAGGAGAAGTACAAGAAGGTACATAAGGTGACGGAGAGTAGTTCAGACGAACAGAAAAGTGATACAGACTCCGGAAGCAAGGAGCTGGGTTGTCTGAAACTACATAATGTGATCAAAACGGAGGATCACCAAACTATCTGGGTCACGCTCAAGATAGACGGAGTCCAAGTGAAAATGGAATTGGACACAGGATCAGCCCTAACAGTCATAAACCGAAGGGACTACAAGCGGCTATTCTCACATATACCCTTGAGAGATACAAAGATTGCCTTGAAGACGTACACGGGGCAAAAAGTCTACCCCAAAGGAAAAATAAGGGTGAACGTTATATATAACGGCAAGGAAACGCCAAAAATGGACCGATATGTATTGCCAGATGGAGGAACACCACTACTAGGACGTGAATGGATCCGGAAGATACAGCTAGATTGGCATTCCATACAAGCACTGACTGTAGATGCCATAAAGGATGACGACGTCACACCTGGACGACTGTCAAAAATGCTAGCTGACACACAAGAAGTGTTCCAGCAGGGACTCGGAACACTAAAAGGCATAACAGCGACGATCAAAATTGAGGAAAATGCAAGCCCAAAGTTTTTTTTAAGGCCAGACCGGTACCTTATGCGATCCGCCCAGCTGTCGAAGCAGAGCTTGAAGGTTTGGAACGTTCAGGAGTACTGTCCAAAGTGGATTGGAGCGAGTGGGCTACACCCATCGTTCCTGTAATGAAGAGGTTGTTGAGTAATACGCCTGGGGAACCAAAGAAGGTTCGCATCTGTGGGGACTTTAAGGTGACAGTGAACCCAGTCCTTCACACTGTACAATATCCGCTTCCGCGGGTTGAAGATATTTTCGCCTCGCTATCTGGAGGGAAACGCTTCACTAAGATTGATCTGGCCCAGGCGTACCTGCAAATGGAGGTAGAAGAAGCCTCGAAACAGTACCTCACGATCAACACTCATAAAGGTCTCTACCAATACAACCGGCTGGTGTTCGGGGTAGCATCAGCTCCGGCTATTTGGCAAAGGGCAATGGAACAAGTCCTGCAAGGGATTCCAGGGACCCAGTGTTATTTGGACGACATCCTGGTCATGGGCGAAAATGACAGTGATCACCTCGCCAACCTGGAGCAGGTGCTCACTAGATTGAAGGAATATGGGCTCCGAGCTAATCGCCACAAATGCGAGTTTTTCCAGAAGCAGATCTCGTATTCTGGCCACGTTATTGATAAAGAGGGGTTACATAAGTCCCCTGAAAAGATTGAGGCAGTAGTCAAGGCTCCAGCACCGGAAAATGTGTCACAACTGAGGTCGTTCCTCGGGCTGGAGAACTACTACCATAAGTTCTTGCCGAATTTGTCTACCGTACTACACCCACTGAACACCCTACTGCAAACGGGGGTACCATGGAAGTGGAGTGACGAATGTAAACGAGCTTTCCAGAAGAGCAAAGCATTGATCACATCAAAAGAGGTGTTGGCTCATTTCAACCCAGCACTACCAATTCGGTTGCCGTGTGATGCATCACCCTATGGCATTGGAGCGGTGCTGTCGCACAAATTCCCGGACGGCTCGGAGAGGCCAGTAGCCTTTACGTCTCGGTCACCAACCTCAGCCGAGCGTAACTACGCCCAGATTGACAGGGAGGCCCTCAGCCTAGTGTGGGGAGTGAAAAAGTTCAATCACTATCTGCACGGGCAGAAGTTCACCTTGCTGACTGACCACAACCACTTGTCTCCATCTTTAATCCAAAGAAGGGCGTTCCGGTGATGACTGCGCAACGGCTACAAAGATGGTCCCTTTTTCTAGGGGCGCACCAATATGAAATCGAGTATAAGGGCACGAAACAGCATGGAAACGCTGATGGGCTATCACGCCTGCCACTGCCTACTGCGGAAGAAGCACCAGCAGTGGATCCTGTCGAAATATTTCATTCGACTATAATTGAATGCTTGTCAGTAACTAATGCTGGTATAGAGAAGGAGACCCGAAATGACCCGACACTGTCTCGGGTATATGATTTGACGGTGAAGGGATGGCCAGCACATGGCGACTCACTGTTGCCAGCATTCTCATCCAGAAGAGACCAACTGTCAGTATGCCAGGGGACCTTGATGTGTGGATCCCGAGTGGTAATTCCACCCAAGTTAAGAGAGAGAGTGCTCAATGAGCTTCACGAAGGTCATCTGGGAGGGGTGAAAATGAAAAGCCTTGCTAGGGCTTATGTGTGGTGGCTGGGGATCGATCAGCAAATTGAGGACCTGACAAACAGCTGCTCAGGATGCCAGAAGGTCCAAAATGCACCACCACATGCCCCTCTACACCCATGGGAGTGGCCCTCATCTCCATGGCAACGGGTGCATATTGATTTTGCTGGTCCATTCATGGACTCAATGTTTTTAATAGCCGTGGATGCGCACTCGAAATGGCCTGAGGTGATCAAAATGTCCTCCACCACCACAGAGAAAACGATTGCAGTCCTACGGACCATATTTGCCAGGAACGGCTTGCCAGAGCAGATTTGCTCTGATAACGGACCACAGTTTGTGTCCGAAGAGTTTCGAAGATTTATGAAAAGGAATGGGGTAAGGCATTACACATCCGCCCCGTATCATCCAGCCACAAATGGATTGGCTGAGAGGTTCGTACAAACCTTTAAAAAAGCAGTAAAGGCCATGTGCGATGACGACATTCCACTGCAGCATAAGGTGGACAATTTCCTGTTAGCCTACAGAAATGCGACACATGCAGTCACCAACCAGGCCCCGGCCATGATGTTCTTTAACCGAAGGTTGAGATCTCGTCTGGATTTGCTCAGACCAAATGTACGAAGAGATGTTGAGAATAAGCAATTCCAGCATATCAATGAGAAGCCGACAAGGAGCTTCAATGTAGGGCAACCAGTCTTGGCCCGCGACTACTGAACAGAGAAATGGCAACCAGGAACGATATGCACACGGCAGGGGCCACTAATGTACACAGTGGATGTTGGGGAGAACATTGTGAGACGCCATGTTGACCAGATCCTAGAGTCACAGGAACGAGTCAACCCCATGTCTCGCCCATACGTACCTGGTGATGAACCCGACATACAGGTAGCATCTACTCCAGAAACAATAGCATCGGAAGCGGATGAACCAACCGACGACAGGGGGCCAGAATCGCCTCCGCACCAAGAGCGAGACACTCGGGAAAGGCGCTATCCAGAAAGGATCAGGAAGCCTCCCCAAAGACTGAATTTATAAATAGACTATTTTCAGTTAATGTTGCATGTTAAAAGTGTTAATTGTAATTAGTTTGATATTTAATTGTTAAATGAGTGTTATGGTACTGTTAATCTAAAAGGGGAGGAATTGTAATGTATGTACCTTTAAGGGGAGAACTACTTTTTGCAGCTCCTGTATACTGTAGTACTGGCAGTGACCACACCTCTATATAAACGTTGAGTAGGGACCTGTAAAGTTAGTTCTAGAGTAACCCTCATTCAGTAAACACCTGTTCGTTCCCTGCAGTCTCTTGTCTAATTATTGAAGGACACAACATCAAGATACACGGATCTAACAGTTGCCTCCCTGCTGCCAGGGTTAAGGATGTCACTGAGCAGCTGCAGACCATTCTGAGGGGGGTGGGTGAACAGCCAGAGGTCATGGTCCATATCGGTACCAACAACATAAGTAAAAAGAGGGATGAGGTCCTGGAGGCAGATTTCAGGGAGCTAGGAAAGAGATTAAAAAGCAGGACCTCAAAGGTAGTAATCTCTGGATTACTCCCAGAGCCACATGCTAGTGACTATAGAAATAGGAGGATACAGCAGATGAATGCGTGGCTAGAGAGAGGGCTTCAGATTCCTGGGGCAGATTCTGGGGGAGTTGGGACCTGTACAGGCCGTATGGGTTGCACCTCAACAGAGCCGGGACCAATATCCTCGCGGGGAGGTTTGCTAATGCTGTTGGGGAGGGTTTAAACTAATTTGGCAGGGGGATGTGCACCAGGATGTAGCATTAGAAAGGAGAAACAAAGGGCACAAAGGATTGGGAGAGGCAGATAGCACGAAAGGAAGAAATAGTAAGTTTTTAGGTGGGGTCAGACTAAGAGAGAACACAGGATGCTCTAAGAGGTTTGCAGTGTATGTATGTGAAGCATAATAAATGAGGTTGGTGAGCTGCAGGTGCAAATAGCCATATGGGAATATGATGTCGTGGCAATAATGGAGGCCTGGCTCAAAAAAGGGCAGGATTGGGTATTAAATAATACTGGATATAAGGTGTTCAGGAAAGATAGGAGGTGGTGTGGCAATATTGGTCAAGGAGAATGTTACAGTGCTGGAGAGGGAGGATGTCCTGGAGGGTCAAGGACAGAATCTATATAGCTAGAGTTAAGAAATAATAGAAATGCCATTACACTACTAGGCCACCAACTAGTGGGAAAAATATGGAGGAGCAAATTTGCAGAGAAATACAGAGAGGTGCAAGAACTAGAGTAGTGATAATGCGGGACTTCAACTATCCTAATATAGACTGGGATAGTAATAGTGTAAAGGGCAGAGAGAGGGAAGAATTTCTGAAGTGTGTTCAGGAGAACTTTCTTGATCAGTATGTTTCTGGCCCAACGAGGAAGGAGGCATTGCTGGATCTGGTTCTGGGGAATGAGGTAGGTCAAGTGGAGCAAGTGTCTGCAGGGGAGCATTTAGGGAACAGTGATCATAGTATCAAGGTTTAGATTAGCTATGGAAAAGGACAGGGAGCAAAATAGAGTAAAAATACTTAATTGGAGGAAGGCCAATTTCAGTGGGATGAGAATGGATCTGGCCCAGGTAAATTGGAATCAAAGATTGGCAGGCAAAACTGTAATGGAACAATGGGCTGCCTTTAAAGAGTACAGGGTACAGTCGAGGTACATTCCCACTAGGGGAAAGGTAGAGCAACTAAAGTCAGAGCTCCCTAAATAATGAAAGAGATAGAGAGTAAGATGAAACAGAAAAAGAGTGCATATGACAGATGTCAGGTTGAAAATACATCTGAGAATCAGGCTAAATATAGAAAGTTCAGAGGAGAAGTGAAAAAGAAAATAAGAGGGGCAAAGAGCGGGTATGAGAATAGAATGGCAGCTAACATAACAGGTAAGCCAAAAGTCTTCTATAGGCATATAAATAGTGAACGGGTAGTAAGAGGAGGGGTGGGGCCGATTAGGGACCAAAATGGAGACCTATGCATGGAGGCAGAGGGTATGACTGAGGTGCTAAATGAGTACTTTGCAAAGAGGAGGTACTAGAAAGGCTGGCTGTACTAAAAGTAGATAAGTCATCAGGAACAGATGTGATGCATCCTAGGATGCTGAGGGAAGTGAAGGAAGAAATCGCGGAGGCACTGGCCATAATCTTCCAATCCTCCTTAGAAACGGGGGTGGTGCCAGAGGACTGGAGAATTGCAAATGTAACACTTTGTTCAAAAAAGGGTGTAAAGATAAACCCCACAATTACAGGCCAGTCAGTTTAACCTCGGTAGTCGGGAAGCTTTTAGAAACAGTAATCAGGGACAAAATTAACAGTCATTTGGACAAGTGTGTAATAATTAAGGAAAGCCAGCACGGATTTGTTAAAGACAAATTGTGTTTAACCAACTTGATCGAGTTTTTTGATGAGGTAACAGAGAGGGTTGATGAGGCTAATGCAGTTGACGTAGTGTACATGGATTTCCAAAAGGCGTTCGACAAAGTGCCACATAATAGGCTTGCCAGCAAAGTTGAAGCCCATGGAATAAAAGTGACAGTGGCAGCATGGATACGGAATTGGCTAAGTGACAGGAAACAGAGAGTAGTGGTGAATGGTTGTTAATTGGACTGGAGGAAAGTATACAATGGTGTTCCCCAGGGATCGGTTCTAGGACCACTGCTTTTCTTGATATATATTAATGACTTGGATGTGGGTGTACAGGGCACAATTTCAAAATTTGCAGATGACACAAAATTTGGAAGGATAGTGAACAGTGAGAATAGTGATAGACTTCAAGAAAATATAGACAGGCTGGTGGAATGGGCGGACATGTGGCAGATGAAATTTAATGCAGAAAAGTGCGACGTGTTACATTTTGGTAGAAAGAATGAAGGGAGAAAATTACGGGATGGTTTCCTGGACCAATATGTCGAGGAACCAACCAGAGATCAGGCCATCTTAGACTGGGTATTATGTAACGAGAAAGGATTAATTCGCAATCTTGTTGTACGAGGCCCCTTGGGTCAGAGCGATCATAATATGATCGAATTCTTCATTAAGGTGGAGAATGAAGTAGTTGACTCAGAGACTAGGGTCCTCAATTTAAATAAAGGAAACTACGATGGTCTGAGGAGCGAGTTGGGTAGGATTGATTGGGGAATGTCACTCAAAGGGTTGACGGTGGATAGGCAATGGCAAACATTCAAAGACCGAATGGATGAACTACAGAATTTGTTCATCCCAGTTTGGCATAAAAATAAAACAAAAAGGGTGACTCAACCGTGGCTAACAAGGGAAATTAGGGATACCATAAGATCCAAGGAGAGGACATATAAATTGGCCAGAAAAAGCAATAATCCTGAGGATTGGGAGCAGTTTAGGATTCAACAAAGGAGGACAAAGGGATTAATTAAAAAAGGGAAAATAGATTATGAGAGTAAGCTTACAGGGAACATAAAAACTGACTGTAAAAGCTTTTATAGATATGTGAAGAGAAAAAGATTGGTGAAGTCAAGCGTAGGTCCCTTGCAGTCAGAATCAGGGGAATTTATAATAGGGAACAAAGAAATGGCTGACCAATTAAATAAATACTTTGGTTCTGTCTTCACAAAGGAGGACACAAATAACCTGCCAGAGATGCTGGGGAACATAGGGTCTGATGAAAGGGTGGAACTGAAAGAAATCAGTATTTGTAGGGAAATGGTGTTAGGAAAATTGATGGGACTGAAGGCTGATAAATCCCCAGGGCCTGATAATCTGCATCCTAGGGTACTTAAGGAAGTGGCCCTAGAAATAGTAGATGCATTGCTGGTCATCTTCCAGAACTCGATAGACTCTGGAACAGTACCCATGGATTGGAGGGTATCTAATGTTACTCCACCATTCAAAAAAGGTGGTAGAGAAAAAGCGGGGAATTATAGACCGGTAAGCCTGACATCGGTAGTGGGGAAAATGCTAGAGTCCATTATAAAAGATGTAATAGCAGAGCACTTGGAAAGCAGTGACAGGATCGGACAAAGTCAACATGGATTTACAAAAGGTAAATCATGCTTGACTAATCTATTGGAATTTTTTGAGGATGTAACTGGTAAAATAGATAAGGGAGAACCAGTGGATGTGGTGTATTTGGACTTTCAGAAGGCTTTCGATAAAGTCCCGCATAAGAGATTAGCATGCAAAATTAAGGCACATGGGATTGGGGGCAAGGTATTGACTTGGATAGAGAACTGGTTGGCGGACAGAAAGCAAAGAGTTGGAATAAACGGGTCATTTTCCGAGTGGCAGGCAGTGACTAGTGGGGTACCGCAAGGATCGGTCCTAGGACCCCAGCTGTTCACAATATATATTAATGATCTGGACGAGGGAATTGGATGTAATATCTCCAAATTTGCAGATGACACAAAGCTGGGTGGGAGGGTATGCTGTGAGGAGGATGTCGTGAAACTCCAGTACGATTTGGACAGGTTGGGTGATTGGGCAGAAACATGGCAAATGCACTATAATGTGGATAAATGTGAGGTTATCCACTTTGGTGGCAAAAACAGAAAGGCAGATTATTTTTTGAATGGCAATAGATTGGGAGAAGGGGAAGTGCAAAGAGACCTGGGTGTTCTTGTGCACCAGTCGCTGAAGGTAAGCATGCAGGTGCAGCAGGCGGTTAAAAAGGCAAATGGTATGTTGGCCTTCGTAGCAAGAGGGTTCAAGTACAGGAACAAGGATGTCTTGCTGCAGTTGTAGAGGGCCTTGGTGAGACCGCACCTTGAGTATTGTGTGCAGTTTTGGTCGCCTTATCTGAGGAAGGACGTTCCTGCCATGGAAGGAGTGCAGCAAAGATTCACCAGGCTGATACCTGGGATGGCAGGAATGACGTATGAGGAGAGATTGTGTCGATTGGGCTTATACTCACTGGAGTTTAGAAGATTGAGAGGGGACCTCATCGAAACCTATAAAATTCTGTCAGGCCTGGACAGACTAGATGCAGGAAGGATGTTTCTGATGGCCGGGGAGTCCAGAACCAGGGGTCATAGTCTAAGGATAAGGGGTAAGCCATTTAGGACTGAAATGAGGAGGAATTTCTTCACCCAGAGAGTGGTGAACCTGTGGAATTCTCTGCCACAGAGGGCGGTGGAGGCCAGTTCATTAAATATATTCAAGAAGGAGTTGGATATATTTCTTAAGGCTAAAGGGATCAAGGGATATGGGGAGAAGGCAGGGACACAGTACTGAATTTGGATGATCAGCCATGATCACATTGAATGGCGGAGCAGGCTCGAGGGGCCAAATAGCCTACTCCTGCTCCTATCTTCTATGTTTCTATGATTCCTGTTTAATGCCATCCCCAACCTCCGCATTACTGTTTAGGGGTCTGTATACAACTCCCACGAACGTTTTCTGTCCGTTGGTATTTCTCAGCTCTACCCATACAGATTCTGCATCATCAGAGCTAATATCCTTCCTTACAATTGTGTTAATCTCTTTATCCAGCAATGCTATCCCACCTCCTTTTCCTTTTTGCCTGTCTTTCCTGAATATTGAATACCCCTGGATGTTGATTTCCTAGCCCTGGTCACCCTGGAGCCATGTTTCCGTAATTCCAATCATATCATATCTGTTTACATCTATTTGCGCAGCTAATTCATCCACCTTATTACGAATGCTCCTCGCATTAAGACAGGAACAAGGATGTCTTGCTGCAGTTGTACAGGGCCTTGGTGAGACCACACCTTGAGTATTGTGTGCAGTTTTGGTCACCTTATCTGAGGAAGGATGTTCTGGCCATGGATGGAGTGCAGCGAAGATTTATCAGACTGATACCTGGGATGGCAGGAGTGACGTATGAGGAGAGATTGGGTCGATTGGGCTTATACTCGCTGGAGTTTAGAAGAATGAGAGGGGATCTCATTGAAACTTATAAAATTCTAACAGGACTAGACAGACTAGATGCTGGAAGGATGTTCCCGATGGTCGGGGAGTCCAGAACCAGGGGTCACAGTCTAAGGATAAGGGGTAAGCCATTTAGGACTGAGATGAGGAGGAATTTCTTCACCCAGAGAGTGGTGAACCTGTGGAATTCTCTACCACAGAAGGCAGTAGGGCCAATTCATTAAATATATTCAAGAAGGAGTTAGATATATTTCTTAAGGCTAAAGGGATCAAGGGATACGGGGAGAAGGCAGGGACAGGGTACTGAATTTGGATGATCTGCCATGATTTCATTGAATGGCGGAGCAGGCTCGAGGGGCCGAATGGCCTACTCCTGCTCCTATCTTCTATGTTTCTATGTTTCTATGAAGGAGGGTGTGTCTTATGAAGAAAGGTTGAGCAGGTTGTACCTATACTCATTGGAGTTTAGAAGAATGAGATGGAATCTTATTGAAACATATAAGATTCTGAGGGGGCTTGACAGGGTAGATGCAGAGCGGATGTTTCCCCTCATGGAGGAATCTAGAACTAGGGGGCATAATTTCAGAATAAGGGGGCACCCCTTTAAATCAGAAATGAGGAGGAATTTCTTCTCTCAGAGGGTCGTGAATCTTTGGAATTCTCTTCCCCAGAGAGCTGTGGAGGCTGGGTCATTGAATATATTTAAGGTGGAGATAGACATATTTTTGAATTGTAAGAGAGTCAAGGGTTATGGGGAGCGGGCAGGGAAGTGGAGTTAAGGCCAAGATTAGATCAGCCATGATCTTATTGAATGGCGGAGCAGGCTCGAGCGGCTGAATGGCCTACCCCTGCTCCTATGTCTTATGTTCTTATGTTCTTTGCTTTGTGAAGGGAACATGAACAATGAAAACATCATCAACCAGCAGATTGGACAGAAGCTGGTGAACTTGGAAAGGTTTGTCTTAACCTGTTGATTGTGTATTATTAGTGAAAGTCGCAGTGAGCAATATGAACAGTTTAACAGATACAGTAATATTGGTGCACAGTCGGGTGGAATAGTTCATTGTTATTGGTAGATCTTCCATGGCGTTGCTCACAGGCAGTCTGGGGCCGAGAGCTTGGTTACTGAGCCCCACTCTCAGCTCCTCACTGTTGACCGGCTCCTCCCAGCCCTTGATTTTGGTGCTCACTCCCTGATCTGTAAATGTAGACAACCACTTATCATTGGTAGACCTCCCATGCCATTGCTCATAGGTAGTCGATGAGTGTCAGCATGGATTTGTGAAGGGCCGGTCATGTCTGACTGATCTAATAACCTTTTGGAGGAGGTCAGTAACATGGACAAGGGAGTGTCTCTGGATCTTGTATGTGTGGACTTCCAGAGGGTTAAATTATGAGGACAGGTTGCACAGACTGGGCTTGAATTCCCTCTAGTATAGAATATTAAACGGTGATATAATTGAGGTGTTTAAGATGTTCAAAGAGTTGGTAGGGTAGATTGATAAAAACTATTTCCTCTGGTGGGGAAATCCAGAACAAAGGGGCATGAGCTTAAAATTAGAGTTAGCCTGGTCAGGGATGTGATGTCAGGAAGCACTTCTTCTCCCAAAGGCTAGCGGAATTGTGGAACTCTCTCCCCCCATATCTATTGAGGCTGGGGGTCAATTGAAAACTTCAAAAATGAGATTGATAGATTTTTGTTAGGCAAGAGTTTTAAGGGATGTGGAACCAAGGCGGGGAAATGGAGTTAACATACAGGTCAGCCATGCTTTGGCAGAACAGACTCGAGGGGCTGAAAGGCCTCCTCCTGTTCCTAAGTTGATCAAGAGATATCAATCAAAGACAGGTGAATGGATTTGAGGTGCAGAGCAGCCATGGTCTAATTGAATGCTGGAGCAGGCTCGAGGGGCTGAATGGCCGACTCCTGTTGCTTTAAATGTATGCAATTACTTAACATAATTGGTAGAAGGCAAACAATCCCATCACTGCCCATTGCCCACGCACCCTGTGCTCTGGGTCGTAACCACATGGAAACCTGTTATTGTTTTCTAGCGAAACAAGTCAGTTTAACTTAAGTAAAGCCCAAAGGTTTTTCCCAAATATGGTTTCAAGGTGAGGCCCCTTTTTCCAAATGGCTTCAAGGTGAGGCCACTTTAATTGGACGGGTCAAACCGTGACATCACAGAGTAAGCCCCACCCTCACACTGAGATGAGACATCACAATAGTTTTGTAAAATAGATAAATGTGAGCCAGGAGGAGATATAAACAGTTTGTGAAGGCAAGGGAGCTGCACTGAGTCTGACGAACTGGCTGATCTGTCTAGGACTGAATGCGGTCGGCTCGAACGTCTGAACAGCTTTGCTCTGTGAAGACAACACGAACAATTGAAACATCATCAACCAGCGGCTTGGACAGAATTCGTGAACTTTGAAAGGTTTGTCTTTCTGGGATGGCAGGAATGACGTATGAGGAGAGATTGGGTCGATTGGGCTTGTACTCGCTGGAGTTTAGAAGAATGAGGGGATCTCATTGAAACTTATAAAATTCTAACAGGACTAGACAGACTAGATGCAGGAAGGATGTTCCCGATGGTTGGGGAGTCCAGAACCAGGGGTCACGGTCTAAGGATGAGGGGTAAGCCATTTAGGACAGAGATGAGGAGGAATTTCTTCACCCAGAGAGTGGTGAACCTGTGGAATTCTCTACCACAGAAGGCAGTTGAGGCCAATTCATTAAATATATTCAAGGAGTTGGATATATTTCTTGAGGCTAAAGGGATCAAGGGATATGGGGAGAAAGCAGGGACAGGGTACTGAGTTTGGATGATCAGCCATGATCTCATTAAATGGCGGAGCAGGCTTGAGGGGCCAAATGGCCTACTCCTGCTCCTATCTTCTATGTTTCTATGTCTTAACCTGTTTATCTTGTATTGTTAGTGAAAGTCATAATGAGCAATATGAACAGTTTATCAGATACAGTAATATTGATGCACAGTCAGGTGGAATAGTTCAGTTTGTTATTGATAGTTCTTCCATAGCATTGCTCATAGGTAGTCTGGGTCCCGGAGCCTGGTTACTGATGGTTACTGAGCCCCACTCCTCACTGACCGGCTCCTCCCAGTCCTGGAGTTTAATGCTCACTCCCTGATCTGTAAATGTAGACAACTATTTACTGACTGTGACTAACTGTGCTTGGAGCTGTACTTCCAGCTTGTATCATTCCCCGTGAAAGTCAGAGTCAGTTACAGCAAAATCCGTGCAGATATAAAGGCTCAAATCCTGGAAACTGAAAGCAGGTCAGTACATGCTGGTTGTTCTGATCAACTTGTCCTGGACACGGGGATAGTCTGTGGGACAGCTCAGCCCGACCATTTAAAAAGTCAAGAGCGTCCCTCTTGAAACCGCTGATTGGTGTTGAATGAACGGGTCTAAATAAGAGGAGAGGCTGACAGGGAGAGTGAACAACTGAATAATCAGTTTCTCAAAGTGTTCACCAGTACTGAGAGCTCAGGGTTAAGACTCGAAGAATGTACTCCTGGGCAGTAATGCCACTGGAGCTGCCTTGACCGAGCTTGGTACCTGTCCACACAGCTCGACGCTGGCCCAGATGTTGACTTTTTAAAGGGAATTTGATAAATCCTTTTACAGGTTATATGGTTTACTATACGAGAGGAGCGATAAAATGCCCGTCGTTGTCCTTGTTGCAATCCAGTGATTTTTGTCATTTCTTCTTCTGCCACAGGTACAGGTTGGTGTCAGGATGAGTGAGAGGAAATGGACGGTTTCATCAAACTACCAACAGACTAAAGTCAGTAACAAAACCACAAAGACAACTGGATCACACATCCTGACATCACATCAATGCCAGCAGAGATACCACAAAGGAGGAAACAGCAACACTGAAATACCCCTCAACCCATCCATTTCTTTAGTGTCAACTGTACATCTTTTAATTTCTTTATTTGACGGCCAATAACAGATCCATTTAAACTCGCAGCCAATGATTGGAGATGGTGTTAAACCAACTCTTTCCCTTCTGGCACGTTTCTTTCCCATTTTTAAAAATTTCCCATGCCCCTCTCCCTCCTCCCTAGTTCTCCCCTGGGCTGGACCTTCACGTCCAGCCCTCAGGTCCCCGCATCGGCATCAAGCACCAACCCTGCTCCAACTCCAGGCTCAGTTCGGCATTGCTCGGGGTTAACTGCACTGGCACTGGATAGGGCCCAGTCCATACAGTCATCTCCGACCGATGTCGACCGGTGGTCCAAGTGTTGGGACTGAACAGGAAAGTCTCAAGGGTGGACGCTCCGGTTGTTGCCTCGATGGTGTGGAATGGGACGAGCTGGTTAAAGCCAATCCATCCCAGTCAACTACATCGGGTGAAACCCCGGTACCACTTGTACTGAGGCCTCCCAGGATAGAGGAAGAGTCCTCCACTGGCACCAGCTGGTTCGGAGGTGTCCGTGCCTACTGGTGCCAGAATCAGGCTGGTTCCCCCAAGCGCCACCAGCTACTGTTGGTGTGTCCTTCCCCAGAGGCATCCGTCCCCTCTGGTGACACCAACGCAGCCCCGGGATATTGGTCTCCAGTTGGCGCCAGCTCATTTGGGGGCACCACCCTCGGTGGACTCGACCCTACACAGGGTCACCTATGCTGCGGGTGATGTCCACTTTGGTGAGTGCAGCTGCAGATCTCTATTTATAGATCTGTGGCTCCCACCCACCACTGTGGACCCACCTTCAGCCGCTCCCTACGACACTCGAGAGGCACTCCCAGGGAGGGTGCGTGCGCTCCAGAAACCAAACTGGGAGCCTGAGTTGACCACTGCTTCCGTGCGTTGAGGTTTTTCCATGTATTCAAAACAAGGGTGACTTCGAGTCTGAAACTGTGAGTTCCGGAAGTCCCATCACTTGTGGGGGTTGAGTCTTTACCTGGGGTCTTGCAAAGGCCTCAGGCATCGACCTTTGTTGGATTCCCCCTCCCAATTTCCAAGGCGGTTTGGGCGGACTTGATAGGCGCACCCCAGTTATGGCCAAGGTAGACAGCCCCGCCACTCTGCCTCACAACTTAAGGTTCGCTGGTACAGCTGGTGAACTTCAGTTGTGAAAGCCTCAGAAGGAAGGGAACTGCCCAGGAAACTAGTCCTGTTCCACCCACCAGAATCCAAATGGTGGGACATGTGGGTCTGGTGGACCTTCCTGCAGGGTTTAGCGCATATCCCGCATTCCCTGCCATCAAATCCACTGGGGCTGGCTTCACTGACCAGTAGGTGAGTTGAGGGAGCAATCCCTGCCAGAGAGGACCACCTTCAGAGAGCATCTGCTGCAGCAGCAGACTGTGTGGGTGCTCTCAATGTAGGAGCAGGATCTATCGTCCAGTGGATCTTGCATCGCCACTTAGTTTGTCCTCACACCTTGGGGATCCTTCAGGTTCTGCAGATGCCCATTGGTGCTGAGGGCTTCTTTGGCGAGCAAGTGGAGGATCTGCTGTAGCAGAACCTTCAGGCATTCCCGAATTGACACACAAGGATGGGAGGGCACTGCTCACTTTGTAGCTTAGCCCACCCCATCTATAGGCCCCTTCCACTCACCAACACCAGTCCACTCACCATCACCAATCCATTCACCACCACCATCCACTCACCACCACCAATCCATTCACCCCCACCAGCCTATTCAAGGCCTTATCCGGAGCACAATGTCCTTTCCCGACATTCCAGATTAGGACCTGGAATGCAGGTAGCTCACAAGTAACATTCGAGACCCTGTCCAGCTCCACCCCCCCCCCCCCCAGCAGTGATCATGCCTGGATAGCCCACCTCAGAGTTGTGTGGGTGGGCTATTTCCAGTACTTCCCTGTGGAAGTGGATCACTCTGGATGTTTGGTTTGTCCATCAGAGGAACCATTTACTAGTGGGCATACTGGCAGGTCTTCTACCATCCACACTGAGAGTGAGTGATCGTCATCCAGAACTGTTGGGGGTATTTCTCCAGTTGAGCCTTCTGGATGACCATCACTCTGCCAGTAATGTATCCACAGGTCTCCTTTGTCGCAGCATCTGAACTAGAGCTGGTGGTCCTGGGAGCGCAGTGTTCTCCATACATTGGTGCTACAGCCATCAGGCTCTTCAGCTAATGCTTTGACATATGGGTGGGAGCCACATTCAGGATGAATGGTCTTCTCGGCCAGTGATTTCACTTGGCATTTCAACAGGCTCGGGGTGTGAACGGTATAATAGGACATCTCCACTTTCAGACTCAGTGCAGGGTAAGTCAGTGTGTCTGCAGACAGACAATATGACAAGGGTCCGGTAAGTCAACAAACAGGGTGGGACCCTCCTTCCTGGGTCCCTCTGTCAAGTTGACGCATTGCTTCCCATTGGTGCTTGAACGACGGGGTGACACTCTTGGTGCCACATTTGGCCCGGGGAGGACAACACAACAGTCGGCACACTCAGCTGCTCTGTAGTCCACCCTAACTAGTGGATGATCCACACTGAGGTAGTCCAGAACATCTTCAGGACTTGGGGGGTTTACCAGGTCGATCGACTTGCTCGCATCACCGGATAATCACCAATCTGCTGGAGGACCTCAGGCTGTCGGGGCGGAGGCCCGACAATCTTTCGTGCTTTTGTTTCTGGATTCTGTTGCTCAGGGTTGCCTGATCTCCAGGATGCTCCAGGAAATTGTAGCAGGTGGTGGTTCTGGTTAACCCTTTAGTTACCTCACAAACCGTGCTTCAGGGACACCCGGGTGTTGAATACACACTTTGATTTCAGGAGCCCACGGGAGAAATCCAAGTCATTTTTAGAGTATAGAGGACCCTACCTTTTTTAGGGAATTTTTCATTCTGACATCCTCCACACACTGCTGGACACTGTCCAACTGGTACTCAGGGTGAGGAGGGCAGACCGTACCTGCAAGTGAACAGATTCTCCGGCTCCCAGGACAAATAGATCAAAGTGGGTGTTATTCACGGGCGCCAGCGCCAGATCCAAACAGTAAGCTGAACCGTCAGGATCTGGGTTTGGATCTTGCCAGCTTCTGATTGATGGCCTGGCAGTTGAGATGGAATGCCCATCAGATTAGGGTATACCAGCAGTGCGGCACTCCTGGGTAATGCTCACTTTATTGTGTCTGTCTTGGTCATTTAAGCCTCTGTTCCCATACAAGTACCTCCACCTTCCTCGTCCTCAGTACTACTTGGTTAGTCGCCAGCAGTGTGTGCAGAATGCCTGAATGAAGATCACAGCTCCCTTGTCAGCTGTTCCCGTGTCAGCTGCTCCCTTGTAAGCTCCTCTTCATTCTTCAAGTGACGCGGCATTTGCCACCCACCTGGTTGTCTCTTGGGTCTCGTGGGGAGTGTTGGTATGTCTTTTCCTCGTTCTGGGTTGTCTTTGGGTGTCAACAAACTGGGTTCTGGGGTGTGCTAAAAGTTAACACTGCACGGGAGTCGGGGAGGGAGTGGGAAAACAAGTGGGTTTGTCCTTCAAAGTTAGGACGTCTTAACAAAATGTCTTAACAGGGAAGGTCACGCCTTAAGAGATTTTCCCCAGGCAAATTGTGCCGGTGCATCCCGGTAATTAGATCCACGTTCCACCCCCAATTCGGCCTGTCAATGTTTAGGAACGGATGTTCCCAGCAAATTAAACGGTGTCACAGTTAACACTTTAAAGAAAAGATTGGGGACAGTTTTCGTTCAACCTGGAACGACAGAAGTGGGAACTCTAGACAACCTGCCAACCAGTTTCTCGTCATCGCTGAATATTGGGTTTGTGACTGCTGCTACAGAACTAGACTGGAGATTGTTGAAGACCAGGCTCCCGGGGATTGTGTTCAATTGATGTTAGCAGAGTTGAAGTGAGAAAGTAATTGTCTTAGAATATTTGGGCCATAATGATCTCCTGGACTAGTTTCGATCGCCTAAGGGGGTCGGAGAGGAATTTCCCAGATTTTTTTCCCAAATTGGCCTGGGTTTTTATGTCTGGTTTTTCGCCTCTCCCAGGAGATCACATGGTGGGGTGCTCCATATATTGCGATGGACAAGGCTGGGTGGACCAGAGAGTCTTTTCGTGTACAAGTCATCTTTCAATAACTGAAATGTGAGAAGTTTAACATCTGAAAATAAACATGGATTGAAAATGAACAAACTTACTGTGTGTCTCCTGATTTGTGCACGGATCATTGAAGGGAACAGAAAGGGGAAAAGATGAGTTCTGATTGTCCCTGGGCTCAGTTACTGACTGGCTGAACTCTGAGCCACACACTAGGCTGGACCCAGATTGATTCCCCAGTCTGCACATACAAACATACAAAAAGACATACAAAAGTAGATGAAGACTATCAGGCCCATTAAGCTCACCCCATCCAGTAGACAGTAGGGCCGCACATGCTGCCGTCCCACCTACCAGTTACGCTATCTCTGGAAACAGACAAAGAAACATGGCCCATTCAGGAAAAACCTCTGGCCAATTGCTCTCCAACTCCCAACATATGACAATCTAAACTAATCACTAACTCTTGCTGTAGCTGGTAATGTCCTCTCAGGGACTGGCCAATATCATACAGCACAGAAGGAGGCCATTCAGCCCATCGTGCCTCTGCCAGCTCTTTGAATGCACTATCCAATTAGCCCCACTCTCCCACTCTTTCCCCGTAGCCCAGCAAATTTTTCCTTTTCAAGCATTTACCCAATTCCCTTCTGAAAGTTACAGTGGATGGAATTATAAGTTGGTGGAATTCTGTCATGTGATCCCCAAAGTTCCAGTAACTAAATTGTCAAATCCCCCAGTCAGTAAAACCTGGATTGGGCTTAATTCAGTCACTAAAACACCAGTGGCACTTTCAAAGTCCCAGGCCACGTCAAGGAACTCCTCCAAACACAATTAACCAACAAAGTAGTGAATTGGTACAAAAACAAATACTAGTGGGGAGGGGCTAGGGGTGAAGAATTGAGTGGGGGAAACAAGACAACACTTGGCATGTACTGAGAGGCAGAGTCGTGTGTTGGGTTTCCAACTCTGCAGGATGTCCCGGAGTCTCCAGGAATTTAATCTCCTGGATTTTTAAAAATTCGTTCATGGGATGTGGGCTTCGCTGGCAAGGCCAGCATTTATTGCCCATCCCTAATTGCCCTTTCGATGGTGGTGGTGAGCTGCCTTCTTGAACCGCTGCAGTCCGTGAGGTGAAGGTGCTCCCACAGGGAGCACATATAGGCCAGCAGGGTCTGGAGTCACATATAGGCCAGCAGATTTCCTTCCCTAAAGGACATTAGTGAACAAGGTGGGATTTTAGCGCAATCCAATAGTTTCATGGTCATCATTACTGATGGTAGCTTTTTATTCCAGATTTATTTACGTGACTGAATTTAAATTCCCCAGCTGCCATGTGGTGGGATTTAAACTCATGTCTCTCAGATTGTTTAATCTAAGTCTGTCTCTGGATTGCTAGTCTGGTAACATAACCACTATGCTATCATTCCCAATTGCAGCTTTGAGCAAACCTGGGATAAAAGTCACCAGGGCATTAAAGAAAATGATTTTTTATTTCCATTTTCTTTGACCACTTTCATTCATTTATAAAAATATTGGAGACGGGGGAAAAAGGCGGTTGGATCCAGCAGGTCACGTGATGAAACCTCTGGGAATACGTCCAATCAGAGATGGCGACTCGTGTTGTGTGACTCACGCCATTTATATACCACGACAAAATAAAATAATAGCAGGCGTTGATAATTGTGGGTGGCACCAAGACACACACATGCAGAATGTGAAACCTGTTGAATAATCACTGACTACTGAGGCACAAGTGGGTCTAAATAACACTTTAACAAACAGAATGGCTGCACATTAATGGCACAGTAATTAACTTGGGTTATAATAGGCTTTATTTTGGAAGTACTTAACTCCCAAACTCTCATTACCACACGGCTTGCCAAGAAACAACTGGATCGCCTTTCAATCACAGGTGTTAGAACTCACAACCAATCAGCACAGTGTTAACCCTTCGCTCCCCAGAAGTTTAAAGAACTTTCATTTTCAATTGACATTGAGAATGACTATTTTGGGAACTGCCTCCCCGGTTTAGCGCCAGGATTCTCCCCAGACAAACTGGGTTTATAACACACTATTCACATGGTTAGTGCCCCGAGGCACTTGAGAGTAGAATGAGATGCCAAATAGTAATACTAAGAAAGAAGCAATGGACACAAGTAACACTGCCCCTTCACTGGACAGCTGCTGATGATAACCTTCAATCCGCCCTCACAACAGATGTCAAGCCAGCTCCTTCTTCAAGGTGAGAAACGACCCTGGATGATAATCCTGAGATTTATTCTCCTTTTTGTTTCTTATCCGGCTCCCGACATTAAATTACTTGGTTTTATTACCCCATTGTCTTCTATTTGCAAACGTGAGCTATTGGAGCTTGATAGACAAACATGCTCACATGTGTCGCCTAGAAACACAAACAAATTGATTTTTTGTTAAACAGTGAGGATATTGCACCGTGAGATCCAATCCATGTGCTGCCGTCAAAAATGGGTGAATAGTTTAGGGCCTGGTCATTACAAGGACAATGTTGAAGGATAAAGGACCGACTGAAAGGTTGCTGCTGAATTTAGCAAAGACCAACTTTCCAATGTTGATACCAGGTAAACAATAGCACAAGGCAAGTTTGATTTACGCCCTCCAATTTCTCAGTAGTGCATCAAGAACTTGCATTGATAGACCTTTCACAACATCAGGACATCCCAAAGCACTTTACAGCCAATGAAGCACTTCCTTAAAGTGTAATCGCTGCTGCAATGTAGGAAACGCAGCAGCCAATTTGCGCACAGCAAGCTCCCACAAATAGCGATGAAATAATGACCAGATAATCTGTTTTTTTTAGTGATGTTGGTTGAGGGATAAATGTTGGCCCAGGAGAACTCCCCGACCCTTCTTCAAAATACTGGCCATGGGATCTTTTAAGTCCACCTGAGAGGACAGATGGAGCCTCGGTTTAACGTCTCATCCGAAAGATGGCACCTCCGACAGTGCCGCACTCCCTCAGTACGGCATTGAAGTGTCAGCTTAGATTACGTGCTACCACTGGGCCATGCAGGCACCTAAATCAAACAGCTAGATGATTTTAAAAGCACGGGATAATGGAACAAGAAACCTGAATGGGTTTCAAGAAGGAACTAGACAGGTTCTTATCAACAAATGGGATTCAGGTTTATTAGAAACGCACCAAGGGAATACAGTGGATAGGTGGGCTCATCAGAACATAGGAACATAAGAAATAGGAGCAGGAGTCGGCCATTCGGCCCCTCGGGCCTGCTCCGCTGTTCAATAAGATCATAACTGATCTGATCTTGGCCTCAACTCCACTTCCCTGCCCGCTCCCCATAACCCTCGACTCCCTTATCGTTCAAAAATCTGTCTATCTCCACCTTAAATATATTCAATGACCCAACCTCCACAGCTCTCTGTGGAAGAGAATTCCAAAGATTCACGACCCTCTGAGAAGAAATTCCTCCTCATTTCTGATTTAAAAGGGTGCTCCCTTATTCTGAAATTATGCCCCCTAGCAGGCAGGTAGTGCAGGGCTCCCCTGTGACCATCCCCCTCTCAAACAGATATACCGCTTTGGATATTGGTGAGGGAGATGCTTATCAGAGGAAGGCAGCAGCAGCCAACTTCCTGGCACCGTGGGTGGTTCTGCTGCACAGGACGGGAGGGAAAAGAGCGAGAGAGCTATAGTGATAGGGGATTCTATTGTAAGGGGAATAGATAGGCGTTTCTGCGGCCGCAAACAAGACTCCAGGATGGTATGTTGCCTCCCTGGTGCAAGGGTCAAGGATGTCTCGGAGCGGCTACAGAGCATTTTGGAAGGGGAGGGTGAACAGCCAGTTGTCGTTGTGCATATTGGTACCAACAATATAGGTAAAAACCGGGATGAGGTCCTAAAAGTTGAATATAGGGAGTTAGGAGGTTAATTTTAAAAAGGGACAGGTCTCTCCAGACGTTGCCGATAACCCAGACCCTTGAATCTGGGAATTCGATTCGTGCCTCTTCTCAGCATCATCGGCAGCACTTGAATATCTTCCTTGTGTCTCGGTAACCAGAACTGGACACAGTGCTCACGGTGGGTCTGACCAGAACTGGACACAGTGCTCAAGGTGGGTCTGACCAGAACTGGACACAGTGCTCAAGGTGGGACTGACCAGAACTGGACACAGTGCTCAAGGTGGGTCTGACCAGAACTGGACACAGTGCTCAAGGTGGGTCTGACCAGAACTGGACACAGTGCTCAAGGTGGGCCTGACCAGAACTGGACACAGTGCTCACGGTGGGTCTGACCAGAACTGGACACAGTGCTCAAGGTGGGTCTGACCAGAACTGGACACAGTGCTCAAGGTGGGTCTGACCAGAACTGGACACAGTGCTCAAGGTGGGTCTGACCGGAACTGGACACAGTGCTCAAGGTGGGTCTGACCGGAACTGGACACAGTGCTCAAGGTGGGTCTGACCGGAACTGGACACAGTGCTCAAGGTGGGTCTGACCGGAACTGGACACAGTGCTCAAGGTGGGTCTGACCAGAACTGGACACAGTGCTCAAGGTGGGATTGACCAGAACTGGACACAGTGCTCAAGGTGGGACTGACCAGAACTGGACACAGTGCTCAAGGTGGGTCTGACCAGAACTGGACACAGTGCTCAAGGTGGGTCTGACCAGAACTGGACACAGTGCTCAAGGTGGGACTGACCAGAACTGGACACAGTGCTCAAGGTGGGTCTGACCAGAACTGGACACAGTGCTCAAGGTGGGACTGACCGGAACTGGACACAGTGCTCAAGGTGGGACTGACCAGAACTGGACACAGTGCTCAAGGTGGGACTGACCGGAACTGGACACAGTGCTCAAGGTGGGTCTGACCAGAACGGGACACAGTGCTCAAGGTGGGACTGACCAGAACTGGACACAGTGCTCAAGGTGGGTCTGACCAGAACTGGACACAGTGCTCAAGGTGGGTCTGACCAGAACTGGACACAGTGCTCAAGGTGGGTCTGACCAGAACTGGACACAGTGCTCAGGGTGGGTCTGACCAGAACTGGACACAGTGCTCAAGGTGGGACTGACCTGAACTAGACACAGTGCTCAAGGTGGGTCTGACCGGAACTGGACGCAGTGCTCAAGGTGGGTCTGACCAGAACTGGACACAGTGCCCAAGGTGGGTCTGACCAGAACTGGACACAGTGCTCAAGGTGGGTCTGACCATAACTGGACACAGTGCTCAAGGAGCTGTCTGACCAGAGACCCTGTACAGTGTGACCGTTATCCCCTCTGACTTTTATTCTACTGTTCTAACTATGCTGTTCAACATATTACGGGCTTTGCTCACTGTTCCTCTGCATTGCTTGGACATGTTGGCTGTCCATTCGACGGAAACTCCTAGGTCTTGTTCAGCATCATCCTTATCTGTTTTAATACCATTCATGAAGTATGTGTTTTATCGACTTTTCCTTCCTGTTTACTGCACCTTATGCTTTAAATTCCACCTTCCGTTGTTCTGCCCACTTGCAAATTATGTCCACCTCATTCTATCATTTCGGAGCTGCCCCCTCCAACTCCCGAGCTCTTCCTAGTTTGATATCATCATCAAATTCGACCAGTTTACATTGAGTTTCTGCATCCCAGCCATTGACGCAAGTTAGAGACAGTAATAATCCCAGCACTGAGCCCTAGGGTACCCCACTCAGTACTTCCTTCCACCTCTAAGAAGTACCACCTGACAGCCAAGGGAAACCTCACAGATCTGTAAAATGGCAGGCTGTCTCGAGTTATGTTGGTCTCCTACCCTAGAACAGGTGCCCAGCTCTTTGCTGTAAAGTGCTGATAAAGGGCCTGTGAAGGAAGTAAGTATTCAGAGGGGAATCATGGAACCTCATGTAATGGGAGTGGTCTGTATTAAGCCAAGTGCATTGTAACACAGCGCTGATAGCTCCCACGTGTTATACTCCAGCTAGTAATAGTGCTAAGGGCCGCTCCATGGCCCAAAGTTCCTGGGGTGGGTCTTTCCTCTTCCACCCCTATGCCCCAATCAAAATTTACATGTCCTGGCCTGCTCGAATGGAGAGGCCATGTTTGAATGTGACCTGATTGGACCGAACCAGATCTGATCAATTAGGACAACATGTTCCTCGTGAATCAGTGCTTATGGTGCCTGTACCCAACGCGAGGCACAGCCTGTACCCAGCGCAAGGTGGTGCCTGTACCCAGCATGGGGCGGTGCCTGTACCCAGCACGAGGCGGTGCCTGTACCCAGCGCGGGGCTGTGCCTGTACCCAGCGCGGGGCGGTGCCTGTACCCAGTGCGGGGCGGTGCCTGTACCCAGTGCGGAGCGGTGCCTGTACCCAGCGCTAGGTGGTGCCTGTGCCCAGCATGGGGCGGTGCCTGTACCCAGCGCGGGGCGGTGCCTGTACCCAGCGCGAGGTGGTGCCTGTACCCAGCGCGAGGCAGAGCCTGTACCCAGTGAGAGGTGGAGCCTGTACCCAGCGCGGGGCGGTGCCTGTACCCAGTGAGAGGTGGAGCCTGTACCCAGTGAGAGGTGGAGCCTGTACCCAGCGAGAGGTGGAGCCTGTACCCAGCGCGGGGCGGTGCCTGTACCCAGCGCGAGGCGGAGCCTGTACCCAGTGAGAGACAGAGCCTGTACCCAGCGCGAGGCAGTGCCTGTACCCAGCATGGGGCAGTGCCTGTACCCAGCGCGGGGCGGTGCCTGTACCCAGCGTGGGGCGGTGCCTGTACCCAGCGCAGGGCGGTGCCTGTACGCAGCGCGGGGCGGTGCCTGTACCCAGCGCGGGGCGGTGCCTGTACGCAGCGCGGGGCAGTGCGTGTACCCAGCGCGGGGCGGTGCCTGCACCCAGAGCGAGGCGGTGCCTGTACCCAGCGTGAGGCGGTGCCTGTACCCAGCGTGGGGCGGTGCCTGTACCCAGCGTGGGGCGGTGTCTGTACCCAGCGCGGAGTGGTGCCTGTACCCAGTGCGAGGCGGTGCCTGTACCCAGATAACTCTCACTTTTTAACAAATTTGAATAAAGTGCAAAGCAAGATGCAATTGCAGAGGTCTTAATGGATAGGAATGCCATTGGTCTGAGGTTCCAGGTGCTGCCTTTTGGGCAGACAGGAACTGCATAAAGTACAAAAGCAAAGCTTTGTCGGTCCTATGGAGAAAATTGAAATGCTCGAAGACTTCAAGGAGATTTACCTTTCTGCCTCTAGTGGCAGAAACCTAGTAGTTCAGTATTCTCGCACAATTCAGGGTATTGGAAATATGCCCCAGGATCTGAGCATTCCAACATCGCCTGTGCAAAAAGGTTCCCCCTTAATTCATTATCGGCATTTTTCTGTATTCTGAGAAGTTAAGGGAAAAATCTGCAAAAGGCTGGGAATTTAAAGGGTGTGAGTCACCTTGCAAGAAAATGTCAGAACCATTTAAAATTTGTATCGAACCTTGGTTAAACCACACGTGGGGTACTGCGTACAATCTTGGTCGCCATATTATAAAAAGGATATAGAGGCACTGGAGAGGGTGAAAAAAAGATTTACAAGGACGATACCAGAAATGCAAGGGTATACATATCAGGAAAGGATGAACAGGCTGGGTCTCTTTTCTCTTGAAAAGAGAAGGCTGAGGGGTGACCTAATAGAGGTCTTTAAAATCATGAAAGGTTTTGATAGAGTAGATACAAAGAGAATGTTTCCACTTGTGGGGAAGAGCAAAACTAGAGGCCATCAATATGAGATAGTCACCAAGAAATCCAATAGAGAATTCAGAAGAAACTTCTTTACCCAGAGAGTGGTGAGAATGTGGAACTCGCTACCACAGGGAGTGGTTGAAGCGAATAGTATAGATGCATTTAAGGGGAGGCTGGACAAGCATATGAGGGAGAAGGGAATAGAGGGTTATGCTGATAGATTTAGATGAGGAAAGACGGGAGGAGGCTCGAGTGGAGCATAAACGCCGGCATGGACTGGTTGGGCTGAATGGCCTGTTTCTGTGCCATATATCCTATGTAAAAAACTTGTTCTAGCTGTAAACAGATTTACGTAACTTTGTAATAAGAAACATCAGAATTAGGAGCAGGAGTCGGCCATTTGGCCCCTCGAGCCTGCTCCACCATTCAATAAGATCATGGCTGATCTGGTCTTGGACTCAACTCCACTTCCCTGCCTGCTCTGCATAACCGTTGACTCCCTTATCGTTCAAAAATCTGTCTATCTCTGTAATGATCAGTAACATGTCATTCTAGAATGGTACACTAGGTGGAGCTGTATGTATATGAGTGGGCTACCCACGATGCACTAGGCTACCCACAAGGCAGTAGTCAAGATGGATGCTGTACAGAAGTCCACATGGCTGAATAAAGTGACTAGCTCAAGCTAGCTGTTCATAATGAAAACGTCTAGTTATTTATGAACATAACTTGGTACCAGAAGTGGTGAAAATCTGCTGAATATTGTGAAACGCGACATGGAGAATTTGAAGCCACCAGAGGGTTTGAAATGCATGGGGAATGTCGACTGCAATTGGCGGACTTTCAAACAACAATTCGAACTCGACATTGCTGCCATCGGATTCGGTATGAAGCCAGACGCAAGGAAAATAGCGTTGCTGCTCACGGTTGCAGGCCCACAGGTGATAGAGGTATTTAATACGTTTGTATTTAATTAAGAGGAGGACAGAGAAAAAATAGACGATGTGCTAAAGAAGTTTGATACACATTGTTCTCCCAAAAAGAACGAAACCTATGAGAGGTATGTGTTCCATTCACGGACACAGCAGCAAAATGAGACTTTTGATAGCTTTGTGACCGATTTAAAACTGAAAGCACAGACATGTAATTTCTCTGAAATGAAATCATCCATGATTCGTGACCAGATTGTGTTTGGTATTCATGATAAAAAGGTCAGGGAACGTTTGTTGAGAGAAACTGAACTAACATTGGAGAATGCTGTGAAAATATGCCAAGCCAGTGAGCTAGCTCAAAAGCACGCGAAGACTTTCAGTGAAATTAATAATAATGCGATTGTAGTAAGTGATAGTGCTGCTGTCGGTGCTGTGTACTACAAGGGGAAGAAACGTGGGCAGAACAGAAATGAAAAGCAATCGGAGGATGGAATTTTTAATTGTAAATGCTGTGGTTACAAACACCAGTCACGACAATGCCCTGCATTTGGGAAAATGTGCACAAAATGTTATGGAAAGAATCACTTTGCCAAACAATGCTTTTCAAAAGTAAAAACAAAGAAAGGGCAACAAGTCAATGTGATTGAGGACACTGATTTAAGTGAGACATTTTTTGTAGGAATGGTGTCATGTGATAATATCGAAAAGGATACAGAAAATGTGCAGCCCTCAGGAATGGACAATGCTGAACATAAAATTAATGCAGTAAAAGAGGACAAACGGATGATGCCACTGCAGGTAAATAGAGCATTAGTTACATTGAAACTAGACACTGGGGCAAAAGCAAACTTAATCAGTGTGAGTGACATTAAAAATATGAAAGAAAAGCCCAAAATACAGAAAAAGTCAGTACTACTGAAGGACTATAATGGACAGAAAATAGATAGCTTAGGTGTATGCAGACTTAAAGTGACAGTCAAAGACAAAGTGCATCATCTCATGTTTTCTGTTGTGGCTGAAGGACTTGATTCACTACTAGGTGACAAAGCTTGTGAGGACTTAGAACTGGTCAAGAGAGTCTACCGTATAAACTGTGCCATAAGCAGACCAGATGACTCGGTGGATTCTGTAGTGAGTAATTTCCAGGATGTGTTCAAAGGATTTAGAGTTCTACCATTCACTTACAAGATCCAGCTAAAGGAGGATGCTCAACCAGTGGTACGTGCTCCATGGAGAGTTCCAGCATCACTGCGTGACCGGCTCAAGAAAGAACTGGACAGAATGACCACACTAGGAGTCATCAGGAAAGTCGAAGAGCCAACAGACTGGGTTAACTCCATGGTATGTGTGAAGAAAAAGAACAATGATCTAAGAATATGCATGGATCCAAAGGACTTAAATGCAAACATAAAACGTGAACACTACCAGATTCCCAAGCGAGAAGAAATCACCAGTGAAATGTCAGGTGCCAGATACTTCACAAAGCTCGATGCCTCACAAGGATTTTGGCAACTAAAACTGGAAGAAGAGAGCACCAAATACTGTACCTTCAACACACCATTTGGCAGGTATTGTTTCCTCAGAATGCCTTTTGGGATAATATCTGCATCTGAAATCTTTCATAGAGTGATGGAATACATAACTGAAGGTCTGGAAGGAGTTCGGGTCTATGTTGATGACATCATCTGGGACTCCACACTGAAAGAACACAATGAGAGACTGACTAAAGTGCTACAGAGCATACACCGGAATGGACTGAAGCTCAACAAAGCCAAGTGTCAGTTTGGCGTCCAGGAAGTCACTTTCCTAGGAGATAATCTATCTGGTAAAGGAATAGAGCCAGATATGGAAAAAGTAAACGCCATACTCAACATGCCCCGACCCACTGACAAAAAAGGAGTGCTACACATCATGGGGATGATAAACTTCATTGGAAAGTTCATTCCTAACTTGTCAGCCAAGACAGCCTGTCTGCGAGACCTGCTACATAAAGCAAATGAGTTCGCATGGGCAGAAAGCCATGAACAAGAGTGGAAGAACCTTAAAACAGTGCTGACAACCACACCTGTACTCACCTTCTTTGACCCAACAAAGAGAATCAAAGTGTCAACGGATGCATCAAAAGATGGCCTAGGTGTGGTCTTGCTACAAGCAGAGGGTGAAGATTGGAAGCCTGTTGCCTATGCCTCCAGGTCTATGACTGATTCTGAGTGTCGATACACCCAGATTGAAAAGGAATGTCTAAGCTTGGTAGTTGGACTAGAAAAGTTTCATGGCTACATATATGGACTTCCCACCTTCACAGTTGAGACTGACCACTGCCCACTGGTTGCCATCATAAAAAAAAACCTGAATGAGATGTCTCCAAGGATTCAACGACACATGATGAAGCTGCAAAGATATGATTTTAACTGACCTACACACCAGGCAAACACATAGTGTTAGCAGATGCACTATCCCGAGCACCCACAATGAGTCATGTGAGCTCTACTGAAGAAGACGTGGATGTTCATGTGAGTATGGTCACTGCTGCGCTGCCCGTGTCAGACACAAAATCAAAGCAAATAGCAGAAGAAACAGTAAAAGATACAGTGTTACAAACAGTAATAGAGAACATTCATCATGGTTGGCCAAAAGGTTCCTGTCCAAAGTATTATCACATTAGGTCAGAGTTGAGTGTCGCAAGTGGACTATTACTAAAACAGAACAGAATAGTCATTCCACAGGCTCTACGTCAAGACATGCTCAAAAGGATTCATGAGGGACACCTCAGAATTGAAAAATGCAAAAGGAGAGCAAGAGACACTGTTTATTGGCCTGGCATAAATAAGGACATTGAGAACATGATCGGCAAATGTGAGACATGTCAGAAACACCAAAACAAACAAGCAAAGGAACCAATGATAGTAGCTGACTTACCAACAGCACCATGGCAAAAGGTTGGTATGGACCTTTTTCATTTGAATGGTAAAGAATATTTATTAGTGATTGACTACTATTCTAACTATCCTGAGATGGCGCTGATCTCAAGCACATCAGCAAGCAGTGTCATAATGCATGTTAAATCCATCTTCGCCAGACATGGATTTCCCAGGATTGCCGTTAGCGACAATGGTCCGTGCTTCAACTGTAAGGAGTGGCAACAGTTTGCAGCACATTATGACTTTCAGCACATCACATCCAGTCCTCTGTATGCTCAGTCGAATGGTAAGGCAGAGAAAGGTGTTCAAGTTCTCAAACAGCTACTGAAGAAAGCAACAGAAAGCAAGTCTGATCCTTATCTCGCCCTGCTGAGCTACCGAGCCTCACCTTTAGACTATGGTTCTTCACCTGCTGAACTCCTAATGGGTCGCAAGTTGCGCACCACGCTACCCTGCTGTGCAAAAGAAAAGCAGAGTAAGGAACTGAGACAGAGACTTTAACTGTTAAAGCTGAAACAGAAATCACACTATGACAAGTCATCCAAAACTCTAAAACCATTGACAAGGGATGATGTTGTCAGGATTGAGGATCCAGATGCATGGAACAGGAAAGCTACAGTTCTTGAGGAAGTAGGACCAAGGTCATACACTGTTAGAACTGAGGAAGGACAGATTCTCAGGAGGAACCGCCGTTCCCTCCTGTAAACATGAGAAACTATCCAACAGCAAATTGATGAAAATGCCGCAACTGAATCTTGTCACGCACCACCAGAACAATTTAACACAAACACACATATAGGCTCTCATGAAAACACATCAGACTTACCTGTGCTGAGAAGATCCACACGTGAAGTAAAAAAGCCTGATAGACTTAATCTTTGAGTACAAAGAAAACTATATTGAAAATGTATTGACTGTTGTGAAGTTGTTTATGTCATTATGATTGATTGACATTGATTTTGTTTAACCTCTAAGGAAGGGGGATGTAATGATCAGTAACATGTCATTCTAGAATGGTACACTAGGTGGAGCTGTATGTATATAAGAGTGGGCTACCCATGATGCACTAGGCTACCCACAAGGCAGTAGTCAAGATGGATGCTGTACAGAAGTCCACATGGCTGAATAAAGTGACTAGCTCAAGCTAGGTGTTCATAATGAAAACATCTAGTTATTTATGAACATAACAATCTCCACCTTAAATATATTCAATGACCCAGCCGCCACACATAAATGCATGCAATTGAATCACTGGTCAGTTTGAGCTTCCACACTTTTATGTTTCTAAATAATCTGTGTGTTTTTAGAACTTTCATTTTGTCACATGAGGGTATAGACTAATCTAAACTTTGAGGGTTATGATCCGACACTCATTGCAGTCCTGAGGTCACCTTTTGAAACAGGGTACAACTGCAGGTGGAAAAGAATTATCCAGCTCTGCCTACATTAGAAACACATGTAACAGTCACAATATTAAGGTGACTCACACCCTTTAAAGCTGCTGTGGAAAGGTTATGCTACTAGCGAAAGTACTCACCACAGATAAGTCACCAGCTGTCGATCACAATGGAACTGTATACCATTACTCCAGGAGCTATATGCCATTTACTTGCATAATTCCAAATCTGAATGTACCTCTAAAAGGAGGTGCTGGACCTATGATCATCAGTGCATCAGCAATATAGCTGGTCCTCCTCTCATATGCCCAGCTCTCTGCTATGGTGGTTAGAAACCTAATCTGTTTACAGTGTGCATCGACAGGATTAGCTTTGAGGTGTACACAAACTAAATGGGTTAAAAGCAGATCTAGCAGCTCAAAACTGGGCATCCATGAGGCACTGCAGGCCATCAGCAGCAGCAGAATTGTATTCCAACACAATCTGTAACCTCATGGCCCGGCATATCCCTCACTCTACCGTCACCATCAATTGAGGTGTACAAAATTATGAGAGGCCTAGATAGAATGGATAGGAAGGACCTATTTCCCTTAGCAGAGGGGTCGATAACCAGGGGGGGCATAGATTTAAAGTAATTGGTAGAAGGATTGGAGGGGATTTGAGGAGAATTTTTTTCACCCAGAGGTTGGTGGGGGTCTGGAGCTCACTGCCTGAAAGGGTGGTAGAGGCAGACACCCTCACCACATTTAACAAGTACTTGGATATGCACTTGAAGTGCCGTAACCTACAAGGATATGGACCAAGTGCTGGTATGTGGGATTGGGCTGGATAGCTCTTTGTCGGCCGGTGCGGACAAGATGGGCCGAATGGCCTCTTTCTGTGCTGTAAATTTGCATCATTCTATGATTCAAGCCAGGCGACCAACCCTGGTTCAATGAGGAGTGTAGAAGAGCATGCCAGGAGCAGCACCAGACATCATCTTCTTACGCAGTCCCTCGGAACTGAGGATGACTTGCTTCCACATTAAAAATGAGTTCTCAGGTGACTGATGAGTTCAATGTGGGACCTACAGTCTCTGTCCCAGGTGGGGCAGACGGTGGTTGAAGGGATGGGTCGGTGGGGTGCTTGGGTTGATGTGCGCTCCTTGCGCTTGGCTTCCGCTTGCTCCCGACGAAGAGACTCGAGGTGTTCGGCGCTTTCCCGGATGCTTCTCCTCCACTTTGTGCGGTCTTGGGCCAGGGCTTCCCAGGTGTCAGTGGGGATGTTGCACTTTTTCAAGGAGGCTTTGAGGGTGTCCTTGAAGCGTTTCCTCTGCCCACCTGGGGTTCTCTTGCTGTGTCGGAGCTCTGAGTAGAGCGCTTGTTTTGGGAGTCTCGTATCGGGCATGCAGACGATGTGACCCGTCCATATGCACCAGACATACCTGAAAATGAGATGCCAACCTGGTGGAGCTACAACACAGGACTACATGCATGCTAAACAGTGGAAGCAGAGCTAAGCAATCCCACAACCAATGGATCAGGTCAAAGCTCTGCAGTCTTGATACAATCAGTTGTGAATGGTGGTGGACTATTAAACAACTAACGGGAGCAGGAGGATGGCGATCCTCAATGATGGAGGAGCCCTGCACGTGAGTGCATAAGACAAGGCTGAAACGTTTGCAACCACCTTCAGCCAAAAGTGCCGAGTGGATGAAACATCTCGGCCTCCTCCTGAGCTCCCCACCATCGCAGATGCCAGTCTTCAGCCAACTTGATTCACTCCACATGATATCAAGAAACGGCTGAGCACACTGGATACTTCAAAGGCTATGGGTCCCGACAACATCATGGCTGTAGTGCAGAAGACCTGTGCTCCAGGACTAGCCGCGCCTCTAGCCAAACTGTTCCAGTATAGTTGCAACATTGGCATCTGCCGGACAAAGTGTAAAATTGCCCAGGTAAGTCCTGTCCGCAAAGATCAGGACAAATCCAATCCGGCCAATTACCGCCCCATCAGCCTACTCTCAGAAAAGTCATGGAAAGTGTCATTGACAGTGCTATCAAGCAACACTTACTCACCAGTAACCTGCTCAATGATACTCAGTTTGGGTTCCTCCAGGCTCCAGACCTCATTACAGCCTTGGTTCAAAAATGGGCAAAAGAGCTGAATGCCAGAGGTGAAGTGAGAGTGACTGCCCTTGACATCAAGGTAGCATTTGACCAAGTGTGGCACCAAGGAGCTTTAGTAAATCAATGGGGATCAGAGGGAAAACTCTCCACTGGCTGGAGTCATACCTAGCACAAAGGAAGATGGTTGTGGTTGTTGGAGGCCAATCTTCTCAGCCCCAGGACTTGCCTCAGGGCAGTGTCCTAGGCCCAACCATCTTTAGCTTCTTCATCAATGACCTTCCATCCATCATAAGGTCAGAAGTGGGGATGTTCGCTGATGACTGCACAGTGTTCAGTTCCATTTGCAACTCCTCAGATAATGAAGCAGTCCATGCCCATATGCAGCCAGGCGTGGACGACATTCAGGGCTGATAAGTGCCAAGTAACATGTGTGACACACATGCCAGGCAATAACCATCTCCAACAAGCAAGAGTCTAACCACCGCCCCTTGACATTTAATGGCATTGCCATCGTCTAATCCCCCACCATCAACATCCTGGGGGGTCACCATTGACCAGAAACTTAAGTGGAACAGCCACATAAATACTGTGGCTACAAGAGCAGGTCAGAGACTGAGTATTCTGCAGTGAGTGACTTCCCAAAGCCTTTCCACCATCTACAAAGCACAAGTCAGGAGTGTGCTGGAATACTCTCCACTTGCCTGGATGAGTGCAGCTCCAACAACACTCAAGAAGCTCACCATTCACCACCTTAAACATTCGCTCCCTCCACCAACAGCACAATATGGCTGCAGTTTGTACCATCTATAAGATGTGCTGCAGCAACTCGCAAAGGCTTCTTCGACAGCACCTCCCAAACCCATTACCTCTACCACCTAGAAGGACAAGGGCAACAGGCGCATGGGAACACCATCGCCTGCAAGTTCCCATCCAAGTCACACACCATCCTGACTTGGAAATATATCGCCGTTCCTTCATATTCGCTGGGTCAAAATCCTGGAACTCCCTCCCTAACAGCACTGTGGGAGTACCTTCACCACACGGACTGCAGCGGTTTAAGGCAGTGGTTCACCACCATCTTCTCAAGGGGCAACTAGTGGTGGGCAATAAGTGGGCAGCGACACCCACATCCTATAAATAAAAAAAATAATAATGTACCAGATACGGAGTGAATGGTAACATGTTAAATTGGTCCATATAGGAATTGAAAGAAAGGCATAAACATGAGCCATTTAGCACCAGACGTTAGTAAATTCTGATCTCCTATGAACTGAATACTGTAAATGCATAGATGATACCGATGTTTCATACAGTACATTATCAAATTGGTACCCATTATCTATTGTACAATCTATATACAGAACCTGATGCTGAGAAATAGTTGTGGAATGCCAGTGGAGACTGAATGCTACCATTTACCCAATTTGCGCTGTAGGTCACCACTGCAAAATGTAACAGCTCCCTTCCCTCCTCCTTGATCCCAAAGCTGCAGAAGTCTTTAAATTCATGTCCCACTTCTTTTTTTGAGGTTTAGGTCATTGCCGGCGTCTGATATTTTTTTTGTTCGGAAGCAGGTCCTCCAGGGGCAGCGATCGAAAGTCAGATACTGCTTTGAAAGTCTTCATCTGGCACAAGGCAGCAAGCTGGATTGATGGAGGCATTCAATCGCTGGCTGGCTAATGAAAAAACCTCAAAAAAGGGAAATAGCCCACCATCGTATCTCAGTATCCACAGCAGCTTACAGCAAACTTATTTTATGAGCAGAACACCTGAGAAATTGAAATGCAGACAATGTAGCTGGGTCTCCAGAAATAGCAAGAACTCCCAACAGGCAGCAGAGATAAAAAAAAATTTTAAAAAGCATGAATGTTGGAAATTTGAAAGGAAGCCAGAAAATCAACTGGAGGTCAAATCAGAAAGGAAGCAACCTTTCATTGGAAGTGGCCAGTTTTGCTATTATGGTAACGGATTACATTCTTTTAATTTTATTCTGGGTAGTGGGCGACACTGCCCATCCCTGGTTGACCTGAGGTCTTTAAGGGTCAACCACATACGTGTGGGACTGGAGTTACATGTCGAACAGACCAGGTAGGGATGGCAAACTCCCTTCCCCGAAGGACATCAGTGAACCAGTTGGGTTATTACGACAACCCTGCCACTTTTATAGTCATTTTCTGATGCCAGCCCACAAATTAACAGATTTAATGAATTCAATTTCACAATTTATAATGGCGGGATTTAAAAAATCATTATCAGGATGTGGGCATCACTGGCAAGGCCGGCCTTTCTTGCCCATCCCTAGTTGCTCTGAGTAGGTGGTGGTGGGCCACCTTCTTACAACTGAGTGGTTTGCTAGGTCACTGTAGAGAGCAGTTAAGAGTCAACCACATTGGTTTGGGACTGGAGTTACATATGGGCCAGACCAGGTAAGGACAGCAGGTTTACTTCCTTAAAAGGACATTAGTGAACCAGTGGGCTTTATACAACAATATCATATGAGATGCAAACAAAATGAGAGTTTTTATTTCCATATTTTTTCTTTTAAAAAACTGCATTCAAATTCTCAAACTTCCATGGTGGGATGTGAACTCGCATTCTCTGGATTATTTGCCCAAGCCTCTGGACTACTAGTCCAGCAACAAATTAACTCCGGACCTCTGCATTGCTACGCCAGTCCTATAATCATTCAGCTACCGTGCCCGCGTAGCGACTGTGAACACACTTCAAAGTTAATCATTGTATAGCAGTAGCAGGACATTTAGAAAATCATAATACAATCAAGCCAGAGTCAACATGGTTTTATGAAAGGGAAATCGTGTTTGACAAATTTATTAGAGTTCTTTGAGGATGTAACAAGCAGGGTGGATCAGGGGGAACCAGTAGATGTAGTATATTTGGATTTCCAAAAGGCATTCGATAAGGTGCTACATAAAAGGTTACTGCACATTTAAGATGGAGATGAGGAGGAATTTCTTCTCTCAGAGGGTCGTGAATCTTTGGAATTCTCTACCCCAGAGAGCTGTAGAGGCGGAGTCATTGAATATATTCAAGGCGGAGATAGACAGATATTTGAGCCACAGGGGAGTCAAGGGTTATGGGGGGAAAGTGGAGTTGAGGCCAAAATCAGATCAGCCATGATCTTATTGAATGGCGGAGCAGGCTCGAGGAGCCGAATGGCCGACTTCTGCTCCTATTTCTTATGTTCTTATGTAAAGCACTTTGCCTATCCCGAGCGATGCGATCCGGTGCTATTTAAATGAATGATTTTGCTTTTCTTCTGACAATGGGCACTGGGTAAAGAGCCAGGCCTGATGAAGGGTCCCATCCAAAACAATGCACTCGCATGGGATCTCGCTGGGTGTTGATGCCAAACTGAGATATTTGTGCCATATAAGTGCAAATTGTTGCTGTTTTCAGTTTCATCGAATGCCTGTGTTTTTCCCCAGGATTTTTGGGTTTTATCATCATTTTTAATGTATGGAGGTGAGAGTTAGAGGTGCCCCAGTCTCAGTCATTTGCAACTATAGTATTTTTTTTAATGTTATTTTGCTAAACAGTAAAACATTTTATTGGGCGCGATCTTGCCAGCCCTGGGGAGGTGGGTATGGAGGTGGGACTGCTGGGAAAATGGCAGAATCTGGGGGCGGGTACCCATCCCACCCCCAACACGCCTCCGTGCCATCTTGCCAGGAGGCGGGTAGCCGACCCGCGCCGGGTCCCATCTCCTTGGAGGCGGGATGGGGATTACAGCCACTTAACTGCATGTTAACAGGTAGGATTATTCCCATTTTACCCACACAAGTGTGGGCTTCCTGATGGCTGCAAACCCCGCCAGGGTCACCAAGGCGAGTAGTGGGTCTGCGGGGGTCGGAGGGGTGCAAAGGTGCGCTGTGAAGGTAAATGATGGGTGCAAGTGTAGAGAGGTGAGTATGTGAGGTAAGTGGAAAGTGTTAGAGAAAGTTTACTTACCTTTGTTTCTTCCTGCAGGCTTCAAGAGTTGGAGATGCGGAGATCTCGCATCTCCGCAGCAGAGATGACAGATGGCTGCTGCATTCTCCAATGTAACAACCATCTACTTTCTGCTAAAGAAAGAGGTTTGATGAGTCTTGAATTCAAGAACTCATCAAACTACAGAGAATGTCAGTGTTTGACAGCTTCACGGAGCTTGAAGTTGATGGAGGCGGGACTAAAACCCGACAAATGGGAGTCCGTCTCCAAAAGCTCCCCATTGGCACAATCTAGCCCATAGTATCTGCACTTTATGCTTGTGGAGATGGATTAGAAAGATTAATTCAATTTAGATTAAATGGGTAAAAAAAATGCAAATTCACAAGAAAAATTATGTTAATATGACAGTAGAATCTTTTATTGGAGATCTAAACTGTGTTATAATTCTGATTTTATGTCGGTTTACCAGTTTTACATCTACCTTGAGTCCTCTTTCTACTTAGGCTCAGAGAACCCAAGGGTCTGATTTCCATTCCACACTAGTGTCTCAACTTGCTCGTATAACTCAAAGAATACACACAGAAAACCCTCTCACATCCTTCACCCTCAGAGTTACTTTGAAATAAATGAGATTTTCTAGTTCACAGCACACTCCTCAACTGCATAAAATATTAATTGCAGTGAAACAGTGATACCTGGAGCAGCTACAGAGAATTTCATTCTCACAATTTAAAATATGTTTCTTGTCAAACAGACCTCGTCATTAAAAATAGGCGAGCAGGTGTTGATGCATTGTTAATTATCATGCCGGTTACCTGCCTTAAGATTAGGCTTTCCAAATGTTCAAACACTGTTAATGTGCTTGCATGTAATTCCTTTTCTTATTACTTCAATGGAGGTGCTGCTAACCCAGTTAACGCTACTTACTATTTGAAGAGACCATTTGCAAAGCACCTGCATTTGTTATGGGATGAAGCTGAAGAAAGAAAAAGGAGAGAAAGAAAGAGAGAAAGAGAAAGGAAGGAAAAGAGCGAAAGAGAAAGAAAGTGAAAAAAGAACTTGCAATTGTGTAGCTCCTTTCATGTCCTCACCGTGCTGCGATACACTTTGCAGCTCATTAACTGCTTTTGAAGCGTAGGCTCTTTTATATGCAAACATGGCAGCCTATTTGTGCATAGCAAGGTCCCACAAACGGCATTAAGATGAATGGTCAGTTAATGGTTGAGGGTTGAATGATGCTGCAGGTCTTATTTTAAACAAAAAAAACGTTTGCCATGAATGACTGGACAAAGATGCCATACACATCCCCACCCCCCTACAAACACTGTGTTGACAATATACACCACTGCGGTATCGCAAGATCCTTACTGCTGAGGAAGCTCAATTAACTCATCTCAATTCATCCATCTAGAACAACCCTACACTGCCCCTAGTAGTGAAAAATCCATGTATTTGATTTTACCCTCTTTTTACAGTACACTGACGCAGTTTTTGCTGCACCGTAAATGTGCCACATGAAATCAAGAGCGCTCCATGGTAAAACTTTGTTCTCAACTTCTGGGGAATGCTTCTTATAAAGTAGTTCCTGATACCAGGTTTAAAGTTACAGGCCCAGCCAAAATGAAATGGGAGTTGTTCTGGGACACAGCACTTCCTCCCATCAGTGACATCACCGGAACAGACTTGGAAGGGGAGAGACTCAAGTTGGTGAGTCTCCACCGGCGTGACAAGTTCAATGTTTCAAAATGGCAAGGAATATTAATGTAAACATTGAGGTACTCAGTGCAAAAAAAACCATTTGTGCTAGATTTTCCTTCTCCTTTAATGCAATAGGGAATCTTCTTCTTATCGTGTCCACGGACAGTCTATACATAGCCCAGCCAGAACTGGACACATTTTTGCGCCTTGTTGTTGGATTCGGCAAGATCTGCAACAGTGCAGGGTTCCTCTAACGATGGGCATTGCAGGAGATGTTGCATAGTCTGTGCCTCAGTTCCACATTCACAAGTTGTCGGGCTGGTTGAATATCCCCATTTGCTTAGTGACACCTTTGAGCAACCTACACCGGTCCTAAGTCTGTTAAGGCACTTCCAAGTTGCCCAGTTGCAATTAGCTCCTGGGGGAAGGCTTTCATCAAGTAAAATTTCCATCGCTGGGGGTTGTTCAAGACTGGCGAGCCGGTCTTTCCACAAGGCGATGCGGGCTTCAGATGAGGTTGATTGTAATGGAACAACACTGTTCATGAAGCTCTTTCTTGACTTTAGGCAGCTGGGCGTAGGTGTATGACAATGCAGAGGGTGTTTCTCATCTGATGTTTGACGGAGTCGCTCTTTCTTGCTGGCTACCGTTCTTCTTATATCAGGGGGAGCGATACCCGCCAGGATATATAGGCTGTTGGTGTTTGTTGGCTTGTATTTATATAGTGCATTATGTCATTGAAACAATTCAAAGCATTTCACTCACATGATTTACTTTCTGAATTTCAGTGATTGCCAATGGAGGTAAACCTGGCAGCCATTCTGCGGCATCAATGACCCAGACACCACAGTGATCTGAATAATGGATAACCTTTGAATAGTGCCGTGGGATCCTTAATATCTACCTCAGCGAGCAGACAAGGCCTTCATTCAGTGTCTCAGCTGCAGGTCAGCACTGCTGACAATGCGGCACTCCCTCAGTACTGCACTGGAGTAGAGCTGGAAATGCACAACTTTCTGGCCCAGAGGCGAGAGTGCTACCAACTGAGTCAAGCTGATACAGAATGGACTCTGCCTATGCTGCTCTGGTGATTTAAAGTATCAGCCCAATATCCTTCATACCCTAGTTCGATAGACGTGGCTGCCATTAATACTGTTCAGTCACACTATTATTTTGTGATAAATTTTCAATATTTCCCTCACCTATTTCTGCTATTTTTCTATAACATTTTTAGACATTTCAGATCAAGACCAACTTCACCCTGTTCTATGCTTTTATGGATCATACGACAGGGGAGAACATTAGATTATAAAAGCTCAAAAAATTTCAGCAACCAAAGAGTTGAAGCTCACTTCTGCTTGTGGGGTTGATGAAGTCAATTCTTAAACACTTTTGCACAGTTTTCGGGCTGGGAGATTGTGATATCCAAGTGGTAAGGTCAGAAACTGAGATAAGCCAGACTTCAGGAACCAAAACTCAACTGTTTAATTATACATATGTAGCAGAGAAACATCTCTTACAGCTACAGGCAAAGCACTTCCAATTCTTACTGTGCGATCACTAAGATGGAGGATCAACCTCTGAGTCATACCCAGAATGCAATGCCTTAATAAGTGGTGTGCCAGGACATTACCTTAATACTGGTAAATATGATCCCTTAATGTTTGTCTCCATCTGGTGGATAACTTAAGCATTACATCCCAGATTACTATAGAGATGTAATGTATTATCACATGGTTTGTCGGTTTGTCACATGGTTTAGTATGAGCATGCTCAGTTCGCTCTGGCCTAGTAAAGCAAGCACATGAATTAGCAACTCATGGTACCTCTGTCCTTCATTTGTTCTACCCACATAGATTACATTTTTGGTGACAAGAGTGGGATCCCAAAGCTGTTTTTAGGGATCATGGAAGGACACAGTGTTCAATCTTCGAGTGGAAAAGTTTAAGGTGATTTTTTGACACCTAAACCAAATTTTTTGTGATGTTTTACTGTAAATGCTGATGCGGAATTGTCTGTGCCTCGCCTTTGCGTGTATGTATACACAGCAATAGCAGCGTTGATTCTTAGAGGTACACAGCTAGCGTGCTGAGTCACTGTTTGACGGGATCGGGACAATCATGGCCGCGCCTACGGGATTCATCGGAAATCTCAGCATGTATGACCGAGCTCACGAACCATTCAGTTCTTACATTGAGAGGATGGAGATTTTTTTTAAGGCCAATAACATTATTGAGGCCGAAGGTGCAGATGAGATAGTTCAAGCTCAAAATAAAGTCATTCGTGAACGTAAAAAAGCAATTTTTCTAACGGTGATCGGGCCAGATGTCTACGGAACGTTGGCAAATTTACTTGAACCAGGGAAAGCGAAGGATGCGTCGTTTGAAGACATTGTCGAGAAATTCGAGGACCATTTCGACCCAAAGCCATTATAAATAGCAGAGAGCTGTAAGTTTGGTACCAGCAGCTAAAAACAAAGTGAAACCATCAGTGAGTACATTGTAGCTCTTAAAAACCTGTCTTTGCATTGTAACTCCGGCACTTTGTTGGATCGTGCATTGTGAGATAAGTTTGTGTGTGGACTGGTGGATGAGCGCACACAGTCCAAATTACTGAACACTCCGAACCTAACGTTTGATATAGCATGCAAAATTGCCCTATCTATGGAGATGGCGTCTAAGAATGCTAGGGAGCTCCGTCCAACTCAAGTGACTAGTGCAGCTGAGGTCCACAGTCACAAAGCCACCGCTGAACCTAAAACTGTGAGGCTGAGTCAAAAGCATGTCGGTGAGAGCAGTTCAGTGAATTGTTATCACTGCAATGGAAATCACTCACCACAGTCCTGCCAATACAGAAATGCAAAGTGTTTTCACTGCCAGAAACAAGGCCATATTTCAACAGCTTGCAGAGCTAGATCGAAAGCAGAAAGAAAGAACCATTCTAGTGGCAATGCAAAGCAGCGACAACAAAAGGGAGGAATTCACAATATTGAAGTGAACACACCCGATATTGAAGAACTAGGCATCTACAGTATCTATGCCACTAGCAGCAACGCTAGCAGTCATGAAAAAGACTTCCGTACAAAACTTTTGATCAATGACCAGTATATTGATATGTGTATCGACACGGCGGCGGACTGCTCTATCATGAGTAAGGAAACATATGAGAGTAAGTTTAATCAAATACCACTTACAAAGAGTACCGTAGAGTTAAAAACCTACTCTGGTGAAATCCTAGAGGCATGTGGACAAATGAAGTGTACAGTTCAACACAATGGCCAGTCAGTAAAGCTGCCTATTATAGCAGCGAGCTGTCATAAGCCACGTAATGGATGACAGCCAAGAGAAACCAATCGCGTTTGCATTGCGAACTATCACAAAGAGTGGAAGAAATTCTGCATAAATTGAAAAGGAAGCACTCGCCATAGTGTTTGGAATCAAGAAATTCCAACAGTTCCTGATCTGCAGAAACTTTACCCTGACAGCCGATCACAAACCGCTCCTAGCAATATTGGGGCCCAAATCTGCCATCCCTGCAATGGCCGCATCAAGAATGCAACGTTGGGCAGTGTTGTTGTCACAATATGACTACACGATTGAATATCACACCTCAAAGCAAAACGCAATCGCAGATGCTTTGTCCAGGTTGCGACATGAAGATCGTGTTGGGAGTGAAGGTGAGATTTTCATGCTAGGTGCAGTTGACAAAGACTTTCCTGTGAATGCAACTTAGATTACAGATGAGACTCACAAGGACTCTGTACTGAAAAGAGAGTATGAAAACACCTTGAATGGACGGACTGATCAGTGTCTGGACACAGAGTTGAAACCATTCCATAACCGTCGTACTGAATTGTCCTGTGAGTAAGGTTGTATCAAGTGGGGAAACAAAGTGGTGGTTCCTACTTCTTTGAGAGATAGAATTCTGGCCGAACCTCATACTGAACATCCAGGGATCATCAGTATGAAATCAATTGCAAGAAGCTTTGTTTATTGGCCTGGAATGGACAGTGATCTTGAATCACTTGTCAGCAAATGCAGCGTTTGCCAAAATTGCAGAAACAAACCACCCAAAACTCCACTACAATCCTGGTCATGGCCAAGTAGACCTTTTCAGAGAGTACATGCAGACTTCTGTGAGAAAGCAAATGATTATTTCCTGGTACTTGTAGACAGTCACTCAAAGTGGATTGAAGTGAAACACATGGGTTCAAATAGTACAACTGAACGTACCATAGATGAGTTGAGGTCTATCTTCGCATTTCATGGCTTACCTGAAGAGCTTGTTTCTGACAATGGCCCTCAGTTCCGTTCTGCTCTATTCCAAGAGTTAATGAAATGGAATGGTATCAAACACACTCTTGTTCCACCATATACCCCAGCAGAACTCTTGATGAAGAGGAGATTGAGAACACGATTGAGTCTTGTTCAACCAAATTTGGCCTCAAGAGTTGAACAGAAACAGTTAAGACAAATACATTATTATGACAGCAATTGGAAAGAACGCAGTTTCAGACAAAACGAGTGTGTTCGTGTTCTCAGTCCCCCTGGCAAGTCGAGTTCACACAAGTGGGATATATGAACCATGGTGGAGGTTGGTGGAACCAAGAGATATTTGGTTGAAATTGGTGACAACATCCGAAGTGTTCATGTAGATCAAATGATCTCTGCTAGAGATGAACCAAGACGTGATCTTGAACCACTTGATCATGAACACATACATGAGTTTGACTCCATTCAGACTTCAGAAACTGAAGTACCAGGTTCAAACAAGTCTGAGACAGAAACAGGATCATCTGAGTTTGGAACCAGAACAAAACAGCCCGAAAATTGGTTCAACACCAAAACCTTTTGTAAGGTGATCAGGAAAGCTCCGCAAACCTGTTATTAAACTGTAGTTCATTTGTAGCATTTAAAAGAAAAAAAAGCCAGGCGTTTTTGTCATGTGGTACATGTAATGCTGGGAAAGGTGGGACCATAGTTTTGTTGTATTTGAGAGGGGAATGTGTACAGTTTTTTAAAGGGGAAAGTAGTGTAATGTATTATCAGATGGTTTGTCACATGGTTTAGTATGAGCATGCTCAGTTCACTCTGGTCTAGTAAAGCAAGCTCATGAGCTAGCATCTGGTGTCTCTGTCATTCATTTGTTCTATCCACATATATTACAGGAGACACTGAATACCATCACAAGGTCAGTCAAATAGAACATCTTGCACTTTAAGCAATTCCAGGTCATGCAGAGTAAGCGTTTGGAACAGAATACAGTGATTAACTGTTAACCAATTAAAACCCTGGAGATAGAGGTCTATTAACGGCCTGACTGATGCTATCTAAACATCACATGAATCACCGAGAAGAGAAAGTAGTAAAGATTGAGCAGCATACAAGTTATAGTATTATCAGTGGCCTGGTAACAAACTCTATCTGGGCTTCAGCTGATGGCTCATCTCCTGAATCATTTTCCATCAACTCAAACACACTCTGACTCTTCCATAGTAATGACCTCCTCCACTCATTTTCAAACCCTATCCACTCTTTTACTGATGATTCACCGACTTCCCTCAAATCACCCACCTCTGTGCCAGCAATCTCTTTGTTTCCGTACAATGGCTGAATCACTATTTCCTCTTCACTTCCTCCACATCTTTTGATTGGGGAAGGGAAATCTTGTTTCAATTTATTGTTTCTTCATGTCTTTCACAGGTCAACCTACAGCCGTTGTCATCGCCACACTTTGTCCCTCATTGACCGACTTTCTTGGTCTCACTATCTCCTCCAATCTCCAGTGTAACTACAAATATCTGCTCCAGGGCTAAAGCTGCCAGCAAAATGTTTGGTTTCCTCTTTCATGCCAAACACTGTTTCCCCTTGAACAATTCCCAGCTCGCTATATACCACCCAATACTTAAGTACAACTCCCAAATCTACAAAGGCTCTTTTAGACCCTCCCCCACATTCACAGACACAGACAAGGAACGAGCTTGCTGTCTGACACGGGATCCTTCACTCACTTCTAACCTCCCTCTCTCGATCACATCCTTTCTTGTCTGTCTGTCTCTCTATTATGGCCATTTACCCTCTGAACTTTCCTCTCTTGTTCTACGAGCTCCAAATATGCTGTCCTACATACTCTCTCTCTCCCTATAGCTCTCACATTGAAACCAAAATTCATCTCGTACTCCTCCAAGACCTCGAAACTGTGCGCAGCTGTTTTTTTGTCTCGTCAGTGATGTGCCTCAATAATTCCGAGACCCGATGTTAGCGAAACAAAATAAGGCTTTTATTAACTTAAAAAGTAACACGTAAGAGAGAGAGATATCTTCCTTCTGGAGACTGAGGCCAGACTGAGCTAGCTTACAAAAGGGGCCCAGGTATGGGCGGAGCCCTACACACAGCACATTCCAGCACATTCCAATAAACAATACAATGAGGACTGGGGGAAGGGAAATGACACTGAAACCGACCACAGTCACAGGCAGTGATGAATGGAATATTTCATCACAGTCAGTGTTCTGGAATCTGCCCTGCAGTGTAATTGAGAGTATTCAGAAGCACTGGCAACCAGGATGAACAGATTGCTATGCCTTAAAAGTCTTTCTGCACAATAGGAACAGACCATTCAATCTGTTGATGCGATTTAGTTGTGCGTCAAGCTGATTGCAGACATGCTGAGTTCTCCCCATCACCTGCACTCCGCAGCCTAATGTTCCTGGCTCCCTTATCTCGACAGCACCGTAGAGCCATGAAAACGTACCTCACCGTGCCATTGGGATAAGTAAGCGGGGAGCCAGTCCCACAGATCCGAGGTCTCCATATAAAAACAGGAATCATGGAGATTAATAAATGCACAAGTGGGAGAGGGGCACACACACACTCACTACAGGCCTCCTAAAACAGGGTGTAGTTCAAAACATGTAGACAAAAGTGCCTTTAATAGCTGAGAGAACAGAACTGGCAGTCTTTAATGAGAACACTGGTAATGACCAAACTCACGGTACAAAGCTGCTGGCATTGGTGTCCCTGGTGACCCACATCACTCTCTTGTTCCTAATTACATGGCCGCACACTTCAACAGGCTGATCGTGCAATTAGCAGCAAGATAGCAAAAAGCACTTAACGAGGTCTGTGCTGCCATTACAGACAGATAACTCAGAGAAGTTAGTGAGCTACTTTGTAAAAACAAAAAGGCTCAACTTGCTTGGCTATCCTGCTACTTTACTTCATTTAACGAGGATCACAGTGCTTGTAATGGCTCTGGCCATTAATGGCTCTCTATCACCAGGGTTTAATCAGTGCACAATTAGTCACTGTATTCTGTTCTGAGAAAGGATCGACGCTCGCAACTTTAACCTGCCTTTTCCATTTACAGATGCCGAAAGACTGCATTTTTGCATTTGTTTTAAATGTTTGGAATTTGCCAAACCCAAGACAGCGGAATCAACAAGTGCCACTGGCTATACTTTTCACCAGAGGCATCTGCCAAAACCTCTGCTCAAGGACAATTTTACAGCCTCCACTTGCAAGAACTCCTGGTTCTTGACAGAACTTGCATTTATATAGAACTTTTAGCATGCCTTTAGAATGTCCCAAATCACTTTACTGCTGTTAGGTAGACAGAGCCGACATTCAATATGCGCACAGCTAGGCTCCACAAACAGAAAAGAAATGAACAACCACATAATCGGTTTTTGGTGGTGCACATTACACCATTGCCGGTGATGGGGCGCTCTTGCTATCAGAAGGAACTTTGTAGTTTCCACTTTGTGAAATGTATTATCTATCACTAAAAGTTGTGATGCAGGTTAATAAGGCCATAACAAAAGCAAACAATGCACTGGGGTTCATTTCTGGAGGATTACATAGGATCTACGGCACAGAAACAGGCCATTCGGCCCAACCAGTCCACGCCGGCGTTTATGCTCCACTCGAGCCTCCTCCCGTCTTTCCTCATCTAACTCTATCAGCATAACCCTCTATTCCCTTCTCCCTCATATGCTTATCTAACTGCCCCTTAAATGCATCCATACTATTTTCTTCAACCACTCCCTGTGATAGCGAGTTCCACGTTCTCACCACTCTCTGGGTAAAGAAGTTTCTTCTGAATTCCCTATTGGATTTCTTGGTGACTATCTTATATTGATGGCCTCTAGTTTTGCTCTTCCCCACAAGTGGAAACATTCTCTTTGTATCTACTCTATCAAAACCTTTCATGATTTTAAAGACCTCTATTAGGTCACCCCTCAGCCTTCTCTTTTCAAGAGAAAAGAGACCCAGCCTGTTCATCCTTTCCTGATATGTATACCCTCGCATTTCTGGTATCATCCTTGTAAATCTTCTCTGCACCCTCTCCAGTGCCTCTATATTCTTTTTATAATATGGTAACCAGAATTGTACACAGTACTCCAAGTGTGGTCTAACCAAGGTTCGATACAAGTTTAACATAGGTTCCATTTCTAGAGGGATAGAATAGAAAAGTAGAGAAGTTATGTTAAACTTGTATACAGGAAACGTTGTGACCAAACTGTTGCCGATCTATCAAAACTGCCGGACAAACCAGCGCTAATGTTGAAGCATACGGAGATTTGCATCTCCGTATCTGGCAACAAACACTGTTGCTTAGCAACAGCTTCTAAACAGTCGGCCGTACCTTGGAAGCATCTCTGTAGCTTAGCAACAGCTTCAGAGAGACTTTGCAGAGCCTGACTGTTGAAAAAAAAGCCACGAGAAGAAAAAAACCTAACAAAACGGCTCCTGATTTCTGCCAGTGGATCGAGGTTTCCGGACATACAACCTCCGGATAAACCAAAGTTTCCTGTAGAACTTTGGTTCGACCACACTTGGAGTACTGTGAACAGTTCTGGTCGCCATATTATAAAAAGGATATAGAGGCACGGGAGGAGGTACAAAAAAGATTTACTAGAATGATACCAGAACTGAGAGGTTATACCTATCAGGAAAGATTGAACAGGCTGGGGTTCTCTTCTCTAGAAAAGAGAAGACAGAGGGGTGACCTAATAGAGGTTTTAAGATTGTGAAAGGGTTTGATAGGGTAGACATAGAGAAGATGTTTCCACATGTGGGCGAGACCAGAACTAAGGGCCATAAATATAAGATAGTCACTAATAAATCCAATAGGGAATTCAGGAGAACCCTCTTTACCCAGAGAATGGTTAGAATGTGGAACTCGCTACCACAGAGTAGTTGAGGCAAATAGCATTAAATGCATTCAAGGGGGAGCTAGATAAGCACGAGGGAGAAAGGAATAGAAGGATATATTGATTGAGTTACATATAGAAGGGCGGGAGGAGGCTCATGTGGAGCTGAAACACTGACATAGAGCTGTTGGGCCAAATGGCCTGTTTCTGTGCTGTAAATACTTTGTAATACTTTAATGAGGCATAGTTAAATTGTTGTAATGATTTATCCATTTCAACTCAGTTGCACGCCTTTACCCAACAACTCATAAGAAATAGGAGCAGGAGTAGGCCATTCGGCCCTTCGAGCCTGCTCCGCCATTCAATGAGATCATGGCTGATCTTCTGCCTCAACTCCATTCACCGGCCCTATCGCTATATCCCTTGATGCCTTTACTAGTCAGAAATCTATCGACCTCTGTTTTGAATATACCCAATGACTGAGCCTCCACAGAACTCTGGGGTAGAGAATTCCAAAGATTCAACACCCTCTTTGTAGTGTATGTAACGTTCCACCTTTAAGAGAACTATTTTAAGGGTTGCACTACTTTATCTTGGCTGCTGTATACTGTAATACCGGTGGTGACCACACCGGTATATAAGTGCTGTGTAAGGATTTATGGGGCAGTTCCGCCCTGACCTTCAACCAGTAAAGTCCTGTTAAAGTTTACTCTTGTGGTCTGTGTAGTAATTCGCAATATAACACACAGACTTAACAGTGGCGACGAGTTCGATCTTACCCTGTGGCAGAGATACATCCAAGGCAGTTAACGGGCGTCGAGAAGAGGCATCCGCCCTCGTCATTCTGCTGAGAGAAGACTCGAGTCTGCAGAGCAAAGGAAGAAGGAAGAATTCTGACACGAAGCCTTCCATCAGCAACAGGCAGTGATCGTCCCTTCTATCACGGTGGTGGGTGAGCCGATCAGCGACGAAAAGCAAGTCGGCCACGTTGACTGTGAGTAGGAGAGAAAATTAAAAAAACGGAGGATATAAGGGCGGAGAACTCGACCACGGCCGGGGGAAAAGAGCCGGACAGAAGTCGGGGCCAGAGGCGCTGAGACTGGGGCAGCGTAAGGCACGGAAGCCGCGGTGCAGGCAAGCGCAGCCGGTGTGAGAGACCGGGCTGCAAGCGGGCTGGGAGACGCAACAGCGTCGAGAGCAAGCTCGACCGCAACCAGTAAACAAGGCCCGGCAGCTACCGAGGCCGCGAGGCGCAGCGACCGAGAACCGCTTGCGCGGGAGAAAATAAAACAAATTTAAAAAAAAAAACGCGGAGAACTCAGCCGCAGCCGGGGGGGGAAAGGACCGGACTGCAAGAGGGGCTGGGAGGCGCGATTGAAAACCGCTGGGGAGGGCGAACGCAGCAATACGGCAATCGCCGTTACAGCCAGCGGGAGAGACAGAGCCCGAGCGAGCAGGAGAGACAGACCGAGCGAGCGAGGGAGAACGAGACCGAGCGAGCGAGGGAGACCGTGCGAGCGCGGGAAACCGCCATTTTCGGAGGCGGGGAAGAAGACAAGCGCGGGAAACCGCCATTTTCGGAGGCGGGGAAGAAGGCAAGCGCGGGAAACCGCCATTTTTGAAAAAAAAAAAGAAGAAAGTTAAATTAAAATTTCGTTGTTGTTTCTCAAAAAGATTGCGAAGATGCCTAAGCGTGGTAACATCAACGATTTCGATCCCGAGGTGGAAGATTGGGCCACGTATGTAGAACGCATAGAGATATATTGTAAGGCAAATAACATATCAAATGATGATAAAGCACTAACCTTACTAAACTCAATGGGTGCGAAGACATACGGGCTATTGAAGCATCTTCTATCACCAGCTAAACCGGCGGATCAGACTTTTGCTAATATTGTTGCTGTCCTGAAGGATCATTTGAACCCCACACCGCTGATGTTAGCGGAACGATTTAAATTTTATGCGAGAACGCAACTGAAAGAGGAAAGCAACGCGGAGTACTTGGTTGAACTGCGTAGGCTAGTGAAATACTGTCAGTTTGGGGAAAATCTGACAGAGGCACTGAGAGACAAGTTCGTGTGTGGGTTGTCGAAGGAAGGAACACAAAAGCGGCTGCTCGAAGAGAATGATCTTACACTTGATAAGGCTGTCACTATTGCAGCATTGCACGAAGCCGCAGCGAGAGGCACTGCGGAAATGCAACTGAAGGCAGCGGTACTCAGCGTAGATCAAATGGCTTCGGGTACAACGAAATGTTATCATTGTGGGAAGACAACACACGATCAGAACCAATGCTGGTTTAAAAACCAGGAATGTAGAAAATGTGACAAGCTTGGTCACATAGCTAAAGTATGCCGGTCAGGAAAGAAGACCAGCAACAAAAAGTCACCGCAGAAAAAGTACAGAAAGGTACATAAGGTGGCTGTGAAGAGTTTGGATGAACAGAATTCGGATTCAGACTCCAACAGCAAGGAACTGGGTAGTCTGAGAATTCACAATATGAGTAAGGAAACTGACCGACAAACTATCTGGGTCACACTGCAGATTGCAGAAGTCCAAGTGAAGATGGAATTGGACACCGGATCGCGTTGACGGTCATGAATAAGCAAGATTACAAAAAGTTATTCAAACATATTCCCCTACGGGATACGAAGATAGTATTGCAGACATACACGGGGCAAAAAGTATACCCCATCGGAAAGATAAAAGTCAAGGTGATACACAAGGGCAAAGAACACCAAGGAATGGACTTATATGTACTACCTGAGGGAGGTCCACCACTTCTGGGACGGGAGTGGATCAGGAAAATAAATATGGACTGGCACTCCCTAAACGCAATAACGGTAGATCCCGGAAAGAAAGATGTCAAACCTGAACGATTGTCCAGAATATTGGATGAGGCTAAAGAGGTATTCCAGCAGGGACTGGGAACACTGAGAGGAATTAAGGCAAAAATCAAGATTGTGGAACATGCAAACCCAAAATTTTTCAAAGCCAGACCGGTACCTTATGCGATACGACCTGCTGTGGAGGCTGAACTGGAAGGGCTTGAATGTTCAGGGGTACTGTCTAAGGTGGACTGGAGTGAGTGGGCCACGCCCATTGTTCCCGTCATGAAGCATTCATCGAGTAACAAGCCAGGGGAACCGGGGAAGGTCCGCATCTGTGGAGACTTCAAGATCACAGTTAAACCGGTGCTTCACACGGTGCAATATCCGCTTCCGCGGATTGAGGATATCTTTGCTTCATTGTCTGGCGGGAAACACTTCACCAAGATAGACCTGGCGCAAGCGTACTTACAGATGGAAGTTGAGGAAGAGTCGCGCCAGTATCTCACAATCAACACGCACAGAGGCTTGTATCGATATAATAGACTGGTTTTTGGAGTGGCTTCGGCTCCAGCGATTTGGCAGAGGGCCATGGAGCAGGTCTTACAGGGAATTCCAAGCACTCAGTGTTACTTGGACGATATCCTGATTACAGGAGAGGACGAGGAGGAACACCTCACAAATTTGAAACTGGTGCTCACCAGGTTGAAGGAATATGGCCTTTGAGTTAATCGCCAGAAATGTGAGTTCTTTCAGAAACGGATCTCGTACTGTGGTCATGTCATTGACCAGGAGGGGCTGCACAAGTCACCTGACAAGATCGAAGCTGTTGTGAAGGCCCCCGCTCCGGAAAATGTATCCCAGTTGAGGTCGTTCCTAGGGTTGATTAACTATTACCATAAGTTTCTGCCAAATCTATCCACGGTGCTGCACCCGCTGAATGCTCTGTTGCGGAAAGAAGTACCATGGAAGTGGAGCGAGGACTGTAAGAAGGCCTTTCGCAAAAGCAAGGCATTGATCACCTCAGAGGAAGTGTTGGCTCACTTCAACCCAACGCTACCTATTCGTCTAGCTTGTGATGCTTCCCCTTATGGTATTGGAGCAGTACTCTCACACAAGTTGCCAAATGGCTCGGAAAGGCCAGTCGCATTTGCATCCAGATCATTAACCTCCGCTGAGCGCAACTATGCTCAGATAGATAGGGAGGCTCTCAGCCTTGTGTGGGGAGTAAAGAAATTCAATCATTACCTGCAGGGCAAGAAGTTTACACTGCTGACAGACCACCAGCCGTTGGTATCCATATTCAACCCTAAAAAGGGCGTTTCCATTATGACAGCGCAAAGGCTACAGAGGTGGTCCATTTTCCTAGGGGCACACCAATATGACATTGAATACAAAGGGTCAAAACAGCATGGGAATGCTGACGGGTTATCGCGCCTACCGTTGCCAACGGTAGAAGAGGCGCCTACAGTGGACCCAGTGGAGATGTTCCACTCAACCATAGTGGAATGTCTACCAGTAACAAATTCTACGATCGAAAAGGAAACAAGAAATAACCCGACTCTCTCACAAGTCTACGATTTAACGGTGAAGGGATGGCCAGCACATGGCGAACCAATGTTGCCAGCATTTTCGCCAAGACGAGAACAGCTGTCAGTGTGCCGAGGAACTTTGATGTGTGGATCCAGAGTGGTGATTGCACCCAAACTCCAGCATAAAGTGCTAAAGGAGCTTCATGAGGGGCATCTGGGTGGAGTGAAAATGAAGAACCTAGCCAGAGCGTTTGTGTGGTGGCCAGGTATCGATGGAGACATCGAAGAAATGATCAAGAGCTGTCTAGGATGCCAGAAGGTCCAAAACGCCCCACCACAAGCTCCTCTGCATCCATGGGAGTGGCCCTCATCTCCATGGCAAAGGGTACATATCGACTTTGCTGGTCCATTTATGGACTCAATGTTCTTAATCGCGGTGGATGCACACTCCAAGTGGCCGGAGGTAATAAAGATGTCCTCCACCACCACGGAAAAAACCATCACAGCATTAAGGACCATATTTGCCAGGAATGGGCTGCCGGAACAGATCTGTTCTGATAATGGACCGCAATTTGTGTCCGAAGAATTCAGGAAGTTCTTAAAAAACAATGGGGTTAAGCACTACACGTCCGCCCCATACCATCCCGCCACCAATGGATTAGCTGAAAGGTTTGTCCAGACCTTCAAGAAGGCCATAAAGGCCATGGGTAATGAAGACATAAATCTACAACATAAGGTAGATAACTTCTTGTTGGCGTACAGGAATGCAACACATGCGGTCACAAACCAAACTCCCGCCATGATGTTTTTCAATAGAAGACTAAGATGCCGGCTGGATTTGATCAAGCCAAACATCAGAAGGGACGTAGAGAACCGGCAATTTCAAGGCATGAATGAAAGGCCAACTAGAACCTTCCAGATAGGTCAACAAGTTTTGGCCCAGGACTACCGTACCGAGAAATGGCAGCCTGGAACTATTTGCAAACGTCTAGGACTGCTGATGTATACCGTGGACATTGGTGAAAGCATAATAAGGCGCCATGTTGACCAGATCATAGAGTCATCCGAAAAGGGCCAACCTACTCCACAACTCTATACGCCTAATGTTGAAGCAGAGATACCCATAGCATCTACCTCCGATCCGGTAATACTGGAATCAGATGAACCTGACACTGGCCTTCAAGCCGAATCGACCTTGCCAGAAGAACCTACTACACCACCGAAAACTACTACACCACCGAGGCGTTATCCGGACCGAGTCAGGAAGCCTCCAGAGAGACTGAATCTGTGAACTGTTTTTACATGAAGTTGTGTATATATGTTATGATGTTATGTTTAATGGGAATATATACTGTTAACCTAAAAAGGGAGGATTGTAGTGTATGTAACGTTCCACCTTTAAGAGAACTATTTTAAGGGTTGCACTACTTTATCTTGGCTGCAGTATACTGTAATACCGGTGGTGACCACACCGGTATATAAGTGCTGTGTAAGGATTTATGGGGCAGTTCCGCCCTGACCTTCAACCAGTAAAGTCCTGTTAAAGTTTACTCTTGTGGTCTGTGTAGTAATTCGCAATATAACACACAGACTTAACACTCTTTGTGAAGAAATTTCTTCTCATCTCAGTCCTGAATGGCCGACCCCTTATCCTGAGGCTGTGGCCCCTGGTTCTAGACTCCCCAGCCAAGGGAAACTCAGTGGCCTAGAAATTGGGTTTTGGGTTAGCCAGGGCTTTAGCGCCGGAAGTTAGTGCCGGCGCTAAGTCCCCTGAGCGCGCCAAAAATTCAGTGGCGTCGCGCCCAAACGGCTGCCGGCGCTACTGAAGGGTCTTTGCGGCGGTACATCGGCGCTAACTGCCGTTTCGCGCTGCAATTCCGGCGCTGCGGCACCCGATGCGGTGCGGCAGGCTGGGGACGTGCAGGCCTCCTCCTCCCGTTAAGGAGGAGCTGCCTGCACCCGGCCGCGGCCCGCGCAAATCAGCTTAAAAATGAGCCCGGCACCTCGGACAAGTGCCGGGCTTGCATCTGTTCCGGGGGGGGGGGGGGAGAAGTCCGGGGAGGGAGCTGCGGGCAGGCGGCCGGCGGGAAAATGGCCGGCCGCCGCGGGGCCTTTAATGCGCCGGCGCAAACTGAAGTAAGGCACCTCTGCCAGAACGTTGCTTGCGGCTGCCACGGGCGAGGCGGCCGCAACTCAATTTCGGAGTTCGGGCGGGTTACCACGGCAACCGGGACGCTGCGCACACCGATGACGTCATCGGTGCCGGCGCAGCGCTACCGGTGCAACGCCGATTTAGGGCCCCAGGGAATTTTTAAACTGGCCATAACTCTGGCGCTAGTCCCTCTAGCGCCTCAAAAGCGGCGCTAAGGCTAGTGAATTTCTAGGCCAGTGTGTTATACACTTATTACTTCTTTTATTGTGAATCAATTTTTTATGTATGTTAAAAAGTCTCATCTCTATCCAGTTTTGGACTCACCAAAAGATGACAATCCCAGGACAAGAACCAATCTGTACAGTATTTTAGAAAAAAATGTTGGTGGCAAATGAAGAAATTGAACAACTTGGAAAAGCTGATTGAATTAAGCTCCTTTTAAAATTAGGTTTTAACAAGTAGTCCAGAGCACTTTGTGCCTGAAACGCAAATATCCCTGACTTCACTGCGAATTCAGATGACTAACTGCATTAGTTTGAGACCCCACTGTGTGAGACAGATGAACAGAAGCGACCCTGAGACAACACGGGTACAGAGCTGCTTCTTCTTCTTCTTCTTCTTCTTCTTAGGCAGTCCCTCGGAACCGAGGATGACTTACTTCCACATTAAAAATGAGTTCTCAGGTGACTGATGAGTCCAATGCGGGACCTACAGTCTCTGTCACAGGTGGGGCAGACGGTGGTTGAAGGGGCGGGTGGGCGGGGTGCTTGGGTTGACGTGCGCTCCTTCCGCTGTTTGTGCTTGCCATCCTAATGGCTGGCAGTCAGTAAAGGTGGCTACACACAGAGGGATGTAACATTTCCATTTAGAAAAAGCTGACAAATGTCCTATTTTGCACAAGCTAAACTAAAAATAATCAGCATGAAAATCGTTGTCTGCTTTTAAACACTGTTACGATAGACACAAGGGTCAATGTAATTCACAGACTCAACAGGCGTCTGCTACAATTGCAGCGGTGGATCATCCTTCTGCGGAATTAATCTAATTGCGAGTTAGATTAGCACGGGGACCTTTTCAGTTCCTGCATATCCATTAAAACCAGAGCTCGTTATGTCCCCTCCATTGTTTTGATAATTAGTGTCAGAGATCAGGGGAGGGAAGAGACTATTTTGGTGCTGGTATCCAATGGGAATAGCTTGTCATTGTTCAGCTTCATGTAATTTGAAGATAGAATAACTGTTGGCTGCATGTCTCAGAAGGTACCTATTTTCCATCTTGGGGAAAATGGGCTGGGAACATTGGATAGGATTTTGAGCTTGATAAGGGAAGGGATGCCCAAGGATGAGATCAGAACTGCTTTACTGGGAGATGGACTTATTTTAATTGACTAGCCTATTTTTATGACCTGGACTATATTCTTCAGTCTATAGCCTTCATCTACGTTATTTGACAATTACATTTTTAGCATCAAAATCCCATTTTGCTACTTTGGTTAACACCAAACTTTTAAGTGCAGAAAACAACCTTGAAGTATCAGTACACTGTATAGGACAAGATACCAGAAAAGATTTGAATTATTGATGTAGACAAGGGTGTCAGACACATTTAGTATGGTGGGTCTGATCCGATATTCGGGCATTCGCCTAGGGCCATATAAGAAAGAGTAATTAAAATAGAAACAAGATGAAGATAAACTATATTAGTACTTACATACATTTAGATTTTATTTACTGCTACTGCTGCTCCCAGATACCTGGCACCTCTTGGCTTGAACCACTGCACCAAGAAGCTCCAGGAGACAGTCATACCCACTAGAGTAATAACTTCCAATTTGGCCCATGGTCAGGGACAGGAGGGTGTGACTACAAGCGAGGCAGGTATTGGGATCCAGGAGATAGTGATGGAGGAGCCTCAGCTCTTGGCCTTGTCCAACAGGTACGAGATTCTTGCTACCTGTGTGGACGAGGGCAGGGACTACAGGGAGGATGAGGAATCTGACCACAGCACCGTGGTACAGGGAGCCATTCAAGTGGGGGGAGTAAAAAGAAATGCTGTAGTGATAGGGGACAGTAAAGTTAGGGGGATAGATACTGTTCTCTGCAGCCGAGAGCGTGAGTCCCGAAAGCTGTGTTGCCTGCCCGGTGCCAGGGTTAAGGACATCTCCTCTGGGCTGGAGAGAAACTTGGAGTGGGAGGGGGACTATCCAGTTGTCATGGTCCACGTAGGTACCAATGACATAGGTAGGACAAAGAAAAAAGTTCTGCTGAGAGAGTTTGAGCAGCTAGGGGCTAAATTAAAAAGCAGAACCACAAAGGTAATAATCTCTGGATTACTACCTGAGCCACGAGCAAATTTGCATAGGGTAAATGAAATCAGAGAAATGAACGAGTGGCTCAAAGACTGGTGTGGGAGAAATGGGTTTCGATTTGTGGGGCACTGGCACTGGTACTGGGACAGGAGAGAGCTGTTCCGTTTGGACGGGCTTCACTTGAACCATGCTGGGGCTAGAGTCCTGGCGAATCGAATAAGAGGGCTTTAAACTAAATAGTGGGGGGGGGGGGGAATGGGGGGAGGGTCCAGGTGAGCAGGAATTTAAAAAGTCAATGAGAAATGAGAAAGCAATAGAGCAGGATAGAGATGGGGGAAATAATAACCAGAGAATGACAGGAAGGGACAGAATGTTTAAAAATAAGAGTGCAACAGAAAATGGGGCCAAAACAAGGAGAAATGGTAAAAAGACAAAGTTAAAAGCTCTATATCTGAATGCATGCAGCATTCATAACAAGATAGATGAGTTGATTGCACAAATAGATACAAATGGGTATGATCTGATCGCCATTACAGAGACGTGGTTGCAAGGTGACCTGGGCTGGGAACTGAATATTCCAGGGTATTTGACAATTCGGAAGGATAGACAGAAAGGAAAGGGAGGTGGGTTGGCTTTGTTGATAAAGGATGGGATCAGTGCAGTGGTGAGAAGTGATATTGGCTCAGAAGATCAAGATGTAGAATCAGTTTGGGTGGAGATAAATAATAATAAGGGGAAAAAGTCTCTGGTAGGTGTAGTCTACAGGCCCCCGAACAGTAGCAATACTGTTGGACAGAGTATAAATCAACAAATAATGGATCCCTGTAAAAAAGGTATGGTAATAATCATGGGTGATTTTAATCTTCATATTGATTGGACAAATCAAATTGGCCATGGTAGCCTTGAGGGGGAGTTCATAGAGTGCATCAGGGATGGTTTCCTAGAAAGTACGTAATGGAACCAACCAGGGAGCAGGCTATCTTGGATCTGGTACTGTGTAATGAGACAGAATTAATAAATTATCTCATAGTAAATGATCCTCCAGGAAAGAGTGATCATAGCATGGTTGAATTTCAAATTCAGTTAGAGGGTGAGAAAGTTGTATCTCAAACCAGTGTCCTGATCTTAAACAAAGGCAATTACAATGGCATGAGGGCAGAACTGGCTAAAGCGGACTGGAAAAATAAATTAAAGGGTAAGACAGTTGAAATGCAGTGGCGGATATTTAAGGAAATGTTTCATAACTCTCAACAAAAATATATTCCAGTGAGAAAGAAAGATTTTAAGAGAAGGGAGCACCATCCGTAGCTAACTAAGGAAGTAAAGGATGGTATCAAATTGAAAACGAAGGCATACAATGTTGCCAAGATTGGTGGGAGACCAGAGGATTGGGAAATGTTTAAAAACCAGCAAAGGATGACTAAAAATATAATAGAGAGAGAAGATGAATTATGAGAGTAAACTGGCAAGAAATATTAAAACAGATAGTAAGAGCTTCTACAGGCATATAAAAAGGAAGAGAGTAGCTAAAGTAAATGTTGGTCCCTTAGAGGATGAGACTGGGGAATTAATAATGGGGAACGGGGAAATGGCAGAGCCTCTGAACAAATATTTTGTATCTATCTTCACGTAGAAGACTCTAACAACATCCCAATAATGGATAATCAAGGGGCCACAGGGAGGGGGGAACTAAAGACAATCACTATCACTAAGGAAATAGTACTTGGTAAAATAATGGGACTAAAAGACGACAAGTCCCCTGGACCAGATGGCCTGCATCCCAGGGTCTTAAAAGAAGTGGCTGCAGAGATAGTGGATGCATTGGTTGCAATATACCAAAATTCCCTGGACTCTGGAGAGGTCGCAGCGGATTGGCAAACCACAAATGTAACACCCCTATTTAAGAAAGGAGGGAGACAGAAAGCAGGAAACTATAGACCAGTTAGCCTAACATCTGTCGTTGGGAAAATGCTGGAGTCCTTCATTAAGGAAGCAATAGCAGAGCATTTGGAAAATCATAATGCAGTCAAACAGAGTCAGCATGGTTTTATGAAAGGGAAATCATGTTTAACAAATTTGCTGGAGTTCTTTGAGGATGTAACGAGCAGGGTGGACAAAGGTAAGCCAGTGGATGTGGTGTATTTGGATTTCCAGAAGGCATTTGATAAGGTGCCACATAAAAGATTACTGCATAACATAAGAGCTCACAGAGTTGGGGGTAATATATTAGTATGGATAGAGAATTGGCTAACTAACAGAAAGCAGAGAGTCGGGATAAATGGGTCATTTTCCGGTTGGCAAACGGTAACTAGTGGGGTGTCACAAGGATCGGTGCTAGGGCCCCAACTATTTAAAATCTACATTAATGACTTGGATAAAGGGACCGAGTGTAATGTAGCCAAATTTGCAGATGATACAAAGATGGATGGGAAAGCAAGTTGTGCAGAGGACACAAAGAATCTGCAAAGGGATATAGACAGGCTAAGTGAGTTGGGCAAACATTTGGCAGATGGAGTATAATGTGAGAAAGTGCGAGGTTATCCACTTTGGCAGGAAAAATAAAAAAGCAAATTATTATTTAAATGGGGAGAGATTACAAAATGCTACAGTTCAGAGGGACCTGGGGGTCCTTGTGCATGAAACACAAAAAGTTAGCATGCAGGTACAGCAAGTAATCAAAAAGGCAAATGAAATGTTGGCCTTTATTTCAAGGGGGTTGGAGTATAAAAGCAGGGGAGTCCTGCTACAACTGTGCAGGGCATTGGTGAGACCACACCTTAAGTACTGCGTACAGTTTTGGTCTCCTTATTTAAGGAAGGATATACTTGCATTGGAGGCAGTTCAGAGACGATTCACTAGGTTAATTCCAGAGATGAGGGGGTTGACTTATGAGGAATGGTTGAGCAGGCTGGGCCTATACTCATTGGAATTTAGAAGAATGAGAGGTGACCTTATTGAAACATATAAGATACTGAGGGGGCTCGACAGGGTAGATGCAGAGAGGATGTTTCCCCTTGTGGGAAAATTTAGAACTCAGGGGCATAGTTTCAGAATAAAGGGTCGCCCTTTTAGAAGTGAGATGAGGAGGAATTTCTTCTCTCAGAGGGTCGTAAATTTGTGGAATTCTCTGCCACAGAGAGCTGTGGAGGTTGGGTCATTAAATACATTTAAGATGGAGATAGACAGATTTTTGCAAGATAAGGGAGTGAAGGGTTATGGGGAGCGGGTAGGGGAGTGGCTTTGAGCCCAAGATCAGCCATGATCTATTGAATGGCGGAGCAGGCTCGAGGGGCCAAGTGGCCTATTCCTGCTCCTATTTCTTATGTTCGCTCGACACCATCCAGGACAAAGCAGCCCGCTTGATTGGCAGCACCCATCCACCACCTTAAACATTCACTCTCTCCGCCACCAGCGCACCGTGGCTGCAGTGTGTACCATCTACAAGATGTACTACAACAACTCGCCAAGGCTTCTTCGGCAACACCTCCCAAACCCGTGACCTCTACCACCTAGAAGGACAAGAGCAGCAGGCGCATGGGAACACCATCACCTGCAAGTTCCCCTGCAAGTCACACACCATCCTGACATGGAAATATATCGCCATTCCTTCATCATCGCTGGGTCAAAATCTTGGAACTCCCTCCCTAACATTATGTGGGAGTACCTTCGCCACATGGACTGCAGTGGTTCAAGAAGGCGGCTCACCACCACCTTCTCAGGGCAATTAGTGATGGACAGGACATACCTGGGCAGTTTTCCCCATTGTCAGGTCGATGCCAGTGTTGTAGCTGTACTGGAACAGCTTGTCTAGAGGCGCAGCTATTTCTGGAGCACGACAGCCGGGATGTTGTCGGGGCCCATAACCTTTGCTGTATCCAATGCACTCAACCATTTCTTGATATCATGTTGAGTGAATCGAATCGAATTGGCTGAAGACTGGCTTCTGAGAGCCAGACTGAAGACTGAGGCACCTGCCATTCTGGTCAGTAATGCACCTGTCTTGTTTGACTTCCTGTAGTTCTAATCTGTTATACAGCCACAACTGTCTTCGTGATTATTAGCTTAAACCACAAGCACATAACACTCTCTACTGCATGCACCATGTAAACGTCATCACAAAAGCAAAATAATGCGGATTCTGGAAATCCGAAATAAAAACAGAAAATGCTGGAAATACTCAGCAGGTCAGCCAGCTTCAAGGGAGGCGGGTTGGGGGCGGGAGGACTCCGAGACGAGAGGCCGGGTAACCTGCAGGCCCTGCCAACTTTAACGGCAGCGCCTGATTTGAATGCGAGGCCTCAGCTGGCTGGCTGCTGGCGGGTAGGCCTCAGAAGCGAGGGGCTAGTCCAGGGGAGGGATCGCGGGAGGGGGGGTCGGCAATTGGCCGGGGTCGAGGATTGGCAATCGGTGGGGTGGGGGAGGGGATGGGGGTTTGGGGTGGGGTTGAGGTGGTCGGCCAAGGATTGGGGGGGGGACCAGAGAGGATCGGGGCCGGCCTCATCGTCATCATCATTGGTGGGGGCGGGGGAGCATGGGGGAGGCCTGGGAAGGCAATCGGAGGCCACGTTAGGAAGTCTCTGATCGCGGGGGCTTGGTTAGGTAGGGACCCTGGATCCAGGAGGTGGGTATTGTCATGAATCCTATCATGACTCATGAAGTAACACTGGGCAGCCAGCTGGTGGCGCCGTCCAAGGAGTATAAATACTCGGGCATGGGCCCAGCTTGCTCAGGATGTTTCTGTAACCAGGAACTAGTGATGTAACTAGAATCTCATGGTTGTGAAACAGTTGATTAAAGCCTTGTTTTATACTCAAACCAAGTGCTTAGTAGTCTTTTTACATCAGTTATAAAGCCACTTACCTCCTGGATGCAGCAGTCCCCACCTCGGTTTAATTGCCTGGTCTCACGAATTGTGTGAAACCCATCCAAAGGCAGTTAAACACAAAATGGACGGGGAAAAAGAGGCTTCCAGCCTCATTACAATATTTAAAATGAGGTAACGCCCCCTGGCAGCGGGTTGGTCACCCGCCCCGTCCCACCTCTGGGCGGGTTGGAGGCGAAAATCAGGTCGGAAATCCCATTTTTAACACTTTAACAGCCCCCACGCTCCAAACCCACCCATTTCTTTTAGGGGAAAATTCCAGAATGTTTCAGGTTGATGATCTTTCGTCAGAACTGGGAAAAATTGGAGATGTAACAGGTTTTGATCAAGTACAGGGGCAGGGAAAGGGGAGGAATGAACAAAAGGGAACATAAACCTTATCTCTGTGTTCTCACAATGGGGAGGAAAGTTGCATGCTTTACTCTGTAAACTTTACTGTTCAAATAAAGTAACTCCCTTCTGGCTTTTTTCAAGGTTTCTTTGGATGACCTTTATTCCCCTAAGCCGCCCCGCCCCCGCACAGAATGACTATTGACAATGTGGCCGACCAGCACCAGCAGTGACATCGCATTGGCTATTGACAACGTGATCGACTTGCGTCATCGGTGACATCGCAATGATGATCAACACCACAACACAACCCTGTATCATGCTATTGGGTTAGTGGTTACATAAGAACATAAGAAATAAGAGCAGGAGTAGGCCATACGGCCCCTCAAGCCTGCTCCGCCATTCAATAAGATCATTGACTGATCATCGACCTCAACTCTATTTTCCCGCCCGATCGCCATATCCCTTGATTCCCCTAGAGTCCAAAAATCTATCGATCTCAGCCTTGAATAGACTCAACGACTCAGCATCCACAGCCCTCTGGGGCAGAGAATTCCAAAGATTCACAACCCTCTGAGTGAAGAAATTCCTCCTCATTTCAGTCTTAAATGGCCGGCCCCTTATCCTGAGACTATGCCCCCTAGTTCTAGACTCTCCAGCCAGGGGAAACAACCTCTCAGCATCTACATGTCAGGGGTTAGGGCTAAAGGTGTTAGGCTTAGGATTAGGGGTAAGTGGTTAGGGTTCGAAACCACTATTGACAATGTCACCTTTTTCCATTTCATGTTTTATTTTTCTCATGCAGACGAGTCATAAAACAACCTCATGAATTGTTTATTCAAGGAACCTTCTTTCTGACCCAAGCCCAATTTCCTCCCTTCCTTCACATTTCTACATTTCTCACAGAAAAAGACATTAGGGGCATTAGACTTTTGCATTTTGGCAGAAGAACAGGCAGATCCAGGTGTTGCACTGGTTACATCCAATCATCAGGCTGCCTGCAAAGGGTTTTTGACAACACCACATCACCAGGCCCCACTTGTCGCCTTCAGATTCCACCGTGATATCGTCATCCATTAACTGCCTTTCGAGCTGCTTTTGCCACCATGACCATTGGCCATACCGAGGCACTCTGATTCTCATTTTATAATCTGCGTGGAAGTGGTCCCTAGAGTTAGTCTGAGAGAGGAAGCTCACGGTCAACAGCTCGTCACTCAACCAACTTCTGATCTGTGTCGGCCGTGGCTCAGTGGGTTCACTCTTGCTTCGGCGTCAGAAGGTTGTGGGTTCAAGTCCCACGCCAGAGACTTGAGCACAAAATTCTAGGCCGCCACTCCCAGTGCAGTACTGAGGGAGTGCTGCACTGTCAGAGGTGCTGTCTTTCGGATGAGACGTTAAACCGAGGCCCCCGCCTGCCCTCTCAGGTGGACGTAAAAGATCCCGTGGCACTATATCGAAGAAGAGCAGGGGAGTTCTCCCCAGTGTCCTGGCCAACCTTTATCCCTCAATCAACATCACTAAAAAACAGATTATCTGGTCATTATCACATTGCTGTTTGTGGGAGCTTGCTGTGCACAAACTGGCTGTCGCATTTCCTACATTACAACAGTGACTACACTTCAAAAAAGTACTTCATTGGCTGTAAAGCGCTTTGGGCCATCCAGTGGTCGCAAAAGGCTCTTCTTTGAAATATTGCCATGGGATCTTTTACATCCACCTGAGAGAGCAGACGGGGCATCGGTTTAACGTCTCATCCGAAAGACGGCACCTCTGACAGTGCAGCACGCCCTCAGCAATGCACTGGAGTGTCAGCCTGGAATATGTGTTCACGTCTCTGGTATGTATGAAACCCCTGGTACAGATGATGCAATCTCAACAACTTGCAGTTCAGTTTAATCTCCTGGTATCTGTGCCATTTAGATTATATAAAAAAATATTACTAACATTTGTTTACTCTTAAGTGTCATAGTACAACCAGGAATTGTGTCAGACTCCACGAGGATGCAATATTTATACATCGCTCATGGGAATGCATACAGTTGAATACATTTTCGTTCTTCAAACTCTCTTGTGCATCATTTACTCAAGTATAAGAATAAATTGCTTATTCTTCTCAGTTCCTAGCGGTCCTTCAGTCAATGCTCTGAAAATAGCATATTTTAATAATCTGTCACAATGCCAATCTATTACATAGAATGTATAGCACAGAAACAGGCCATTCGGCCCAACTGGTCCATGCCTGTGTTTATGCTCCACACGAGCCTCCATGGTTACTGACTTCGCCTGAGCTTCAGTAGCGTTCTGAGGTAGTGCCTCGCTCCCCGATGTTAGCGCCTTAAGAGCGGTGTGTAGCACCTGATTTAGCGCTCAAATCACCTCCAGGGGTAATAGAGGCGAATTTTGCAGTCGGAGGTGATAATTAGCGCCGGACGCTAAACTTTGCGCCCGGCCGATATTAGTGCTCCAAAATAGGCGAGACCCAATTTTTCCCCCTTAGTTTTGGAATCCCTATTATGTCCGTGTATAATTGAGACACGGACTGCAGGAATTGGTTATAACAGGTCTTTACTGAATGGAGATAACCTGGAACTACTATGCAAATGTTACTACACAGGCTTATATACAGGGGTGGTCACTACTGGCACTGCAGTATACAGGGGCTGCAGAATATAGTTCCTTCTGCAAAGTACATACACTACAATTCCTCCCCTTTTAGATAAACAGTACATAACATTCGATTAATAATTAAATAACATATTTACAATTACAGTTGCTAGGTACATTAGTTGAAGTTAAGCAATTATAAGTTCAGTCTTTGAGGAGGCTTCCTGATTCTGTCCGGATAACGCCTCTTTGGGGTATCAGGTTCTTCTGGCAAAGTTGAGTCGGGATCAATGTCGTTGTTTGGTTCGTCTGCTTCCAATATCACCGATTCTGCGGTAGATGCAATTGGTACTTCGGTTTCATCGCCAGGTGTATCAGATCGTGGTGTGGAGTTGACGTTTCCCAGTGACTCTAGAATCTGGTCAGCATGGCATCTTACAATGCTCTCTCCAACGTCCACGGTATACATTAGAGGTCCTTGCCGTGTACAGATCGTTCCTGGCTGCCATTTCTCTGTGCGGTAGTCCCGGGCCAAAACTGGTTGACCTATCTTAAAACTCCTGGTCGGCCTTTCATTCATATTCTGAAACTGCCTGTTCTCCACATCTCTTCTGATGTTTGGCTTAACCAAATCCAAGCGGCATCGTAGTCTTCGATTGAAGAACATCATGGCTGGAGTTTGGTTGGTAACCGCATGTGTCGCATTCCGGTAGGCAAACAAGAAGTTATCCACCTTGTGTTGTAGGGGTATATCTTCATTACACATTGCCTTGATAGCCTTCTTGAATGTTTGAACGAACCTCTCGGCCAATCCATTAGTGGCTGGATGATATGGGGCGCATGTGTAATGCTTAACACCATTGTTCTTTAAGAACCTCCGGAACTCTTCAGACACAAACTGTGGTCCATTGTCGGAGCAAATCTGTTCAGGCAGCTTCATTACACTCTATCCTTCAATTTGGGTGGAATTACTACTCTGGATCCACACATCAAGGTTCCTCTGCACACTGACAGCTGTTCTCTTCTCAGCGAGAATGCTGGCAGCAGTGGTTCGCCATGTGCTGGCCATCCCTTCACCGTTAAATCATAGACCCAGGAGAGTGTCGGGTCATTTCGTGTTTCCTTTTCTATGTTTGCATTCGTCACAGGGAGACATTCGACTATGGTCAAGTGGAATATCTCCACTGGATCCACTGCAAGTTCTTCTTCCACCGTCGGCAATGGTAGGCGTGACAATCCATCAGCATTCCCATGCTGTTTAGTTCCTTTGTACTCGATGTCATATTGGTGTGCCCCTAGGAAAAGGGACCACCTCTGTAGCCGTTGTGCTGTCATTATCGGTACGCCCTTCTGAGGGTTGAAAATGGAGACAAGCGGTTGATGATCAGTTAGTAGAGTAAATTTCTGACCGTGCAGGTAGTGATTGAACTTCTTCACACCCCACACCAGGCTGAGGGCCTCTCTGTCAATCTGGGCGTAGTTACGCTCGGCTGAAGTTAACGAGCGTGACAAAAAAGCTATCGGCCTCTCTGAACCATCAAGGAATTTATGTGACAGTACCGCCCCAATGCCGTAGGGAGACGCATCACACGCCAGTCTTATCGGTAGTGATGGGTTGTAGTGAGCCAATACTTCTCTTGAAGCGATTAGGTCCTTACTCTTCTGAAAGGCCCGCTTACATTCATCGCTCCATTTCCATGCTACTCCCGTTTGTAGTAGGGCGTTCAGTGGGTGCAGAATTGTGGACAAATTCGGCAAAAACTTATGGTAGTAATTCACCAATCCGAGGAATGACTTCAGTTGTGACACATTTTCAGGCGCTGGAGCCTTAACTACCGCTTCAATTTTGTCAGGGGACTTATGTAACCCCTCTTCATCAATCACGTGGCCACAATACGATATCTGTTTCTTAAAAAACTCGCACTTGGGGCGATTGGCTCGTAGCCCATGTTCACGTAGTCTAGTGAGCACCTGCTCTAGGTTGGCAAGGTGTTCACTGTCATCTTCAACTGTCACTAGGATGTCGTCCAAGTAACACTGAGTCCCCGGAATCCCTTGCAGGACTTGTTCCATCGCTCTTTGCCATATCGCCGGAGCTGATGCTACTCCAAATACCAGTCGATTATACTGGTAAAGACCTTTGTGAGTGTTTATCGTGAGATACTTCCTAGAGGATTCTTCAACCTCCATCTGCAAATATGCTTGTGCTAGGTCAATTTTTGTAAAACGCTTCCCTCCAGATAGTGAGGTGAAGATATCTTCTATCCTTGGAAGAGGATATTGTACTGTGTGAAGGACTTGGTTCACCGTCACCTTGAAGTCCCCACAGATGCGAACCTTCCTTGGCTCCTCAGACTTATTGTTTAACGTTTTCTTCATGACAGGAACGATGGGTGTCGCCCACTCGCTCCAGTCTACCTTAGATAACACGCCTGCTTTCTCCAGATTCTCCAGCTCTGCCTCGACGGCTGGGCGAATTGCATATGGTACCGGTCTTGCTTTGAAAAACTTGGGAATTGCATTCTCTTCTATTTTTATCGAGGCGGTTACGCCTTTAAGAGTTCCCAATTCTTGTTGAAATACCTCTTTGGCGTTAGCTAAGATTGTTGACAGTCGCCCAGGAGTGACGTCGTCATCCTTTTTACCAGCCACAGTCAGTGCCTGAATGGAGTGCCAGTCTAAGCTTTTCTTTCTGATCCATTCACGTCCCAATAACGGTGATCCACCATCTTGCAGTATGTACAGATACAATTTCTGTATTTCCTTGCCGTTGTATTCGACAGGCACCCTTATTTTTCCTTTGGAGTATACTTTATGCCCCGTATACGTCTTCAAGACAATGGATGTCTCTTTCAAGTGTATGTGTGAGAATAGCTGCTCGTAGTCTCGTCGATTCATGATGGTTAGAGCTGATCCTGTATCCAATTCCATTTTGACTTGGGACCCTGCTATCGTGAGGGTGACCCAAATGGTTCGGTGATCCTCTTTTGCGATTACGTTGTGAAGTTTGAGACAGCTTAGTCTCTTGTTCCCGGATTCACTATCGTTCATCTGGTCTTCGGAACTACTGTCCGTCATCTTTTGTATTTTCCTGTACGGTTCCTTAGTAGCCTTTTTGTTGTCGTTGGTCTTCTTCCCAGACCTGCAAACTCATGCAATGTGTCCCATCTTTCCGCATTGCCTGCATATTTTGTCCTTGGACCAGCAGTCCTTCTGGTCATGGGTTGTTCTGCCGCAGCGATAACATTTTGCAAATCCCTGTGTCATTTCGTGGGTGCCGTATTCCTGTGGCTTTTGCTGTATTTCCACAGCTGCCCTTGCTGCTGCTTCGTACGATACTGCCACGCTGAAAGCCTTATCTAGCGTCAGCTCTTTCTCTGAGAGTAACCTCTTCTGGGTTCCTTCACTCAGGAGTCCACAGACAAATTTGTCCCGTAGGGTATCTGCCAGTCCTGCTCTGAACTGGCAGTGCTTTGATAGCTTGCGTAGTTCCATAAGGTAATCAGCATTACTCTCATCTTTATGCTGATTTCTCCTGTGGAATTTAAATCTTTCTGCTATCAGCAGCGGTGTAGGATTTAGGTGTTCCTGTAGGATAGCAACAATTTCGTTAAAACTCTTCGCCTTCGGTTTGGCTGGAGTAATCAGGTCCCACAATAGGCCGTACGTTCTTGTGCCCATTAAGTTTAACAGTACCGATGCCTTTTTCTCATCGGCTACTTCGTTTTCCTCGCAATATACCTCGACTCTTTCCACATACGTGGTCCAGTCTTCTATTGCATTATCGAAGGCAGTGATATAGCCAGGCTTCGGCATCTTGGAAATCTAAGATGGCGCCTCCCGTGCTTTGCCTTCTTCCCCGATTTAACAAAATGGCGCCTCCTGCGCTTTCTGTCTTCTCCGCTGTTGCTAGCGCTGTTGCTGGCGTTTTATGACTTGATGGCGATGCCCTATGGTCTTCGCGCACTTCCCCCCGCGCTGCTGCTAACGCCGCTCTCCGCGGTTCCCGTGGCAAACTGCAGCTCCTCGCAGCTTTCTGCGCATTTCATTTTTATTATTTCCCCGTCGTCGGAACAACCCTGCGGGACACTTGCCTCCCTCTTCTCGGGTCTGTACGCTGCCCGGCTTCGTAGCACCGGCCGCGCCCTGTGTGCTCCACCCTCTCTCTCTCGCCTCTTCCCGACAACGCTGCTCGGCCCCGTTGCAAAGCCACCCTCTCGAGCTCTAGACCGCCGCAGCCCAGGAAGGATCAGTGTACTACCTGCCACCAGCCCGATTAGCTGAAGCACCATCGACAGGATAACCAAGCCCCGCTCTCGACAGCCTCTCCTGCAAATCTTCAACTCCGCTGACTCAGAGGCGGATGCCCACGGTCGACGCCCGTTTCTTCTGTTTCTTTCTTCCTTCTGGCCTCGACCTCTGATAACTTCGCTTCAGGGATGGATCCCCATGAGGTGGTGCAGACTGTAGGTAAGTTCGTATCTGCTCGTCGCCAGTATTATGTCCGTGTATAATGGAGACACGGACTGTAGGAGTTGGTTATAACAGGTCTTTACTGAATGGAGACAACCTGGAACTACTATGCAAATGTTACTACACAGGCTTATATACAGGGGTGGTCACTACTGGTACTGCAGTATACAGGGGCTGCAGAATATAGTTCCTTCTGCAAAGTACATACACTACAATCCCCACAAGTGGAAACATCTTCTCTACGTCTACCGTTTCATGACTTTGAAGACCTCTATTAGGTCACCCCTTAACTTTCTCTTTTCTAGAGAAAAGATTCCCAGCCTGTTCAGCCTTTTTTGATAAGTACAACCTCTGGTATCATCCTTGTAAATCTTTTTTGCACCTTCTCCAGTGCCTCTATATCCTTTTTATAATATGGAGACCAGAACTGTGCACAGTACTCCAGGTGTGGTCTAACCAAGGTCCGTATACAAGTTTAACGTAACTTCTCTGCTTTTCAATTCCATCTCTCTAGAAATGAACCCCGGTGGCTTTGTTTGCTTTTTTGAATGGCCTTATTAACCTCCATCTCTACTTTTAGTGATTGCCAACAGCTGCTTCCAGTGTCCATCACACTATCCCTTTATGGCCCAAAAGGCTGAAAGTACCTTGTGCCAGTCTGCATGTACAAGTCAAGAATCTCGACGCGAGAGGTTTCTCACCTTCTGTACGAAAAAGGGTTTTGAATTTAAGCTTTGCAACAAACCCGAGTTAAATATTTAAATGAAAAAAGAGGAAAACATGTTCGAAGACCAGAGATGGAGTGATTTTGCAATATTAGAGTTGGGACAAATGCCTGATGGGTTTTGTTGCAAAATGAAATTCAATTGTCCTCTTCATTTTAACAATCTCATACCTCTACTGCTTTTTTCATTCCATCAATAGTCCCAATTCTTTTTTTATTCGTTTATGGGATGTGGGCGTCGCTGGCAAGGCCAGCATTTATTGCCCATCCCTAGTTGCCCTTGAGAAGGTGGTGGTGAGCCACCGCCTTGAACCGCTGCAGTCCGTGTGGTGAAGGTACTCCCACAGTGCTGTTAGGGAGGGAGTTCCAGGATTTTGACCCAGCAAAGATGAAGGATCGGCGATATATTTCTAAGTCAGGATGGTGTGTGACTTGGAGGGAACTTGGAGGTGGTGGTGTTCCCATGCACCTGCTGCCCTTGTCCTTCTAGGTGGAAGGTGTCGCGGGTTTGGGAGGTGCTGCCAAAGAAGCCTTGGCGAGTTGCTGTAGTGCATCTTGTAGATGGTACACACTGCAGCTAGGTGCGCCGGTGGTGGAGGGAGTGAATGTTTAAGGTGGATGGGGTGCCAATCCATTGGGCTGCTTTGTCCTGGATGGTGTCCAGCTTCTTGAGTGTTGTTGGAGCTGCACTCATCCAGGCAAGTGGAGAGTATTCCATCACACTCCTGACTTTGAAGAACTCCCTGTTTGTTTATACTTGGTTTGCCATGAAAAATTAAGTACAAATGATAGTTCAAAAACAACTAAATAAAATTATAATTCTGCGCAGGAAATGTCAAATTCTGTTGGGTGTAATATTTGTCATGCGGTAGAATGCAAAAAGTTGCGGCTTAATTCCTTGTGTATCATTCGGTCAGGCCTACTTATTAGATAAATATCATATCCAATAGAGCCCATGTTTAACATCTCCTTTTTGCCACGACCCATCTCCATCTTCCTCCCCAATTTCTCCTCCTATCATGTATATGTTAAGATGCATTTACAATTTCCTACAAAGTTGAATTCCAAACCTCAGCTGGGGCATAGAGGTGGAGGTGAATGGGTAGCGTCCTTACGAAACCTTAAGGGCCCTTTTGGCGCTGGATAGTGCGATAGATTGTACTTTGGCACCCAACCGTAAGATTACCTCAGAAACTACCAGGATGACAGCTGTGGTCAAGGGAAAAGGCACTTGGGTGCAGAAGGCCTGCTTTTCTGATGGTTGGATTGAAAAAGAAAAGAAAGAAAGACTTGCATTTATATAGCGCCTTTCACGACCACCGGATGTCTCAAAGCGCTTTACAGCCAATTAAGTACTTTTGAAGTGCAGTCACTGTTGTAATGTAGGAAACGCGGCAGCCAATTTGCGCACAGCAAGGTCCCACAAACAGCAATATGCTAGTGACCAGATAATCTATTTTTGTCATGTTGGTTGAGGGATAACTATTGGCCAGGACGCTGGGGATGACTCCCCTGCTCTTCTTCGAAATAGTGCCATGGGATCTTTTACATCCACCCGAGAAAGCAGACGGGGACCTCGGTTTAACGTCTCATTCGAAAGATGGCACCTCCGACAGTGCAGCACTCCCTCAGCACCGCACTGGAGTGTCAGCCTAGCTTTTATGTGCTCAAGTCCCTGGAATGGGACATGAAATCACAACCTTCTGACACATTTTTGAAGCATCGTAGAGGACAGATTTATTTTCCATCCAACTAAGGTTGCCTCGGGAGCAGAATTGGCTCAATTCCCCAATAACAACATTTCTCGTCTTAATGGAGTACAAGACTGCATCCCCAAAAAAAGAGAACTCCATATAAACCCCGGATTCCTTGAACAGCATGGGTCCATTGGTTGCTAGGCCCACTGGACTCATGTTGTGGCTTTAGATGCAAGAACACCGAGTGCCTTTCCACTGAGGCTTGCCATTCACTGTCTATCTCTCAAGGAATGAGTCAAATTCAGATCATTTTCAAAGGTCGCTTGCAGCTGTGCAATGCCCCCTTTACTGACTCAGAGCAAGATGCTAAAACTATCCTTATTGATATTTGTTACATGCTGCTTTTTCCAGTGTTCTGCAAGGACTTACAAATAGAATTCTGCCTGTGTGCATATCTGTGAATCTTCCTCCCAGAGGTGTAAGATGTAGGACATAGACAGTGTTGCCTGGATTTTTCTTGTGTTTGCATTATTACTTTCCATATTCTGTATTACGTTTAGAATTGAGTATTGAACAAAGTGGAAGACAATCTAGTCCTTTCACATGATCACTGTCCACCTTTATTGATGATTTTTTACTTGCTAACCACCAAAGTCCTGGCAAGTAGCTTATCCACTGAATTGGATTACCTCCATGATTACCTCCCCACTAATGGATACACATGCAATTATATATTTTTTTCTATTCGTTTATGGCATGTGGGCGTCGCTGGCAAAGCCAGCATTTATTGCCCATCCCTAATTGCCTTTGAGAAGGTGGTGGTTGTAACATTTGCATATTGATTTATCATTGGCCCACAGGCATCTGTAAGGAATACCTATTATATTCACATGTGATCACATGCTGAGTTGTCATTGGCCTGCAGGCATCTGTAAGGACTGCTATTGTCTTGGAGGACCCAGGGTCCTGACTCCATCTTGTCCACACAGTGCTGTACTGTTGTGAGTCAGATCAGACCTGATGCTTCATTAAAAGAGTTTAAACTGTAATACTCCGTTGTCCTGCAATATATTAGTTTTGTACAAAGTGTGCAAAACAAGACATGGTGTCAGAACAGGGATTTGAAATGGACATCTTTGGAGCTCCCTTACCCCGAATGAATTGGGAATCTTTGAACTTACCTAGAGAAATGGAGCACGTTCAAGCAACACGTGGAGTTGATGTTTTCGGGTCCGTTGAAAAGCAAAGGGGAGGAAGAAAGATGCAGCTACCTACTCCTGTGGATCGGAGAAAAAGGGAGAGACATTTTTAACACATGGTCTCTCACCGCGGATGAAGCAAAGGTACTGAAAAGTTATTTTGACCATTTTGAAGCATATGTGATGCCCAAGACAAATACGATATTCGCTAGGTACAAGTTTCAGGAGAAAGTACAAGGAGCTAGTGAGTCATTTGAACAGTTCGTGACTGAGTTAAAACTGCTGGTAAAAGACTGTGCATATGCAGATAAAGATGAGATGGTCAGAGACCGCATCGTGTTTGGAATACATTCAGCTAAAGTGAGAGAGAAACTTTTGAATGTTGGGTCCGGGCTAACGCTGGACAAAGCTATGGACATAGCTAGATCGCACGAGATAGCCCAAGCACAGTTGAAAACCATAACCGGCGCAACGAGCATCTCGAGTGAACAGACAGTGCACGCAGTTAATAGACACACAGCAAAGAACACCGCCCAGAGAGCGTGATTCTGAACAGAAAGAACAGCGAGAGTTCTAAAAATGGGCGACACAGACATAAAACGCTTCAAAAACTGTGGATATTGTGGAAACAACTGGCATGGAGAAAATGAGTACTGCCCTGCCAAAGGAAGGCAATGTACTAAATGTGGTAAACGGAACCACTTTGCTAAAGTTTGCAAGAGTGTTTTTCGAAAAGCAGTACACACAGTGAGTGACAGCCAAATACCAGATAGAAAGCCAAATGCAGAGGAACTGTTTATTGATTCTGTGTCACAGAAAAAACAGATTTCAGAGGCTGAGCAAGCCTATGCCGATATTGAGATAGGAAAACAGGGCAAAGAGCTTAAGTTTAAACTAGACACTGGATCTCAGGTTAATGTAATTCCTCTGAGTGAATATCACAGCTTGAAGGATGAGTGTGAGCTACAGCCCACCTCACGCAGACTGACCAGCTATGGGGGTGAGCAGCTCAATGTAAAAGGCACATGCGTGATGAAATGCAAGTACAAAGAAAGCGATATGATGTTGAACTTTTACATTATTGACACTCAAGCACCTCCAGTGCTAGGTCTAAAGGCATGTTTAGACATGGACCTCGTCAAGCTAGTGCTATCATTGACAGCACCAGTTGAGAAGCAGACAGTCATGGAGGAGTTTGCTGACATTGTCAAAGGAATCGGACTATTCCCAGGTGAATGCACTATTCACCTTGACCCAGCAGCAACCCCTGTGGTTTGCCCACCGAGAAGGATACCCCTTGCCCTACGTAGTCGCCTGAAGGAGGAGCTGCAGAGCATGGAGAATACAGAAATCATCGTCCGGGAAACAGAACCGACAGAGTGGGTCAACGCGTTAGTAGTGGTTGAGAAACCACGTACAGGCAAGCTCAGAGTCTGTCCCGACCCCAGAGATTTGAACAAGGCTATCAAACGCCCTCACTACGCTCTACCAACGCTAGATGACAACACACCCAAGCTAGTGGGAGCACGTTACTTCAGTGTAATGGATGCACGATCAGGATACTGGACTATCAAGCTCACGGAAGAGTCATCTAAGCTAACAACGTTCAACACACCATTTGGACGCGACTGATTTCTGCGTTTACCATTTGGTCTTATTTCAGCTCAGGATGAATTATAGCGGAAGATTGATGAAACCTATGAAGGCCTCGACGGAGTAGTCGCAATCGTAGACGACATCCTCATCTATGGCAGGAATAGAGAGGAACATGACAGGAACCTCCGTGCGATGCTACAAAGATCACGCGAGAAAGGTATCCGGCTCAACCCCGAGAAAAGCATAATCGGATCCACCGAGATCAGTTATTTCGGGCATCGCCTCTCAACTGATGGCATTAAGCCGGATCCAGAGAAAATCTCCGCCATCAAGAAGATGGAGCCGCCGAAGAACCGCGCAGAGCTAGAGACAGTACTAGGCATGGTTAACTACTTAGCCAAGTTTGCCCCGAGCCTCTCTGAAATCAACGCACCCATGCATCAGTTGCTCAAACAATCCAATGAGTTCCTATGGGACAAACAACATGACACAGCATTTCAGAAAATGAAAGACCTAATCACCAGAGAACCAGGACCAGTTCTTGCCTACTTCGACCCCAACAAAGAGCTCAGACTACAAGTGGACGCGTCAAAGTACGGACTAGGCACAGTATTACTGCAAGAAGGAAAGCCCATCGACTACGCTTCCAGATCTCTCTCAGACAGTGAAATCAACTATGCTCAAATCGAGAAAGAGCTATATGCAATTCTGTTTGGATGCAAGCGTTTCCATCAGTACGTCTATGGCCGACAAGTCATTGTGGAATCCGACCATAGGCCCCTCGAGTCAATCATGAGGAAACCACTAGCCGCAGCCCCTCCAAGGCTACAGAGAATGATCCTTCAGCTACAGAAGTATGACTTCACAATCATTCACCGTCCAGGCAAAGACATTCCTGTCGCAGACACGCTCTCCAGAAAGTCTCTTAGCTACCAGGACAGCAGCCTCAGTGAAGGCATGGATGTGCAGGTGCACATGCTATACAACAGCTTACCTGTGAGTGACTCAAAACTGAAGGAGATCCGAGCAGGAACAGAGAAAGATGCACAACTCACACTGCTGAGCAAAGTCATACATGAAGGATGGCCTGAGGAAAGGAGGAACCACAGAGACGAACTGTCACAAAGCAACGGAATCATCTTCAAAGGGGAGAAATTCATAATTCCTACCAGTCTCAGAGAAGAGATGTTGACAAAAATTCATGCTGGACATATGGGCATGGAAAAATGCAAACAAAGAGCACGTGACATTATGTTTTGGCCCAGAATGTGCAAACACATTGAGGACATTGTCGGAAAATGTTCCATTTGTCTAGAACGCCGCCCATCAAATGTCAAGGAGCCCATGATACCACACCGTACCCCAGACAGGCCCTGGCAGGTCGTCGGCTGCAAGCAAGTGCATGCAAAACATGTACAGACAGCAACACCAAAAGAGATACTATGACAGGTCAGCTAGACTACTGCCGCTGCTGCACAATGGAGAATCCGTCAGAATCCAGGAGCATGACTACTGGAAGCCAGCAATCATCATCCAGCCAGCTGACACTGAGCGATCGTATCACGTCCGCACCCCAGAAGGACAGGTGTACCGCCGCAATCGCAGGCACCTCCTGAACACCAAGGAACAACACCGTCATTCCAACGAGAGGTCAAGCCTAGAGTTATCCTTGACTTGTGAACTGCCAAAGGGTGTAGGCGGATCGCTGCCCTAAAAAAAATGTACATCGTTATTGAAACGTTGAGATGTTTTCAGTGCTAATTGAATGTTGAGTTTACTTATATGTTGATGCTACTGAGAACATTATGTAGAAGAAAGGTTTAAATGTAATGCATAACATTTTTCTTTTAAAAGAAAGGGGATGTAACATTTGCATATTGATTTATCATTGGCCCGCAGGCATCTGTAAGGAATACCTATTATATTCACATGTGATCACATGCTGAGTTGTCATTAGCCTGCAGGCATCTGTAAGGACTGCTATTGTTTTGGAGGACCCAGGGTCCTGACTCCATCTTGTCCACACGGTGCTGTACTGTTGTGAGTCAGATCAGACCTGATGCTTCATTAAAAGAGTTTAAACTGTAATACTCCGTTGTCCTGCAATTTATTATTTTTGTACAAAGTGTGCAAAACAAGAGAGTGGTGAGCCGCCTTCTTGAACCGCTGCAGCCCATGTTATATAATATAGTCTGAGGCACTAGTCAAACAAAACAATCTGCTATCTGGTTACCATTTCAGTTTGTGATGCTTTCACATTCAAGGTCCAGAAATGGAATGACTCTCAATACTTAGCATAAAGGCAGAGATTGAGAATATTCAATTGGATATGGTGCCCTTGTTTTTTTTTTGTTAATCTGGCTGGTGAGCTATTGGGTAACATGATCAAGACCTCTTTTTTCCACTTCCATAATTATGCCAGCCTCCATCCCTAACCCACGCCACCTGCCTGCCACCAATGAAACCTTCATAGGTGTCAGCTTGGCTCAGTGGTTACACACTCTTGCCCGAGTCAGAAGGTTGTAGGGTCAAGCCCCACTCCGAGGACTTGAGCGTCGACCTGTCAGTGCAGTTCTGTGGGACTGCTCCATTGTTGTAGGTGCCATCTTTCAGATAAGACTTTCAACCAAGAGTGGATGCAAAATATCCCATTGCACTCTTTGCGAAGAAGATTTGGGAGTTCATAGAATTGTTAGGAGATTTTTTTAAATGTCAAATTAGTTAAAAACAAATTTCTTACTTTTCCTTTCCGTCTTTTTTTCTTCTCTCTCTCAATCCAATCTTTCTTTCCCTCTATTTCTCTTTCTGTACCTGATTTGACATTGAATTCGCCCACTCTCATTCACCGTCTTTCTTAGTCCTTCCTCTGTTTATTTCTCAATCCTTAAATCTCAATCATTGGTTAAGGAGGCCTGTTGGTCCTGTGGTTCACTAAGGTCCCAGACGTCCTGTTACCCTCGCTATTCCATTAGCAACTCGCACTTCTAGCAAGTTGAGGCGCTACATTTTTTTTTTGAGCTGGAAGTTGCAGGAAAAAAGTCTAACTAACTGGGCCCGCCGCGAGATGTCCTGCTCCAGCAACATCTGGCCCAATGCGTGCAAATCTGGACACCACAAAAACTGCCACATGACTAGATTTTTATCCCTAGCGATTATAGAAAACTGTTATTCTGTGGTCCTGGGGTTGGATAATACAATACCCTGAGAGACATACACCAGATTTTCATATGGTTTCTGATATCAACCATTTTCATGATTTATTTTTTTGCTGCAGCCGTAATTGGTGGTCACAGGAAAAATTCTGAAGAGCTCTTTTTGCTGTTGCCCGTGACAATCAGAAGGATGGAAAAAAAAACAAACAAACTTAATATGCAAGTCAGGAGCTGGGACCCCGGTTGATTTTTTTTCTCCATATCCTTTCTCAGAAACACTGATTAAATGTAGCACCTTACCCAAGATCAACTATCTTAGCACAGACCAGTAATTGAATCTAATAACTTGTCATCAGTATGGTGCAATTACCCAGTGAGCTACCTGGAGACCTCATACTTCAAATATTTGCAAACAATATTCAATTTAAAAACAAAGATGCTGGAGGAGTTTGAACTGTTTGCTTTGATGGAGCTCTTATGAGGTGTTTACATACAACCGAATTTAGCGCTTAAATATATTTATATACTGTACCATGAAAGCACTGAAAAAAATCAAAGTGATTATTAACACACATTAGCCCGTAATGTGCGGCTCCTACTGGTGCATATGAGGTGCGTACGCGCCCGTAAGGGCTGCGCATTTTCTGGGTTTTCGCACACGAAGCGCATTTATACACTAAAAAACCTGTGCAATAAAGTAAGGTTATTTTTAGCCCCTTTAAAACATGTAAATACATTTTTCAAAAAATTAAACTTTTGGTTTAGAAATTTAATTAAATGGCATTTTAATTAATTTTAAATGTGATTTTTTTTAAATTTATTTGATGTGTAGATGTATTTTTGGGGGGATTCCCATTCATGCTTATAGGCTTTCTGTACATACGGAATCCCCATAAGCATGCATGGGGATTCTCTTCTTTCATTGGTTGGGCCGGCCCACCTGATCCCAGAGGCGTTCGCGAACCGCCTGCGCCCTGGGACACGTGGGCCTCTGCCCACGGGTACCCGGAGAGGCCCAGGACTGCGAGTCTCCGGACCTCCCGGACCACCGGGTACACGGGCGTTTTATTTGCGGATCAGAGGCATTTCCCCACAGGAAGCCTCTGACCGCAAATTCAGGGCCGTTAAGTTTTAAATAGATGCTGTAGCTATTTGCTTCTGCGGTGTTGGAGCAGTCCAGACAATCCAACAACATAGTCACATGAGTGAAAGTGGCCTCTCACAAAGTGAAATGCATGTCTACTCCCTTTCACCTCTTCTTTGCAACACTATTTATGCAAGATCTTTTGAACAGGAACCGAGACACCAAACAAAGCAACTAAAATGGACGACGACATAAAAACAGGACATGTTTACAACTTTGTTGCACCCAAGAAAGAATTCATTTATATTTCAGTGCATAACTTGCAAAACCAAAGACTGTTTTCCTTTGTAGTAATTAGCCATCTGAGTGTGAACAGGAATGCATTACAAACTTTAAAGCAAATTTACAAATAATATGGATGAAGTTAAATCCCATGCCACGTTATACTTCCAGCCAACAAATTTGCTACAACACTTGGGACATGAACGTAAGATCATAAGAACATAAGAAATAGGAGCAGGAGTCGGCCATTCAGCCCCTCGAGTCTGCTCTGCCATTCAATAAGATCATGGCTGATCTGATCGTGGCCTCAACGGCACTTTCCCGCCCGCTCCCCATAACCCTTGACTCCCCTGTAGCTCAAATATATGTCTGTCTCCACCTTGAAGATATTCAATGACTCCGCCTCCACAGCTCTCTGGGGTAGAGAATTCCAAAGATTCACGACCCTCTGAGAGAAGAAATTCCTCCTCATCTCCATTTTAAATGGGTGACCCCTTATTCTGAAATTGTGCCCCCTAGTTCTAGATTCCCCCACTAGGGGAAACATCCTCTCAGCATCCACCCTGTCAAGTCCCCTCAGAATCTTATATGTTTCAATAAGATCACTTCTCATTCTTCTAAACTCCAATGAGTATCGGCCCAACCTGCTCAACCTTTCCTCATAAGACAACTCCTTCATCTCAGGAATTAACCTCGTGAACCTTCTCTGAACTGCCTCCAATGCAAGTATATCCCTCCTTAAATAAGAATCATTGAAAAGTCTTACACAACAGGGTTCTCTCAAAGTAAACCCTCGCCCACGAGCCCACTTTGCTTTCATCATTGGAACTAAATTGCCTCTACACTAAGCCGCGATGCACAGGACATCCTAAATCAGCACTGGACCTGTTCTGTTGTTTTACACATCTTAAGCCACTTTTGTACTGCTGGTTGTTTAGTTTGGATTCTGGGAATCTGGCAACCGAGACCCAGCACCTGGCATTTACACCACTTAATCCTATTCTCTCATCCTGGGGTGGAATCGTAGACCCAAGAAAGCTGGGTTCAGTAGTACAAGCCCAGGGAATTAGCTCACCCTGCAGACCACTTGCACATCATTAGGCACAAAAACAATGGAAATTTAAGCTCTACTACAGCCCTGTTTGTGTAACAGTGTTTAGAATAGTTTCATAAAACCATAGAAATATCAGCACAGGAGGGCACCTTTCAGCTCACTGAACCAGGACTGTACCAGTCCTAGCTCATCAGCACTATCTATTCTAATCTCGTTATCTTGCTCCTCCCTGTACCCTTTAATATATTTTCCCTCAAATATTTACTTTAGTTCCCTCTTAAATGTGATCGACTCTAAACAGCCACTCAGTAATGCATTTTATATTCTAATAATCCTATGTATAAAGAACCTTTCTTCTAACCATCCCCTTTATGCTTTCAGTAGTAATACGAAACGTATGCCCCAAAGTTACCCATTCACCAAGCAGTAGAAATAATATTCAATTTACTCTCCCTAAGCCTTTCAAAAACTTTGAACATTGCTTTTAGATCCTTCCCTAACCTCTTCTGTTCTAATACAGCCTTATTTTTGTAAGCCTGTGATCATACCTATATCCTTTCATCCCTGGTATCATGATAGTAAATCCACATTGCATCTTTTTCATCCTAATACTTTTTGGATACCCAAAAATGCACACAGTGCTCCAAGTGTGCCCTAACCGATGTTTTGTACAGATTGACCATCATTTCCTTGCTTTTGTAATTGTTGCCCTTTTACATAAAACACGGAATGCTATTTGCCCTTTTTAATGCCCTCCAACTGGAATTCTTGTTTTAAAGTTTATTTAGGTTATATTTCCATTCTTAGTCCCCATCCACCCCCCCCCCCACCCTAAAAAATGATTCACTCGTTCATCCCACCTGCTGAGACACCAGCGATTTCACATGCAACAGCAGGGGTTGGGTTCTGCTATTATTGCTGCTGTCAATCACATCCAGAAAGAATGTAATTCGCATTTATTTACAATTAACTGAACTTGCCACATATCACCCATTTCCCTCACCAGTCAATATTCTTCCGCGGTCCCCTGTGTTCTTCCACACTGTTTGCTATGCTCAGTAATTTTTTGCTGTTGTCAGCAAATTTTAAGATTAGTCCATCTGCATAGAATTTATGCATTTAGAATATCTAGTTGTTATCACATTGCTGTTTGTGGGATCTTGCTGTGCACAAACTGGCTGCCACATTTCCTGCATTACAACTGTTACTAACTACACTTCCAAAAAAAGTAAAAGTTCTTCATTGGTTGTGCTGCCTTCCTTTAGGAATTTATGTTGGTTTTCAAGCTAATTCAGGGGTTTGAGTAATTTGGGTCGATTTCCATTGTGTGCCGCCACCTAGTGGATATTTGGTACCTAGCAAGTGCAGTAAAGCGCAGTAAAGTGCAGTAAAGCACAGTAAAGTAAACTGCTGTATAGCAGAAGACCTGCAGCTCGACACATGGTCTGGGAAGTTATTTTCTTGTTACGCTTTGGCCTTGGACACTATTTGTCTGTAAGTACTTGAGAATGTTATAGATGATTAGTGTACACTATATTTTGCAGAAAATGTTTAGTTTGTAACCTTTCTCTGTAAGCAAACCTGCACAGCTAGCCGTGAAGTGCTCGCTCTCTGTGTCTAGCTGGTTAACTTGTAGCTGTATTTTGATGCACTATGTACAGGGCTAATTTAAAGTGAATGTAAGAGAATGCCTTTCAGTTTGCTAAATGTATATTCACAGTAAGCTGTATTTCCACGTGTTTTGGTAAGTTACATGCCAAATGTACTGTGTTGCTCAGGCTTACCTAAATTTGTGTATGCATATCAGTTATGTGCTTGTATACTAATGTGTGCTTCCATTTCTGTATTGTATTTCAGTTTCACAATAAGAATCTTTCAGTAAAGTTTACAAGAAAAGTCAAGCCTTGTGATTTTTATGGGAAGATATCAAGTTGTTAGCTACCTGTCTAGCTCTGCATAGGAACGCGCTGCAAGGGCAGAATATTGGTTTTAAAGGACTTTGGGACATCCTGAGGACATGAAAGGTACTATATAAATTCCTTTTCTTTCTTATATGAAGAAGAGAGGTACCAAAGATATCCTTGGGACACACCACTATCTTCTTCCCAATCTGAAAAACACTCTTTTGCCAACAGAAAATGTTGGAAACACTCAGCAGGCCAGGCAGCATCCGTGGAGAGAGAAACAGAGTAAACGTTTCAGGTTGAAACCCTTCTTCAGAACCGGAAACATTAACTCTGTTTCTCTCTCCACGGATGCTGCCTGGCCTGCTGAGTATTTCCAGCATTTTCTGTTGTTATTTCAGATTTCCAGCATCCGCAGTATTTTGCTACTCTTTTACTAACGCTTTCCATCCTTCATCCATGCTGCCACTTTACATTTAATATAATGGGCCTTAACTTTGCAACAAGTCTCATGTGGCACTTTTTGGAAAGTCCAAATACACCATATCTACTGCATTCTCCAAGTCTGCAGACTCTAATTTCCCCAAAGTATTCCATTAAATTAGTCAAGCATGAGAAGTCTATGTTCACTATTTCTGACTATCCCATCTTTCCAGTCTACAATTTTTTTAAAAATTAGCACTACATTTAGAACCAATTGCAATTCTACAGAAACTATTTCAATGCACTTAGAACATACTTGACAAAGCAACATCTGCTAAAATCTTCAACTGGTATCAATTATTTGGTTCTATGAAGTAGTGCTCAAGGAAAGTCTCACAAAAACTGTAACCGTGACCTCAATAACTACAGGTTACCATTTTTGGGGGGGTAAACGCTTAGTGGGTAGATGTGAGGCCCAGTGTAGGACTAAGCCATCAAGATCAAAGGGCCAAGGTTCAATTCAATAAATCAGCCACAGTTTCAGATGGAATGCTACAATTGGCCATTGCACTCTAGCCAATGGCAAGGAAGGGGGTGAAACAGCTGCCAATCTTAAGTCAGCAGAGATATGATTTTAAGGAAAAATGTATTGTGCATTAAGACCACTTTTATCCTGGTCTTTAGCATGGATATATTTTCCTCAACAGCAAAGCAAGACTCATTCGTTTGAATGACACAACAGGCTGCTCATTTCCAACGAGGACACTCAAAGCAACACTCCCACAAAGTGCCCAAAACCTTCATAGTAGCCATGCTATGCTTTATCATTACTGTATTAACATGCAGGACACAGCCAACCACCAGCCCGAATCACTGCAACTTTACACATAACAGACACCTGTAAATAGTTTACTGCACAGTAAAGACAGCTCGTATTTAAAATAAAGTCAACAGATCTACTGCGGGTAGACTCTAATCAGCACAGCTGCTAACATACATTGCACAAAAAGGTCCCTGCAGCTGTTTTCATCCAATCCCCCAGTTGTAGTTACAATATCTAAATTTATAAAATACCATATTCCACAATCTTTGCAAACTGGACACTGCGCAAATAGTATATTCATTACAGAAACACGCATATGCATCAGTTATGCTGATGTTCTCCCAGTGTCCTGGCCCAACACCGCCAAAAACAGAGTAAGTGGCAATTTAATTTAATTTCCTGTTTGTGCATCCTTGCAGTGGGAAAGTTGGCTGCCTATGCGTGCCTAGAAAACAACAGTGACCGCATATCAAAAGTCAGTCAGTGGCTGTAACATGCTTAAGGACATTCTGCAGATGTGAAAAGGTGCTGTATAATGAAGTTCCTCCTTTCATGACCAACAGTCTCTACTTCTCCAGCACTCAGTTACGCTTTACACAAACTCATTTAAATTTCCACTGCCCACCTCCTGCCCTACTCACCCATCATCCTTATCCTTCCTGTCCTCCACTCCTCCCAGTGCACAAGACATCAAAATCCTAGTTTACAAATCCATAGCCTTGCTCCATTCTACCTCTACTTTTAGCCATACATTGGTCAGTAACTTGTATCCCGTGTCTATAGAATATAAATAAATACATCTAAAAGAGATATATCTATCTAAAAAAATATATCTAATAAATGAGAATTATCTAAAGTTATATCTATAGATAAAGCTATAGAATCAATTTAATAAAAACAGAAAATGCTGGAAATACTCAGCAGGTCAGCCTGCACCTGTGGAGAGAGAAACAGAGTTAACGTTTAAGGTCGATGACCCTTCGTCAGAACTGGAAAAAGTTGGAGATGTAAAAGCTTTTTAAGCAAGTGTAGGGGCAGGGCGAGGGGGGAGGGGAGGAAAGAACTAAAGGGAAGGTCTGTGATAGGATGGAAGGCAGGAGAGATTAAGAGACAACAGGGATGATGGTGCGAGGCAAAAGGAGATGGTAATGGGACAAGTTGAGAAACAAAAGGTGAGTCTAGATGAAGTGTAAATGGCAATGGCAGAATGATCGACAGCTGCCACGTGAAAAAAAATAGGGGCAGAGGTTATCAATTTAATCTTCATTTATGCCAGACTTCAAGTCAAAAGCAGCAAGAGGACAAGGCACTATAAGACAACCTCACCAATCATGACACAGTAATTATCTTGGTCCTGGGAGCTATGCCAACCAAGATTTCTTTCTTCTGTGGAGGATTCATCATAGCACCCAGTTCAAGTGTAGACCCTCACTCTTTATCATTGCTACGTGACAGCTCTGACCACAGAACCCCTTTGTTTCTTAGTCTTTACATAGAAACATAGAAACATAAAAGATAGGAGCAGGAGTAGGCCATTCAGCCCTTCGAGCCTGCTCCGCCATTCAATGAGATCATGGCTGATCATCCAAATTCAGTACCCTGCCCCTGCCTTCTCCCCATATCCCTTGATCCCTTTAGCCTCAAGAAATATATCCAACTCTTTCTTGAATATATTTAATGAACTGGCCTCCACCGCCCTCTGTGGCAGAGAATTCCACAGGTTCACCACTCTCTGGGTGAAGAAATTCCTCCTCATTTCAGTCCTAAATGGCTTACCCCCTATCCTTAGACTATGACCCCTGGTTCTGGACTCCCCGGCCATCAGAAACATCCTTTCTGCATCTAGTCTGTCCAGACCTGACAGAACTTTATAGGTTTCGATGAGATCCCCTCTCAATCTTCTAAACTCCAGTGAGTATAAGCCCAATCGACACGATCTCTCCTCCTACATCATTCCTGCCATCCCAGGTATCAGCCTGGTGAATCTTCGCTGCACCCCCTCCATGGCAAGAATGTCCTTCCTCAGGTAAGGTGACCAAAACTGCACACAATACTCAAGGTGCGGTCTCACCAATGCCCTTTACAACTGCAGCAAGACATCCTTGTTCTTGTACTCGAACCCTCTTGCTACGAAGGCCAACATACCATTTGCCTTCTTAACCGCCTGCTGCACCTGCATGCTTACCTTCAGCGACTGGTGCACAAGAACACCCAGGTCTCTTTGCACTTCCCCTTCTCCCAATCTATTGCCATTCAAATAATAATCTGCCTTCCTGTTTTTGCCACCAAAGTGGATAACCTCACATTTATCCACATTATAGTGCATTTGCCATGTTTCTGCCCAATCACCCAACCTGTCCAAATCGTACTGGAGTTTCACGACATCCTCCTCACAGCTTACCCTCACTTCATTACAGTGTCTGAGCAGCTGGTGCCCTTTTGCTCAAGTAACACTGGTGTTCTTGCAATTGGCACCAGTAAATATCAACTGCCTTTGACTGAGCACATTCTTTCCCTCTCTGATAACTATTCAACCGTCAGAGTCTGTCGATCCACAGGTCTGCAGGCCACTTTAATACATCTAACTTCAGCACTTAACACAGGGTATTTCTACATGATCTTCCTTGTTCTCACAGATTTCACTCCCTTATCCATTCCCATGCAGTGCCATCTACCCAGACATTGTTATGGCTTAAGACAACATTATCATGTTTCTCAGGTGAAAGAAAATGTTCCCACAGCTACAATGCTCGGAGTAACCTTGTGCTGTGTCCTGGATGGTGTCGCGCTTCTTGGGTGCTGTTGTGGCTGTACCCATCCAGTGAGTATTCCATCAGACTCCTGACATGAGCCTTGCAGATGTTGCAGAGGCTGGGTATTCTGCGACGAGCGGCTCACCTCCTAACCTCTCAGAGTGCCCAGCCTCAGCCCTGCTCGTGCAGCCAAGTTGTTGATGTGCCTGGTCCAGTTAAGATTCTGATCAATGGTGATTGGCAATTGAGGTAGACCATCAAGTTTATTCCAAGAAGGTATACCATTGCAGTTATACCCAAATAGTCGCCATCAATTCAAAGTAACGTGTGAACTACCTGTGGCAATTTTTTTTATTTACACATAACTCCTGCTTGTGAACCATCTCCCAGACAGCATTGTTATTGGGATCTTTTTTCTGCTAACTTAATGAAAGAGTTAACCTGGGTACATGAAAATTTCACATGAACATGTTAATGTGGTCATTACTAATACCATACAAAGAGATTTCAACCCATTTCTTGTCAGCAGAAGTTCAAATTCAGAGTTGAAACCATCAATCAGCCAGGCTTGCTGGTCATTGCAGAAGAGTCTGGGCTAACCACCATAAGTTATCTGGGGCCTCCTGTGCACTCAGCATTTACCAGGGTCAATGTGTGAGACACATTCAACCAGGTGTCCATTATCCTACATGTAGCATACATACAGGACACACTGTTCCTCACAACATAATGATATTACTGAAATAAAACATGCCGTTCAAATTAAATAATTTAATTCAAATCACAGCAGCCTGCCATTCATCACAATCTGCCATGACACCTGTTGGTGGTTTTATTAAAAATCTTGCCAAAGAGAGAATAAGACCGTCACATAATCACCTGTAGAACGACACATCAGAGATTGTTTTTGAGGAATTAACAGCTCGGGGTTCGATAAAATGTTTGATTTTTGCAGTTTGATATCTGAAGCCCTCAACGCGCAGTTCCCTTAACCCACGTCATTCAATGCGCAACACACTCCAGCTATCTGTAATTCAAAGCGTAAAGCACTCCTGCTATGCATTCCCAGCAGATTTATGCCTGTACCTGAATAGATTCCGTGAGGAACTTTTCACCAGAATAACTTTACAAGCACCGTGTCTTGAGGAGAATAGAGCCGGCTGTGAATTAATTACTTTCCCATTTCCTGGGCTACAACCAGCTACAACTTTAATATCGCAAACCGAATCCCATCAGGAAGAAGGTTCTTACTTCTGTCGCCCAAGCTGTGGATGCAAGTCCTGCTGTCAGCTGATGGAGATGATTAATTTGCCCTTCCAGAATACACATCTTTTTCTTCTTGTCACATAATTAATATTCTGCGTGGTTAATTTTTCTTTAAATTCCTGGAGATCAGGACAATCTCAAGATGGAATATGGGACAGTTTCCCATCCTTGGCTACCAGCATCGGCACTGCGAATTACATTCAGGCTAGCCGAGGTTGACTCAGGACAGTTACGATCAACTTGAAGTTAAGCTCAGCCACATGCGCAGAAATAAAAAGCACACGTCAGCCAGAAGCATTTGTCACTTTTCCTCCCGTTTTCACGGTGCAGGACATTTTTGCTGAGCAATGGAACACGTTGCATCTCAGGAGCCACGCGTCAACAAGAGTCGGCCGTGACTCAGTGGGTAGCGCTCTCACCTCAGAGTCAGAAGGTTGCGGGTTCATAGTCCCGTTCCAGGGCCTTGAGCACACAATCCAGACTGACGCTCCCAGTGCAGTGCCGAGGGGGTCCTGCACGGTCGGAGGTGCCATCTTTCGATTGAGACGTTAAAGCGAGGCCCTGTCTGCCCGCTCGGGTAAAATGTCCCATGGGCACTGTAAAGTCTGTGGGTTGTTTAGTTAATTAATGCACAGACTCCAAGAGTAACTTAAAACAGGACTTTACTATTCGAAGGTCAGGGCGAATCTGCCCAATAACTCCTGACACAGCACTTATATACCGGTGTGGTCACCGTCGGTATTACAGTATACAGAAGCCAACAAAGTAGTGCAACACCTAAAGTAGTTCTCTTAAAGGTGGACGGTTACATACACTACAATCCTCCCTTTTTAGCTTACAACATACTGATTCCCCATTAAACATACATTATAACATATATACAACTTGATGCAAGACAGTTCACAGATTCAGTCTCTCTGGAGGTTTCCGGACTCTGTCCGGATAACGCCTCGGTGGTGTCGTAACTCCCGGCGGGGTAGCAGGTGCTTCTGGCAAGGTCGATTTGGCTTGAAGGACAGTGTCAGGTTCATCTGATTCCAGTATTACCAGATCGGAGGTAGGTGTTCTGGGTATCTCTGTCTCAACATTAACCGTGTAAGGTGGTGGAGTAGATTGGCCATTTGTGGCTGACCCTATGATCTGGTCAACATGGCGCCTTATTATACTGTCCCCAATGTCCACCGTATACATCAACGGCCCTAGCCTTTTTCCAATAGTTCCAGGCTGCCATTTCTCGGTACGGTAGTCCCGGGCCAAAACTTGTTGACCTATCTGAAAAGATCTAGTTGGCCTTTCATTCATGCCCTGGAATTGCCGGTTCTCTACGTCCCTTCTGACGTTTGGCTTAAGCAAATCCAGCCGGCATCTTAGTCGTCTATTAAAAAACATCATGGCGGGAGTTTGATTTGTGACCGCATGTGTTGCATTCCTGTACGCCAACAAGAAGCTATCCACCTTATGTTGTAAGTTAATGGCTTCATTACCCATGGCCTTTATGGCCTTCTTGAAGGTCTGGACAAACCTTTCAGCCAATCCATTGGAGGCGGGATGGTATGGGGCTGACGTGTAGTGCTTAACCCCATTGCTCTTTAAGAATTTCTTGAATTCTTCGGACACAAATTGCGGTCCATTATCAGAACAGATCTGTTCCGGCAGCCCATTCCTAGCAAACATGGTCCTTAACACTGTGATTGTTTTTTCCGTGGTGGTGGTGGACATCTTTATTACCTCCGGCCACTTGGAGTGTGCATCCACCGCTATTAGAAACATTGAGTCCATAAATGGACCAGCAAAGTCGATGTGTACCCTTTGCCAAGGAGATGAGGGCCACTCCCATGGATGCAGAGGAGCCTGTGGTGGCGCGTTTTGGACCTTCTGGCATCCTAGACAGCTCTTAGTGATTTCTTCGATGTCCCCATCAATGCCTGGCCACCACACAAACACTCTTGCTAGGTTCTTCATTTTCACTCCACCCAGATGTCCCTCATGCAGCTCCTTTAACACCTTCTGTTGAAGTTTGGGTGGAATCACCACTCTAGATCCACACATCAGGGTTCCTCGACACACTGACAGCTGTTCTTTTCTCTGCGAAAATGCTGGCAGTGTTGATTCGCCCTGTGCTGGCCATCCCTCCACCGTTAAATCATAGACTCGTGAGAGAGTCGGGTCATTTCTTGTTTTGTTTTCGATCATCGAATTTGTTACTGGTAGACATTCCACTATGGATGAGTGGAACATCTCTACCAGGTCCACTGTAGTCGCTTCTTCTACTATCGGCAATGGCAAGCGCGATAACCCATCAGCATTTCCATGCTGTTTGGACCTTTTGTATTCGATGTCATATTGGTGTGCCCCAAGTAACACGGACCACCTCTGTAACCTTTGCGCTGTCATGGTGGAAACGGCCTTGTTAGGGTTGAATATGGACACCAACGGCTGGTGGTCTGTCAGTAATGTGAACTTCTTGCCCTGCAGGTAATGATTGAATTTCTTTACGCCCCACACAAGGCTGAGGGCCTCCCTATCTATTTGAGCATAATTTCGCTCCGCGGAGGTCAATGATCGGGACGCGAATGCCACTGGCCTTTCCGAGCCATTTGGTAACTTGTGTGAAAGTACTGCTCCAATTCCATAGGGGGAAGCATCACAAGCTAGACGAAGAGGTAACGTTGGGTTGAAATGAGCCAACACTTCTTCAGAGGTAATCAACGCCTTGCTTCTGCGAAAGGCCTTTTTACATTCCTCACTCCACTTCCATGGTACTTCTTTCCGCAACAGAGCATTCAGCGGATGCAGCACCGTGGATAGATTCGGCAGAAACTTGTGATAATAATTAATCAACCCCAAGAATGATCTTAACTGTGATATGTTTTCCGGAGCGGGGGCCTTCACGACAGCTTCTATCTTGTCAGGTGACTTGTGCAGCCCCTCTCGGTCAATGACATGACCGCAGTACGAGATCCGTTTTTGGAAGAACTCACATTTCTTGCGATTAACTCGAAGGCCATATTCCTTCAACCTAGTGAGCACCAGTTTCAAATTTGTGAGGTGTCCTTCCTCGTCTTCTCCCGTAATCAGGGTATCGTCTAAGTAACACTGCGTGCTTGGAATTCCTTGTAATACCTGCTCCATGGCCCTCTGCCAAATTGCTGGAGCCGAAGCTACCCCAAAAACCAGTCTATTATAACGATACAAGCCTCTGTGTGTGTTGATGGTGAGGTACTGACGCGACTCTTCCTCGACTTCCATTTGTAAGTATGCCTGTGCCAGGTCTATCTTGGTGAAGTGTTTCCCTCCAGCCAACGAAGCAAAGATATCTTCAATCCGCGGAAGCGGGTATTGTGCCGTGTGAAGCACCAGATTCACTGTGATCTTGAAATCTCCGCAGATGCGGACCTTCCCCGGTCCCCCTGGCTTGTCACTTGGTGAAGACTTCATGACGGGAACAATGGGCGTGGCCCACTCACTCCAGTCCACTTTTGACAGTACCCCTGATCGTTCAAGTTCTTCCAGTTCTGCCTCCACAGCAGATCGTATCGCGTAAGGTACCGATCTGGCTTTGAAAAATTTTGGGCTTGCATGTTCTGCAATCTTAACCTTTGCTTTAATTCCTCGCAGTGTTCCCAGTCCTTGCTGGAATACCTCTTTAGCTTCGTCTAATATTCTGGACAACTGTTCAGGTTTGACATCTTCCTTTCCGGAATCTACCGTCATGGTGTTTAGTGAATGCCAGTCTATCTTTATTTTCCTGATCCACTCCCGTCCCAGAAGTGGTGGACCTCCCTCAGGCAACACATACAGGTCCATCCTTTGGTGCTCTTTGTCCTTGTATCTCACCTTGACTTCTATCTTTCCGATGGGGTATACTTTGTGCCCCGTGTATGTCTTCAATACTAGTTCCGTATCCCGTAGGGGAATATGCTTGAATAACTTTTTATAATCATGCTTATTCATGACCGTCAACGCCGATCCGGTGTCCACTTCCATTTTCACTTGGACTTTTGCAATCTGTAGTGTGATCCACATAGCTTGTCGGTCAGCTTCATTACTCACATTGTGAATTCTCAGACTATCCAGTTCCTTGCAGTTGGAGTGTGAGTCCGAATTCTGTTCTTCCGGACTCCTCCTAGTCACCTCATGTACCTTTCTGTACCTCTTTTGTGGTGACTCATTATTGTTGGTCTTCTTTCCTGACCGGCATACCTTAGCTATGTGACCGAGCTTTCCTACATTCCTGGTTTTTAAACCAGCATTGGTTCTGGTCGTGTGTTGTCTTCCCACAACGATAGCATTTCGTTGTACCCGAAGTAATTTGCTGCACCCTGAGTGCCGCTGCCTTTAGCTGCATTTCCGCCGTTCCTTTCGCTGCGGCTTCGTTTGATGCAGCAATAAGGACAGCCTTCTCAAGTGTAAGATCGTTCTCTTCGAGTAGTCGCTTTTGCGTTCCTTCCTTTGACAACCCGCACACGAACTTGTCTCGCAATGCCTCTGTCAGATTCCCTCCAAACTGGCAGTGTTTCGCTAGTCTACGCAGTTCGACCAAGTATTCTGCGATTCTTTCGTCTTTCCTTTGCGTTCTCGCATAGAATTTGGATCGTTCCACTAACATCAGTGGTGCGGGGTTAAAATGATCCTTCAGGACAGCAATAATATCATCGAAAGTCTGATCCGCCGGTTTAGCTGGTGCTAGTAGATGCTTCAAGAGCCCGTATGTCTTCGCGCCCATCGAGTTTAGCAAGGTTATAGCTTTGTCATCTCCTTCTATTTTATTGGCCTCACCATAGATCTCAATGCGTTCCACATACGTGGCCCAGTCTTCTACCTCGGAGTTAAAATCGTTGATGTTACCATGCTTAGGCATCTTCCTCTCTTCCTGATAACACCACGGATTATTTCTTTAAATTTTCTTTTTTTTTTCAAGATGGCGGTTCCCGCGAAAATGGCGGTTTCCCGCGCTTATCTTCTCTCCCCGCCCACTTCAATGGCGGTTCCCCGCTTCTGTCTTCTTCTCCGCCTAATGGCGGTTTCCCGCGTTTCTTCCCCTGGCGGGAGGGGTACACTTTCCCCACGGGCGACGGCCGCTGGCTTTCAGGTTCACAGCCTGCGCGTCGGCTTCAGTGCTTTCCCTTTTCTCGGCAGGGCAACCGGCGCTGGGTACACCCCGTTGACGGCGAACAGTTTCAGCCGCTGGGCTGGCTCTCGCTCAGTTCCCCTTGCTCGGGCTCTGTCTCTCTCCCGCTCGCTCGGCTCTACCGGCGCTGGGTACACCCCGTTGACGGAGAACAGTTTCAGCCGCTGGACTGGCTCTCGCTCAGTCTCCCTTGGTCGGCTCTGCCTCTCCCGCTCGCTCGGCTCCCAATCGCGCCTCCCAGCCCTCTCGCAGTCCGGTGCTTCCCTCCCCGGCTGCGGCTGAGTTTATCTCTTCCCGCGCCTACGTTCCCGGTCGCAGCGCTTCGTGGCTTCGGTCGCAGCCCGGCCTTTTTCGCCGGTCGCGGTCTAGCTGTCTCACGACGCCGTTGCGTCCCCAGCCTGTCTGTACCGCGGTTTCCTTGCTCCACGCTGCCCCAGTCTCAGCGCCTCTGGACCCGACTTCTGTCCGGCTCCTTTCCCCCTCGACCGTGGTCGAGTGCACCGCCCTTATCCTCCGGTTATTCTTTTTACTTTCCCTTACTCACAGTCATCGTGGCCGCCTTGCTTCTCGTGCTGATCGGCTCACTCCTCACCGTGGCAGAAGGGACAGTCAGTGCCTGTTGCTGATGGAAGTCTTTGTCTCTAAATTCTTCCTCCTTTCTAGTTCTGCAGCCTCGAGTTTTTTCCCAGCAGAACGACGAGGGCGGTTGCCTCTTCTCGACGCTCGTTAACTGCTTCGGACGTATTGTTGCCGCAGGGTACGATCGGACTCGTCGCCACTGTAAAGTCTGTGGGTTGTTTAGTTAATTAATGCACAGACTCCAAGAGTAACTTAAAACAGGACTTTACTATTCGAAGGTCAGGGCGAATCTGCCCAATAACTCCTGACACAGCACTTATATACCGGTGTGGTCACCGTCGGTATTACAGTATACAGAAGCCAACAAAGTAGTGCAACACCTAAAGTAGTTCTCTTAAAGGTGGACGGTTACATACACTACAGGCACTGTTTTGAAGAAGAGCAGAGTGTCTTGTTTTGCACACTTTGCACAAAAATAATAAATTGCAGGACAACGGAGTATTACAGTTTAAACTCTTTTAATGAAGCATCAGGTCTGTAAGCTTTCTCAATCAATACAGCACCGTGTGGACAAGATGGAGTCAGGACCCCCGGGTCTTCTAAACAATAGCAGTCCTTACAGATGCCTGCAGGCCAATGACAACTCAGCATGTGATCACATGTGAATATAATAGGTATTCCTTGCAGATGCCTGCGGGCCAATGATAAATCAATATGCAAATGTTACACAGGGGAGGTATCCATGGCGCCCTGGCCACTATTTATCCCTCAACCAATATCACTACCACAGTTTGTGTGCAGTCGGATAGAGTAAGGGAAGAGAAAAAAAATCAATAATTTAGTTTAATTTCTGATGATCATTCATGGCCAAATACACTGGACAGAGTTCAATTTCATAGAAAGTCGGGTTTCAACTTCCATTCACTCGTGGTAATGAATGTTAAAGTGGCTCTTTCTCATGAAACCCAGCCCTTTAGCACTAAACCTCAGAGAATAATTGCTGGAACCTTGATGAGAAGGGAAAATGATTTCAGTAAAATTTAACCCATCAAGCAATTTGCAGTTTTAAAAGCAGTTGATCTTTTACAATGGTGGTGTTCAATTTGTTTTCATGTGTTCGGGGTCCCCGCAAACATTCATTTGTTTCCGTGGGCTCACTGCAAATACTTTTTTTTATTATTTGTTTATGGGATGTGGGCTTCGTTGGCAAGGCCAGCATTTATTGCCCATCCCTAGTTGCCCTCGAGAAGGTGGTGGTGAGCCGCCTTCTTGAATCGTTGCAGTCTGTGTGGTGAAGGTGCTCCCACAGTGCTGTTTAGGAGGGAGTTCCAGGGTTTTGACCCAGCGACGATGAAGGAATGGCCGATATATTTCCAAGTCAGGATGGTGTATGACTTGGAGCAGAACTGGAGGTGGTGGTGTTCCCATGCGCCTGCTGCCCTTGTCCTTCAAGGTGGAAGAGGTCGCCAGTTTGAGAGGTGCTGCTGAAGAAGCCTTGGCAAGTTGCTACAGTGCATCTTGTAGATGGTACACACTGCAGCCACGGTACGCCGGTAGTGGAGGGAGTGAATGTTTAAGGTGGTGGATGGGGTGCCAATCAAGTGGGCTGCTTTGTCCTGGATGGTGTCGAGCTTCTTGAGTGTTGTTGGAGCTGCATTCATCCAGGCAAGTGAAGAGTATTGGGTCACACTTGTGCTTTGTAGATGGTGGAAAGGCTTTGGGGAGTCAGGAGGTGAGACACTCGCCACAGAATACCCAGCCTCTGACCTGCTCTTGTTGCCACAATATTTATGTGGCTGGTCCAGTTAAGTTTCTGGTCAATGGTGACCGCCAGGATGTTGATGGTGGGGGATTCGGTGATGGTAATGCCGTTGAATGTCAAGGGGCAGTGGTTAGACTCTCGCTTGTTGGAGATAGTCATTGCCTGGCACTTCTGTGGCGTGAATGTTACCTGCCACTTATCAGCCCAAGCCTGAACATAGTCCAGGTCTTGTTGCATGCAGGCATGGACTGCTTCGTTATCTGAGGAGTTGTGAATGGTGCTGGACACTGTGCAGTCATCAGCGAACATCCCCATTTCTGACCTTATGTTGGAGGGAAGATCATTGATGAAGCAGCTGATGATGGTTGGGCCTAGGACACTGATATACTCTCAGGAATATTAAAGAGAGTGTCAGCTATCCAAAGAAAAAGAGTGCTATTATTGCAGAGAAGATCTTTCACTAGTAAGAGAAATATTCGTCAGTCAGTCAAACTGAACAGAATAATATAGAAAGCCGATGGGGAGGAAGAAATCTAATCACCTTGGGGCCCCGGGTTCCCTTCAGGGAATCTAGATTCTGGGGAGTCCCCCAGTGTGTTAAACCTATGGTGTGCAGAATAAAACTGCAAAAACACAATCAAAAAATTTCTTACACTTAGGAGAATCAAAAGTGTACAATATTCTACTATTTGAGCCCTTATCTCCAGCATGCAACAACTTAGCCTGCCATTAGTTGTGCAGAGATTTGATCGGATAGTTTGGATTTTACATAGAATTTACAGCACAGAAACAGGCTATTTGGCACCACAGTTCCATGCCAGTGTTTATGCTCAACACGAGCCGCCTCCCTCCCCTCTTCATCTAACCTGATCAGCAGAACCTTCGATTCCTTCCTCACTCATGTGCTTATCTAACTTCCCCTTAAATGCATCTATGCTATTCATCACAACTACTCCCTGTGGTAGCGAGTTCCACATTCTCACCACTCTCTGGGTAAAGAGGTTCCTCCTGAATTCCCTATTGGATTTATTGCTGACTCTCTCATATTTATGGCCCCTAGCTTTGGACTCTTCACAATTGGAAACATAGGGCTCGATTTTCATTGGGCCGTGGAGTCGGGTTTGGAGGCGTGCGGGGGGTTAAATTCCCGAAATCGGGGGTCCCGACCCCATCCCGCCCCCCAACCCGCCTCCATGCCAGTGTCAAAGGAGGCGGGTACCCGACCCGCACTGGGACCCGCCTCCCCGAGGCGGGAAGGGGATTAGTGCCAATTAACTGCCTGTTAACAGGTAGTTAACAGGCAGTTTTTAGCCTGTTTTTAAGCTAGAACTGTGGGATTCCCGACGGCTACAAACCACGCCAAGTTGGAGGAGTCGGGCCGTCGGGTTGAAGGACTTGGAGTGTTCAAGATGTCGGTGTTCAGGTGAGTGATGTGTGCATGAGTGCAAAGGTAAGTGTGTTTGGTGTGTCTAAAGTGTGTAAAGAAGTTTTACATACATTTTCTTACCTTTTCAGCCTTCCTTCCTTTAGGTTCGGGGAGTCCCTCATCTCACCGGCACAGAAAGCAGAATGGCTGCGATCTGTCAAAAGTGACGGCCTGCAGCTCTCTGTGCAGGAGAGATTTCTAACTGAGTCTGCGTAGAAGGACTCATGTTAGAAGTAAGACTGTCAGTGTTTGACAGCTTCAAACAGCTGTGAAACGCTGATATTTCATCTGTCAAAACGTCTTGACAGATGAAATTTCAGTCTGTGACATCACCTGTTGCCGGGTGGCCCTTAATTGGCCTGCTGAGCCCGCTGGGCGGGCTCAGCAAGGTCGATCAAGTTAAAATCGCGTGGATTGGCCGCATCTCGATAGAGGCGGGATTATAACCCTGAAAGTTGTAGTCCCACCTCCAACCCGACTCCTGAATGAAAATCCAGCCCATATTCTCTACAGCTACCCTATCAAACCCCTTTTAAATCTTAAAGGCCTCCATTAGGTCACCCCTCAGCCTTCAATTTCCAAGGGGAAACAGGTTAACAACTGAAGTTCTCTTCAATGAGAGGCTGCCGAACAGCTGCGGCTGGAGACAACTGTTGGACCCTTCCCACCTCCTCACCCTCCTCGGCACCCACAGTGTCCTCTCGGCTGAGCCGATTCAAAATCCTGCTCCCGGAGGTTAAAAGGTCAGCATGCTAGCCTCGCTGCACAAACAAATCACCTACCCCTTCAGCCGAAACGTTCTTTTGTTATAAATACTGACATTTATTGAAGACCAAAACTGAACTCCATATCACCGGGCTGTCGCCCTGCTTTTTGTTCGTTCCAAGGTTAAGATTTGTTTGTTGGTCTTGCTTCTTATGAACGTGCTTTAAGTCAACAGTAACACCCCTCCGTCTTCCTTTGACTAGAACTGCTGCAAATTCCAGTGATTTGTACAGATTTTAATGACTATGAACAGCTCGACTAGCAGAGAGAGTTTGGGGTACAAATTCGTACATAAGAACATAAGAAATAGGAGCAGGAGTCGGCCATTTGGTCCTTCGAGCCTGCTCCGCCATGCAATAAGATCATGATCTTCTACCTCATCTCCACTTTCTTGCACTGTCCCCATATCCCTTGATTCCCTTAATATTCAAAAATCTATTGATCTCTGTCTTGAATATACTCAACGGCTGAGCCTCCGCAACCCTCTGGGGTAGAGAATTCCAAAAGATTCACCACCCTCTGTGTGAAGAAATAGCTCCTCATCTCAGTCCTAAATGGCCGACCCCTTATCCTGGTTCTAGACTCCACAGCCAGGGGAGTCTGGGGTGGTGGCGCAAAGCGGGCGGGAGCAGATCGTCTACCCGTTATACGCTGCGCCCGATTCTCAGTTCCATTGCATTCGATGCAATTAAATATCAGGCGTTGCGTAGAACGGGCGGCCGACCCGAACCTATAACGCCCGAGACAAATTTCTATCCCATCGGGTTTCTTTAGTACAGCTGGCTCCTGTTAACTCATCTCAAATAATTGATCTTATCTTGTGCGATGAACTGAAGCAGATCAGATTTAGGACAGTGCACTTCATTAAGTGCTTTTTCTAAAACCTCCCTATCAAGCAGAAAGACTGACATGGTAAAAGGCTACATTTTGCTTCAGGTTATTTTATCACAGTATCCAGCTATTTAGCATGTCTGACTTGCTCGAATGGAGGTATTTGTGGAAAAATGAAGAACTATTTGTTTTTTCCTGCTCTCTACCCATTATCTGATTGCTCGTGGATCTCCCGTGCCGTTGCTCATGGTATGTCTGAGGATTTTTTTTTCAATTCGTTTTATGGGATGTGGGCGTCGATGGCAAGGCCAGCATTTGTTGCCCATCGCTAATTGCCCTCGAGAAGGTGATGGTGAGCCGCCTTCTTGAACCGCTGCAGTCTGTGCGGTGAAGGTACTCCCACAGTGCTGTTAGGGAGGGAGTTCCAGGATTTTGACCCAGTGACGATGAAGTAACGGCGATATACTTCCAAGTCAGGATGGTGTGTGACTTGGAGGGGAACTTGTAAGTGGTGGTGTTCCCATGCACCTGCTGCCCTTGTCCTTCTAGGTGGAAGGGGTTGCGGGTTTGGGAGGTGCTGCTGAAGAAGCCTTGGCGAGTTGCTGCAGTGCATCTTGTAGATGATGCGTTATAAGGACAGGAACAGGAAGCACTGCACAATAGGGGAAGGGGGGCAGGGGGAATTTTACACTTTGTTGCTGCCAGTACACACACTGGGAGCGGGTCACAAATCAATTTACACCCCTCTTCAGCTCGTGATTTACTGTCCATTCATTTTAATGACGATCGCAGGCTGGGCCTCTACAACATGAGCAGTTTTGCGATACATGCTCCCAGCCTGCCTCCTGAGCACAGAAAGAAAGGAATAGTTGAGGCGAATCGCATAGATGCATTTAAGGGGAAGCCAGATAAGTATATGAGGGAGAAATGAAAAAAGAAAAAGACTTGCATTTCTACAGCGCCTTTCACAACCACCGGACGTCCCAAAGCGCTTTACAGCCAATGAAGTACTTTTTGAAGTGTAGTCACTGTTGTAATGTAGGAAACGAGGCAGCCAATTTGCGCAGAGCAAGCTCCCACAAACAGCAATGTGATAATGACCCGATAATCTGTTTTTGTTATGCCGATTGAGGGATAAATATTGGCCCAGGACACCGGGGATAACTTCCCTGCTCTTCTATCGAAATAGTGCCATGGGATCTTTTACATCTACCTGAGAGGGCAGACAGGGCCTCGGTTTAACATCTCATTGTCCGGCAGCGCAGCACTCCCTCAGTACCGCACTGGGAGCATCAGCCTAGATTTTTGCGCTCAAGTCTCTGGTGTGGGACGTGAACCCTACAACTCTCTGACTCAGAGGCGAGGGTGCTTCCAAATGAGCCACGGCTGACACAGCTAAATAGGAGGTGATGCTGATAGGGTGCAAGGGGTTTTCTCCGATACTGGTCCCCCGTTACACACAGTTCTTGGACGTCAGGATGTATAAGAACAAAATACACACGGCACAGGGTTTTGGCTCAACCTTTGATACGTTTGTTTATTGAACACACACACACAATTACTTCCCCAGTATAAATCCCTACGATTTATATCAGGCTAACAACCCCAAAATACAAACCCCTACACAAGGGTCATTTGCAGCGACACAATCTGACACAGTTAAACCCATCCGCGATTTGACTGTTACATATAAAGTTACCCAGACTCAATCACAAAACCCTTATTGTGATCTGACTGAAACACACAAACGTACTCAGACTCAATCATAAAAGCCCCCTCTATTATTTGGCTGAAACATACAATCACCACTCCCGATCGGCCGTCTCTTGGAGTTGATTGTAGGCCCAAATCTTTCTGTTCGCTGTTCTGCCGTCGGCTTCCCACACCACTGTCTTCGAAGTGATCTTACTTTAAACCAAAACCAACTTGCAGTATTTCCTGGCCCCCTCCTGAGCATGCGATGGCCATATCAAAATGTGTGAATTGTCTCCAGCAGAGAACTCTTGGTGGCTAATGTCCCTTGTATTGTTCATTGATTAGAGATTCCTTTCTGACAATGCAACCTTCCCAAAGTGACTGCATATGCGAGGTTGTTGGTTTCTGTTAGCATTTGTATTCAAAATGTTCAAGGCCTGGCCCATTGTCTAGGCCTGCACTGAAACTAGTTATTCAGGGCCATGGTCTAAGGTGGACAATGTAATATGCAGATGTTCTTGTTCAGATTTTATATTCGTAGTTTCGGCTGCAATGTTTGAATTAACCCTATATTGCCGAGCCCTTTTTGCGGGCTCTGCAGTTCTGGGTTTTTATATTTCATAGTCTAATATTGTTACGGTTGGGGGGGGAGGAATCAATCCTACAAGGGTGAGATGAAGTAGGGCGAGAGGAGGCTCATGTGGAGCATCAACACCGGCATGAACTTGCTGGGCCGAATGGCCCCTTTCTGTGCAGTACATTCTGTGTAATGTATTATTCTCCTCTGGAGGTGCCAGCTACGTGGAACTTTGCATCCCTTTAAAGTCACAAGGTCCAATTGCTGGGCTTTCACTGAGAGACTAAAGTGTCAGTTTGGCTCAGTTGGTTGCACTCTCACTTGAGTCAGATGGTTGTGGGTTCCAGCCCCACTCATAGTACATAATCGAGGCAGTGCATATTTGAGGGACTCCTGGACAGCTGGAGGGGCCATCTGTAACTGGGGTGGACGATCTCCCTGCTCAGCTGGATGGAGAAGGTCCCCTGCCACAATTTCGAGGATCAGCAAGCAGTTCTCCTGGTGTTCTGGCTAAACCTATAAAATTCTGTCAGGCCTGGACAAACTAGATGCTGGATGGATGTTCCCGATGGTCGGGGAGTCCAGAACCAGGGGTCATAGTCTAAGGATAAGGGGTAGGACATTTAGGACTGAAATGAGGAGGAATTTCTTCACCCAGAGAGTGGTGAACCTGTGGAATTCTCTGCCACAGAGGGCGGTGGAGGCCAGTTCATTAAATATATTCAAGAAGGAGTTGGATATATTTCTTGAGGCTAAAGGGATCAAGGGATATGGGGAGAAGGCAGGGACAGGGTACTGAATTTGGATGATCAGCCATGATCTCATTGAATGGCGGAGCAGGCTCAAAGGGCCGAATGGCCTACTCCTGCTCCTATCTTCTATGTTTCTATGTTTCTATGTTTCAAACACCCACCACCCCTCATTCAACTCATTGCTGTTTGTGGAATCTTGCTGTGCACAAGTTGACTGTCACATTTTTTTTTATTCGTTTATAGCGTCGCTGGCAAGGCCAGCATTTATTGCCCATCCCTAGTGTCTGCATAGCAGCAGTGACTGCACCTTGAAAGGTCATGGAATGCTTTGGGGCATCCCGATTCCGCCCCCCCCCCCCAAAATTCACACGCACTTTCGGGAGGAATGACAAGAAAGTAATCAGTAGCAAGAAGACCGGCTGATTTTTACCCCGCTCAGCCCAGGCACACAGAAGCTCATCGTAGCTCGTGATCCACCAAGTTCAGCTAATTCAACACCGACTATCAACCAAACCTGGGGCTCTCCCAGGCTGTGAGACTCCCTACGAGGGTACGGTAGCATCATTTCTAATGTTACTGGACTAGAAATCCAGAGGCCTGGACTAATGACCCAGAGACATGAGTTCAAATCCCACCAAGACAGCTGGGAAAATTTAAATTCAATTAAGTAAAAATCTGGCATAAAAATCTAGTATCAGTAATGAAACTACCAGATTGTTGTAAAAACCCATCTGGTTCACTAATGTCCTTTAGGGAAGGAAAGACGCTGTCCTTACCCAGTCTGGCCTGTATGACTCCAGACCCACAGCAATGTGATTGACTCTTAACTGCCCACAGGGAATTACAGGCCAGTGAGTCTAACATCAGTGAAAGGGAAATTATTGGAAAAAATTCTGAGGGACAGAATTAGTCTCCACTTGGAGAGGCAAGGGTTAATCAAGGATAGTCAGCATGGCTTTGTTAGGGGGAGATCATGTCTAACCAATTTGATTGAATTTTGAGAGGGGGTGACTAGGTGTGTGGATGAGGGTAGTGCAGTTGATGTAGTCTACATGGACTTCAGTAAGGCTTTTGACAAAGTCCCGCATGGGAGACTGGTCAAGAAGGTAAGAGCCCTTGGGATCCAGGACAATTTGGCACATTGGATCCAAAATTGGCTTAGTGGCAGGAGGCAGAGGGCGATGGTCGAAGGTTGTTTTTGTGACTGGAAGCCTGTGTCCAGTGGGGTACCGCAGGGATCGGTGCTGGGTCCTTTGCTGTTTGTAGTGTACATTAATGATTTAGATATGAATGTAGGAGGTATGATCAGTAAGTTTGCAGATGACACAAAAATTGGTGGAGTGGTAAATAGCGAGGAGGGAAGCCTCAGGCTACAGGACGATATAGACGGGTTGGTCAGATGGGCAGAACAGTGGCAAATGGAATTTAACCCTGAAAAGTGTGAGGTGATGCATTTTGGGAGGACTAACAAGGCAAGGGAATACACAATGAATGGTAGGACCCTAGGAAGGACAGAGGATCAGAGAGACCTTGGTGTGCATGTACATAGATCCCTGAAGGCAGCAGGACAGGTAAATAAGGTGGTTAAAAAGGCATATGGGATACTTGCCTTCATTAACTGAGGCATAGAATATAAGAGCAGGCAGGTTATGATGGAGCTGTACAAACCGCTAGTTAGGCCACAGCTGGAATGCTATGTGCAGTTCTGGTTGCCACACTATAGGAAGGATGTGATTGCATTGGAGAGGGTGCAGAGGAGATTCACCAGGGTGTTACCTGGGCTGGAGCGCTTCAGCTATGAAGAGAGACTGGACAGGCTGGGGTTGTTTTCCTTAGAGCAGAGTAGGCTGAGGGGGGACCTGATTGAGGTGTACAAAATTATGAGGGGCATAGATAGGGTAGATAGAAAGGAACTTTTCCCCTTAGTAGAGGGGTCAATAACCAGGGGGCATAGTTTCAAGGTAAGGGGCAGGAGGTTTAGAGGGGATTTGAGGAAAAACTTTTTCACCCAGAGGGTGGATGGAATCTGGAACTCACTGCCTGAAAGGGCAGTAGAGGCAGGAACCCTCACAACATTCAAGAAGCATTTAGATGAGCACTTGAAATGCCATAGCATACAAGGCTATGGACCAAATGCTGGAAAATGGGATTAGAATAGACAGGGCCTGATGGCCAGCGTGGACACGACGGGCCGAAGGGCCTCTTTCTGTGCTGTATAACTCTATGACTTAAATGGCCTAGCAAGCCACTCAGTTGCATTCAGGGCAGCAGCTCACCAGCACCTTCTCAAGGGCAATTAGGGATGGGCAATAAATGTTGGCCTTGCCAGCGACGCCCACATCCCGTGCATGAATCAAAAAAAAATTACACATTTACCCACTGAGCAATTGGGAGAGCAAGGCTTTTTAAGTTGCACCCTAAGTCTTTAATCATACAATGCTTGCATCATAGAAAAATATAAAAGTATAGAGAAAGCAGAGGGAAATGCAGCGGGCAAGAAAGCGATGGCAGGGGGAGAGGGCGTGAGAGAAAGAGACAGGGGCCTAGAAATTGAGTTTTGGCTTAGCCAGGGCTTTAGCGCCGGAAGTTAGTGCCGGCGCTAAGTCCCCCTGCGCGCGCCAAAAATTCAGCAGGGCCGCGCCCAAACGGCTGCCGGCGCTACTGAAGGGTCTTTGCGGCGGTAAATCGGCGCTAACTGCACTCAATTTCTAGGCCAGGGTCTGCAATACTCTGATTACCAAACATAAAGAATTATTTAAAAAACTGTTCACATTACTGAACATGTGAAACAAGGAGGCAGTGCTTGTACTTTCTGCGTGCAGATGTAATCAAACATCACAAAAATAGCAATTTTCAATCTATGAATCTACATCTAAAGTGGCACTTGTAGCTCATTTACTCATACCTGCCTCACTTTGGCGTGACTTTTGTATTTACTATCCAGCAAAATGGAATTCTATTATTTTCATACTTTGGGCGATTTTTTTTCCTGTTGGATGCAGTAAAATCACTAGAGGAAAAACACAGAAAAAGATATTAAAGGTCAAGATGTAGAGTCTCATTACAATCTGGGGAGCAGTGTCTATGTCGCATTCTCAAGTTAGAGAGTTATTCGTCAGCTAAACCCATTGAAAAAATAGAGTGTTTTCATTACTGCAGTGACCTTAACTGTTATGACACTAATTTGACAGAGTGACCCCTCCCATTGTACAATTTTAATAACACTGATATATATGCTCACGCAATGTCCTGATCGCTGTAAACAAGTTATTAAAAAAATGAGCTTTCTAAAACCCTTATTTTTGATTATTTATTTATTTTTTGCCAGTGTTGGCATCTAGTGGTTTTTCCACTTGTTTCACCCCAAGGTTCCGCTTCTGATCAGCAAATTTCAACACAATGTGGCTCGCACCACATTCCCATGTGCGCTATTTTTATGTAGGCGTTTAAAATGAACCCATGAAAAAACAGCGTACACAGGAACATAGTGCTCGCACGTCATGTAATTTGTGAACTTTGCCTGTAATATAGAAATGAAGAAGTTCTTACAGGTCAAGTGTAGCAGAGGCTCGGTCCCTCCCCCTCTCCTCCAACAATTTGCCATTACTTTCAGCCACAGAAACAAGCCTCGAATGCACCAATGAAAAGCTTTCTTTTTCCAAAGCCATATGTGTGGCCTCTTGGAATGAGAATGCAAGTTAGTGTCCGTTGGTGTTGAATTAAGGGGCAGTTTTATGATGGAGACTCATGTTTGGAATTCTCTACCCCAGAGCGCTGTGGATGCTCAGTCGTTGAGTATATTCAAGACTGAGGGCGACAGATTTTTGGGCACCAAGGGATATGGGGGATCAGGCGGGAAAGTGGAGATGAGGTAGAAGATCAGCCATGATCTTATTGAATGGCGGATTCCCAGGACACCTGGGAATCCCTGGCCCAAGACCGCACAAAGTGGAGGAGAAGCATCCGGGAAGGCGCCGAACACCTCAAGTCTCTTCACCGGGAGCAAGCGGAAGCCAAGCGCAGGCAGCGCACATCAACCCAAGCACCCCACCCACCCGCCCCTTCAACCACCGTCTGCCCCACCTGTGACAGAGACTGTAGGTCCCGCATTGGACTCATCAGTCACCTGCGAACTCATTTTTAATGTGGAAGCAAGTCATCCTTGGCTCTGAGGGACTGCCTAAGAAGGAATGGCGGAGCAGGCTCGAGTGGGTCGTATGGCCCACTCCTATTTCTTATGTTCTTATGCCTGCCAGGAACGGAGCTGAGGCTCACAAGTTGCATTTCTGTGAATTGCAATCCCAGTGTTTGGCTGTAGTAATGTGTCTCAACATTGAAAGCACTTCAGCACAATAACATTAACAAATTTTGAAGTCAGGCTCTTCAGTTTACAGTTCAAATAAAGTCCAAAACGGATTTCAAATGGGATGAAAATGGATCTATAATAGGTGGGCGATCCGTTCTGTCAGATTACCTCCCAGGCAGTGAAGACAAAAATCTCCTCCAATGGGTTTTAAATTCTTCTCTATTTTTGATAACACATATCCAGTTTTTGTTTGATCTTCCTACAGAACGGAGGCTAGCTATCCCAGGGTTTGCCCACGTGATTAAAGGCCTGCCTAGTTATGGGGGTTCAAAGAAAGGTCGTGACTACATAAACTTATTCTAATTAAGACCCTTCCAGCCATCAAAAAGAAGAAAATCTTCATCAATGTAAGCCAGATTTAAACCAGGCCCCAGAGATGAAAAGGATAATATTCAAACTGACTAGTTCAACAAGCTGTGCTTTATTTATTTATTTTAAAAGAAAGACTTGCATTTATATAGCGCCGCTGACGACCACCGGACGTCCCAAAGCACTTTACAGCCAATGAAGTACTTTTGGAGCATAGTCACTGTTGTAATGTAGGAAACACGGCAGCCAATTTGCACCCAACAAGATCTCACAAACAGCAATGTGATAATGACCAGATAATCTGTTTTTTTGTGATGTTGATTGAGGGATAAATACTGGCCAGGACACCGGGGAGAACTCCCCTGCTCATGTTCGAAACAGTGCCATGGGGTCTTTTATGTCCACCTGAGAGAACAGGTTTAATGTCTCATCTGAAAGACAGCACCTCCGACAGTGCAGCGCTCCCTCAGCACTGCACTGGAGTGTCAGCCTGGATTTTTGTACTCGGGTCCCTGGAGTGGGACTTGAACCCACAACCTTCTGACTCAGAGCTGAAGGTGCTGCCCACTGAGCCACGGCTGGCAGAGAATGGCAAACCATTATGTCTTCCTATTGAACAATTTAACACAACACTAACATACCTTAAGAAACCTGTTTGGTACAGTCCTGCCCACTTGGTCAGTGGGCAGGCAGTCCATTCTCTTCCCATTTCCCATGGAGTTTGTGTGGTTTAGCAATACAGTGTAATGGAGATAAATGTCATCATTCAGTTCTCTTGGGCAGGAGTTAAATAATGTTCAGCAATGCTGTCTGCAGGTACTTACTTGCATGTGTAATTGTTCAATGCTGACTTCTGCTGAATTGAGCTTTGGCAGATAACCAGGCTTGGAAATGATCCATCATTTGCCACGTATTGAAGGGCATTCTTTCCATCTCCAGTCTCTGCCGTTACTTTTGTGCATCAAGTTTCTTTGCTGCAATAAAGGATGACCATTATACTTCTAATAAACCAGGAGTCCTCTTTTTGGCCTGGTTCACTATTTATTTGAGGATAATTTTAATTTCCCTCTATAGGTTCTCATTAGAGTGAAATGACCAATAAAGCCGCCCTCAGCGTCACGATGAGATCTGGGGTTCGATTTTCACTGCCTTCGCCTGGTCTCTTTATCTAAGGAAGGATATACTTGCCTTAAAGGCGGTGCAACGAAGGTTCACTAGATTGATCCCTGGGATGAGAGGGTTGTCCTATGATGAGAGATTGTGTAGAATGGGCCGATACTCTCTGGAGTTTAGAAGAATGAGGTGATCTCATTGAAACATACAAGATTCTGAGGGGGATTGACAGGGTAGATGCTGAGAGGTTGTTTCCCCTGGCTGGAGAGTCTAGAACTAGGGGGCATAGTCTCAGAATAAGGGGTAGGTCATTTAAGACTGAGATGAGGAGGAATTTCTTCACTCAGAGGGTTGTGAATCTTTGGAATTCTCTGCCCCAGAGGGCTGTGAATGCTGAGTCGTTGAGTCTATTCAAGGCTGAGATAGATAGATTTTTGGACTCTAGAAGAATCGAGGGATATGGGGATCGAGCGGGAAAGTGGAGTCGAGGTCGATGATCAGCCATGATCTTATTGAATGGCGGAGCAGGCTCAAGGGGCCGTATGGCCTACCCCTGCTCTCATTTCTTATGTTCTCATATTCTTAATGAGGCAATAATGGCCTTAAAATGGGGTCAATAGCCTTACCGCCCAGTTAACACCGGCGATGCGGCAGGCTCCATTTTGAAAGAGGCCAGGTGTCCAAAGCGGCCGCCTAATTTCAGGTGATAGATTACGCAAATTAGGGTTGTAATCCCTAGAATTTGTATGGTTATGGGGTGATTTAATCGAAGTTTTCATGATATTAAGGGGAACTGATAGGGTAGATAGTGGGAAACTATTTCCGCTGGTTGGGGATTCTAGGACTAGGGGGTATAGTCTAAAAATTAGAGCCAGGCCTTTCAGGAGTGAAATTAGGAAACATTTCTACACACAAAGGGTGGTAGAAGTTTGGAACTCTCCTCTGCAAACAGCAATTGATGCAAGGTCTGTTGTTAATTTTAAATCCGAGATTGATAGATTTTTGTTAACCAAAGGTATTAAGGAATACGGGGCAAAGGCAGGTGTATGGAGTGAGGTCACAGGTCAGCCATGATCTCATTGAATGGCAGAACAGGCTCGAGGGGCTGAATGGCCCACTCCCGTTCCCGTGTTCCTGTGATAGTCCCCTTTTAATATACAAATCAGGATCCTATGACATAAATAGAACCCCGATTGCCATTATTAGCCGGAACTGGTCGCAGCCTGCACCATGCACACTGACCAGTTCAGCGGGCAATGGAACCGAAGAGGCCTGCCAAAGGGAAGCGTCAAAATAATCTGGGTCGCTTCCGTCTCGGCACCACCACCCACTACGATCGCAAATCCCGCCCGCCGCTACCGCAACTTACCTTCCTGGTGGCGTCCCTGGCCCAATCCGCAGGCCCGTTTGGCGCTCCGCAACTCACCTGCTGAACGTAAACGAAGCCGGGGCCTCAAAAACGCGGGGGCCTCATCGCCGCTGGACCAGTGTAACTTGGAGAGGAACTTGCAGGTGGTGGTGTTCCCATGCGTCTGCTGCCCTTGTCCTTCTAGGTGGAAGAGGTCACAGGTTTGGGAGGTGCTGCTGAAGAAGCCTTGGCGAGTTGCTGCAGTGCATCTTGTAGATGGTACACACTGCAGCCACAGTGCACCAGTGGTGGAGGGAGTGAATGTTGAAGGTGGTGGGTGGAGTGCCAATCAAGCGGGCTGCTTTGTCCTGGATAGTGTCGAGCTTCTTGAGTGTTGTAGGAGCTGCACTCATCCAGGCAAGTGGAGAGTATTCCATCACACTCCTGACTTGTGCCTTGTAGATGGTGGAAAGGCTTTGGGGAGTCAGGAGGTGAGACACTTGCCGTAGAATACCCAGCCTCTGACCTGCTCTTGTAGCCAAAGTATTTATGTGGCTGGTCCAGTTAAGTTTCTGGTCAATGGTTACCCCCCAGGATGTTGATGGTGGGGGATTCGGCGATGGTAATGCCGTTGAATGTCAAGGGGCGGTGGTTAGACTCTCGCTTGTTGGAGATAGTCATTGACTGGCACTTGTGTGGCGCGAATGTTACTTGGCACTTATCAGCCCAAGCCTGAATGTCATCCGGGTCTTGCTGCATGCAGGCATGGACTGCTTCATTATCTGGGGAGTTCCGAATGGAACTAAACACTGTGCAGTCATCAGTGAACATCCCCACTTCTGACTTTATGATGGAGGGAAGGTCATTTCTATGGAAACTAATTCGAAATTCCACTGGGCTTTTGACACTTCCACACATGGTTCATGTAAACAGGCTAAAAGACCAGAATATATACTGGGCAGAGGATCATTCCTGGGCCTCATTATTTAAAGTAACTTAGTAATAAGCAGTGTTCCTATGCGCATGCGCGGCCACGCAGCGATCCGAGATGTATCGCGCCATGCATTGAAGAGATTGAACAGTATTATTGAATAGCAATGGAACAGTATTATTCAAAGCAACCAACCAAAGGGTGAGGCCAGAAAAGTGGGAATACGACATTAGAGTGTGAAAGAGATCGAGATGACAAACAACACCGGAACGGGCAGGGAGATCGAGGATGACACCAGAGAGGGCAGGGGGATCGATGATGACCCCGGAGAGGTCGGGGAGATCGAGGACGACACCGGAGAGGGCGGGGAGATCGAGGACGACACCGGAGAGGTCGGGGAGATCGAGGACAACACCGGAGTGGGGCAGGGAGATCGAGGAGGGCACCGGAGTGGGGCAGGGAGATCGAGGAGGACACCGGAGAGGTCGGGGAGATCAAGGACAACACCGGAGTGGGGCAGGGAGATCGAGGAGGACACCGGAGAGGGCGGGGAGACCGAGGATGACACCGGAGAGGTCGGGGAGATCAAGGACAACACCGGAGTGGGGCAGGGAGATCGAGGAGGGCACCGGAGAGGGCAGGGAGATCGAGGAGGACACCGGAGAGGGAGGGGAGACCGAGGATGACACCAGAGAGGTCAGGGAGATCAAGGACAACACCGGAGTGGGGCAGGGAGATCGAGGAGGGCACCGGAGAGGGCAGGGAGATTGAGGAGGGCACCGGCGAGGGCAGGGAGATCAAGGATGACACCGGAGAGGGCGGGGAGATCAAGGATGACACCGGAGAGGTTGGAAAGATCAAGGACAACACCGGAGTGGGGCAGGGAGATCGAGGAGGGCACCGGAGAGGGGCAGGGAGATCGAGGAGGGCACCGGAGTGGGGCAGGGAGATCGAGGAGGACACCGGAGTGGGGCAGGGAGATCGAGGAGGACACCGGAGAGGGCGGGGAGACCGAGGAGGACACCAAAGTGGGGCAGGGAGATTGAGGAGGACACCGGAGAGATCGAGGAGGACACCGGAGTGGGCAGGGAGATCGAGGAGGACACTGGAGAGATCGAGGAGGACACCGGAGAGGTCGGAAAGATCAAGGACAACACCGGAGTGGGGCAGGGAGATCGAGGAGGGCACCAGAGAGGGGCAGGGAGATTGAGGATGACACCAGAGAGGGCAGGGAGACCGAGGATGAGATCGGAGCATTGAAAAGGGCAAGTGGTTTTGTAAGTTATGGAAACTGAAACAGCCGATGTTTCTGGTCGGAGCCTTTTGAAACTGGGAGACATTTTTCAGTATTCAGTGAGTGCCAGGGTTGTGTGTAAATTTTGTGTTGAAGCCAAAGTTAATGGCGAATTTACAAATGGTAAAAGATCAACTGAATGGAAACCGGACTATTGGAAATGTCACTTAGTTCAAAAAGCTCCTATTGATGCAGTTAAAAGTTTACACCACCGGAAGCGTGGCATCGGACTGCAGCGTCTATTGGCAGAGTCTGCTGAAAACTGACAGAAGCGAGTTGAAATGGGGGGGAACGTCAGCGAGCAAATCCGGACAAAATAAAAACTCTGATCGACAATGTGCTCCTTGCTATAAAAATAAACGCATCCACATTGTTGGTGCAGAAAATTAACGAGCATGTAGTGAAATCTGTTAATGTTCCCAACAGTTGGAGAAGTGAGAACCATGCCTTTGAATTTGTACAGTCTATTAACGTTGTAATGTAAAACGAGGTAATGGCAGCTGTACGCAATTCTCGAGTTCATACGTGGATAGTTAACGAAAGCACTGACATTGTTGTGCATAAAATATTAATTCTGTACATCAAATTTCGAGAGCAGAACGATGTCAGCCACAAGGCTGTGTTTGCGGGCATTGACGTAAGAAAACTACTAGGCACTTGGTCTAAGCGTTAAACAAAGCTTTAATCAACTGTTTTACAACATGGAGGTCTAGTTGTGTCCTTCACTAGTTCCTGTTAAGAATGTCCTGCGCAAGCTGGGCCCGTGCCCGAGTATTTATACTCTCCCTGGACAGCGCCACCCGTAGGCTGCTCAGTATTATTTCATAAGTCTTTCTTTCATGAATGACTGATTCATGTCAGACATTATCCAGTTACGTGCGTGCAATGCACAGAGCATTACAGATGCTATCAAGCAATTCTACATGGATCACAATCTGGATCTAGAGAGAATGGTGATGTGGACTTCAGATGGCGCGATCTGATCTGTCCTGCTAGGTAGGCATAACGGTGTAGCTGCCCAGCTTAGAGAGTGCATGCCACACTTAGTACAACAACACGGAGTTGCTCATAGAGAAGATCTGGGAATCGATGATGCTTGGAAAGAGGTACCAATGATGAAAGAAGTGGATATGCAATATTTAGCAGATCATCTGTTAAGAAAGCTTGGTTTGAGGAGTTAGTCAGTGATTTGGAAGTTGATGCATTATCATTCAGGCCTTTGAATGAAGTGCACTGGTTATCACGTACATTTGCTGTAAATGCCCTTCTGAGAAATTACCATGTACCAGTAGACTACTGCAAGGTGGAAGCCAATGATCCTGTAGCAAAGTACTGTCTCAAAAAGCTTACAGATCCACGGTATCGTATCGCACTGACTCTGCTCGAGGATGTTCCAGGGGAATTGTCTGAACTGTCCCACATTTTTGAAAGAAGTAGGGCTCGAATTTCACAGGGCCGTGGAGGCGGGAATGGAGGCGTGTGGGGTATTAAAATTGCAAAGTGGCCCCGCCTCCATCCTGCCTCCAAGCAAATTTCAAGAAACCGTGTTTACTGCTCCCGTCTCCGTCCCGCCTCTTGGAGGCGGGATAGACCCTTAAGGCCCTTAACAAGCAGTAAATTGCCTCTATTATCTCATTTTGAAAGGCCTTGGTGATTTTAACCCTTTTCCGACGTGAAGCACTCCTGTTCTGAAACACGACGGTGAAACCTGGCGGTAGCACAATTGGATTGCTGACTATTAGCTGCAGCTCCACCATTAAATAGGATATTTGATCAGCCATCATTTGCAGGTGGCAGGACTTTGTTGTCTCAGGTCTGGGGAAACTTTTAGAAGGCAGCTGTGGAAGTTTGGAGCCTGACACCCATCTCCAGTGTGACCTCCTGGGAAACCCCTCTCGTCACCTTCACTGAGCGCTTCCTCAACGAAGGCATATATCAAGTAATCCTAAGCCCTCAATGTGGAAGTCCCATTAGCGAAATGACACAGGCCACAACTGCAGCAGTAGCCATCAGATTTTTTATTTACAGTAACCATCTGATGGCTTTTTAACGTTAAACATCAAATTTCACCCAAGTGACTACCCTTGTGACTATTTGTGCAGTATCTTTCTCTTACTCGTGCTCCTACATGGTGCTTCCCCTGTGGCTTCAGCAGATGTGGAGGCCCCTTGCTCACTTTCTTGCTGCTCCTGTCTCGACACCTTTGGCTGGCGTCCTCTGGGGTTGCGAACCTGTGAGGGCTTGTCAATAGTCTGCTGCTCCTACGGCTGTGCAGGGGTTGAGACGCCGATCTCAGTTGGGTGTGGACTCTGGTGGGGCTCTGACCGAGGGCTCTGCAGTGGCATGGAAGTGTGAGTGCTTGGAGAGGAGCCCCCACTTCCTTGATGTCTGCCACCAACTTCCCTCTCATGGGTCAGGTCCCCCTCAGCGCTTGCAAGTGGCTTGAGAGCACCTTGCTGCACATTGGAGGGCCATGGGGACCCGTATCTGCACTGGCAGTCCTACTCAGAAGGACTTCCATGAAGGTCTGGTTTCTCTGTTCAATAGATGACCATTGCTCCTCCATAGCTGTCATTCTATTCAGAACACTCACCATGTTTTCTGCCCTCTGGCGACTTATCACCTCCATGGAGGTTGCCATCCTTTCCATGGTAATGCGTTCATGCGCCAATGACTCCACAAAGGCTCTGCTCATGTTCGCAATGGACTCCTCCATTCGCTCCACACTCGCAGCGACCCTGGAGACAAAACCTGCCAGAGACTCCTGCATCTGTTCCTGGAGTTCCAGCAACGCTGATCTTGTGGATGGACCCAGAGGCAGAGGGTCGACATGCAGCTGAGCTGAGCTGGCAGAGTCCTGCGCCCTCCAACGAGGATTCTCCACTGCTGTCCCTGTCTGCACAATCTGCTGATGCTCACTTGTGAGCTGTGATACACCAGGTGACAACACTACTCTATCTCGCGAAGGTCCCACCGAGGTGTGAGTGTCTGCGCTGGTGCTGGGTGCGCTGAATTCTGCTGACGCTGTGCCCTCAGAGGTTGCAGCTTCCTCTGAGGAGTCTGGATGCTCAGGCTCTTCCTCCTGGCTAGTGGAGATGGGTGCTGTCGATGGTCCTGTGGGGGAGTAAAGGAAAGAGTCAGAGATGTGATGCCAAGGTTACATGCACATTGCATATTGCATATTGCAGATGATTATAAGTCCATCTGTTAGAGCTTCAGAATCATTATCAGTGACTCATGCAATGTCAATGAGAGAGATGGAAAACTATTCTGTCACCAGCTTGCTGTGATGCTCCCATCTGTCCGTCCCCCACTTGCGCATCGTCCTCCACTCCCACGATCTCCAGGACCGCCTCCTCCCACGGGGTGAGCTGGGCTACTGAGGGTGGCCCTCCTCCTGTCCTCGCTCTTTCCCTCTTATTGTGAGCTCTCTTTTCCTGCAATGAGGGAGACAAGTGGAGTTTGAGTGAGAATGAAGGAGTGAGTGTAGAGAATCCATAGCATAGATGCTTAGAAGGAGACAAAAATGGAGTGAGGTGGCAAGACCAAGTGCCCTCCCTGCATGTTGCAAGTTGTTTTCATAGCATCAGTGATAGGGAGTGTGAGGGCTGCATAGTCGAATAGTTAGGTGAATGTGACCATAGAGAGAGAGAGAATGGGTAAGGGTGCATGGATGTCAGTGTCAAGTGGGATGTGGAGGAAGAGATTGCTAAAGCTGAGTGCTGGTGAGGAGAGGCAATGGGGATCAGATTGAGGGTGATGGGAAATTCATACTCACTTTTCCAGTGCGCAGAAGGTCATGGAACCTCTTCCTGCACTGAAGCCAGGTTCTGCTGGTTATCGACAAAGAGTTGACCTTCTGGGCCACCTGGATCCACACAGTCTTGGTCTGCTGGGGAGGATTCTTCCTCCCTAAAAGAAGGGAAGAGCACCTCTTTATTGGCTCTTGCTCCCTCTACTAAAGCTTGCAGGGCAAAGTCATCAAAACTGGGAGCAGACCTAGGTCTCTGGCTGGCCATTCTTCCTCCAGGTCCCTCTAACATGAAAGGCCAAAAGGTTGGCAGTCTGCAGAAGAAGCAAGGCTTGTTGCAGACCTTAAATGCAGCAGCAATGATGATGTCATCGGAGGCGAGTTTCAGACTGAAAAAACTAATTGGGCCATGGGTTCCCACACGCTGGAACTCAATTGCCCACTTAAGTTAAAATCGCATAATTCTCCCACATCAATTTAGAATCGGGTGGCTAACACGAAAAGCCGAATAGACGACCCCAGCCCGTCACAAAATCGAGCCCGTAGCCTCAGTGTCATTGAAGCCTATCACTATGCAAAGGCCAAAATTGAAATAAGTGCGCGCCCAGTACCTCAGGAAAAAAAACTCACTGAAGGGAGAAAGTGAAGCAAGAAATGGCAGCTCTCGTCAATACCTCCGATACAACAAATATTCCCTGTTTCATTACAAGACTATGCGAACATTTAGATGCTTGATTTCTGGAGAATGAGCTGCATGAGTGGTCTGCATTTGATATCGAAGCACTGGTTTCTACCAAATTTGATTATGGCACATAAAATGTAAGTGAACTCAATCACAAATACCAAGCAGTCTTGAATCTACCAGTGCAAACCGATGGATCAGTAACCGATCGCATCTGCAAGCGGAACTCAGATTTATCATTGCGGAAAAACTGAAAGCAGGTGCAAATTAGTACATTTACCGACATGTTAACCTACACCCTGAATGAAGAGTGGCTGACAGACTTGGCTGGGCTGGTCGATACATGTGGCCCCTTCCAAGCCTCCGGTGCTGATTGCGAGCGTGGCTTCAGTTCAAATGAATCAGCTCAAAACCAAGTCTCGCAACAGACTGGAATTACCCGTCAGGACCACTTTATAGAAACATAGAAGATAGGAGCAGGAGTAGGCCATTCGGCCCCTCGAGCCTGCTCCGCCATTTAATGAGATCATGGCTGATCATCCAATTTCAGTACCCTGTCCCTGCTTTCTCCCCATATCCCTTGATCCCTTTAGCCTTAAGAAATATTTCTAACTCCTTCTTGAATATATTTAATGAATTGGCCTCCACTGCCTTCTGTGGTAGAGAATTCCACAGGTTCACCACTCTCTGGGTGAAGAAATTTCTCCTCATCTGTCCTAAATGGCTTACTCATTATCTTTAGACTGTGACCCGTGGTTCTGGACTCCCCCGCGTTCAGGAACATCCTTCCTGCATCTAGTCTGTCTAGTCCTGTTGGAATTTTATAAGTTTCAATGAGATCCCCTCTCATTCTTCTATGAGGGTAAAATCCTATCTCGCAGCGAACGGAGATGTCAGCCGTGACCGAATTTTTCAATTGCTGGAAAACTGAGAAAGAGGCAGGGGGAGAAATTTCAAGCTTGTTGTAACTGTAAGTCATATTGAATTAATATCAACCTTATTTGTTTGCATTGTTGTATATATGCTTTCAGTGGTTGTTGTAAAATGTAAACTGTCCATGGACAAAAAAAGTCCGCCCAGTACAAATAATAATTAGAGGGATCATTGGCGATATCTCATACACCCATCAGGTGTATTTGAAAGGGGAGAATACCAAAGGAATCAGGGAAATTGCAGTTGGTTGAAGGGCTTGCGTAGGCACCAGTATGTTGGGCTCCTTCTGTGCTGTAAATGGTATGATCGCATGATAAACTGAATGAAAGCATCATAGATTCATACAGCACAGCCCACCGTGCCTGTGCCGGCTCTTTGAAAGAGCGATCCAATTAGTCGCACTCCCCTGCTCTTTCCCCATAGCCCTGAAAATTATTCCTTTTCAAATATATATTCAATTCCCTTTTGAAAGTTACCAGTGAATCGGCTTCCACCGTCCTTCCAGGCAGTGCGTTACAGATTATATAACTCCACAACATCTTGCATTTATCTAGCACCTGAAGTGTAGAAAAAAGTCTCGAGGTTCTTCACAGCAGTGTAATAAAAAAAACAATGGACTCAGCCTCAGGTTGAATGAGAAACCCAGTGAGCGAAAAGTCACCTGAACTTTATGACTTCGTGACTCACTCCCAGAGACCTGGCCATTTCCACATAACAATGGATTGGTGAGACTTTCCATTATTATAATTATGGTGCAATTGTCCCAAAATGTATGAAATGTGTTCTTAATGGCTTATTAATCATTCATAATGGTTTATCTGCCCCACAATGCATTTTTTAATAATGAATTTGTATGCAACACAAACCTGGCAATCTGAACGCCAACACGACTAATGTGCATTGCTCTCTGGCCCGTTTAATAATCTTTCCTTAATGAGGACATCGATTCTTGCTGTTTACATCCTTAATCTCAGTTACAGTGCAGATTAATGTCCTCCATGTACATTCAGCAGAAAAATATTCTGAATTTACCCATTGCCCAATCTGTGACTGAGTGACACCAAGTGCAGACACTTGGCGGGGAAAGAAAATGGAAGTTTTTTCCCCCCACAAGACGTACTAGTACGGCAATCCCCAAGCCTGGCCCACAAAATTCTGGAGCTTTTCTTTGTGCTTCCAAACTCTTACGTGGGCACAGCAACATCACCGTACTTTAGTAGCGTATTCTCATCGACCTGAAACGTTAGCTCTGTTTCTCACTCCACAGCTGCCGCCCGACCTGCTGTGCATTTTCCAGCATTTTCCGTTTTTATTTTAGCAGCATATTGTTTGGCATTGAATTTTTCTTTTTTGAAATCATGTCGATGCTTTTTTCACTGCGGAGTTACACCACTGATTATTTGTTCACAGCAGCAAGAGCTTTGTAGCATTCTCGAAGTACAGTCATACTGCACCATGGGGAAGAGAGGATTTGCTCTGAGTTTTTTTTTTTAAATTCGTTCCTGGGATGTGGGCATCGCTGGCACGGTCGGCATTTATTGCCCATCGCTAATTGCCCTTGAGAAGGTGGTGGTGAGCCACCTTCTTGAACCGCTGCAGTCCGTGTGGTGAAGGTACTCCCTGTTAGGGAGGGCGTTCCAGGATTTTGACCCAGCTACGATGAAGGAACGGCCGATATATTTCCAAGTCAGGATGGTGCGTGACTTGGAGGGGAACTTGGGAGGTGGTGGTGTTCCCATGCGTCTGCTGCCCTGGTCCTTCCAGGCAGTAGAGGTCGCGGGTTTGGGCGGTGCTGCCGAAGAAGCCTTGGCGAGTTGCTGCAGTGCATCTTGTGGATGGTACACACTGCAGCCATGGTGCGTCGGTGATGGAGGGAGTGAATGTTTAAGGTGGTGGATGGGGAGCCAATCAAGCAGGCTGCTTTGTCCTGGATGGTGTCATTTGTACTGTACTCACGCTATGCCCTCGATTCCACAGTTCCCACTGCAGCCTCTCCACTCCAAAGGTGCTTCGCTCTTCAGGTGACACCATCACATCGGGGCTGTTGTCGCTGTCGATCATCCTTCAATAATCGAAGAAGATAGCCAGAATATCAGCTCATTTTTTGCAGGGAGTTCTGTGATGACTGATGAGATCTACTTTTGCTCGGAATGAGCAGCTGCGGATTGAACAGTGGATCCCGGATACACCAGGTTGGGAATCTTGATTTTTCCGAGTGAGACTTCCTCAGCTGGCGTTTACATTTAGCAATGTGACGGGTCTCATTAGTAGGAGATGCCTTCATGAATGTTTTTTTTTGCCATGCTTTCGTATCGTGAGCACTGCATGGCATTGAATGTTGCAGCAACATCCTATTGGGAATCCAACCTCCAAGAAACTGCAGTTATACCGCACCACAATATTTCCATTTCTGGGGTGAACCCCCCCGCCCCCCCCCCAAGTGCCAGAGATTTTAATTTGCCATTTTGAGTGCACTGCCATCAGAAGTTAAAGTTCCAGTGTAAACACACCTTCACAAAAGGACTATGGCAGGTTCAATCGAGTTTTTGGATCGACTTATGAGATTCCAAGTGAGTACTGTGGTAAAACCATTGCCTCAGGATACGGGGTAGGATATTTAGGACTTAGGTGAGGAGAAATTTCTTCACTCAGAGGGTGGTGAACCTGTGGAATTCTCTACCACAGACAGCTTTGGAGGCCAAGTCACTGAATATATTTAAGAAGGAGATGGATAGATTTCTAGACACAAAAGGCATCAAGGGGTTTGGGGAGAGAGCGGGAATACGGTATTGAGATAGAGAATCAGCCATGATCATATTGAATGGCGGAGCAGGCTCAAAGGGCCGAATGGCCTACTCCTGCTCCTATGTTTCTATGTTTCTATTGCCAAAAGCACAGTTATTTTATAACAGTCAGTAGATCCTTTTTGAAAAGACACTATAAATCTATTTATTGTTTCAAAAAACAACTTTTGTGCTCAAAGTGAGAGACGCTAGTGCTGGGAAATGGAATACGTTCCATTTTGGCCATTCCACATCAGCATCAACCACACCCAAGTATAGCAATGGTTAGGCGCAGAGTAAAGCTCCCTCTAGTGTGCCCCAACAAGATGCCTCAGAACATCCCCCATTGTCCCAGTGTGATATTTTCCCATTTACCACGTCAGCTCTCAAGAGTGCAATGGACGGGCCACATCGTCCGCATGCCCGATACGAGACTCCCAAAACAAGCACACTATTCGGAGCTCCGACACGGCAAGAGAGCCCCAGGTGGGCAGAGGAAACGCTTCAAGGACACCCTCAAAGCCTCCTTGAAAACGTGCAACATCCCCACCGACACCTGGAAATCCCCGGCCCAAGACCGCACAAAGTGGAGGAGAAGCATCCGGGAAGGCGCCGAGCACCTCGAGTCTCTTCGCCAGGAGCAAGCCGAAGCCAAACGCAAGGAGCGCACGTCAACCCAAGCACCCCACCCACCTGCCCCTTCAACCACCGTCTGCCCCACTTGTGACAGAGACTGTAGGCCCTGCATTGGACTCATCAGTCACCTGAGAACTCATTTGTAGTGTGGAAGCAAGTCATCCTCGGTTCCGAGGGACTACCTAAGGAGGAAGAAGAAGAATTAGGGACAGTTTTGATGTTGTGGTACCGTGCCTATTAGGAACTGAGTTAAAACATATTTTACATCAGCCCCTTACAGCCAGCCATCAGTGGAGACTTTCATCCCATCAGCATAGGCTAGAATTATGGTTGACCGTAAGTGCTATAATATTGCGCAGGTGTACTGGGCATAGATTTAATACGGCTTACTTTCTATAGTATGGTTTTGGTTCATTTAGGCTACTGCAGGTCTCAAAAGGGTTAAAGACAGAAAATCTAGCAGGCTTGGACTGTTGCATTCATCTCTGGGATTGAAGATCAAATCTAACCCACAGTAATGGCATGCAAGTTCTAAGGGCACAATGTGAAATAATTTTGATTAGTCTCATGCCATTTTCTGGTGGGCATGGATCTACAACATGTTTATTTATTCATTCATGAGATGTGTATGTCGCTGGCAAGGCCAGCATTTATTGCCCATCCCTAACTGCCCTTGAGATGGTGGCGGTGAGCCACCATCTTGAACCACTGCAGTCCGTGTGGTGAATTATTTTGTAGCGGTTTGATACAACTGAGTGGCTTGCTCGGCCATTTCAGAGGGCAGTTAAGAGTCAACCACATTGCTGTGGGTCTGGAGTCACATATAGGCCAGACAGGGTAAGGACGGCAGGTTTCCTTCCCTAACGGACATTAGTGAACAAGATGGGTTTTTTCGACAATCCAACAGCTTCATGGTCACAATTACTGGTACTAGCTTTTTATTCTGGATTTATTTAACTGAATTCAAATTCACAAGCTGCTGCAGTGGGACTTGAACTCGCATCTCCACATAATTTGACACAAACTAGCATTCATATGGAGATACCACAAAAACAGCCGTCACGGGAACTAAAAATGTCACACTGGCACAGTAGGGGATGCTCTCTGGTCAAAAGCAAACCCTGCCTCGAGCACCTGCTATATCTGGTTTGGGAGTCCTTGATGACAGCTGGGGTACAAAGAGTGCTTGACTTTCTGACTTTCCTCATTGATCAGGACCAGAGGAACATAGAAATAGGAGTAGACCATTCAGCCCCTCGAGCCTGTTCTGCCATTCAATTAGATCACGGCTGATCTGTATCGTAACCCCATTTGCCCACCTTTGCTCCATATCCCTCGATACCCTTACCCAACAAAAATCTATTGATCTCAGTCTTGAAAGTTTCAAGTGACCCAATTGGGAGGGACCAAATTAATACAACCAAAAACTTTCACAACATTATGAACAGTGAAACATTGTATAAGTTTCTATAATTCCACCTGATGACAATGGGTGTTAGATGTTTAGACAAAATCATTTTTGTGGACCATTATTTGATGGGAAACCTCTATTTTCAGAGCTTTAGAAGCTCTGGTTTTGTTTCTAGAGACAGTGAAAACAAAAGCAAGCACGGTGGCATAGTAGTTAGCACTGCTGCCTCACAGCACCAGGGACCCGGGTTCGAATCCAGCCTCAGGTGACTGTCTGTGTGGAGTTTGCACATTCTCCCCGTGTTTGCGTGGGTTTCCTCCGGGTGCTCCGGTTTCCTCCCACAGTCCAAAGATGTGCGGGTTAGGTTGATTGGCTATGATAAAATTGACCCTTAGTGTTAGGGGGATTAAATACGTGGGGTTACGGGGATAGGGTGGGATATGTGTTGGTGTAGGGGTTACGGGGATCGGGTGGGATATGTATCAGTGCAGGCTCGATGGGCCGAAATGGCCTCTATCTGCACTGTGGGGTTTCTGTGATTCTGTGATGTGTTGTTGAACTTAGACAAGACTTTAGACCAGGCATGAAGTATTGCGTATAGTTTTGGGCAGCCCTTTATACGATGACTAAAAGGTGCGGTGTAGATTCAGCAGAGTGTTCCCCGGGAGAGAATTAAGAACTGTTATTTTTTAACCTGCTGGTATATTCTTCCTTCTGCAAAAGACAATAGCCCTGAATTAGTTGTTCAGCCTGAGCTACATGGCCCATCATTGGGATGTTTTTCACCGATTAGAAAGACCAGGAATACACAATGGCATCTTATACGGTTTGTGTGCGTAGCCCAGCAGTAGCAATGTCCATTGTCCGCTCCGCAGCACACAATCTCAGGTATTTGACACACAAGATAAGCTCTCAGTTCTTGGCAACCTTGAGCTTGCCTGTAGAGGTTGACTTTCATGGCAAGCCTGAATTGACCGCACTTGAAAGGAACCTAAATTGTAAGACAAGGCTTCCCAAGGTTTACTGCACAGCAAAGGATAGAGATAGAGACAGAGATAGATATGTGTGTGTATCTATATACATTTTGTAAGACAAGGAACTAGTGAAGGACAACTAGACCTCTATGTTCTGAAACAAGTTGATTAAAGCCTTGCTTTATACTCGAACCAAGCGCGTAGTGAGTTTTATTACATCACTGTGCAATTTCTAATGCAGTACAAGTGACCCGAGAACTATGTAAACTTTTTACAACTCTAAAAGAAAAATTAAGTAAAGTAACCCCAAGTTGCTTTTTGCACAGCTTCTTGTGATTAGCTGTATGTGATCTGGATTGAGCTCTAAGCATCCCACAGGAAACAAGCTGAGGCAGGCTCAATCCAGGTTCTACTGGGTAAGGACCAGCACTGGGCTATTTTTTTTGTGAAGCTTTTCACACATCTACAGCTGGGTGAGTGAAACATTCTCCACTCATTCTGGTTAAGTGACAATTTAATTTCTTAACGAGTCTGCTATGTGCATTATTACAGATGCATCCTGAATGGCCGGGTTTCTCAATACCGCAAAATAGATTAGCATTGCATAAAAGTTTTTCAGGGCAAAAATCACACATACTCGATAGCATTCGCTTTGGGTTCATTCTTTTCTAGAAATATAGAATCATAGAACACTAGTTAGGCCTCAGCTAGAGTACTGCGTGCAGTTCTGGTCACCACATTACAGGAAAGATGCGAGTGCACTAGAGAGGGTACAGAGGAGATTTACAAGGATGTTGCCGGGAGTAGAGAATCTTAGCTATGAGGAAAGACTGGATAGGCTGGGTTTGTTTTCCTTGGAACAGAGGAGACTGAGGGGAGACCTTATTGAGGTGTATAAAATTATGAGGGGCAAAGATAAAGTGGATAGAAAGGACCTATTTCCCTTAGCAGAGGGGTCAAAAACCAGGGGGTGCAGATTTAAAGTAATTGGGGGAAGGTTTAGAGGGGATTTGAGGGGAAATTTCTTCACCCAGAGGGTTGTGGGGGCCTGGAACTCACTGCCTGAAAGGCTGGTAGAGGCAGGAACCCCAACCACATTTAAAAAGTGCACTTGGGGTGCTCTAACCTGCAGAGCTACGGACCAAGAGCTGGGAAGTGGGATTAGGCTGGAGAGCTCTTTGTTGGCCGGTGTGGACACGATGGGCCGAAATGGCCTCCTTCCGTGCTGTAACTTCCTATGATTCTATGGTTACAGCACAGAAGGAGGCCATTTGGCCCGTCGAGCCCGTGCCGGCTCTCTGCAAGAGCACTTAAGCTAGTCCCACTCCCTGCCCTTTCCCCGTAGCCCTGCAAATTTTTTTTCCTTCAGTTACTTATCCAATTCCCTTTTGAAAGCCACAATTGAATCTGCCTTCACCACCCTCACAAGCAGTGCATTCCAGATCCTAACCACTCGTTGCATAAAAAAGTTTTCCCTCATGTCGCCTTTGGTTTTTCTGCCAATCACCTTAAATCTCTGTCCTCTGGTTCTCGACCCTTCCACCAATAGGAACAGTTTCTCTCTATCTACTCTGTCTAGACTGTAGGGGGGTGGTGGGGTTGGCGCGTGCGCCCAGTCAGTTATGCCCCTGACTGTTTGTGAGCAGTTCGAATCGCTCCCACGCCCCTGGGTTCTAGACACTGGACTTAGGGAAAAAGGCGGCGATACAGAAAAGACTCGAGTAGACAGATGGTTTGGATGTAAGCAAAACCAAGATTTTTATTGAAATAGAAATTAACACAAACTTATGAGAAGTTACTAGTATAAAATTACAGGCAAATACAAAATAACTATCTATATATATAAATCGGGACTTCTGTCATTCTGTCTTTCTGTCTATCTGTCTTTCTGTCTATCTGTCTATCTGTCTGTCATCGCGTGTGCGTTGCGGGTATGCACTCGAAAGTTACAGGGCGTACCTACGCGCGCGTTACCTCCAAAGAAAGCTTACGCTTCCGAGACGGTTTTAAGCGTATTTACGTTTCGGCCGGGCTAAAATTGCGCCCGCGGTATCCCAAAAACCTTCAACATTCCGCTCATTAGCATCTCATTATCCGCTCATTAGCGACAGAGTGACCGACAGAGTGACCTCGAGCTTGACCAATCGTACGCCGGGTTGCTGGCGTGTGCCGCCGGGCCAATCGGTGCGTGTGTGGCCGGGCTTTATCGTTCTGAACCGAGGTGAGTCGCCGCCATCTTGATTCCAAACTTTTCCTTTCTTTTTCCCGCTTTCTACGTCTTAAAAAAAAACGTTGCTTTTAAAACACATATTGTTTTTTAAAAAAATGATTTAGAAAGTAATTAACTTATCTAATCTCATTAATTTTCCTACCTTTCCCCGTTTTTCCAGGTAGGCCTAGAAGCCTCGGCGTCTCCTCCGCACCCACGCCCGAGCTAGGCACCTCCCGGCCCCACTCGAAGGCTGGAGGGCCAGCCTCAGCCCAGCGCCGCTAGGGTGCGCGCGCAGCAGGAGCTGAGACCCGCTGTCTCTCTCTGGCTGGCCGGGGGGCGGGGCTTGCTGAGCGTCCAGCGTTACCCTGGCAACCGGGCCCGCCGGACGTCTCGCGCAGCCGCAATCGGCGGTCTTCACCTGGGGGGGGGGGGGGGGGGGCCGCGACCCTCGGGCGGTGGGGGGGGGGGGCCGCGACCCTCGGGGGGGGGGGCCGCGCGCGCAGCAGGAGCAGCTGAGACGCGGCGTCTCTCTCTCTGGCTTGGTCAGCGTCACGGTTACCCTAGCAACCGGGCCCGCCGGCCGACAGTCTCAGCTCCTGCTGCGCGCGCAATCGGCGGTCTTCACCTGGGGGGGGGGCGACCCCCGCCCTCCCTCCCCCCTTCCCCCCCTGCCCTCCCTTCCCCCCTCCCTACCTTCCTCCCCCCTGCCCTCCCTTCCCCCCCCTCCCTTCCTCCCCGCCCTCCCCCTCCCCTCCCCCCTCCCTTCCTCCCCCTCTCCCTCCCTCCCCCTCCCCCCTCCTCCGTCCCCCCCTCCCTCCCTCCCGCCCTCCCTTCCCCTCCCACTTCCCCTCCCCCTCCCCTCCTCCCCCTCCCCTCTTCCCCCTCCTCCCTTCCCCCCTCCCTCCCCTCCTCCCCCTCCCCTCCCCTCCCTCTCTTCCCCCTCCCCTCCCCTCCCTCTCTTCCCCCCAGTCGCTCTCTCTCTTCCCCCCAGTCGCTCTCTCTCTTCCCCCCAGTCGCTCTCTCTTCACCCCAGTCGCTCTCTCTCTCTCTTCCAACAACAACATTCCCTCGAAAAAGCCTCGGCACCGCCGGGCACTTCAGCTAGTATACTTATAAAGGGAATGGGGAACACACAGCACAGGGAATGGAGAACAAACGGCACATCGAGGGAAAACAACTATCTTAACAATCCCCTTATCCTTATCCCACCCCCTATACCTAACTAGACTAAGCTATGAGGGGCCAGAATTCATGCTCACCAATCAAAATCTGCTGAATTCAAACAATGGTGGGGCTTGGGGTTCGCTCTTTGTGCTCTCTGGGGCCTGCCGTCATCATGTGGTCTCGGGGCGCTGCAAGGGCGTCGTCCAGGTACAAGTACCCCAAAGTTAACGTCTTTGCTTGGGTACATTTACCTCGCAGGGATGATGGTTCCTCTTCCTCGGGCAGCAGTTGGAGGTTGCATGAAGATACTCGCAGGTCGGCTGGATTGAAGGCCCGATTATTCGAAGCGTTTCTTCAATCGTCTTCCCAATTCATCTCACCTCGTCGCGTCCTGGCCTGGCCTGGTTTGTCCATGTCCACCTGGTGCAATGCCGGGCGTTCCTGATGGGATGGGGAAAGGCACAGGCAGTGGCCAGGCGGTAAGCGCGGGACGGGGGAAGAGCAGCAGCCACGAGGGCGAGGAGCAGGTGCAGAGAGCGAGAGCCAGAGAGAGAGATTGCTATCCGGGGCCTTCAGTTATACTCCTTCGGATGGCCCTTATCTGCGCGCCAAATCAAGTTGGTTCATTGTCCCAATCTTGGCGGGCTAGTTTAAATAATTGTAGCAATCTAAACTAATTGTTTTTAGATGGCTGGTAATCGCACCTACTGGCCTGATGTCTGAGCTGTATTGTTATTAATGCATCTTAATCGGCCTGTCCAGCCTCGATGGCTTCCCTAAGCTGTTTCCAATTATTTATGCAAACTGCTTGATGGCCTCAAGTATAGGCCTAACTGGTTTTGACCTGTCTCCGATTTGGCTTAATGCATAATTCAAAGTCCACTGTCTGCTTTTCAAATACAAAAAGTCCTTCTTCACAGAAACTACATGTTCGGTTTCGATTTCCCCAAAAGCTGCTTGTGCCACAGAGTCCAAGCTTTTAAAATCTTGCAGGCTTTCGGCCACGAGGTGCGGACGCCATCTTTGGGTACCTTTTTTAAAATGTCCACGCAGGGTCCCTTTTATTAATAATAATAACCTTTGGGGTAATGTGGAAATTTTGCGAATCCTACAAGACCCCTCATGATTTTGAACACCTCTATCAAATCTCTTCTCAACTTTCCCTGCTCCAAGGAGAACAACCCCAGCTTCTCCAGTCTATTCACGTAACTGATGGCCCTCATTCCTGGAATCATTCTCGTAAATCTTTTCTGCACCCTCTCTAAGACCTTCACATCCTTCCTAAAATGCAGTGCACAGAATTAGACACAATACTGCAGTTGAGGCCAAACCAGTGTTTTATAAAGGTTCATCATAACTTCCTTGCTTTTGTACTCTATACCGCTATTTATGAAGCCCAGGATCCTGTATGCTTTTTTAACCGCTATCTCAACCTGCCCTGCCACGTTCAACGATTTGTGCACATATATCCCCAGGTCTCTTTGTTCATGCACCCCCTTTAGTTTATATTGCCTCTCCTCATTCTTTCTACCAAATGTATCACTTCACTCTTTTCTGCATTAAATTTCATCTGCCACGTGTCCGCCCATTCCATCAACCTGTCTATGTCTTCTTGCAATCTATCACTAGCCTCCTCACTTGACTCTATACTTCCAAGTTTTGTGTCATCTGCAAATTTTGAAATTGTGCCCTGTACAACCAAGACTAAGTCATTAATATATAAAGAAAAGCAGTGATCCTCGTACCCACCCCTGGGGAACCCCACTGTATACCTTCCTCCAGTCCAATAAACAACCGTTCACCGCTGCTCTCTGTTTCCTGTTTAGCTAATTTCGTATCCATGCTGACGGTCACCCATTCCCTCTCTGCCTGCACACTGTTACACAGCAGGGTGACCACCTCCTGAAATGTGCTATGCATGTAGCTCTCAGCCTCACAGATGCACCGCAGTGCCGCCAGCTGCTGCTCAAGCTCCGCAACAACTCACCAATCCTTCCCTTGTGCTGACTGACATAAGAAAACTACTAGGCACTTGGTCTGAGTATTAAACAAGGCTTTAATCAACTGTTTTTCAACATGGAGATCTAGTTGTGTCCTTCACTGGTTCCTGTTAAAGAATGTCCTGAGCAAGCTGGGCCCATGCCTGAGTATTTATACTCTCCCTGGACAGCGCCACCAGCAGGCCGCCCAGTATCATTTCATAAGTCATTTCCACATGAATGACAAGATTCATGTCACTGACATCACTTACCTCGCTCCCTGATGCTTGTGCTCCCTCTGGGCTCTTGAGCCTACCTTTATCTGCGGCCACTCCTCTCGCTCTCCCGCAGGTCCCACAGACATTGGGTTCTGTGGCTCCACTCCTCCTTCTCAGTCAGACCTCTCCACCGAATTCCTGCGTTCACCAAATTCCTCCACCCTGCTTGCAATTCACTCCGTTTGCGTTCTCCCAGCTCTGTCTCCCGGCTCTGTGCTCAAGCTCTGTCTCCCAGCTCTGTGCTCCAGCTCCAGCTCTGTCTCTGTCTCCCAGCTCTGTCTCCCAGCTCCAGCTCTGTCTCCCAGCTCTGTGCTCCAGCTCCAGCTCCAGCTCTGTGCTCAAGCTCTGTCTCCCGGCTCTGTTCTCCCGGCTCTGTCTCCCAGCTCTGTGCTCAAGTCCTGTGCTTTTGCAAACCATTTATTTTGTGAAAGACAAAAGACGGCCTCCCCACTGTTTTGATTTCAGATTTCCAGCACACTCCGTTTCTCTTCCTATGCACTGAGGGCCAACTGTGGGATATTGATTCTAGTTGCTGATTGCCAACGGCATTGATCACAGACAATTTGGTGTCTGGGCCATAATTGTGATATTTAGCTGCTATGATAGAGCTGTGCCTATCCTGGGCTGTCCCTATAAGGACCTACCTCAGGAAATCCCTGTGCAGACACAGTCTAAATTGGTTCATTAAGACCAATTAGAGGCTAAGTGCTGAGGGAAGTTTCTGTAGATTGGCAGTTGCTTGTAAATCTCTGATTTATTGTCTTGGAGAGAGGCCAAATTATCAAGGTAAAAAAAATAGTATGACATAATTGGCTTTCTTTCTCTTTTTAATACATCAGACTCTGAAACCTGATGGATGCAGATATGGAGAGATACAGATCATAGAATCTTACAGCACAGAAGGAGGCCATTCGGCCCATCGTGCCTGTGCTGGCTCTTTGCAAGAGTAGTTGTGCTCAGTCCCACATCCCCGCTGTTTGTCCGTAACCCTGCAAGTTCCTCATCCTCCAGTACCTGTCCAACTCTCTTAAAATTATTTATAGAATCAGCTTCCACCACTTTTTCAGGTAGAGCATTTCAGGTTCCAACAATTCTCAGTGAAAAAATGTTCTCCTCATCCCCCCCTCTCAATCTTTTGCCAATGATATTAAATCTATGGCCTTTAGTTATTGCCCCACTCACGAGAAGGAATAGTTTCTCCATCTACTCTATCAAAACCTCTCATCTTGAAAACCTCTATTAGGTCACCTCTTAACCTTCTCTGTTCCAAGGCGAACAGTCCTAACTTTTCCAACCTCCAAGCCCCCCATCTCTGGTCACAGACTGATAAACCTCCTCTGTACCCTTTCGAAGGATTTTAAGGCCGGCATTTTCACAGGAAAAAATGGGTGGGTTGGAGGCGGTGGCCGGGGAAGTGAAAGTTGTAAAAATCTAAATCCCGACCCCCAACCCGCCCACTTTCACCTTTCACTCAGGCGGGACGGGGGGGGCAGGCAGCCAACCCACTGCCAGGAGGCGGGTTGGTATTTCAAATATTATAATGAGGTCTGAAGCCTCTACTTTAACCTACTTTGCAGGTTTTACTGTAGGCAGCCAGCGATCCCAGGCCATGGGATTCCCGATAGCTGCAACGAGGTGGCCACAACTTCGGGGAGCAATCCCTGTGGGCCAGAAGGAGCAGAAGTGCTTCCTCCTGGCACCACCCCCACCCCCCCCAAGCTCCCCCACAAGCAGCCTGCACCTTCCGGGGTCAGGATTCGTGGTTCGGACCACCACCCGCCCCACCATCCTGGGCCCAACACCTACCTGGTCCTACGGCCTCCTGGTCCACGCTCCCCGCCCGACTGGAAGCCAGCCTGTCAATCAGGCTGGCTTCTGGTCGGGAAACCCGCCCTTTACTCCCTGTGAGGATGAGCAACCTGGCCACAGCACTGTGGAACGAGGGGCCATTCAAGTGGGGGGAGTAAAAAGAAATGTTGTAGTGGTAGGGGATAGTATCATTAGGGGGATAGATAGGGTTCTTTGCAGCCGAGAGCGAGAGTCCCGAAGGCTGTGTTGCCTGCCCGGTGCCAGGGTTAAGGACATCTCTTCTGGGCTGGAGAGAAACTTGGAGTGGGAGGGGGAGGATCCAGTTGTCGTGGTCCATGTTGGTACCAACAACATAGATAGGACAAGGAAAGAGGTTCTGCTGAGGGAGTATGAGCAGCTAGGGGCCAAATTAAAAAGCAGAACCACAAGGGTAATAATCTCTGGATTACTACCTGAGCCATGAGCAAATTTGGCTAGGGTAAATAAAATCAGAGGGTTAAATGCGTGGCTCAAAGACTGGTGTGGGAGAAATGGGTTTTGCTTCTTGGGACACTGGCACCAGTACTGGGATGGGAGAGCTGTTCCGTTGGGACGGACTTCACTTGGCCAGTGCTGGGACTAGAATCCTGGTGAATCAAATAACTAGGGCTGTAGAGAGGGCTTTAAACTAATTAGTGGGGGGGCGGTTTCAAGAGAGCGAAAAATAAAAATGTCAGCGGAGAAGGCAATAGAGCAAGGTAGCACTGGGGGAATTAAAAACCAGAGCGTGTCAGGAAGGGACAGAATGTATAAAGATAAAGGTAGAGTAGTAAAGGGGGTAAAAGCAGGAATAAATTGTCACAAAACATATTTAAAAGTTCTTTATCTGAATGCACGCAGCATTTGTAACAAAATAGACGAGTTGACGGTAGAAATAACTACATATGAGTATGATCTGGTGGCCATTACAGAAACATGGCTGCAAGGTGACCATGACTGGGAACTAAACATCCAGGGGAATTTGACAATTAGGAAGGACAGACAGGAAGGAAAGGGAGGTGGGGTGGCTGTGTTAATAAAAGATGGAATCACTGCAATAGTGAGAAATGATATTGGGTCAAAGGATCAGGATAGTGAAACAGTTTGGGTGGAGATAAGGAATAATAAGGGGAAAAAGTCACTAGTGGGCGTAGACTATAGGCCTCCCAACAGTTGCAACTCTGTTGGTCGGAGTATAAATCAGGAAATAGTTGGGGCGTGTAATAAGGGAACAGCTATAATCATGGGAGATTTTAACTTTCATATTGACTGGACAAATCAAATTGGGCAGGGCAGCCTCGAGGAAGAGTTCATAGAGTGCATTAGGGATGGGTTCCTTGAGCAGTATGTAACTGAACCAACCAGGGGGCAGGCAATCTTAGATCTGGTCCTGTGTAATGAGACAGGATTAATAAAAAATGTCCTAGTAAAGGATCCCCTTGGAATGAGTGACCATAACATGGTTGAATTCCGAATTTAGTTGGAGGGTGAGAGAGTTGCATCTCAAACCAGCATACTAAGCTTAAATAAAGGAGACTATGAAGGTATGAGAGCAGAGTTGACTAAAGTGGACTGGGAAAATAGATTAAAGTGTAAGGCGGTACATGAGCAGTGGTGTACATTCAAGGAGATATTTCACAACTTTCAAGAAAAATATATTCCAGTGAGGAAAAAGGGGAGTAAAAGAAAAGACAGCCATCCGTGGCTAAGTAAAGTAATAAAGGATAGTATCCGATTGAAAACAAGGGCATATAAAGTAGCCAAATCTAGTGGGAGGATAGAAGATTGGGAAGCATTTAAAAGCCAGCAAAGAATACCTAAAGGATTAATTAAGAAAGGGAAGATAGATTATGAAAGTAAACTAGCAAAAAATATAAAAACAGATAGCAAGAGTTTCCACAGTTATATAAAAAGAAAAAGGGTGGCTAAAGTGACTGTTGGTCCCTTAGAGGACGAGACCAGGAAATTAGTGGTGGGGAACATGGAGATGGCAAAAACGCTGAACAAATATTTTGTATCAGTCTTTACAGTAGAGGACACTAAAAATATCCCAACACTGGACAAACAGGGGGCTATAGTGTAAGGTTCACAAAATTTCGGCGGCCCCCGAAGATTATTTGATTAAAGAAAACCTGGTTGGCATGTACTTTAAAAACCCAGGACATCAAAGATGTCTGTAGCCGGCCCCGTGGCAAAAGAGAAAGACAGCCTGTATGAATATGAAAGGAGGATCTCCCAGCACTGGCTGACGAAAGGATTGAAAAAAAAAACAGCTTCTGAGTAATTAAGTACTTAAAGCTGTCAATCAACTGCGGTTAGGAAGTTTCAACACGGAACAAAGGACTCTGTTTACACAAGCCCTCAGCAGTGTTGACTCAAGGGCTTAAGTGGTTGCTGTCAATCAAGTTGCGGTTGGGCTGTAACCACAGGACAAAGGATTGTTTACACTAGCACTCAAGTACTGTTTACCCAGCACTCAAGAAACCAGCGGGACACTTCAAACTGGGACAGCTCCATTCACAAACCAGTTAAACGAATGGGAAATGCATTATAGCTGCATTCAAACCCATTACGGTCAATGGGGCCAGATCGGTCCCTTTTGTGTAACCCAGATACGTCCAGATTTGGGCACGAAAACAAGGGCTCCCAATGGGGTATAAAGGTAGCTCTCAGGAAGCCATTCGCTCTCTACCACCTCGCCTCCAGTGCCCTGCCTTCAAGAGGATCATCACAGCCCGCCCAAAGAAGTGGAATACCCGCAGTTACTTTTGAATTACTGGGGTATCTCTACTTCGGGCGGTGAAGAATCCAAGGCTGACCGCAGGGCACGGAGCAAGCGTTTCAACATCATAGGCTGGTGAACATAACCTTTCTGGCCCACGACAAGGCAACCTAGATCGGTATAAGGGGTGGGGACTAAAGGGGAATTTTGTTAAATTGTCATTTTAGTCAATTTTCCCTCGATGTGTCCGTCTTTTCTCCTCCCCGTTAAGTAAAAGTGTGCTGTATTCATAATTATTTTCACTGAATAGCAATTCATTCTTTATTTCAATAAAACATTGGTTTTCTTTGCACCAAGCCATTGGTCTCGTTTTGTCTATATCGCTACTGAAATAAGTCCGGCGTTCAGAACCAAAGGGCAAGCGATTCGAACCACATGGGGCTGGAACAGCTCAGACACACGGCTGACTGACCAGGCAAAAACTCCAAACCAAAACCCCCCCTTACAATAGGGGGGGAGGAGCTAAACACGATTAAAATCACTAAGGAGGTGGTACTCGGTAAGATAATGGGACTAAAGGCGGATAAATCCCCTCAACCTGATGGCTTACATCCTAGGGTCTTGAGAGAAGTAGCGGTAGGGATTGTGGATGCATTGGTGGTAATTTTCCCAAACTCCCTGGATTCAGGAAAGGTCCCAGCAGATTGGAAAACTGCTAATGTAACGCCCTTATTTAAAAAGGGAGACAGACAAAAGGCTGGAAACTATAGACCAGTTAACCTAACATCTGTGGTTGGTAAAATGTTGGAGTCCATTATTAAGGAAGTAGTAACAGGACATTTGGATAAGCATAATTTAATCGGACAGTCAGCATGGTTTTATGAAGGGGAAGTCATGTTTGACAAATTTGCTCGAATTCTTTGAGGACGTAACAGGGTGGATAAAGGGGAACCAGTGGATGTGGTGTATTTGGACTTCCAAAAGGCATTTGACAAGGTGCCACACAAAAGATTACTGCACAAGATAAAAAATCACAGGATTGGGGGCAATATACTGGCATGGGTGGAAGATTGGCTATCTAACAGAAAACAGAGAGTTGGGATAAATGGTTCATTCTCGGGTTGGCAATCAGTAACTAGTGGTGTTCCGCAGAGGTCAGTGCTGGGACCCCAACTCTTTACAATCTATATTAACGATTTGGAGGAAGGGACCGGGTGCAACGTATCCAAGTTTGCCGACGATACAAAGATGGGAGGGAAAGCAGTGAGTGAGGAGGACATAAAAAACCTGCAAAAGGACATAGACAGGCTAAGTGAGTGGGCAAAAATTTGGCAGATGGAATATAATGTTGGGAAGTGTGAGGTTATGCACTTTGGCAGAAAAAAATCAAAGAGCAAGTTATTACCTAAATGGAGAGAAACTGCAAAGTGCTACAGTACAAAGGGATCTGGGGGTCCTGGTGCATGAAACACAGAAGGTTAGTATGCAGGTACAGCAGGTGATCAGGAAGGCCAATGGAATCTTGGCTTTTATTGCAAGGGGGATGGAGTATAAAAGCAGGGAAGTCTTGCTGCAGCTATACAGGGCACTGGTGAGGCCACACCTGGAATACTGCGTACAGTTTTGGTTTCCATATTTAAGAAAAGATATACTTGCTCTCGAGGCAGTTCAGAGAAGGTTCACTTGGTTGATTCCGGAGATGAGGGGGTTGACTTATGAGGAAAGGTTGAGTAGGTTAGGCCTCTACTCATTGGAATTCAGAAGAATGAGAGGCGATCTTACCGAAACATATAAAATTGTGAGGGGGCTTGATCAGATGGATGCGGTGAGGATGTTTCCACTGATGGGTGAGATTAGAACTAGGGGGCATAATCTTAGATTAAGGGGCTGCCCTTTCAAAACTGAGATGAGGAGAAACTTCTTCACTCAAGAGGGTAGTAAATCTATGGAATTTGCTACCTCAGAGAGCTGTGGAAGCTGCGACATTAAATAAATTTAAAACGGAGATAGACAGTTTCCTAGCTGATAAGGGAATTAGGGGTTACGGGGAGTGGGCAGGGAAGTGGACGTGAGTCTAAGTTCGGATCAGCCATGATTCTATTGAATGGTGGAGCAGGCCCGAGGGGCTGTATGACCTATGCCTGCTCCTACTTCTTATGTTCTTATGTTCTTTACGTCGCACGCATACTGTGGAGTTAAAACTCCCACTCCACAGCGTGCCGGGAAACCCGAAACAGGAAAATCCCGGCCTACATATTTCCTGAAGTGTGGTGCTCAGAATTGTCCACAATACTCCAGCTGAGGCCTAACCAGTGATTTATAAAGTTCTAGCACAGATCGATTAGGATAGCTGGAGAGAGAGAGAGAGAGAGAGAGAGAGAAAGAAATAGATGGAGAGCGAGACAGAGAGAGATAAATAGAGATAAATAGGGAGAGATGGAGAAAGATAGATAGATAAAGATAGATAGAGATAGATCGATTAGACCAGACATTCTTTGTAACTATGCCTTACCATTGCAATACAGCGTTTTATTACTGTTTGAATATGCAGTGTGAAGTCGGACCTGAAGGAGTATTGAAGTCATAAGATTGGACCTTGATGTGGGTCCCGCGATATGTACCAGATTAATTTCTAAGAAAATATATATTTTTTTAGAGCAGTTTACTTTTCAGAATAGCCTGGTAGACACAAGATATAATGGGCCAGATTTTCCGATCGGAGGTTTCCTGCGGGCGGATGCCCCCGATCGGGAAAAAATCTACATGCTTAACTGCTAGTTCCATAGGTCCCGAGACTTGCGATCCTGGGCCTCTCCTCTTCGAAATGCGCAGGGCCCAGGTATCCCAGGGGCACAGATGGTTCGCAAGCATCCCTGGGATCACGTGGGCCATGGGGAACCAATCAAAGAACGGAATCCCCCTTCACACTTTTGACAGGTCTTGCCGCACGGACCTGTCAACAGTATGAATGGGGATCACATTTAAAAACACAGTTAAACATTAAGTCATTCTTTTTTAAATCATGTATTTAAAATTAGTTAAAATTACATTAATTTAAATGCCTTAAACAAAAAATTAATTTTTGGAAAAAATAATTAAAGTTTTTTACAGAGCTAAAGATAAACTTACCTTTTTAAAAAGTATTTTAAAGTTATAAATGAGTGGGAAAAAAAGGGGGAAAAAATGTTCATTTTGTTAAACTCTTAGGGGGAAAAATTCAGTTGGTTTGCGCCTCCCATTAGCGCCTTAAGCGGGCGCTAATGGGGCGCAAAGCAACTAGCGCCCGGGCGCGGCGATGTTTGCGCCGCTCACGAAATTAATTAGACATTTTGTGGCGGCGCTAAACACTACCGCCACGATCCCCTGCGCTGGCCGATCGTGACGTCAGTCGAGTGTGCAATGCCCCGGTAGCGCCCCGGACCGGATATTGAGTGGCGCCCCCCCCCGCCTTACCGCCTGCCGCTAGCAACGACAGGTTGAGGGGAGCGTTTTGCAGTCAGGAAGGGACTAGGGCAGCGCATTCTGAGAGAGGGAGAGACTTCTGGAGAGATTCACCGCTGTGTGAAGGGGTTTTGGGTACTGAGCAGCACTTTGCAGGTTCATTTTGATTTGCCCTTCTTTGTATCGATTTAGAAGAGACTGTGGGGGCTGCACTCTGAGCTCTTTCCCTGAGCCTCTCCATTGCTCTTTCCAGGTCTCTCCAGGCCTAGATTCAAGGCTGCAATGAGCAGGATGTGGATGGAGAGCAAGATCAACCCTCCCCTTTAAGAACTGGCCGGCGCCAGTGTGTCTGTGTTCCATTGCTGACTGACATCACATGAGCTTCGCCAGCGCTCTGAGGTAGCGCCTCGCTCCTCGGCGTTAGCACCTTAAGAGAGGTGTGAAGCGCCTGATTTAGCACTCCAATCACCTCTGGGGGCAATAAAAGTCAAGTTTGCTGTTGGAGGCGATAATTAGCACCAGGCGCTAAACTTTGCGCACGGCCGATAATCGCGCCCCAAACGGGGCGATACTGAATTTTTCCCCCTTAAGCTTTTACCAGGCGTAAGATTTTTAAAGGTTTTCAGCGAGCGGCAGTTGTGCAGCAAGCGGAACTCTCCCCCCGCAGAGGCACTTTTCCCGGGCAGGCGGATGATCTGTCAAGAGGATTCTTGACAGATCGGAAGTGCCGGGTTTTAGCGCATGCGCTTCGCATGCCTGAATCCGGCACTTGCGAGGCCCCTGCGGGTGCGTACACACCTCGTACGCACCCGTGGGGGTCGGAAAATCCGGCCCAATAACTAATTTATTGAGTTCCCACTTCACATGAACAGTAAAAAGGGTCAGAAAACCATAATCACATGACTGAAAAAATTGGCCATGTATTACTAATGATCGCAGTGTCCAAGATCATCCAATCATGTGTTTCAGATAAACAAACTGTTCAATCTTTGCTGCCCTTGATTGGGGTTATTTGAATCCCTGAATTCGATTATATTCTTGTGATCATTCCTGAGTACACGTTACCCTGCCTAATTCTGAGTGATCCTTTAAAACAATTTAACAGACCATCTCTCCTGAACCTGGTTTTAATTTTAAAGAAACTAAGAGGTGAAAAGGCATCACTAAAGGCTTCTGAAGCAAAATCATTGCACTTGCAGCAGTGTATCAGCGTTATGTAAACATCTGGCTGCATGAATACCATTCATTAGTTATATGAAGGAAGCGGCACTGCATGTAGTTAACCCAAGAGCTGCAATAAGTCCTGCTCTGAAGTCTTAGCCTGGGCCAATTATGCCAAGACCTTAGCACTTAACATCCATCGCTTCGCGCTTCTCAGGATAATAGTAATTTATGACTTGATCAAGGCACAACTTTGTTCATTCCAGTGCTCTGGGGGCTGTGGCGGTGCCCCTTATTTATCTCTTAATAAGGTCTCAGACCCTGCATCATCCATTCTCTGCTGCCTATCGGGAACAGCTCTGCAGGGCTAAGCACCTAAGCACAATTCATCGACAATAAACCTAAGCTACAGTTTGCTCTCACATTCTATAAAAAGAACGGCTCATTTCCCCCATGTCCATAAAAGCAGATGGCTGTATGGCAGTTTCTCTAAAGCAGGTCAAGTCCCTTATGATTGTGGTTCTTTATTCCTTGTCCAGGATAGCGCGCCCAGGATAGCGTGCCCAGGATAGCACGCCCAGGATAGCACGTCCAGGATAGCACGCCCAGGATAGCACGCCCAGGATAGCACACCCAGGATAGCACGCCCAGGATAGCACGCCCAGGCTAACAATCAATTCAATTGCAGTAAATTTTAATTTTTAGCGCCATTGTATCGGCCGCCCACCACTCCCGATTTTCATATCGCCCCGCTTACACTCTCGCCAGAAGTTAAAATTACCCCGTGCGTGTGATGTCCGCCATGTTCCCCAGTCACCGTTGAAGGGTGAAGCAACACGTTGCCAGACTAATATGCACGGACTACAATATTGGGACAGACTTATTTATTGACACACAGAAGCAAAAACACCATGGCAAGGTACTCATGGTGCAATTACACTGCAATTTTAGTGTCAGTGCAAATCCAGAGTCAGTGCCAGCTCCAGAGCAGAGTGGATGAAGAATTCCTGGAGGAGGGTGACGTAAGAAAACTATTAGGCACTTGGTCTAAGTATTAAACAAGGCTTTAATCAACTGTTTTTCAACATGGAGATCTAGTTGTGTCCTTCACTAGTTCCTGTTAAAGAATGTCCTGAGCAAGCTGGGCCCATGCCCGAGCATTGATACTCTCCCTGGACAGCGCCACCAGCAGGCCGTCCAGTATTATTTCATAAGTCATTTCCACATGAATGACAAGATTCATGTCAGAGGGTATCACAAGACTTTGGTTTGACACAGTCTAGGGTGTAAATCCAATGCAGTGTCAAACTTGGTTTATAAATCCTCAGGAAGTCCATTTGACCCCTGAGCAACCTTTAAACGTACTGGACCTTCATTTAAATGTTTATTGAACAGGGAAATTCTCCTCCTCACTCTCAACATTTAAGTTGGGAGACAACTTTGCCTATTCATGTATCCAGACATATACGAAGCTCTGGGGGGGTTTATGTACACAAACATTTGAAGGTGGCAGAGAAAGTTGAGAAGGCTGTGGAAAAAAACCATATGGGATCCTCGGCTTTATCAATAAAAGGCATAGGCCTAGAAATTCCCTATCTTACCGCCACGAGTTACAGCCGCAATCCTGGAAGAAAATGGCGGCCGCCACTCTAACGCCTTTCTCTGGCACGTGACTCGGCGGCCGCCATTTTGCTGAGGCCCTTAGCGCTGCCGATAGCAGCGCTGACCCTGGAGATGCAAATATGGAGAGTGTGAATGCCGACTTAACGTCACGCTCTGTGAACTTGGACCTTTGCGCTGAGTTTAGTGCTGGGTCCCAAGCTCGCTCTGAAAAGTGAGCGTGCATCAGACTGACAGAGACACTTCGTAAAGGGGCGCACACATCTTTCAGGTAATTTTGTATTTAAGCTATTGGGCTGGATTTTAAATATTTTATTGAAGTATTGGCTTGGTGTAATACATGTTAAAAGTTTTTAAAGTGTGCAGGGAGTGCTGCTGGATGCTTGCAAGGCCTCAGATGGTAAAGGAAGGCCAGAAAATGCTGGAAATACTCAGCAGGTCAGGCAGCGTCCGTGGGGGGAGAAACAGAGTTCACGTCTCAGGTCAAAATGCTGCCTGACCTGCTGAGTAGTTTCAGCATTTTATGCTTTCATTTCATATTTACAACATCCGCTCGCACAGGAAAGAGGAAGATGCAGAAGAGGAAGAGGAGGAAGCAGAAGGAAGGATGCAACCCAGACAGCTCGTTTCTGGCCAGGATATCTGGAATGGAATCATCTGCCTGCGGTACCAGTGACCACAACCCCAATTCCCCTTTCCACATTTGTCCCACACCTTACCTTTCCTCTGTTACTGACCATCACAACGTCCTCTTACATAAGAACATAAGAACATAAGAAATAGGAGCAGGAGTAGGCCAATTGGCCCCTCGAGCCTGCTCCGCCATTCAATAAGATCATGGCTGATCTGATCCTAACCGCCAATCCACTATCACAGAACCATCTCCTGAATCTAACAGAATTAGACACACGAAATAGGAGCAGGATCAGGCTACATGGCCCCTGGGCCCACTCCGCTACCCACAGGGCCATGACCGATCCGAACCTAGACTCATGTCCAAATTCCTGCCCGCTCCCCGTAACCCTTAATTCCCTTTACTTCTAGGAAACTGTCTATTTCTGTTTTAAATTTATGTAATGATGTAGCTTCTACAGCTTTTTGGGGCAGCATATTCCATGGACCTACCACCCTCTGAGTGAAGTAGTTCCTCCTCATCTCAGTTTTGAAAGACCAGCCCCTTATTCTAAGAATATGCCCCCTAGTTCTAGTTTCACCCATCATCGGGAACATCCTCCCCGCATCCACCCGATCCAACCCCTTCACAATCTTATATGTCTCAATAAGATCGCCTCTCATTCTTCTGAACTCCAATGAGTAGAGTCCCAATCTACTCAACCTCTCCTCATATGTCCATCCCCTCATCCCCGGGATTAACCGAGTGAACCTTCTTTGTACTGACTCGAGAGCAAGTATGTCCTTTCTTAAGTATGGACACCAAAACTGTATGCAGTATTCCAGGTGCAGTCTCACCAATACCTTGTACAACTGAAGCAATAACTCCCTATTTTTATATTCTATCCCCCTAGCAATGAAAGCCAACATTCCATTGGCCTTCTTAATCACTTGCTGCACCTGTATACTAACCTTTTGAGTTTCGTGCACCAGGACCCCCAGATCCCTTTGTACTTCAGTACTTTCCAGTTTCTTGCCATTAAGATAATAACTTGCTCTACGACTTTTCCTGCCAAAGTGCATAACCTCACACTTTCCAGTATTGTATTCCATCTGCCAAATCTCTGCCCACTTACTTAGCCTGTCTATGTCCCCTTGCAGGTTTTTTATGTCCTCCTCACTCACTACTTTCCCTCCCATCTTAGTATCATCTGCAAACTTTGATATGTTACACTCGGTCCCCTCCTCCAAATCGTTAATATAGATTGTAAAGAGTTGGGGACCCAGCACTGACCCCTGCGGAACACCACTAGTTACTGATTGCCAGTCTGAGAATCAACCATTTATCCCAACTCTCTGCCTTCTGTTAGATAGCCAATCCTCTATCCATGCCAGAATATTACCTCCAATCCTGTGATTTTTTCTCTTAAGCAATAATCTTTTGTGTGGCACCTTGTCAAATGCCTTTTGGAAGTCTAAATACACTACGTCCACTGGTTCCCCTTTATCCACCCTATATGTTACTTCCTCAAAGAACTCCAGCAAATTTGTCAAACATGACTTCCCCTTCATAAAACCATGCTGACTTTGTCCTATTGAATTATGATTATCCAAATGTCCTGTTACTGTCTCCTTAATAATGGACTCCAAAATTTTACCTACCACAGATGTTAGGCTAACCGGTCTATAGTTTCCAGCCTTCTGTCTACTGCCCTTTTTAAATAAGGGTGTTACATTAGCAGTTTTCCAGTCTGCCGGGACCTTTGCCGAGTCCAGGGAGTTTTGGAAAACTATTACCAATGCATCCACAATCCCTACCGTCACTTCCCTCAAGACCCTAGGATGTAAGCCATCAGGTCCAGGTGATTTATCTGCCTTGAGTCCCATTATTTTACCGAGCACCACTTCCTTAGTGATTTTGATCGTGTTTAGCTCCTCCCCCCCTTTAGCCCCCTGTTTGCCCAGTGTTGGGATATTCTTAGGCCTAGAAATTCATTAAGGCGCTGCCAGCTTTGCGGCCAGTTACCGCCTAAAGAGGGCTTCTGCGCCAAAAATGATTTTGCGCTGATATTCAGCGCAGCGTTATTGGCGGCGGTAGCCGTTAGCGCTGCGCCGGCACCGATGACGTCATCGGTGTGCGCAGTCCCCCGGTTCCGCCCCGAAACCGGCCCATTCCCCATATTTAGTTGCGGCCGCCTCTTCCGCAGCGGCCGCAAACAGCGACCAGAAAACGGGGCCGTACTCTAGCCTTAGTGGGGCGCTTTAAGGTGGAGGTGCGGCCGGCCGCTTTTTCGGCGGCCGCCTGCCCGCACCTCCTTCCCCGGCCTCCTCCACCACCCCCCCCGCGGCATTGCCGGCTGCTTTCCGCGAACCCGGCACTTCTCCGAGGTGCCGGGCTCATTTGCCGGCACTCTCCAGCGGCGATCTCCCCGTTGCAGGCAGCTCCCCCTTAAGAGAAGGAGGAGGCCTGCAGTACCGCAGCCTGCTGCTCCGCAGCGGCTGGCGCAGCGGCGCCAAGAGCGCTGAAATTCAGTTTCAGCGCCCCAAGCGGAGGCGGGCACACCCTGGAATAGCGCCCGGTTCCGGATTGGGGCGCAGAAGCCGAATATCTGACGGTCGCAAATGGCTCCGCGCCCAGCGCTAACTTTTGTGCGCTAGCCAGCTGGGCGCCCCTAACTGAATTTCTAGGCCTTAGTGTCTTCTACTGTAAAGACTGATATAAAATATTCATTCAGTGTTTTTGCCATCTCCATATTTCCCACCATTAATTTCCCGGTCTCATCCTCTAAGGGACCAACATTTACTTTAGCCACCCTTTTTCTTTTTATATAACTATAAAAGCTCTTACTATCTGTTTTTATATTTTTTGTTAATTTACTTTCATAATCTATCTTCCCTTTCTTAATCAATCTTTTTGTTATTTTTTGCTGTCTTTTAAAGTTTTCCCAATCCTCTATCCTCCCACTAGATTTGGCTACCTTATATGCCCTTGTTTTTAGTTGAATACTATCCTTAATTTCTTTACTTAGCCACGGATGGCTGTCTTTTCTTTTACACCCTTTTCTTCTCAGTGGAATATATATTTTTTGGAAGTTGTAAAATAGCTCCTTAAATGTACACCACTGATCATGTATCGTCTTACCCTTTAATCTATTTTCCCAATCCACTCTACTCAATTCCGCTCTCATACCTTCATAGTCTCCTTTATTCAAGCTTAGCACGCTTGTTTGAGATCCAACCTTTTCACCCTCTAATTGAATATGGAATTCAACCATGTTATGGTCACTCATTCCAAGGGGATCCTTTACTAATAAAAGCCACCACAAAGCAAACTTTCCAATCCAACTCTACCCATCCAATATGACATCAAGAAATCAACTCATTACCCTTATGCATTCCTGTAGTGACTGTCTTGTGTGTGCCTTTGCCTATCCTACTGATGTCACGCAATGCTAGCCTAGTGGTTGCAGCATGGCTGGTGGAAGGCTGCTGACTTTCAGTGGGGGGCACTGTAAATGGCCTTGCCGGTCGACCTTGAGGTGCTGGTGTCTGGGAGTTTCAAATCAAGTGACGGTGTTTCTTCTTCTTCTTGTTCTTCACTCTCCTCTTCCACTTCTTGGTCAACCACTGGCTGGGCAGGCTGCATTTCTTGGGTGTGTGAAATGAGGAAGGCACAAGGGTGGAGTTGTGGTGAGGGGAGGGCGGGAAAGCAAGAGGTGCATGTGAGAGGATAATGCATGAGGATACCAGCATCTTGTATCCTTTCAGCCCCGCTGCTGGCCAAGGGCTCAGCCATGCCCCAGCCAAGAATGGCCAGCACCGTCTCCTCCAAGGGGGTGAGGTGAAGCTAGAAATGGGAGGTATGCCTCGTGTTTGGTACAGATTGTTGGTGAGTGAGAGATTGGAGGTCGTGCATTGAGCAGTGTGTGAGGCTAGTTGGTAGGAGACGGCTTTTGAAGATGCATTCACTGACCTTGACCAGTGGTCTGAGGTCATGAAGCTTCTTTGGGCATTGGAGCCAGGTCATGGGGTGACATTGCTGACAGTGACGGCCTCGGTGATGCGGTTCTACATCCTTCTTTCTGGAGGGCCTCCTGGCCCCTGTGGCTATAGAATCTCTCTTGCAGTGTTGACCCCCTGCACAAAGCTGGAGTGCTATGGGAAAGACCCTGAGTGCCCCTTCCCTGGCTTGCTGAGCTATTTGTGTTAGTGCTGAAGCACTTTTTCCATTTATTTTTAGATGCGGAAAGCAATTCAGCTTTAAGAGGTGGAGACTCCCATTTGGGAATTCTTTTTAAATGTTAATTTTTTTTATCAGAAGGCAGTTGAGCTGTAAGGGCTAAAAACTGCCTACATTTATTTTTTTCGTTTTAGCAGGCAGTTCCTCTTTAAGGGACCGCACTGCTCTCTAAAATGACAGCCTTGCTTTAAGAGAAGGCTGTTCTTGCTGCAATGATGCTACGGCCACGCTACATTGGGCTTTCTGCGGGGGCTACCACCAGGAGAATGGCCTTGCACGTTAAGTTTAGTGCCGGGCTAATGTTAATTAGCAACCAGCGCCAACATCCCGGTCCAGCCAGCCCCATCAATTTCGGCAGCCGTTAACTCCGGCCCGTGGTGGCACCGGCAGGCTTTTAGTGATCTCAAATTTCTAGGCCATAGAGTACAAAAGTTCTGCTAAACCTTTAAAAAACACTGGTTTGGCCTCAGCTGGAGTATTGTGTTCAATTTTTGGCACCGCACTTTAGGAAGGATGTCAAGGCCTTAGAGGGGGTGCAGAGGAGATTGACCAGAATGGTACCAGGGATGAGGGATTTCAGTTATACATGGAGACTGGAGAAGTTGGGATTGTTGTCCTTAGAGCAGAGAAGATTAGGAGGTGTTTTGATATCAGTGTTCAAAATCATGAATGGTTTTGATAGAGTAAATAGGTAAACTGTTTCCAGTGGCGGAAGGGTCGGTAACCAGAGGACACAGATTTAAGGTGATTGGCAAAAGAACCAGAGGCGACGTGAGGAAACATTTTTTTTACGAAGCGAGTTGTTGTGATTGGGAACGCGCTGCCTGACATGATGGTGGAAGCAGATTCAATAGTAATGTTCAAAAGAGAATTGGATAAATAATTAAAGGGAAAAAAATTACAGGGCTACGGGGAAAGGGAAGGGGACTGGGATTAATTGGATAGCTCTACCAAAGGGCCAGCACAGACACACTGGGCCAAATGGCCTCCTTCTGTGCTGTATCATTCTATGATCTCCTAAACAGGACAGGAGCCAAGCAATATAAACATGGTTCTGTTTGACTGGGACCTGATTTGCAGCTATTGGTTTGAGACCTGCAGCTGTAACTTCAGTGCTTCCTAAAAACAGCACAATACAGGTACAGTACTTGAAAACAATACTCCAGAGTGTCCTGGGGAAGTCTCCTGGGAGCAGAGAGAAACATCCTTGACCCAGTCCAAAATCCAGAGGTCAGGGTCATTAGCATATTTGGGGAGCCATTTTCAGCATAACAGATATATCGGGTCTACAGCACAGGTACAGGCCATTTGGCCCAACTGGTCTATGCTTGTGTTTATGCTCCACATGAGCCTCCTCCCACCCCTCTTCAAAAGATCTCCATCACCTCAGTTGAAGAACATAGGAACAGGAGTGGACCATCAAGCCCCTCAAGCCTGTTCCGCCATTCAATTAGATCATGGATGATCTGCCACCTATCTCCATATGCCCGCCTTTGCCCCATATCCCTCAATACCTTTGGCCTTCTCTTTTCTAGAGAAAAGAGCCCCAGCCTGTTCAATCTTTCCTGATAGTGAAAGCCACTCAGTTGCGGTATCATCCTTGTTTTCACCTGCTACATGCCTCTATATCCTTTTTATACGAAGGAGACCAGAGCCGCAACTCCATCACTCGGTCAAATCGACCTCTTCCGGTGAAATACGCACAATGGGCAGGGAAGGGTTAGGACAGAAGCATGATACACCCTTGCCCACTTCTAGGAGGATCGTGGAATGCACACAAAGGGACGGAGACTCAGTGTAACCCGGACCCGACCTACATCCCGCTCACCTGCCAACAGCAACTTTTGGGGTTCACGTAACTAGAATTAGTTCACAAGAGGTTAATATTCCCTTTCCAGAATAGTGCTTCTTACAATCTTTGACAAGCAATCTCTGCTCCATTTAAGATGTACTTCCTTTCTCACTTCAAAAATGTATTACTTCACACTTTTTTTTCCCATTGAACTGCACCTGCCACCTATATGCCCATGTTGCCAGACGACTGTCCTCTTGCAGTTTTGTCCCATTTTGCAAAATCCCCCAATTTTGTTTCATCAAAAAAAAGTTGCTTTTGTTCCCTCAGGTCCAGATCATTTGAGCACTTATTAAATAAGAAGGGCCCTAATACATACCAGGCTTGGCCCTAACGGGGTGGCCCCTGCATTCAAAGAGTGCAAATGGTAACTACATGCGATTGCGGCCATGTTTCCCTCATTTGCACAGAGTTACCACTCCCCACCTCCCCCACCAACAAGCCTGGGCCCCAAAAAGCAGCTAAGAGACGGAGTCCCAACGGACCACGTCCCGAAGCTTTCCACCTCTGTCAGCCCAGATTCACTGAAAATAGGTGGTGGGGGGTGGGGGCGGGGGGCGGCGGGGAAGAGACGGAAAGCCCAGGGCCTTCTGCCTGCACTTTCTGTCTGTTATTTAAGCCTGACTGACCTGCGCCTGTTCTGGCACGCTACAAACCTACGCAAGGTAACCACAGAGTAGGCCAATTCGGAACGATCAAAAGTAAGAGTTCTGAAATGGCACTGTCCTTATGCTTCCTATATAAAATGATAGTCTTCTGATTAGTATTTGTGCAGCCTTCAATGCTCCCCTCCCCTCCCCAAAACAAGCCGTGCAGATGGGAGTGACATACAAGCTATACAAGCTGTAATGTAAACAAGCTGTTATTTTATATTTAGTTAAAACGGCTCGAGTGTCACTGCCGAGGGATGATTATTGGTTCAATTGTGCAGCGTAGATATATAATTTTTGAAGTCATAAGATCGAACTTTTGTTCAGAGGGGCAGAACAGTCAGTGAAACTGAAAAGGCAGCGTCAAATACAATTTATTTATTTATTTCTGACTCACTGGCCCACTAACGACCCTGCAATTCTACAGAGACAGCTTACATGTAAAATTACTATTTTTTCTCCAGCACACCAAGCTACCGCAGTGTTCTGGCACATTGAAGAGGCTGATTTGTCACTTGAATGTCACACATAGGGCACGGAACAATGCAAATGACAAGATTCTGGTACACCATATGCGTCTAATTCCAAATGACTCAACAGAAGCCGAAAAAAAAACCACACATGCCTCCAGGAAACATTTTACACAGATAGAATGAATCAGTCTCTACTTCAGGCTGCAGGCAGTGGTTGGAACTTGGCGATACAAGCTGCAAATACTGGCTTCAAGATATGCTCGGTTATTGGTCCACAAGGATTTAGGACAACCCCATCTGAATGAAGGATAGTTCCAGTGAAACTTAACCCATAAATGATCAACAATTTTTTTTCTTTTGCGAATGCAGACCCACTATCAGAACCCCTTTATGTTACAATCAGGATGCTTTAATAGAATCATCGAATCATAGAATGGTTACAGCACAGAAGGAGGCCATTCAGCTCGTCGAGCCCGTGCCGGCTCTCTGCAAGGGCACTTCAGCTAGTCCCACTCCCCCCCCCGCCCTTTCCCCGTAGCCCTGCAAATTTTTTCCTTCAGGTACTTATTCAAATCCCTGTTGAAAGCCACGATTGAGTCTGCCTCCGCCACCCTCTCAGGCAGTGCATTCCAGATCCTAACCACTCGCTGCATAAAAACGTTTTTCCTCACGCCGTCTTTGGTTCTTCTGCCAGTCTGTGTCCTCTGTGCACTCGACCCTTCCCCACTCAAAAGGTGCAGATTTATCCTCAGGCACAGATCAGATACATCACACAAGTCTCCATTCTCAAGGCTTCCGAGCTGGGGAATGTTTTTGTTTTAATGGTAAAGACTCAAACAAATGTCAATTGAGGGATAGGCAAAAATGGGGCAGCAATTCAGGGCTTGCTTTAGGATCCAAAAGCTTCAGGTGTCAAAAACCCTTACTTTATTATTTTTGACACTATACATACCAGTACACTAATGAGAGAGATAGAGCGATAGAGAGAGGGAGAGCTAGATAAAAAATATGTTGGAGTATTAAAAAATTACAATTATTTTTTCAAAATAAGGAAAGTTAGAAAGTAAGAAAAGAAATACTTGCATTCCTATAGCGCCTTTCACGACCATCGGACGTCCCAAAGCGCTTTACAGCAAATGAAGTACTTTTTGAAGTGTAGTCACTGTTGTAATGTAGGAAACACTGCAGCCAATTTGCGCACAGCAAGCTCCCACAAACAGAAATGTGATAATGACCAGATAATCTGTTTTTAGTGATGTTTATGGAGATATAAATATTGGCCAGGACACCGGAGCTAACGACCCTGCTCAAAAAAATAATTTTCATTTATATAGCACCTTTCACATCCTCAGGATGTCTTGTAGTCGATGAAGTATTTTTGAAGTGTAATCACTGTTGTTGTGTAGGCAAATATGGCAGCCAATTCAGGCACAGCAAGGTCCCACAAACAGCAATGAGATGAATGATTAGATAATCTGTTTTGGTAGTGTTGGTTGAGGGATAGATTTTGGCCAGGACATTGGTAAGGATCTCCTGCTCTTCTTCCAATAGTGCTATGGTGTCTTTCATGTCCACCTCAGTTTAATGTCCCATCTAAAAGATGGCGCCTCTTGTCAATGTAGTACTGCACTGAAATGCCAGCCTCGATTATATGCTCAAGTCCTAGAGAGTGACCTTGAACTCATAACCTTCTGACTCGGAGGCGAGTGCTACCACTGAGCCACGGAAAATCTGCATTCTTGACGTGCGAGTCTAGACAGATTGGCAATGTTGACAACCTATTCAACCATAAGGGAATCACAACCAAGCCCAATTCTGGCCACACTCAACACCGACACTTTCAAGCAGACATCACTGGACAGTGATCAGGAGCAGGAATCCTGTCTGAAATTTTACCCTTCTCTGGCCCAAGGGCAGAGGTCAATTGTAGCACACCTAGCAACCAACCCCGCCACCAACACCCCCCCCGACCCCACCCCCCACCCACCACCCCACCCACCAGCTGAAATCAAGTAATAGAGCACAGGCCAAGAATCAAACCGGAAACCTTTATAGTCTGTCTGGCTCACTTCCTCAATAAATGAAAGAAGGGTCTCTCTGTCAGTACGAGTGGGGCAAAAATGTCTACCACAGAAAAAGCCAGGAAGAGGTCGCCTTTAAATAGCGTCCCCCAGCCCCACACCGACTGGGAAACGTTCCAGTCTACCTGTCGTTGCTTGCGCCAGGCGGAAAGGAGGGGGGCGCCACTCAATATCCGGTCTGGGGCGCCACAAGGGCATTGCACGCTCGAATGACGTCAAGACCTGCGGGCGCAGGAGATCGTGGCGGTATTGTTTAGCGCCGCCGCAAAATGTCTGGTCAATTTTGCGAGTGGCACAGACATTGCCGCGCCCGGGCGCGAGTTGCTTTGCGCCCCATTAGCGCCCTCTTAAGGTGCTAACGGGAGGCGCAAACCAACTGAATTTTTCCCCCCAGATCTGGCTCAGGTAAATTGGAATCAAAGGTTGGCAGGCAAAACTGTAATCGAACAATGGGCTGCTTTTAAAGAGGAAATAGTTCAGGTACAGTCAAGGTACATTCCCACTAGGGGGAAAGGCAGGGCAAATTCAGAGGAGAAGTGAAAAAGAAAATAAGAGGGGCAAAGAGAGGGTATGAGAATAGAATGGCAGCTAACATAACAGGTAATCCAAAAGTCTTCTATAGACATATCTATATATATAAACGGCTACATCTGTCTGTCTGTCTGTCTGTCTATCTGTCTGTCCTTCGGTGTGTGTCTGTCCGGCTATACACTCTAAAGTTATAGAGCGTACCTACACGTGCATTACATCAAAAGAAAGCTTACCATTCCAAAACGGTCGTAAGCGTATTTACGTTTCGGCCGGACAAAAATTGCGCCCGCGGTATCCAAAAAACATTCAAAATTCCGCTCATTAGCATCTCATTATCTGCTCATTAGCAATAGAGTGACGTCGAGGTCGACCAATCGTACACTGGGTTCCTGGCGCGTGCGGGCGGGCCCTCCTGCAGTCGAGTGACGGGGCGATTGACCAATCCTACGCTTCAACCTGATGGTCGACCAATCGGTGCGTGTGTGGGCGGGCCTTATTGTTCTGAACCGAGGTGAGTCGCCGCCATCTTGATTCCAAACTTTTCATTTCTTTTTCCCGCTTTCTGCGTCTTTAAAAAAAAAGTTGCTTTTAAAACACATAGGGCTAGAAATTCAGTAGGCTTTGCGCCCAGTTTTCGCCCAAAGAGGGCTTTTGCGCCACTTGCTGAGCTTTCGCCGATATTCAGCGCTGCGGTAATGGCGGCGTTAGCCAGTAGCGCTGCGCCGCCACTGATGGCGTCATCGGTGTGCGCAGTGCCCCGCTACCGCCCCGCTACCGGCCCGACCGCCATATTGAGTTGCGGCTGCCTCTTCCGCAGCGGCCGCAAACAGCGATCAGAAAACGGGGCCGTACTGTAGCGTTAGTGGGGCGAGTTAAGGCGGATGTGCAGCTGGCCGCTTTTTCGGCAGCCGCCTGCCCGCACCTCCTTCCCCGGCCTCCTCCACCTCCCCCCCCGCGGCATTGCCGGCTGTTTTCCGGGAGCCCGACACTTCTCCGTGGTGCCGGGCTCATTTGCCGGCACTAGCGAGTGGCGATCTCGCTGTTGCAGGCACCTCCCCCTTAAGAGAGGGAGGAAGGCCTGCAGTACCGCAGCCTGCCGCTCCGCAGCGGGTGGCGCTGCGGCACCTAGCGCGCCAATATTCAGTTTCAGCGCCCCAAGCGGGGGCGCCGAAACCCTTGAATAGCGGCCGTCTTCGACGTGGGGCGCTGAAACTGAATTTCCGGCGGGCGCAAGTGGCTCCGCGCGCAGCGGTAACTTCTGGGAGCAAGCGAGCTGCCGGGCCCAAACTGAATTTCTAGGCCATATTGTTTTTAAAAAAAGTTAATTACTTTCTAAATCTTTTATCTAATCTCATTAATTTTCCTTCCTTTCCCCGTTTTTGCAGGTAGGCCTCGAAGCCTGGGCGTCTGTTGCCAGCCATGCTGGACCCTATGCAATTGTTTTGTGGCAAGCTCCTCCCCCCCCCGCCGCCGTCACGTTACCCGGGGCAACGGCGTCGGCCACGAGGGTCACAGGACATACACAGGGTGTGCGCGCAGCAGGAGCAGCTGAGACGCGGCATCTCTCTCTGTTCCCCGCTCGGCTCGGGTGGGGCTCTCGGGAGTGCGGATCTCGGGCAAGGCTTGGAGAGCGGGAAGGGTTACCCCGGCAACCAGGCCCACAATCGGCGGTCTTGAAGCCAGCCCGGGAGGGCGGGGCCATGTCAGTGCATGGGGCGGCACGGAGCTCCGCGGAGCCATCGTCAGCGCTGGGCTCGGGTGCTTTGTGGCCTGCGGCCGAACGGCGGCTGCGGACCTCGAGCTGACCGGGGCGCTGGACTCAGCTGGGCCATGTCTTTGCGGGTGTTCGCCTCGGCCAACGGCATCAGGGTGACAGCCGAGGCCGCCAAAAGCGCGCAAGGGAACACGCTCATCCAGGTGCCGAGGCCCGGGCCCCGGGGCGGAAAGAGGGATTGGAGCGGGGGATGAGGGCTCGGACAGGGGAGAGGGAGAGGGAGAGGGGGGAGAGAGAGGGGGGGAGAGAGAGGGGGGAGAGAGAGGGAGGAGGAGGGGAGAGGGGGAGGGGTGAGGGAGGAAGGGGGTAGGGAGGAGGTGAGAGGGAGGGGGAGAGAGAGGGAGGAGGAGGGGGGAGAGAGAGGGAGGAGGAGGGTGTGGTGTATGTAACCTGTTCCACCTTAAGAGATGTACTACTTTCTCTGGCTGCTGTATACGTAATACCGGTGGTGACCACACCGGTATATAAGCACTGTGTAGTAATATTGTATTCAGCATAGTCCCTACCTCCAACCAGTAAAGACCTGTTGAATTTACTCTTGTAGTCTGTGTAGTAATTATCACTATAACACACAGACTTAACAGTGGCGACGAGTCCGATTCTTACCCTGCGGCAGTTATTTCCACGGCGGCTTCGTCCACAGACAGGACGTCGAAGAGAGGTTTCCACCCTCATCACCCTACTGGAAGACACGTCGAGCGGCAGGCATCGCGAAACCGGAGTGCAGAAGACATCCTGACCTCGAAGCCTCCATCAGCGACTGTCAGCTTTCTTCTTTCTACCTCGGTGGTGGGTAAGCCAGGCAGCGACGCGACAGAAAGTCAACCGCGTTGGCTCTACAGACGGGGCTGGGAAGACGGAGGAATAAGGGCGGTGAGATCGATCGCGACCGGAGATAAGGGCCGGGCCGCTTTCGAGCGAGAGGCGCAGCGCGGGGACATCGATCGCGACCGGAGATAAGGGTCGCATTCGGGCTAAAAGGCGCAGCGTCTGGGGAAACTGAAGGCGCGAGAGCCGCGGTGAAGCGGAGACAGCGTCGGGGGACGGTTGAAGACCGCCAAGCGTGGGAAAACCGCCATTTTGTGGGCGGAGGACGACGACAAGAGCGGGAAGCCGCCATTTTGGATAACATAAAAATACAATAAATTGCAACGATGCCTAAACATGGGAACATTAATACCTTTGATAGTGACATCGAAGATTGGGCCATGTATGTAGAACGCATACAAAATTATTGTAAGGCAAATAAAATTCCTGATGCAGATAAAGCACTAACATTATTCAATTTAATGGGTGCGAAGACATACGGGCAATTGAAACACCTGTTATCACCAGATGAACCGGCGGATAAGACGTTCGATGAGATTGTTACTGTCCTGAAAAATCATCTAAACCCCACGCCGCTGATGCTAGCGGAACGATTTAAATTTTACGACAGAAGGCAGCGGCAGAATGAAAGCAATGCTGAATATTTGATGGAATTACGTAAGCTAGCAAAATATTGTCAGTTTGGAACGGGACTGACAGAGGCACTACGAGATAAATTTGTGTGTGGTTTATTTAAACAGGATACACAAAAGCGACTGCTCAAGGAGAATGAGCTGACGCTTGAGAAGGCGGTCACTATGGCAGCAGCGCACGAAGCCGCAGCGAGAGGCACGGCAGTAATGCAGCTACGGTCACCGGAACTCGGTACAGGTAGACTACCCTTTATCCGGACTTCCGAAAACCGAAACCCTCTAAAAACCGAAGGTTTTTTCGTTCAGCGTAAGTCGTGCGTACGACTTATGCTGAACGAAAAAAACCTTCGGTTTTTAGAGGGTTCCGGTTTCGGAAGTTCGGATAAAGGGTAAGTCGTGCGCACGACCCCCCGCCGACCCCCCCCACGGACCCCGCCAGCCCCTACAACCGCCGACCCCCGCCAGCCACGACAACCGCTGACCCCCCCCGCGGACCCCGCCGGCCCCGACAACCGCCGATCCCCCCCGCCGACCCCCCCCGCGGACCCCCGCCGGCCCCGACAACCGCCGACCCCCGCCAGCCCCGACAACTGTTGACCGCCCCGCGGACCCCGCCGGCCCCGACAACCACCGACCCCCGCCAGCCCCGACAACCGCTGACCCCCCCCGCAGACCCCGCCGGCCCCGACAACCGCCGATCCCCCCCACCAACCCTGCCGGCCCCGACAACCGCCGACCCCCGCCAGCCCCGACAACCGCCGACCCCCCCCCGTGGGCCCCGCCGGCCCCGACAACCGCCGATCCCCCCGCCGACCCCCCCGCGGACCCCGCCAGCCCCGACAACCGCCGACCCCCCCCTGCGTACCCCGCCGGCCCCGACCCCCGCCGACCCCGACTGACTTACGCTGAGCGTCCGCGTAAGTCGTGCGCACGACCCCCCACCGACCCCCCCGCGGACCCCCGCCGACCCACCTTCCGAAATCCGAAATTCTCCTTTATCCGAAACTCGGCTGGTCCCGAGGTTTTCGGATAAAGGATAGTCTACCTGTACAAACAAATTGGGTTTGAGTTCTGTCAAATGTTATCGTTGTGGAAAGACAACGCACGATCAGAACCAGTGTTGGTTTAAAAACCAAGAATGCAGAACGTGTGGCAGGCTTGGCCACATAGCTAAAGTATGCCGGTCAGGAAAGAAGACCAGCAACAAAAAGTCACCGTAAGGAAAATACGCAAAGGTACACAAGGTGACAAAGAACAGTTTGACCGAACAGAAGTCAGATTCAGACGCTAGCAGTAATGAACTGGATAGCTTAAGAGTACACAACGTTGGTAAGGATGCAGATCTCCAGACAATTTGGGTCACTCTTCAGATAGCAGGAGTCCAAGTAAAAATGGAATTGGACACTGGATCGGCATTGACGGTCATGAATAAGAAAGATTACAGAAGGTTATTCCAACATATTCCCCTACAGGATACGGAGATTATATTGAAAACATACACGGGGCAAAGAGTGTACCCCATCGGAAAAATAGAGGTAGAAGTGGTCCACAAGGGCGAAGAAAGCCAAGTAATGGACTTATATGTGCTACCTGAAGGAGGTCCACCACTACTAGGACGGGAGTGGATTAGGAAAATGAATATGGACTGGCACTCCTTGAAGGCACTAACGGTAGATTCCGGGGAAACAGATGTCAAACCTAAACGATTGTCCAGAATATTGGATGATGCTAAAGAGGTGTTCCAGCAGGGACTGGAACACTGAGAGGAATTACGGCAAACATCAAGATTGATGAACATGCACAACCAACATTTTTTAAAGCCAGACCGGTACCCTATGCAATACGACCTACTGTTGAAGCGGAACTGGAAGCACTAGAACGTTCAGGTGTACTGTCTAAGGTAGATTGGAGTGAGTGGGCTACGCCCATTGTTCCCGTTATGAAACGTCCTGCGAGCAACAAGCCAGGAGATCCAGGGAAGGTTCGCATCTGTGGAGATTTCAAAATCACCATTAATCCGGTGCTTCACACGGTGCAGTATCAGCTTCCACGGATTGAGGATATTTTCGCTTCATTGTCTGGCGGGAAACACTTCACCAAGATAGACCTGGCGCAGGCGTACTTGCAGATGGAGGTTGAGGAAGAGTCACGCCAATACCTCACGGTCAACACGCATCAAGGGTTGTACCGGTACAATAGGCTGGTTTTTGGAGTGGCATCGGCTCCAGCAATTTGGTAGAGGGCCATGGAGCAGGTATTACAGGGAATTCCAGGCACACAATGTTACCTGGACGATATTCTGATCACAGGTGATGGTGATGAACAGCATCTCGCAAACTTGGAACTGGTGCTCAACAGACTGAAAGAGTATGGACTTAGAGTAAATCGGCAGAAATGTGAGTTCTTCCAGAAGCGGATCTCGTACTGTGGCCAGGTCATTGACCGGGAGGGGCTTCATAAGTCTCCTGACAAGATTGAGGCAGTAGTAAAGGCTCCCGCTCTGGAGAGTGTCTCTCAGTTGAGGTCGTTTCTAGGATTAATTAACTATTACCATAAATTTCTGCCAAATCTATCCACGGTACTGCACCCGTTAAACGCTCTTTTACAGAAAGGGGTACCATGGGAATGGGGCGAAAACTGTAAGAAGGCATTTCGCAAAAGCAAAGAATTGATCACCTCAGAGGAAGTGTTGGCTCACTTCAACCCGACACTGCCTATTCGGTTGGCTTGTGATGCTTCTCCATATGGTATTGGGGCAGTACTCTCACACAAGTTGCCAAATGGCACGGAAAGGCCAGTCGCGTTTGCATCCAGATCATTGACCTCCGCTGAGCGCAACTATGCGCAGATCGATAGGGAGGCTCTTAGCCTTGTATGGGGAGTGAAGAAGTTTAATCATTACCTGCAGGGCCAAAAATTCACACTTCTGACAGACCATCAACCGTTGGTATCCATTTTTAACCCTAAGAAGGGTGTTTCGGTGATGACAGCGCAGCGTCTCCAGAGATGGTCTCTTTTCCTAGGGGCACATCAATATCAAATAGAATTCAAAGGTACGAAACAGCATGGCAAATGCTGATGGGCTGTCGCACCTGCCACTACCTGAAGAAGAAGAGACGACGAAAGTTGACCCTGTTGAGTTATTTCATTCGACCATCATCGAGTGTTTACCAGTCACCAATGCAAGTATTGAAAGAGAAACCAGGAACGACCCGACACTGTCCAGAGTCTACGAGGTGACAGTGAAAGGATGGCCAACACGGGGTGATCCTCTGTTACCGGCATTTTCGGCAAGGCGAGACCATTTGTCCGTCTGCCATGGTACCTTGATGTACGGGACAAGAGTGATTATTCCTCCCAAGTTAAGGGAAAGAGTTTTAAACGAACTGCATGAAGGTCATCTGGGGGGAGTTAAAATGAAAAGTCTTGCTAGGGCTTATGTATGGTGGCCGGGTATTGACCAACAGATTGAGGAGTTAACGAAAAGCTGCGCTGGGTGCCAAAAAGTGCAAAATGCACCTCCGATAGCACCGCTACACCCATGGGAATGGCCTTCAGCCCCATGGCAACGCGTACACATTGACTTTGCTGGTCCATTCATGGACTCCATGTTCCTAATCGCGGTGGACGCACATTCCAAATGGCCAGAAGAATACCACTACTTCAGAAAAGACAATTGCGGTGTTAAGAACAATATTCGCAAGGAACGGATTGCCAGAACAGATCTGTTCGGACAACGACCACAGTTTGTATCGGAAGAATTCCGACAATTCTTAAAGAAGAATGGAGTAAAACATTATACCTCTGCCCCATATCATCCGGCGACAAACGGGTTGGCTGAAAGATTTGTCCAGACATTCAAAAAGGCAATTAAGGCCATGAACGATGATCAGATTCCGCTGCAACACAAGGTCGACAAGTTCCTGATGTCATATCGAAACGCCGATTATGCAGTGACTAACCAAAGTCCTGCCATGATGTTTTATAACAGGAGGTTGCGGTCCAAGTTGGACTTGTTAAAACCAAATGTGCGGAGGGAAGTGGAAAACAAACAGTTTCGGCATATTAACAACAAGACCACTCGAACTTTCGGCGTAGGACAACCAGTGTTGGCAAGGGGCTATGGAAACGAAAAATGGCAGTCCGGAACAATTCGGGCCAGACAAGGACCTCTGATGTACACAGTAGATATTGGTCATAATGTGATAAGGCGTCATGCGGATCAACTGGTAGAGTCGAGAGCAAGGGTCGAACCCATGGTTGTGACAGAGACAACTGTGGAAGACGTTAATGAACCTGAAGCATCTACCTCGGCAGGGAATGTACTTGATGATGATGACACCCAATACATTGGAAACCAAATAGAGGAGGCACCTCAACAACAAGAAATCAGAGACTACTGAGAGGCGTTATCCAAGCCGCATCAGAAAGCCTCCTGAGAGACTGAACCTTTGAACTGTTATACCTGAAGTTATATATGTATATATGTTATTATGTTATGTTAAATGGGGATATGACTGTTAAGCTAAAAAGGGAGGATTGTGGTGTATGTAACCTGTTCCACCTTAAGAGATGTACTACTTTCTCTGGCTGCTGTATACGTAATACTGGTGGTGACCACACCGGTATATAAGCACTGTGTAGTAATATTGTATTCAGTATAGTCCCTACCTCCAACCAGTAAAGACCTGTTGAATTTACTCTTGTAGTCTGTGTAGTAATTATCACTATAACACACAGACTTAACAGAGGGGGAGAGAGAGGGAGGAGGAGGGGGAGAGAGAGGAGGGGGGAGGGGAGAGGGAGGAAGGAGAGGGAGGAAGTGGGTAGGGAGGAGGGGAGAGGGGGGAAGGGGGTAGGGAGGAGAGGAGGGGAGAGGAGAGGGGGAGGGGGAGGAGAGGGGGAAGGGGGGCAGAGGGAGGAGAGGGGGAGGGGGGAAGAGGGAGGAGAGGGGGAGGGGGAAGAGGGAGGAGGGGGGGAAGAGGGAGGAGAGGGGGAGGGGGGAAGAGGGAGGAGAGGGGGAGGGGGGGAGAGGGAGGAGAGGGGGAGGGGGAAGAGGGAGGAGAGGGGGAGGGGGTGGAAGAGGGAGGAGAGGGGGAGGGGGGAAGAGGGGGAAGAGGGAGGAGAGGGGGGAGGGGAAGAGGGGGAAGAGGGAGGAGAGGGGGAGGGGGGAAGAGGGAGGAGAGGGGGAGGGGGGAAGAGGGAGGAGAGGGGGAGGGAGGAAGAGGGAGGAGGGGGAGGAGGGGGGCAAGAGGGAGGAGGGGGGACGAGAGGGGGGCAAGAGGGAGGAGGGGGGGAGGAGGGGGGCAAGAGGGAGGAGGGGGAGGAGGGGGGAAAGAGGGAGGAGGGGGGAAGAGGGAGGAGGGGAGGAGGGGGTCAAGATGGGGGGAAGAGGTAGGAGGGGGAGAGAGAGGAGGAGGGGGGAGAGAGAGGGAGGAGGAGGGGGAGAGAGAGGGAGGAGGAGGGGGAGAGAGAGGGAGGAGGAGGGGGAGAGAGAGGGAGAGGAGGGGGGAGGGGAGAGGGAGGAAGGGAGAGGGAGGAAGGGGGTAGGGAGGAGAGGATGGGAGAGGAGAGGGGGAGGGGGGAAGAGGAGGAGAGGGGGAGGGGGGACAGAGGGAGGAGAGGGGGAGGGGGGAAGAGGGAGGAGAGGAGAGGGGGAGGGGGAGGGGGAAAGAGGGAGGAGAGGGGGGAGGGGAGGGGGGAAGAGGGAGCAGAGGGGGAGGGGGGAAGAGGGAGCAGAGGGGGAGGGGGGAAGAGGGAGGAGAGGGGGAGGGGGAAGAGGGAGGAGAGGGGGATGGGGGAAGAGGGAGGAGAGGGGGAGGGGTGGAAGAGGGAGGAGAGGGGAGGGGTGGAAGAGGGAGGAGAGGGGGAGGGGGTGGAAGAGGGAGGAGAGGGGGAGGGGTGGAAGAGGGAGGAGAGGGGGAGGGGTGGAAGAGGGAGGAGAGGGGGAGGGGTGGAAGAGGGAGGAGAGGGGGAGGGGGGAAGAGGGAGGAGAGGGGGAGGGGGAAGAGGGAGGAGAGGGGGAGGGGGAAGAGGGAGGAGAGGGGGAGGGAGGAAGAGGGGGAAGAGGGAGGAGAGGGGGAGGGGGAAGAGGGAGAGGGGGAGGGGGAAGAGGGAGGAAAGGGGGAGGGGGGAGAGGGGGGAAGAGGGAGGAGAGGGGGGAGGGGGGAAGAGGGAGAAGAGGGGGAGGGGCGGAAGAGGGGGGAGTGGGGGAGGGGAAGAGGGGGAGAGGGGGAGGGGAAGAGGGAGGAGAGAGGGAGGGGGGAAGAGGGAGGAGAGAGGGAGGGGGGAAGAGGGAGGTGAGGGGGAGGGGGGAAGAGGGAGGAGAGGGGAGGGGGGAAGAGGGAGGAGAGGGGGAGGGGGGAAGAGGGAGGAGAGGGGGAGGGGGGAAGAGGGAGGAGAGGGGGAGGGGGGGAAGAGGGAGGAGAGAGGGAGGGGGGAAGAGGGAGGAGAGGGGGAGGGGGAGAGGGGGTGGGGGGAGAGGGGGAGGGGAGGAGGGGAGAGTGGGGGAGGGGGGAGGGGGAAGAGGGAGGAGAGGGGGAGGGGGGAAGAGGGAGGAGGGGGGCAAGAGGGAGGAGGGGGGACGAGAGGGGGCAAGAGGGAGGAGGGGGGGCAAGAGGGAGGAGGGGAGAGGGGGGCAAGAGGGAGGAGGGGGGCAAGAGGGAGGAGGGGGGGCAAGAGGGAGGAGGGGCGGCAAGAGGGGGGAGGGGGGGAAGAGGTAGGAGGGGGAGAAGAGGTAGGAGGGAGCTGGTGTTTCATCAATTAGGGGCATTTCCTAATTAAGAAAAAGTGACAGAAACGGATACAGATTTATTGGCATCATTCGAACAACCAGCAAAGATTCAGCATCAAACTATGTCTGAGTTTCTGCTTCACACAGGCGGTCAGAAGCTGCAACGTAAGACTTCAAGCATTACTAACTACACCCTGGATCCCAAATATTAACCAGAATTATATTCAATGTTAGAAGTATTTTAAACTACATAAAATTTAAATGTGGAACAAGTAACAGTATTTTGAAATTATTAAATCGCAGATTAAAAGCCTTAAGAAAGTGACTCCTGATTCCTCCGGTCAGAGGGTAGCTGGCTTCATTGTCCTATAACACATTCATCGCAATATAACCCACGGTCACCGCGGCTGGGCTCTAAGTCCAAGCCCTTCCCCGTGGTCTCAACTGTCCCGCCGACCTCGCAAAATGGCGGCTGCCCTTCACCCACCGGGCTCTGAGTCCAGCCCCTTCCCTCACTCTCACCTTCCCTCTCTCTCTCTGTCTCTCTCTCCTTCCCCCCTCTCTCTCTCTCTCCTTCCCCCCAGTCTCTCTCTCGCTCTCTCCTTCCCCCAAGTCTCTCGCTCTCTTTCCTTCCCTCCTGTCGCTCTCTCTCTTCCCCCCAGTCACTCTCTCTCTTCCCCACAGTCGCTCTCTCTCTCTCTTCCAACAACAACATGCCCTCGAAAAAGCCTCGGCACCGCCGGGCACTCCAGCTAGTCTATCTATCTATCTATATATATAAATCGGTACTTCTGTCATTCTGTCTGTCATTCTGTCATTCTGTCTGTCATTCTGTCTTTCTGTCTGTCATCGCCTGTGCGTCTGGTGGGCTATGCGCTCAAAAGTTACAGGGCCTACCTACGCGCGCGTTACCTCCAAAGAAAGCTTACGCTTCCGAGACGGTTTTAAGCGTATTTACGTTTCGGCTGGGCTAAAATCGCGCCCGCGGTATCCCAAAAACCTTCAACGTTCCGCTCATTAGCATCTCATTATCCGCTCATTAGTGACAGAGTGACCTCGAGCTCGACCAATCGTACGCCGGGTTGCTGGCGTGTGCCGCCGGGCCAATCGGTGCGTGTGTGGCCGGGCCTTATCGTTCTGAACCGAGGTGAGTCGCCGCCATCTTGATTCCAAACTTTTCCTTTCTTTTCCCGCTTTCTGCGTCTTAAAAAAAAACGTTGCTTTTAAAACACATAGGGCTAGATTTTCAGTATAGGCAGTTTTGGGGCGCTAACCTTAGCGCCCGCCCGAAGTTAGCGCCCGCCCCAAAGTAGCGCCCCGTTGCCGGGAATTCAGTGGCTTCGCCCTAAGAGGTTGGTGGAGCGCTAAAAGAGGCGTTCCACTACTCTCTTTAGGCGCTAAGCCGGCGGTCCAGAGGGATAGCGCCCAGGCGGGGCGCAGCACGGGTGCGGTCATTTTTGCACTGACAGCAGACCCCCGTGGTGCCGACCAGCTCTTAAAGGGGGAAGGGACGAATTGGTCTGCTGGCCACGCCCTGCACACTGCAGCCTTGCAAAGAGGCCTCAACACTACTGCTCAGCCCCAGGGAGTCATGGCAACGCCAGAGAAGGCCCGTCAGCGTGCCCTGCGCTTCTCAGAGGGTGATCTGGACATAATGGTCACAGCTCTGGAGGTGAGGCGCAAGATCTTGTTTCCAGACAGTGGGAGGAATCCAACCCACCACGACTACACCAAAGCCTGGAAGCAGATCGCCCAGAGGGTGACGTTCACCGGCGAGGCCCCCAGGACCCACACACAATGCCGTAAGAAATACAACGATCTGACCAGGATTGTGAGGGTGAGTAGCCTTTCCAGTCTCCTCCTCATTCTTGCATGTACACCTGACATGATGGGCAAAGGGACCTGAAAGTCCTTTTGGCCAGCCCTCAGCCAGCAGCATTGGGACAGTCATGAGCATCAAATGGCCATTCGGCACTCTACACTTTGGCCAAGCTATTCCACCATGGGAGGCAGTGGACAGTACATCAGGGCTTCACTCTGTCCAAGCTATTCCACCATGGGAGGCAGTGCACACTACATCAGGGCTTCACTCTGTCCAAGCTATTCCACCATGGGAGGCAGTGCACACTACATCAGGGCTTCACTCTGTCCAAGCTATTCCACCATGGGAGGCAGTGCACACTACATCAGGGCTTCACTGCGCACTTACAGCCCGTCCTTTCTCTTGCAGGCTAAAGTAGCGTTTAATCGCCAGGCCCGTGCCAGGGGTGGCCGCGCCAAGCTGCAGAAGCTCACTCGGCTGGAGGAGGCGCGTGTGTGTGCTCATGGGAGCACGTGTGATTGTCCCCACAGCGTGCGGTGTATCCGACCCTCCACTGCCCGGCAATGGTAAGGACCTCGCCTTTTGGCCCTCTCGCGTCGCACTGGCCCATCCGAGCTACCTCCTTTGCCACTGTCCCACCAATGCGCTGAATCCCACCAGTCCTAACTCCCTCGCTGACGCCGTCTCCTCACTCTGAAGCTACTCTTGTGCATTCCTGCTTTCAGCTGGTGACGACCAGGACCCTGAGGCTGCCAGTGACAGCACCTCCAACCAGGAGGAGGAGGAGGAGCAAGCCGGACCTTCGGGGGAACAGTCACGTCCCGCAGGAGAGGAGGAAATGCTCGACACCTCCTCACTGGACGAGTGCCTGGAGGAACTGTCGCAGGGCAATGCAGCTTCTGGGACCAGTGGCGTCCAGCCACCCAGCAGCCGTGCGCGTGGCCCGCGGCCTTCCCCCCAAAGGGGGGAAGGATCAGAGGGGAGTGCTGCTGCTCGGCACACTCGCGTCACCAACGCGGCAAGGGTCCCCTAGTTCGGCCCCCTCCTCCCCAGCGGGAGAGTCGCGACTCCAGTCCGGACACCTTCACTTCGGAGGAGGTGCGGAAGCTCGATCAGATGGCCGACGACTCGGACCGGCGCCACACGGAGCTCATGAGCGTGGTGGGGCGCATGCCTGAGGCCATCGAGTCGCTGGCGACCAGTGTGCGCGAGTTCGGGGCAGCAACTGCCGCGACTGGCCGCATGCTAACTGATGCCGTCAAGACCCTGGCGGATGTGATGCGCGCGCACACCAGGACCACAGGGCCACTCACTGCTGCCACACGCGCTGTCTCAGGCAGGCATCGCCAGGGCAGGCGCCGCGCTGGACCATTCCAGCAAGCCGGCCGTCGGCTGATTGCTGCGGATCCTGCAGTGCGGGCCCGGCCGAGTGCCACCGCGCCACAGCACCAGCCAGCGCATCCCAGACGCCAGCTGGCCCACATTGCGCCATCCGTCGCCGCCATTCCCCCTCTGGGGCGTCAAGGGCAAGCGGCTGCAGCTGATGGTGGCCAGGCTCAGGTGCGCCACTCAGGAGACGGCCCCTCGAGGCCCAAACGCCGTGTAGGCCGCCCCCCAGCGGCATCTGGCGGAAGGGCATCTGAGCCTCAGGCGCCTTCCCCCAGCCTCGCAGCAGCCACTGGGCAGAGCTTGCGAAGGAGCAGCAGGCAGGGCAGGGGAGGCAAAATGCTGGCCAAGGTCTCGCCCTCGCGGGCCACTCAGTAGAGGGTGTGGCCAGCTTTCCTTTAATATGGCGGTGGCCATCTTTATTTTGCCCATGGTTGTGCTTTTGGAGGGCTTTTTTTTTTGCGTTAGGCCGACGTTGAGGCCCGGTTTCAATAAAGGTGGAGTGGCTCCTCCCCAGTTTGTGGGAGTGAGTCGTTTGTTGGGCTTTTTGTGGGGCCCGTTTATTGTTTTTGGGGATTCATGTGGGAAGGGCTTTTCATTTTTGTTTAATAAAAAATTATCTTTATTCATGCAGTCTCCATGGTTGTTCTTCTTAGTGTTTGTTGGCTTCGCCGGCTGAGGGCTTGCGGAGCGGCTGCATTCATCTTCCCTCATGGCCCCTGGCCATTCCCTGACAGGGGGCTTAGAAGTACCGTGTAATAAGGTGGCGTCGTGCGGCCCTTGCCCTGGTCGCTCCCTCCTGGGAACGTACTCCTGCTCCTCCTCCTCCTCCTCCTCCTCCTCATGCTCCTCCTGCTCCTCCTCCTGAGGTGCTGGTCCAACGTCAGGTGGCAGTGCCTGAGTCCTGCGGATAGCCAGGTTGTGTAGCATGCAGCAAACCACCACAAATTGGGAGACCCGGTCCGGCGAATACTGGAGAGCTCCTCCGGAGCGATCAAGGCAGCGGAACCGCTGCTTGAGGACCCCAATAGTTAGCTCGATGATGTTGCGGGTGGTTTGATGGCTCTCGTTGTAGGCCTCTTCAGCAGCGGTCCTGGGCGCGCGGAGCGGGGTCATGAGCCAGGTGCACAAAGGATAGCCTTTGTCCCCGAGTAGCCATCCTCTTGGGGGAGGCTGTGCCTGGAACATGTCATGCACAGTACTCTGCCGCAGGATAAAGGCATCGTGGCTGCTGCCTGGGAAGCTGGCATTGACTGCCATGATGCGCTGCTTGTGGTCACAGACCAGCTGCACATTCAGAGAATGGTAGCCCTTCCTGTTGCGATACTGCTCGCCATGCTCCAGAGGGGCCCGCAAAGCCACATGCGTACAGTCAATGGCGCCCTGCACCAAGGGGAATTCCCCGAGTCTGGAAAATCCCAATGCGCGCTGATGCTGGCTCTCCAGGGCCATGGGGAAGGAGATGAATTGGCTTCTCCTTCTGAACAGTGCTTCGGTCACCTGGCGGATGCAGCGATGCGCGCCGTACTGGGAGATGTTTGCTATGTCCCCAGCAGCGTATTGGAAGGAGCCGGTGGCATAGAAGTTCAATGCCACCGTCACCTTCACTTCCACCGACAGAGACGTCCTGCACCTGAGCTTTGGCCGCAGATCTCGGCGAAGCAGGTGGCAGATCTCTGCAATCACCCCT